>NC_064572.1:89159328-90513360 GCF_937001465.1 Orcinus orca
AGTCATTTAAATCACCTGATTCCATTCACATTCATGCCTCAGTCCTCGGGACCAACACTCTTATGTCGGAAACAAGGTCACCCCGCGAATTATGGACCTTCCCCCTCCGGCCCTCTGTCTGCTCTGCCGATGGCTTTCCTTCCAAAGAAACGGCCAACTCCTTTGAGCCCAAAGAAAGATAAAGCAAACGCACATGCACTTAGCCCTTCCATGCGCCAAGTGTTCGATGACCACTGAAAGCCACTGTGTCCTAGGGCCTGCGCTGGACACCCTGGCCAAGAACCTTCTCTCTCCCACCACCAGTCACGGTAAATATAAGAAGCAGTAAGAGAGACGTCCAAGGCCCAAGGCAAGGATCACAAAAGGCAGTGCTTGATACTGAAACCATCCTTTTTTTTAAGCCATATTTGTTTTTTTCTAAGAAAAGTTTTGCAATGAACCAATGTTGCATCTGTTCAGAACGTGCAGGACGACTGCCTTCGGTTCCAGCCCCGCCGACCCCTCGGCCTACTGACCACTGACCGTGGGCACTGCCCCTGCAGAGGCCCAAGGCGAGGCTGGCCCTCCAGCCCTCCACGGTGGCCGTGAGGATCCCTTCCTTCTAACTGGCTGTGGCCCCCAATTCCTTGATCATTCTTGGAAATTCATCCTAGTCCAGGGATGAGGCTGATTTGATTTTGTTTTAGAGTCAGTTCCATTTAACATGCGCTTATCAGGTCGTTACTGTGTCTCTCCCACACTAATGTTTCTGGAAACGGCAGGGTCCAAGAATCAGGTCTCTCTAGAGAGGGGAGCAAGCAGAAGGTGCTGTGGGCCAAGAATGCCCCCCACAGGGTAATAATACTGAGGTGAGCGCCTACAAATAGCTCCTTCCTGCTTAATGCCCCCCGCAGCTGCGTCCCCACCCGGAGCCCAGCTTTGCCTGGGAGCTCTGCATATGTAATGATCTGTACATATGTAATGAGCTCTGTGTATGTGTGTAATGAGCTATGCATATAGAAAGTGAATTGTGCATATGTGATAAGATTTGCATATATAATGAGTTGCGCCTATGTGATAACGTTAGCATATGTAACGAGTGAGTTTTGCATATGCGATAAGGTTTGCATCTATAATGAGTGAGTTTTGCATATGCGATGAGGTTTGCATGTGTGATGAGTGGGCTGTGTTATGTAATGAGCTCTGCATACGTAATGACATGTGCATATGTAACAAGTGAGTTGTGCATATGTGATAAGATTTGCATATGTAACAAGTGGGCTGTGCGTCTTTGATGAGCTCTGCATTTGTAAGCAGACTGCACAGCATACATAAATGAGCTCGAGCTCCACCCACACCCCTACACTGAGGCCATCATCAGGGTCTCAGTCTACAGTCTATTCGTATAAACATTTATTCGAGTAATATCACCTGACGCTAGAGGTGGCCTCCATACTGCAAATGTGAAGACCTCTGAAGCTGGTTTGTAACCTGTTTCAAGTTGTTTACTGCCTTCTAACACAGGGGGTCTATCAGACACACTTCAGTTCTCTAAGCTAAATGCAAATCAGCAACTCTTGCGCTGGTGAAAACGCACCGAAGGCCTGGAAAGCCAGCACCCGCTGCAGCTCTGCCCTGGTTTCCAAAGAACGCCCGCCCGGGGAGCCGTGCGTCTTTCTGTGGGCTGACCAGCGGGCTTGAAGAGATCCCGGGGCCTGGTCCAAACCTCTGCAAATTGGTTCATTTTCATGCTCAAAAAATAGAAAAGAGGTGCTTTAATATTAATGAAACTGCTGCTATAAAATCTACAAGGCACTAGTGTGAGTATCGCAACTGAAGTCGACTTCACTTAGAGCAGCCTCAGAGCCTCGCTGGGTGCTGATGTGGTGTTGACCGAAGCAGAGCCTCGCTCCGGCCTCCTCTCCACAATCCACGGAGCTGACCGGGTGTCAGGCCGCCTCCAGCGCTCTCCCTAAATCAGCAGGTCTGTACCCGCAAGCTATGGGCCCGCCGCTTCTCTGTGATTTGCTGAAATGAATGATTTCTGGCTGTAAAAACCCAAATTACCATTTCACTCAAAGGAACACCTGTAATTTTTGTCCCCCAGATCGTGTTAACATCATCCTCAGTAGCCCCTCATGGGACACAACCGGCCGGGGGTGCCAGGGACGCCGGGGACAGCCTGCCTATGGGCAGCCTGAGGCAGGGGGAGGGGTGGGTGCTCAGGACCCAAGGGTAACAGGCTGGGGGCTTGGCACCAGCATCCGTGCTTCCAGAGGCCACCATTTCCCCCCTTCCTCCATTACTGCCGGTACCTGTTTGAACGGGACGATCCCATCCTTCATACAAGCCTGGGCTCTGCGTCGCTTTGGGCCTTAATGCTGGAATTTGGTTCATGTAAACATTGTTTGCTCTTTCCTTCCTTCTGATGGGATCCAGCTATGCTGGGGGCTGGGCTACGGGGCCGGAGGCCCGTCCCTGTCCCCGGAGCTCACCGAGTGCGGGGATTGTGGGGCTACAACCAGAGCCCGGAGGAGGCTCGCTGCGCAGAGCTGGGGGCGCCCGGTGAGAGGCTTGGGGAGTCGGAGACACGGAGCTGGCCAGGCTGAGGACAGACATGCCATCGAAAAGGCACAGTGGGAGGAAAGGCAAGTGTTTCTGGAAAGCGGCAAATACCCAAATACTCAACGAGGCAGGTGGTGAAAGGGGGCAGGTGGGAAGCAGGGGAAAGTCTGGCTGGAAAGATGCTTGGGGCTCCTGGGGGCCTGAGCCTGGACCCAACCCCTGCCCTGCAGAGGAGGGGGCCACAGAGGGGCCCGGGCAGGGCTGGGGGCTGCCAGGCAATTGGGGCGGTATGCCGGCCAGGGCAGGGGGGTGGCAGTGCAGCTGGCAGGGGGCCCAGCGGGCCTGCAGCAGGGCCTTGGGACACGCACCCTGGCTGGTCCGAGCCCCAGCTGCAGAGCTGCCCAAGGCAGTGCTCCAGAGTGGCCACTGGCATGGGGGGCACGGCGCAGGGCAGGAGGCCGGGGCCTCTCGTGTTCCAAGGCCGCAGGGCATGCCGGGGCCGGCTCAGGAGCCGCAGGGCGTGGGAACCAGGGGGAGGGGAGATTCCCAGGCTTAAGCCGCGGCGGGGCGGGCAGGCCCAGTGCTACCCCTGGAGCCTGCGTGGGGCTTCTGGAAGGTGCAAGCTCCCTCCGCCCTGCGAGCCAGGCGCTGTCTACAGATAAACAGGTGGTAGTCACCTCCCGGCTCCCAGGAGTCAGGCAAAGCTCACGAGCTCTGACAATCAGATCATGGAAATTCTACTTGAAACATCACGAGCACTGGGTGGTAAGGAACGGAGAGCTCTGGCCCGAACAGGAGGAGGTCCGCTCGTTGTCCTGCCCCCCACGCCTCCTCCTTGGGGCTGCTGCTTCTTCCCCTTCTTAGAGAAAACTCACACACATCTCTCCTGAATGAAAGTGTTCCGTCTAACCCTGAAGAATGTCTGCTCACGCACACCCATGCGCACGCGTGCACGCGCAGACATCGCTCACAACCATATCCTGACCTCCTCACACACGCCCGTGCTTTGGTCCCTGAAGCTGTCAAGCAGGCAGCTGTCTTCACTGGATTCACCACATCCATCCGCTGGGCTTCATACAATCTCACGTATATAATCTCAACTCCATCTGGGCAGCACTTCTTGGAAGACGCCAGTTTCATATACAGACCCCCTGACCTCCGCCCAGGAGGAGCAGGGATCCCAATCGCTGCATCTGAGACATTATTTGAAAAAGATTAAACCAGAAGGAAAGACAACCACCCAAGCTGCCTTGGGCTCCCACAGGGAAGCACCGCTTTCCTGGTTTCTGAGGAGAGAATACAAGCGTGTGACCCAGACGTTCAACTCCATTTGTTCTGAGAGTTAAAACTCAAAAGTCCATTGGGAGTTTGAGATAAACGTCCAGCAGAGCCTCCAGAACAAAGAAGCCTGTGCTTCTGGAAGAACCAGCCGGCGGAGTGTGTGCAGGGCAGTGTAATTAAATTAGCCCATCTGCGGATTAAGTGCCAATATTTTCCTAACTTTCCTTGAGAAAATATTGCCATCTTCTCTTCCGTTCACTGTCAGCCTCGGTTCCGTCCTTCTGGGTGGTTTGGCTGAAGGAGTCTGGTTGCAGCCACGGATTCCGCCCCCCACCCCCGCCTCTCCCAGCACCGCTGCGAGGTCGGATTAGAAATAAAGTTAACCAGGGTCAGACCATGAAGGTGCTTCAAAGGCCATTAGGAGCTCTGGGTTTATATTTTAATCGCAGTGACAAGAAAATGAGACCACTTTTGCAGTTCAGTTTGCTTTTAAATAGCTGTAGCAGCAGAAGCACACTTTCTTCACACAGGGAAATGAGCACACGCACGTACACACACGTGTACACTCGTGCACACACGTGCACATACGCGCACGCATGCACACGCATAGAGACGTGTGCTCACGTACACACGTGTGTACACGCGCACGCGTACACATGCGTGCACGCGTGCACACACGCAGACATACGCGCACACATACACGTATGAACACGCATACAGACGTGTGCTCACGTACACACGTGTGTGCACGCGTACACGCACACGGACACGCACGCACGCACTTCCCGGACCCACAGTGAACCTTCCTCCCCACAGGGAACCCGGGCAGGGGCCCGGTGCCCACAGCCAGACGCTGCTCTGGGGCCCGCAGCCTGGTCACCAGCAACAGATCAGATATGCAGGGGCCGATGGAGGGAGCAGGGAGGGCCTCCCTGGGCCAGGAGATGGAAACCTTCCCTCTGGAAGGGAGGGACACAGACACCCCCCCTCCCTCACCCCAACTCCCTAAGGTTGGGGGCCTGGGAAGACAAGATGATTCTTAGGCATAGCTTTTGCACCCATGAGCAACCGCACACCTACGTGCCCACCCCCCATCCAGAAGCAGGGCGGGGACTTTACAAGCCAAACTTCAGACGTCAGAGGCCACGGCGTAGACCCCACAGGCGCCCCTCAACCCTTGCAGCACTCAGTGCCTGGGACCTGGCAGCCTCGCCAGAGCCACCCACCCCCAGGTCCTCTCCAGGGACACGCAGGGCAGGACACAGCGCGGGGAGTGATGTCCCAGCCGTCAGCAGATGGGAAAGGGGGAACAGTCCGCAGCCCCTCGCCCTCCGTGGGCCTCTGGGGATGCCCACTGCCTCCTCACCCCCAGGCCATTGAGCTTGGGGCCCCGGCAATATCTGCTCACCTTACCAGCTCCTTTCCGTTCCTCGTCACCCCCCACACCTGCGGTTCCAGAGATCCCCCCCGGCAACAAACACACATCCTGCTCTGGGGTCTGCTTGTGGGGGGCCAGGCCATGACACCCCGGGACGGGCACCTGGCTGGAGAGAGCCAACCACGCCATTAACAGCTTGAGGGCTGTGGTGCCCATGGCCCAGCTTCTGCCTCTGAAGTGACTGCAAGGCTAGATGGTGGATAAACCACTGCGTCTGGCCCTTCAGCTCAGATTCCAAAAGCAAGATCCCTCAGAGACTGGGTGAAGAGAGAGGGGCTAAATGCCCTTTGCCCCCAGAAAGACGAATACTGCACGATGCCACTCACAGGAGGTATTTAAAATCGCCACATTCAAAAACCAACAACTGGGGTGGCGGCAGCCAGTGGGGGAGGGGAGGGGGGCACGGTAGAAAGTATCAGTGAAGGAAGACGGAGAGGCTCCGAGATCTGCGGTAGGACCTCGTGCTGCCCTGTGCACTCGAAAACAAGAGGGTAGATCTCGTGCCTCAGTATAATAAAATGCTTTGGGAAAGAATGAAATCAAGAAATATAAACTATAAAACTAGCCTTTTTCAAAATGGGTAAAAAAGAAGGAAAGGGGCACATGCCACCTTCCAGCATACATAGTGGGGGCAGGGCATCTGCAGGTGGAGGGGGCAGGGGCACATGCCACCTTCCAGCATGCATAGTGGGGGCAGGGCATCTGCAGGTGGAGGGGGCAGGGGCACATGCCACCTTCCAGCATGCATAGTGGGGGCAGGGCATCTGCAGGTGGAGGGGGCAGGGGCACATGCCACCTTCCAGCATGCATAGTGGGGGCAGGGCATCTGCAGGTGGAGGGGGCAGGGGCACATGCCACCTTCCAGCATGCATAGTGGGGGCAGGGCATCTGCAGGTGGAGGGGGCAGGGGCACATGCCACCTTCCAGCATACATAGTGGGGGCAGGGCATCTGCAGGTGGAGGGGGCAGGGGCACATGCCACCTTCCAGCATGCATAGTGGGGGGCAGGGCATCTGCAGGTGGAGGGGGCAGGGGCACATGCCACCTTCCAGCATGCATAGTGGGGGCAGGGCATCTGCAGGTGGAGGGGGCAGGGGCACATGCCACCTTCCAGCATGCATAGTGGGGGGCAGGGCATCTGCAGGTGGAGGGGGCAGGGGCACATGCCACCTTCCAGCATGCATAGTGGGGGCAGGGCATCTGCAGGTGGAGGGGGCAGGGCTGGAGCAGCATTCGCCCCCAGGGAACAGAAATGATAACAGGACGGTGGTCTCTGCAGCACGGAGTTCTGGCTGGGGAGTGAGCTGTCTGCTCCTGGGCATGGAGACGGGGCAAGAGCGAGGGCTTGAGAAAACGAGATGGTGGTGGTAAAAGCAGGAGGAGGGAGAGCACCCGGAGGGATGCCGGTGGGCCGGCCACGGGCCCTGGGCGGAATGTGGCCAGGACCCCAAGAGCGGAGTTGGCACCCTCCTCCAAGGACCTCGCAGCCCATCTTGCACACGGGTCAGGTCGGCTCCTGGGTGACGGATGGTGCGTGACTCGGGCCCCGTCCCGGGCAGCCCCTGTGCTCAGCAGTTCAAGCGAGCCTCAGCTGCGGCACCTTTTTAAGGACGACGCTATTAGAAGAAGCCGTTCTCCATAGGAAGGCTTTATGGAGACTTCCGTTCTCTGATTTCCTTCAGGGCCGTCAGATCCAATATTTCAGAATTATCATTTTGGTACAGTCATCGTTGTTTGGATTGTTCCATGACAATAATGCAAAAAACAAAAAGAAATTCATAACAGGACTTGCAGGAAACTAAAAATAACCAAGAACACATATACCAGCCTTGTCTGAGGCAGAGATAAGGGCTCCACTGATAATATTTCCTCTACATTTTATTTATTGATTTGTCTCAAAAACAAAGTCATAAACATAGAAAATAACTGACATTATACCCTTAGAGAGGGAAGGAGAATTACAACCAGAACCAGGGACGTAATGGACACAGACCTGCACGTGTCTCTCCACGACTCCTGACCACACACCTGCCCAGGGGGCTGAGAGGGCAAGAGCTCACCTCCCTGGCTCTCAGGTTGCTCCGTTCCAGGTTGCACTTCTCTGCATCCGTGCCAGGTGAGTGGGGGGGACAGACACAGGGCCCCCAGCCCTGACGCCCTCTGGTTCTGAGACCACTGCTCCAGCAACCAAACTCCTCCACAAACAAGACCTGAGAGGGGCCTGGACGCGGTGGGGGGTGTGGGGGGGCAGGGGGGGCGAGGGGATCACCCAGGTCTTGGGACTTGTCAGCTTCTGTAATGCAGGAGCCAATCCCTAATCATGAATCCCCCTATGTCTCCTGTTGGTCTTGTTTCTCTGGAGAACCCTGACTAAAACAGATACCAAGGAAGCAATGCGTACAGCAGTGCATCTTATCAAAGTCCTCAAAAAGTTGGCACCCATGGAGAACACCTCTCTCTCCTGCTCACAGCCCCGGAACACGCAGACCTTCACTGTCTGAGGACCTTTTGCCTGATTTCAGGATCCAGAGGAGGACAAGAAACCAGATGTAGCGATGTTTGGAGGACGATAGGGGAGGCCCCGGGACTTGCAGGTTAAAGTTTTCGACTGCGTGGTCTCAGCCTGGGCGTGGCCTCGATCTGGGCGTGGCCCCCTGCTCCTGCAGGCTGGCCCCTCGCAGTCACCCCTGGCTCTCCCCGGCCAGCACTCAGCAAATCGGTCCCCTCCAATTTGCTGGGTGAGGACTCCCAGCCGCCCGGCCCCACGTGTGCTCCACGTCGCCATTTGCTCCAACCTCACCCTTGAGGAGGCAATCTCCAGGCGAGCCCCTTTACAGAGGCAGCAGCTGAGCCCTGGAGGGGCTCATCCACGTCACACCCCAAGCACGTGTGAGCCACGTGCTCCCCAGCCTTCCTGCCTCCTCTGCTGGGACATCTCCCACGGCTCTCCGGCTTCACTGCAGAAGCTGGGCTGGACCAGCTTCCAGAAATGTCACTCTCTGATCACACTCTGAGCTGCTGCTTCTTCAGTGGCACCTTATGGCCCATTGAATTAAGCCAAAATCATCCCCAAGATCACATAGAAAATCGATAACCCAAGTCATCGGCTTCCACTGGTTCCTAGTCAAAACAAATATTGGAATAAACAACTCTACGATTTAATATTTACCAATGACATCTTGTTCAATCCTCACACCAGTCCATGAGGCAGACACTGTTATTATCCCCATTTAACAGTTGAAAAAACAAGACGCAAAAGTAACCTGCCTGAAGTTACCCAGCTAACAAGTGTCAGAACCAGCTCTCCACATGGTGGGTGTAACTACAGGGTACATCGTCCTAATTCCCAAACGGCTGATGGGAAGGTTAGTGAGTATGGGAAAAGCCAGGGAGCACCCCGGTCCCTGTGTGACCCACAGAGACAGAGAGCGGCTGTCTCTGCTCCGCACACCAGGCAGGAGCCCGGCCGCAGGGCACACCCGCCACATGGCACCTTGCCCTCCCACCCTGCCACGTTCACAGCCCACGGCTCTGCCCTCACTTTTCATGTTGAGTCTGTACTTCCCAGAGGGCACCAACGTTTAGCCCCTTTCCCCTTCCCCTAAGGTCTCACATTTAAGGATAAGTTCTGGGCAAGAGGCACCTTGTTAAGAGGGAATCGTATGGCTCTAAGGACAGCCTGACCTTAACGTCCAGCACGTGATGCGCTGGAACCAGGCCGTGCCCCGCACCAGGCCTGCTCTACCCGCCAGAGGGCTTCTGTGCTTATGTTGCTAATTCACTCACAAAACCTTTATCAAGCTCTTCCTGCCACGTAGTCCCAGGTGGGAACTCATGGGTACGAATGTGTACTTGACAAGGAAACATGAATCTACAAGTGGCTGTAAATGCGGTTTTTAAGGCCAATGATTCAATGCTTTAAGGACAGCACTGAGTGTGCTTTTTCAAAAGAATAGGATTTTTTTTCCAACAGAAACTATGCAGACTTGCGTTAAGTCTGAACGTCTTAGATAACTGATCACCAAGGAACTGGTTACCTGTAAGGTGAGTTTCTAGCCTGCAGCCAATTGCTCTGCTCTGAGGGTCTTGGTAGTCCCGAGGTGAGCCCCCGCCTGCAGGGAACTTGGTCGTTCGGGAACAGCAATGCATCCCATGCCGCCCTGGGGATCAGGGCTCTGCCTTGTCCTGGGCCTTGCCCAGCAGCTGTGCCAATTCAGTGCAAAAGAAAAGTCAGCCAAGCCCATAGCTGACAAGTAACATCCACCAATGGCATCGTACCTATCACAGTTCACAGGCACCATTCTTTTTTCTCAAATCTATTCACCACTCAGAAGACCAAATCGGCCATTAAATGTGCTGCCACCATGGGTTGCATGTTCCAAAACGTGAAGTTTACACCGTGGACCACTGCTGGTGAAATCAGTAAACACACTCTTCCCAGTGTTTTAGAAGAAAATAGTAAAATGGGTGAATTTATTCAATGTTAATCCTCCAGGTAACAAGTATAATCTAATGGATTATATAGGTCATGGGTACTTTGAAGAATCCAATAAAATTTAGGAGTTTCTCTCCAAGGAAACGTACACACATGCACCTTCAAAAAATTTCTCATGCAGCTTGGAAGGAGCGTGATGCAGAATGAAAAATACTTGTTTTAAGGAAAATATCTAGAAATTGACCTTATCAGATGACTGCAAATCAAAAGATCCCGATAGCAGTGAAAAAAGAACTAGTGGCTATGATCCCCTGTGAGTTTTCTAAGTCACACCAAATGCATCTTTGTTCTATTTTGTTGTTAATAGATAAAGGTATATATAGGAGATGTAGATATAGATATATACAGAGAGAGAATAAACCCATAAGTATTTGTATGTTATGTGTATTTATTCCTATAAAATGTATATTTTATATAATTATTGATCACAACAATAAATTTAATCCCATGTAATCGTTATCACATAGTGGGCTGGCCACTGGGCCAGGTGTGGGATGCTCAGAGAATTAAGATCCAGTTTCTGCCCACAAGAGACGCACAGCCTGGCAAGGAAAATGGATGTATCTGTGATGACTGTAATCTGATACTATGAGTGTCTATGCAAAAAGCGCTGCGGGAGCAGAGGACAGAACCATTTTTTCTATCTGGTTTGAGGAGGTAGGAATGAGGGAAAGGTAGAAAGAAAAGTTTCCACCAAAGCTGGGGAAAGAGGAGGCGGGGACCTGGTCCTGGTGAGAGGCCGTTGTTCTGCGCAGAGGGGCTGCACCAGGGAAAGCTCAGGGGCACCGATGCCCAGCTGTAAAGACCAAATAGTGTCCCCTTGGGCGTGGACTGGGTCCTCGGTCACTTATCTAACCACCTGGTATCATTAGACCCTTAGGATCATTCCACTTTTTTATTTTTAAAATGCTGTGATTAATATCATTTCTTACAATTTTCCCCAAATTCTTTGTGAGGAGATGATTCATAGAGTATAAGTGTAAGAATTCCTTGCCCTAAGACCATTCACAAGCATAATTGCAATCTTATTGGCCATTGAGTTGTTCACAGCCCAGAATTAAAGTCCCATAAAATGACACTGGGCAGTTCTAGAAGAAAGAAAAGTCCCTTGAAATAGCTCGAACGTATTCGGATCAGGATAATTTTCACAATGAAATAAAATTTAATTTTTCATTCATATGATAAAAGATTGTATCAGATTTCTTGGAAAATCAGGGAGAAGTTAATAACAAATACCATAATTAGCTGCAAAGACCGAACCATGATTAAATTATCAGGAGGCAGTTCCTACTCAAACTGTTTCTTTAATTAGCTAAAGCTGGCGGTATATATGAATATTTCCAAAGATATTTGCATACACTCACAACAGGCTAACCAGACATTAGCTGAAATATAATTTTTCTAATATTATATTAGAAATACTTTTACGATTAAATTATATCATGTTTCTTCTATGATTATTAGGGTAGACACTCCTGATTTATTACCATAAATTCTCTAATTTAGAAGCTGAAAAAGCTTCTCCTTTTCCTTGATGATTTTTCCAATTCCATTTACAAATAGAGGGAGGCTCTCTTGACTGCCAAGATCTGCTCCGTAGAATGTGACGGACAGTCCTCGTGCCCGAGCTGCTCACACGCGGTCGGAGGAAAGTCCGCGCAGACGTGCGGCCGGCAGAGCCGCTCCTCAGAGCCGTCTGGGCAGGAGCAGGACGGCCGCGGGCACCTTGGCGCCCGGTCCCCACCTGAGGAAGAGGGCCCGCCCACAGGGATGAAGCCACAGTGAACCCGAGCCCTCCCGGCAGCTGCGCGGAATGCTCGGAGCAGAGGGCACCCTCGAATTCGGACGACCCCCAGTCTCAGGAAGGGCTCGCCGGCTCCCCACGCACGGCCCGGCGCCACCGCCAGAGGGCGCCACCGAGCAGGCAGGGCTCGGCGCCCGCGCGCCGTGGGGGGCTGGGGGGTGGACCTTGCCCTCGCGGCCTCCCCCTGCCCCCGCTCCCGCCTGGCCCCTCCGAGCAGACCCAGCACAAGCCAGCGGCCCACGGGTGTGGCCCCCCAGAGGCCGGCATCCAGGCCCGAAAGGGGAGAGACCAGCGAGGCCCACGGAGGCACTGGACGCGCAGTGACTGCATCTCGGCGTGGAGACCGGGGGCCCCACCTGGGGACACCCACGCGCAGGGACCCAAGGCCAGGTGCTCCCTCCAGCGGCACCGGCCACCTGCTCCCGGGAGGACTTTCTCCTTTGGGTGGGGGAGGCGGGGGGAGGGGTGACAGCAGGAAGACGTCGGGGCGTGCCGGGGAGCTGCGTCCACCCCCAGAGGCCGGCGCTCGGCTGGGTCCTTAGCTCCAGGCCAGCTCCAGCCGGATGCTGGGTTCAGTTCTGTGAGTTTACCTGGTGGACCCCTGGGACCAGCTGTGGCAGGAAGAGGAAAGCAGGGATGAAGCTCATCTTGTTGGTCCCCCAGAAGCGTAAGGAGGAAACACTTTTACTGTAGCTTCTCATCCGATGGTTGCCTTCAAATGGCATTTGGATGACCTGTGTGAGCCAGCAGCCCCTGACTCAGGCAGGGGTGGCTGCCGGGCAAGGGCGCCGCCGGGACCCCCACCAGGCGAAGCCTGCACCAGGAGGCAGGAAGGGACACCATCTCCGGAGGTGCTCCCTGCCCAGGACGACGAGGAGGCTTGGTCTCTAAAGCTCGTCCCCCTCCCACCTCCTCTTCCCGACAGACCACAGGGGAACGTCGCGGCCTTAACTCCTCGCTGGAGAGGAACGATTTCTGTGGCCTTTGCCAACACGTCACGAAGCTTGCAGACGCTCAGCGCCCTGTGGGGGCCCCGGCCTGAGGCTCAGGTTTGCGTCCGGCTCAGAGGCTGACCGTCTGGCACATCCTCTTCCTGTAGGAGGACGTGTCTGAGCCCGGGGCCCAGTGGAGTGGAGGCACTGCTGCCCACGGGATGTAGGGGCCCGGCGGGCCTGCAGGGCCACCCAGAGTCCCCTGGCCCACAGGGTGCTGCAGAGCCCCTTCGAGGCACGCACATCCACAGCAGAAAGTCTGCTGGCTCAGAACAAAAAGGTGCCCCTGAAAAGACACTTTTCCCCTCTCCAAAGACTGAAAAAAATATTTTAGGAATTAAAATGCAGTAAATTCAAATTAAAGTCTATCCAAATCATGATACTAAAAAGGAAATGTAATATTCATACTCAACTTGTCATCTTAATTAATTTGTCTGTATTATTTCAGAAGTTCTAAAAAAGCAGGGTTGTCATCAAGAGCAAACGGCAGTATAAATAAAGCAATTCAATTAATTCACTATCCGTCTAAGCAGGTTCATGGAAGGAAAATCTTTCCACTAGGAGGAAAAGTGGGCTGGACAAAACACCCCCAGAGAAAGATGTTTGAGAACAATTGCTTTATAATGTGTGACTTTTTAAAGTTATATACAATATTATCCAATCTGAAATTTCAGCATGCTTTTTCCTCTGGGATGTTTTATCAATAAACTTTATTTTTTGAGAGGAGTTTTCACAGCAAAATTGAGTGGAAGGTACTGAAATTTCCTATATACCCCCTACCCCTCCTCACACGTGCACAGCCTCCTTCACTATCAGAACCCCCCACCAGAATGGTCATTTGTTTCAATTAATGTGTCTACATGACACGTCATAATCACCCAAAATCCACAGTATACATTGGACTTCACTCCTGGTGTTGTACATTCCATGGGTTTGGACAAACGTATAAAGACACGTCTCCATCAGTAGAGTATAGAATCCTACGGAGTATTATCACTGCCCTGAAAATCCTCTGTGCTGCACCTGTTCATCTCCCCCCAGAACCCTGGCAACCACTGATCATCTTACCGTCTCCATAGTTTTGCCTTTTCCAGAATGTCATAGAGTTGGAATCGTACCTACGCAGTCTTTTCAGGCTGGCTTCTATCATTTAGCAATATGAGTTTATGGTTCCTCCATGCCTCTTCATGGTCTGGTAGCTCATTTCTTTGTAACATTGAATAATATTCCATTGTCTGGAGGCATCACAGTTTATTCATCTGTTCACCTACTCAAAGACATCTTGGTTGCTTCCAAGTCTGGGCAGTTATGAATGAAGCTGCTATAAACATCTGTGTGCAGGTTTTTGCATGAAAGTAAGGTTTTCATTCATTTGGGTAAAATACCAGGGAATGTGACCGATGGATCACAGTATTGTAAGGAACCACCGAACTGTCTTGCAAAATGGCTCTAGCGTTTCGAACTCTCAGAAGCAAAAGCTGAGAGTTCCTGTTGCTCCACATCATCCCAGCATGTGCTATCGTCAGTGTTTTGGGTTTTGCCATTCTGATGTGTACGTAGTGGTATCACATTGTTATTTTAATTTGCAATTCTGTATCACAGATGATGTTGAGAATCTTTCCATATGCTTACTTGCCATCCATATGTTATCTGATGAGGTGTCTGTTCAAATCTTTTGGCCAATTTTAAATCATGTTGTTCGTTTCCTTATTGTTGGGTTTTAAGAGCTCTTTGTATATCTTGGATAACAGTCCTTTATCAGATGTGTTTTTGGCAAATGTTTTTCCAAATCTGTGGCTTCTCGTTCTCTTCACACTGTCTTTCACAGAGCATAAGTCATTTTGATTAAGTTAAGCTTATCGATTATTTCTTTCATGGTGTCTGTCTTTGGTGTTGTATCTAAAAAGTCATTGCCATATCCAGGGTTACTTAGGTTTTCTCTTATGTTATCTTCTAGGAGTTTTATAGTTTTGCATTTTATATTTAGATCTGTGATCCATTTTGAGTTAATTTTTGTGATAGGTGTAAGGTCTGTGTCTAGCATTTTTGAAAAGACTATCTTTGCTCCATTGTGTTGCCTTTGCTCCTTTGTCAAAAATCAATTGACTATATTTATGTGGGTGTATTTCTGGCCTCTCTATTCTCTTCCATTGATTTGTCAGTACGGCACTGTCTTTATTTCTGTAGCTGTGTAGTAAGTCTTGAAGTTGAATAGTGTCAGCCCTCCAACTTTGTCCTTCTTCGATATTGTGTTGGCTATTCTGAGTTTTGTGCCTTTCCATATAAACTTTAGAATCAGTTTGTCAACATCTACAAAATAACTTGCTGGGACTTTGCAAAAATGGGAGCCGATACAAGTTCTACAAAGTTAGAAATTAAACGACTGTTCTTTTTCTGAGACATATGTTAAGCGAGTAGCTCATTAATCTTCTTTCTGCTCTAAGCCTGTAACAACCTGGCTACTAAATCTTTAAGTCATTGAATCATTATTCTTTTATAATCCCCAGCGCAGGGGCTCGGAGGGAAGTTCATCTTTCTTAAAGCATTCCAAGAGAAGCCGGTTCAGACAGGGCGGAGCGGGATACAGCCGGATAAGTTGTCTCTGATGGCTGTCAGGGAGACAGGCGCATCGCAGGGGCTGTGGGCTGAGGCCAGAGCGGAACCGCGGACCAGCAGCACCTGACCTGGTGAACAGAGATGGGGCAGGAGAACAACGCACAAGGGAGGGAGATAGAATCTTTACACGCTCATTGGGGGTTACGCAGAAACTCCCGCAGAAGAAAGCAAAAGCCCCCCTCAATCAAAGCTTTTAGAGAGAAAGCTGGTTTCTCTACTCCAGGGGTTAAACTCTGGCCCCAGGGCCAAATCCGGACCCTCCTGTTACTGTCTGTCTTTCCCGAAAGTGTCCAGGCGCATTTTCACATCAGAACCCCTGCCTCACAGCTCTCAGGCACGGCTTCCTCTGACACCAGACAAAGACCCCTCCTCTGTTCCCCTGGCCCCTGGGGATCTCTTAGAGGGGCCTGCTGCTTGTTGCTCGCAGATACCCTGCCTGCAGATACCCTCTCCGTGCCCCTTCCCACTCCCTGCCTGCTGCCGGACAGCGCACGCTTCATCTCTGTGCCCAGGGGTCCTGCAGAGGGTCCCAGCATGGTTTTTCCTACCTGCATAGACAGTCAGCTGATATGTCAATGTTCACAGTATCACTTACAAGTTTCCTAGTATTGAACGTTGAAGTGGCTTCTACTTTTTCATTATTATAAGTATTTTAATTACTATCCTATGCAAAAATTACGTCTAATAATTTCTCCAGGATCAACCTCTGGATTTGAACCCACTGGATGGGAAGGTTTGCCCTTTGTAAAGCTCTTGCCGCTGACAGCCCTCAGAGGCTCGGACCCCAAGCCTGCCTGCCCCCGTCGCACCCACCCTGGGCTGCATTCATTGCCATTATCACCGTTAATGATAAACAGGTGAAACATGGTATCGCTTTATTTTCATTTCCTTTGCTTGGCTGCTAACGAAGTCAACATTTTCTCAGGAATGTGGATTTGGGTTTCTTTAACTTGGGCTCTTAGTAGCTGGGGGAAGTTGAACCCACCGACCAAGACCATGTGGTTTGTCTTCCGTTTATCTGTCCCTCCATCATCCACACCCCTCCCTTATCTCAGCCCCCTCAGCTCCGACAATTAGTAAACACAACCGTTACCAAGGCTACGGGGTAGGGGATGCTTCCAAACCATCCTGTCAGCCACAGGCAAATGCCAGGGGGTGACCTGGGGATGCCCCCCACCCCCCACCCCGCACTGTGCCCTAGATTTATTGTTGTTGTTGCTATCTTGTTATTAACAAAGGGCAACCTCCTGGAAAATCATGCTGTCTAACCCACTTAACATTTAATAAAGTGAGAATACCAGGTACCTGTGAGATGCAACTAGGATTCCCAGGGTGTTCATTCCTTAGGTAATGAATCCCCAGATTCTTAGATTTATTTTATTTTATTTATTTATTTTTGGCTGCGTTGGGTCTTCGTTGCTGTGCGCGGGCTTTCTCTAGTTGCAGCGAGCGGAGGCTACTCTTCTTTGTGGTGCGCCGGCTGCTCATTGCGGTAGCTTCTCTTGTTGCAGAGCACAGGCTCTAGGTGCGCGGGCTTCAGTAGTTGTGGCACGCGGGCTTCAGTAGTTGTGGCTCGCGGGCTCTAGAGTGTCAGGCTCAGTAGTTGTGGTACGTGGGCTTAGTTGCTCCACGGCATGTCGGATCTTCCCGGACCAGGGCTCGAACCCATGTCCCCTGCATTGGCAGCGGGATTCTTAACCACTGCGCCACCAGGGAAACCCATGAATCCCCAGGTTCTGACTTTGCCTCTACATCCCAGGACACAGAAAGCCAAGGACAGAGGCTATTGATAGAGACTTGAGTATCTCAGAGAGAAATGAAAGTCGATACAATTGCTCTGCAATCTTTATTTATATTCTCGGAACCAGCTTCAAGTGGAAATACAGATAATGAGAAGACACTGATTAAATTGTCCACATGAATATTCATCAAATCACCTGGATGTTCGGGTAATTTTATTCTTTCTCCCACTGCTGTCTCTGAATAACAAAGCTTCCTACCTTCTCCAAGGAAGGGAGTTCAGAGCTGATTAGAAAACAAAGGGGAAAACTGAGTTTGAAATTCTGGTGGAAAAAAAAACAGTCTTTAGTAAACAATGTCATCAGTATCAGGGTCTAAACTGATCTTTTAAGTTCCACCTTCAAAATCTAACCTGATCGGGCTTCCCTGGTGGCGCAGTGGTTGAGAGTCCGCCTGCCGATGCAGGGGACGCAGGTTCGTGCCCGGTCCGGGAAGATCCCACATGCCGCGGAGTGGCTGGGCCCGTGAGCCATGGCCACCGAGCCTGAGCGTCCGGAGCCTGTGCTCTGCAACGGGAGAGGCCACAACAGTGAGAGGCTCGCGTACCACAAAAAAAAAAAAAGAAAAAATCTAACCTGATCTATTGTATCTTCGTACAATAAATATGAGAAATAAGAGTTACAGTCAGTATCGAAGATTCTGCATCCTTGGGGTCCATCATTGAGGATCAAAAATATTCAGAAAAAAATTCCAGAAAGCTCCAAAAAGCAAAACTTGAATTTGCCACCCAATGCCAGCTACTCACATAACATTTCCATTGTATTTACAATTATTTACATAGAATTTACATTGTATTAGGTATTAAAGTAATCCAGAGATGATTTAAAGTGTACGAAGGATGTGCGTAGGTTATATGCAAATACTTCGCCACTTTCTCTAAGGGATTTTGGTGTCCTTGTGGGTCCTGGAACCAACCCCCCCATGCATACGGAGGGATGACTGTATATCATATGAATGGATGTATATTTCATGAGCGTGCTGAGAATATTGTATTTTAAAGGATTGTCATATTACACTATAGTGCTAGAGTTTCCTTGATAAATGTTAAACCAGTGTCCATGTTTGACCGAACATCTAAAGGGGGAAAACTGACATTTTTTAAGCTGGATATCTGAATGCGCCTGGACTTTGGTGGCACTTCCATGTCCAAGCAGACGTCCGATCTAACCCTCACCTCCGCTTTGGGGGCTTCTCCTCAGTCACTGGGGAGGGTGGGGCAGTCGCCAGGTGCACTTTGGACTCTCATTCCCTCCTGTGAACTTGTGTTCAAAACAGCGCCCCCAAATCCCCCTTCTCCCTGTTCTCTGGACTCACCTGGAGTTGGTCATAGTTTGCTTGTCCTGAATTGCGGTTCCTCAGCAATTCCCCAATCAACTTGATTTTGCTGGCTGAATCACGTACCTTTTTCTTTTAAAAGGTTGACGGGGGCTTCCCTGGTGGCGCAGTGGTTGAGAGTCCGCCTGCCGATGCAGGGGACACGGGTTCGTGCCCCGGTCCGGGAGGATCCCACATGCCGCGGAAAGGCTGGGCCCGTGAGCCATGGCCGCTGAGTCTGCGCGTCCAGAGCCTGTGCTCCGCAACGGGAGAGGCCACAACAGTGAGAGACCCGCGTACCGCAAAAAAAAAAAAAAAAAAAAAAAAGGTTGACAGGGGTAAAGACGAAAAGAGCCCAGGTGAGGCCGGCCCATCAACAGGTGCGTCGCTGTGCGTGTTCACCGGGCCTGCGCCATCCTGGAGGGCGCAGAGCAACAGACCCCACGGTGACGTCATCACGGGGCTCGGAACGGGGTCCTGAGTCAAGGGCCCCGTGAGTTAGAAGGGAGCCGGTGACGTGGGAACGTGGCCAGCACACCTGGTCTGCACTCGGGGGCCGAGGAGCTCTGCAGGTGAGCAGCCCTGGATAAAACAGTCCTGACCAGGTTGCCCCATGTGGTGCCGTTAGGCTGATGCCCGTGTGGGTCTGCTTAGCTGGCTTCCTCCTCAACAGTCAGAGGCAGGGCTGGGGGCAGGTGGCTTCCCAGGGGGCTGACGGTAAAAAGTAGCAGGATTGTCAGAAGGAGGGAGATCAGCCAGAGGTCCTGTTATCCAGTCAATGCTGTGGCCAATGGTCAATTCTGAGGGGCTCTCGGGAATGTGCCGAATTCTGCCAGATGTCGCCCGGGCGTTGGCCAGCTGGGCACTGGCCACCCACTGGGCACAAGGCCACGCGAGCTCGCCGCCCCTCCAGGCTGTGCCGTGTGCTCAGCCAACCAAGACACTCGGGACTGAAGCAAAGGGAAGGGCTGGTCATCACAGTAAGTCCCGTGTGAGGGAGGACAGACAGACCCGACAGGTCAAACGCCCTCACTCAGAGGGGACACTCGGCCAGTTATCACAGGGGTCCCGGTGACAGTGTGAACCCTGCCTGCAGAGAGGGAGGGTGAGGTCGGAGGGTGGTACAGCCAGTTGTGTGAACACATAACCCAGGCTCACGCCGTAATTTTCACATCTATATTTGTTTTTTATATCAGACTATCATGTCTATGCAGTAGTAATTATCCATCTTAATTACGTCCAACTTTTAAGACCCATAGAAGCAATAAATTTAATTTATTAAAATTCTGGATGACAGGATTTGCCTTGAGTTAAATTTCCAAACAGAAAAGGCAACCTCCTGTCCTCGACACCATGAGTGGAGCCCCTGGCATGGCACCATCTGTACCCCACCCCACCCCAGTTTCTACACGCTGGTCCAGCTGCCCGGCTGCCCCCTGAATCCCCGCTCTGCCCACGCACGTGCCAGGTGGCCAGTGCCCGAGCTGACACCGCAGCAGCCCTCAGCCAATGGTGACACAGTGGGGCAGGGAGTCCCCAGCCCCTCACTCCTGGGGAGGGTTTGACTCTGAGGTGCACAGTCCATGGTGACTCAGAATCCCCTTCCCTGCTGAGCCCCAGGTGTCCACACAGCTGACTGCCCGTCATGGACACTTGTCCCCACTCCTCCCTGCTCACTTCCCCACCCCGCTCCTGTTCCCCAGGTGTCCACACAGCTGACTGCCCGGTCATGGACCCTTGTCCACACTCCTCCCTGATCACTTCCCCGCCCCGCTCCTGTTTCCTGGTGTCCACACAGCTGACTGCCCGGTCATGGACCCCTGTCCCCACTCCTCCCTGCTCACTTCCCCGCCCCGCTCCTGTTTCCTGGTGTCAGCTCCCATCCCTGCGGCAGAATCTGCCGCTATTTATTCCAGTAATGTGCAGCCGTGACCTGCTGCGTCGTCCACTCAGCCTGTGTTTGGAAGCGGAAGAGCCCTTCCATGTAACGGCAAGATGGTGACTTTTTTTAAAGTGACCTTGAAACAGAAAATGACGAAGAAGGAACAAATTGCTCTCAGCACTTCCCGCTCCAGAGGATGCCACCTCCACCCCCGTCAGGTGAGGTGACAAAGCACGGCGGCCACCCCCAGAAAGCCATGACGGGGGACGATGGTTAGAACAGGGGCATGAGGGGGGTCCTGGTGTCCTGCCTGTGGAATCAATTCACAGAAAGGGCCCAGGAGTCCTGATGGCAGACTGGCTGGGGTGCCTCCGTGGCGGTGTCCACTGAGGTCATGGGTGTGGCGGGTCCCCAGGGAGAAGGGGAGCCACACTAGCCGGGAGACGGGCAGAGGCCCCAGAAGGCGGGAGCGGTCGCTAACCAGTGCCCGAAAGCAGGGTCCTTGGAGCCCTCTCTGCTCCCCACAGCACGCCATGCGGCCTATGCCAGTCCTGAACCCCCCTTTCTCATCAAAAAATGGGGATGGTAATATTTCCCCAGGTTGGTGCAATCAGTGGGATAATGGGGACCAGCATGGCAGCTAGAGAGTGGCCAACACGGGATGGGTACAGACTGAGGCAGATGGGGTTCACCCCAGCAGACTAAGACGGTGTCCAGGGGGGAGGACAGTGTTGGGGAGCCCCTGGGAAGGGAGGGAAGAACAGGGTTCGCAGAGGGGGCTGGAGCTGAGACGCAGAGCCCCCGGGAGCTCTGGAGCCGCAGTGGCGGTGAGAGTCACCCCGAGCTGGGCCGCGCTGGCCAGGGCCCACACCCGTGCACACCTGGAAAGGACGTGACCTTGGAGGTCCCTGCAGCCCCGCCCTTCCGGCTGGCCACCTCTGGGCCCCCCACCCTGTTGTCTGTGGGAACACCCGGGCTCCATGCAGCCGGGGGAGAGCGGGGAGGGGAGCTAAAGACCACATTGGACCAAACACTCCCCCAGGCATTCTCCATCCCTGAAAATGGAGCAGAAAAGGTGGAGCACCTTGGAGCCAGGTGGGGGCCCCTGGGAGTGAAATAAGCTTTTGTTGGGTGAGAAGCATTCTAGAAACACATCAGAGGCATCTCTCTGGGCCACAGGCTGGCCAAGATGGACGAAGATGATCGATAAGCTGGATGGATGGTGTGACTAGGAGTGAACGCAGAAGACAGACGGCTGGCCCGGCGCCTCAGTCACAGCCGGGCACTCCCGGAGAGCGACGGCTAGAGGTTCGGCTCCGATGCTCCAGAGACTGCGGCCCCTGGAGGTCGCCTGTGGGTCCCCACAGAAGTGCGCCTGGTGCCTGGAGTTGGCCGGGGTCTCGCCCTCTCTCTCCCTTGTTTCCTCGTAGAGGCATCTTCACAGAGAGTGGTTCCTGCAGGACGCAGCCAACGAGCATTGCACCCATCAGCCGACGACGGCGCTCCTCTCCTCCAGGTGGGGGCCCACCTCCTCCCCTCCAGGTGGGGGCCCATCTCCTCTCCTCCAGGTGGGGGGCCCACCTCCGCTCCAAGGAGAGCCTTCCCACAAGAGCCATGTCCTGGGTGTGCGAGAGGGGCTGCAGGCAGGCTGGTCAGAGGTGCAGGAAGGCGGGCAGGGGTCCTCAGGGTGCGGCCTGCTGGGCTGCAGTAAGTGCGGACTCCCAAATCCCGGGGGCTCATTAAAACAGAAGCAAAGAGAGTGCACATTCGTGCGTGTGCGTGTGCGTGCACGTGTGGGACCCAGGGGGTCGGCAGTGGGCGGGAGAGAGGAGGCCCAGCTCGGGCAGAGGCAGACAGCCCCTCCCCCCCACCTTTCCTTCCACTCGGCCCGGGTGGGTAGGATGCTGTCCACCCTGGAGAGGGCCATCTTCACTACTGGTCACTGAACCAACGCCAATCACCTTCGGAAACACCCCACAGACACGCCCAGGAGTGGTTGACCAGCCACCCGGGCTCCCTGAACCCCACCATGTGGACACATGAGATGAACCATCACGATGAGTAACATCAGGACGGGGGTCCTTGCAGGAGGGATGCAGGGGCAGCAGAGCAGATGGGAAAGAGATGGGAGCTGCCAGGCGGCCAGCTTTGAAGGGGGGGGGCTGGGCCCCCGAGCCAGGGAACGCCGGGGACTCTAGAAGGAAGAAGGCGAGGAAACAGGCTCACCCCAGAGCCTCCAGAAGGAACCAGCCCTGCCCACACCTGACCTCAGCCCACTGAGCCTCACTTCAGGCTTCCGACCCCCTAGAACTGTAAGATAATCCATTTGTATTGTTTTAAGACGCTGAGTTTGTAATAATTTGTTACAGAGTAAAAGGCATAGTACACCACCTTCGCACCATTACTTCAAAGTTACCTTTTTTCTGACATTCTTGTTTTTTTAATCGATCTTTGTTGGAGTGTAATTGTCCGTATTAGCTGTCAGGGCCATGGGGGGCATCTGAGCACGTTTTGCTTACGGGTCACTGGATTTTCCTTTCCTAGCCAAAATTATGTCCCTGCTTTGCCTAAAGAACAGCCTCCCAGGCCGATCTACATTCTGAGGAGGTGGATCAATCTTAGCAAACTTCACAGTAACAGGCAGGTCTCAGTGATGAAAGTCATTTAAATTAAATTATTTATGCAGATTTATGAAACCTAACGGAATTTCGTGACCACGGTACTAGAAGCTGGAGGCGTGGACAGCATGGGGCCCTCGGACACCAGGGGAGCTCGGGCGTCACCCTTGCGGGTACAGTGCTGCCCCCATGGGATGCCAGGCACAGCGTGGGGAGGGGTATGTGGGGGTCCTTTGAGGTCCCTGATGTTACCAGAACAGCCAGCCCTAATTTTACATCTCACACCTCGTGTCCCTCCCCTCCCTCCTCTCCTAGGCCACCTCCCCCCAGACCTCACACAAAGACCAAAGTCCAAGTTTTCCTCCTATCGGGCCAGTTTAGGAGACATCAATTAGCTCTTTATTTGGCTGATTTAAAGCAAATCTAACATGTGGTGCTTCACTTGATATTACAGACTTTGGGCACACCTGAGAGGAAGAGGATGATGGAATGTCAATGACAACCAGAGGTCGGAATCAAACACTGGATGCCGTGATTACTTCAGAGTTCAAATTTTTGTCAAATACTAGAAAAGGCGTAGTTCTTAATCCTGTGCCAGACATGGTATCCCAAGTCAGGTTACTGCTGTGCACAGGCGCTGAGTAGCTCACTCATGCAAGACTCCAATTGCCACTTTTGGGCAAACAAGTCCCTCCGGTCCAATTACAGGACGGCCCCCAGGTGTCCAGGGGGCTCGCATCCACAACGCTTTGCCCCCCGGGGAGCAACGGGGCGACATTTTCTCTCGACTCTGGAGGCAGAGACTCCATGTCCCAGGACCTGGGGGTAATTTTCCACGAAGTCATTGAGCTGTGAATCTCTTGAGGTTTTTGATCATTTGAAGCTCACATCTTCTCAAATGGCTGAAGGTGTAGATGTGTTTCCTGAAAGAAGAAATTCTGCTCTCCAAATAGGAGAGAATAGTCACGAAAATAGTTTACGCTAAATAAGTGAACAAAGCATTCCGTAAGGAAGTCCTGGATTTCAGGGCTTCTCCAGCTCCATTTAAAAAGCAGGAACTCATGAACTGCAGGCAGAGCCCGCCAGCTCTCTAGAGAGTTTCCGAAGCCATCTCAGCTCAACATTTCAATCCTCTCCCCGGGTGACTGGCCCCTTAAATAAATAAAAACAGGTCAGATCCAGAAGCAAATAGAAAACATCGATCTCACTGAGCTGGAGTAACAAAACGTTTTCTCAGAGACATTTCTCTGCACATCCCCGAGCGGCCAGGTCGTGGGCCAAGTTGCTCCAAATAAAAACACCCACTGGCTCCGAGTGACCTTGGGGAGGAAGCTGGGCCACTCGAGGCTCTGTAGGTCCCCCAGAGGTTCCGCAAACAGCTCTCCAACACCAGGAGCACCTCAGCCCCTGGCCGACCTCCGTCTGGCCCTCCCAGTGTCTCTGAGGAACGTTAACTCACACTGGGGCACAGCTGCTTCTTCAGTTTGCTGAGTCTGCTGGGCAGGAAGTCCCGTCTCCAAGGAGCAAAACGGAGATGCCCTTCCTGCCGACACCGCTCCATCCGCCGTAAGGGAAGGGCACCCACTTGTTACGTTCACAGGTGAGACAGAAGAGCTCTCGGCCTCACCTGACCCCCTGAGCGTGGGCTTCTCCCCAGGTCCTATGTTCCTTCCACCGACACGTGTTATTCTTCTAACAAGTAAAACTTCCTTTGGTTTCTTGTTTGCACAATTTAAAGAATCTCCCACAGCAGTACCTGAATCCTGGTGGTTGTAGAAGTGTTTTTTTGTGTTTAAGCCATAACTAGGGCCAGAGGGTGAAACGCACTTGGAGGTGCAAGGGTGGAAAAGTCAAGGTTGCATTTAGCCTGAAATTACCTACAGCGCCATTGCCTCTCGTGAATCTCTACGTGGGAACGTTAAGGGGTCTCTTGGAGACGTCCAGTCCCCGCCCACAGGACTGCTGGGTTGTGGGCAGCAGCTGGGAACCCAGGTGTGCCCTGAATATCACATAACTTTGTTTTCCCTCCTTCAAATCAGATCTGACTCCAGACACCCCACCAGGCTGGTGGGAGAGTGGACCTCAGACAAAAGTAGTGGCGAGTCTTCCTCCCGGTGGGCGCCACGAAGGTGCCACGGTAAGAGCGTGAACAGCCGGGAAGCCACTGGGCACCTTAGGCCAGCCTGGCCCCAGAATCTCCATGGGGCTGCAGTCTTGGGCACCTGGGGCAGCACACCTGGGCCAGCACACCTGGGCCAGCACACCCGCCGTGCATTCTCCCGGGTGCTGAAGCTTCCACGTGTCTCGGGAACAGGTGAACGGCTTCGGGCCAGGTGAACCGGACCCAAATGAAGGGTAGCCACGGTGCAGCCTCTCTGGAGAACAGGTGGGCAGTTTCGTGCAAAGTTAAGCATAGACGTGCCCACCGCCCAGCAGTCCCACGCCTGGGTACCTGCCCTGGAGGATGGAGACCAGGGTTCACACGCTCCACATGGCTGCTCACAGCAGCTTTACTTCTAACGGCCAAACTGGAAACAACCCCAAGTTCTACAGGTTCCATCGTACCATGGAACACGGCTCAGGACAAAGGAGTGACCCACCACCATGCATCCCCTCGGGGGAATCCCGGCGACAGCGGCTGAGCGAGGAAGCCGGCCTCCAGCCCCGTCCTGCAGGACTCACATGCAGACATCCTCAGAGAGACACGCTGCCGCCCTGGAAACACGTCCCTGTCAGCCCGGGTCAGGCCCAGGGACAGTGTGGCCGTAAAGGGATGGTCACCATTCTGAGGCCCTACCCGTGTGCAAATGCACAGACCCGCCACCAAAAGAAGAAAAGGCAATTCGAGCAGGTGTTCATTTTAAATATAGAGTATTTCTTAGAAAGAACAACTCAAAGGAGGGGGTTAGTGAAATGCCCAAGATAGCAAAGCCCCCAAGGAACATGAGGGGCTGCTGTGGGATGCGATCCTCACAAAATGGGCATGTACTTGTATTCGCACGCATCGTCCGGACGATTCCAGGAAGGCCCGTGGAGGTGGGGACGGCGGTGCCGGATGCGGTGACACCCGGAGCTGGAACGAGAGGACGGTGCTCGTTTCCTGTCATCAGAGGGTGTGTAGATCCCTGTTACTAGGTGCACATGCTATGTTTTCAACTTATAACAGAAGATTTAAATATTTAAGAAGAACATTTTAAGAGAACGAACGCCCTCACTCCTTCTATCTCCTCCTGTCACTCCCACCCTCGGCCTCCACCTGGGGCTCCAGGCAGGGCCCTCCCCGCGATGCGAGCACAGCTGAGGACCCCACTCGTGCTCTCCTTGGCCCACCAGCCTCTTCCCCTGCCCACCTGCAGCCACGCGCGCCCCAGAGAAAGTGACCAGGCAGCTGCCCCCGCTGGCCCAGGCCCACTACCCGCCACGCCCTGCACCTTGACCGCTAACCCCACGAATCTGAACCAAGGAGAGCGGGTGACGCGTTTCCTTCCTGAAGATTTAAGAGCTTACCTTCGGAAAAATTTGAATTATGCATGATTTGGGAATGACCATATTTCCTACATAAAATATTGATTTGATTCTTTTAAAACAAATAAAACGCAGGCAAGTGATGCCCAGAAAGTTCAGCTGTGGCGCAGACAGAAGCTCCCGGACTCAGCTCCACCCCAGCGGGAGAGCCCGGCGCTTGACAACTATTGGCATGGAGTTCATTTACCAAAAACACGCATTTTATTTATTCACATAAGCCTCACACTCCCAAAGGCGGTAGAAGCCATTGCCTGAGATGCTCCTACAGAATCAACACGAACCACCAAAGATGCGGTCCGGATGACGGGGAGAGGGGCCCTCCATCAGAGCACCTGTCTGCCTGTTCTGTCCCTCTGCACCCCTAATCCCCCCACTGTTCCTCTAGTGCACCAGGCACCTTCCCCCCTTTGCCCCTGCTGGTCCCACTTCTCTCTACCTCCCTGACATCCACAGGGCACCTTCCCACACACCCGCCTCTGCCACTCTGCCTCTCCGGTCAATGTCACGTTGGGGGCGGGAGGTAACTGCCCAGCTCAGCGGGAGGGGTCTGGCGAGGGTCCCCATGCCCTACCCCCAGTACAGGCACGGGCCTCCCTGGGAAAGCCGAGCACACCCCAGTCTGTGTACAAGGCACACCCCGCTCTCTTCCCAATCGGAATTGGACCGGCTCACAGCAAACGTCCGCAGACGATAAGACACTTAAAATGGAAATGGATTTCACAATAGCCCGGAGATGGAAACAACCTAAGTGCCCATCATCGGATGAATGGATAAAGAAGATGTGGCACATATATACAATGGAATATTACTCAGCCATAAAAAGAAACGAAATTGAGCTATTTGTAATGAGGTGGATGGACCTAGAGTCTGTCATACAGAGTGAAGTAAGTCAGAAAGAGAAAGACAAATACCGTATGCTAACACATATATATGGAATTTAAGAAAAAAAAATGTCATGAAGAACCTAGGGGTGAAACAGGAATAAAGACACAGACCTACTAGAGAATGAAGTTGGGGATATAGGGAGGGGGAAGGGTAAGCTGTGACAAAGCGAGAGAGTGGCATGGACATATATACACTAACAAACGTAAGGTAGATAGCTAGTGGGAAGCAGCCGCATAGCACAGGGAGATCAGCTCGGTGCTTTGTGACCACCTAGAAGGGTGGGATAGGGAGGGTGGGAGGGAGGGAGACGCAAGAGGGAGGGGACATGGGAACATATGTATATGTATAGCTGATTCACTTTGTTATAAAGCAGAAACTAACACACCATTGTAAAGCAATTATACCCCAATAAAGATGTTAAAAAAAAAAAATGGAAATGGAGCCAATGGCCTTGAAGGGAAGGAAGGGCTTTCTCAGTGGTTCTGCCCTGTCTGCCCCCCACACCTGGGCCAGCTGGTCAGGAAGGAATCAGATCTTTTAACTAAACACATTCCTGAGGTATTTCCGGGAATCTCCGGGACAAAGACAGCAGAATTACCTCCTCCTCCAGAGGTGCTTCTATTTCCCCGGAAATTACGAAGACGCCTCATCGCCTCATCGCAGGAGAGGACCGCGCTCCCAGCCAGGCCCCTGCAGCAGCTCACAGAAACCATCACTTCCCAGAGACGGTCTCTCCCTGAGACGGCTGCACCTCCCCGCTTAGGGGAGGGTCATTCCAAGACAAGAAAAACAACATTCAAGTGAATGCGGCTGAGCCCCAGGGAGGAGGAGCCCTCAGCATCACAGTGCCTCACCCCCAGGGCTCCGGCCCCAGGGGGACTCCCCCGGGGAGCGGCTCGCACCTACTGATGATGCCTTGGCCAAACCGGCATCTGACCCCCAGGCCTCGGGACCTGCTCAGCCTCCCGGGACCCTTCTGAGCTGGGAGCTTGGCCGGGGGCTTGCTCTTCCGTTGGGGGCACAGGCGGAACGGGGACCACGCAGATCCACGTGCTGGAGCCCAGCATCTCTCAGCCCCCGCCCCCGCCTTGGACCAGGGTTGACGTCAGAACACAGGCAACTGTGACCTTGGGGCCACCAACCCTAACTGGGGAGACTTCTCTCTGCAGGCACTTCAGTCCAATTGTGACGCACGAGCCACCAGCCGCTACTGGGTAAACTGTGTGGTTAGCGAGGCCAGCAAGCGTCTCAATCCTCCACAGAGATTCAGTTAATCTCTTCTCTCCTCGGTTACAGGGAGAGCTTTCCTTAAGGGCCCCGAGTGAACCAGAGTCCACGGACGGGTACCGGCACTAGCAGTGCTGTCGCGGGCACGGCTCCTAACCCGCTGCGACAGAGGCACCTGTGCCCTCCTTTGTGAGTGAACAGCGTGGCTTAGGCAGGGACACCACAGCCCAGCTGAGAGGAGGCTGCCCCTGGCCCAGAAGGCTGACACGCGTGGTCATGGGGTCCCGTTCGAGGCCCCGGCCGCGTGGAAGATGCCGTCCGTCCTGAGAGCTCACGGCCCACCGAGGGGCTGGAGCAGGAGGCAGCCCAGGCTTGTCCTGGAGACCCAGGCTTTTCCACATGGCTCTGAGAACCTGTCTGCTTCCCCCACCCCCGTCACTCTGCTTCACCTCAGAATGGAAGGGAGACCCCAATACTCTGTGAATCAGGGCCGATGCACCATGGAGCCACTACAAAGAACGGAAGAAAATCTATTCTGGTGACCCTTTCGGTTATCTGGAGACTTTCTGCTATTGTTTAAGTTCAGTAAAATCCTCTCTATTTGGGGTACACTTCTGGCATCTCGACAAACACATAACATTGTGAAACCAACAACACAACACAAAGGACTGTTCTGTCATCCCCCCAAATCACTCCTACCGTGGCTTCATGGTCGACCCCTTCCTCCAACCCAGCCCCCAGCACCCACTCACCTGTCCTTGTCCCTTTTCATCTTTTCTGGACTAGGATGTAAGTGGAATCAGGCCTGCATGCGTAGCCTTGCAAGGCCTGGCTTCCTGCACTCACAGTGCCACCTCTCAAGGTGTCTCCCGCTGTGTGTCAGGACTCCACACCCGTCTACCACAGAGGAGGGTCCATCATCCCCATGCACCACGGCTTTCGTATCCACTCACCTGTTGGTGGAGATCTGTGTTGTTTCCAGTTTTGAGTGATGATAAGTAAAGTGGCTGTAATCATTCACAAAGAGGTATCTGTGTTAACATGAGCTTCCGGCTCCCTTGGGGAAACACCTAGTCCTGAGATTGTTGGATCACGTGATACGTGTATCTATATAAGGAACCTCCCAGCCAGTTTCCGAGCTCGTCTGCCACACCGCCTTGCACCCCTGCCAGCCGCCTGAGAGTTCCAGTTTGCTCCAAATGCTCGCCAGCACTTGATGTTGCCCGTTACCGTTGTTCTGTCTGTTTGTGTGTTCCCATTTCTACAGGTGTGAAGTGATGTGGCTTTCATTTGCATTTCCCTAGGGACGGATGGTGTTGAGTATTTTTCCATGTGCTCATTGGCCATCTGTGTATCCACTTTGGTGCAGTGTCTGTTCAAACTTCTCGCCCTTTTTTTTAGCTGGGTCTTTATTTTCCTACTGTTGAGTTTTAGTGTTCCTTGTACATTCTGACTACAACCCCTTTGACAAATATGTGATTTCATTTGTCTTTTCATTCTCTGCACAATCGATCTTGAAGAGCAAAATTCTTAATTTTGATGAAATTTAATTTCTTAATTTGTTGTGGATCACGCTTTTGGCATCACATCTAAGAACCCTCGCTTGACCCAAGTTTACAGATTCTCTCCTTTGTTCCTCTGGAAGTTCTGTGGCTTAGGCTTCACATTTAGGTCTATGATGTATTTGAGTTAATTTTTTTTATTTTTATTTTATATTGGGGTATAGTTAATTTACAATGTCGCGTTATTTTCAGGTGTACAGCAAAGTGATTCAGTTATACATATATTCATTCTTTTTCAGATTCTTTTCCCATATAGGTTATTACAGAATATCAAGTAGAGTTCCCTGTGCTGTACAGTAGGTCCTTGTTGATTATCTTTTATATATGGAACTGTGTATATGTTAATCCCAAACACATTTGAGTTAATTTTTGTTTATGGTGCAAAGACTCGGTTGAGATTCTTTTTTATTGCTTTTTGCATCTGGATACACAATTATTCAGCACTATTTACAAAAATACTTTTCTTTCTCTATTTAATACTCTGCACTTGGAGGGATGGTAAGGATCAAACGACACACTGTGCGGAAATGTTTGGCGCCTGGGAATTCTCGAAGCGCTTGATGAACAGTAGCTTAAAAATCCCACCTTCTCTGTGTCCCAGAAGTTTGCGCGACAGGCCGGATCCAGCTCATCTCAGAAGAGCTCTGGAAGCGTCCCCTGCTTCGTGGCGTGTGGTGGGGAGCAGACAGCGCTGCGAGGCACAGGCCCTGGTGGGGACTTGGGTGCAGGTAGCAATTCCGAAAACCTTCCTACAGGGTGATTAAGGAGAGATAATTACAGCGCCAGACCCCCCAAAACATATATCATGTAAAGTGCTTTCTAAACCTGAGATCTTACTGTTAGCACCCAGATGACCCTATTTAGAGACGCTTTCCCTAGAAAGTGTTTATTAGTAATTGATCGGGTGATTACTTTCCACTTTGCCACTGAGGGCATCATTTGCTTTACGTACAGTACAACTGCCTTTGTAAACAGAGCGTATTTAAACATAACTTGACGACAGTGAGGATTTATTTGATGTTATCCTTTGAAATTATATTTAGCAAACCATAGCTCTCTGGCATTTGTTATAGCTTCAGCCAAACAAAGTCACCATGAGTCAGGCCAGCCTCCCAGCAGGCATTTAACTCAAAGGACCATGTGGCAAAGGCAGCACCTCCGCACAAGGCCACCCCAGATATCAGCTGGGGTCGGGGTTCTGGGTGCACCGAGCATGCCCCCGGACACTGCGTCCCTCCAGGTCACCCTCCCAGCGCTCTGAGGAGCAGAAGTCAAGACCCGCATCCTGGAGGAAGCCGTGTGTCTGAGAGGTCAGCCAGCACGCCTGAGGTCCAACTCCAAGCCACTCTCCGCTCCCCGTTCTCCCCAGTGACTCCCCACAAGGAGCCAGGCTCCAAGGACAGTAGCTCTCAGCACGGTGTCCACTCCACGTCGCCCTGAGAGGTTCTGGCCCAGCTGACAGCGTCCAGGCCTGCAGTGCCCCCCGAGCCAGGCTAGTTTGATGCCTGGGAGGTCGGGTCCTCAGTCTTTCCAACGCTCACTTGGAGGTGGACGTTCCCAGCCCCGTCCGGGAGTCGCAGTGTCCCTGCAGCATCTCTGGGTTTCCTGGTAAGTGGGACCCGGGGTCCTCAGGGCCTGGCTTTCTCATGCCTCCCTTGCTGGCTCACTCAGGCAGCCCCCACCAACTGTGCTCATCCTGGTGCCTTTGCCTCTCTCACTCCAACTCCAGTGCGGACTCACCCCTTTCCATGCATCTGTGTCTGCAGAGGGGTTGGGGCTCCGCCAGAGCCGCCCACACGTGCTAACTCCCCCCGGGCTGAGGCTCTCGGGGGCTGAACTCCTTCTCTCCCCCCAGCACTTCCTCCACGCTCCCTCCCCGGGGCCCTGGCGCTGACTCCAGGTGCTGGGTGCCCTCCCTTCCTGTGTGGACTAGCTCAGCCCTGCGCACTCAGCACCTCCCTGCCCCGCAAACCGGAAGCTCACAAGGGTCCAGCTCAGACAGAGGCTGAGGGTCTCACTGAGGGTCCACTGTGGGTCTCACCTGCGAGAGCTTGAACGCCCTCAGAGCCTTCAGACTCTCTCACCATCATCTCCGTGGAGAGCTGCCCCCTGCCCCGCACTCACCTGTCCTGTGCAGGTGCAGGGAAACAGACACCTAGGTCACTTCTAGAAGCCATGCCATTGGCCCTTCTCACCAAACTGCCCCAAAGGCCCCGGGACCCCAGGCTCCCTGAACCCCACAGAGATGCATTTCTCCCTGACCCCTCTGCCCCAGTCACCTCCAAATTCCACCCAGCACCCACTCAATCCCTCCAGCTCCACGGGCCCACCCAGCCCAGACCTTCACCACCACCCGCCGCCTGTCCCCCCTCACAGCCTGCTCTCTGCTGCCCAAGTAATTGTCCAAAAATGTGCTTCGCGTTGGGTCCCCAATAAGCTTCTCTTGCCACCCTTCACCGCCTGCACCCCAGCTGCCCTGTCTCTCTCAGTTCTTGGGGAGCACTGACCTCTCTTCTGCCTCGGGGACTGGCACGGGCAGTCCCGCTGCCCACAGGCCACCTCCCGCCCTCATCACGCCCCACGCCCTGCCTGCAGCCTCTCACCTAACGCCTCCGTCTCTGAAGGCCTTCCCACCCCCCTGCCAGGTGGACAGACACGGCTCCCCCCGGCACTCGGCCCGTTTTGGAATTGTCCAATGTTCCGTTACTTGTAGACTGTGGCTCCGTAGGGCAGGAGCTCATCACCCAGCTCATCACCTCCATAAACACGCGTTAGGTGAGCGGACGGACAGACGCCTCCTCCCCAGCAGTCAGAGCAATTACGCCCAGATTCGTTGGTTTACTTTTAGTTGGTACGGCCATTTCCCCTTCCTCTCACTAACTGGTTTCTAGATACCTCATCTCCCCACAGGGCAGTGGTGTCTGAGTAGCTGAGGTTCTTGGCACCAGGGGAGACTTTCTGTGCTCCCAGGGCCTTTGCACAGCCACCCTGTCCCCGGAGCAGCCTTCCCAGGTGGCCTCGGAGCCCAGGACTCTGCAGGTGCAGCAGGGTCCCCGCCATCCGGGCCCTGTGCTCACAAGGCCAGGAAGTGGTGAGTAAAATCATTACTGCAGACCTTCTCAGGGCCTTCACCAAACACTGTGACCTCCCAGCGAGAACAGGGCCCAGTTCCTTGGTGTTTGGACTCCATCTGTGGTGAAATGCTCATTCATCTCTTAACAACTTGGTGAAAGGAAACCATAAAGCCACACTGACAGGGCTGTGGTAGCTCGCGGTTCAGGGGACTCACCACCCTGGACGGCCCGAGACCGAGGACTTCCCAGGGGTGGGACTCTCTGTGCCAAAACCAGGAACTTCCAGGACAAGCGAGAACAGCTGGGAACCCACGCTGCAGCCCGATGTGAGGACATTAAAATGCCGGGGGCAGGGGACGTTACACCTGGAAACATGCAGGCCCCCGGCTCACCCCCGAATCATTTCGAGGAGCCCCTCCCTGGCTGCCGGGGAGCAGGCTCGGGCGATGACTAAGTCTGCTCTGTCCTCACTCACACCTGGGACCCAGGCCCCAGGCCCAGGCCGTGTCACAAGGTTTGCCATGAGCTCAACCCAAGTCAGGCCACCCGGTTCACTCTGTCACTTGCTCCATGAAGAACTTTACTACTTGGTGACGTAGAAGAGATGTGTGTCCCCCAGGGAGGGGCGAGGGGGAAGATGACGAGGGTGTGTGGCCCGCCGTGCAGTCAGCCGCCACGAGCGGGGCGGGGTCATCGCCGTGAACCTCCTGGTGGCCCAAATCAGCTTCACCACTGGAGATTTCATCATCTACATTTTTTAGGAGGAGGTTTTTTTTTTTTTTGGCCACGCAGCATGGCTTGTGGGATCTCAGTTCCCTAACCAGGGGTTGAACCCGGGCCCTAGCAGTGAAAGCACCGAATCCTAACCACTAGACCACCAAGGAACTCCCAAAAATCTGCATTGTTGACAGAAACACACATTTCAGGCAAACAGGTGTGATGACTCTAGTTAACCCTTGTGAGGAACCAAAACTGGTTCCAAAAGAAAACGACCACATGCACAATATTATGACCCAAGCGTGAGGGAAAGTGAAACATTTTGCTTGTTTCAATCGCCAGAACATTTCAATGATGGGATAAGCCCAGAGCAGCCACGGAGAAAGGACATCCCATGTCATAAGGTGCGGTGAACAGAAAGGTAGCAAGTGCTGGGGACACAGACCCGTGTCTGGGGAGGGTCAGGCCGGAGCAGGAGACGCCCAGTCCACTGCAGCATCCAGACGGAAGACACCACGGACCCACAGGATAAGCTGATTCTAAGTCCAGATGAGATGGCAAAGGACTTAACAGCCAAAACCGTGTGGAAACAAAGGGCAAAGCTGGAGGACTTCCTCCGACCCTTCTGCCCCGGACACATGCACCCTCATTTGTTCAAGTTCCTTCTCCTCTCCTGCCCCTGTGTCTGTCTGCTGGACTCCTATACAACCCTCAATGCCCTCGCGGTCCAGCCCCCTGTGTTGAGCCCCACCGCCCTTCTCGCCGTTTCAGCATCTCCTGAGCCCTTTTCCTCGTGCGTCCTTGGCTCTGCTTCACGACACACTGCTTGGACCATGGCAGCCTGTGCCCCTCCTGGTCGCTGCTTCTCTCTCCTCCAGACTATAAGTTCCTTGAAAGCATGAGTTGTGTCTGAATAGTTTTTTCAACTTGGTAGGTTACGCGGTGCGAATACACAGTATTGGTTGGTAGAGCATCAGTAAGAAAAAGCCATTCAGGGGCTTCCCTGGTGGCGCAGTGGTTGAGAGTCCGCCTGCCGATGCAGGGGACGCGGGTTCGTGCACCAGTCCAGGAGGATCCCACATGCCGTGGAGCGGCTGGGCCCGTGAGCCATGGCCGCTGAGCCTGCGCGTCCAGAGCCTGTGCTCCGCAACGGGAGAGGCCACAACAGTGAGAGGCCCGCGTACCGCAAGAAAAAAAAAAAGAAAAGAAAAAGTCATTCAGGCAGGACCCCTTCAGAGTGAGGGTGGGGGCTCACTGTCACTGCAGAGACAGGAGCCAGGCCCTGTAGCCCAGGATGGACTCCGCACCATCTAGGCTTCCCACGACCCGCGAAGCCGGCCCTCCCACAGCCAGGGAGCCCTGCCCTTGGGCCACCCATGCGACGCTTCCAATGCCTCCCAGCAGGCAGGGGCTGCTCCTCCCCAGCAAAGTCCAAGCTTGCTCTGCACAAATGCTGAGCCCAGCATCCCAGGAGACCAAAGCATGAGTAACCCGAATGAGGTCGAGAAGCTCGCAGCTCTGATGTGGCTTAAACTACAGCATCACAGTGAAGAGAAGCCTGACTGCTCTTTGCCATTGAGTCAGGCCTCGGCCTCGCCAGGAACATCAGGCCTTGGCCTCGCCAGGAACATCAACATCAGGAACATCGGCCTTTGCCATTAAGTCAGGCCTCGGCCTCTGAGACCCCTGCAGGCTCTACGCAGCCTCTGCGAAGTGTCCATCCCAAGTGCCTGCACGGAGCCCCCCTCTGCGTGCGGGCCACGCGCTTATACTATAGAACATATACTACAGAGTATAGTGTACAGAGATCATCCAGCTGCTGGCAGACCACAGTGTCTTCCTTATGTATGTGTCCGTCAGAGGAAAACTAAAGCCCCAAAGCTGGCCAGTGACTATGATGGGAAATCGATTCTAACATTACCAAAGAAATCCATCTAACTGTGGAATTGTGAAGAACTTATTATTAAGTGGATTCAAGAGATAATGACTGCCCTCTGCTTCCAGAGGTACTGATCCCTATGAGAAAATATAGACACATTTATTCTGTCTCCCAAGGTCTGGTTGTGAACCGGCCCTTCCTGGCTAATGTGGACATCAGTCAAAAGGTGGGCTTTAGCGTAAGGCGTGCACGCCAATCGCCCCCGAACATGAAAACCTGAAGCCCCAGATAGAGAGTGAGAGAGACTGCTTCAGGGAAAGTCATTGCCTACGGTGAGGGGTGGCCCGCCTGGGGAGGAGACAGAGGGCTGCCTGAAGGTCCACGCCCCAACCACGCTGGGGCCCGTGCTCTGGCCTGCGGCCCCAGCGGGTGCAATGACACCCACCGTGCACGAGAGCGTGTCCCTCAGTTTACACTCAGCTGCTTCCCTCTGCTCTGCCAGGAGCCACAGCCATGACCGCCAGTCCTGTAGGGCCCCTGCTCTGTCTACGCACGTAGCAGGTCTCAAACGCACACGCTTAAAAATTCTGGGGTGGGAGGGTGACGCCAAAGAGCTCTGTTTACAAGCTTAGTTCTGTCTACTTACATCGTAGTATAGGTTAAAGCTGAGAGAATTTTAAATACTTATCCATTGATTCATTTAAAAATAACAATCATAAACCCAGGGTATGTTAACGTACCTAACATATTTTTATGAAAAAAACCTAGATTTTCAAAAACAGCGTACTGAGAGGGACAATGTTTTATATACGTTCATCTCTTAAATGTCTGGCTGATAGAGGACAGTTAGCCTCTCATAACTGCTTCTGCATTCCGTCTTTCATGCTATGTTATTTTGTCTGTAATTATCAAAGAAAATGCAACCCCACACGAATAAGTGGGTAGAAAGGACAGAAGTGTGTAAAGCCCTTTTCAGAGACTTACGATCTTCTTCGATACTACACCCAACTGGACAAGTGGGAGTTTGTGAGAGGTTGGCAGCGGCATCTGACCCCAAGTAGGTACCTCCCGCCCCATGCCTGGAGCTTCACAAGAGTGTCCTGCACCCTGAGTGGGTCCTCTGCTGACGTGGTGAATTTTATCCGTAACGTCAGGCCCTGGCCATCGGGAAACACTGGTTCCATGAGTTGTCCAGACCTCCCAGATGTGGACCCATTCCATTGCCCAGTGTCCAAATACCACATTTGCTTAAATCACCACTAACCCCACTAGGAAAGTTGCTAAATATTGGGAAGCCATCAGACTCAGGGTGACAGACACCAGTTTTCCAAAATTCTAATTTTTGCCTGAAAGCTGAAATTTCATCATTGGCAACAAATCCTGCCCACAGTTTTCCTCAAAGTGGCAAGTTTACTGTGCTCATTTGGAGAAAAAATCTGTGAAATATCAAAGCCAGAATAACTGTAGTTTGCCTGTTGGTCTTTCCTTCAAGTATAAGTGGCGTTTCATTTTCAAAAAAGGAAAAAAAACGCAGTTAGTTCAACTCACAGCTCAAACCACAGCCCCTCAGCAGACACCCTCTGCACGCGCATCCCACTTTGTGGGACAGACAGACCAGGAACACGACAAGTCCTCAAACATGGAGACTGCAAAAGGTAGTAATACTTTTGCTCCATCGAGGGCATTCTGAGACGGAGCCAGTTCCGTGTGACCGCGTGTGTCACCAGGGGCCGCGGCCTGATTCCTGCTGAGGCTCCAGGTTTCCCCATCAGGGCAACGTCAGCACGTGAGGATGGGAAATAGCGTCTCTGTGTGATTATGAATATAGATTTTACCTTCCGGACCGCCAGGAGGGTCTGGGGCCCCCAGTGTCTGTCCACACCCTGAGAAGGGCTGGTCTGGGGACACCCCCCTCCCCAGGCCCTGCCCCCGAGCTAGCTGATCAGGAGGGTGCACCTAAGAGAAAAACCACCAGGTTTATAACTGCAAGGAAGGGTCCCTGGCACTGCCACGCTCACCACACATCCCACCTGGGACAGTGGCACCTACAGGGAGCAGAGACTGTGGCCCTGGAGGGCTGCCAGCACAGCTCTCCCCAGAGGAGCTGGCACTGGCCACCCAGCTAGGGCCGCCCAGCTTCCCTCCGGCCTGAGGGCATCTCTTTTGGATGGCGCCTGATGTCCAGGCAGCCCATCCGGCTGGGCTTCCTGTTTTCATGTTCCCTTGGCACAGATTTTTTAATCTTGCTCCAAAACACTACCCTCAGATCCTCATTGACGCCTCTTCATATCTTCCCACTGGCACCCAGGAGCAGCTGGGCTGCCCTGCAGAGTTTTCCCGATGGTCCACAAAGCCCCCTGAACTTATGCTGCATCTGAGAGCACTTCAGACCTTAAGTTTCCCTGCAAGAAGTTGTCATCCAGCAGCCCCTATGCAGAACGAGAGCAGAAATTCAAACTGAAAAGCGTGCAACCTCGCCCTATGCCAGAGCTCGGCGTCACAGGACCAGCGAACAAAACACAAATATTCAGAAAGAAAAGTGCTTCCCTGAGGGGAGGAAAAGCGCTTTCACGGTTACAAAATACTGCCCCACATTTATTCAGACTGACATTCTATATTGGAAAACATGGAAGTGACAAGACACGTTGTGTCAGTTACTTGAAAGAGAGCTGTCTTTCGGTTAAATACATCACGGTGACCAGTGAGGGACTTTAGAACCTGGAGTCCACCCAGGAGGAAGAGGGCTTGTCTCCGTCCCCGCAGCCCCGCCATGTTAGGCTTCAGCCTCTGCTGCTCCACAGGCGGATGGAGGCTGCATGCTGTCCCTTGTCATCTTTACCCCTCTCAACCCCTCCCAAAACCTCGTGCGTCTAAAAAGTTCCCTTGACGAGAGCAGCCCCGTGCTGAACTCAGATAAACAGTGGGAGAGGCGGTGAACGTGTGATCGCTAATTGGCCCCGAGGGTGATCTGGGTGGAAATGAGCTTCGCTCCGCAGCCTGCACGCGGGGGAGCCTGGCGAGGACTCGCCTCGGGCAGTGGCTGCCGGCAGATCGCCTCTTCTGGGCAGGAACGGCACTTGGGCGTCTGTAAAGATGCGTTTTCCAGCAGGATTCCCAAACCCCTCTCGGGGCGCCTGCCATGACTATGAGCCCCAGGAATCCTCGCAGGTGTCACCTCTGGGGTCCGTCGTGGAGAAAACACTCTTGCTGTTCAGAAAGCACAGCCCTTCAGCCCCACTGAGGCAAGTTTAGCTACAGAGGCTAGAAACGTCCCCAAGTGTGTGAGCCCAGCAGGGTCTCACTGCCCAGACGGTGCCCGGGGACAGGCAGGACCCTGCCCAGGTCGCCTCCGCCTGCCCATCTCCCCACGGCCCAGCCCTGTGCCGACAAGGATGAGCAGGCCTCACCTGTGCCTTCACCTGATGGGAGCAGGTGGGACCCCTGGGCCAGGGAACGCTGGCCTCTGGAGGAGTGCACACACACCTGGCCACGCGAGCGCCCCCTTGAGCCGCGTCGGGCATTTCCCGTAAAGAGCAGGGAGATGGTGGGCGGCCAGTGTGATGGGTGGGGACCCCGCCGCAGCCACACGGGGGACAGGAGTCCTGACTCTGCCACTGGCTGGTTCTGGGTCTCTCTGAGCCTCAGTTTGCCCCTCTGCAAAAGGGAGATGGTAACAAGACCTGGCCATAGGAGGGTCGCAGGATTGAATGCGTCAACACGCACGAAGAGCTCAGAGCGGTTCCAGGCTCGCAGCGAGCGCGATTTTTGTGCTTTGTAAATAAACGGGTGTTATCCGGGCTCCATCACTAAGTAGCCTCGGTTGCAGTTTCCCATTCCTGAGTCTGTGTTGCACCCTTTCTGAAACCATAGCGGTGGACTCAATCTACTTGCGCAGAGGAGCCTGTGTCCGCGCTCAGGTGTCAGAAAGGGCTCGGCTTGTCCTGTTGATACAAAGTTTCATTCTCATTCTGTGGTGGCAGCGATTCTCCAGGTCCGAGCGGCGGACGTTTTCTCCGAAGTCACGCCGGTAAACAAGGAAAAGCCAGAGGTCTTCTCCTCCTAAATTATTTCTACTTCGCAAACACGGAAATAAGCACGAGGGGAAAGTCTGCAGCTATGAAAGTAAATCAGCCAGACGAGGTGGCAAACTTGAAAGCCAAGCTACACACACTGCTCTGCCCGAGGCAGCGCGGATGCCTGGTGGGTCACGGCGGTGCCAGGCCTCCCCGGGGGTGGGGACAGCCCAGGGTCCCTCCCAGAGTCAGGAGGCTGAAGGCCCAGGGGGCTTAGGGTGAGGGGTGGCCTTCTGCCTCAGAGACCCCGGGACAGTGTGGGGAGGCAGGACGTGGAGGTGGGGAGGCCCCGGCCTGGATAAGGGGGAGGGCTAGGCCGAGTGTGAGCCCGAGAGCCCACCCCGGGGAGCGGACAGCATCTAGGGACGTTGACAATGCCAGTCCTCTGGCCTCACTTCCGCCTCCCCTCCGCCAGGGGTGGGGGCAGGAATCTGAGTGTATCACTCCCCACAGTGACGCTGGTTCTGAGACAACACACGGACCAGCTGCAGGACCGAATGACCAGGACGTTCGTGCAGTTCCCTGGTGGGAGTCTCTGCCGCCCCTCGATGAAGCTGCGCTTCTGTCAGGAAGCAGCAACAGAAGGACAGCTTTCGGACAATGCAGGGTGCAGACACCTCGCCTACGTCCACCGAGCTGTGTGACAGCTGACGCCTCTGCCACACCAGCCCTCAGGACCCACGGCTGCTGCGCGTGACCTGGAGGCTCCCCAGAGGGGCTCCCTAAACCTCACAGCTGGCCCCAAGGCATGTCCTGGAAATCTGAGGGAGGAGAGGAAAGGGGGAGAGCCAGGCTGGGGCCGGATCCTCACAGCACGTCCCACCTCAGCAGCCACACGAGATCCACCACCCTTGGCCAAACTGTGGGTCCCACCCTGTATCAGCTGGTCCCTTGGGAGTCCCCGTCCCCAGCTCTGCCTGAAGGACCCCCCAGGCAGCCCACCTGGTGACTCAGATTCCCCTAATGAGGGGTTCGGACTTTCCAGGCAGACGGCACCGCTGAGAGAGAATTTACAATGACACTTGGTAATTGAACCCCCAGGGGCTGATTCCGCTCCTGTTAGAAGCTCGGGAAGCCGTCTCTATTGTTAACAAGGCCAGGCACCCACATCTCTGGAGCTCATCCTTTGTGTGGAAGAGGCTGTTCGCACGACACTCCAAGTCATTCAATGGTGTTAGAGAAAAGATGGGAACAGGAACCGTGCCAGGGGACCGTGTGTGCCCAAAACAATGACAACAGGCCACAAACCTGGGCTGAGTGTCAAAGCCTGTCTCAGTCCGGCCACAGCATCCCCAGCACAGGGGACAGCCTGGTCCAGGGCCCTCAGATCCCAAGCAATGCAGGGTGGGGGTGCCCCAGGAAGGAGCCCCCTGCATCTGGCCGCAAGTTCAGGGAAAGCTGGAGTCAAAGGGGCCCAGGCAATGACATTGGACAGAGGTGCACGCACTTTGTCCACAATGTTCAGTTGAAAGCAATTTTTTTTAAAGAAACTTGGTCAGTGTATTTGAATCAAAGCAAAGTTGGTAAATCAGACAATTTTAAGAAGTGATGAAAAATGAGAAGCTTCTAATTCTGGTTAAGATGGAGTTAGCACACTACACACATCTCCTCCACTGATTACAAGTAAAAACACCAGGCAAAAAACATAAGGCAACCCTCTGAGAACACTGAAAAGTAAATAGCAACAGAAGATTGGAGCTGGAAATCAAATGTCAAAGGGAGATTAGACAGCAGATAATTTCCTGGTTTATTTCCTCCCATTTTCCCAGGTTAGACTCCAGGCAGCTTGGATTCCTCAGTCTTTTAAAAGAATAATACATCACAATCAACTGGGGTTTGTTCTGAGAATTCAAGGTTGATACACATTTGTAAATTGATTAATGGAATCCACCAGGTTAATAGACTGCAACAAAAACCACATGATCATATAGGTTGAAGCAAGAAAAACACTTGACAAAACTTGACAACCTTTCTTTCTCAACAGGAAAAGAACTTCTTTATCCTGGTAAAGAGCACTGGCCAAAAAAACTAGAACAAAAAACAAACAAACAATAAAAACCAACTATGAATAGCATCATACTTAATGACAGAAAACTAACTACTTTTGCTATAATATTAGGAACAAGGCAAAGATGTCTTCTCTTTCTTTTGCCATTCCTGTTCAACATCCTACTAAGTCCTAGCCAATGCAGTAAGAAAAGAAAATGAAATAAAAAGGCATAGGATATAAAGGAAGGAAAAAAAAACTGTCCCTATGCACAGATAACATGATTGCCTATGCAGAAAATCCCAAGGAATCTACAAAAGTTTTAGAACCAACACATGAGTTATGAAACTCCTCACAGAATACAAGGTCAACATACAAAAATCAACTATTTTTCTATATACTAGCAATGAATAATTAGAAAAGAAAATTTTCTAAATAATGCCATTTACTATAGCTCTAAAAAAATGAAATGTGTAGGCATAAATCTAATAAAAGTGAAAGATTATTGGCTAGAAACTATAAAATGCTGGTGTAAGGAAACAAAGAAGTCCTAAATAAATGCAAAGACATACCATGTTCATGGATTGGAACACTCAATTTAGTTAAGATGTTAATTCTCCCCAAAAATCGTCTATAAATTTAACACAATCCCAAAAAAACTCACAGAAGGATTTTTTTAATAGACATGCTTATTCTAAAATTTATATGGAAAGGCAAAGGAAGCGTAATGGACAAAAATATTTTTGAAAAAGAATAAAATTGGCCGACTCACGTTGCTAGATTTTACTTACCCTAAACCTGCAATGATTAAGGTAGTGTAATATTGGTGAAAGGATAGACACAGATCAACGGAACAGAAGAGAGAGACCAGAAATAGATTCACAATATGATCAATCGATCTTTGACAAAAGTGCAAAGGCCTCAGTAGAGAAAGAATTACCTTTTCAAGAAATATTTCTGGAACAATTAGACATACATATGCAAAAAAAAAATGGACCTCAACCTATACCTCACACATTATAGAAAAATTAATTCAAAAGAGACCACCAGCATAAATGTAATACGAAAAGTTATAATACTCTTAACGAAAACATAAATGTAACCCTTTGGGTTAGGCAAAAAGTCCTTAATGGGACACCGAAAGCATGATCCATCAGAAACACTTGATAAATTAGACTTCACCAAAATTAAGAATATCTACTCTTTCAAAGACACTGTTAAGGGAACAGAAAGACAAGTCATAGACCAATAGAAAATATTTAAAATCATATCTGATAAGGGACTTATATTCAGAATATATAAATAATTGTCTAAAGCATAGGAAATCTAACGACCATATACTTTGAACATATACTTTGCCTAAAAAGAAATATGGATGGCAAGTAGGCTCATGGAATGCGATGGTTTTTCTTGCTCTTTCACTGGAAACTGCTCTCCGGGGCCTCCTAGGCAGTCACACAGTCTGCGGGTGCCTGTCCTGTGCAGCCTCCTGGCCACCCGGGTCCCCACGTCTGTCCCTGCCTTTTGGCACTGGCGCGAGGCTCCTGGCAGCGGTCGTAATGGGGAAGGTTTACAGCGAGTCGAGCACGTGGCGCACGAGCGCGTCAGACACGTGACTAAGACGGTACTTTCCTCCTTGGCCTTGTCTCTGATGGGCAGGACTCACGAGCTTTGGTAACGGGCCGTAGCAGGAAGGCCAAGTTCGTAAAACACAGTTCCGTGGTCGAAGGACACGGGCTGTCCAAACTCCCAACTCTCCTGACGTCACACTCGTGCGCCCAGCCCTGGAGCACACTGTAGAGGTCAAAGGCACCCCTGGGTGACAGCTGACGCAGATCCCCACACTCTGTCCAGGCGCAGCTGCCGCCGCCGTGTGGATCTCCAGCCTCGGCCCGCTGTGGTCTGATGGTACAGGGTGGTTAGCAGCCGGCATGGGGACCCAAATCATATTTAGCTTTGACTCGAGCTCCCAGACACCCACAAAGCCGGCGGGCAGTAGGACGCCAGGGCTGGGCCAACCTTCCCTGACAAATCAGCCGCCAAGCAGCAGCTCTGCCCAGACCACCAGTTATCGGCAGGGTTTTCAGCACTCCTGCGGCTCGCGAACACACACACACACACACACACACACACACACACAGCCCCTGTGCCCACAGGTGTGTGAGGCTGTCCCAGGCAGGCACAGGGGCTTGACCTTCACGGTGGGGGCAGTCGAGTCTCAGGCTTGCGGTCAGCACAGAGTCCCTTCGCGGCACCTCTCAGCCTGGCCAGCTCTGAGGCCAGTCCGCAAGGACAGAACCAGCCTTTGGCGCCAGGCCACACCTCCAGTCACAGCCAGCCAATGGGCCACGCCCACATCCACGCACGGTGCTGATGGGCCGCCCAGCAGGCTGGGCAGGGGCGGGTGCGGGTGCGGGCGGGGAGGGAGGAGCCCCGCTCAGGGCTAGCTCACGCTCAGCCCCGTCACCGCCAGCGGAACTCCAGTGTTTATTTCACGTCGTCATGGTCCTTGTGAGCGTCACCTTCCTGTCTGTTGGCAGAGCTGATGTTCAGCCGGGATGTGCCCCCTGCATTTGTTCTGATGTCTGGGCAGCCGCTGCGGGGTCAGCGCCCAGTCACTTAGACTCACCCTCGGCTCTGTCCATATTCTCTCTGATCATTCTCAGGCCAAACTCCTCCAGGTGAGCCTGGGGGGGAAGAACCCCACAGTGACGGGAGACCCAGCTGGCACGGTGTGCCTTGTTTCCCATGGTCCACGCTATGAACTTGCTCATCCTCACATGGAAATCTCAGCCCACACGCTCCGATTCCTGGTGTCTGACGCTAGCATCCACATCTTCTGTAAACCACCCGACACTCGTAACACCCCCAGGCTCCAGAGAAGAAAATGTTTACGTTAGCAAGAGAGGCCTTGAGAACGGGCCCCCCGATGGGTGGTACCATCTACAGGCTAGAGCTGCATTTCCCAGGGGCCCTTCCCTGTGTGCTTCCAGGTTGGGGTTGGCCACAGGCAAACTCTGTGAGGTTGTGGAAGGCAGAGGTGAAGCAGGTGACTTCTGAGGCTGGGTCACAAAAGATGGTGTCACTTCCCCTTGCTCACCGACCACTGGTGCCTGGCCGTGTGCCACCTCAGGCCGCCCTGCCGTGAGGAAGCCAGGCCACCTGGAGAGGCCCCGTCAGCAGTCCTAGGTTTCTGGTCATCCAGACGGTGCCCAAGCCCCCAGATGATCCCAGCGCCCAGCTGTGCTGTCAACCCCCACCTTCCCGTTTTCCCAGCTGAGGTCCAGACACTGTGGGGCAGCCACAAGCCATCCTCTTTTCCCTGTCCAACTCCCGGACCTTCTGAACCCATAGGCACCGCTAACTCCTAGAGTAACTTGTTACCCAGCAGTAGTGACCGGAACGCTGCCTGTGTCAACCACAGTTTAAAATGTCATTTGTACCCAAGAGATTCAAAGCTTTGGACAAAAGGGAGATATCCCAGGGAAGTAATCCCACAAAACATCTTCTGTCTTCTCATGCTGATGAGGAAATACTTTTCTGGTCCGAGCCCGCCGGTCCATAGCTCTCCTCTTCCATGTTACAAAAGAGGAACATTGACAGCACTTACCAGGGAGTTACCATCCCTTTGCCCAACCTGGCTGAGCCCGGCAGGTGCCTGGCCCTGGTTAACCTTCTCAGTCGAAGGCCGTTCTGGACTCATTAATCCCAGGCTTCTGGGTGACAGCAAAATCTCTTTGGTGGGTTTTCTCACGTTCCTGCTCTTTTTCGCCCTCCTGATCTGTGGGTGCCTCAGGCAGGTCTGCATTGACAAGCCCAGTCTGCCCCTGAACTTGACACCTCATTCCGTGCAGGGAAGGACGGTGTGTGTGCAGAGCAGAGCAGACCTGCAGCTGGCATTCCATTTAGAGAATGTTTGTTGCAATAAATACACCAAGATATGTTTCTTCAAGGGTGTTTGACAGACCATCTCTGGAGGCCATCTTCCCACATCATTTTTCTAGCAAAAAACATGGTCTTTATGTCTTTATTCTAGAAGGAGATTTACTTCCCTAATAACGGGAATCCCGATATCGGCGGATCCGTCGCGTGCGAGAGTTAATGTTTGCCTCTGCAGTGCCATTTCCATCGTGAGAGACGTTAATTGACAACTTGAGATTTAACATAGCGAAGCTATGAAACATCTGGGAAACTGGAGAAACGCATGTTTTTATAGCCTGAAGGCTACCAGCAATCTGATAAACATAAGATGTGGATAATTTAAATGTTTAAGCATTTAATTACTAGTAAATGGGGATGTTTCGTTTTATGTTGTGTAGCTTATTATTTCATACGTTTTCATTTAAGGATCCGCGAACAGGATCCAACTTTCCGTCTTAAAGTCTCTCTCTTCCTAACCGTTCTTCTTATGAAAGCAGTGCCCTGGGGAAGCCTGGACAGGCTCCAGAGTGGAATCCTACTCTCTGCCACCAGCATCTTAAACAAGACTCGCTCCCTCTCTCCTTGCGGCCCCCAAGAGCAGCCGTGCCCACAGAGCCCGAGACCACGACCCTGAGACGGAGCTCCCTGGCTGCTGCCAACAGCTGAGAGATGCTGTGCTGAGACCCAGAGGGACAGACAGGACCAGCCTGTCCTGCAAGGCACAGACCTGACCCTCAATCAATCCAGACAGCAAATCTACCAGCCACATGGGCTTTTAAATGTCTTTATACAGGTATCCACAGATGTACAGTTTAACAAAATTGCATGTGTGTGCCGGGTCATACGAACTCCACTTTAAAGCCTAGCTGTTTTTCTCTCCACTTTTTTACCTGTTTTTACCTGCTGACTTCTCCACCCACCCTCCCCCCAGCTCTCCCACCTGCCCCCAGGTAAGCATGTTGAAAATGTCATATGAATGTGTCTACATTTTTCTCTTCAATCACATAGACATGAAGGTACAGCTATTTAGGTAAATATACATTTAGAGAGGGTTTGCCTTGTCTGCACTACAAAAATAAGAACACGATATGCACATTTTTCTGAGACGTGCTTTTCTCCTAAGGAACCCCAAGACCCCCTGCTGAGCCCCACTTAGTTCTTGGTAGTAGTTGGCTAACCCTCCGGGTCTGTGCCCCTCTGCCTGGGCTCTCGAGGTGTCCCCAGGGCTTTGTCTCCGTGAACAGGTACCAGTCAGCATTCTGGAGCAGGAGGCCTGGGTTCACGAGTCTTCCTTGTAGAAGGTAGATACCCAGTGAAATTACTGGGTCAAAGGAAACATGGATTTTCAATGTTGATAGTTGATACAAGATAAAGCCGTCATATGAGCAAGTGTGATGGGAGGAGCCCACATACAAACACTGTCACTATGGTGATGGGAGGAGCTCATGTGCAAATAGTCACCATCATGATGGGAGGAGCCCACGTGCAAACATTGTCACTATGGTGATGGGAGGAGCTCATGTGCAAATAGTCACCATCATGATGGGAGGAGCCCACGTGCAAACACTGTCACTATGGTGATGGGAGGAGCTCATGTGCAAATAGTCACCATCATGATGGGAGGAGCCCATGTGCAAACACTGTCACTATGGCGAGAATGACAGCCAAGGGCAAAGGGGGTGGCAGGGCCCCCCCAGTGCACCCCGTTGCAGCCCCCAGTTTCAACTCTCATACTCTGGCTGTGGACACTAAATTCTCCATGTGGGAAAAGGAGTGAAAGGTAAGGTTCACACTCAGCGCAGACGTTAGGTGCTGGATTCCCCCCGTTTCTCCAGAACCTGAATAGGTTCACAAGCCCCCACCAAGCTGCCAGCTTCCAGCTCTGGCTCTTGCAACCACTGCCTTGCCACACTGCACACGGGGCTCCCCCAGTGGAGCCTGCACCTCACCAGCTCTCCCAGGCCTCACTGGCCAAGTCTGCCTGCTGGGCAGACTCCATCGGCCTCTGTGTGCCTGACCTGCCCACAACTGCAGCCTGATGTCTTCCAGGGCGGTGCCCAGAGCCGGCCGGCCACCCATCCCCCAGGGCAGACACCCCATTCCACCACCACCTGCTTGATGAGTGACAGACAGTCTGAGGCAGACACTGGGCTGTGCTGGGTTAGGGGGGTGTTATGCGATGAGAGCTGGGAAGGTGACAGTGATGACCCGCCCATCGTCGGGGGCAGGAAGGGCAGGCTGCCCAGGCTGGGGCAGGCCTCCCAAGGGAGGGGAAGAGGAAGGGACAGACCATTTCAGCCAGCACGTGGGTCCACCAAATGAGGGAAGCCCAGGGTGGCTGGCGCTCAGAGGGGCGAGGCCCGGGGCCGCACGTGCAGGGTGCGGTGGGTTGTGGGTGTTCAGCTAGAGTGACGGGTCCCCCGAGGTACCCCAGCTCTCAAACAGGTGGCAAAGGCCCTGCCTGACCAATTTCCAGTCACCAAGCACAGGAGGAGCTGGAGGGTGACCACAGCTACTCGTGGGGCAGCGGGACCCCAGGCCAGCGACCGCAGCGCCACCACAGCCCCACGCACGCTCCGGACTCACCCCAATTCAGAACTGACCTGCATCGGTCTGAACACTGCGCTGACTTTTAAATCTGGTTACTGGCACGAAATTATGGCAACACAGAGAGAGCACAGATGCTGAGAACAAGGTCGCGGCGCTGGTGGGATGGAGGCCTTCTGACCCTCACCCGGATTATCTACGACTTCAGACTGAAGATCAGCTTCCGGTTATTTACAGCAAAACATAATCGTCCAAAATCCGCAAGGAAGCCGATAAGCACCAACGACAGAGTCCACGCTCCACCACGGAGGCCCCTGGGTGGCGGGGTCAGGTCATCGGTGCAGGGCACTGAGGAGAAGCCAGTTCACAGCGCTGTTAACACGGCTGGAGAAGAGGCTCATTAGGGACATGAATGGAAAAGGGAAAAGCCCACAGCCATGCTTCAATTATTTTCAACTCTGCACAGTTCTGGTGGCATTTGAGGTGCAGAAGGGCCAGGTGAAAGTGCAGGTAGAAAGATGAGCTGTGTCCAGGCTGCACCTCCCAGCTTGGCTGGGCGCCGGGGCCTCTCCCTTGTCTGTCCCAGGTAAACAACCCAGGACGGCCAAGGGGAGCAGACGGGGGGTCCTTCGAACCCCTGCACTTCATCTTCACAACGAGGCTGGTAGCAGACACCTCCCAGCAGGCGACAGCACTCGGGGACCTTCCTGGGGTGCAGCGGGCTCCCCTCCTTCCCACGCCCACCCCATAGGATCTCCCCGCCACCCACCAGTCACCTAAAACAAGTCATTCTAATCCAGCTCATTCTAAGATTAACAAATATGCTGTCTAGTTTTGAAAGATTTGGCATCGTCAAGTTAAAACGTTACCTAATCCCCTCAGAAGATGCGTTTCATGCAAGCCCTCTGAGCTCTGTAAACATCTGGGAGCAACCTAAAAATAGAGCAGCTCCAAACTGAAATCAACGACGTAAAGGCAGGAAAAGCTATGTGCGATACTTATTCCATCCAGGTCACCGGTTCCCCCAAAGCAGAAAACCACGAAAGGTGGTCTTTAGTTCGAATTTTAGATCATCAGACAAAATAAATGGCTTTTCTACACTCTATAACTCATTTTATTGCCCCGTAACAAACCCTACGTGAGCTAAAATAGTAATGCTAAATAATTAGCGCCCACACGTGATGCCTAAGCTGCCCATGAAGACGTTACCTCTTTAGATGATGGAGGAGGACGTCAGTCCAGCTATAATTTACCAGATCTGAAGCTGCCTGGGCAGCAGGGCCACCAGACACGTGCATACTCACCAGTCCAGGTAGGAGGGGCAGGGATGGGCCAGCGAGCCACTGGTTCCAGAGCAACCACTGCAGCACCTACCACTCCTCCCCAGAGATGCACCTGCCCCTCTGCATGGAACCCAGGTGGAGATGGGGGAACGGAAGGCGCGGGATGTGCTGGGGGACCCCCTCCCCAGAACCAGCCCCGCTGTTGCAGCAGGAACAGGACCTGGGCAGTCCTGTAAATCGTCATAGATCCCACACCAGAGGCGGGAAGCAGAGCCCCCAAGGCTGCCTGACTGCATCAGGCCCCGCTCTCCTCCCTAAAACACTCCTAAAACCAGGGACCCTAACACCGATGGTGTGCCCACGTCATGCCCTGCCCCTGCCCCAGGGCCTCTCCACGCCTACTTGCTCCTTGAGATTTTAGAGGCCAGTGCCTCTCCCTCTCCCTCTCCCGAAAACAAAAGGACGTAAGGCATTTGCCTGCAAAAGGCACATTCCCCAGAGTCCCAGGGGGGCTGGCAGGTGGTTTGGGCAGCCCCTTCACCCTCTGCTAGGAGTGGGGTGCACACTGGCAGCCGGGCTGTGGAGCTGATGCCCAGCACCTAGAGCCAGGTGACAACCATCGACCAAGGGAAGGTTGTCCCATCCCACGGGGGCTGAGCAGGGCTGAAGCGGGGGAGCCGGAGCCACCTTCCCCGCAAAACCACCCCCTCTGGCTCTCTCCAGCAGGCCCCCCGCCCCTGCAGGAGCACACGGAACCCCGCCCCCTGCAGGAGCACACGGACCCCCTGCGCTGGGGCCCGCGGGCCCGCCCCCGCCTTCCCCCCCCCATCTGTCTCCCATGGACGTGGCAGGTTCCAGACCGCTGTGGAAGACAGGCCTGTTTAAAACACCAACCACAAGCCCCAGCTTTAAGAAGCACATGCCAGGGCTTCCCTGGTGGCGCAGTGGTTGAGAATCCGCCTGCCGATTCACGGGACACGGGTTCGAGCCCTGGTCTGGGAAGATCCCACATGCCGTGGAGCAACTGGGCCCATGCGCCACAACTACTGAGCCTGTGCGTCTGGAGCCTGTGCTCTGCAACAAGAGAGACCGCGACAGTGAGAGGCCCGCGCACCGCGATGAAGGGTGGCCCCCGCTCTCCGCAACTAGAGAAAGCCCTCGCACAGACCCAACACAGCCAAATAAATAAATAAGTAAATAAATAAATAAAATTTTAAAAAAGAAGCACATGCCACACACAAATGCATACAACCTCAGGGGAGAATCCATCAGGAAGGTGTCTTGTGTACCTGAGAAGACGAGGGGGAGGGGCAGCTGCCGCTCTTCTGTTACAGTGAGTGGTGCCGGGGGAGGGGATCGGACCCCGCAGCGCTCCCGGGTCCCCTGGGGGCCCGCAGTCGTACTCCCTAGCGAGCACGGAGGGAGTCCGGCTCCCCGGGGGTCAGGCCACGCTGGAGGCCAGCACGCCAGAGCTCCACCATCCAAGGCGACCCCCTCCCCACCCCGCCTGAGGCCACGCCCCCGGTAGCACGCAGGGGCCCTGGTGGCTCTCTGGGGCTCACAAGGCCTGAGCGGGTTCAGGCGAGGCCAGACCTGGGCCGGGGTGCAGGCAGCCACGTGGAGCCCACACTGACCCCGACGTTCTGCCTGGCTGGGTTGGCGGTGATGAGGTCCACTTGAACAGCTCAAGGGCAAGCCCAGGTCAGCCCTGCTGGGGAGGACCCCAGACCACAGACCCTGAGCTGGGTGGTTGCAGAGAGCAGGGCCAGGCTGCCCCTCTCCACCCTCCTCCCGAGAGCCGCCCGTGGCCCCTCGCAGCTTCTGCTCCACCGGCTCTGACCCTCCAGGGTCATTGCCCAAGTGACCAGTGCTTTCTGTCTCGCTTACATCAAGGCCATAAGATCTAGACCATCTGGCCGGCTAGACTTTTTCCACTGAACCTGGGGTCAGAGGTCACTGACGAGCCTGGCACCCTTGACCCCCACCTGTGACCATGGTCCCCAGCACGGCTGCTGTGCCCAGTAGGAGCTGCGGGAAGGACATCTTCCTCAGAAGTGAGAGCTCAGAGCTCGGCCAGCCCCAGGTTGTAATGTGATCACAGGCCACCCTAGGAGTTTGCCATGAAAACAAAAGGGAATGAAAAGAAATGGGGGAAGAACCTAGGGGTAAGATGGGAATAAAGACACAGACCTACTAGAGAACGGACTTGAGGACATGGGGAGGGGGAAGGGTAAGCTGGGACAAAGTGAGAGAGTGGCATGGACATATATACACTACCAAACATAAAATAGATAGCTAGTGGGAAGCAGCTGCGTAGCACAGGGACATCAGCTGGTGCTTTGTGACCACCTAGAGTGGGGGGGATAGGGAGGGTGGGAGGGAGATGCAAGAGGGAGGAGATATGGAGATATAGGTATATGTATAGCTGATTCACTTTGTTATAAAGCAGAAACTAACACATTGTAAAGCAATTATACTCCAATAAAGATGTTAAAAAAAAAAAGCAATGGGGGAGGTGGAGCGTGGTGCCCCACTCCCCAGTCTCGGCCTCATGGGATGCTTGCTGTGTCTGGCGGTGCCTTGACCCCAGAACAGGCACTCCTGACAGCCAGCTGCAGCCGCGCCCAGCGTCCAGGGCAGCGGGCAGGTGCCGCCCTGGGCCAGCACCCAGCCCTCCTCTCCTCCCTGGGAGCAGCCCACCAGAGAGCCGCGCACTGATGTGGCCGAGGCGCCGGCCAGCGCCCTCTGGACCCACTAGTGCCTCCAGGTGCCCCGTGGCACCCCGGCTGGGGAAGGGCGTCAGACCCTCGAAGAGGTTCCCGTTTAGTGATCCAAGAGGACTGTGGGTCTGAGACGGCTCAGAAAGGCCGGACCACAGAGGAAAAAAACACTTGACTTTAAACACGCGGTTTTTGTGAACGAGTGTCTATTTTTCTTGAAAGCATTAGCAAGGTCTAACCCCACGACACACAAGCAAACAGACCTCAGGACGAGACGTCCTGCTGGCCGCACGCCCGGCTCACAAGGCCTTTACTACAGGAGAAACCATTTATTTCATTCCTTTGAGATGCCTTAACACATAAAACACCTGCCCACGACACAGCCCCTCCGCCCGAGGAAGGGCTGCCGTTTGCAGGATGGTCCCGGCCTGCTGGCCTGTGGGGCAGTGACGTGGTCCCCGGGCCTGAGAGCCACCGTAGCTCGCCAGGCCCCGCTCGGGAGGAGCAGAGGAGTGGAACTGGCCCAGCTGGAGCCCGGCCCTCCGGGGCCCAGAGCTGCTTCCTGAGAGAGGTCACCCCCCACCCACCCGGGCAGAGGCCTGAGAGCTCGCGCTCCCGCCATCCCCGAGAGCAGAACAGGCTCGGCCCTGCTCCTAGGGGTCCCACCAGCGCTCCCCATATGTCCTGCAGTGACCCATTCCTCCCCGGATGCAGCACCCCTACCCCCAGCCAGAGCTATGCAGCCCGTCCCACAAGCAGCTGCAGAGAACAGGAGCCCTACGCCGAACCCAGGGACCCCGGGAGGAAAACGGTGGGGACACAGGGATGCTGCATCGAAAGGCTGGAACCGTTCGTGCTTTTTACCAGAACAGCCCACTTCTGAGACCTTATCCTGAGGCACAAATGGGGGTTTCTCTTCAAACAAAGGCGTTACGGCCACTCCGTCCAAAGACCCCCTGAAATGACAGAAGAAATGTTCTGTAAATGTGAACCCACGAGCGCAGAAGGCCACCGGAGAGAGATGGCGGAAAAGTTTCTGGAGAGCGGCAGGGGTCTGGGCAACGTGGGAGTTCTAAGCGTTAAGCTCAGCCCCCAGGTGAGGTTGGGGGTCGTCAGGGGCCACACTGAGGAGACCCACAGGTGTGGGAATTGGAGCCCAGCCCCCAGTGTCCAGGGAGGCCCCCCAGCAAGGCCTCTTCGGGGACCCTCTGGTCCCTCTCGCTTGCCTCAGTCTTGGACACTGAGGGGACACCAAGGACCAGAAGATGCTTGAGAAAAAGCCCGTTAAACTAAGAGGAAGCACGGGGGGGACAGAGGAAGCACGGGGGGGGCAGAGGAAGCAGGGGGGGGACAGAGGAAGCAGGGGGGGCAGAGGAAGCACGGGGGGGCAGAGGAAGCACGGGGGGGACAGAGGAAGCACGGGGGGGGCAGAGGAAGCACGGGGGGGGAACAGAGGAAGCACGGGGGGGCAGAGGAAGCACGGGGGGGGACAGAGGAAGCACGGGGGGGCAGAGGAAGCACGGGGGGGACAGAGGAAGCACGGGGGGGTCAGAGGAAGCACGGGGGGGACAGAGGAAGCACAGGGGGGCAGAGGAAGCACGGGGGGGCAGAGGAAGCGGGGGGGGACAGAGGAAGCACGGGGGGACAGAGGAAGCACGGGGGGCAGAGGAAGCAGGGGGGGACAGAGGAAGCAGGGGGGGGACAGAGGAAGCACGGGGGGGCAGAGGAAGCAGGGGGGGACAGAGGAAGCGGGGGGGGACAGAGGAAGCGGGGGGGCAGAGGAAGCAGGGGGGGACAGAGGAAGCACGGGGGGGCAGAGGAAGCAGGGGGGACAGAGGAAGCGGGGGGGGCAGAGGAAGCAGGGGGGGCAGAGGAAGCACGGGGGGGGCAGAGGAAGCACGGGGGGACAGAGGAAGCAGGGGGGGACAGAGGAAGCACGGGGGGGCAGAGGAAGCACGGGGGGGACAGAGGAAGCGGGGGGGGACAGAGGAAGCACAGGGGGGCAGAGGAAGCGGGGGGGGCAGAGGAAGCGGGGGGGGACAGAGGAAGCAGGGGGGGACAGAGGAAGCACGGGGGGGCAGAGGAAGCAGGGGGGGACAGAGGAAGCACGGGGGGGGCAGAGGAAGCAGGGGCGGGACAGAGGAAGCAGGGGGGGGCAGAGGAAGCACGGGGGGGACAGAGGAAGCAGGGTGGGGGACAGAGGAAGCACGGGGGGAGCAGAGGAAGCACGGGGGACACAGAGGAAGCGGGGGGGGACAGAGGAAGCACGGGGGGGGAACAGAGGAAGCACGGGGGGGACAGAGGAAGTGCCGGGCACCGCAGGAAACTTCCTAAAGTGATAAGAAACGATACTGCATCTGTGAAAACTCCAAAGGGTCCCCTCTGGGGAGAGGCGGGGCGCAAGGCATAGGGTTTTTGTTGCCCTACAGAACAGCCACAGTCAAAACACAGGACACGTCCGTCACCCCGAAAATCTCCTCCTGCTGGCTTTTTAACCAACCCCCTCTCCACCTTCGATCCCTGGCGACCACTGGTCTAACTTCTGTTCCTCTTGATTTCTCTCTTCCTGGATGTCGTATGAATAGAATCATTGCATTTTTAATCTGGTTTCTTTCACTCCACGTGACATCCTTCGGGTTTTTCCATGGTGTTGTGTGGCTGCGGTCTGTTCCCCTTTCCTGCCGTGTCATGGTCCTTCGCACACAGGCCACAGTTTGCCCATCCACTCGCCAGTCGAAGGGCATTTGGGTTGTTCCTCGTTAGGGGCAGTTACGAATACAACCACTCTAAATATTCGTGGACAGGTTGAGTGAAGGTAACGTTTTCAGATACATGATTTGAAAAGCTTTTTTTCCCCAGTTTGTGGCTTGCTTTTCCCTTTTCTTAGCAGCATCTTTCACAGAGGAGAAGTTTTTCATTTTGATGAAGGTCACTTTGCTGGCTTTTTTCTTTTATGGGCTGTGATTTTCATATCATACCTAAGAAGTTTTTACCAAATCCAAGGTCATAAAGATATCCTCCCATGTTTTCAACTGGAAAGTTTTCTGTTATTCCAACAGGTATTTAAAGTTAAATTTGAGAGCTTGTTGGGGCAAAAGAAGCAATGAAGGAAACAAAATGGAGGCGAGGGGGATAAATTAGCCATTATCAAGTAGGAAAGAATTGGAAAATCACGTAAGTTTCCTGGATGGATTATCTTGTGGATATGCCTGTCATAGTACTGGGAAAATGCAATTAAAGCCGAACACATAAAATCGTTCCTAGAGGGCGGATATAGTCAGAAAATCAGAAAGCAAATCAATGAAATTACAAAATTAGTTTAAGCCACTGAAAACGAGGGGCAGGTGTTGGACACATTAGCAAAGCAGCCGATCTAGACACCTACCATCAACTGTGTTAGGTACATTTTTAGTCTGAGTGTTTAACTGGCAGGGAAATGTACAAAGTGATCTCTCACGGTGCTTTCTCGCACAGATGCTTTCCAGAGCACAGGTGGGAAGCTTCCTTTTTTCACCAAAGGAAACCTTCTCTCAGTAAAGTGCCAACCGTGACTGTTGTGTACGTGTGAACCGCAGCTTTTTGGCGCTTTAAAAAAGAGTCCTGAGTCGGAGGCCAAAAAATAAAGGACATAAATACATTTTTTTAAAGTTTAAATCGCAAAAGGCGGGGGGGAATCTCATTTGACAACCACTTCCTAGAGAAAAGGAAGAAGTTCCACGCTGTAATAAATGCAGGGATTTAAAACGTGGGGCAGAGGGAGGGGAGAGAGAAATAGGAAGAAAAATCCCCGGCAAAGAGGATGTGAAGGTGGATGAGAAGAATGAGGAGGAGGGGTTGAAGACCGGCCAGAGCAAGGGGGAGACGAAGGGGAGAACTGAGCTCGGCGTCCGCGTCAGACTTTGGGGAAAGTTGTCCCAACAGTGTTGAGGATGTAGCCATTTTCTCGGCAATTTATTATGGATTATCTATGTGTGAAATAGATTTAGGTGTTAGAAATTTATTTTGCAAGCGCATGTGTCAGTCAGGTCTGGACAGATGTCCCTGGGTGATCAGCACTTACCCCATCGCACGATGCCTGATTTCGGGGGTCCTCATTCCAAAATGAGACGGCTTCATTCCTCAGCCTCTGAAGGCTGGGCTGGAAACCTATATTCATGTCAGGTATGAAACGACTTTTCCACTTCACATCGAGCTTTGATTTAGTTAAGGAACGTTCAGGGAACATGTGTACTGAGAACCTCTCCCCTCCAGCTCTGATCCAGAGCAGTGAACAGAGCGAAGCCGGCCTGGTCGCGGGAGCTCCCGCCATCCGCGACGGAACACTGCCCTCTGCTGCCCACGGGGAGAACGGCAGGCCGTCCCCAAAGCCCAGGAGGGGCAGGACCCTCAGGGTCCCACACCCACCCCGAGGCCGCCCTCCTCCGCCGCCAGGAGCCGCCGGGAGCCCACGCTCGCGTCCCAGGAGGCCGGTGCAGGATCCCAGCACCCCTCCCAGACAAGAGGGTGCGATTCCTGGCCCCGGCTCCACCCACCCCCCCCTCCGGGCTGTCCCCCTGTTCTGACTGTTCCCTGTAAAGTGGGAATGAATGAGTGAATGAATGAACGAATGAGTGAGTTAACAGAATGATGTGAAGCAAAGGGCCCCGTGACCCCTCCCCTGGTACCTGGCGCTAAAAGAGAGAGGAGTTTCAAATTCAAGCAAGATTTAAGAAAAAACAACCTCCATTGACCCATTTCTTGCATTACCGAGAATGAAATCTAAAGAACTGATGCTAAATGTTCACAATGCTTTTGCATAAAAATATCCCTATACTGACGGGAGGGGGGGGGCCTGGGGGCCGCTCAAGCGCCCTCCGACGGGGCGCGGGCAGGACGTCAGGCTGTTGTTAAAAACGATGATCAGAAAGATTTTTTAAATATGGGAGAAAGCAGGATTCAAAGTTGTATCTATAATTTAAAGCAATTAAATTAAAATTACGTATGAAAATTAGCTAAGCTGACTGTTTAGGAAGGCAGGAGGGTAGCGTTGTCCTCCTTTGGGCGGTAACTTCCCAGCTACTGCAGTAACTCATCTGTGTAGACATGCAGCTGGGGATGTTGATAAATAAATGTCTTTAAGATACGTGGCCCCCAGGCAGGTCACAGCCTGGACCGAGCCTTCGGCTACAAGGCCAGGGAGTTGTGCCCATTCTGGGGAGGGGCAGAGTGTCCCCAAGAGGCTGAGCTGCCTCTGATTCTCTGAAGGTGGTTGTCACTGATACACACACAGGACACCACTGCGACCCTTGTGTCCCGAGGCTGAAAAGGAGCAGAGGCCATACCCCGGCTCTGTGGATGATGGGGGCCAGGAAGAAACCGCTGTCAGGGCTGTGCGGCTGGGAGGACCCCGGGCGGGCCGGGAGCCCGGGGCAGCCTTCCGTGCGGCTGGCACGGGCACCCTGCCTGCAACCCGAGTCACCGCCTCAGCACGCACCTGCCAGGTGCGGGGGCCCGAGGAGGGGGGCAGCCTCCTCCGGCCGCGGAAAGAGCCCCTGTCTTCCATCTGGAGGGTGACCTGAGTCTGTAACGGGGCTGATAAGGACACAGAAGAGTCGCTCTCTGAGTTGGCTTCTCTCCGGATCCATCAGAAAACTCCTGCGGGCTCTTCCATTCTTGCTCCAGTGTCGCCAAAAGACACCGAGAAGACTCAGTCTTTTCAGAAAAATAACCTTCCCCAAAAAAATAAATAACCTTCCTGATTGAAGCTGCTCTGTCGGAAGGCATTTGTGAAGTCTGGGCTCCCGCGATCCCCCTTCCTCCAGGGCCACACGGAGCAGCCTGGCTGAATGGCGACCGGCTGACCAAGGCACTGAGCCAGGGGGCTCCCTCCGTCCTTCTCTCTGGGGGAAAGGCTTGTGTGAGGCATGCGGGGGGTGGCCTCCGGGCTGTGTCTGCTGTGGCCACCCACAGGGGCGAGCTGGGCAGAGCCAGGAGGGTGACAAAGAGGGGATCACACTTGAGGCCTCGTCGGCCACCTGACCTGGAGGAGAGGCCAGGCTGCCTGTGCCTCCCCGAGACCTGGAAATCCCTTCCAGGCCCGGAGTCACTGCCAGGGGGCCCAGAGAGAGGGTATCCCACCAGAAACCCACAGCCCAGCAGCCCCTGGGCAGCAGGAAGGCTAGCTGGGGACGGAAAGGGAAACCGTGCTGGCAGAGGCTGCGGGGGCTCCCAGGCGGTCTACAAGCCTAGGCTACAAGCCTACCACACCCCAGAATGCACACAGCACCCCTGAATTTACAAAGGTGGCTGTGAGGATAAAACAAAGGAGTGGGTATGAAACATCTGCAGACAGTGACGGGGGCCCTGGGGTGGCCTGGGGTGGCCTGGGGCAGCAGACTCCACAACCTTTCCCCGAGGGGGAGAGAGGACAGAAACAAGGTGAGTAAGAAAAATACACCCAATCCAAAAATGGGCAGAACACCTAAATAGACATTTCTCCAAAGAAGATATACAGATGGCCAACAAACACATGAAAGGATGCTCAATATCATTAATCATTAGAGAAATGCAAATCAAAACTACAATGAGATATTATCTCACACTGGTCAGAATGGCCATCACCAGAAAATCCAGAAACAGGGCTTCCCTGGTGGCGCAGTGGTTGAGAGTCCACCTGCCGATGCAGGGAACACGGGTTCGTGTCCCGGTCCGGGAAGATCCCACATGCCGCGGAGCAGCTGGGCCCGTGAGCCATGGCCGCTGCGCCTGCGCGTCCGGAGCCTGTGCGCCGCAACGGGAGAGGCCACAACAGTGAGAGGCCCGCGCACTGCAAAAAAAAAAAAAGAAGAAAGGAAAAATGGAATTACTATATGAACCAACAACTCCACTTCTGAGTATAGACCCAAAAGGATTCAAAGAAAGGACTCAAACAGGTATTGGGTTGGCCAAAAAGTTTTTTCGGGTTTTTCTGTAAGATGTTATGGAAAAACCCAAACAAACTGTTTAGTCAACCTAATATTTGTAGACCCGTGTTCATAGCGGCATGATTCATACTCGCCAAAAGGTGGAAAGAATCCAATCCATCAGTGGATGAGCAGAGAAGCAAAATGTGCCCGTCCACGTAATGGAATGCTATTCGGCCTCTAAAGGAAGGAGATTCTGACACAGGCTACAACATGGATGTACCTTGAGGACATCAAGCTAAATGAGTGAAGCCAGTGACAATGTGGGATTCCACTTATATACGATACATAGATTAGCTGGATTCATAGAGATAGAAAGTAGATTTGAGGTTGCCAGGGGCTCAGGGAGCGGGTAGGGAGTTAGTGTTTAATGGGGACAGAGTTTCTGTTTGGGACGATGAGAAAGTTCCCAAGATGGAGGGTGGCAATGGTTATACAACATTATGAATATACTTTAACGCCACTGAACTGTACACTTGAAAAGAGTTAAAATGGTAAGTTTTATGTTACATATATTCACCACGATTTTTAAAAAGTAAAAGTAAAACTAAAAGGTACTTTTAAAAAGTTCAGGGTAGGTCCCTTGACAGCCCCTAGACCAGCCTGGACAGACTGAGACAGGCTGGGACCTGGGACCATTTGCTGCAGTGCTTGCACCTGGACAAACCTCTCCTAGAGCAACAAAATACAAAAAAAAAACTATAAGGGACTAAAAATAACTGTGTCATGTGCAGTTGGGGCAAATTCTGGACAAAAGATGCAAAAAGACCAAAAAAGCCCAACTGCCACTTCTGAACAGCTGGGTGCAAAAGCAGGGGGTCAGGAGCAAAACCAGGGCACTGCGCAGGCCCCCTGCACACGGCACGGAAGGGGTGAGCAAACCACCGACGCCACGCTTCCGGCCCAGCCCCTGGACGCACCCCTACCCTCACTGCGTATAAGGAAGCAGCTCGCCCCACCTTGGGGAGCGAGCAAGGGAACCTGTGGTTCTCACGCTGCCCTGCTGCAGCAGGGGCCCCAATAAAGCCTTGTCTGAATTTCTTGTCTGGCCTCTTATCAATTTCTATTGATCGGGGAAGCCAAGAATGCTGTCCGTATCAAGACAACTGCCCAACTAGTCTGACAAGACAAATGCAAAAGCTCAGAAGGCTGTGAGTGGCACTGCCCGGGCCTGGGAAGGGAGGATGCCTGCAGGCGTGGGCCATCGTAGTCTGTGCCCAAACGCCCTGAGACCTGAGAAAGCGCTTTTCAAGCTGACCTCAGGAAAGAGTGAATATCATTTTATGTTCTAACAATAATAAACTAAAATTTCAACTTGATTATATTGAAACTGTCCCAAACTTATAACCCACCATATTTTCAGACTGAGGCAAAACAGACCCTGTGAGAGCTTTTGCTCTGTGACTCAGCAGATCCTGTGTCCTTTAAGGCCACAGAGCAGACCTAGAGCCCCGAGGCCCAGGGCCGGGCCCAGGTTGCCCTTTTACACAAGGGGACAAGGGGTGTTTTGTGGTCTGAAAAAGTCTCTGAGAGGTTGAAGAGGTTCTGTACCCAGCCTGAAGATCTAAGCGGGAGACTCATTTGGACTCTTTAAGGGCCTTTATCATAAGTGATATACAAATAGACGAACAGCAACAAGCCTTCCAAGGAGGTCTTTGAGTCCTAAGGCCTGGTAGACGGATTGGCTTCCCCATCCTCCGCCACAGAGCAATGCCACTGCTACCCTGAGGCTTTGGGAAGAAAGGGCTCTGGGTTTCTTGAGAAGATGAGGACAAATGGGGATAGGTGTCCCCAGTGGCTCCCTGATAATAATCATTGTGAATTCTGTCCTAAACCTACATTAACGGACACGAGAAGATTTAGGAGAGGGCTGGACAACAGGAGAAAGATGGACTTGCCAGGAGGGGGAGGCAGCCATGCGGTGCCACCTGACCCCCACGAACCCTTCAGGGCAGGCCAGATTCTCCCAGCATGCCCCGGGTGGCCTGAATTCTCCCTGAGTCTGGGATTCTCTCAGCATGCACAGTGATGGCCTGACCCTCCCATGATCCTGGGATTCTCCCAGCAGGCACAGCAGTGGCTGGACCCTCACTGGAGGTGGAAATGCAGACCAGCTGCCCCAGAGGCTCCTTGCCCTTCTGTAAAGAGAAGGATGAGCTCTAGGCCACCTACTCGAGTATATCTCCCAATACGGTAAGCCATTAGCCACATAAGCTAGTTCACTTAAACCTAAATTAATTGAAATTACATAAAATTTAAAACTCAGTTCTTCAGCCACACTAGCCACATTTCAATAACACCACTTCAACAGTCGCTAGTGGCAACTGTACTGGACAGTGCAGACCTAGAACATTCCATCTTGGCATGAAATTCTATTTGCGGAGTTCTCCTAGGTGTAAAACTCTGATTCTCACCTCCAGGCCACACCCTCCCAGTCTGGGTACCAAGGTCACCTCAAGGATCAATTACTTCACATCTACTCGGTGGGCCCCAAGAATTGAGCAATTCCAGAAGCAAGAGGAAAAACTCCAGAGAGCTCCGCCTTTCTGCCCACATGCTCAGTGGATGTTTCTGGAATATCCCCCAGGGTGTAAGCAGCCAATGAAACCATAGTCATGTTGGCGTCCCAGGAAAACAGAGGACAGCTTGAGAAGGCTGGCGGGAGAGAATGCCACTGCCGCCCCCTGCTGGGGCGTGCTCTCGGATGACGTAAATCCACATTTACTAAATAAAGCTGCAGCATTACCCATTTAAGGCATGGAGTTGACTTTTCACCTCCTAAAGCCTTCGTAATTGCTTTTATTATTATCTCAGTTGAAATTTTCTGTTTTTGCATCCTATTAAAAGTGTTAATAAGCTGTATTTAAGACCTTACCTTGCCACAGACCTACTGGAGAATGGACTTGAGGATATGGGGAGGGGGAAGGGTAAGCTGTGACAAAGCGAGAGAGAGGCATGGACATATATACACTACCAAATGTAAGGTAGATAGCTAGTGGGAAGCAGCCGCACAGCACAGGGAGATCAGCTCAGTGCTTTGTGATCTCCTGGAGGGGTGGGATAGGGAGGGTGGGAGGGAGGGAGACGCAGGAGGGAAGAGATATGGGAACATATGTATATGTGTAACTGATTCACTTTGTTATAAAGCAGAAACTAACACACCATTGTAAAGCAATTATACTCCAATAAAGATGTAAAAAAATAATAATAAAAATAAAAGCCCTTACCCTGCAATTATGTCGAACAGACTAAATAAATCAACACTGGCTCTAGTCCATTCAAGGGAAAAAAATGAACTGCTGCTAATTTAACAAATATTTCAGAAGTCAGAGCCGATGAACATTTAATGCTGTCCAAAGCATATTTGATCTATGGCGATAAACATGGGGGGCCATTACCTGCAAAGCCTTGTGTCAGGGGGGTAGGGGAGGTAAGTGGATGGGCCTCGCGCTAGACCCCGGGGTGGGAGAGAAGGAGGGGGTCACAGAAAGGGGAAAGGCAACACGGGTGATTTGACAGGACCCGGGGCTCCGAGGCTCGGGTGTCCACATTCCTCTTTCTTATTGACGACCAACGGGCTCATCTGAGAGCAGCATTATTAAAGAGCTGCCCTCCCCCGCTTTAATCAGCCACGTCCCCGAGAGGTCCGTGGAGGGGAGCTCTGCAGGGTGCAGCTCGCCGGGCTCTTTCCACAGCTCTGTTCATTCTCAGCAGTACTGCTTCTCTCTTCCCCCATATGCGACACGGAGATCATTGTTAAGAGGTAAAAATGAGCCCTAAGACTAAAATCCGATCAACTCCCAGACAAAAGTTTCAACACACTCAGGCAGTCACATCTCCAGATAACACCACCAAAGGCCTGAGTGGCTGAACCCGGGGATTTCCTCCTGGCTGGTAGGAGGGAAAGAGAGGGGCAGGGGCAGGCCCGCCAGGCACAGGGCCCACGATCGCCCAGGGAGAAATGACAGGGTCCACACCAGGGAGACTGTGACAGGTAGGATGACACCTAACCCAGGGCTGCTTGAACTTTCTCCAAATTCAGAGGCAAGTGAACTCACCACGCCAGCAGCGATCTGGGGGGTGACCCGGGACTGCCTGCCACGCACAGAAAGTATCGTACAAGTTTTTTTTTTTATCTTTTTTTTTTTTTTTTTTTTTTGCAGTACGCCGGCCTCTCACCGTTGTGGCATCTCCCGTTGCGGAGCACAGGCTCCGGACGCGCAGGCTCAGTGGCCATGGCTCACAGGCCCAGACACTCCGCAGCATGTGGGATCTTCCCGGACCGGGCCACGAACCCGTGTCCCCTGCATCGGCAGGCGGACTCTCAACCACTGCGCCACCAGGGAAGCCCTCGTACAAGTTTTATTCACAATTTTTTAATTCCAATACTGTATTTCTCTCTATGTATAATATGCTCATTCCCCTTCATATGGAAATACTGCTAAGTGAGTTACCATGGAGTAAGACGGCGGTCCAGGAAGGTACATCCTTTTTACCCAGTGGGTTGTGTGCTTGGGGACCCCAGCACGGAGGGAAGCAGTCCAGGCTGAGAAGCAGAGACAGAAGCGCCGCCCAGCAGGTGGAGACCTGGCCAAGGATGATGGCTCCTCACGAACACTTGCGCTATTAAGGATGAAGTGGAGCAACTCCCAAGCTCAGGGCGTTTGGACTCGCCTGCACCTTCCCGCGTCCGCAGGCAGACTCCGCTGCTGTTAAACGCGTGGCCGGTCAAGTGGCCCGACGGCCCAGACTCAGCGCACCAGCCGCCTTGGACACTTGTAACTGTGTGTCCAACTAACGGCAACGATGGGGCACCATTCCCAGCCAGCATGCAAGTGCTCTGTATTCTACAAATGTACCCAAATTACTCATTTATTGTTATTTATATTATTTATGGAGTCTCGTTTTTCCAAACAAATTACTGAATATTTTCTCCTCCACTCTGATTTACTGATCTAAAATGACGAGCGTTAAAATGTTGAACACAAACTGAGATCCAAATTACAGCGAAATGAACCTTCAGGTCTTGGGATAGACGTTTCTGAAGGCTATTTGAACACTGTGTATTTAGAATATCAGATAACTGAGAGATGGTAGAGAAAGGTTGTAAAATGTAAGGAGCTATCGCTTCATCACAGGAACTCTGGCAACATTACAGAGCGCGCGCGGGCATCACGTGTTTACGATGTGGAACATCCATCACTCGATCACTCGTTCAGCTGCAGAGGCCAGGTCTAACCAAGGGGAGATCCAGTGGGTGGGCAGATAAGCCCACCAAACATCACCGCCGTTCACAGCTCAGCCTCTGGGCCCAGGGTCCGTGCAAGGCTCGCTCCTGTCCCCCAGTGTTTTATGACCACCTACCACGCACCAAGCCCAGGGGAGACTGTGGGACTCCGGGCCCACGGGCGGGGCCTTACTTAGGGGTCCTCTGTACCCACCAGCGCAGAAGTGGAGAAGCAAGGGCCCACCGGGCCCACAAGCTGCTCAGTCTGGAGGAAAGCACCAGACTCTGTGCTTGGACTCGGGAGGTAACGGCCATCACTTCACATCTAGTTGCCCAAATGATGTCTTTCCTGGGCCCCTGGCATCTCCACCTGGGGGCTGCCAGTGCCCCTCCCTCAAATCCCACCTGGGAGAACCTAAGAGGCGTGGTTTCTAAATCCGCCTGCTACTGCCCCCTGCTGCTACCAGGTATCACTGCAGCGACAAGGCCCGGGGTCCACTGTAGCCCGTGGAGCCCTCTACCTGGTGCCCAGTTGCCCAGGCTGTGAGGTTCACAGATGTCCAGCCTCGGCTTCTCCAGTCCTCGCTGACCACCAGCCATTTCCCACGGCCCGCCATGTCACCACATCGCCCGGGCCAGCCTCCTCTGGTGGCCCAGGTACTTCCTGCCTGGGGATCTAAGTGGGGGGTCCCATCCACCGAGAACCCCCAAACCTGACCCCTGGCTGCCAGGAGCCCACCTCCACATGGGGAGGGGGAGGGTCGGCCTTGGGGGTCCCCTGACGCCGCTCCATTAGTGTGACGAGGAGTGCTGGTCGTGGACTCGACTCAGCCCAGAAGGGTGACCCTCGTCTCATCCACCGGACAGTGGTGAGCTCCGCAGCCTTCCAGCTCTGGCGGTCCCAGTGGCTTCATCCCGAGCCAGGGTGGCGGGGCTGCGGGAGAAGAAGCCCAGGCCTGGGACACACGGGGGCCCTGCCCCGGTCGCCAGGTGAGGGCAAGGGGCTGGCTTGGGACCGCCAATCCCCCCAAGAGGAACCGCCTCTTCGTGGCTAATCCTGGCCAGTCACTAGCCAGTGTCCCTCCTCCATCCTAGGAAGCAGCTTTGATGCTCTCGGGGGCCGTAGGTCTGCATGAAATGTGGGCCGAACGTGGTGGACGGGTGGTTCCTGCAGGCGGTGAGGGCCCAGGGCCCGGCCCCTCGCAGCTGGGTGTGTCCAGCGTGGCTCTGGCTCAGCTGTGACCCAGGACCCTGGGGACCAGGGTGGGAGGTGCCCATCGTCCCATCCACAGTCACACGGTGGCTTGGCCTCTTTCCTCTTGCCTTACGGAGCCTGATTTGTGACACAAATCAGGAAAGAAAGCGCTAAGCCATGTGAAGAGTCGCCGAGGACAGTTTCCCGGCACTCTCTGCTCAGGGTGCTGGCGGAACCCCTCCGCGGGGGCGACGACGCAGCCGGGGCAGTTTCATCCGTGTTCCCTTCGGGGAACTGTGTTTCCCGCGTCCACCCCAGCGGAGGGACCAGTGCCCGAGGGAGTCCTGAGAAACTGGCATCTTCCTCCAGAGGGGGCCAGGCAAGGCCTGTGTCCTCATCTCTAAAGCAGGGACAGTTACAAGAAGACGATGAAGACTGGGGGATGGGGGAATAACCTTGGAAAATACAGCCGGGAAGTCCTAGTAAACTCAACAGCACTGTCTCATCTCACACGTCCTCTGGTTTTCCGCAAATTAGCAGAAGTCCAGCAAAAATTAAGGCACTAGAGCAGAGGCCGCAGGCGCCCACCCTTTAAATGAGGTGCAAGGGCGCCACCCTGTGGCAGCTCTCTCTCATCTGGTTTGCAGCCACTTTCTAGGTTCCGGCTCTGATACGGTGCGTTCTGCATCTTCCTTCTTTAAGTTTATTTATTTGGGTGCCTAGGACGTCCACACACCCCACGCAGCACGTACAATCCCGCATCGTGCCGGAAGGCCCGGGGGAGCCAGATGGTCAGCGGACAGCCTCCTGGCTGAGCCTTGCCTTCTTTCTGCCCCCGGGAGTCCGGACCCCGCCCCACCCTGGCCGAGGGGGTGTCTCCTGAGACTGTGTCCCCGGATACCTCCCCAAGCGGTATGCGCAGAGCCCCAACCACAGAGCCTGGAGGAGAAACAGCGAAGGGGCTCAGCCGTGGGTGGGCTTTCTGCCCCCGGGAGAGGCTGCTACCAAGTCAGGGAGTGTGTCATGAACCCAAATTAACTTGGGGCTGCTCACACAACCCACAAAGGATGCTTTGTCTCTCTGGGGCCCAGGGATGGATCCCAGACTTTGTCTCCTATCCCCAGCTGTTGGCCTGACCCCAACCCCAACCCTCCAGACCCCCAAGGTCACCTCCACCCAGCAGCTTCCCTCCTCCTATAGCAGCAGTGGACCTCGGCTGGAAGATTTCAGCAGAGGCTGTGCGGCTCCATCGGGGACCCTGGCCAATGGCAACGTGCCCTCTCCCCCAGCCCCAGGGTCAGTGATCGGGGACCCCTTCCCGGGATGGCCTTGAGACCCAGGAGATGAGGGGGCAAAGCCTGCAGCGAGGGGCTGGCTGGGAAACAACACTCCCCTTCTGGCCCCCTCGGAGTAGGGCTGTTGGGCCCCCGGGTAGCCAGCTCTGGGCCAGAGTCCAGGGCCCCAGGCCCGAGGGTGGAGCCTAAGGAGTTGAAGTGGGTCCCCCTTCCCATGGTGGGAGGAGACACTGCTCCCCACTCATAGTCTCTAGTGCAGAGCCGGGCTCAGAGCACGGCAGGGGCTGAGCTGATGTGTGGAAACGGGACAAGGGCCCCAATTCCCGCCATCACCTGCTTTAGCAGGTGGTCACAGGGTCGCCCAGGGAGGGGCCCGCCTCTGCCCTCCCCAGCGGGCTCCTGGGCCAGAGGAGGAGTCCGGCGTGGGTAGGAGGGCCGGGCTGGGGCAGAGGCTGACTGGGGACTGGGAGACGGGGTAGGGTGTGAGCGGCCCTGGTGGAGAGCTTTGTCGGGGACAGCAGATCAGCCACGAAGCCTGTGGTCCTCAGGTCTCTGCCGCCCTCGGAGGGAGGTGATGCCCCCCCTCCCCATACTCCCACTGTCACCAGTACCCACCCTCTGAGGCCTGAAGGACCCCACGCAGGAGTGCCACTGCCCCCACTCAGGGGCCGGGTCAGCACCCTGGACCCAACCGTCCCTGCCTCCTGAGCTCTGGCCACATGAGCCCATGAGTTCCTCCCTTCCTGGCCCCAGCTGGCCGGCGGGGGGAGGGGTTTCATCAGCCCCAGCGGGTCACCCCTGTGTCCTGGGCCTCCCTGCAGACTGGCCTTATGGCAGGAGCTCACCTGCATCTGCCTCAGTTTTTGTGACTCTTCAAGTGAAGGTTTTCCCAATACATCCTCATCTTCAAGGTGTCTGTCTAAGTTCCACAATGCATTTAGAAGAAATGCAGCACAGAAATGGGGCCGACATCCAAAAGGAATAAAACATCGTTTAAAACCTTCACTGCGGCTGCGCAGAAGGCATCGAGGTGGACGGCCCCACAGGAGTCCTTGCTGTCTGCCTCCCCATTGCCCATGGGGCCTCTTTGCAGGCTTCACCCCAGCTCTTCACTCAGCCCGGTAGCTGCAGTCCACTTGCTCCCCCTGGGTGTCTGCATCTGTCATTGTCTCCTCTGTGCTGACCCTTCCTGCTGCTGACCGTTCAGAGATATGGGCCCAGGTCCTAATCCCTGGAACCCGTGAAAATGACCTTATTTGGAAAAAAGGGATTTTGCAGGTGTGGTTAAGCTAAGGATCTTGAGACGAGACCATCCTGGATGATCTGGGGGGCCCTCACACGTGTCTTTTTGAGGGAGGCAGAGGTAGACAGATGCACGGGGTCGGTGGGGCGGCCATGTGAGACGCAGGCAGAGGCTGGAGTAATGCTACCACAAGCCAAGGGATGCCAGCAGCCACTGGAGCTGCAGAAGGCAAGGAACAGACTCTCCCCGCCAGCCTCCAGAAGGAGCATGGCCCGGCCGGCATCCTGATTTTGTCCCAGTGGTACTGCTTTTGGACTTGTGGCCTCCGGAACTGCGAGAGAACAAATTTCTGCTGTTTTAAGTCACCACACCTGCGGTGACTTGTTACAGCGGCACAGGAAACTCATACTCCACCCCATGTAACTTCTCTGGACTCCTTTGTATACTTTGGATACAAGTCCTTTATCATATGTTCCTTTTGCCAGTATGTTCTCCCAGTCTGTGGCTTGTCTTTTTATTCTCTTAATAGCGTTTTTCACAGGGCAGAAGTTTTTTAATTCTAGTGAAGTATAACTTATACATTTTTCTTTCTTGGATTTGCCCTTGGTGCTGCATCTAAAAACTCATCTGCAAACCCAAGGTCACTGGTATTTTCTCCTATGTTATTTTCTAGAAGTTTGCATTTTGCATTTAGGTCTGTGATCCCCTTTGAGTTAATTTCTGCGAAGGTGTAAGGTCTGTGCCTAGATTTGTTCTTGTTTTTTTTTTTTAGATTCGTTCTTTTGCAGGTAGATGTCCAGGTGGCCCAGAACCACTTGCTGAAGACTATCTGCTCCATTGACTGCCTTTGCTCCCTTGTCAAAGCTTAGCCAGCTATATTTATGTGAGTCTGGTTCTGGGCTCTCTAATCTGTTTCACTGGTCTATTTTCCTCTTCTCTCACTGTGCCCATTACCGCAGCTTTGTATTACGTCTCGAAGTTGAGGAGCATCAATCCTCGGCCGTGTTCTTTGTTCTCCTTCAGTATTGGTCTGGCTATTCTAGGTCTTTTGCCTCTACATATAAACCTTAGAATCAGTTCACTGATATCCACAAGACAACTTGGTGGGATTTTGAAAGAGCTTGCATTGAATCTATGGGTCAAGTCAGGAAGAACTGACATCTTGACAATACTGAGTCTCCCTATCCATGAACATCGACTATCTCTCCATTTATTTAATTATTCTTTGACTTCTTTCATCAAAGTTTTGTCATTTTCCTAATATAGGTCTTGTATATATTTGTTAAATTTATACCTCAGTGTTTCCCCTTTTTTGTGCTATTGTAAACAGTGTTATGTTTTTAATCTCAAATCCCATTTGTCATTGATGTTATATAGAAAAGCAATTGACTTTTTATTGAAGTATAGTTGATTTACAATTATGTGTAATTTCAAGTGTACAACAAGGTGATTCAGTTATACATATATATATATTCTTTCTCATACTCTTTTGCATTACAGGTTATTATAAGATATTGAATATAGTTCCCTGTGCTATACAGTAGGTCCTTGTTGGTTATCTATTTTATATATAGTAGTGTGTATCTGCTAATCCCAAACTCCTAATTTATCTCCCCCTGCTCCCGCTTTCCCCTTTGGTAACCATAGTTTGTTTTCTATGGCTGTGAATCTATTTCTGTTTTTGTAAATAAGTTTACTTGTATCTTTTTTTTTAGATTCCACATATAAGTGATATCATATTTGTCTATCTCTGTCTGACTTCACTTAGTATATGATAATCTCTAGTTGCATCCGTATTGCTGCAAATGGCATTATTTCCTTCTTTTCTTTGGTTGAGTGGTATTCCTTTGTGTATATATACCACATCTTCTTTATCCGTTCATCTGTCTATGGGCATTTAGGTTGCTTCCATGTCTTGGCTATTGTAAATAGTGCTGCTATGAACATTGGGATGCATGTATCTTTTCAAATTAGGGTTTTCACTTTTTCCAGATATATGCCCAGGAGTGGGATTGCTGGATCATATGGTAATTCTATTTTTAGTTTTTTAAGGAACCTCCATATTGTTTTCCATAATGGCTACACCAGTTTACATTCCCACCAACAGTGGAGGAGGATTCCCTTTTCTCCACACCCTCCCCAGCATTTATTGTTTGTAGACTTTCTAACTTTTTTTTTTTTTTTGGCCCCAAGGATTGTGGGATCCTAGTTCCCCAACCAGAGATCAAACCTGAGCCCCCTGCAGTGGAAATGCAGAGTCATAACCACTGGACCACCAGGGAATTCCCTGTAGAATTTTTAAATTATGGCCATTCTGACTGGTGTGAGGTGGTACCTCATTGTGGTTTTGATTTGCATTTCTCTAATAATTAGCCATGTTGAGCATGTTTTCATGTGCCTGTCGGCCACCTGTATGTCTTCTTTGGAAAAATGTCTATTTAGGTCTTCTGCCCATTTTTTGATTGGGTTGTGTCTTGTTGTTGTTGTTGTTGAGTTGTATGAGCTGTTTGTATATTAATATTTTGGAAATTAAGCCCTTGTAGATCACCTCATTTGCAAATATTTTTCCCATTCCATAGGTTGTCTTTTCGTTTTTTTTATGGTTTCCTTTGCTGTGCAAATCTTATAAGTTTGATTAGGTCCAATTTGTTTATTTTTGTTTTTTTCCTATTGCCTAGGGAGACTGATCTAAGAAAACATTGCTACAATCTATGTCAGAGAATATTTTGCCTATGTTGTCTTCTAGGAGCTTTATGGTGTCATATCTTATATTTAAGTCTTTAAGCCATTTTGAGTTTATTTTTGTATATGGTGTGAGGGAGTGTTCTAACTTCATTGATTTACATGCAGCTGTCCAGATTTCCCAATACCACTTGCCAAAGAGATTGTCTTTTCTCCATTGTATATTCTTGCCTCCTTTGTCATAGATTAATTGACCACAGGTGTATGGGTTTACTTTGGGGCTCTCCATTCTGTTCCATTGATCCATATGTCTGTTTCTGTGCCAGTACCAAGCTGTTTCGATTACTGTAGCTTTGTAATATTGTCTGAAGTCTGAGAGGGTTATGCCTCCAGCTTTGTTCTTTTTCCTCAGGATTGCTTTGGCAATTCTGGGTCTTTTGTGATTCCATATAAGTTTTGGGATTATTTGTCCTAGCTCTGTGAAAACTGTCATGTGTAATTTGATAGGGATCACGTTAAATCTGTAGATTGCTTTGGGTGGCATGGCCATTTTAATAATATTAATTCTTCCAATCCAAGAGCATGGGATATGGAAAGCAGTTGACTTTTGTATGTTAACCTTGCATCCTGCAACCTGGCTATAATTGCTTATTAGTTCCAGGAGGGTTTTCTTCGTCAATTCTTTCAAGTTCTCTACATAGACAGTCATGCCATCTGTGACCAAACAGAGTTTTGTGTCTTCCTTCCCAATCTGGATCCCTTTATCTTTTTTTCTTGGCTTTCAGCATTAGCTAGGACTTTCAGAATGATGTTGAAAAGGAGTGATGAGAGGCACATTCTTCCTTGTTTCTGATCTTAGAGGGAAAGCTTCTAGTTTCTCACCGTCGAATATGACATTAACTGTAAGGTCTTTGCAGATGTCCTTTATCAAGCTGGGGAAGTTCCACCCTATTAAACATTTACTAAGTTGTGTGTGTGTGTGTGTGTGTGTGTGTGTGTGTAAGACCACATTCATAATGATACAACTTGACTCTTCTCAGGTTTCCTTTTATAGTCTTTGGTTGAAATTTGCATCTCTCACATTGGAAGCCTTGGTTCTTACCAACTTGGCCAAATGGCTCATCTGCTTCGTCCCACAAGGATGGGCTGTGGTGAACCCTGGATTCTGGCTCTGCTCCCTGGCAGGGACCAGGAGGGGAGCTGGTGTCCCAGAAGATGGGCAGCCAGCATCGCTGGCTTCCTAGAGAGAGCAGGGGTTGGGGGGCAGAGCCCTCCCGATGGGCCGTGGGAGTCATTCCCGGCTGTGGTTTGGCCTGCGTCCTGGGGCAGCACGGGTGGCACTAAAGGGACCCGGGTCTGGCTCCCCTCTGCCGCTCTCAGCCTGAGCCCTGAGCCTCGCACAGGGCAGGGCAACTCGTGCCTTCTACCTCTTGGAGTCTGCACTTTATTTTTTAAATTCAAATAAAAATAAATCAAAGGATGCGTTTCCTCCCAGGATGTATCACATTCATCAAACTCACACTGCAAGACAGTGGCCGTGGGGCAGCCACGGCCTCCGAGCAGAGGCTGGATTTCAAGAGCCACACCCTTGAAACCAGCGGCCTGAGGACCAGCTCCGCCTCCCAAGGGGGCCAGCCACGGCCCTGTTCATGGAGACCCGTGTCGAATGAGGGCTATGCTGCTTCTTTGCTAACGGTGGTTTGGCACAGGTCAGATGAACTGTCCACCCCCCAGGCGGTCCTGGTCGCCACCACGAGGCAAGTCTACGCTAACACACAGCCCAGTGGTCCTCCCCTCCACGTAGGACGCAGACACAGAGGGCTCTGTATCTGCTACTGCCCCTCCACGGTGCTCACCCACCCAGAACGCTGAGCCTCCCATGTGGCCCCCGCCCCGAAGGTCCCCCCATTTCCAAGATGCTTTTGTGGGCACAGTGCCCAGCTCCGGGAGCACCCTCTCGCCTGTCCCCAAAGCACCTTCGCACTTCCCCGCGCGGCCAGCAGAGGGCAGCAGGCAGCCGAGGAAAGGTGGGCAGGGCCTGGGTCCCGCCAGTGCGGCCGCTGGCGGGGCAGCCAGAGCCCCTCTGCCACATCCTCCAACCTCGCCCCCGCTTTGGCAGTAAGCGCTGGGGGCCGTAGCATGATTCCCCTCCTCTCTAAAGCTCAGCGACTAAAATCACCCACATTTAGACACAGGCGACAGTTTTCAGAGATTCTGCCTGTCTTTTCTTGCGACCGCGTGACCTCTTGCGGCCGAGCGGGGATGGCCGATGCTCCTGTCTGCCAAGCATGAGGAGACAAACTCGGCCCCGGGATCCCTACGGGCCTGCGGCTGGAGGCGCAGAGCGGGATTCGGAAACTTGTGACTCAGAGTCCAAGCGCCTCGGCGCCCCCGTCCGCGGGAGGGACGTGTGGACACCGGCACCCAACCGGGGCTGAGCACTCTGGTCACCACGCTCCCAAAACAGGGGCCGCCTGGGGCGCGCGCCCATCCCAACTGCGCGCGCCCACTTTAGAGCAATTCCCAGGGGCTACTGTAACGGGGTCCACACCTCCAAGTTCACGACCACGTGCTGGGACTTGTTTTTAGAGCTCAAACAGCTCCTGGGAACCAGCACGATCCAAGGTTGGGGCAGGTGGGAAGGGCACACCCTTGCACTTTGCATTTTCAGTTGATTCTGGAACTCTGTCTCAACTTGGGGGCGTGAGACCCAGTAGCGTGCCCGAGGGAACCCCTAGGTATAATGGGCGCTTTGCACCTCACGAGGCCAGTGTCTGAAGCCGCAGGCAGAAAGAAAGAGTTCAAGAAAAGGGGTCTCATCACAAGGCATATCTGAGCTAATGCAGGAGACAGAGGACACACGTGTGGGGTCTGGAGCGCAGCTGGGGTGGGCGGGCCCTTTCCTCCCGGGGCCTTCTGCAGCCTCTCACAGTCACCTGATCAGTCAGGCTGACTCATCTCCCTAAGGAGGCTGGGAGACAGATTGCCAAGGAGCCTTTGAAGAACAAAGATCTTTTTCAATATACAGAATTCCTGAGTTACTAAGATAAATGGGGGAAGATTTGACATTTCTCGCACATAATTTAAAATTCAAATCTGCTCCCAGTAAAGGAAAATTACAAGATATTCTGAACTGCGATTCAGATCCTTTTGCTGACATGAGGGCTCGAAGCTGCTTTAGATCTGCCTTAATTTCTATCATCTGGAGAACAACGCCACGTTATGGAATATCCTGGAGTTAATGTTTTTATGTTTGAAAGGAAGTTATTCTGGATCCTTCCATTCTGCGTAAATTTCTGAGAGTCGCCCCTCTTGTCTGTATCTGTAGCTGCTTCCCTGTTCTTACTGAGAAGTGTTCCCTTGTATGAGTAACAGTAAGCTAGACTCTAATATGCACCAGGCATTTCACAATTCGGCCATGAGATCTACAAATAATAAAACAAGAAAAATGCTTTGCGATACCCAGTGACTTTTAAACACCAATCAGAGTCCAGAGTAACTCACTGGATATTTAAAGTTCGCTGGCATTATGCAACAGAATGGTTTAAAATCTCTTGATATCAGCTGAGGCACAGTGGGACACAAAGGAGGCAGCTCTCTTTTCAGGAATATGTTTCTTTTGTGTTATTTTTGTTGTTTTAAGATTTTAATTTAATGGTAGCTAATTAACCAAAGAATGCAGTCTAAACTAAAACTAATTCTCTTGCTATCACTTCCAAAGACCTATCTTTAACACACATTAAAGCAATTGCATATAAGAGAGTCTGAGAGTTAACCTGGGTTTTCAACTGCTCAGAGAAAGACCAGCTAAATCTATCAGTAAAAAAGGAGATTACAGCCCCACTTCTCCACTCCTATTCACAACAAAGGATTGTTGCCCCTCACTTCCTCCACTCTCGTCTTACTTTCTCTTCAAGCCTCTCAAGCGGGATGCACCAGCCACTCCACAGTGACTGCTCTTGTCACAGTAAGGGCGTCCCAGCTGCTACAACCAAATGGTCCCTCCTTGGAGCTCCTCCCACGGAGCTTGAGAGCAGACTCCTTCCTGCCCCGTCTTCATGGGCTCGGGACCCCACGCGCTCCTGGTTCTCCAGCCCACCTCCACGTGGCTCCTCCTCCTGGGCTCTGTCCTTGGTCCTCTTCCCCACCTACCCTCCCTCCTGGGGTGAGCTCACCCAGTCTCTTCTGGCTTGAAATGCATCTCGATGCTGGCGCCTCCAGAACCTACAGCTCCAGGTCGCGACTTCCCCAAGAGCTCCACGTCTGGATGTGCAGCTACCTTTGCAACCGCTGCGCAAGTTCACAACCAATCTCTCAATCGGCCTGCATCCCTGCACCGGCCCAGCCATTCTTCCTGCAGCTGTTCCCATCTCGGCGCCAGGAAACTCCCTTGGACCGGGTGCTCAGACCACGGATGCAGTCATCCCCAAGTCCCTTCTCTCTCACACCGCATTCACTTCACAGTCGGCCCCCGGGGCGCCCCGCCTTCAAAATGCCTCTCTCTGAAGCCTGACCGGTTCTCAAGCCCTCTCCCCAGGACCACCACATCCATGACCACTTGACCGTCATCCCTCTGCCTGGACGACCTTGGCTCCCTACAGTGCATCCTCAGCAGAGCAGCCACAGTGGCCCCGTTCAAGACCAAGTCAGCCGTGACCCTTCCCTGCTCATGGCCCCATAGCTTCCTATCTTGCCTGGACTCCGTCCTGCTTCCCGGCACAGCCTCCTCCCCGGCACAGCCTCCTCCCGATGTCCGCGTGGCTGCCTCACCTCCTCGAGGTATTCTCCAGTCACCCTGTTTAAAACTGCAACCCTCCCTAGAGGCACTCCCTTGCCCTCCTTCCTTGCTTTATTTTTCTATCCAACTTCATCTGACTTACTACCTACTTTGCTTTACTCCTGCTATTTTCTTTTATTTTATATATAAATTTATTTATTTATTTTATTTATTTATTTTTGGCTCTGTTGCGCCTTCGTTGCTGCGCGGGCTTTCTCTAGTTGCGGTGAGCGGGGGCTACTCTTCGTTGTGGTGTGTGGGCTTCTCATTGTCGTGGCTTCTCTTGTTGCAGAGCACGGGCTCTAGGCGCACAGGCTTCAGTAGTTGTGGCACGCGGGCTCAGTAGTTGTGGCTCTCAGATTCTAGAGTGCAGGCTCAGTAGTTGTGGCACAAGGGCTTAGTTGCTCCGTGGCATGTGGGATCTTCCCGGGCCAGGGCTCAAACCTGTGTTGCCTGCATTGGCAGGAGGATTCTTAACCATTGCGCCACCAGCGGAGCCCACTCCTGCTATTTTCTGGATCCCTAAACTGAGATGTAAGCTCCCTGAGGGTAGGCATTTGCTCTATTTACCCCCGCATCTCCTGGGCCGTGAACAGTGTGGCACATAGCACGAGCTGATCAAAAAATAATATTTGTTAAGTGGACAAATGTTCCTGATTTGGAATGATCATCTTCTAGAGATGCCACGTGGTAACTACCAACTTCACAATATCACTGAAAGAAGTTATGATTTCGGACACATAAATCCCACAAATGAATAATCCCTCCGTAGGCCACAGAAAACACACCCAGGAATGAAGGAACGAACGATGGGCACGCTGTACCACAACACCGTTTCCCTAAGATTGTACACTGATGGGGGCTCAAGGAATCCTGGTAGACAACGTGAGCTCTGTGCAGGGCTGCCGTCAAAGGTGTACACTGATTACCGGGACTCCAGCTGTGTCCGAGGAGAGTGATTTGCAGTGCGGCCTGGGTCGGTGGGCCGGCATGATGCTCTCAGGTGCGGGGCGCTCCAGGTGTGGCCCGGCCCGGAAGCTCCGCCCACCGGCCACTGAGCGCGCTCTCCATTGGCTGTTCCGCCGAAGGATCTCGCTCTCATTGGCCGAAGACTCTAGGAACGGGCCCGGTTCGGCCTCGCGGCCTCCAAAACTCCCCAGAGGGACGGACGGCCGGCAGCAGACCCGCGGCTGATCTTCAGGGGAGCACCAAGCTCCGGGCTCACAGCCGCCCGCCGGCCGGGGCGTCCCCGGCGGCCCTGAAGCCCCGTTCCCAGGGGGCGGGGCGCGGCGCAGGTCGCGCAGACGCAGTCGGCGCACCGGGAGGACCCACCACTCCCCCCGCGCGGCTGTGCGTCCCGCCCCGCCCCGCCCCGCTCGGAGACTCCCGGAGGCCCCGCCCCCGCCCCGGCCGTCGGAGGCGGCGGGGGATGACGTCATCGAGCGGGACGACGGGCATTGGGCGCCATTTTGAAAAGGGAAAAAAAAATACGGCGGCGGCGGCGGCGGCGGCCGGGCTGAGGTGCTTGGGCGGCAGCAGCGCGGCGGCCGCCTCGTACGTCCGCCGCCGCCTCGGCGCCCGGCCGCGCCCGGCTGCGCGCCGGCCGACCGGCCATGGCAGGTGAGGGCCCGCGCGGGGCGGGGCCGGGAGCGGGCGAGGGGTGAGGGGCTAGGGGCGCGAGCCTGACGCGCCCGGTGTATCCGCAGGAGCCGGAGGCGGCGGCTGCCTTGCGGGCGGCAACGACTTGCAGTGGTGTTTCTCGCAGGTCAAGGGGGCCGTGGACGAGGACGTGGCGGAAGGTAAGGCTGTGCACCTGGGCGCCCCGGAGCCCGGCTGGGCCGCTCCTGGCCGGGGCGCGGGGCGGGCGCGCGCTCGGAGGTCTGGTCCGCCGGGGAGGCGACGCCGGCCCGGTCCCTAGGGGAAGCGGCCCCGGGGGTTATGTCAGGGGCGCAAGGTCGCGGAGCGCGCAGATGTCGGGTCTCCCGAGTGGATTTTGGGTTCTTTGCGCTGCAAGTGGCTGCCTCCTGCGTTTGCTGGAGCTCCGGAAATAACTGCAGAAGCCGGGGACTCGAGAAACATAAGCTTGGGGTAACTGCAGACTGGCAGGAGTCGGGTGGGGAATCGCTCCGGCCTGGGTCAGGTCGGGGCCTCTGTCCAGTCACCTGTGCGATGGGGGCATCCTGTCCGGCCTCAGTTTCTTCTTTAAAAACAGGGTCGGACCCCTTGGTGCTTTAGATTGCTTTCTAAGGTTCCGAAGTTTTTCAGTTTTCTTATCAGCTCTTTCTCCTTCTCCGGCGGCGTGTTTTAAAGTTCCTGCTGCAGATTGCGCCTTTGAACTTTGCGGTGTTGAGGTTGGTTGGTCTTTTCCGTAACGATGGTCGCAGGGGAGCGGCGTTGCGGGGGGCGGGGGCGCTTCCCACGGCGCCGCGTGTCGTCCTGAAGGAAGAACGCCTAGACTCGTGCCCGTGCGCGCGGTGCAGCGGCTCGGGAGCGTAAAGTCAGGCAGTGACTCTTTTGCTGTTGTTCAGCCGTCTTACTCAACATGGTGAGCCTTTAATCCTCTCTTAAAAAGTTTTTGTGTTTGCGTGAGCTACACCTTCTTTGCCCCAAGTAACTAGCAGCCTCTGGTCAGGTGTCCTGCGCCTTTCCTCCACCGTGCCCGCTCCCATGACCCTTGGCTCCGTCCTCTTTGCTCTGCACCTCCCCCTGGCAGAGTGACATCTGGAGATCCTCTGACATCGGGAGACAAACAGTGCCCAGATCAGTAAGCAGGTAAAACGGTGCTTCAGAAATTTGTGAAGATGTATCTGATTTGAGATTGAGATTTTTCTTTACATTCACATAAGGTACGTTTTTTTTCCACTTTGCAGTGCCAAGTGGGTGACCGGTTAGCTTACTCAAAATTCCTATCAGGGATAAAGCAAAACCCATTTACTCACGGGTAGGAAGGTGGGAGGGCTTAATGCCTGTCTTAACTTCTGGTTTCTTTCCCTTTTTATAAGAAGGTTTAGTTGATAAGCCGAATGAATTAAAATGTAAGTCTAACTAAAATGGTGTATTTTAAGTGTGATGTTACACTTCGAAAATCGTATTCTTTACTTTTAAAAAGTCTTGACGGAAATATTTTGTTCTCTGAATTAAACTGGAACTTTTTGCAATTTTACATCCTTACTTTAAGTAAAATTTTGACTACATCTAAAAGTTTGGTATTTTGAGTTATCTATTTTGTAAGATCGCTTTGTGGTAATTACCACATTTTGTGTGTTTGTTTGTTTGTTTGTTTTGTGGTACGCGGGCCTCTCGCTGCTGTGGCCTCTACCGTTGCGGAGCACAAGCTCCGGACGTGCAGACTCAGCGGCCATGGCTCACGGGCCCAGCCGCTCCGCGGCATGTGGGATCCTCCCGGGACTGGGGGCACGAACCCGCATCCCCTGCATCGGCAGGCGGACTCTCAACCACTGCGCCACCAGGGAAGCCCCACATGTTTTTTTGATCGTGTGTATTCACAGCTCTCTGTCTTACTTCATACTTAATCCTCTATCAGGGTTAACACATTTATAACATTCATTATTTTGTCAAGTAGTCGTGATACTACCTGTTTGAATTGTACTATTTCCATAAAAGTCCATGAGAAAGAAGAAAAAAGTAATTGTTAACAGCTAGCGACTGTTAAGCAACGAGAATAAAGAAGCTGGTGGTGAAGCTTGTGCCCAGATGCAACCTTGGTGAAGAAGTGTTGATAAGAGATAATTAACGGGAGATGTAATTTAAGGGAGGTCACTGGACGTCGATACTTGGACTGTAGGACTAGAGGTATAGTAAATTTATTTGTGCAGATTTGTGGGTGGTGAGGTGTTTCGCTCTTTAAGGCTTTGTTCTGTTCCAAGCTCCGCTTTGCAGAGTTCTCTGGTAACCCTAAATTTTGTACCGTCTTTCTGCTTTCCGCTGCTGTGAGTGATCAGAAAGTGACTGAGGTGGGCCCCTCCTTGCCTGAGTATGGACATGAGGGGTACAGGGGCAAGTGTGGTCTCCCCTGACTTTTGAAGGTTGGGGAGTGCGTATGGTGGAGAGAGGCTTTTGATTTCCTTTTTGTTTTTAAAGCTAATGGAGTTTGGGGGGGACACCTGAAGAAAGTATTGTAATGTGTAAAATTTGATGATGGCTTTTTTTTTTATAAATTATTTCTTTATTAGAGTCTGTATATATATATATATATATATATATATATGTATTTTTTATTATTATTATTTTTAGAAACAACAGGGTTTTGCTTGTGGGTCAGGTCAGCCCATCGTGCTACCAGGGATTTCCCATCTTCCTGCAAATAGGGATAGAGGTGGGCTCAAGAGGAAACTAGTAATTGTTCTGCTAGTGACAAGATGTGTGAGTGACAGTCCCTGGTGACTTGCCCCCTCTCCTTCCCCTATGACAAGCTGGCCAGGGTGGTAGGCATCGCCCCTGAAGGTGGAATAGGTGAGCTTTTATGCCTAGATGAACAAAGAGTCAAAATAGTAAAACCAGGGGGAGGCTTCCAGAAGGAAGTGAGAAAGTAGTTGTTAGCCTGTACCTCCAAATATTTATGCTCTAAACAATGACTACTCTTTGGAAGTTGTTAAATATTTAACACTTTGTTAATATTTTTCACGCGTGATGTTTAGTCACCATCACCCAGCCCCTACTCCCTTTTCTTGGGCAACACTCACTGCATGAACATCTTTTGCAGGTGTTGTCACACGATATTACAGTCCTTCGCTGGTCTGTCTTCAGCAGTGTGAGCTCTACTTAAAGCTTGAGGACTAGGTGCCCCTGCCTCGCCCCACAGCCTTGTAGAAGACCAGCCTGGAGGTAAAGATGGTTAAGTCTTATTATGTTCCCGAGGTTGCTTCAAGTTACTTGTGCCCATTAATTCAGTCTTCACACAACCCTGCAAAGGAGGAACTCTTGTTCTTCCCAGTTTTAGATGTGGAAGCCAAGGCCCAGAGGACAGATGACTTGGTCCGCAGAGTGGCCAAGCCGGCGTTGGAAGCTGGGCCAGCTGGCTCCAGGGCCCATGCATGCTGTGCTGCATCAGTGACCGTTTGTGGCCGGTACTGTTGAAGGCCCACTGCGGGGTGGGGCTCCCCAGCCGTGGGATTGCTCTGTCCTTCCAAAGCTCAGGAGAGGTCTCACTACCAAGAATTAGAGGAAACGACCTCTGAAAGCAAATGAAAATGAGCTGTCTTTAAAGCGAGTGCCTATCAAAATGGTGTAAGATTAGTAACAAGGCTTTCAGAATGGGCATCCTCAAAGTATTTTAAGAATAGATACTACAGAGACAGTAAGCAGGGGGAACACCTGAATGTCAAATGAGTGATACGGTAGCCTTGCCTGCCGAGCTACTCTCACAGGACCTCAGCTGCCCTCTTGCAGGGAAGTTCCGGGTCTGCTGCTTTTGTACATTCATCGCTCTTCTGATTTTCTGGAGGAACAGGGGGAACGGGTTAGAGGAGGGAAGGGGTTAGAGGAGGGAAGGGCTTGTCATGAACTACTGCCTGGATTGACATAGTTTTTTGCATAGCTTGAGCGCAGCTGGTTCTTTTCATCTCAGAGTGTGTAGGTTTAAGTGTCTAGACTTTCTATTTGATGATTTTATTTTAACCGGTTTCTTCATCCACGATCTAATCTTTTGCTTGGAATTAGACATTAATCTTTTTCTAAAGACATAATGCTTAACAAAACTAAAGGTTCATCTGCTTAATTCAAGCTTGAGTCTGGGAAGTTGTGTAAATAATGTAGGTTTCTGGGTAATCTGGTATGGCCAGCCTTTCTGAAAGGGTTTACATAGATGTTATGAAAGAAACATTTAAATTGGCGAAGGGTAACAAAAATTAAGAGCACTTGGGCGTCAGTAGCAGGAAGTTATTGTGTTTCATTGAATATAAGATACATGTGATTTCAAAGATGTGAAAGCGAAAGAAAATGTGCTTCTTAGAATCAATGAAATACCATATTTGTGAATGCAAAACTTTTCAGTCGGGCTTCCCTGGTGGCACAGTGGTTGAGAGTCCGCCTGCCGACGCAGGGGACACAGGTTCGTGCCCCGGTCCAGGAAGATCCCACATGCCGCGGAGCGGCTGGGGCTGGGCCCGTGAGCCATGGCCGCTGAGCCTGCTCGTCCGGAGCCTGTGCTCTGCAACGGGAGAGGCCAGAACAGTGAGAGGCCCGCGTACCGCAAAAAAAAAACAACAAAACTTCTCAGTCATAGTCATTATTTCTAGAGTACTGTGATAGTTTTTTCCTGTGGAGAGTCTGCCTTAAAGAAATCAGATGTGTATGGCTTTTTTAAGATTAATGCATTCAGTGTACCTACTGAGCACAGCTACATTGTAGTGTCTCTGAAATCAGGCTGTGCATTCAAGAAGCGGGACTGATCTTAGTTAGATAATCAGGTGCAGGTTTATGGTAGTATCAAATCATACTCCTTGATTTTTTTATTCCTTGATTTTAAAAATCTGTTGTTTTGATGAGAAGTTCTGGGTTCAGTTCATGTCTGCTGTTTATCAAGCTTGAAGGCCCTTTCTAAACCTCAACTTGCTTATCTAGAAGTCACATCATAAGATTTTTGTTGAGATAAAACAGTGCTGTGCTTTTGAACCTGCAAGGTGTTGTGGAAGTGTTAGGTACAGCTGTTCCCTGATTTTCACGTATTTTAAGGTGTTTGGGTGTAGTCGGAGCTATATTTAAATGTGAAAGTAGCAGTCTCGTGGCTTTTCCCGAGCCCCTGCAATCTCCCCACTCGCCCCAGATCCCTTCCACAGGGCCTGGCCGCTTGGTTTTTCCATCGTTACTCCGTGATCTTCCCACGCCTTGATCTTGGCTCGTATTTCTCTCCCAACGTAGAATACAGCTTTCCCCTGCTGTCCTATCTGGAAGCAGAGCATTCCTGCAAAACCTTTCGTAAGCCGAAGTGGTGTAAAGGGAGAAGCAATAATTACCTTAGCCATAGGTGTCAATTACCTTATGACACAGGCACAGAAGGAGTCAAGGTAAAGCCCAGACGCTCAGACACAGTTCAAAGCTCTGACAGCTTGATGCTGAGATGCTCAGTGTAGCTCCTGGAGAAGGAGCTTGGTGGGGCCCCTCTCACTGCTCAGGGTGCACTACCTGTATAATCATTTCCTGCGAAACAAATGCTGAAGGCTTATTTTGCCCCCTTTTTTTTTTTTCCCAAAAGTGAAATCTTCAGATTTCTTTCAGTTAGCAAGCTGTAGGTCTTTGGTAAAAGCGAAATGACGTACAGCGAGCTTTCAAAAAATGGGGGATTTCTCAGGAATTCTCTGTGGTATCCAGTGGTTAGGATGCCGGGCTTTCACTTTCGATCCCTGGTCGGGGAACTAAAATCCCACAAGCCATGCAGGGCGGCCAAAAAAAAAAAGGTGGGGGATTTCCATATTCTTTTAGTTTCCTCTCCTCCTTTCACACCTAGTCATCCATCTAAATCCATCTCAGATTCCACTTTCTTTATGAAACACTGCTCAGCCACTCTTTTTTTTTTTTTTTTTTTTTTGCGGTGTGCGGGCCTCTCACTGTTGTGGCCTCTCCCGTTGCAGAGCACAGGCTCCGGACGCGCAGGCTCGGCGGCCATGGCTCACGGGCCCAGCCGCTCCGCGGCATGTGGGATCCTCCCAGACCGGGGCACGAACCCGCGTCCCCTGCATCGGCAGGCGGACTCCCAACCACTGCGCCACCAGGGAAGCCCCATGCTCAGCCACTCTTAACATCCTTTCCTGTCACTTAGCATGTCATGGTGTTTAGCATTGGCTGTATCCTGCTTGTTCTCTGGTTTTTTCATATGGGTTAGGCTTGCTCTTCAACTTGATGTTAATCAAGATATTGAAAGATTTTGGTACAAATTCCACTTCATCCCTCTTACTAGCTTCGTGTTAATGTGGCAGTTACTTACCTTCTGTTCCTCAGCTGTAAAACAGGGTGCTATTTCCTGTGACCATTACAGGTTCGTAGAAAGATTCCAGGTAATGCAGGAAAAGCTTTGACAAACTGGCTCACAGTAACTGATAACTGTTAAAATGTTGGTATCTTTTTTTTTTTAATTTTTCATACAGTTTTTAAAGGTTACTTTCCATTTACAGTTATTACAAAATATTGGCTCTATTCCCCATGTTGTACAGTACATTCTTGAGCCTATCTTATACCCAATAGTTTGTACCTCCCATTTCCCCACCCCTATATACCCCCCACCCCATAACAAGTTTGTTCTCTATATCTGTTAGTCTGCTTCTTTTTTGTCATATTCACTAGTTTGTTGTGTTTTTTAGATTGAACATATAAGTGATATCATACAGAGTTTGTCTTTGACTTCACCTAGCATAATGCCCTGCAGGTCCCTCCATGTTGCTGCAAATGGCATTATTTCATTCTCCTTTATGGCTGAGTAGTATTCCATTGTGTAGATGTGCCACATCTTCTCTATCCATTCATCTGTCGATGGACACTTAGGTTGTTTCCATATCTTGGCTATTGTAAATGGTGCTGCCATGGACATTGGGGTCATATATCTTTTCAAATTAGTGTTTTTGTTTTTTATCGAATATATACCCAGGAGTGGAATTGCTGGATCATATGATAACTCCATTTTTAGTTTTTTGAGAAACTGCCACACTGTTTTCCACAGTGGCTGCACCAGTTTACATTCCCACCAAGAGTGGAGGAGGGTTCCCTTTTCTCCACATCCTTGACAACAGTTGTTGTTTGTGTTCTCTTTATTGATAGCAAAATGTTGATGTCTTAAGAGACCCTCTTGCCTAGGAGAGTAACTTACTCTGTGTTGCTCCAGGGAGCCACCTTAAGAAAATGAAGGGTGTTATGGGGGCTAGCTTTCAGCTTAGTTCATCTAAAAAGTTGGCAACAGCGTCCTGAAGGTCTGCTCGTGCTGAATGTTGCAGTGGAGAAACCCAGTTTCTGCCTCACACAACCATGTGTTTAGACAGCGACTGGCAAGCAGTTGGGTCCTGGCACCATCGTGAGAGCAGGGTATGTGGAGGGAATGTGATACAGTGCCCAGTACACAAGACTTGGGTGGGGAGTGAAGGGAAGGAAATCAGGGTGTAGGAAGAGGGAGGAAGGAAAGGGAGAAGAATGTTCCAGATTGAGGGGGCTTGGAGTGGAGATTGCAGAGAGCGTGGCGCATTCTGGGAAACCAGAGTACTTGGTGTGTTTGTCTGGCAAAGAAGGGGAAAGCCCGAGACGAGGGGCTGGCAGGGACCAGAGTGACGAGTAAAAGCCTTGAATACGGCGCTGAGCACCTTGAATTGTGTTTCGAAGTAAATGTGATCATAAACGTTTAAGGTTCTCACTAGAGGAGTGACGTCAACTTTACGGAAGGTCACTCTGGCCTTTAGAAAATGGGTGGTGACGGGGTACGAGTGGAGACAGGAATGCAGCTGCTCAGCCACTGCAACAACAAAGGCTGGCAATGTGAGCTTACACTAAGTCAGAGGGTTTCGGATTCTTTTTAAAGGGCCCAATAGTAAATATTTCGGACTTTGCAGGCCAGTCCTGTCTCATCTACTCAACTCAGCTGTGCCTTTGCAGCAGAAAAGCAGCCAGAGACCCCAGGAACATGAGGGTGTGACGGTGGCCAGTACCACTACTTACAGATCAGCAAGGGCCAGATTTGGATTTCACATGGTAGTTTGCCTGCCCTGTGCTGAGCTGGTGGTTCTCAAAGCCTTTTGGTTCCAAAACCTCTTGGTTTTATACTCTTAATAATTTTTGAGGACCAGAGAGCTTTTTGTTCATGAGGGTTATGTCTATCAGTATTTACTGTATTGGAAATTAGGACAACTGAAACTATTTATTATTTCACTTTAATAATAAATCTATTACATGTTATCATAACATTTTTAATGAAAAACAACTTTACAAAAACCAAACAAGATTGAGTGCCATTGTTGTATACTTTGCAAGTGTTTTAAGTGTAGGGCTTAATAGGAGACAGGTGGATTCCCAGATCTGCTTCCACATTCAATCTGTTACAATTGTTTTATTGAAATATATGAAGAAAATTTGGCCTCATACTTACATGTAGTTAGAACAGGGAGGGGTGATTTAATAGCCTTTTCATGTAATTATAGGTATTCCACTTTAATACTACAACAGAACTGCACACGTGGTGGTTTCTTCTAGTTACACTTTGGAACCTGAGACCATATCAATGAATTGTTTACCCCCTGTTAACATTAAAGTCCATAGTTCTATCTTGTACTTTGACTGTATCCCTTGCTCATGTGGGTAATTTGGTAGCATCACACCTTGGTCATTTAGAAATACATATTGGTACACTGAGTTGTTCAGATCTTCTAAATGTTGATACATTTCATTGTACAAGATCAAGAAAATCACCACTGATCTCATTAGAAGAGTCTTAAAGTGGGAAGCTGTCAAATTAATAGTAGAAACAAGTTTTCCAAAATTCTGATTTCTCTTGAAAGCTTGGATTTTATCATTGGCAGCAAATACCATCAGTTGTTTTCTGTGTAGTGAGTGGCTCACTTTGTTTATTTTTAAGAAAATTTCTGCCAGATGTCAAAACCTAAACAACCATAGTTGGTCAGTTGTTCTTTCAGATAAAAGTGGCATTCCATGAAAATGGCTGGTTCAACCTGCAGCACTGACAACCGTGCACATGCTTTTCCTTGAGACAGTCACTGCACTCGGGGGTACAGCAGACCTGCTGTGTGCCTAGCGCCCACCTTACCACAAAGCATATTGAAAAGACTCATCCTGGGGGCTTCCCTGGTGGCGCAGTGGTTAAGAATCCGCCTGCCAGTGCAGGGGACATGGGTTCGAGCCCTGGTCTGGGAAGATCCCACATGCCGCGGAGCAGTTAAGCCAGTGCGCCATAGCTACTGAGCCTGCGCTCTAGAGCCCACAAGCCACAACTACTAAAGCCTGTGTGCCTAGAGCCCTTGCTCTGCAACAAGAGAAGCCACCGCAGTGAGAAGCCCACACACCGCAAAGAAGACCCAACGCAGCCAAAAATAAATAAACTTAAAAAAAGAGAAAAGACTCATACTAATGGGTTGGTATTGAGTAAAATTAATTCGTTTGATGGTTCATCAAGGATATTCCTCAGTAAAACTGGCTTTTTTCCTTTCTTTTCTTCCTGCCCTTGCGTGGTGTGAACAGCAGGACTGCTGGTGCGGTTCCATGCTGCTGAGTGATGTGTGCTGGACACCAGCAGTTTCAGCCACATTGCTTTTGCTCTTTCATGCAGATGACAACACAGTGAAAATGGCAACACGTATTATTGTGAAAATAGTTTTGACCTTGTGGTCCTTGAAGAGGTTCTTGGGTACCTGCAGGGGTCCACAGACCACACTTTGAGAACTACTGCTTTAAAGCTAGCTACTAGCAATAGGAATAACAGAACAGGGCAGATTTTAAGATTAACTGTCCCCTCTCATCTTTACTGGATTTTGCTGTTTTTGTCTCAGAATACAAAAGCAGAGCATTCATTATTTAAAGTAACTCAAGTGATGCAGATGTAAAAAGAGTAAAAGCAAAAGTTCTTCTTCAATCCTCCCCAGAGGTAATGACCCTTAACAATGTGTGTATGTTTTTTAGACCATTTCCTATTCATCTATCTATGTACTTTTGTTTTAAAATTTAGTTTGCGTGTAAGCAGCACTTTTTAAATCCCTTACAAAGTGTGAATCCTATTATAAATGTTGTTTGCTTGCTTGTTTGCATCAGCAGTGTGTAATTTGAGATCGTACAGTGACCCGGGCTTTCTGCTGAGCTGTGCACACACTTGAGCCTGTTTGACCCTGAACGTAGCCCCTGGAGATGTCAGTGCTACTGTTGCTTGTGTTTACAAATGAGCACAGTGACTCTCAGAAGATGTAGTCACTTGCCCAAGGACACAGAGCTAGTGGGTGCTGAGGTCAGGATTTCAGCCCAGGTGTTCTGGATCCAGAGCCCATACGTCGGTATTTTTAACGATGCTGCCTTCTTGCATAGCTCGATTTGATCCTTTTTGATGGCTACAGAGTATATAGTTGTACAGACTACTCATTTATTTAACAAGTCCTCTGTTGGTGGGTTCCAAGTTTTGCTATTACTAAAGATGCTGCAGTAAAGAGACTTGTCCATCCATCTGCCTGGGGCAGGCGTCGCTGTGGCTAGAGTCCTAGAAACAGACACACTCAAAGGCCTCCAACATTTACCTTTTTTGGCTGCCAAATTGTCCTCCAAAAGACAGTGCTGACTTACACCTTCCCCAAACTTTTCCTTCTCCACTCATGCTGGGAATATCAAACTTTTTAATTTTAGCTATTTTAATGTCAATTTTAATGTTGTAGTTTGCATTTCCTTACAGTTAGGCAATTGAGATTTTTTTTTGTCAACTATTTCTATTTCTTCCGTGAATTGTCAGATTGTATCTCTTGTCCATTTTTCTACTGAGGCTTTTAGAAATGAATTTTAAAAGCTTTTTAATACATTATAAGTACTAATCTCTGAATATTTTTTATTAACCTTGAGTTTTAATTTTTCAGTTATGTCCCCTGTATGTGTGTCTTCTGTAGGCGGGTTTTTTTGTTGCTGTTGCCGCTGTCGGGAACTAAGAAAAGGCTGAGATCTTTGTTGGGTCAGTAGTGGTGTGGAAGAGGAGCGGTGCGGGACAACAGGAGTGATTCATAGGCTGGACTAAATATTGAGAGCCGGAGCTCAGAGAGTGACCGTGAACACAGAAGAGCTTGGAAAGTTCACAGAGAGCTTGGTAAGGCTGTTAGACTTACACAGACTGGGGAGCAGACTTTAGCCCATTTTATCTAGATCTCCAGAGATAAGAAAGTCGCAGCTAAAACGCGGTGTATGAATTCTATATTTTGTGCTAGACGTAGCACAGTGCTGGCACATAGGAAGTATTTTAATAAATTGTGAATTCTTAGTGAGTCAGGATACCTGCCCCAAAGGTATTAAGTTCCCTGATAATGATGTGGAAAATTTGGGTGTAAAAAAGGAATAAATGATGGGTCCTCATTTTTAACCATATCTGTAAACGTGTCATTCATTTTTAAAAAGGGGTAAGAGAGTTCATATAAATCATCAAAGGGCATTAATGGGCAAAGACTTCTTTTTTAATTTATTTTATTTATTTTTGGCTGCGTTGGGTCTTTGTTGCTGCACAGGGGCTGCTCTTCATTGCAGTGCGTGGGCTTCTCATTGCGGTGGCTTCTGTTGCGGAGCACGAGCTCCAGGCACGTGGGCTTCAGTAGTTGTGGCTCGTGGGCTCAGTAGTTGTGGCGCACACTTAGTTGCTCGCGGCATGTGGGATCTTCCCGGGCCAGGGCTCGAACCTGTGTCCCCTGCATTGGCAGGTGGATTCTTAACCACTGCACCACCAGGGAAGCCCACAAAGATGTTTTAATTAAAGCAGTGGTGAGGTTTTATTTTTGCTTTACATTTCTGGAAGAAGTATCTCTACACTCATTTTTCTGGAGGGCAATTTCACATGTATCTATAAAACCTTAAGCAAGGGTTGGGAGCCTGTGATTCATTCCACTTACAGGAATATGCCAGCTTTTATTTTTTTTTTAATTTATTTTTTTGGCTGCATTGGGTCTTCGTTGCTGCGCACAGGCTTTGTCTAGTTGTGGCAAGCAGGGGCTGCTCTTCGTTGCGGAGCACGGACTGTAGACGCGCCAGCTTCAGTAGTTGTGGCACGCAGGCTCGGTAGTTGTGGCTCGTGGGCTCTAGAGCGCAGGCTCAGTAGTCATGGCACACGGGCTTAGTTGCTCGGTGGCATGTGGGATCTTCCCGGGCCAGGGCTTGAACCCATGTCCCCTGCATTGGCAGGCGGATTCTTAACCACTGCGCCACTAGGGAAGTCCTGTGCCAGCATTTCATGAACGTGTATTTACAGAGTTGTGCATTGCAGCAATAAAATATCAGGGGGAAAATGCCCAGAAGTAGTGAAGTGATTAAATGCATTGTGGTGCACCCATATTGTGGTTTAAAGGGGTCTGTGCCTGCCGGAGAGAAGTTTGTGACGTATTAGGTGAAAAAAAGCAATTCACAGAACAGTGATCGCGTGTAAATCTGAGTGGGGTTGTAAATGTCTGGAAGATGCAGGATGGCTAACATCAGTGGGGACCCGGGGGTAGTGAGGGGTCAGATTTGCATCAGAGGGACTTTGGCTTTTATTCTACATGCTTCTGTATTATTTAATGTTCCACACCAACACAGCATTGTTTTTGTGATGATAAAAAGAAAAAGACCAGTTAAGAAAAGGGAAAGACTAGCTTTGTAACAGTGGAGGAAAGGTTCCCTTCCTGCTACTTATGAACACCTGCTGTTTAGGCTGCCACTTGAAAACACCCTAAACATTTTTTGTAAGGTTTTTTGTTTCTTAGGGGTTTTTTGGAGTATAGTTGATTTACAATATTGTGTTACTTTCAGGTGTACAGCAAAGTGAGTCAGTTATATGTATATTTTTTCCAGATTATTTTCTATTATAGATTATTACTATACTATAAGATACAAGACACTGACTATAGTTCCCTGTGCTGTACAGTAAATCCTTTTGCTTATCTGTTTTATGTAGTTTGTATCAACCCCATTTTTCTGAGTTTTAATTGTTCTGCTCCAGGTATCTGTGATGACAAAATAGATATCCATAAGAATATATATTACTGAAGCTCTAGTATTTGTAACTAGATGTAAAGCAAAGCAAAATGACAGCCCAGCTGATGATGATTGTTGAAAGGGGGGCCTTCAGTGCCTGGTACATCAGTGCGTTTGCAAATGGACCTAACTATCCATCTCATGGGGGCTGCTTGTGGCTTGGTTTCGGCCATTTGCAGTGTCCTGTGTATATACATGTTTTAAAGAAATGTCATAATTTCTTTTTTTTTTTTTTGGATATACCTTACATATAGGAGAAATTTTTTTTTTTATTTTATTATTTACGTTTTGGCCGCGCTGTGCAGCATGTGGGATCTTAGTTCCCCTACTGGGGATAGAACCCATGCCCCCTGTGGTGGAAGCGCAGAGTCTTAACCACTGGACTGCTAGGGAAGTCCCTAGGAGAAATATTTTAAATCTTGAGACAACTATTTGCCACCTCACTTTTTTTTTTTTTCTTAACAATATCTGTTTTCTTCTCTGTAGCTTTTTTTTTTCTTTTTTCTTTTTTTGGTCCTCTGGGTCTTAGTTGCGGCTCATGGGCTCCTTAGTTGCAGCTTGCCAGCTCCTTAGTTGCGGCAGGCAGGCTCCTTAGTTGTGGCATGTGAACTTTTAGTTGCAGCATGCATGTGGGATATAGTTCCCTGACCAGGGATCAAACCCTGGCCCCCTGCATTGGGAGCGCAGAGTCTTAACCACTGTGCCACCAGGGAAGTCCCTGCCACCTCACATTTTGATAAACTTTATAGTTTTCCTTTAAAATAAGTAGTAATATACATATTATTAACATAATATCAATAATTATTATATAATTATTATACAGTTACATATAAATGTAAGGTATATTTATTTATTAAAATATATATAATATTATATGCTAATTGTAAACACGCATGTTCTCAACATTTGGTCATATTTGTTTCAGATTTAAGATGTAAAAGTTACAGTTGAAGTTCTCTCTCTCTTTTTTTAACTCCCCAGTTCCATTTCCTGTACTTTTCTCTCCTTCCTTCACCAGTGGCAACTTCTACCATAAAGTTGGCCTATAAATTCCCTGCTTCTGAATTTTTATCGAAATAGATGTACTGCTGCTGCTTTTTCTCCAGTTGTCTTGCTTTTGTTAGACCTTAAGGATCTAATTGAATGTTAGAGGTCAACATTTCTTAGATTTTGACTTTGGTTATGATAACAAAAAGCATGTATCTGTCAGTTGTTGAAGTCATCTGAAATATCAGAGATAGTTCTTGAAGTAGTATTAGCCACAGTGATCATTAATTTTTTTCTGCCATCAAGCCCTGGTTATGTTCAGGTATGTAGTAGTGATATCAATCTGAAAATGAGAGAATGCAAAAAGTCTTTATTTTAACCATTCTCAGTTTACTTAATGTCCATTAAAGCACAGTAGAATTCAGCAGGAAAAGGAGAAATTGATTGGAATTATCCACTTAGGACTTTCTGTGTGCCTTTTAAAGTACTGTTCAGGGTAAAATGTATTCCTAAGTAAAATAATATAATCGTATGAATTGTTGCTTTAGAAATCCATTGAAATCCATTGGAAGTTTACCTTTGGGGGAATTCCCTAGTGGTCTAGTGGTTAGGACTCTGCACTCTCACTGCTGAGGGCCCAGGGAAGGGCCCAGGTTCAATCCCTGGTTGGGAAACTAAAATCCCACAAGCTGTGTGTGGCACGGCCAAAAAAAAAATTTACGTTTGGGGTTGCTGGCTGTGCAGGCCTGGTGGTGGCCGGCAGAGGGCAGGCTGGGTTTAGGGAGAACAGGTGCCCTCACCTTTCAGACTTGGCTCCTGAGGTTGCATCTCCTTGTTTCATTTGACCTACAGAGAAAAAAATAACACTCAGGGTAACGTGGATTTGGCTTTTTTTTTTCCTAAGGTTTGTGAATTTTTTTTAATTGCGATAAACTATACGTAGCTTAATATTGATCATTTTAATTATTCCCATGTGTACAACTCAGTGGCATTAATTACATTCACAATATTGTGTGACCACCACTACCTCTACCCAAAACTTCTTCATCATCTCCAACGAAAACTCCATACCTGTTACATAACAACTCCCTCTTCTCTTCTCCCTGCAGCCCCTGGTAATCTCTATTCTGGTTTCTGTCTCTGTGTATTTTCCTATTCCAGGAACTGCATATAAAACTGGAATTATACAATATTTGTCCATCTGTATCTGGTTTATTTCACTACAAATAATGTTTTGAAGATCTACCCAAGTTGTAGAATGTATCAGAATTTTTTAAAGATTTTATTGTTCTGGAGCTATTTTAGGTTCACAGCAAAATTAAGAGGAAGGTACAACAATTGCCGATATACCACCCTCCCCCTTCAACCTCCCCCACGGTCAGCACCCCCTGCCGTAACAGCATGTTACACGTGTTGCAGTCAAAGAGCCAAGATTGGCACATTATCATCACCCATAGTCCATAGTTGACCTCAGGGTTCACTCCTGACGTTGTGCATTCTGTGGGTTTGCACAAATGTGTGGTGGCACGTCTCCATCAGTATAGTCTCATAGAGTCGCTTCCCTGCCCTCAAACTCCTTTTTGCTCAGCCTGTTCACCCCTCCCTTCCTCCGCCGGCCCCCCACCCCACGCCAGCAACCACTGATTGTTTTTTTTACTGTCTCCATAGCTCTGCCTTTCCCAGAATGTCGTAGAGTTTGAATCATACCGTAGGCAGCCTTTTCAGATTGCCTTCTTTCACTTTGTAATAAGCATTTAAAGTTCTTCCCTGTCTTTCATGGCTTGGTGGCTCGTTTCTTTGTACGCTGAATAATATTCAATTGTCTGGATGGACCACAGTTTATTAACCTGTTCACCTACGGAAGGACATCTTGGTTGTTCAGGTTTTGGCAGTTACGAATAAAGCTGCTACAAACATTTGTGTGCAGGTTTCTGTGTGGATGTACATTTTCCACTCCTTTGGGTAAATACCAAGGAACAAAGTTGCTGGGTGGACCATATGGTAAGAGGACGTTTATTTTTGTTAGAAGCCGTCAAGCTGTCTCCTGAAGTGGCTGCACTGCTCTGCTCTGCGTTCCCAGCAGCGATGTAAGGGAGTTCCTGCCGCTCCGCACCCTCTCTAGCGCTTGGTATTGTCAGTGGTTTTGGATTTTGACCATTCTAATAGGTGTGTAGCGGTATTGTGTGTTGCTTTACATTTTCCTGATGACATATGCTGTGGAGCATCTTTTCATATGCTTGTTTGCCATGTGTATATCTTATTTGGTGAGGTATCTGTTAAGGTCTTTTGCCCATTTTGTAATTGGGTTGTTTTCTTATTGTTGAGTTTTAAGAGTTCTTTTGTATATTTGGATACCAGTTCTTTATCAGATGTGTCTTTTGCAAATGTTTTCTCCCAGTCTGTAGCTTGTCTTCTCATTCTCTTGAATGTATCAGAATTTCATTCCATTTTATGGCAGAATTAGATATGGATTTTTTGAAATAGAAATAATACGTTTCTAACCTCATTTTTTATTTTTTATTTTTTTTTGCGGTACGCGGGCCTCACTGCTGTGGCCTCTCCCGCCGCGGAGCACAGGCTCCAGACGCGCAGGCCCAGCGGCCACGGCTCACGGGCCCAGCCGCTCCGCGGCCTGCGGGATCCTCCCGGACCGGGGCACGAACCCGCGTCCCCCGCATCGGCAGGCGGACTCTCAACCACTGCGCCACCAGGGAAGCCCCCTCATTTTTTATTTTGTTTTTGGTCATTGAATGTACTTTTAAAATTTTTACCCTTAAACAATAAATGTATTCCTGAAAAGGTATTTGGAAATTGGATTATTTATATGCATGGAGTGAAATTACTGGTCAAAAATAGCTTGTTATAAGTTTTTTCTATAGTAAAAAATCACAAAGTTGGGGTGGATAATTGCTTAAAGTTTGGTAAACTCTGACTTGTTTTATCATTCACCTGGTAAAGTTCTCACTTACTTGATAATCTTGCCTATTTTAGGGTTTCTCTAACTTAGATATCTGTGAGTTCTTTCATGTGTGTTTAAATATACTTAACTTTGTACTTAGTTATAAGGAAGAATCTCAAGGCTGTGTGTGTTACTAACAGATGCTAACAAAAGTTGGCATTTAAGGAGAAACATTAGCAGCCTTGTTTTTCTAATGTGATGGACTAGGTTCAAATTTAGACACAGGTTATTCTTCTTTTGGTACCAGTTCCTCAAGGTAATGACCTTTTTACTGTAGATGACAAAAATACTAGTCACTGTCTTCTTGCTAGTTTGACTGAGTCTGAAATCCAGTGAGGGGCTGTGTGTTGTTACATGTCTAGGTATGCAGCAGGGGAGAGGGGCTGAAAGAAGAAACTTTGCTGAGAATAGTTAGTGACCCGAGGCAATAAATGAACTTTGACCTCCTCATTCTTGCTTCTTGTGCATCCATCCATGGTGTGGAAGGTACCCTGAGCAAAGCACTGCTCTTCAACAGACACGGTCCTAGGATGGAAGCAGTTAACTAGTTAATTGCCATTGAGATGAGGGCTCCAGAAGGAGTCAAAGGGGTTCCCTGGGCAGTGGCCCTTTGAGCTCTAAAGTGAAGGATGGACTGGGTTGAGGGATGGGAGGCGTGGTCCAGGCAAAGTAGAACGTGGAAGAGGGCTTGAAACAGGAAGAATTATGATCAGTTCAGGAAACTGGAAGAGGCCTGGGTGATCAGACCATAGAAAGGAAAGGGGAGAAGAGAATGAGGATTCTGATCTTTCTCCTAAGGGCAGTGGGGATTCACGTGATGTGTCTTAGTGGGAAAATGGCGATCGCATTTGTGTTTAAAAATAAAAATTGCTCCAGATGCAGTGTGCAGAGGTGGGCTGGAATCATTTTAGGGCAAGATGCTGCTTTTTAATTTTCAGAAGAGCCTAGCAAGTACGTTGATGATTGTGTTACAGAGACAGTGCCCTGTCCTTCATAGTGAGAGAGGGCTTTGGCGTGCTTTGGGTCAGGCTTCTGCCGTGGACCACACAGTTCTAATTCACCGAAAGAATTACTAGTATGAAATTAAGCATAAAATCTCCTGGCTGTAATTCAAGTGTGGGAGAAAGGTTAAAATGGACAGTCAGATAGCCTTTTGGGTTAAAACTTTCTAATTTTTAACATGTGGTGGGGGGAATAGAATGGAATATTCTGTATGAATTGGATTTTCCTTGAAAAGAGTGATTAATTTTCCAGTGGGCTTTAATTTTAATAACAGGTTAAATGTGGTTTCCTAAGTTTTGAAGTCTGCTGAACTTCATTAGGTAAGACATCTAGTTAGGGAATGATGTAAACACGAATTTTCCTGATAAACAACAATAAAAGATTCACCATATCCTTCTGCTGCCTTTGTCTCCTTATGCACATGCTTTGCAAGAAGTAACCCAAAAAAAAGAACAAAAGCAAGGGATCTTTAGGTTTAAATGGAAGGGGGATTAAAAATAGTGTTTTGTTAAAAAATTCATAGCAGGGTTTTGTTTAGAAAACCTTGAAATAATGTAGTCTACTTTTAGAATATAACCGAGAAAGGTTACAAGTTGTGAAGACCCTTTTAATGACTTGATCCAATCATTTTATGGTGTACTTTCAAAAAACAGCTTTATTGAGATATAATTCACATAGCATGAAACTCATCCTTTTAAAGTGTACAGTTCAGTGTTCTTAGTATGTTCGCAGAGTTGTGCAGCCATCACCACCAGCTAATTTTAGAACATTTTCATCACTCCCAAAAGAAACTCACGAGCAGTCCCTTCTCAATCTTTCCTCCCCCACCTCCTGGCAACCACTAACCTACTTTCTGTTTCTATGGATTTGCCTGTGCTGCACATTTCATTTAAATGAAGTCATATAATATGTGGCTGCATGCCACTCTGACAGGTGCAAGGGAGCATGAGATAAATGGCCACACCCTCAGTTCACGTCTTACACGTTCATGCACGGGGAAGGTTGACTGGTTTGGTGATGGTGGCAGAGGAGCTGGGTGGGTTGAAACAGGTGCACTTGCCAAGTGGTGGGAGCAGACAGTCCTTAGAGGGGGCTCAGGAGAGAGTGGAAGGCAGTGAGTGCAGCGAGCCAGCCGGCTCTGCTTTCGGAGGACCAAGGTGCGGCAGAGGCCAGAAGAGGGGTGGGGCCACTTTTTTCCTTAAGATGAGAGATTGCAGCGCCCCTGTTTGAAAATGGGAGCAGTCTATTAGAGGGGAGAAGAGGGATGATTGACAGAGGAGCATAGTCCTCGAGGAGGCCAAGTAGCATAGGGCCTCCTGCTTTGGTTGGTCCCAGCTAGAAGCAGCGGCTCCTTCTGCTGCCACAGGGAAGGGGGGGTCAGTCCCCGCAGGTGCTGTATTTGTTCGTGGGTGTGTGTAGATGATCTCTTCTGGGCATTTCTGTTTTTCAGAGAAATAACACAGAATTATTAACAGAAAGTGAGGTGTGGGTGGCTGAGGTGCTGGAAGTGTGAGAGGAAAAGGTGTGAAGGGGGTGTTGTGAAGTAGGAGGGATCTGTGGTCTGGGAGCATCAGACGAAAATCTGTGAGCGGGCGTTGGGGAGCAAACAGCCGCCACCGGAGAGGGCTTTGGGGGAGCTCAGGGATCGACATGTCTCAGAGCAAGAAGATGGAGGGAGCGTTCCAAGGAGAGGATGAGGCTGTAGTCAGAGAGAGGCTTGGGGAGGTTGGACTCTCGAGGCAGGCTGGGGAAGCACAGGGCCAAATGTGGAGAAGATGGATAGAAGTAAACAGGACACAGGGGAGATGCCCAAGTGTGCAGCACGGCGGTGTTCACAAATGCAAACATCCTTGGAAATGACCCAGATCAAGAAAGCACCTAACCCTTACCCGCAGCCCTGTTCCACCCCAGCTGCTGACATTATGGATTCCATCCCCCTGTTTCTGAACTTAATATAAATTGGATAGTGGTGTAAGTACTCCTTAGTATTTTCTTCATGAAACTCATCCGTATTGTTGTGTGCAGCGGTTGTTTGTTCACTTCCACTGCTGTGTGGTACTCCACCATGTGAACATTCCACAATTTAGGCATCCTTTCTACTGTTGATGGACATTTGAGTCGTTTCTCTTGCAAACATGCTACTGTGAACGTTCTTGTAAGTGCTTTAATGGTACACATATGTGTTTCTGGTGGCTGTGCATCTGGAGTGAGATTGTGGGGTCCTGGGATGTGTGGACGTTTAGCTTTTGTGGACATTGCCAGTTTTCACTCCCACAAGTGGGGTGTGAGAGTTCCTGTTGTTCCCTATCCTTGCAAACACTTGGAACAGTCTTTAATTTCAGCCATTTCCCTGGGCGTGTAGTGGTGTCTCAGTGTGGTTTTTACTTGCCTTCTTTCCCTGACGGCTGAAGAGGTTGAACGCCATTTCCTATTTTATTGGCCTAGGATTAGTTTTGATGATACCGTAGTGGGGAGTAGATGACGATTTTAATAGTGACCACTTCCTGGGACTGATCCTAATGCAGTTCCTAGTAGTGAGGAAGGGGGTAGTGGTCTCATGAGGGACATGCAGACGTTCATCCTGCTGATGGCTATGTAGGTCAGCAGAGCTGTGTTCCTTATCGGGAACACACTGTGATCGCAGGCTGGGAGGTGGTGTTAAGTAGCCCTGCACATCTTGAACTAGAGGAGAAGGGGAGGGAGAAAATGAAACGAACTGCTGGAAACTGCATCTCCCGTCTGATTGTTGTTGTGGGTTCATTTTGATTGTGAAAGTTGAGTATTGATAGGGTTTTAAGCAGGGTGGTAATGTGACTTATTCCTTTAAACACATCCCTCCATCTGCCTTATGGAGATTGGACTCGAAGGGGCAAGGTGGGGGGGGGGGGGGCGATTAGGAGGCTGTCACAATAATTCAGCCAGAGATTATGGTCACTTTGGACATAAGACAGTGGCAGTGACACTGATGAAAGTAGAGGAAATGAAATACATCTATATGTTTTTGTTTTGAAAAGCTTAAAAACTTGGAAAAGTACAAGAATAATATAACAAACACCTGTATACTCCCCCCCAGAATCTGCCACCACAGCTGCCTGTCTTCCTTCATTTCTGTGGCTTTGTATGTGTAAGTGATCTGTCTGTGGTTCTGCGCTCCGGGATCCAGTAGCATGGTTCTAGATCTCCTCGGTGCTGCCCCGTCTGAGCTAGTCCATAACCCTGCGCGTCCTGGTCGTCACCAGCTGTACCACCTCTGAAATCTTAGTTTAAGGTGCTTCTCCCTGGGGTTTCTGCCTCCCTCCCATGCTTCCAGCTCAGCTGGGCTCCTGCCCCCACTGCACCTTCCTCAGTACTGTCTGTCCCTGTCCCTCACCCTTCTCCCTGCTCTGCTCCCTCCCCTCAGCCGGGTTCCAGGGTCTAATGCTGTGTTACTTCTGGCTCGCTCTTAACCTTCTCGCCTCTCTTAGCCCCTGGGTTCATACTCCTGGCAAAACCGCAAACCCAGTTGAACCGAGCATCTGCCTACTCTCAGCCTACACCCGAGTCACCGGGCAGGGTGGAAACACGCGGCTGCGGGAGCTGTGCTGGTTATTATTCATTCACAGAAGTGTCCATCCCAGGAGGGCAGGGACTTGGCCTTGTTCGTTGTGTCCCCAGTGCCTGTGCAGCACCGGCTTATAGTAGTCATTCAGGACGTGTGCTGGATCTAGAAGACTGCCCTCAAGTCTCACGTGGGCATTGATGCTATGAGACAGGCCTGCGTTTCCCCAGTGCGGTCACTCCTGACTTTCTGAGAAGACCTCCTTCATATGTTCTCCCAGATTGCCTGTACCTCTCCCTCTGACTCTTAGCAGGTGCATCTCCTCTCATACCTCATAGAAAAAAGAGATAGTCGGACGCGCTCTCATTGTCCCAAGCTCAGGTTCACAGCCTGCCACGTGTGTGCCATGTGCACCGTGGCCTCCTCCCCAGATGCAGGTGTCCCTGCTCCTTCCTTCTGGCAGCCCCACCCCCACCCCCCCCCACCCCGCTCGCGCTCTGCATCTCTGTCCCTGCCTGCTCGTCCTGTAACCCTGTTCTCGCTTCTGCCTCCGCTGCCACGTCATGCCCATGGCACACGGACACGACTTTATATCCTCTGTCCTTTAAAAACCCCAGCGACCACATTTCCCCTTCGAGTCCGCCCCCTCCCCACTTCTTGTCCCTGCCTCCCTGTGTCGCAGTAAAAATGGTATCTGACATCCAGTGCCTCTTTCCTTACCAACTGCCCCCTGCCAGCATCCTTAGCAGCCTCTGCGAAATGTCAGACACTGCTAGCTTTTGATCTGTGAGTTTGAACAGTAAGTACTGACTTCCTGTTAATGGTAACTGATGATTTATTAGCTTTTTTGCTAACATCACCTTCCACCCACACATACTCCCCTCCTCCCCTAAAGAGAGGCTTTAAGAGAATTCTCTTGCGAGTCTTGGTTACATCAGTATTGTACTGACTTTGTAAATATTGTTCATCACGGAACTAAAGTGTACATTTTCGTTTTCATACAACTTTTCATTTTGTCTAGAGCTAATGATTGCTTAATTTTTTCATATGCTTAGTTCTCTGTCTTTAGTGCTTTTTTAAAAAACAGTCACTCAGCAGATCTGTCAGATACCTAGCAGTGACTTTACCCAAACCCAGCAGATAATCCCGAGCCCTTCTTTCCTTTCCCCAGATGGCCTCTCCTGGCTGCAGCCTCCTCCAGGCCTGCTGGCCACGTGGCTCCAGTCTCGGGGCCTCCTCGCCATTGCTGAGATGTCCGATCCCCGTCTTCCTTCCTCTTGGTTTATTGTCATTTTGCCACATTGCATCTTCCAGTGGTTTCCTGATAAAGGGATTTCGTTGTTTTTGCTCTTTGCGTGTTTGAAAACACCTCTACTCCTCCCTCAAACTTGTTTGAAAATTTGGCTAGGTTTAGAATTGTAGGTTGAAAATTTTTTCTTCTCAGAATCTGAGGGTAGATGGTCTTCTATTCACCATTCTCCTGCCTCCTGTGGGATGCCATCTATGCCTCTTGTGTGTGACCTGTTTGTTTCCTCTGGAGAATTTTGGAATCTCCCTTTTATCCTTGGTGTTTTACATTTCAGAGAGATGGGCCTTGGGCCAGTCTGTTCATTCATTGTGCTGGGCCCGCCTTGTGCCCTGTCAGCCTGGGAATGTACTTGCTGCTGTTTAAGGGAACGCTCGTCTTACTCCTTTGATGATTTTTCCCTTCCTTTTTTCTGTCATCTTTCTGGAACTTGGTAACTGGGTGATGGGCCACCTAAACCTATCCTCTCATTATCTTTTCTTTCCTGTTGTCCACTTCTTTGTCTTTTTGTTTTTCCCTTTGGAAGAGGTCTTGAGTTTTTACATTACTATTATTACCCCTTGCATCTCCAGGAGCACTCCCTCGTTCTTCCTTTCTCGGGGCGCTGCTGTCTTCTAAGGGCCCCGCTGGATGTGCTGGCGCCCTGCACTGTGGGATGCAGATAACGTGCCCAGCGCCTGCCCCGCAGGCGGTGGTGAGGCTCCCTGGGTGAGTCCAGGCGAGTGCGTTCCTCGAGGAGCACCTGGCACCTCAGCAAGCGCTAGGCCCACATTCTGACGTCATCGCTCTCCTTAGGGATTAGCTCCCTGCGGCGGTAGTTGTCGCTTCTTTGATCTTTTGTTGGTGCACTGTCCCTCTTCCCTCCGTGTGCCTTCTTTGTTGTGATGTTTTCTCTCACAGGTCTTTCGACCCTGAGCTCTTGGTTCTTGTTTAAATGGAGCCACTGTGGAGCAGAGAGGCAGGTCTGTGAGCAGGTGGGCTTTTCACCTGGAGGACTTTCCTGTGGTTGGTCATTTCTTTAAGGACCTCAGGTGATTGAATCTCGAGGCCTTTTCTCTCGGGCTTTGGTGTTTTGGAGAGGAACCCTTGTGGAAACGATCCACTCCTGGCAGCCAGCGTTTGGGAAACCAGAAGTGGGAGTAGCTGTGTGCTCCTGCCTGACCGGACGGGGCCTGGCTTGGGGACCCAGCAGTTCAGCAGAGCAGATAGACTTCCTGCCATCTCGGTGCCCAGCATCTGGCAGGGAGCCTGCCCCAGGCCGTGGATGCACACGTAGACGCCCCCAGCATCGTCCACAGCGCTTGGGGAAGCCCGCTCACACTGGCGGCCTGGCAGAGGACACCTTTCCCGTATCCTCCTGATGCCTTGGGGTGGGGGGCCCCTGTGCCCTGCCCCCACGCTTGACTGCAAGTCTCAGATGCTCCTCAGGGGCTGCTGGGCCTTCTCCATGGTTTTCACATCCTCCAGGCAGCCACCCTGCAGCAAAGGGCGACATCGCCGCTCTTTGTGCCATCGCGAAGGCACTGTACTCTTGCCACGCGAGGAGCCGCGGGGCACTGGGGCAGAACAAGTGGCAGAATTGAGTCACTGCACAGCCCGTGGTGCTTTTGAAATGCCCAACTGGGTGCCCTCAGTCAGGACCACATTTACGCTGTGGCATCAGTAATACCCATCAAATTCATGCTGGTGATTTAAATTTTATTGGTTGTGCAATTTTAGTATTTAGTTTGTCTGTTTATTTTGATTTTAGAGCTCTTCTAAATTCTGCAGAGGGTATTTCTAATTTTAGGTTCGTACTTACTTACGTAGCCTAATGAAAATAATTTCTCACCACTGGCAGTCATGCAGTTTTTCTTAAAAGATTCACTCCGTTTTAATGAAGTTTGAAAATCGCTGACAGGGACTTCCTGGTGACACCGTAGTTAAGAATCCTCCTGCCAATGCAGGGGACATGGGTTTGAGCCCTGGTCCAGGAAGATCCCACATGCCGCGGAGCAGCTAAGCCCATGCGCCACAACTACTGAGCCTGCGCTCTAGAGCCCACGAGCCACAACTAAAGCCTACGTGCCTGGAGCCCGTGCTCTGCAAGAAGAGAAACCACCGCAATGAGAAGCCCGCGCAACGGAGTAGCCCCTGCTCGCCACAGCTGGAGAAAGCCCGCATGCAGCAACGAAGACCTAACGCAGCCATAAATGAATGAATGAATGAGTGAAAGAAAATCAGTGACAGAGCTAGAATACCATTAATTATATTGTGCACCCCCTGGGTATAAATGACATAAATTTTTAGTTCCTTTTAGTCCAATACAGAATATTTTAGTTTCATTTAAGCAAATTAGGTTATTTCAGGTAATTTAATTTAAAAAGTGACACTTCTAACAAGAAGCCTAATCCTTTCCCCAAGGCTTACTGAAGATTTAAAGGGAAAAAAAAAAAAAGAATCCCAGGCGGTAGAATTCGGTGTGCTCTTAAATGTCAATAAACCATACCAATGCAGTAAGAACTTATTTTGCAGGAAGGATATCGTATATTAACAAATAAATGTATTGCAGACCTTTAAGAATTGCAGTATATTATGACCACTTTTCGGAAGCATTCTTCAAGTAGTTTCAACTTTGCGGTCAATTTCTCATTAGTAGGTAGGTCGTTTATAACAGCTATTTAGTGCTATTTGTGTGTAAACACTTAACGACCTCGATGATGCTGGGGCCCTGGCACCCCAGAGAGGTCATTTTCAGTTGCTGGTAGGAAGGATATGCCCTTTGAGCTGGGGCCCCGGCAGCGGGGACGGGGCGGTAGTGGTCCATCCCTTCCTCGGAGCAGCCAGAGAGGAGATTTTCTGCGGCAGCTAAGGTGAAGCGTCCAGTTGTAGTCAGAAAACAAGCTCACAGCAGCCCCTTGGGAGACCAGGCCTGTACCTTTGTCTGATTCTTAGTGCTCAGCAAATCTGAACTATGGAGAAAGTGGTTTTCCCCTAAAGCCCAGCCTGGGATATTCTTTCTGATTCAGTAGTCTGTGTCATAAATCCAGATCCGTTTCCTCTACCTGAAGTATTAACCTTAGGACACCTGAGACTTTTCTAGGCTTGACTTCGTTTTTGTACCTTGTGGCCTTTACCCCTTGTGAGCTGGTGTCCGGATCTTGGTGTTGATGGTGTAGAAATCTCGGTGTCTGACCAGCAGTGTCTCACTAGGTAACGATGTCCTCGTTATCAATGGCAGTGACTTTACCCAGACAGTAAGCTGGGTACTGTCTGTAATGTTATTTTGTACAGAAGCCAACCAGTCACCGTGTTAATGTAATGTAAGAATCAGGTTTATTTTTAAAGGTAATTCAGGCATGCATTATAAAGTTAGGCAGCAGTCTTCTAGAGCCAACTTTTATCTGTTTTTGTTTTTTCTCAAAATTAATTTCCTAAATTTCTACCCTATATCTTATATCAAGACAACCCAGTCTAGATAAATGCTGGTGTGCCAGGGACCAGGCATTGGATCAGTGACCCATAAATCCACATGGGCTCTGGGCGCCAGAACCAAGAAGGGGCTGCTTGGTAATTACAAGTTTCCCACGAAAGTGTTGCTTTATCCTTGGAGGAAATTTTGTGTGTGTACCTTTCTTTTGATCCTTTTTATTGATGTTTTTAATATTTATTACAACCCCTTTCAGAATCATAAACTGGTAAATTGCTTCTGTTGTCTGACAGCTGATGTCATCTCGACTGTGGAGTTTAGTCACTCTGGAGACCTTCTTGCAACAGGAGACAAGGGCGGCAGAGTGGTTATTTTCCAGCGGGAACAAGAGGTCAGTAATGTACAATCCACGAACCAAGTGGGATCATCCAGCACTTCTCACATCACTTGTAAGGAAGGGAGCACAGTTATTTTCCCAGTGTCTAATTTCATTTGATTCCACTATATCACATTCACCATTTAGCATCTTCTTTCAGAAATTATCTCGGGGCGAACGAGAAGACCTGTGTTTCCACTCACGGACGTACAGCCCCCAAGTCCCAGTTAAGCCCCCAGTGCCCTCATCTGTAGGGCGGGCGGAGAGTCCTTTCCCCGCCCCAAGTTGTCACAGGTGGCGGCCGGACCAAGTGAAGGGTGTAGGCTGCTGGGGTTCTGGATCTGTCTGCTCTCATCCCGGAGGAAATGAAACCCCTTCACCGGCCATGGAGGTGCTGGCCTCCAGCCCCGGGGTCTGCTGGCTGGTGCAGGCACTCTGAGTGCCCGCAGCACTGGCTGCACCCTCGAGGGCTGGGGCCTCAGAACGCGGGCCTTGGAGGAGCCACAGATGGGCCTCACTCACGAACACTGGCTATTAGGTCCTTCCTGTCTGGGGGAAAAGGGGAGAGGAGCGCTACTTTGTCAGTTACACGTAAGAGGAGAATGGGAGCTGTCGCCAGGCCTTGCCAGCCCCTGTCGTCTCTCGTTTCTGGCGAGCAGGCCTCGCCAAGTGCCCAGTAAGGCAGGATGAGGCTCTGCTGTGCGGGTGCCCCAGGCGGGAGCCTCAGCACAGCCAGGCCCCGGGGTTCCGTGACAGAGCGCCCCTCCTGCCTGCTTCCTAGCTGGTAGGCGTGCAGTTGCTTTTCATCTCCAAATTCTGCCCTCTAACTTCTTGTGGTAAAACAACTCTGGTGTCAAGGTGGGTGGGCCCTTGCTCCCTTCCTTGTGGCGGGGAGTGCCAGCCCTGCACTGCAGAGGGGCACTTGGTGGCGTCTGTAGGGGGCAAGCCCTGGGCCCACAACATCTCCTGGTTAAAATATACCTGTTACAGCTCCAATGTTGATTAAAAATTTTTTAATTGTATTTTTTCTGGTTTGGGATGGTGAGAATTCTTTTGTGAATATCATATATATTATCATGAATCTTTCTAAATCTTCACAATTTGATAAGTTTATAATTACATATAATCTTGGAGGTGGATCATCACAGTGCTACTTACAAAGAACTTTTCAACAAATAAAAGTCGGTGGCGGTGTTTGAATAATACTTTTAGCAGAAGGATTATTTAACAGATTACTTAGCCATAGCTATCTTAACTTTAAGAGTTCACTTTTAGCTCCGTAAAGTCTGCCATTTGAATGATGTCCTTATAGAAAATGAAGTTTTTTCTTGTTTTGGGGGGTCATTGTTTAAACCTAGAAATATGCTAGCTTCAAATATGAAAGATTATAAAACTCAAGCATCTTGCTATAAAATGTGTTAAGTATTGTAGTTTTGAGAAGTGATCATATTGTGTTCAGTGAAGATGTATTAAGTCAATGTTGCTACAGTTTTGTACAGTAGCAGGTCCCTAAAATTGTTTAAATTTGATAAGCCCGACCAACTGTAACTTCATAAATCCTGGGCAACTTTTTTCCCCATCTTTTTCTTCGTATTTTGGTTAATATAAAAAGAGGTTTTGTATCCCATCTGCCTTTCAGATATTTTAGTGGTTGCTGTATAATCCTCATTGTGGACTTGAGTGTTTCCAGTGTGGGTAAGACTCTGTCTTCATCCATCATCAAAGAGACAGTTGATGATATTGCAGCACCACTGGGATGAGGCTGCTGCCTGTTAAACTGCAGCAGCTCTCAATTAGAAACTGCAGTAAGCTTTCAGAGGTGTCAAAATATGTGTTTTAGCATCAGTGAAGCGTAGAGGTTCCTGGAGGATAGAGCAGCACCCTGCTTGGCTGGGGAAGGTGCAGGACGTTCAGTCAGGAGGGAGCCATCGGAAACTATGGCAACGTGATTTTCGAACTTTTTTTCCATGTTAGTGGTGGAGCCCTCTGTCCAAGGGACTCTAGCGTGTCAATCTGGGGCGAGCAGAGTCTGTGGACGTGGCTCCGCGGCTCCCACCCCTCTGCAGAATGCCGTCCCTCTGCATGGTCCGTCCAGTAACATCAGAACTGTAACTGGGAATCAGCATGTTCCCAGACAAAGCGAGCCCCGCCTCCTCCTCGTCCCCATGCTCCCCGCAGCTGGACCAGCAGTCTCGGCAGCTCCCGCCCCACTCTCCTGCTGAGAGTCCAGTCGCTGTGCCCTGCCAGCCTTCCTCAGAGTCCCTCCCTCTCCCTGGACAGGCCCTCAGGCGCTGATGCGAGGTCTCCAGTGGAGGACAAGGCCGGGGGATTAGCAGGGGCCTTGGGTTTCAGGAGTTGAGGGCAGAGATCAGGGCAGTTAGTGGCAGCGTTAGAGGCAGGGCGCTGTTCCCGGAGAGAGTGGCCTGGGAAGGACGGGCAGCGCTGTGATGGGACTCGTGTCTGAAGCATGGGACTAACCGATTCCACAGATTTTCCCTTTTAAATATTTCAGTCACGGTTTGTTCACTTGAGAGTTAGAAGTACCCGTTGGTGTATTAGGCTTTTTCATAGAGAGCGTGAGGGCCACGAAGCAGGAGAGTAGTGTGAATAGCATAAGCCTGTAGTCCAGCACACCCGTGGGACACGGGGTAGGGATTTCCACGGTCCTGCTGAGGATCGCTTGATCGCAAGGGGCGCGCAGTACTCACTTAGCAGGGCAGCGCGGTAGAGAGATGGAGGGAGTTTGGGGGGATTTTTCTCATAATACATGATCTTGCTTCAGAAACGTAAAGGGGTATCTATCTAGACGTGAAGGTTATTTGTTTAGTTCAATTTACTTGACACACACACTAATGTGTTAAAAATGTAAGATTTTAGATACTGGTTATAGAACAAGAATTAAAATACTGGTCTCCTTGAGTTTTAATTATGAAATATTTACTATTTCATAGAAAATGTCATTTTGGACATGCAGAAGATTTCAGGGATTAATATAAATATACTTATGAACCCACCACTCAGGCTTTTATTCCTTTAGAAAAGGAAACCCTGGGCGTGTAGGTGAAGCACACGCTGTGCCCCTCCCCCATTCTGTCTTTCCATGTTACTTCCACATCCTATTTTATTATCCCTCTGCCTCCCCCGAGTTGGCCGTAGCTTGTTCTTTTGTTTTTACTGCAACGTGTAGAATTGTCGTGTGTGTTGACGTTTTTCATAAGAGGATCTTCCTGTGGGTGTGTTTGCACAGCTTGCTTCTCTTACACGTGCTGCAGGATTTGCCCTCCGTGGCTCCTTTGCCGTAACTGCTCGTTTGTGACTCTGCCGATTGGCAGTCCCCTTCCCTGGCGGCGCAGCTGTGTGCTGCTGGCTGTCCCAGGTGACGGGGAAGTGTGCGTCCCCGTGGCTCAGCCCTGGAGGGCTTGGGCCGGCCCAGCTGACTCTCCACGGGGCCAGATGGCAACCGCTGCCGCCTCTGTGGGCCCTTCAGCCTCTCTCAGAGCTGCCCCGGTAGCGGTAGCGCAGAGGCGGCCAGAGCCAGTGTACTGGCAGGGAAGCTCGACTCCACACCCTGCCCTAGAGCAGATGCCCGGAAGTGCAAGAGGAAGCTGCGGAGTCAGCTCTCTTATTTGTTTCTTCCAAGTAAAGTAATTCTGAGCGTCATCTGTTTGACATTTTTTTGACCCAGGATTTTTATTAACTTTTAAAAATGTGTGTGGTCATTTGATATTCAAATTGGGAGAACTGAAGTTTCTCTGCACTGTGCTTTGTTCATTAAAATGGCTTCATGTTTCCTTGCAGAATAAAAGCCGCCCTCATTCCAGGGGGGAATATAACGTTTACAGTACCTTTCAAAGTCACGAACCAGAGTTTGACTATTTGAAGAGTCTAGAAATTGAAGAAAAAATTAATAAGATTAGGTGGCTACCACAACAGGGCGCTGCTCGTTTTCTGCTCTCTACAAATGGTAAGAGCTTTTCTCCTTATGCGGCCCTTTGAGTTAAGGCTGGGTTTTTAATTTTCTGTGTGTAGATTCTTTTTGATTTTAGCCCTTCTGGAGGTTATCTCTGCTTTAAACTTTGGGGGAGGGTAAAGCAGGAAGAAAACTCAGGTTGAAAACTCAAAGTACGCAAACACACACACACTCGCAGTATTACATTTCTCAACTCTGCAGACGTTTCTACATCTTTACTTATTGTAGGAAACAAAATGTTCATATACAACTGGAAGTACTAATGTTCAAATACTCCTAGCTTCTAAACCAGCATAGAACCACAGACTTTTCTTGTATGATACTCAACTAATAGTGGTGCATGATATATGGTTTTTCTTTTAATATGGAGAATGAGGTTTTTATTTTCAGATAAAACTATTAAATTATGGAAAATAAGTGAACGGGATAAAAGAGCAGAAGGCTATAACTTAAAAGATGAAGATGGACGACTTCGAGATCCACTTAGAATCACAGCACTACGGGTATACGTCACATTTTCTTTCAACTAGCCGATACTTGTCATAAATTAATCAGTAATGATGCTTAAGTCAGCTGTTTAGAAAATACTGTTAAATAGAAATACTGTGGGATCTGTCTTCTTGATCTTGAAAGTTATTTGTAATCATTTTTATGTATACTTGTTAAAATGGGAGTCCTTGTATTCTCACGAAAACAAAAAAGTCACACATCTTCAGAAAATATACTACTACTAAAGAAAAGACTCTGGTTTAATTCCATAACAAATCTTTCTAAATACATCCACTGCCTTTCACTCTGAAGGTTCAGAGTAGCACATTGGTGGGGTTGGAGCAGATGGAACTCGGCACACTTCCCTGGAGGAAGCAGCGTGGGTTGCAGATTGAGAGATGACCTGTGGACCAGCAGGATGGCCTTCACTGGATTTCCTCTGAGTTAGCTAAGGCAGATTCTGACCAGAATTCTTTGCCCATCAATCCATGAGCAGCATTACTTCTTCTTTTTCTTTTTTTTAAATAAATTCTTCACTCCCTCTTTGGTGCCCCTAGGTACAGTATGAAATGACTGTGTTTTATCAATTCTAATACCTCGATTTTTTTCACATTTTAACATCTATGAAATTGAGTACAACTTAAAATCTAGTGTCCTGGGGTGGTGCCTTTAATTAAATGGAGTATGAGAAGGAGATTAAACAAGCTTGAATCCTGCCCAGATGCGCCCTGGTTAAGACCCCAGGGTGCTGCCGATGGGCCGGGCCACAGCGGAGACCAGCGGTGACTTAGAGGCGCTCCCCGAACCGACCGCCTGGTTCATTAGAAAGCTGTTGGCCAGTTGGTTGGTTTTTCAGAGAGGTTTAAAACCTTTGTGGAAGTGCGATCTATCAGGTGAAGACCTAGTGGGTGGACACATTGTATTGGTAGCTGAGGAGCTACAGAGGAGGGCACGGAATTGCAGGAAGCTCCCCATCCCACGCCCCACAGGGCCCCGGCCAGGGTGCGTGTGGTGGGTTTCGGTCTCTTTCCCCGTGCTCTGCTGGCCGCGCGCACGCAGGTGCTGGGGCAGCAGGCGCGCAGCACGGAGTCACAGCCCAGCGTGCAGGGGTGCTCCCGACAGGAGCACAGTGGGTGTAACAGGTAAGCACTGCCAAGGAGAAGGGCGGGGTGGGAACTTGTAGGTCAGTGGTATTGCCCTGTTTCCAGGGAGTTGAGGCCAAGAAAGCTGTGTAATTTGCTCAAATCTAAACCCTACTTTGAACCAAGATGTTCTGATCCAAATGGTGGTTTCTCTGTGCCATGCTGCTGCTTTCCCACCGTGAATTAGTGACAGTTTGTAGGCAAATCACTGTTGGTGACAGTAACACTAGTTTTACAGTTACCACCATGTAAACTGCTCCTTGGAAACTAAGTGCGCTGGAAGGATGAGGCCTGGGGTGCCCTGTGGGTGCACCTGAATCCCCTGTCTCGGCCGCCTCTCCCCTGCACCCGGCCCGGCACGCTCCCCCTCTCCAGGGAGCCCCCTGCCTCCCAGCCAGGCCTGCTTCTCCACCGTGATGCTCACATCCGTCCCAGCTGTGGGAAGTCTGTAAGGGCTTCTGAGGCCCAGTCTTCACTCTGGTCAAGGCTGCTGTTCTACAATTAGCCTAACCAAGCTGGTCTCGTCCACGGCCATGGCGAAGCATGTGACAGGTGTGAGGTCATCACAGTTGCAGGGTGGGCTGTGGCGGGGGAGAGATCGCAGGCCAGGTCACTCTGTATGTGGATTTACCTTTGTGAGTTCATGGACTCCTTTGAACTTTAAGAGGAAAACAAAATTTTGAAAGGGGAACAGAAATTTTGTTCTCCTCTTAAATTATTTGGGTGCCAGAAAGGGGCTCTTTCTGTTATCCATATTACAATTGTTTCGCGTTTTGATTAATTAGAGACTTCTTAGAGGGCATGACAGGTCTGTCCTGTCCCTTGTGGAACCAACAGCTCCTGCACAAGAGGAGGGAAGCGTGTGCTCAGCACTTGGCTGGTTTAAAATGAGGGAAGTATTTTTATACATGTTTCCCCAAGTTCATTTTTACAGCATTTTGGCTGGAGAAAACTCAATTAAGAGATTCTCTCCTACCCTTTCTAGGTACACTCCTTGGGTTTTTAATTTAAAAAATAGCACACTTTAGTTTTCTATTTTGATTTTAAAGCTTCTGTTTTCCTCCCCACTAGATGTCAGTGATGCTGGGCCTTTTTCCTTTTTTTCGCACGTGTGACACCGTCACCCACGACTGTGCCTTTGGCTTTGGCCGCTCTTGTGCCGGCTCTCTCTCTCGTCCTTGGCCCGGCTGACCTCTCCTCCCTTTCCCTTTCTGTGTGGACGTCCCCTTCCCTGGGAGCCTTCCTGGCCACAGCACTCATCACAGTCGGGGTTTCTGTGCCTTTTTTAAAAAATGTTTTATTGAAGTATAACGTACGTACCCAACATGCCTCTGCCATCTAAGTGAGCAGCTCCGCTGCCGTCTGCGGGCTGGATGTACCGCGTCGCGGGCACCAGGTCAGGAGAGGCATGCTCCCCCCGCCCAGTCCCTGCACCCCACCCGCCCAGCCCTGTTGCAGGGCACAGGGGGCGTGGGGGGACGAGGAGATGCGCCTACTCTCACTCTGGAGGCCGCGGCTGCGAGGCCAGAGGAGGAAGGGGGGCTCAACTCAGGCCCCACATCAGGCATCAGTGTCAGGGGCCATCTGCTTACCGAGCAGCCAGAAGCTATTGCTTATTGGGGGTATTGTCTGTACCTGCTGTTACTTAACTGTGCGCACACATTTGTTCCTTTTTATTACCTACTGTAAGTGTTCTGATTTTCTGCTGCTGGGATCTTTGTTTTGAATTCCTATTTCCTTCCATTTTTAGGTCCCAATATTGAAGCCCATGGACCTTATGGTAGAAGCAAGTCCACGACGAGTTTTTGCAAATGCTCACACATATCATATAAATTCCATTTCAGTAAATAGTGATCATGAAACGTATCTTTCTGCAGATGACCTGAGAATTAATCTATGGCATTTAGAAATCACAGACAGAAGTTTTAGTATCCTTCGTCAGGTGGATATCGCAGCATTTTTATAGGATCGTTCTTGGATAGGTCCTCTCATCTTCATTACACCCCTTTGTCTCAGAGTCTGTCCTTTGTCATTTTTTTCTCCTGTCAGAAGCTCACATTTTCTCTCAGTGATTTGTGAGGACTCTAATTCATGAAGGGTTCATTTATGCAGTTGTATCTTTCATGGTTTTCTTAAAGATTTTGTCCCACCGTCATGCTTCAAATGCCCTTCATTGCAACTGAGATCACACAGCACAGAAACAGGCACGTGCTTTCTGCTATCTGTTAGCACTTTTATATATATACATATATATATAATTTTTTTTGGTTTTTTTTTTTTATTATTTTTTGCTGCATTGGGTCTCCGTTGCTGCACAGGTGCTTTCTCTAGTTGGGGCAAGCGGGGGCTACTCTTCGTTGCGATGCGGTGCCTTCTCGTTGCGGAGCACGGGCTCAAGGCACGCGGGCTTCAGTAGCTGTGGCTCGTGGGCTCTGGAGCGCAGACTCAGTAGTCATGGCGCACGGGCTTAGTTGCACCACGGCGTGTGGGATCTTCCTGGACCAGGGCTCAAACTTGTGGGACGTCCCCTGCGTTGACAGGCGGATTCTTAACCACTGCGCCACCAGGGCAGCCCCTATCTGTTAGCACTTTAAAAACACCTTGGATCCACTCACAGGGGCCAGTTAGTTGCTGCCCTCGTGGCTCCTCCCCTCCCACTTCACTTTCAGCCCAGCTTTGCTCTTTGGCGAGCTCTCGCATGAGCTGGGGTGCCGTTCTCTCATCTCTGGGCGTGGCTCCTTCCCCAGCTGGGCAGTGTCCTCACAGGCCTTTGCTGACCGGCCCTCCAGAGCCTGTTGGCCACTCTTCTCCGGCACCCGGCCCTGCGTGCCTCGTGTGCTTCCCCGGACTCCAGGCGGTCAGCGGGCTCAGCCTGGTCCCCGCTCTGCACGGTGGCCTGGAGACAGCCACGACGGCGTGCTGGGCACTGTAGGGCTCCAGTCCCTCCAGGGTCCCTGCCCACGGTGTCTGGTGTCTGGAGACTTGAGCTGTAGTGTCACCAAGTTTTTTAGCTTCCTTAGTTGTCATCTGTTCCTGCTATCCTATCTTGGCCCAAAGCCAAATTGTACACTTCCTTGTTTCTCCAGTTGAGTGAGTTCTGTATCTGGCAACCTAGCATGTGACGTCGTTCTGGCTACTTAGAGCAAGCTCTTGGTGTCAGATACTTAGCAAAGCAGAATCTTATGGAACCTGGCAGTGCTCGTGTGTCTGTGTCATTTTGTGGATGCTACTATGGGACTTCTGTGCAGATGGGCACTTGCTTGCTTCCTTATCTTTTAACGTGTGTTATGTTGCTCTGTAAGTCCCTTCCTAGAATGCTAGCAGTAGCAGCGAGATGAAAGCAGCCCTCGTATCTGCGTGGCCGTGGCCCCTGTCAGGCACGTTACTGGAGTCTGATTAGGGTATTAACGTAGATCCTCTTACTGGTGTGCTCGCCCGGCATACAGTACTGTAATCGCCTCCTCCACACCTAATCTCTTAAACCTCGTCACGTGGGTTATCTCATGCCTGCGAGCGCCCTGCCTTAACTGTGCGCTTCAGACATCGTGGACATCAAGCCTGCCAACATGGAAGAGCTGACGGAGGTGATCACAGCCGCCGAGTTCCACCCGCACCAGTGTAACGTGCTCGTCTACAGCAGCAGCAAGGGGACCATCAGACTGTGCGACATGCGCTCCTCCGCCCTGTGCGACCGCCACTCCAAGTGTAAGTGCCGGGCGTGTATATAAACGTCCCGTCTAGAGCCCGTGTTGTCTGGGCGCTGAGCCGCCCCCGAAGACTTAGAGGCGCTCTTTGTTACGCATGTGCCTGCGCGAGCATAGGCCGGCCTTGGTCCTCGCAGCGCTGCTGGCGGGGTGCAGAGCGAGAGGCCCTGCTTTTGTGGCGCCGCGGTGGAGCCCGCAGGTCACTCCTGCCAGCACTTCCATGCGGCGTCCGCCTCCCTGGGTGGGCCCAGTGAGAGCCCCTTGTCGCCTCCACCTCTGTGCACTAGGACCTCTGCTGAGGCTGGAGATGCAGTCCACCTGTGACCTTTCTCGGCTCTCGGAATGGGCTCTGTTCCCACAGAGCTTCGCTGAACTTGAAGGCAGTTCCCTGAGGTGAAAGTCTAGTCTTTAATCCACTGAGTCTTGAAGTCCTTCTAGGTGAGGAGAGCTTTGGTTTTGTTTTTATTTTTAGCCATAACCAACAGGCCCTACTTTTAGAAAACCAGAAGTCTGTGTGTCACAAGACATACAGAGTGTGTCCTGAGAACTTTTCCAACACGTTCCCAAGTACTGAGCAGTGACGCCATCCCAGCCTGGAGCGCCATGGGTTTTCGTGTTCTGGACACTTGGTCCTGCAGCTAAGTCAGTGTATCGGTCAGTCTGTCCAGAGTGTCTCCTGTCGTAAAGTGGGGCAGCTCCAACAGAGCCTGATGGGAAGTGTCCTTGATGACTGGCTCTTAGGAGCCTTTTTGCCTCATTCTGTCTCTTTTTGAGGCTAAAGTATAGGGGGAGGGGGGGAGGGGGGTTTTCTTGCAGTTTTATTTTTTGGTTTTTGGGGTTTGTGGTTTTCTTTTTTTTTTTTTTTTTTTTTTTTGGCCACACTGCGTGGTATGTGGGATCTTCCCCAGTCCGGGATCGAACCCGTGCCCCTTGCAGTGGAAGCACAGAGTCTTAACCACTGGCCTGCCAGGGAAGTCCACTATAGTGTGTTTCTTTGTTTTTTGGAGTTTTTTAAATAAATTTATTTATTTTAATTATTTATTTTTGGCTGTGTTGGGTCGTCTTTGCTGCTTGCAGGCCTTCTTTAGTTGCGGCGAGCAGGGGCCACTCTCCGTTGTGTGTGCAGGCCTCTCACGGCGGTGGCTTCTCCTGTTGCGCAGCACGGGCTCTAGGCCCGCGGACTTCAGTCGTTGCAGCACGTGGGCTCTAGAGCACAGGCTCAGCAGTTGTGGCGCACAGGCCTAGTTGCTCCGCGGCATGTGGGATCTTCCTGGACCAGGACTCAAACCCATGTCCCCTGCATTGGCAGGCGGATTCTCAACCACTGCACCACCAGGGAAGCCCCTATAGTGTGTTTTAAAAGAACTTTGTACTTTGTACTTTAGTAGAATTCCTGCAATGAAAAATGAGTCTTTTCTAATGTCTGGCCTATGTTTTCAAGAGAACACTCGTGAGTAACAATTTTAGATTCCAAGAGTAGTTTTATTTGTCAGCAAAGTTACTTATTTGAGTAAATGCTCAGAGTATTGCCACCAGCTTGCTTATAATCAACTTCAGATGCAGACTCAACAAACATAGGTTCCTACATTAAAAAAAAGAAAATCAGGGCTTCCCTGGTGGCGCAGTGGTTGAGAGTCCGCCTGCCGATGCAGGGGATGCGGGTTCGTGCCCCGGTCCGGGAAGATCCCACATGCCATGGAGCGTCTGGGCCCGTGAGCCATGGCCGCTGAGCCTGCGCGTCCGGAGCCTGTGCTACGCAACGGGAGAGGCCGCAACAGTGAGAGGCCCGCGTACCGCAAAAAAAGAGAAAAAAACAAAAACAAAAAGAGAAAATCACAAGCCGCTGCAAATGAAAGGAAGTACAGAAATCCTCACCCAAAGTTCACCAAGCCACAGGCTCGACAGTGCACTGGGGGCTCTGGGGTCTGGCGCATGGGCAGGGGGCGAGTGAGGGGGCACTCGAGTTACTGCTGAGAACGCAGAAGTGCCAGGGAAAGAAAGGTCTGCCATGGACGCCTGTAGAGTCTTTGTGAAACTAGTAGTTTGGTTTTGTTAGCATAAGTCTCGACTGTTGAATAGTGAAGGAAAACCCCTTTCCTGACAGGCTTTGGCAGATGGGACTGTTCCGGTGTTAAAATCTGACCCAGGCGTTCGCGGCTAAGGGCCGGGCCCTGCAGTGCACTCGCAGGCTCGTCGGCCCCAGGGCGCTCGGGGCACAATGTCGGCATCTGCTGTAGCGCCCTTTGTGTCTTTCTGTGCCAGGGACAGGATGGGATGGGGTTTGCTAGGGACTGGCATTCCGAGGATCTGCAGGGAAGCGTCAGGTTGATGCAGAGGCCTCACCAGGATGCACTCAGAGTGCCCGAGCAGCGTTCTGGGTCGCAAGCCCGGGCCTGGGTGAGCCTGGGGCCTGCGCTTCAGGAAGATGGGAGGCCGCAGCGGTGTCGGGGGAGGGCCCGAGTCTCGCTTGGACTTTAAAATGATTTGTTCTCTGGTTTTTAAACAGAAGCTGAAAACATTGTATTTTCCAGTTTTTGAAGAGCCGGAAGACCCCAGCAGTAGGTCCTTCTTCTCAGAAATAATCTCTTCTGTGTCCGACGTGAAATTCAGCCACAGCGGTCGGTACATGATGACCCGAGACTACCTGTCGGTGAAGGTGTGGGACCTCAACATGGAGAGCCGGCCTGTCGAGACCCACCAGGTGAGGCCGCGGCATGGACCCTGCCACGTCTTGCACGCAACCGTCCCTCTGACCTTCCTGTACTTTCATTAAGGTCCACGAGTACCTTCGAAGCAAGCTGTGTTCCCTGTACGAAAATGACTGCATCTTTGACAAGTTTGAGTGCTGCTGGAACGGCTCCGACAGGTGAGACCTGCGTCGTGACCAGGCCCGAAGCACGCTGATGTCCTCAGAGGCGGGCCGGGCTGCCAGGAGGAGTCCCGATGGGCTTGGTTTTCCAGGCCATCTGTGAGGTGGCCCTAGCAAGGTGGGAAACATGGGATGTCTGGGCACACTTCTCACCTTGCTTATGATTCCACCTTGTATTTAAACAGCAAGCGTACAAGGTTCATGTTGGCTGTTTTTAAAACGCTTAGTGGATGATAATTTCTTTTTTTGTTGTTATTTCCAAGATGAGTGAAAGGAAGGCGGTGGGGAGGTTAGTTACTGTGGCGTGTGTGGGATGGCCACGTTCCAGTTTGCCTTTGGGGACAAGTGGAGGACGAGACCTCAGAGTCGCTGCTGTGCTTGGACAGAGTGGGGGTGGCTGGTGTGACTCCACGGTCTACCTCGTGATGAGGCGGTTTGAGGTCTCCGCCACCTTTTTGTGCGTGTCTTAGAGGTGACAGCAGTACTAGTGCTGCCGAGAGGTCTGTTTCATATTCTACGAAATGTCGCACCTCACGTGATGGAAGGAGATGAGCTTGCATCGTCTGTGATGGATTCTGTGCCATGTGCTGCTTGTCAAGGGTGTCAGTGAGCAGAGGACCTCGCCACTTTCAGAGAGGGACTGACGGACATTCTGAGAAACCCTTTGGCACTAACACCTAGAAACATCAGATGGCACTCCACAAATATCTTTGTGGGTATAGTTGAGCTCACAACCAGTAAGGCCAGGAGTGAAGAGGAAGCAGGAACTAGGAGGGAGCCCTCGCTGGCCTCAGGGCACCAGCTGGAACCAGGAACCTGCAGCCCAGGAGGGTACAAGAGCTGTGGCCCTGGACCCACACAGGGTTGGCAGTTGAAACTGGGACCCTTGGGGTTATGGAAAAGGCATCCATCTACGTTCAGATGCATCCCAAGGGAAATGTGTCTGTCTGAGACCTTGGATTGGAGTGGATGAAGTCCCCTGACCTTTGTGACCATGAGCCTCCCTCCCCGCCAGGGACGTGTGTTTGTATTTGTACTGACCTGGAGAAGCTCACTGAGGGTAAGTCCCAGCAGACAGGCAGCCCCGGGCATCCGCACTGTTCGCAGGCTGACGTGCCACCTGTTAGTGTCTCCTGCTGCAGACACAGGGCCCCTGGGTCAGAGGAGAGGACTTCACTCCTCACAGCACAGCAGAGCAGCACGAGCTTGGTCACAGTGCCTTGGGGGGGTGACACAGGGGGCCCGGGCAGAGGCCGCTCACGGAGCAGGGTTGGCCTCACACCAGCACACACTCAGCTTGGGGGTCAAGCTGAGAGTGGTAAACAAGGCTGCAGCCCTGAGATGTGGCCCAGGGAGAGAGCGCTGAGGAAACGCAGTCTTGGCAAACCCACTGAAAACACGTAGGGGTGCCTGGCACCGTGGCGGATTTGTCTTTCCCAGTGCTCCAGGGCTCAGGATTTCCCCAGATTAAAATCACTTAAACAGGAGCTCACAGGTGAAAAGCACCGAACACATGAAGGAAAGCCAGTGTGAGCAAGCCAGTGTGAGCAAGCCAGCAGAAACAGCCACAGAACTGTGACCTCTGAGAAATCAGGTACTGAGATCATATGCCACAGAATATAAGATGAGAATGTGGAAATACTCACAGGTGAAAGGACGGAACCGGAACCTGAACATGGAACCACAAGGCCATTAAAAACCACCCAGGACATCTGGAAAAGCATCATGCAGGACTTCTAGAAATGAAAACTGTAGTAGCTGAAAAATCACTGTGTGAGTTTAGCAGACCCCGTGAAGCTGAAAAGATCTTGAATTAGTGAACTGAAGATGAGAAATATTTTAAGAAGAAAGATCAGGAGAGATTATCCAGGATGCAGCTCAGAGAGCCAAAGAGACAGAAAAAACATGGAAGCTTGGAAAACACGGAGGGTCAGATAAGGTCCAACGTAACCTAAGTGGAGAGAAGTGTCCAAATTGGAGGATTGTGGAGAAGTAGCAGTTAAAGTGTTAATGGCCAGGAATTTTCTATAACTGATCCAAGACTGAATGAATACACAGATTCAAGAAGCACAGAAATCCACATCCAGATCATAATGAAGTTACAGGGCACCAAAAACAAAGCAAAGATCTTAAAAGCAGCCAGGGGAGAAAAGACCCATTGCCTTCGGAGAAAGGGTGTTCAGACCGCGAGCAGACCTCTCGGCCCGGCAGTGGAAGCCGGAAGGCGCTCTGATGCGGTGTCATGATCCCTTCTGACTCACTTCCTGAAATTGTGTCCAGAGATAAATGATCATGCAGGAATGTGCCTTAAACAAGGCCCCAAACCCAGACAAAGAGATCCAACTACATTGACTTTAAGCTTCTTTATATCATAATAAAACAATGGGAATAAAACCCACAAAAGCACGTAAAATTAACAAAGAGATGCATATCCAGAATACGTGAAGAATCGTAAGTCAGTGAGAAAGTCCTAACTGCTCATGAATGGGAATTAACAGAAACGGGGGGAATGAATAACAACACATCCTCATTAGTAACCAGCAGATCAAAGCAACAGGGACGTCCCTTCACATCCATCAGAGTGACGGAAATGTTGGGGTGGAGGTGGAGGCCAGGGGGCATGACCACTGCCACTGCCCTTCTTCTGAGGCTCCCTGGCAGTGGCCGGGTGGGCTGGGAACCTCTCGAATATACAGACAAGAAAACACGTTCCAAGACGTGCCCTGGAGGCAGCTGAGCCATGTCGGGGTTCCTCCCTGGGCGGGCGGACGGACGAGGAATCATCCTCTGTTCATGGTGTGGACCAGACACAGTGAAAGCCAGGGTTACAGCTGCGCAGACCTGTACGCGATCACACAAGTGACTCATCTGATGTCTAGAGCATGCAAGACGGTTTTGTTTTTAAGACCGTGTAACTGTTCAAAGGACAACCATGTATAGGAATGTTCCCTGCACGGTTCTTTATGCTTTGTGGTAGATCTGAGATATTGCAAAATACGTTTAAATTACCCATCCCCGGCACATCCTGAAGCTTTCTGGTGGCGCCTACCTGTTCCCTCACTCCTGCCAACATGCCCTGCCTTCCTGCCTGGAAGCTTGTGTGGAGTTGGGGGCGGGGGCAGAGCCAGGTTTTTGCCACCATCCCAGTCACTCCGCCTGGGACGGCGCTGCCCAGAAGTTAAGTTTTGCCCCACTTCATCGTGCTCCAGGTTTGTAGCAAACACAGACATCACCATTAAGTTGCAAGTCCACTTACTCCTGTGTTTGGCGGTGTTCCCGCCTAGGCAGCACCTGGCCAGGTGCTGGGGAAGGCTCTCATTCCTGCCGAGTGGAGCAGCAGGCCGGGGGGACATCCACGCCCATGCAGGTGCCGTCAGGACTGCTGAATAATAGTAATAATCGTAATGGACGGCGTGAAGGTTGGTCCGCTTTCATTTCTGTCGCGCACCAGCACCTCTAATCAACATTGATGATAAAATACTCCTTCCCGAAAAAATTCTTTCATTGGTCTCTGTTCGGAATAATCACTGCAGTTAAGTTTATATATATTTTTATATATATATATATATATATATATATATATATATTTTTGGCTGTGTTGGGTCTTTGTCGCTGTGCGCAGGCTTTCTAGTTGCAGCGAGCAGGGGCTACTCTTCCTTGCGGTGCACGGGCTTCTCGTTGTGGTGGCTTCTCTTGTTGCAGAGCATGGGCTCTAGGCACGCGGGCTTCAGTAGTTGTGGCGCACGGGCTCTGAGGTGCAGGCTTGCGGGCTCTAGAGCGCGGGCTTCGGTAGTTGTGGTGCACGGGCTTAGTTGCTCCACGGCATGTGGGATCTTCCTGGACCAGGGCTCGAACCCGTGTCCCCTGCCTTGGCAGGTGGACTCCCAACCACTGCGCCACCAGGGAAGTCCCTGCGGTTAAGTTTAATAACACAAATGTAAGCTTCAGATCAGCACGTTTGTTGCTTATCCTTTTGTGAACATCGTGTTCTGTGTGGAAATTAATGTGGGCAGGTGCCAGTTGCTGGCGGCCCTCCTGGGCCCCACTGCACGGCCCTGCTGCGTCCACCGCCACACGGGCCCCTCCGTCCCTGAGGTGTGTGCATTCCAGGCTTCAACAGTACAGGTGAGATAAGCCAGGAGAGCTTATCTTTTTTTGTGGTGCGAGGATTTAGATGAGGCTAATCGGACACCGAAGGATTTGCACAGTCGGGGTCAGCCCTGCGCCGTGTGAATGAGGCAGCACGCGCCTCGCCTCGCGGGGCCTCAAGATCCGCCCCGATGATGCGGGGATGGCCCAGGACCCCAGGGTGCCAAGGAGGAGGCCGCAGGGCAGTCTGGTCTTACTGCGCCCGACGGGCCCGCTGAGGCAGGGGCTGCACGCACGTGGAAGCATTTGCCGGCAACCAGCCACTCTCCTCTTAAATGTGTAGAGAGACCCGAAGTTTTCACCAGTGTGATAGAAGCGCGTCACAGTGCTGTGTGCTTCAGTGGAGACGCAGAAAGGCGTCAGAACCAGCCCGGAAGGGAAAAAACCACGGGCGCTGCTGCAGCATCTGGAGCGTCGGGAAAGAAGGCCCCGGCTGTCTTACACGCTGACCCCGTGTCTGAGGCCCCTCCTAACTATTTATATACCTGTTCCTTCACGAGAAAAACGCTTTTAAGATTAAAATGAACCTTAAAACCTTGTCTGGTCAGTCGTGAGCAAAGATGGTAACAGATCTCACGAATGTCTCTTGAGCACGTGCGGAGCCCTGCCGAATCGGGGCAAAGTGCAGGAGGTCAGACCGTTACCCGAGCCTGGGGCAGTGACTGTGTTGGGGTTTTTACCTTGTTTGAAAACACATTAATGTAATTAAAAGTGTAAATCCGTTACTTTTTTCCGTTGTATTTATTTTTACTGATAGGATTACGTATACGAAGTTTAGGAAGAAATTCTCACTGCATCTCTCTCCTGACCATTATGATTTTTCATTTTTTATTTGTAAAAACGACCCTGCTGTGTAGAATTGGGGGTAGGAGAGGTAAGCAGCTCTATCCATGCGTCCAGGGCCGGGCCAGGCTGGGGGTTGGAGGTGGTCACTTAGAAGTCTTCCTGTCCTTGTTTTGAGCAGTGCAATCATGACTGGGTCCTACAACAACTTCTTCAGAATGTTCGATAGGACTACATGGAGGGATGTTACGCTGGAAGCTTCCAGGGAGAACAGCAAGCCTCGCGCCAGCTTGAAGCCTCGCAGAGTGTGTGCAGGTGGGAAGAGAAAGAAGGACGAGGTGAGCGTGGACAGCCTGGACTTCAGCAAGAAGATTCTGCACACAGCCTGGCACCCAGTGGAGAACATCATTGCCGTGGCTGCCACCAATAACCTGTACATATTCCAGGACAAGGCCAACTAAGGAGGCAGCGGGACCTGCGTCTCGTGCAGAATCGCGCCTGCTCATTTGGTGCCAGAGGACAGGCGACATCCTCTCCGTGAAGAGCAGGGACGCCCTCCTGCCTCCGCCCAGACTGCACGGGCTGGCTGCGCGGGTGCCCGCGGGCTTCTGCTTCAGCAAGGTGAGCTCTGGGTGTCGCTGCTCAGGTGAGAAGCCTGCTCGAAGCAGAGTGATGGACGGGACTCAGAAGAGGCCATTGCTAAAATAAACATATTTATTGAAGTCTGAGCCTTCCTTCCAATTTATAGACCAAAAGTTAACATCCAAGAGGAAAGCTGTCAGATTCAGTGTCTGCTCCTGTCGAGCTCTCCTCCTCCTCTGCTGTCATCCTGGGGCCTCCACGTGCGTGGCTGCTGCCCGCCTTCCCTCAGCCTCTCTCAGCCCAGGCGGGGCCTCGGCCGGCGCGGAGATTCGGCCGAGCGGGCTCAGGCCGCTTTACTCCCATCGCGCCTCTGGTGTAACCGCCTAATAAAAGCAACACACTCTAAAAAGTGTTTTTAAGTCCAAAATCAGTATCGTCTTTTTATTTGATTTAATTGCATATAATGAAATTATGCAGAATTCAACTTTAAAAATCTTTTGTCCTTCGTTAACAGAATGGTGGAACGTGTGCAGTACTTTAAACTCTGAACGTATGTATCCACAAACTTCCATAACTTTTTTGTTTCTGTAGAAATGGTACATCTGACACACCAGGTAAGGTCTGGAAAGAGCCTTAACTGCAGCTGCCTCTGAGAAAGAAAATCCCAAGGAGTAGTAACAGAATCGCTGCTGAAAAAGTAACACGTGGTTTAAAGTATGCCTCAAATTCACTGCAGTTGACACTTACGTGCTTTTTAAACCTTTGTAACAGTACTTCGTGGGAAGAGGGTAACAGGCTTCTAAAAACTGCTGGAATTATATGCATGACGAATTTCACTGCATTTCAAGCCAGCAAAAATTAAACAATGTAAATTATTATGTAATGCCACCAGTACCTTGGTGGTTTACTTTAAAAGTAGGTTGATATCAGAAATCAAGATTTCCCAAGACAAAAAAATACAGAGGTAACAACACTAAGTGATTGGCGCTTGCTGCCGTGAAATTTCACACAGGAGCCGGAGACCCAGTCCTCCAGGGGACGGGACAGCTGGGGCTCACGTGCTGCTCTTGAAATTAAGGTGTATTTTGGTTACTGGTGATATGGAGATGCAAGAACAAATGTCTTGTCAACTCATTCCCCTGAATTAATGTTAACAGGATGCCACGTTAGCTCACAGTACGTCGGAAATAGAGAATCAACAAGTCCATTTATTTTAATTTAAAGGTAATTCTATTACTGCGTATTGGTTGACGCAGTTCACAAACCTGAGATGTGGAACAGAGTTGTCTAAGTATCAGTCAACCCTGGCCCTTAAGGTAAAGCAGTTCCAGTAAGATGGGGTTGTATTTACTTGTTCAACTATTTTGACCAAAAAGTTTAATAAATTTCAGATGTTTTACCAGATTTTTTTACGACGTTTTTCCATCTTTGAGACGTATTTCCTACCAAACAGGAAACCAGCCTTCTGCCTCTCAGACGGCCCCGGGCAGAAGGCGTATGCGTGGTGGCTGCCACCGGCCGGGCGGGGGTCCCTGTGTCTGTGGGTTCTTCTCCCCCGAGTCAGGCACACGCTTCTCAGAGATGCTCTTGAGAAACGTGTAATTTAAGAGGTGTCTAGCAATTTCTTCCGTGTTCTTTTCCGTTAGACACTTCTGATTCCATTTAAGCCTTTTTCCCCTCCTGATGAGGTAAAAATCCTGTGGGTTTCAGACTTGACGTTTATTTCTTTTATATTCCTTGTTTAAAAAATGTCTGTTGTTTTTCTTGTTCTTACAAAGCTTACGCCTTTTCTCCCGTTGAAAGCTAGAGAAAGCTAGAGAAATTCTATCTGCTCCTGAAAGGTAATCCTGTGAGTTTTCATCGTTCCTTAGAATTCTGTGCTCCTGCTTGTCCTGAAGCTTTAACGCTGTCTCGGTTGATGGCCTGGGTTGGACGCTTTACTTGTGTGTGCATTTAGACGTGCACTTTTTAAAGAACAGTGGCGGTTCTAGAAGCCAGTACAGGACAGGACTCAGAGTCTGATTTTAAACCGTCCCCCAGTCGTGGGCGTTCGCAGGACGAGCAGCAAACTCCCTCCCCCGTGGAGCTGAGTAGCCGTGGCCTCACAGCTGGGAGCTGGCCCAGACTGTCCCCTGGTCAGCGCCGTGGGGTCCAGGCCCCGCGGGCCGAGCCCAGGGCTCTGGTGCTGCGTGGCCGTCTGAGGAGGAACTGTCTGCACGCTTTTGTCGAAGGAGGTCCAGGATTGGCGCTGAGGCTTTTTCTTCTGAGCGTGTCCGTTGCCCGCGGGCAGAGGCGGGTGCGCAGACCGAGCCGGGGCGGGCCAGGCCGCGCCCCTCATGGGGAGGACGGCGCTCCGCGCGCCAAGTCCCGGTCTGAGACCCGTGCTGCCCCGGGGTCATGATGGGGCGGCGGGGGACAGTCCTCCCATCAGGAACTGCCCCCTGGGTGCTGTGCCGGGAGAAGCTTCCACAGGCGCTGGGGGGACCAGAGAGGGAGGGAGGGGATGCCACACGAGGCCCACCCCGCCAGAGCTTCTCCACGGGGGTGTGGTTAGGGTGGGGACAGCGGGAGGTCGGGTGGGGCCTGACCGGTGCGGCCCACGGGGCTGGTGACAGCCCTCCTGTACCGGGCGGGCCACGGGCAGGCACCCGGCGCAGGCTCCCCAGAACCAACCCAGCGGTGCTCGCCGGACGGACACGCCACAGCGCGGCGTCACCGGGGTCCATGTCCCACCCGAGCCCTTGGTGGAGAGCTGGTGAGCCGGGGGATGGAGCGCCACCGTGATCTCTTAGGAACCGTGGCGGCCCTGACATCACGCGGAAGGGGGAATTGGAGACCTCAGGCGCTCTGCTCAGCTGTCGCCCCTCTCGACCGGCAGCCCCTCCCTTCACGCCACCAGCTGAGTCCCGTGAGGGGCAGAGTCACGGCGGCGGGACGGGGGATGAAGAACGGGCAGCTGAGATCACAGGAGTCCCGGCTGGGGGGTTGGGGGGTCCTGAAGCATCCAAGGTGACAGCCACAGCCCAGCCTGACCCCCGCCTCTGCGCCCCCCCAGGACCCGCAGAGCCCGTCCCGGGAAGGCTTCCCTCAGCTGCCCCACATCTGAAGAGTGAGGCCTGGGGCTGGGGCCCACAATCTCCTGCGACCCTGTCAGCGCCCGGTGGGTGACTGAGAGGACTTGCTGGTCCCATTTCCCTGCTCACCCTCCGGACGGTGATGCCAGCAACCGGAACTCGGGTGAGTCTGCATCCTGAGCACATCTACAGGGTCCCTGGCCCCCCAGGCAGGACACGGGACCTTGGCCAAAGCCAGGGCTCCGGGTGGGCCCCCGGCTCCTGTGGTGCTGGTTGTGGAGGCCGATCCTCACCAGGCTGCTCCGTGTTCCTTTGGGGTTTGCTGTGTGTCCTGAGGTGATTCACTTGTTTGCCCCAGAGTTTATTAGTAGTAAATTATCTTTGTACATCTTGGGACATCTTTAAAAGATGTGTGTTCCAGGGACTTCCCTGGTGGCACAGTGCTTAAGAATCCACCTGCCAATGCAGGGGTCATGGGTTCAAGCCCTGGTCCGGGAAGATCCCGCATGCCGCGGAGCAACTAAGTCCGTGCACCACAGCTACTGAGCCTGCGCTCTGGAGCCCACAAGCCACAACTACTGAGTCCGTGTACCACAACTACTGAGCCTGCTAGAGCCCGTGAGCACAGCTACTGAGCCTGCGCGCCACAACTACTGAAGCCCGCGCACCTAGAGCCCATGCTCTGCAACAAGAAGCCACCGCAATGAGAAGCCCGCGCACTGCAACGAAGAGGAGCCCCTGCTCGCCGCAACTAAAAGAAAGCCCATGTGCAGCAACAAGGACCCAACACAGCCAAAAATAAAATAAATTAATTTAAAAAAAAAAAAAAAGATGTGTGTTCCGTAAGGATGGGAAGCTAATTTGTTATTCCAAGAACTATCAGGGAAAATTTGTTTTCTAAAATCTAATTATCTGAATGCAGTGTAAATCTACAGTTCTTATGAGAAATGTTGTTAGGTGGTTTTTGGTTTTCTTTTTTGAGGTGTAACTGACACAACTATATGAGTTTAAGGTGTACAACATAATGATTCAGTATTTGTATATGTTGTGAAGTGACCACCACCGTGAGTCTAGGTAACTTCTGTCACCACACAGGAAGTTTTTTTTCTTGTGATGAGAACTTTCAAGGTCTCTCCTAGCAACTTTCAAATATGTGATAGTTACTAACTATAGTCACCGTGCTGTACATCTCCAGGACTTATTTCATAACTGGAAGTTTGTACCTTTTTACCCCCCTTCTCTCTCTCTCTCCCTCTCCCTCCCCCCCCACACAAACACACATAAGCACACACATAAATACACATACTTAAACACACACACACACTCACACCTGCCTCTGGCAAACACCAATCTCTAGCTACAAGATTGGCTTTGTTTTTCTAGATTCCACACATAAGTGAGATCATATGGCATTTGTCTTGGACTCACAATATGATACTCTCAAGTCCATCCACACTGTCTGAAATGGCAAGACTCCATTCTTTTTATTGCTGAGCGATGCTCTGTTGTATATGTACCACGTCTTCTTTATCCACACACCCACCAGTGGACACCTGGGTTGTTTCCATATCCTGCCAATTGTAAATAGTGCTGCTATGAACATTGGTGTGCATGTATCTTTTCAAAGTAGTGTTTTCATTCGTTGGATAAATACCCAGAAGTGAAATTGCTGGATCACATGCCAGTGCAACTTTTAATTTTTTGAGGAACCTCCATCCACTTTTCCATAGTGGCTGCACCAATTTACATTCCCACCAGCGGTGCGTGAGAGTTCTCTTTTCTCCATATCCTTGCCAATACTATTATTTCGTTTCTTTTTGATAAATGTTTTTTCTTACTTTAAGTATTAAACTGGTAACACCTGTACAAATTTCAGAACTCTTTAAAAGGATGATAGCAAAGTGTTGCCCCTTCCGCTGAGCCTGGTGGTATTGATAACTCTTGTTAGTCTTGTCTTGGGCCACACTTTTTCTTATTCAAACACGAACATGACATATTCCCCTCCCCCCGTTTTTGCACACAAGGTAGCGACCTGTCCACACCTGCATTTCGCTCTGTCCACCGCACGGTGGTCCTGGCCATCTCCCCCCCGTTGGGAGGAAACATCCAGCACCACGAGGATGCAGGAGCCAGACTGGGGGGGCATTCCCTGCCGGTCCAGGGATGCTATCTGAGTAAAAAGATAGTTTATTTATCTTACTTTTGTAACATTTTATTTGGAAATAATTTTAAATCAGTTGCAAAAATTGTAGAGTTCCTGCCTGCCCTTCACCCATCACCCAGGTTTAATTAACACCACGTAAAGCGGGTGAAGTCACCCCACAGTACTTGTAGCTCATCCACAAACCTTCGTGTTTGTTTTCCCAGTTGTCTTTTTCTCGCCCGGGATCCACGATGCATTTCATTGCCGCATCTTGGAATTTTTTTTTTTTTTTTTTTTTTTTTTTGGCTGTGTTGGGTCTTCGTTGCTGCGCGCGGGTTTCTCATTGCAGTGGCTTCTCTTGTTGCGGAGCGTGGGCTCTAGGAGCGCGGGCTTCAGTAGTTGTGGCGCACGGGCTTAGTTGTTCCGCGGCATGTGGGATCTTCCCGGACCAGGGCTCGAACCCGTGTCCCCTGCAGTGGCAGGCGGATTCTGACCCACTGCGCCACCAGGGGAGCCCACTCCGTATCTTTCAATCTCTAACAGATCCTCATTTCTTCATGACCTTGACCTCAGTTATTTTGTAGAACCTCCCCCAATTTGGGATGGCTTGATATTTTCTCATGACTAACCTACAGTTATACATCCCAGCAAGAACACAGAGACGTTGGGGTCAGATCCACGGTACCCTAGGTTCCCTTGGCGGTAATTTCCTGGGGAGGCAGTGACACCGGGCCCACGTCAGCAGCTGTCTGCCTGACGGTCACTCGTTCCCTCATCCCGTTTATTAATTAGATTCTGTCGGGAAGAACTGTCCCTTCCCCCACTTACTTGGTCTCCATCAGTGTGGACTTGGGGATCCTGGTCCAGTCTGGTGACAGCCCATCACCACCAGGAACCTGTTACCAGGCTGACCCACTCTGAGCCACTGCAGGTCCCTCAGGTTGGCTCCGTGTCCTTCACCTCAAGCATGGCCTCACCTCCTGGCACCACAAATGTTCCTCATGCTGCCCTGGAATTCCCACTTTTCCAAGGAGCTCTGGTTTATGGGAGAATGGATTCGACCCCCAGGATCTGTGTTATTTTAATCCAAAATTGTCTGGATATTAAATATTCTGTAAACTTGCTATTCTGTGAATAAAATGAATGATGCTGTTACTTGCATTAACATAAGGGGTGTGTAGAAAGGCTGTCGCCATTCTGCTGTCCTCTTGCCCAAAAGGTCAAAACAAAAATACATATATAGTCACACATTTTAAAAGAATCAAACGTCCACTGGAATGTTGCAGTGAGAGGGGAAAACCTTGTGATCGGCTGCAGCAGGCACTTCCGGCCGCCATCACGCAGCTCAGCCTGTGCCCTGGGGAGCGTCAGTAACAGGGCGGAGATGGAAGGAAGGATACATAACGTGGAGGAGAGAAATAGAGTAATAATCCAGCTAGAAGCCGAGAGAGAACTAAGATTTTAAAAAGTGAAGAAATCAGACAACAGCTATTGGAATCAATCATAAATTAAAATTGGTCTCCAGAGAAGGAAGGGAGCGAGGCCGCGGGTGGGGGTGGGGGGCAGAGATTACACTTAACAGCTCAGAACTCCCCAGACCTGGGGGATGCCTTGCGTATCTCAGTGCACAGAGGCCTTCATCATGGGCCGGGTCACTGAGTGATGGATTCACAGAGCTCTCCAGGGGGCGCTGGCTCTGAGGACGCTTGGCCTTGCTGGAAGTCCTGAGTGCAGCCTGTGCTCGTGACACTTGAACAGCCACCATTTGCTGTTAAAAGGGAATCATCCCTTGGCCAGAGTGGGTCAGTGGGCTGCAGGCTTAATGTTTTAGGGATAAATTACATAAAGAATCTTGATGCCGTTCCATCAGCCATCTCCAGATGAAAGGGCTCTAGGCCTCTACCGCCAAGGTAATTGTTCAAATAGAAACAAATATCTTAAAAATTAGAATGTTACATTTATTTAACACAACCGAATTTAGTGTGGAAAAGTGGAACAAATACAACAGCATTTATACAGTATATCAAAGGGGCGGCCTTTAAAAACCATGCAGTGGGGATACACCTGGTTTAATGAAAAAGCTTGTGTGACGTACGTAAATACCGTAACGAAGTATTTGGCAAAGATTCATTTGTTTTCTATTTCCAGGCTTTTAAAGTAGACGCAGAATAGCTTAGAATAAAGCTGATTCTAAGAGCACACAACAACTGAACACAAACAGACTGAATTAGCAATCCCGAGATAAAAGACACTGATCATCCGGTGGTTGCCGTCCAGGGCGGTTGTAAGTCTCAGCGCGAGTCCCTGTGCTGCACAAGGTGCCGGTGTGGGGACGACCTGGCCCACCCGTGTTGCAGCCTGGATTCTACATGTCACGTCACAAAGAACCACCAGCACAGAGAGAGCTGAGAGGCGTCTGTAGTAGACGGTTGCATCCACTTACATACGGTCTACAACAGGGTTGTAAGGCCACAGTGTTTATTCGGGATAAGCCCTCATGTAGTCCTTTTAATGCCAACGGTATTCGTTCTTTCAAAATACAGTGTCTAACTCAATCAAGGTTGCAGATAATGTGTTAAAGTACTACATACATCATGGATACGTTAAAATTATTTATACTTAAATATTTATAATATCCGAAGAAAGATTACCACCAAATTATTAATAGATATTAATCAATGACAGGCTTATTACTTTATCCCATAAGTATGATTATGGGAGAGCATGGTCTTAGTCTTTATTTTACTGAGTTAGGAATGTGGCATTTACAGAAGAAATGACACAAGTGATGCAGCCACCCAAGGACCAAGACAGCCTCCTCTGTACGCTGTGCTGCGGACAACACACACCCCCACTACATGAGAAAGCCGGACGCCAGTTCTTCATCAAAACGTGCTGGTGGATGTCGTCAGGCGCCTTCCAATGTAGATCCTTAACAGAAAAAGGAATTGGTGGTTAACGTGGTCTCGCAACTCCCGGGCAAGTTTGCACAGCTGAGACGGCAGCTGACGCTGGTCCCAGCTTATTTACGTAAGGGGACTGGCTCTCTTACACCCACTGTTAAAACTTGGGTTTTATTCTTCATCAGTGTGTATACATTTCAGCATCTAATTTAGAAGAATCCAGTTGTGCTCTAACAGCCATGCAGTGGATACACTCAATACAAGCACAAAGGAGAGGATTCTACCCAACCTGAAATGCCAATACTCCCGTCACTGTTTTTTGAACTGACCACACGCTGCTAGAAAGAGTTGCCTGCAGGACAGGTGATATCGCCAAGTTTATCGGCACCAACCTCACAAAGAGCCCTGCTGAGCAGTGAAGCCCATGCCCCCAGGAGCCCAGAACTGAGGGGCATATGGGCATCAGAGGGCTGTCCGGGCAGAGGGGGCTGGGGAGGACGTCTTCAGCCTGCAGCCCAGCACAGGGAGCTTCCTTAGAGCAACTGGTCGGGGTGGGTTTTATTATCCTGACCGCTTTGGAGGCTGGTAAGAAGGGCAGACACCCCTGCTGGGGGCTGGCTGCAGAAATCCATCTTGACCTCAACCCGGCAGAGACCCCCACAGAATCTAACTGCTAGTTGTGGAGGAAGCTCCAGAAATCAACCTCCCCGCGTGAGAGTGGCAGAGTCTGACTCTGAAAAGCACTATGCTGAGAGGGAAGGCCAGGGCAGAACCAAGAGGGAGAGGCCGGGGGCCTGGCCCCGCCAGGGAGCCCTCTCCCCGGGCAGGCAGGACTGTGGGCTGGGGTTCGGGAGATCGGGAGGGACGCTGCTCTCGCCTCCCAGAGCAGGCGGGCTGGCATCTCCTCTGCCGCATTCACGAAGCCTGCGGTGGCACCAGCCCCCGTCAGGAGGCCATCTTGAGAATCCAGACGTCCAGGAAGCCGCAGCCACAGAAGCCCGTCCGTCCGCACCAGGGCCAGGGAGACCCCCCGCCCGCCTGGTCAGAGGCTGGGGATGAGCCCCCGAGGGCAGCTTCCGGCTCCTCAGCATGGTCTGGGCTCAGCGTCTCCGTGACCCAGGCTGCCCCTCTGTTCCGCACGGTCGTCAAAACTGGCGCCCTCTTCTCTCACTGCTGAGTGGACGCCAACAGACACGTGCAGCCCGAGTTACTGACACCGCCCCCCTGCAGCCACCCCGCGAGGAGGGAGGCTGATCCGCACCTGCGTGCAGCGGTCCAGGTCAAGCAGCCAGACGAGCGCCCCTGCGCGCGAAACCAGCCTCTGCTGCCGGACGCTCGGGGCAGCGCCGCCCCGGCTCTCGGCCCTGGGCTGTTTCTTGACCGGGACGGGCTGTTTCACACGCCCACGTCGCCGGTGCTTCTAAGACCTAGAAGGACCCCGCGCTGTGCCGTCCACACGGGCAGTCACTTACCCCAACCCGATGGCCAGCAGATGGGACAGCAGAAGAGACGGCAGAAAAACTTTGAGAAACTCCGCCGAGAAGATGCCCCCTTTCTTCATGACGCTCGTGTTCCGCATGCTGAGCGTGGGCGCGCGCTTCGGGCGCTTGAAGAGGAGGAACTCCCTGGGGGAGAGGTGCTGGTCAGCGGAGGCGTGCCGGGCCAGCCGGGCCAAGGCAGGCCCCCGGTGCAAACACTCACTTGGTCGGGGGCACGTTTTCCGGCCGGCTGGACCAATCCCAAATCCAGTCTGAGTTTTTCTTCAAGATGCTTTCGACTTCCTTCCTCCTCTCCATATAGTCTTCCTCAGACTGGGGCAGAGCGAACGGTGAAAGCGAAATGGTGCCTGCCGCACCCGCAGCAGGACGCTCACCTCCCACCCAAGCATCAGACCGGCAGGCGGAGCTCGCAGCCCAGCCACGGGGGGAGGCGAGGGCTGCACCCCCCGGCTCTCCTCCCTCCTCCACACACATCGCCGGGCTGAAGGCCCGACTCAGACTCGAAGAGCTGCAGACACTGCCCCAAGGAAGCGATGCCAAATGAGGACAGACGTCCAGAGATGAAAACGGAAACCATCTAAAATGGCCCAAAACAGGGATGTGCCTAAGCAAGCAGGATACTGCACGGCAATGAAAGCAAGACACACTTTCATGTTAAACGGGAGAGAAAAAAGCCAAAAACTTACGCGTACCCCTGATTGCAGCTACAGTTTTTAAAGTATATAATACACTCATTAAAGAGCTTTTAGAAGCTGGATTATAGGTGTTCTCCCTACTTCTCTGCATTTGAAAAACTCTGTACCTGATCATCTAATTCCTCCTTAAAATCAGGGGGAGAAAAAATTGGTTCAAATTTTGGAAATACTCTAAAACACGGTACCAAAACCAACCAAACACCTGGGCGCACCAAAGCTGGGGTGGACCCCACGTGTCTGGGGGCAGGCGGGCGCCGCCCCTGAGGAGGCCTGAGCACCAGGGACTCCTGGTTTCCTCGGTGAGGGAGGCCTTGAGGGGAGACCAGCACGGGGGGCGGGGGGACCAAGTGGTACTGACCGAGCCCACAGTTCCTGACAGCTTTCACAGCGAGTTAGGGACCCACGGGTTCCTAAAATACACTCCCCAGGCATCAGGACCAGAAAGGACCTGGCAAGGCCGCACTGGCCCCAGCCCAACCGAGGCCACCAGAGAAGCAGCACATAGGGCCCCAGGCTCTCTCCCACCCGCACACTGCCCAGCAGACAGACCCGCCGCCTGGCTCCCGGCTCCCCTCCCCCTGGCCACTCCCACTGTCTCCCTGGACAGCGTGTGAGGGCAGAGGCGCCCAAGCCGCACGGCCTACCCAACCTAGGCCCCTGCCACTTCCGGTCCAGCATGGAGTGCGGGGCGTGCCCCCCCCCCACCCCGGTTCTGAGGGCTGGATTCCACAGAACTTGGTACAAACAGATCGCAAATGTGTGCACGTGCGCACCTTACCTGGGAGCTGTTCTTTTCTCCAAGACTGTGTGTGTCTGTCTCAGAAGCTCTGTTAGTATCTTGTGGGGTCTGTGAGCGAGGTGGGCTTGGGGAAAACACAATGTGTTAACCTTCTTTCCACCAGGAGAAGCAAAACCCCACAGGCAGGGGCCACCCTCCAAGGCCGGGAGGCTCCCGCCAGCACCTGGGGCCAGGCCAGGGCCAAAGCGTCCCTCCACCTCGTCAGCTGAGCTCTGATGCCCCACAGTCAACAAGCAGAAGCAGGGGCCCAGCATCACACACACGGGCCCCAGTCGCTCCCTCCACCTAAGGGCGAAGGGCCCGCTGTCTCGGGAGGGCTGGACTGAGGCCAGGCGGGCGTCTGCAGCCGTGCCTGCTCCTACCTGGCCTGCCAGCGCTGGGATACACACGTTTATGCCCACCTGTCACAGTGAGAGCTCCTGGAGCTGCTCCGTCCAGATTCACGCTGGGCATCCAGCAGGATTTTTTCCATGTCGCCATTATAAATAGAAACAGAGTCTGGAGCGCTGCTCCCGCTCCCGTTACTGCCAAAGTGTAATTCTACCCAGGAGCCTGATGGGGATAAAAAAAGGACATGGTTGCAATCTTCCACCCACTCTGGAGTCTGGTCCTAACAAATAACCAGCTCGCGCCCCCATTCCCAAGACGCGCCGGGGACTCGCAAGGAACCATCGCCTTGAATCACGCTGCAACGCCCTTGAGGCCCGTCTCTGGCACCTGCATTACAGTGAGCTCCTCAGGGACCCTTGGGAGCCGAGGCAGTGCACCTGCTGCCACTCCCAGACTACCTGCTCAGTCAGTGGCGTCCCAGTGACCAGGACACTCGCCCGCACTCAGCGCTTAGAAAGCAAAGGGTGTCAGCAAGAGCCTTAGGGATTTACACACCAAGGAAAGCTTTACGACCTATTTACACATTCCAGCGCCACGTTCTGACCCTGAGGTCCCACAGGATTCATTACGATTACTGCTCTGTATCTTACATCAGATGAATAGAACAAAGGTAACTAAACCTGATTAACCAGAGCAAGCAAACCATCCCAAGTGCTCATCTAGCCAAGTCTGTACAGCAAGTAAACCCAGCATTCTTTAACTCGAACTGAAAACTGACATGTATACACCCAGGTGTCATCAAAACAGAGAACTCCTTAGAGCCAAGGTCACCTGCTTACTAAATGTAGCACAAAGCAGCTACCACCCCAGATCCTACGAGCCGGCATTCGGAGCTTAGATTTGTCTCTCCAGCCCCATGACTTGGGAGCCGACTTGATGAATTCACCAAAGCAGCCAACAGCTGACCCGGCGGGCGCTCTGCTGCACCAGCCGTGCTGGGCTCCGGAATCGGGAGTGACCGGGGAGAGCCCCTCCAGGGGCACCCGTGAAGGGAGGCGTCCCCAGTCCGGGCACAGCCGAGGTCCAGGTAGGTACAGGCAGGGGAAGAGGTGTTGTCGCACTCGGCTGTGGGTGTTTTGGGGGTTGACGGGTGGAAGAGCTGGAAGATGAGATCAACTCTGGCAAGCCCCACAGGAGGACAGGTGTGAACCCTAGAGAGGTCCTAAAGGGGTGAAAGTACAAGTTCTGTGCAGCGGGGCTGAGCCACCCACAGGTGTGCGGACAAGGCAGGCGGTCAGGGCCCGGAAGCAACACCTGGGGGCTTGGACCAGAGGGGTCCCCCATCCTGTTGCCGCTGTGCGGCGGACCCAGGCTGGCTTCCAGCGTTTCACAGTGTCCACAGGCTCTCACTTCTGAACCCACACCTAGGAGCAGGGTTCCAGGGTGGAAAAGTTCTAGGTGTGCGTTTAATGTATTGCAACGCCACTGCTTTCCGACGCAGCCGAAGCAATGTGACCATTTTTGTTGGCTCACGCTTGGCATCGACTTTAAATATAGCCGTTCTGTGGGTGTGTGGTGGTAGGTTATGTGGTTTGTTCTGCGCCTCTCTGATTTCTACTGAGGTTGACCATTTCCTCACTTGCTTACTGGCCATGTGGAGAGCATCTTTTTTGAAGCAGCTGTTGAAATCTGCTCCTCTTTCCAACTGAGCGGTCCACCCTTCTCCATCTAGCTCGATATTCAAGACACAAGCTTTTCTGTTTTTGGCCGCGCCGCGAGACTTGCGGGATTGAACCAGGGCCCCGGTGAAAGCGTCGAGTCCTAACCACTGGACTGCCAGGGAACTCCCGACACAAGCCTTTATTTATTTTTTATTTTTTTTTTTTTTTGCGGTACGCGGGCCTCTCACTGTTGTGGCCTCTCCCGCCGCGGAGCACAGGCTCCGGACGCGCAGGCTCGGCGGCCATGGCTCACGGGCCCAGCCGCTCCGCGGCACATGGGATCCTCCCGGACCGGGGCATGAACCCGTGTCCCCTGCATCGGCAGGCGGACTCTCAACCACTGTGCCACCAGGGAAGCCCCACAAGCCTTTCTTCATTTGAATGTGTTGCAGGTAACTTTTGCTGTGGAAAGACAGCCTTTCCACTCAAGCCTTTTGCTGAACATAAAAGTTCTTGCTTTCAGTTCACTCTTGCACTGCCAGGCTCCGTTCACTTGCAAGACTGCCTCTGCGGTCCCCTCTGCCCCGTCCTGCTTCCCAGCTGGCCACGCGCACAGGTCTCCTGGGCCCAGGGCGGTTCCTCTGCTGTGTGTCGTGGGTCCAGGCCTCTCCGGGGTGGGTGCAGCAGGGGGAGCGCAAAGGCAGACCGAGGCTGGTAGTCACTGTACGGCTCCCCCAGGAACCATGACCCAGAGCTGCTGCTCTGCGCTGAAACCAGGGCCCCAGGGGCACCACACAGCACAACCCATTCGGGGCCCGGACCCCTACACGTCAGCCCCTCCCCTGAGAGCCCGGGCCTGCCCTCAGCAGCAGCTTGGCTGCAGAATAGGTCACATTCATCCGAAGAAAGCAAATCAAGGGTCCAGGAATGAAACGTAAACAGTTTATACCACGTCCAGCCTCCCACTTGGCTGCTAACAACACGATCACCAGCAGCTTTCAGATGCTGATACACTTCTCACTTCAGCCTCTCAAGTTACTTCATGTTGGCCTGGCCCGCACAAGGCAGGCCAGGGTCTGTCTGGGAGCCCAGGGCTCCCTGGACAGAAGCCAGGGCCACTCAGCCTCTGCAGGTCAGCAGAAGCTACAAGGACTCCATGCCATTCTTGAGACAGCCCGTCTTGACTGGGGACCCTATTCCCACCTACTCTGGTGGCTGTGCAGGGGTTAGGAAAGCCCTGAAGCAAACCATAAGAGGCTCCACCGTGCGACTCCTTCCTTCCCAGGAGCAAGGGGACACTCGGCCCGGCAGCTCTGGCCCCCCACAGCATGGAAGAGGACCACGGCGCCCTGTTCTGGGCACAGTTCCATTTTTCTAGGTTCTCAGTCAGGTTCTGGGCCTGGCTGCCCAGATCACTTTTACTTACGGTGTCTGACATAAATGGAGTTTGAGGTACAATGTCTTCTCTGACACCACTTCTGACATGAAATTGGGGCGGGGGGAGGCCTACACCAATAAGCAATTTCCAGTACCAACTGGCTGTCCAACAATTCAGTTCTGACACTACCTGAAGTCAGTGTCAGATCCCACAAGTTGAAGATCTCTCAGTCCCACAAGACTGTCCCCCCATCAGACAGCCTCACATGCCTGGCAGACCAAGAATTCAGGGGTTCCCCCAACCCCCACCCTCTTCGATAATTCACCAGAACTCACAGGACTCGGGAAAATACCTGGCTTACACTTCCGCAGTCTCAGAGGATTACAGCTCAGGAACAGCCAGGTGCACAGGGCAGGGTACGGGGGGGCGGGAGTGGAAGGGGACAGTTTCCATACCCTCTCCCAGGACCTCAGTGGGTTCAGCAGCCTTTTTCAAAGTTTTTTATAACCCGGTCTGCAGCCCCTCCCCTCCCGGTGGCGGCGGTGGGGAGTGTGTGCTGAGTTCCCACCCTCGTGCTCCAATGCGCTTTCCCATCCCCACCCGGAGGCTACCTAGGGCCTCCTGAGTTACCTCATTAGCGGACTCAAGCCTCACCAAAGGGGCTCCTCATGAATAACAACATCTCTCCGGAAATTCCAAGGGTTTTTAGAGCTGAGCTCTGTCTGGGTCAGGAACCAGGGACAAAGATGAAATATATTTTTCAAATTGAGATATAATGGACATATAACATTATCAGTTTCAGGTGTATGTACATTATACCACAAGGGCCAACTCAAAACTCCATGGAGACAAATATATATGCTTTTTAGAATCATCTCATAGAAAGTCTCAAGCATCCTTCAGAAAAAAATCCCAATCTGGGGTGTCTACAGCAAAAGCTTTGGGTCCAAAAGCTGTATTCTAAGAAATGATTTACTAAAGGACAACAGTTTTATTATTAACCTGCAGCACCTGGGTAGGGAAAGCAGCTTCCTGGAAATTGAAGACAAGGTGTGCCATTAATCTCCTCGCATCTGCAATTAAGATCACTCACCTTCCTAAGCAAGAAAGACGGGATTCAGGTCCTGAAGGGTAACCTTGTAAGGCTTCCTCAGAATCCCAAATAACCTATCAGATAATTGGTGTAATTAGGCCTCAGGAAAAAAAACAAAACAGGTGGTGAAGCCGCTGATCCAGGCAAGCTTCCCCGATTCCTGTTCCCGCCCACAAAGGCCTGTAATTTACGCTAACAAGACACAGGGCACGAACACAAGACAGATGAGAGGGACGGAAAGCCTAGGCTACCAATATTACATCACCACAGCAAGAAAACCCACAGGCCTTAGAGTTAACCCATTTCTTTTTTCTTTTTTTTTTAATCTCCTGTGACCTCCACGATCCTTGGTCCCAAAGAAAATAAAGGCCATGTTTTGACTTTGATGACCTGTGGGCCCCAAGATTTGTAACTCAAAATGTTATCACATCTTAGAGCCCTAGAGAGGCTACAGGAATTACCCAAACACACAGCTACTTACTGGGTAAGCCACAGGTGCCTTTAATTCAGCTCAACTCTGCTGCTGTTAACTGCGTGCAAGCTAGGAACACATGCAGAAGCGTTAACCGTAGTTCACGGAGCCACTGCTTGGTTAGTTGGGTGGCGGAATAGATTCCAGCTGTCTCTGATTTACCAGCTTGAAAACAGAGACAGACAGCAGTACTCTTTCAACCTGTGGAAGGAACCCTTACCCTATCAAGTACCTTTGATATAGCACCCACGCTGTTCATCCTAAATATTCTGCGCAAAGCTTCTCCAAGTTCCTGCCGCCACTGTGGGACCCCAGGCCCTCCTACATCCCGGGGCAAACACTCCCCTCCAGCCCCAGCTGGCAGGGGCTCCAGTAGCTCAGATCCAGACAGTATCCCTAGTCCGGGGTAGCAGGTCTCAGCCCTGGCTATGGAGGACCACCTGTGCTTTCCCCCCCATTCTCCAGAAGTCTAACCCAGCGGCCTGAAAATCCTTATTGGGAATGCTGCAATGGAACCCTGGTACATTTATTTTGAAAAAGCCGTAACGGTGATGTCGGGCAGCCGGGGTTGAAAACTACTAGGGGACCGACCTACACGACTACGGGATTAATGAGAAGGTGGAATCCCTGAGGAGAGCCCTGGGGCAGAGCAACTACCACCCTCATCAGAGGGCTTCTTCCCTGGGAGAGGTAGGATTTAAGAAATGACTGTTTTTAAAAGCTTCTCAAGTTAGATGGAACAGGAATGAGAGGCTTGACTGACAAGTGATTTTGAACATAAAGTCAAGCAGGCAAGTCATTCAGGTTCCTGGATCTTAACAGGAGCTGGCAAATCGCACCCGTCCTTCTGTCGCCGACGCGCCTGCCTGCCCTGCTTCTCACTTCACCTCTGGGCCTCACTGTGAACATCTGTGAAAAGTAGAGGTTGGGCCAGGATCTAGATGCCTGAAACCCCTTCCCTCCCAAACTGCATGGCACGAGAACTGCGAATTCTCTTCCTCTTCATATACCTTCAGCCGCTGGGTGCCTGGGACAGCGGAACCCTGGCTGCAGACAGAGCAGTGCGTGAAGGGGCAGGGGCTGTCTCAGGGTAAACCAGGAGCACCTTACTGCATTGACCCCCCCCCAGCACAGCAGGGGTTGGGGGTGGGTCTTCTGGGAAGTAAGGTTCACACCCCCTCCCATGATGCTGTGACACAGTATCACAGAACTCCATCTTCTCCCTGCATATTAGGGGTTGTTTATCTGAGGACAAGAAAGGCATATACGACATCTTGCTGCCGGTTCACAACTTTAACTAGAAGGGACCAGGGGGCCGAGAGGCAATGGCAACTTCGCTGTGAACTCGGGAAACATTTGGTCCGAGGATACAAGCAAAGGGGAAAAGGTTTGCCATTGTCTGCGGGCTCAGCTACCACGGCTCTCAGTTCTTTCCGAGGTAAACAAGAGGTAATCAAATCAACACAGAGCAGAGGACAAGTGTCGCCCCAGCCACCAATCCCTGCTCGGATTCAGTTTCCCAGAGCGGCCGAGGCCCCACGTGACTCCTCCCACACCGGGCGGCCGGGGAGCGAGTGCCCCGCAGCACGTATCCCGGAGAGCGCAGCCCGGAGAATCCTCGACACTTTCCACTCAGCGTGTAACTGTCTTTTTATAGAATACACAAAACAGAAAAATCTTTTAACCCACGAGCTGGCACTCTGCATTGCCAATGACTCAGCAGTTTGGTCTGCCAATCGAGGACCGAAGATGGAGCCGCTCAGGACACTCCGAACTCTTCCCGACAAATCTGACCCACTAATAAACAGACCGTGTTAGCAACGAAGTAGTTTGCTAACAGGGCTGACTTTAAAAGACAGTTTAGAAAACACTCCTTGGATCTTCTGTAAGACAAAGATTCAATCCCTTAATCTGTTTCAAAGAAAACAGTCACTGCCGAAATTTAAGGAGCGATTGCAGGATTTTTAAGCTGCGGTTGTAGTTTTAAATTCTACAACGCAGTAGACCAAGTCTTGCCTAGTGAAATCTTGTTTTGAGGAATACGAGAAACTAGTAGCTCAAATCCAGACAGTATAAAGATTTTTAAATCTTAACGAAACTTTAAAATTCACTCTCTAAGGCTTCAACGGCCCTCTCCAAAACTTATTTACGAGCTCCCGCCGCCGCCTGAACTGTTGCTTCAGAGAATAAAGGTCGGCGCCCGGCCCCTCCTCCAACCCGTGGGCCTCGGGCTCCTCACCGGGGCCGGAGGCGGCGGCCCGGGGGCTGCCCCGCGGGGCCAGAGCCGGGTGGGTCAAGACCGCCACCGGCCCCGGCTTCCCGGGAGGGGGCGGGGTGTATGCACCGCGGCCACGGGGCCTCGTGCTCCCCCGCGCAAGTCAACCCCGAGCTGGGCTCCTGAACGACCCCCGGACGAGCGAACGTAACTAAGGAAAGGCCAGCCGCGCCCCCGGCCCAGCGTTTCAGGGCTCTTCCTCTCACGGCGGCTCGCCCCGAATCCCGGGACCCCATCCTCCCCAGCCACTCCGGACCGAGCCGCGGACGGCTCACAACCCGAGTCCCCGAGTCCAACCGCAAGTCTGGGCGCCTGCTCGCCGGTAGCGGCACCGGCACCGAAACCAGCACCGGGCTGCACCTCGCAAGACCAGGCACCGCGCGGGCTTGGGACGACGTCGGCTCCCCGGTCGCCCCGACCCGGAGACGGGGATCCCTCCGCAGGCCCCTCCTCTGCAGGCCGGGCGCCTTTCCCCCGCAGGCCCCCCACACCCAGGCCGGCCCTCGGCCCCCGTTCACCGTGCAGGCTCTCCTCCGGCAGCCCGGGGGTCTCGCTCTGCGACATGGCGGCAGGGCGAGGGCGCTGCGGCCGGCGGGCGCTCCAGGAGGGAGAGGGAGAGGGAGCGGGAACGTCGCGGTAGCTAGAGCGCGGTCGGCCCGCGGCTCCGAATGACTGACGCTCGCGGCCGGAGCTCCGCGGATAAGCAGCGGCACCGCCCACTGGCCGTGGGGCGGGGCCTGCGCGTGCGCGAGGGCGCGCGGCGCGTGCCGCGCGTGCGACGCGTGCACGGGTCGGGACGCGAGGAGGGGTCTGCGCGTGCGCAGCCGGGCGGGGGCGGGGCGCGGGCGTCTAACAGGTGCGCGCGGGACGTGCGGGCACCGCCTGGAGACAGGCGGGCGGGAGGCGGGGCCCGGCGGGGTGACTCGTTTCCGCGACGCTGCCTGAGGCCTGACTGCGCCCCCTCAGACACAGGGCCGGGGAAGGGATGGGGGGGCTGACAGTGGGGCTGCGTGTAGAGTCGGACCCGGGGCTGTGGCCCGCACCCTGCGGCCGGCGGCGAGGCCGCCCCTCACCTGCAGTGCAGCGACCACCTGCTGTAAATTGGACCGGCAGGAAGTCAGACAGTGTCTCTAGCAGCTGGTCCAGCAAACCACACATCAGCCCCTGGAACAATCAGCCCAAGCGGCCAGGACTTGGTCGCTGACTGACAGCTTCCCCGATTCCTGCCCCTGTCTCCCACTCAGGACCAACCAGAGGAAGCCAAATATGACCGACGTTCGGTCCCCCAACCAAGCACCACTTCTAGTGGGCCGCCCCCCCCACGGCCCCCGCCTCCGTGGGCCCACCTGAGCCCCTCCTCCTGGGGGCCCCCCTCCCCCGCCCGCCCGCCCGCCCTGGGTCTCTGTAAACACGCGCACGTGGGGCTCGCCGCTCAGCAGCTCTGAGTAGGAGCCGCCGCTGTGCTCCTACTTGGTTTCCTTTCTGAATGAGGATGCTCTTGGGAGGGGCGTTGGTCTTCTCAGCTTTCTCTCTGGTTGTGGAAGCACCGGCCTTCCTTTCAGCTGGACCCTCATTCTCACTTGGTCAACGTGCATTTACCAAACGGCGCCCTGTCCCAGCCCTGCGCTAGTGGGTACAGCCGGGGACAACAGCAAGCAGCGTCCCCGCAGAGGACAAACTGCAAAGCCCGCCGGACAATGCACCTCTGCCTTGGTGCCTCTCCCAGCGCCTCGGTCCCCCTCACCCCGGAAGCTGCCCATATGGAGCCTTCCAGCCCATGAGCACCGTGTGTTTCTCTGTTATTTCGGTCTTCTTTGATTTTTCTCCGCAAGACCCTGTAGTTTTCGGTGTACAGGGCTTGCACATCTTTTGCCAGATGTATCCCTAAGTGTTCATATTTTTACGTTATTGCGATTACTATGGGTATATTTCATTTGGTTGCTCACTGATAACATATAGAAATATACTGGATTTTTGGGTACTGTCGCATCCTGCAACCTGCTAAGCTCACTGAAACTTACAGATTTTCCAAGTCCTCTGAAGTGTCTGTAGGCAATTACCTGAAAGTGTTTAAACGGAAATGTTTCTCACTGCACCTGGTTTTCCCTCCCCGTGTGGAGCCCTCTACAACTCCCAGCAAGTTCCAGCACTCGGAGAACCCCCACGTGAGAGAGGCCTGAGGCCTAGACTTTTGACAGCATCACTGTAAACGTAATGGTTTGCACAGCATCGAAGGGATGCGAGTAGGTGGAGGTGATGGTGGAAGGGGGTGGGGAGAACCTGTTCACAGGCAGGTCAATTTTAGGAAAAGTTTAGGACAATTTATTTCAAACTATCCTGTCTCTCCCTCCTTGAAAAGTCTTCCCGTGTACCCAGGTGCGCCCCGGCTTGAGACCACCCTGCCGACGAAGCCCTTTTCGTGCTGGCACTGGTGGAGAGGGGGAGCAGAAGGTGGGCAGGGCAGGTCTCCCCACTCACGCACCCTGACAAGGTTGGGAGGCTAGGGGGCCGAGGGGAAGGGCAACGCTGAGGCTCTGTTCTGCCACCTAGGGGAACAGACACCAGGAGGTGCTGTCTAAAGTTTATAGAACCAGAAATAGATACTTAGGTATATTATTTTTAAAAAGACCTAAATAGAAAGCATGTTTAGTTCCAATATCAAAACTAGGGATAAATCGATAGGGAAATGAGCTAATCTCTTATTTTTCATGAGGGAGTCAGTAGATGCTGTCCTAACTTGAAAAAGGAGTTATTCACGTCTATTTTTCAAAGCTATGTTGGTCATTATCTGAAGAACTGGAAGCAGAGGTGGTTAAAAATGGCTGCTTCTCGGGAGTGAGATAAGAGATCTCCACTTTTCATTTTGTGACCTGTATTATTTTGATTTTTTTGTCTGGGTGTATATTATTTTGATTTAAAAATACTCACTGAAGCCATAGTGAGGAGGGGGTGTTGAAAAGACACGGGGGCCAGCTGGAGCTCTGTGAGCAATGACGTGGCAGTGGGCTATCACCCAAAGAATGAAATTCCCACGCCCACGTTAACGTAGATAAATGATTGAATAAGCAAGTAAACGAGGGAAAAGAGACAAACCTCCCACACAGAAAAATCCCGAGTAAGTGACGTAGATGTCGTGCCCCCAGGAGGGAAGCACGACTCCCCCTAAGTGTGGGCCGTGCAGAGCGACGTCCTCCCGAAGAGCACAGTGTGGACAGGGGAGGAGCCACTGGACAGTGAAGACACCTGACAGACACGGCCTCGGCCAGGTGGTCAAGGTCAACATCGGCAGAAACGCGTCGTGTCGAGAGTACGCGCCCCTGAGAGGACGTGACAAGAAGGACACCTCCTCCGTGTCTTCCTTCTAGAAACACACCACCCCAGTTCAGCCACCAGACAAACCTCACGTGTTGAGAGTACGTACCCCTGATAGGACGTGACAAGAAGGACACCTCCTCCGTGTCTTCCTTCTAGAAACACACCACCCCAGTTCAGCCACCAGACAAACCTCAGACGATGCCCAGCAGAGGGACATTCTACAAGCTCCCCGCTCCTCCAATCGTCAAGTCATCAAAACTGCGGAAACACCGAGAAACCGTCACAGCCGAGAGGAGCCAAGGGGGACTCGAGTCTGAATGAAATGTGGTGCCCACGGTCGCCTCCATGGCTGAAAAAGGATTTCAGATAAACACGAAGAAGATAAGAATAAAACACGCACTTTAATAATAATACATCAGTATTGGGACCTCCCTGGTGGCATAGTGGTTAAGAATCCGCCTGCCAACGCAGGAGTCACAGGTTCGAGCCCTGGTCTGGGAAGGTCCCACAGGCTGCGGAGCAACTAAGCCCATGCACCACAACTACTGAGCCTGCGCTCTAGAGCCTGTGAGCCACAACGACTGAGCCCCGCGAGCCACAACTACTGAGCCCGCGCACCTAAAGCCCATGCTCCGCAACAAGAGAAGCGACCGCAATGAGAAGCCTGCGCACGGCGACAAAGGGTAGCCCCTGCTCGCCGCAACTAGAGAAAGCTGCAGGCGGCAATGAAGACCCAATGCAGACAGAAATAAATAAATTAAATAAATAAATGTTTTTAAAAAAAGAAATACACCTGCAAACATACTGAGTAGAATGATAGCAAATTGAGCTCGAAAGAAGATTAATACATTACAACAAGGAGGGTCTCTCCTGGGACTGTAAGGACGGCGTAAGAGTATATTTAATAAAAGATTAAAGAAGAAAAAATATCTTGATCATCTTATGAAATACCTGACAGATCAAAGATTAAGAATAGGGCTTCCCTGGTGGCGCAGTGGTTGAGAGTCCGCCTGCCGATGCAGGGGACACGGGTTCGTGCCCCGGTCCGGGAGGATCCCACATGCCGCGGAGCGGCTGGGCCCGTGAGCCATGGCCGCTGAGCCTGCGCGTCCGGAGCCTGTGCTCCGCAACGGGAGAGGCCACAACAGTGAGAGGCCCGCGTACCGCAAAAAAAAAAAAAAAGAAGAAGAATCATTTTAGAAGCAAATAATTATTCAGTATGCATTCATGACAACACACAGACACCAAAAACAAGCTTGGTGAGCTGGGAAGGGGGTGGAGGCCCTCAGTTAATTAATTAATGTGTAGAAGACATTTAATAATTTTTGTTGGCTGCTCAACTCCTGAAGCCCTGCTCAGTGCCTGAATTCCCAACTTTTCATTTATAGGAACTTAAAATACTGGGTCTCACATCCTTAGCCTCCCTCCCAGCTGGGTAGGGGAAGAGCAGCTCTTCACTTCCTGGAGTGGCTGTGGTAGCGGCAGCCTCCAGTGCCTGGTGCCGCCTGGCAACGGAACAAGCGTTTCTGTTTTGTCCAGCGGTTTCCTAACTGGACCAGGTGTGCAGTCTGACTTCTGCTGTGCTGGCTGTGTAGCTGCCCTTTGTTCCCGCCATTTTCCATGGCTAGTCCTTGCGCCTCTCCAGCAATTCTGTGCACCCTCCAATATTCCTTCAGAAAAATCCCTTTTCCACTGACATCAGCTGGAGCTGGTTTCCTTTACTTCAACTACGAAGGGACTCACCTGAAACCTACAGCAAGCCTCGTACTAACAGTGAAATGCTACTGCATTTCCATGCAGTCAGTAACGAGCCAGGGCACCTGTGACCACTCTGGTCTGGAGTTCTGAGGCAATGCAGGAAGGCAGGAAGGAGAAATGAAAATCTGGCATGTGGGATCTTAGTTCCCCAACCAGGAATCGAACCCACACCCCTTGCATTGGAAGCACGGAGTCTCAACCACTGGACCGCCAGGGAAGTCCTGAGAAATGAACATTTCAAGATGTCAAAAAGGAATATGCAAAACGGTCAGTGTTGACCCCCCGTCATCCCCACCCCGTGTAAGTTCCATGAGGGCAGGAACTTCCATTGGTCTCTTGGGTTCACCAATGTACGATGAGCACCTAGAACCAGGCCTGACTTTTGGCAGGTGTTCAGGTAATATTTGTTAATGAAATTAATGCATTAACAAAGAATAATAAACTTGTTTACCTAGAAAGTTGAAGACAACCAATGGAGAGAGTCTTTGAACAATAAGAATCAGTACAATGTGTGTAGCAAGGTTAGCACAGAAATCAACTACTTTCTTCCGGATTAGCAGTTTGAAAGTGGAAAACATTCATAAGAGCAACAAACAAAATATCTAAGAATAAACTTAATAAGAATTGTTCAAGATACAAAGAAAATGGTTTAATTTTGCAGGAAAATTTGAAAAGGCATTATTTATGATTTTAAAGATACAGCATGTCCTTAAAAGAAAAAATTGATATGACAACCTCTGTCACCTTACCGTGCGTCCCACAAAGCTCTGAGCCTTGACATTTAAGGTGCCATCTGACCTCACAGCAACCCAGTCAGGTGGGAGGATGGGAGGATTACTGCTCTTTTTTAAAAAAAAAATAAGAGGAGGGTACAGTTTACTGAAGTAAAGGGAATTTGGAGACATAAAGGGACTCGACGGGAAGGAGCCACCTGCAATCCACAGAGCAGGTGAAGGATTCGTGTGGGGAAGGTGTAAATGGCCCAGTACATCCCAGCAAGCTACAGACGACCCACCGGTAAGTGGACAAGAATGGGCACCTCACAAACGACAAACCCAAAAGGCCAGTGAGCACGTGAGAAGATGCTCCAGCTCCCACGGGGAGGGAGTTCCAGCTGAGACAGTGAAAGACCGTTTCTGTCTCAAGCTGTGACCACTGCCGGTCCTGGAGGGTTCTCCAGTCTGTGTTTCAGCGTCCCCACCCCAGACTGCTCACCTCCACCCTCACGGCCCCGCACTGCCTTCGTCTCCATCCTCTGGTCGCCTGGTCATCCCTGCAAATGGCTTCAGGGCCCCATCCCCTCTCCCAGCACAGCACCCACCTGCTTCCCCCCGCCCCCCCCACACACACTCACAGGGCACCACGCCTGCATCCAAGCAGCAAAGCAGAAGAGGGGACACGCCATGCAAACTGGTTTCATTTTCAGCTCGTGACCGCTCACTCCAAGGGGCCCTGGGGGCACTGCTCCGTTCCCCAGGCCCCTGGGCCCCAAGTGTCTGTTCAGTCCTTGCCCGGGGAGGAGGAGTTGGGGTGATGCCACCCACCCTGCTCTGGATAGAGGATGCGCTTGGGAGGACGCAGACTCCCATGGCCAGCAGGCCAAAGTGTCCGTTCCCCAGGCCCAGGTGGGCTCTGGGGGGTGGAGGGGGGCCTGGGGGTGTCTAGGTCTGGCCAGCAGGGTCCCGGAAGGCAAGCAGGAGGCTGGAGGCACCGTCCGGCATGGTAGCAAGCAGCGGTGACCCCACTGCCAGGGACCTCAGTTGAGAGGCCCAGCGTCCCCAGAGCCCCAAGGGACAGTCAGTGTGAGTGCAGCCCAGGCAGCGCCCGCTCTGCACTGACCCTTTAGGTTGGGGCTGTCACTGGGGAGGAGGGGCTGGAGGAGGTGTGACGGTGGCCCAGCCAGGGCCAGTGGAGGGCATTCTGCGTGACCTGGAAATGATTTTGAAAAGCCTCAGGTGGGGTCTCACAGGGAAAAGGAAGAGCTGTCCTGGGGACGGAATATGCACGTCATTTGTTTCCCTAGCGCCCTGGTGCTGCCGGTGGGGGGGTGGCCAGACATGAACGTGCGTGACCCTGACCGCGGGGGCCAGAACCTTTAGGAAGCGATTATCCTTCACCTTCTAGACTTGGGCGTCCTCGCAGAAACGCTATCCTGGGACGCAGAGCCGGCCCCCAATTGCACGGTTCTGCTTCCCGTCCTCTTCCAGTAAAACATGGGCTTTTCCACGAGGTCCCAGTGACGTCTGGGCTGTGGCAGGCTGCTTTTCGGAGCGGCCGGCGTGACGAAACACTTCGAGCTGTAAACAGTGTGCTCTCACTGTGTGCTCCCACTGGGTCTGGTTTGTTCCAGCTCCCGTCCCCGGTGGTGCTGGAGAAACAGGATCCTTTCCAAGGAGAGGCTGCACTCTGATGACAGCCTGCCCTTGCCTGAAATGTTCAAAACAGGGCGAGGCCCCAGAGCAGAGGCGTGCTCCTGTGAGCCGAGCCGGGGCCACGGGCCGGGGCGCTGGGCGGGGCTGGTGTTCTGCCCCTTTTCCGTGAAGCACTAGCTCAGCTGCTCCTCAGCTGGGAGGGGTGGCAGTCCGCGCCGTGTGTAATGACAAGCACGGTGGCCAGGGGCCCACACACCAAACACACGATGTCTGCGGCCCCACCCATGGGGAGAAGCTCATCTCAGCGCTCAGGCCCAGCAGGCACAACTCAGACCGTGAGCCCAGGTCCAGGAGCCCAGCCCCCGGCCCCCTCCCCGTGCCCACCTTCCCCGGCACACCAGGGGTCCAGGGAAAGGGACTAGGGGGATTAGGGGGGCCTCTAAGGGGCTGAGCTAATGCTCTCAAATGCCCTGAACCGCTGGGCTGGGAGCAGCTGCAGGGTCAGGCCATCACGTGGATGCAAAATGCTGAGCCCTACCTTGGTGGGAGAGGGCTGCCTGGGGTACTGCCCTTTGCCAGCGGTGAGGGGGACAAAGGCGCCCCCTGCCTGAGGTTTTACAAGGTGACTGAGGCCCGGAGAGGTCCAGTGATGAGCTGGGATTTGAAAACAGGCCTTCCTGGCTCCAAGGCCTGGTCTCACCGCACGTTGTTATCCCTAAAAAGACAGGGTCTATAGGGGCAGTGGTACAGCTAAGGTGACCAGTCTGAAAAGCCTGGGGACCGCTGGCTGGGGAAGTCCAGGCTGCATCTGTCAGACCAGGGACTGAAGGGAGCTGGCTGGGTCCCAGGAGAGCAGGCAGAACCCGGCCACCAGGCAGTGGCTCTGCCCCTAGTGGAAGCCCCTAGCTGCACCCAGGGTGGCAGAGCTCTCACCCAAAGCACTGAGACATTGCCCCCAGAGCCCTGCCCTGCTTAGCCAGGCCTGGTCCCTGCATCCCAGGGAACAGGGGAGCTCTTTCTGGAATTCACCAGAGGGGCCAGGTGGGGCTGCGCAGGGAAGGCCACGAGGCCATTGCTCAGCAGAAGATGCTGAGCCCAGGTGGCAGGGGACAGGGCTGACTCGGGTGACCGGGTGGGGCGGGGCATGCTATTTGCCGTGTCTGGAATACAGAGAAGCCACTGAGCGGGAGGGGCGTGGGCAGGGCGCTTCCCTTGGGGCTGCAGATGCTGGACGTGTCTCAGAGCACACATCCGAGTGCAGGCTGGACACGGACTTGGGGGCCACTAGGATACGGCAGGCTGGACGGGAGCACAGCTGCTGGACGCCACAGGTCCAGAGGGCACGTGTGTGGACAAGAGACCAGGACAGGGAAGGGGGCTGTGGATTTGAGCCAGGGGCCCAGGCACACGCAGGCAGAGGGAGGTGGGCCAGGTCCCCCAGCCGCCGGCGCAGCTGGCCCAGAACTCTGGCAAGGGCCACGTCCTTCAGCTCGAGGCCGGGCACCTGAAGCCACAGGTAATTCTAGGCTTGGACCAGCGGCAGAACCACCCCAGCCCCTGCAACGTTTCCACTTCACCCCTGGATGCGCCATCTGCCCACTGGGGATGGAGTCAACCTTGGAGGCTGCCCCGCCCTCCTGCCCGAGGCACCAGCTCCCTTTAGCCCCGGGGAGCTGGCCCCTCCCTGGCCTCTGGGACAAGCTGCCAGGTTTGCCCCAAGGGCACACTCAGCTCTAAGCCACTCACTGCCTCTTTCAGGCCTTTGGAGAGATGGCTTTGGATGTCCCTCCTCCTGCTACATCCTTCCCTCCCGTGGGCACATCTCAGACAGGTTTTCAGGTTTCCATACCTAAGTGGGATAAAGGAAGGGGAAACGCAGAGAGAAAGAGACACGGGTGTTCTTAGAGCCACCCCCCTTTTCCAATCTGGTAAGTGGATATAATCCCATGAATACACGCTTCACAGAGTTCTGGTGAGGACTGGAGAAAGGATACAGGTCCTTGCTGGGGACACAGTAACATCTGTGATGGCAAGAGTGACAGGGCAGCAGCGGCAGTGGGTGCGGGGGAGTTCCCTGGTGGCCTAGTGGTTAAGATTCCGGGCTTTCAGTCCCTGGTCGGGCAACTGAGATTCTGAAAGCCATGCGGCGTGGCCAAAAACAAATGAAGACTGATGGGGCTGTAACCCTGCGCTGAGCTGCTCCAGGCGCCTCCCGGATCCTGGGCTCTCAGGTGCTGACTCTGAGGGTCTGGACGCTGCTGGGCTTAGAAAGACCAGCTCCCCTCCTTCCAGAATGTGCGGGTCTCGTGCACAGGCGGATGCCTTTGTGTAGCAACGGCCTTAGATGCCTGATAAAGTGCCTGATAGGTGTTCAATCAGCGCGAGATCTTACTATGCAGCCTCCTTTGTGTTTCAAACCTATAAGCTCAGTGACCTTGGAGGGGGAGGCTCTTGTCGAGGTCCTGGTCCTGACTCCCGAGTGCTGAGCGCTTCTCTGCGTGACAGTAGGGACCGTTTTCCCACGTCCTTGCACTGGGGCAGCCTCCGCTAGTGCCCTGGGCGCCCGGCGGCTTTGCTCTCGGGTCCCCGAGGCCCGCGTGCGCTCTCGCCTTTAGATGAAGCTGTCTTTCCCAGGCCCGGCATCCGTGAAGGACCGCCAGGCCAGGGGTGGGGGGAAGGCGGGGGCGTGCCAGAAATTGAAGGTGGCTGGAGGAAGCAGTTCCCCCTTCTGACGGGTCTTCCCTGAACAGGGAATTCCTCTCCCTCTTCTCATTTTATTTTAGTTTTTTGGCTGCCCCACGAGGCTTATGGGATCTTAGTTCCCCGATCAGGGATGGAAATGCCCCCAGCAGTGGAAGCCCTTAGTCCTAACCACTGGACCACCAGGGAATTCCCACATGACTGATACTTTCTGATGATACTTAAGAAAAACCTTTTGTTTATTATTCATACTGAAGTTTAGCTGACGTACACTGTTGTGTAAGTTTCAGGTGTACAATATAGTGAGTCACAACTTTTAAAGGTAGATGATACTTTTTGATGACTGGGTTTGCCCAGCGCCGTGTGACGGTTTGCCCAGCACTGTGCGATGGTTTGCCCAGCGCTGTGTGAGTTTGCCCAGCACTGTGTGAGTTTGCCCAGCGCCGTGCGATGGTTTGCCCAGCGCTGTGCGATGGTTTGCCCAGCACCGTGCGATGGTTTGCCCAGCGCTGTGTGAGTTTGCCCAGCGCTGTGCGATGGTTTGCCCAGCGCTGTGTGAGTTTGCCCAGCGCCATGTGACGGTTTGCCCAGCACTGTGCGATGGTTTGCCCAGCGCTGTGTGAGTTTGCCCAGCGCTGTGTGAGTTTGCCCAGCACCGTGTGATGGTTTGCCCAGCGCCGTGTGATGGTTTGCCCAGCGCTGTGCGATGGTTTGCCCAGCGCTGTGTGAGTCTGCCCAGCGCTGTGCGATGGTTTGCCCAGTGCTGTGCGAGTTTGCCCAGCACTGTGTGATGGTTTGCCCAGCACTGTGTGAGTTTGCCCAGCGCTGTGTGATGATAGCTGGCACTATTGGATGCCGCTGCTGCTAATGAAGATAACATAAAAAGCCAGTTGGGTGCCCCCCACCCATCGGTTCAGGTGAGGACTGCTCAGGAGGCTGCTGTTCAGGGTCCCACCAGACAGCGGAGGAGACTCGGACCACACCCCTCAGGTGAGCACCCCGTACCTTCCTATGGTTCAGGTGCAGGAGGGGTGTTGGGGAGCGGAGCCAGGAGACAGGGCAGCCAGTGCCCCGACGGCTGTGACATTTAGCCCCTGGACACCTTCTCAAGTCAGATTGGTCTCCGTGGAGACGGGGGTCCCGGTGCCCGGGGGGCGTTCCTCGCTCACTCCTGGGCCCCTGGAGAGCATAGGGACTTTATAGGTCACAGGGTCACCCAGGCCCTGATACTGCAGCCCCGGCCTCACTCCCGCCAGCTGCCCAGACCAGCGGCTTCCAAACCCAGTGGCACAAACCCGTCGAGTGGCACATTCCCAGGGCCCACCCCAGACCTACTGATGCTTGGGGACGGGGCGAGGACTCAGCATCTGAAACAAGACTCCCGGTGACGCTGAAAGCTGCACTGAGATTTTGCACCACGCTGCGTCTCACTCCTTCAAGCCTCAAGCCTAACTCTGTTCGTCCAGGTGAAGCTGTCTCCAGGGGCTTCTAGCCCTTGACACGTCTCGGGGAGGACATGATGCGTGAGAAATACAGAGGTCACGGGAGCACTGAGGGGCAGCACTGATGGCCCTGTAGGGACTCCCTGAGGACGTCCATCGCAGAGCATACCAGGAAGGATGCCCGTCCCGGGGCCTGGCACGAGGACACCAGCGGGCATATCCACGCCAGGTCCTGGGGAAGGTGCCCGCAGGCGCGGCCCCGGTGGTGAGGGGGCCTCGTCCATCTCTCCCCGCCTCTTCCCCTTGTCCTATCCTCCTGTACAGCCTCCCTGGGCCATGAGGACTCCTCCGCGCTTAAGACACCAGAGTCACGTCCATTGGATAACCGGCTTTTGATAACTAAGGTCTGTCCTTCTGACAAATTCATTAATATGCGGCATAACGACTTTCTCGCTGAGATCGCCCGTGAGGGATGGCTGTACAGGGGATGCTTTCTCCTCCCTGAGGAACCGTCTGGAGTTTCCATCCGCTGGCTCGCGGACACCCCCTGCTGTCCAAGACACAGAATCCTACAAGTGCCCCAGATGAGAAGCTGGTGCAGGAATGCTGACAGTGGTTTTATTCATAATAGACCCAGGCTTGAAAGAGCTCAGGTGGCCCTCAACAGGAGAGGAGAAACAAGCCGTGGTAAATCCACTCACCAGGACACCATGCAGCAATAAGCAGGAACAACTGCTGATCCGTGCAGTCCTTTGGAAGCCTTACACCAAGCGATTCCATTTACGTGACGGTCCAGGCTGAGCTAATCTACGGTGAACGATATCAGAGGACGGTGGCCTCCGAGTGTGGGCACCGCCGATAGGGAAGGGGCCCTGGGGGCGCTCTGGGGAGGTGGGCACGTTCTGTGTCCTGTTGGGGGTTTGGGTGACAAAGATGCAGCCCATCGGCAGAACTCACCAAACGGTGCACATAAGATCTGTGCCTTTCGCCGAATCTGAACTTTATCTCTCCCTCCCGAGAGAGAAGCTAGAAACAAACACTGAACTCCAGTGACTGGTGAGCAAGTTGCAGTGTGGGGGTGATGGGCACCAAGGTCTGGAACTTACCCGGAGGTGCGTCAGCAGGCAGGTGGGCTGACGGGTGGGTGGAGGACTGGCGACTGCGGCGTATTAATCCAAGATCCCAGATGGTGGGAGTGTGCAGGCTCACGCACTTCTTTCAGCTTTCCTGTACGTTTGGAAATTTTCATAATACAACGCCGGGGTGGAGGAAGAGTGAGGGAAAGTGCAGAATCCCTTTGAGTATTGAACTTGGCTCTAAAGGGAAAGGACAGAAGGTGCTGTGAGCACGTACAGCCGAGCTGAGCTCTCCGGGGACAGAGGAGCAGGGTGGGTGTGTGTGCTGCCCGGAGAGGCCAGGAGGAGCCCGCACGAAGGAGGCGCTCTGGGGCCGGCAACCGCCTTAAAGAGCCCTTTCCCGGGAAGACTCACCTTTTCCTGGAGACGTGGGCTTGCTTAGCCGTTGGCCTGACACACCTTCCGCCTCAGCCACTGACCCAGGACACCTTCCGGAGGACCCACTGTTTATGAGGCACCCAGCCTAGCTGAGGTCTGGCTTTGCAAAGGGCAGGATTCAAAAGTGGATAAAACCTAGACTCTGGAGCAACTGCGGTCGTGGGGGGAGGTGGGACGGGGGACATTGCAGCACCGTGGAGGGTTGGCCGGTGTTTACATGTAGCACGTGGCATACAGACACCATGTGCACGGTGGGGCCTGCAGAGCCCCGGGAGCCGGCACGGAGGCTCCGTCCAGGCATGGCCCAGCTGTGAGTGGACGCGGGGAGGGAGGCGCAGGGTCGGGCGTGTCCTCGGCACACGTACGTGCACACAGGGTGGCGTGGCGCACGCCAGGTGCTTCGTATGCGTTTCAGTGAAGGGAGCAGGAGGCACGTGTCTGTGCAGAGGCCGTGCTCGTCTGCTCGAGACGTCTGCTCGGCTGCGGTACCTAATTGTCACAGGCAGGCGGCTTACACAGCAAACTTGACTTCTCACCGCCTGGAGGCTGGAGGTCCAGCTGGGCTCTGGCGAGAGCCGTCTCCCAGGCTGCAGACAGCCGGGCTTCTCACTGTGTCCTCACGCGGAGGAAGGAGAGACAGGAAGCCAGCTCTCTCATGACTCTACCGCCCAACACTGTCACCCCCAGGAGGGCTTCAACATGTGAATCTGGAGGACACAGTCAGCCCATAACTAGAGGCTAGAAGGAGAGGTTGGGACCAGTTTACTCAGGTCCTTGTTTTTATGCCAATATTTGGGTGTTGCCCAGGTAACCACACGTAGCACCAGAAGCTGTGTGGTATATCTGAGTCTTTCCATGTAGACATTTGGTCCTTGTTACCCCATTTTACAGACGAGGAATCCAACACACAGTGGGGGTGAGTGTCTTGGTCACCAGGAGGAAGTGGGGAGCTGGGACTAGAGCCGCTGGCCCGGCTCCTGAGTCTCTCAGAGCTGTGGTGACCTGCTGGGTTTAGGAGCCGGGGCGTGTGGAGCTGATGTTCCCTGGGGCCGTCAGAGAGGTGTTGGCAGGGGCAGGTCTGCACTGCTTGGCCGGCAAGGTGGTCGGCTGGGAGCTCATGGACCTCTGTGGACTCTTCTTGTTGCCTGACTTGCAGAGTGTGTATATATCCCCAAGAACCTGACCCAGAGGCAGTGCCTGCATTTCTAAGAAACTGAGTGCAGTTAAAGCAGCTCCATTCGTTTATTCACCTGCCCATCAACCCTCCATCCTTCCTTCCCTCCATCCCTCCTTCCATCCACCCACCATCCAACCATCCAAAGTTCCCCTAGGAAGTACCATTAAGTGGAGGCATAAGCGTGGGAGGAAAAGTGGCCTTTTTTTTTTTTTTTTTTTTTTTTGCGGTACGCGGGCCTCTCACCGCTGTGGCCTCTCCCGTTGCGGAGCGCAGGCTCCGGACGCGCAGGCTCAGCGGCCATGGCTCACGGGCCCAGCCGCTCCGCGGCACGTGGGATCTTCCCGCACCGGGGCACGAACCCGCGTCCCCTGCATCGGCAGGCGGACTCCCAACCACTGCGCCACCAGGGAAGCCCAAGTGTTCCTCTTTGAGTGAAGAACAAATTTAAAGGTCCTGAGGCTTCAAAACCTAGGAGGAAAAGAGACCTGTTCGTCATGGAGCAGAATGAGCAAGCAGGGCGCTGAGGAGTCCGGAGCAGCAGGAAGAGGTGAGACTGTGCAGAGCCTCCGAGGCCACGTGGAGCACTTTGGACTTAACCTGAGGAAAATGCGATGCTTACGATGCTTCCAAAGGCTACCCTACTATGGGTGTGACCCGATTTGCACTTTGGGAAGATGAATACCTTCCATTAAGATGGGCCACCGAGGAAACGGAGCAACAGGACGGCAGGTGTTTGTCGCCTCCTTGCACGCGTTTGTCTTGCTAGAGACGGGCCCTGTTCTAGGCCCTGGGGACACTGCGCCAGCAGGACCGAAACAGCCTGCGCCCTCGTGAAATTTACAGTCTTGTGGGGAGAAACACGTAAAGACACATGCTCAAATGAACACATCACATCTCAGAGGCTAGACTGCGTAACAGAGAAAGACACAGAGCAGTAAGGACGCAGGTGTGGATGGGGAGGGTGGCCGTTTCACCCAGGCTGTGTAGGGAAGTCTGCGTGAAGGGCTGACATCTCCACAGAGATTTGAAGGAAGCGAAGGAGGGAGTCAGCTGCCTTGGGAGCAGCCAGTGCAGAGGTCCTGAGGGAGCCAGCGGGTGTGCTGGGTGGCCAGCACGCTCCCGTGCGGCTGGGCAGTAGGAGTGGGGAGACTGGCCAAGCGAGAGCAGGAAGCCAGACCAGGGGGACTTTGGAGGCCAGAGTGATGCCACTGGCCAGAGGCGTGGCGTGAAATGCCCACATTTTCGGGGCAAGATTGGGAGTGGGCCAATCCACTCCCGTCCAGCGCACTTGGACTCAGCCACGGTCCATCCTGCTGGTTAGCACACTGCCAGGCACATTGGCTCTTTAATCGTAACGCCACTGAAAGATTCCCACAGACCCACCACGTGGCTTCTTGGTCCAGCTGTTGTATCCCAGGACCAGGAGCCCAGGGCCCTGCGGGGACGGAGAGCCCGGGTGACCCCAGATCACAGAGCCCTCACCTCCCGGGCTGCATCAGCACCGGCGCCGGCTCCCCAGCCCAGCAGCCCTGCAGAGGGGCTTCCTGTCCCAGGCGCTGCTCTGTATGGCGTGGTCCTCCTTGTCAAGACTCTGGCATTTAAGCTAATGGGTTTCAGCAAGCAAGTTCTTCATAACCACAAATCAGTACTTCCTGTGTTGCAGAGACTCTGGGCTGGACGCAGAAGAGCCATGGGGGTGTGGCTGGAGGCAGGTCTCCCCTCTCTGGGCCTCGGTTGGGCATCTGGAAAGTGAGGGGTGGGGCCCTTTCTACACTTCCCTCCATTCGGGGGATTCTTTGCTCATGCGGAAGCTTCCTGGTTTTCCACCGGCATTGAAAAAAATTGGGGTATTGAATGTGATACGGAAAAGTCTGTAGATCATATATGTACAGCTTAAAGAAGAATTATAAAATAAATACCATGGGACCACCACCCAAGTCTAGAACGGAACATGGAAGCCCTCTGTAGTCGCCCCCCTCCACCCACAGCCCTTCCCCCAAAGGCAGCCCCTATCCTGATTCTGATAGTAAACATTTCCTCACTTTCTTTTACATTTTTATCACCTTATCTACTTCACCAATGTTTAATTTGGCTTAGTTTTGAATTTTGTACCATGTGCTGTAAAAGGTGCAGGATTTATATGATCTGCAGAGAAACCAGAGTGTACATAAGGTATCATATAAAAGAAACAGTTTTTTCTTGCTTTTTAAGTTGGCATACATTATTATTATTATCATCCAGTACTAGGATGTCTAGGACCCAAATACAGGTGTAGAGTAGAAATTATGATTGTGGGCACGCTTGTCTTATTTCTCGTCCCACAGAAACTTTATCGTTTTATTGTGATGGTCATTCCACTATGAAGATCTTTGATGTAGCTTTGATTTTCTTTCTTTTCTTTTCCTTCCTTCCTTTCTTCTTTCCTTCCTTCCTTCCTTTCTTGCTCTTTCAGCTTCAAAAATTCTTTTCTATTCCAAATTTGCTTAGATTTTAAAAATTATGAATCAATGTTGAATTTCATCCAATTACTTTTCCCGCGTTTATTTCCCCACTCACATTTCCTAAGCTACTAATGTGAGTAAGATTGACCTATGACTTTCCTTCTCTCACTGTTCTCAGTAGGTTTTCCTACTGTCATGAAGTGAGCTGGAGATGTTACCCCTTATTCTGTTATCCGGAAGAGTTTGTATAAGATTTTATCTTTTGTTCCTTACACATTTGGTGGAAACGGCCAATAAAGCCATCTGTGCTTAGAGTTTTATTTGGGGGAAGATTTTTTTCACTACTGATTCAGCGTTTTCAAGAATCCATTTTTTTCTGAGTTAATTTTGCTACCTTTCCAGGAATTTATACATTTCATTTCTAATTTTCAAACTCATTGGCATAAAATTTACATAGTTTTCTCTTTTTTTTTTAATAGCTGGAGCATTTAAATAAATCTGTCAGGGGCTAATTAAATATCTGGGTATTTCAAAGACCCATCTTTGGCGTAGCTTACCCTCTCTGTTGGCTATTTCCCCCCTATTTCATTAAGTTTTGCTTTGTATTCATTAGGGCCTCCTTTTATTTCCTTGTGGTTTGGTTTGTTATTTTTCTAAGTTCCTGAGATAAATGCTTAGTTCCTTACTTTTCAGCTGTTTTCCCCTGTTATATACATTCAGGCATAAAAAAAAGCTAAGTATAGCCTTCGCTGCATCCCACAAGTGTGATATTTAGTATTTTCATCATTGCTTATTTAAAAGCATTTTCTAATTTTTATCATGATTTATCCTTTGACCACAATAAGTTATTTAGAAATGTGTTTATTAATTTCCAAACAGATGGCTCTTTTCTGGTTATCTTTTTATTATCGATTGCTAGCTTAATTGCATTATGATCAGAGAATATACTCTGTATGATTTTAATTCTTTAAACATTTTTGACACTTGCCTAGAATATGTCTGATATTCATAAAAGTTCTGTTTGGGCTTGAAAATATTGCGTGTTGTAGAATACGGTCTTCTATATAGGTCTATATATATATAGGTCTATATGGGTCTATTAGATCGAGTTTGTTAACGAAGTTGTTCAAATCTTTATATGCTTGTGGTTTAATTTTCTATTTATTCTAATAATCATTGAGGCAGGAGTGCTAATTTCTTCTGCTCTGATAACGGACTGGTTTTCTTTTTTGGCCGCACCATAGGGTACGTGGAGATTTTAGTCCCCCGACCAGGGATCGAACCTGCTCCCCCGGCAGTGGAAATGTGGAGTCTTAACCACTGGACCACCAGGGAAGTCCAGTGTCTGCCAAGTTTTGTTTTATATACATTAGGGCTACGCTATTATATGCACACACATTTAAAATTCGTATATCTTCCTGATGAATCTAACACTTTATTATAAGTGACTATCTTTATTTCTAGTAATTCATTTTGCCATAAAGTCTATTTTATCATATATTAATAAAGCTACGCTGGCTTTGGGGGTTAGGGTGGCATTTGTGTCATGTTCTTCTTCCTCATCTATTCACTGGCTTTGGGGGTTAGGGTGGCATTTGTGTGGTGTTATTCTTCCTCATCTATTCACTTTCAAGCTCTCTCCATTCTTAAGTTTTAGGATGTGTCTTTGCTCCTAAATAGTTTTCCATATTCTAGGTTCAGTCATTGCTCCCCTGTGATGTCCTCCCCTGATCTACAGCAAGGCTGCTGTCAACAGACTCTGATTTTTTTCTTCATTTGGGAATATTTTCTTTCACCTTCTGTCTTAGTCTGTTCAGGGCTGTAACAGAATACCGTAGACCGGGCGGCTTATAACAACAGAAGTTTATTTCTCACAGTTCTGGAGCCTGGAAGTCCGAGATCAAGGTGCCAGCAGACTTAGGGTGTGGTAAGAGCCTCCTTCCTGGTTCACAGACTGCTGTCTTCTCCCTGTGTCCTCAGGGGAGAGGGGGCAAGAGCGCTCTCTGGGGTCTCTGTTATAAGGGCGCTGATCCCATTCACAGGGCCGCACCTCAGGACCTCATCACCTCACACAGGTTCCCGCTCCAAATACCCTCACACTGGGGATTAGGTTTCAACATATGAATTTGGGATTCACAAACATTCAGCCTATAGCACTTCCATTCTCTGCACATAGAATCTTGACAGTTTTCTTTCCGCATTTAAAAATCATTGTCCACTGCCTTCTGTCCTCCATGGTTCCTGCATTAATTCAGATTATTTCCCTACATGGAATGAACCATTTTCCCCTGGCTGATTTCAGGATTTTTTCCACCTTCGTTACCAAATTTGGCAAGTTTTCTGCCATTATTTCTTCAAATATTTTTTCTTAACCACACTTTCCTCTTTTTCCAGAACTTCAATGACACAAATGTTAGATCTTTTGGCATCATCCCACCGCCTCCTGAGTCTCTGTTCATTTGTTTTGCAACCTCTTCCCTCTCTGTCGTGTCAGCCGGATCGTTTCTCTCCAGGTTCTCTGCCTCTTTCCTCTGTCATCTTTAGTTTACTACTGAGTCCATCTAGTGACGTTTTTATTTTGGTTATTATATTTTTTAGTTCTAAAATTTCCATTTGAGGGAGTTCCCTGGTGGCCTACTGGTTAGGATTTCAGGCTTTCACTGCTGGGTCCCGGGTTCAATCCCTGGTCAGGGAACTGAGATCCTGCCAGCCGTGTGGCAGGGCCAAAAAATAATAATAATAAAATAAAATTTCCATTTGATTCTTCTTTGTATTTTCTATTTCTCTGCTAAGATTTTCTATCTTTCCATTTCTTCAAGAGTGTTTACTCTTATTCGTTGGCGCGTTTCTGTAATCCTTGCCTTGTCAGATAACGGTTTTCGTCATGTAATCCCAACACCTCTGTCATCTCGGCACTGTTATCGTTGACTGCTCTCTCTCCACAGTCCAGCTGAGATTTGATCCCTTGTTTGCTGGGTAATTTGGGATTGTGCCCTGGACATATTGAATATTATGTTATGAGACTCTGGTACTGTTTAGGTTCTGTGGGGATTGCTGATGTATTTCACTTTATCAGGCACTTGACGCAGGTGAGTCCACACTGAAAGCTCCCTCCAGCTGTTGCAGGGCTGTTTGGTTCTGTCCCTTATGTGCACCACCCAGTGGGATCCGGTCTAGCCCATCATGCACCCTCTAAGTCTGTGGTGTGCTGCTTGGGGCCAGCAATCCCAGGCATTCACAACAACTTTCTTAAGTGAATTTTCTTAGCTCCTCCCTTTCTACAGCCTCCCCAGTGCTTCCTGGCTTCCTGGAGCATCTCCTTTTGGTTATTTTGCCCGAAAGCTAGAACGTATTTACCCTGCTTTGTCTGCGTGCTTCTGTCTTCTGCACCTGCATCTTGGGCCATGTGGGAGGCGGAGGAGGAAGCCCCTCTTAATCATTTTCTTAAATATTTATTTATTTGGCTGTGTCAGGTCTTCGTTGTGACACGCAGAATCTTTCGTTGGGGCACGTGGGCTCTGTAGTTGTGGCGTGCGGGCTCCAGAGCGCAGGCTCAGTAGTTGCACCGTCCAGACTTAGTTGCCCCACAGCACGTGGGATCTTGGTTCTCCAGTCAGGGATCGAACCTGTGTCCCCTGCATTGGAAGGAAGATTCTTAACCACTGGACTACCAGAGAAGTCCTATTTTTTAAAATTTTTATTGGAGTATAGTTGACTTACAATATTGTGTTAGTTTCAGGTGTACATCAAAGTGAATCAGTTATACATATATATATATAAACTTTTAAATTTGACAGTTTCAGACTTACTGAGAATTGCAAGAATACAAAGAACTACAAAGAATACTTTGATATTTACAAAGAATTACTGTATACCCTTCACCTAGATTCCCCAAATATTAATATTTTATCACATTTGCTTTATCTCTTTCTCCATGTAGGCGTATGTGTGTGCATATATTTTTTTTTCCTGAACCATTTGAGAGTAATTTGTAAGCATGAAACCTCCCCCCCCCACCCCAAATACTTTAGTGTTTATTTCCTAAAAGCAAAGACATGCTCTTACATAACCTCAGTATAACTATCAAAGGCAGGAAATTAACATGGAAATGTTACTTGCTCATCAAATTTCCCCTCTGTCCTAACAATGCTTCTTCTAGGGAAAGAAAGCCCTGGGTCGTGAGATCTTTAGTCTCTCTTATTTGGAATAGTTCCTCAGCTTTGTTTTCCATGAGAGTTTTATTGCAGGATAACTTATTTTTGTAGAAGTGTCCCTCAGTTTGGGTTTCTCAGATGTTTGCTCACGATTAGATTCAGGTGTGAATCTGGGCAAGCATCCTGCAGAAATGAAATCGTGTTTTTCTCATCGCTTGAGGCACTTGATTTTGATTTGTTCCATCGCAGACGTTAACTTTCATTTTTAGGTTCAATTGGAGTCTGCCTGGTTTCTCCACTGTAGATACACTGTTTCCCCTTTGTGATTACTAAGTATCTTGGGAAGAGGTACGTTGAGACTAGTTATCTATCCTACAAATGCTGTTTATCATCAGACTTTCAGCTACTAGTCCTTTTTAAAATGTGCTTGTTAAATTGGTCTTAATTTTTCAACACGGGTTTGCCTATCCATGAGTAAATAGGGAGTCTGGCTGCACTGGGCTAGCTGGAGCAATCTGAATGGGTCTAAGTGTCCTGTGCTTTGGTTAAGCGAAACCCGAACTCAGTGTGGAATGAAATTGAGGTGCAAGCAATTCCTTTACGTGCTGGAAAGAATCTAAAGCCTTAGGGAGCCAGGCACGTTAGATGGATTTATCACGTGCATTAAGACAGACATCGGTGGGGCAAGGGCCTGATTCCTGGGGAAGCAGTGCAGTTAGTGGCTGTTTTCCGTGGGTCAGGGATAAAGGGGCTTCCTGATTCCAGGGGAGAGAGTCTGTATCCCGTAGTGCCAAGGTACAGCAACAGCTCTTCACTGCCAAGGGCAGAGTGGGTACCTTTACGTCAGCCGGCAGAAGAGTTGGGTGGTCATTAGAATGGCTTGACCCACAGGAATTCTGGGTGGCAGTGAGCTATCATGTGGTTCCCCGGACTGAAATTGATAGGAAACCCGCGAAGGGCGGACTTGTTACATTTGACTGAAGCAACAAACTGGAATTTTAATGAACACAGCCAGCTGGTGAGTCACTGCGCTAGAAGTCACAGCCACTAGCTCAGTGGTCAGACCTGAATCAGTTCTCAGTCCCAGAGTCCTTTTAATTAAGGAAGAGATGGGTGTTCCTGGGGCCGGATCCTGTGCTGGCACCATAGGTATTAAAACAACAATAGCAACAATTTTTCTCCTAGCCTTTCTGAAAAGGACCTGCAGCCACATACCCCACGTGGTGCCCTGGGGAGAGCAAAATATTCAGACCTTCAGGGGATCACCAGACATTTACTCTGAGCCAACACTGATCCTCAGGAGAGAGACCCCAGCAGAAACCAGCCCTGCCGGCACCTTGATCTCGGACTTCCAGCCTCCAGAGCTGTGAGAAAATAAATTTCTATTGTCTAACCCACCCACCCCCGTCTGTGGGAATTTGCTCTGGCAGCCCCAGTAGACTAACATGAGCTCGTTCTCAAGCTCACCCTGGTCACCCAGGGAAGCTGCAGGAGCAGGTAGCTTCTTCTGGAGGCGCCCTTTCCAGGTCCCTCCGCTTGCATCTCTGATTTTATGGGGAGTTCCCTAAAACGAGTTGACTGACCAATAAAAAATAGAGCCCGCTGCAGTCACGCTAAGTTGGCACTGGCTGGAAAAGGACTGATGGCATCCCGGCCCTACTGGACTGGCCCAACTGGCCAGTGGGCCATTTTTGAGCAATAGATTTGGTTATGTTATCTGCTTTACCTGGAAGGAGAGGTGACGGAGATATTTGTCTACACTGATGATCAGGGACTGAGAAGGAATGGGTTTGGAGGGTTAGGGTTAAGGAGATCTGGGGAGGAAGTAGGGGGATGGACAGACCTTTTGGAGTGGGGCCAGATGTGAGAATATTTGCGTTCCACATGCATCTCACCAGATGTTCCTGTTGTGTAGGATGCGCTGGACAGCCAGGTGGAGAAGATGGCCCATTCTGCAGATGTTGGCTGCTGCCTTGTCCAGCCATCCCAGTCTCTGCACAAAAAGTCCATGACAGAAGTGCCAATGGCGGCATGGCTGGAGACAGTCTGTGGATTAACAACACAGGTCTCTCCCCACCGAGGCCCGTCTGGCCGCCGTCCAGCGCTCAGTCTCTCAGCAGCTGAGACCAACACGGGGTGGTGATGTGGCACCATATCCTGGGCTCCCAGCAGCCACCCGGCAGCCAGTCCATCCCATCCAACCTCGCTGAGGACGTGCTTATCCTGGGCGTGGTTTTCCTTCCCATCTGGATCCTTCCTGAGTGCCTGCTTCACTTTCACACTAACCTATCCACGATCGCCTCTGACCAAGGAACCAAGGGAGAGCCTCTAGGCCTGACACCCATGGGGCCTCTGAGTCTTCCCCGTGTCTCTCATCCAGAAGGGCCGAGAGGAGGAATGGCCCACGTAAGGTGCCCAGGGTGCCAGCGGGGGAACAAACCTTGAAGGCTGGGTTTCTGAGCTCTCAGATGTGTTCTCAGCCAGCAATCAATAAACAGCACTGGTTTTCCTGTGGCCAGAAAGCATGGGTCCAGGGCAAAGTGGGCGAGGCCCCTGTCACTGTCACACTTAAGGGTCCCCACTTGCTCTCTGTGCTCAGAACTCTGGGATCTGCTGGTTTATTAAGTCTTGGTATCTGGGAAGGAATGTATTCCACGGGGGAAGCTTTTGCCTGTACACAGGTTTTCCTAAACAGTATTTGCCCTTCCTTCCTGCCACATTTATAACTGTACCTCCTCCACCAACTCTAAGAAGTGGGAGTGGGCAATCCCTCCCACTTTACAGATGAGCACCCAGACCCCCGGAGGATGCAGCAGCGGTGGCGCTGGGATCCTGGCGCCAGCAGGCCCCGAGGCGCGTCTCAACCATGGATCTGTGGATCTGAATCCTGAGCAAGGACTAATCTGCTCCACGCAGGTCTCCCCAAAGCGCTTCTCTCATCAGGGCGGAGAAAGGCAGCGTTTGGAGATGGGAAGCCAAGAGTTAATGGTTAAAACACACACGTGCAACAATCCCGTGCTTCCTCACGGCTGCTAATCTCCGACATGAAGTGTGGGTGAGTAATTCTCACCGGGACGGTAACCGGTGGTCAGGCGCTCGGCCGTGCGCGCTGCACGGAGGCCGGCCTCTCCTCCCGCCCCGCCCCGCCCCGCCCCGCGCCCTCCGGCCGCAGCCGGGTTATATTTGGCAACACGGTTTTCTGATTTTAATAGACCGCAAACCTGCTCCTTAGAAGAATCGGATGGGCAGAAAAGGAGACGAGGAGGTGGGGTGGGGTGTCTCGGAGCCGCGCGCGGGGGCGGGGAAGGGCGGGCGGGGAGGGCCGGGGTTTGGGGCGCCCCCACCCGCGGTGACGCGCGCCCCCCGCCCTCCGCAGCGCCACTGCTATGGCTGAGCCGGGCCGTCGGACGCCGCTGCCCGGAGCCCCTGAGCCGCCCGCTCGCGGGGAGCCTCGGTGAGCAGCCGCGGCCGGGCCAGGCCTCCGCGCTGCACCCGGGCCTGGCACCGTGCGTCCTGGGCCGGGGCGCCCTGCGCGGCAGGGTTGGCCGGAGATGGCCCGGGAGTGGCCCGTAGGTGGCTGTAAGGTGGCTCGGGGTTGGTCGGGGATGGCCCGGAGGTGGCCTTGAGCTGACCCGGAGATGGTCGGGTGTGGCCCGAAGGTGGCGGGGTGACATCCCGCAAGCCGGGGTCCCACGCCCCCAAGGCGCCCTTGCTGGGGGCGGGAGTCCTCTCTGCCTCTCCAGGCGCCCCCGAGGGCCATGGGCCACCCCTCTGGATTGCGCTGGTTTCCCGGGACCCCGCGGGGCGCGGCGGCAGGCGCACAGGCCCTGGCTGGGCGCGCAGGTATTTGCCGGGGGCGGGGCGCGACTCCGGCATTTACGCGTCGCCGACTGAGCTTCCCTCAGGAAGGCGCGGCCCTTGCGATTTGTTTTTTTTTTCTTTTTTTGGTGTCTAGTTTTTAATCTCACGTGTTTGCGTTTCCGGGTGGTGGTGGCGTAGCTGTCGAATGCTCACAGAATCGGACGCCACAGAATAAAGGGTTTAATTGGGTGTGAGGAATCAGGGAGGAGGCACCAGCCTCACAGTTTTCCTGGAAAAACCTGCCCCTCCCTTTGACCTTGCATCTTGGGAGAGGCGGATCCGGTTCTCAGCAGTTCCCTCCCGCTCGGCGTCTTAGGTTTTGATTCATTATCCTCGTTCTGCAGCGACGGAATGCGGTAAAGCTTCTCTGTTGCACTTGTCTGCAAATGCAAGGAACGGACCTGCGGGTCGGGGCGCTGGCTTGCAGAACAGCGGGAAATCGGAACTGCCTCTCGGCCTCGGCTGCCACGCCGGGGCCGGGCGCTGTCAGGGGCTGGGAGGACCTGCTGCCCACCCGGCCGGAGGCTCCCCTGCCCTGGGGAGGGTGGAGGGAAAAGGTACCGGGCAGGCCGTCTGCCAGGGTTCAGGGCGCTTCTAGCCCTTCGCACTTTTCTGAGAGCTGATTTGTGCCCGTGAACTAAGACTCCATCTGGCAACTACCTGCAGTAGTTTCTCCCCACATTCACGGCAGACAGATCCCTGCCTACCTTCTCATAAACTTCCGTATTAAGGAGCGAAGTTCCTCCTTTAACGTGTTTCCAGGACACGTGACCAGAACGCTGCCGGGCCTTCGCCCGCGGATGGTACCACCGTGAGCAAGCCCCGGGGTCTGGGGCTTCGGCACCACAAGTTTGCATTCATGATGCCCGCGAGATCTAGGCGACTGTGAACATGGCATACGATAAATAAACTGTTATAAGAAAGAAAAAGATGAGACAGAGGAGGGTCATAATCCAAATGCCACCCATTCCATAGCACCTGCTGTATGCCAGGCACTGTTCTGGTTTCTCTACCTGTGCTCAGGTGTGTAGCTATCACCCTGCAGGAAGCCTAGGAGAGGCCCGAGGACAGAGGTGGGACTTCAGGGAACCAGGCTCGGAGCACATCCTCCAGGAGCCTGCAAGGGAGGAAGTGAGGGTCTCACAGTGAATCACTCAGAAGTGAGGAGCCTAAGACCCGGGAAGGGGAAGGTCCTCGTCCCAAGTCACAGACAAGCGTTATGCCCCATGTCTCTTAGGCGTAGTCAGGGGACTTAAGGGACCTCCGCTGGGGCCTGGATCCCGCACCAGGCCTGCGTCCTCAGCTCTGCCCTGCCCGACCCTGGGGTCTGACAATCCCATCTCCCAGCAGCGCTGCCTTGCCTCCACACTCACCCTGCTCCCTATCAGGGGTCGGTGGGCTGTGAGCCACGCCCCCAGCGACCGTGCTGTGCCGTAATCCAGTGCAAAGTGGTGAGACCTTGTCCTTCGCACCCAGCCAGGATCTCCTGCTGAGAGCGACCTGCCTGCGGCCCACCTCAGTGAAAGGGTCAAGCCTCCCAGCCGATCTGCGCCTGGAATAGACCTCTTAAGTCAGCGTCACACCTGTGCACTCCAGGTAAGCAGCCTTGGGACGCCCGCTCCCTCCCTGGCGCTGGGCTGTCAGGCTGGCTAGGTTCCCTGCAGTGGCATCCAGCAAAGGTCCTGCAGACGGGGGGCCCTTCCTTGCTGGCCTCTTCCGTGACTCTGCCTCTAGCCTGTGACTCAGATGAGCACTGGGTCCACTCAGCTCTGGCAGATCTCTGGGGTGCCTCTGTCACCACCCCAAAGGGCTGGGACCCTCTGTGCAAGTCTCACCATGTGTGAGGGACTCCTCCTCCCAAGTCTTCACCAGTACACTAGGTAAGCACTTGGGCCCCTTTACCTCTGACTTTTGCCTTTTTTTTTTCCTGATTATAAAGGAAATTCTAAAATTATAGAGAAGTGCGATCAAGACAATCAGTACTACCCCAAATTAACACCTGCATAGGTCACTCCTGCACGTGGATAGGTGCTGCTGTGGACTGAATTGTGTCCCCCGAATTCATTTGTGAAGGCTTGACCCCCCATGTGATGGCACTTGGAGGTGGGATCTTCAGAGGGAATTAGGGTTGGATGAGGTCGTGAGGGTGGGGCCCCCAGGATGGGATTAGTGCCCTTATAAGAGACATCAGAGAGCTTGCTCTGTCTCTGTCTCTGTCTCCCTCTGCCATGTAGGGATTCTGAGATGCATCCACATTGAGTAGTTCACCCCTTCTCTGAGGAGCCTTCCGTGATGTACGTGTTACAGATATTTTTAAAATTTTTATTTATTTATTTTGGCCATGCCATGTGGCCTGTAGGATCTTAGTTCCCCGACCAGGGATCAAACCTACACCCCCTGCATTGGAAGCATGGAGTCTTAACCACTGGACCACCAGGGAAGTCCCCAAATGCTTTTTTAAAGTTTTACAAGCGACTAATTTTAGACTTACAGAAAAGTTACAAAAATAGCACCGAGTTCTGTAGGTTCCCCTGGTGTTACGTCCTCTGTGACATCTTCCTGTAGATCATGGTCAGAACCAGGACACCTCTACACTGTTCACCGGACAACCAGCCTTCCTCTCACCAGTTCCCCACTGATGCCCTTTTTCTGCCCCACCAGGATCCCAGCTGTTGTGCTTCCTTGGTCTCTTCCAGTAGGTGACCCTTCCTTAGTCTTTCCTTGTCTTTTATGACATTGATGCTTTTAGAAACTATGTACTGACGAGTTGTTTTGTAAAATGCTGCTCAAATTGACTTTATCTGCTCTTTTCTCGTGCTGGGAACGAGGTGATGCATTTTTGGCCAGACCACCCCCACCCGCTCTGCCCCCCCCGCCCCCCCCCCACCAGCGCCCATGTGCCTGTCTTCACGAACTGCGTCAGGAAGTCGCCGTGTCCACACGGCTCGTTGACAGTGATGTAGGACTGCCTCAATGCTTTCTCCATGTGAAGTGGTCATCCTTCCTTTCCCTGAATCCTCACTCACCAGTGCCGGTGTCTCGCACATCTTGCATCTGCGTTATTACTGTGATGTTTGCTGTCAGGCCTCCCTTGTCCTTTCCTTTTTCATTGCTGGTTGGAATTCTCCTGGAAGGGAAAGGCGTGTCCTCTCCTCATCCATTTAGTTGATTATTTGTTCCTATCTGTAGGGACACATGAATGATGGCTTTGCTCCATGGGTTAGAATCCAGTGGTAACAATATTTTGTCCAGCAGATGGTTCCAGCGCTGGCTTCAGGGACAACCTCAGGCTGCTGCTGGACTCTCTCAGCAAGCCCATCTTTTCTTTCTTTTAAGTTAAACTATTTTTTTTCTCATTGTCTTACTTTCTGGAACTACAGGATGTTCCAGGCTCGGCTGGTTCCCAAAATCCTTGGTTTGTGGTTTCTTTCACTGAGTTTTTGTTTGTTTGTTTGTTTTTTAATGTTTTCCATTGTTTCCTTGCTTCTGTGTTGGTTTTAAACATCTGATGCTAGTCTGGTTCTTTTGACCCTGTTGTTTTTGCCTGGAGGCCTTGAGGATTTTATCCTTATCTTTGGAATCTTATAGTTTTACTAGGGATGTTTCAGAGTTGATTGGCCTGGATTTGTTTTTCTAGGTACCCAGTGGGCCTTTTGAGATGTGCAGATTCAGATCTTTTTCTGTATATGGAAAGTTTCCACGGATTATAGCTTTAAATATTAGCTTTGTTTGTGCCATTGCTTTGTTTTTCTTCTTTAGAGATCCTGAAGATATGGATACTATCCCTCCTCTGCTCATCTTCCCTTCTTTCTCTCTGACTCTTTACTGTTTCTTTATGTCACTCCCTTCTCTTGGTGTCTCCTGGCCTGGTCTTCAATCTTCGATGCTCCTTATTAGATTTTCATTTAAGTTTATCCTTCCTTGGGCACCTTATACCCTATTTCTCATTTATGGCTTTCTCCTTCTCCTTCTCCTTCTCCTTCTTCTTCTTCTTCTCCTTCTGTGAATTTGATCAACTGTCTTTTCACTTTTCCCCATTTTTGGTTCACTTTAGTGTTTGAATTTCTAATTCAGGGTGGTTTTATACACCCTCAGATGGCTGTTTGAAGAAGCTTAATTCTGTATGGATTTAGTTTTCTCCTGCTTCAGGTTGCTTTTAAACTGGGGGAAGTTGTACCAATTCTTTTATGTGAAATTTTGTTTCCTGATTTTCTCCAGTAGTCTCCTGTGGACTTTCTTTTCTTTTGTTTGTATTTATGATTTTGGGGTGTTTTACAAGATTCCTAGCTTAATGGCCCCCTTTTGTGTCATCCTGGGGACGTCCACATGTTTTAGTGAGTTGTGTGTGTGCTGTGGTGATGGGGGTCTTTGTGTTGAAGACTGCATTTCTTTTTTCTTCTTTTCTCTTTCTTTACCTGGTTACTAATAGGAGTTTCTCTCTTCCTTTTTTCCGTTTTTCTCCTCAGAAGCTCTGTGTTTGGAAAGCTGACCTTTCAAATCATGCTGTCCTTTCACATCACTCTGGCCTCTTAACTTGAGTCTGTTAACTTTGAATAGCTCACTTGGCCCTTTATCTGTCTTTACATCGTATGTCTGCCCTCCCCAGCCCACCCTGACCTCCACCTTCTTTATCAAGATTAATCAGCACATAAAATTGTCCATGTATGATGTACAACCTCTTGATTTGATGCATTTATAAATTGAAAATGATTCCCACCATAGTATTAGCTACTATCCCCATCCTGTTATAGTTACCATTTGTTTTCTGTGGTGAGAACATGTAAGATCTGCTGTCTTAGCAATGCCATGCCCTCTGATGGGGTCTGGGCCTTGTAGTTCTGTGAGCTCCCTTCCTGCAGTCAGGAAGGGGTTCTCGTGTTGAAAGTGGCTTTCATCTTTCCAGTGCCATCCACTAATCCACGCCAGCCCCGTCTGTCCTCCTGGCGCTGGGTGGGGGCTGGGTGGGGTGGACGGGGGCGTGAATGATGGTGGTCCCGGGATTTGCTGGTTTTTCTCCCTTTACTCACGGTTACTTGGAGGTTCTGCTACTCTGTCTTCGAGTAATGCCAAGGGTGTAGTTTGGCAAAGAATCTTTGATGTCGTGAAATTCTTTTGTGGAATTTGGCGAGGAGATTTTGGGGGGACTTGATTCCTGTACAGCTACATTATCTCCCTGAGGAACATTCTTGTCCAAGTCTGTTTGTCTTCATTTCTTATGGAAATTCCTAGGGGTGAAGCTGCTAGGTCACAGAGTAGGTGTGTGTCTTGTTTTATAAGAAACTGTCCGAACTTCCCCCCAGATGGCTGCACCATTTGGTATGCAAATTCCAGTTGCTCCAAGTGCATGCCAACATTGGCGTTTGATCTTTTTCACTCTAGTCTCACTGGGGAGTGTGTGGTCGCAGCTCTTTGTGGTTTTCCCTTCCGTTTCCCTCGGTACTAATACACTGAGCGCATCTTTGTTGGGCGTTTGTATGTTTCCTTTTGTGAGGCGCGTGTTCATATCTTTTGCCTATTTTTATTGGGTTGTTTGTCTTATTATGATTGAGCTGTAGGTGTTCTTTATATATCCTAGAGGCCAGCTCTTTGTCAGATAGGTCTTGCGACTATTTTCTCCCCATCTGTGTCTCACTTATTCATTTTCTAAAGTGGACCTTTGGATGAGCAGAAGTTTTACATTTTGAGAAAGTCCAATTGATCAGGTTTTGTGTGTGTGTGTGTGTGTGTGTGGTTATTTCTTTTTGTGTGTCTTGTCAAAGAAACGTGCCCTCCTCCACGTCCCAGCCGTCTTCTCCTGCACATTCTCCCTGTGCCCTTCTGACAGGACCCCAGTAGTGTCGGACAGCCTCCTCGTGTTCTGGCCTGAGAGGCTCAGCTGGCCCGTGTCCTGCAGAGGCTGGAATCGCCACTTGCCCTGGGAGCTCCAGGTCTTTTTGGGGAAATGTTATCTGAAGACCCGCACGGCTGGGTGCTAGCGGAACTCATGGCTTCTGCATTGGTCTCGACTTTGTGTATTTTCAGAGGACAGCGCTAGAAACAATTTTAAGAGAAAATGCATCGTGATTTTATACTGAAAATTTTAATTCAAATTTAAGACTATAGATAATTATTTCTTTATTTTTATATGTCCATCTTCTTTCTCTTAGGCTGAGATTCTTGGCTCCTAAGATGTTCATAAGATTACTTCTTTGCTTTATTCTATTAGTTTCAAAATAATATCGATGTGTTAAGAGAGTATGGTTAGTAAAAAAAAAAGTTTGATTTCTTTTTTTTTTTTTTTTTGCGGTACGTGAGCCTCTCACTGTTGTGGCCTCTCCCGTTGCGGAGCACAGGCTCCGGACGCGCAGGCTCAGCGGCCATGGCTCAAGGGCCCAGGCATGTGGGATCTTCCCGGACCGCGGCACGAACCCGTGTCCCCTTGTATCGGCAGGCGGACCCCCAACCACTGCACCACCAGGGAAGCCCCATCTTTGTCTTTTTAACCCTCTTCTCTCTCCTCTGTTGGTAATATTTTTAAAGTAGTTTTTGATTTATGTTTCTACTTAACAGTAATACAGGCAAATGCATGTGTATTTCCACTTGCCCTGTGCCGTCTTAGGGGAAGGGTAACCTGCTATGAGCCTGTTGTACCGTTCATTGTGCTCACTTAGTACCAGGTCTCAGCATCGCTGTGCAGAGATTGCCCTCATTCTTGTCCTCAGCTGCCTAGCATTCCCCGAGGGGCTGGATCTTAACCTAGTCGACGAGCTCTCTGTCCACGAACATTTGGATTGTTTCCAGTTGAATATCCTTGTGCACGCATGGTTTTTATATATTTTCAAGTATATCTTTGACTAGGTTCTTAGAAGTGGGATTTCGAGGGCAAAAGGAAAATGACTGTGTACTTTTGCTATATATTGCCAAAATCCCCTCCCCAGGAATTGCACTATCGTGTGGCATTCTACCAGCAACGCATGAAAGCCTGCTTCTCACAGCCTTGCCAACAGACAATGTTGTCAAACTTTTGGGGGTTTGCCAGGTAGGGGAGAAACGGTAAATTCAGTGTATTTTTATTTGCATTTCTCTTACCAGGAGTGAAGTTGAGCATCTTTTCATGTATTTAAAGGCTTTTTGTGTTTTGTGTTTTGTGTGAACAGTTTATTCATAAGTCTTGCCCATTTTTTTTCTTTCTTCTCTGGGGTTGTTTGGCTTTTTTCTTCTCAATTTTCGGAAGTTCATTATATATTAGCCTTTGACCTATGATATAAGTTGCATATATTTTCTCTATTTTGTCATTTATCATTGAACTTTGCTTATGGTAGGGTTTTCTTTTGTTGTTGTTTTTCCCATGCAAAATCACATATGCGTTTATCCCACCAAGCCTCCATCTCAGGGGGGACCACTCCGTTTTGAGGTGCACACTTGCTAGTGGTTTCTGAGTTCCCAGTTCTCAGAACCATCACACATCCTTTTTCCCAGGCTCACCAGCTCCTGCACGGTTTCTTAGGGGTTTGGTGGTGGTGGTTTGGAAGTAGTGGCTGGCAGAGTGAAGCTGGCTGCAAAGTCCCTCCTCTGGAGTCTGGGCTCCTTTGTGGGGTTTAGTGGTGATGCTGTGAGGCCCGGGGCTGGGTGTCAGGAAGCAGTTAGCCTCTGCAGAGACCCCCTGGCAGGCTCGCTTTGGGGATGCCCACTGTGACGGCACAGCCCCCGTAGGTAAGAGGCTGAGGGATCCTGAGCTCCCAGCCCCCGCCCAAAGCAGAACCCCCAGAACCCAGGGAGTGCGAGCAGGAGCCCAGCTGGGGTGCAGCCGCTCCAGACACCTCCTGGGGCAGGAGTGAGCCTCCCGCTAAGCTTTGCGCACATTTCTGACCACACAACCCCAGTGAAGCGAGACGGTTGTTCTAAGCCGGCAGGTAGTAGTGATCGGAAGGGAGGCAGCGCTTTGTCATCTTTTTGTGGAAGATGTTTTTAGTTTGTTTTTGGTTTTACTTTTCTGGTGGCTCCGTTTAGTATTGAGAGGAAATTTGGGGAGTTTCAAGAATGATGACAGCCATTTCGCCTCCAGCTCAGAAGTCTGTTTCTTAATTTCCACTTAATGGCTCCATTGATGTATTTGGGTTGAAATCTCTTTCATTTTCTGCTTCCTATTTGTTGCGCCCTTTTCTTCTTTCTTGCCTTCGTCTGGATTGACTGAGGTTTTCCTCTTCTCTTCTATTTAAACATCGTATATTCTATTTTCTATCATCTTCATGACCATCACTAAAAAACAGCAGACAGGGCTTCCCTGGTGGCACAGTGGTTGAGAGTCCGCCTGCCGATGCAGGGGACACGGGTTCGTGCCCCAGTCTGGGGGGATCCCACATGCCGCGGAGCGGCTGCGCCCGTGAGCCATGGCCGCTGAGCCTGTGCGTCCGGAGCCTGTGCTCTGCAACGGGAGAGGCCACAGCAGTGAGAGGCCCGTGTACCACAAAAAACAAAACAAAACAAAAAACAGCAGGCAAAATTAACTTTGCAAGGCTGCAGTGAACCAGAACCCTCCTCCCAGGTAATACAAGGACTTGGGATACTCTCCATCAGTTTCTCCCTCTCCTAACTTTTATGTTTTCTTGTTTGGCATTTTGTTTCTAACTCGTTTACTTTGTAACACCACTAGTAATCGTTGTTAGTTCTTTACACTCATTTATTTTTCTAGTTCCTCACATATTTAGCACTTTTGCGGCCTTTCCGTGTTCTTCTGGCCTCTCAGGTCCCTCTAGAACCGTTCTCCTCTGCCTGAGGCAGATCCTTTAGTTTCCTTTGTTCAGTCCTGGCATCCACGCTCTCGGTTCCTTTTTTCCTTTTCGGGGGGTCTGAAAATATCTTCCTTTCAAGAATGAAGGTGGAATCTGTTCTGACTCGGGCTTGAATTCCTCTTGGGCAGGTACTTTTTAAAGTGCGTTTCCTCCTTTATTCCGTTGTCTTATGGCTCTGTTGTTCTGATGAGAAGTTAGTCGTTAGTCTAACCGTCCTTCCTTTGAACGTAAGCTTTCATTCCTCCGGCAGATTTTATTATTTTCTCTTTGCCTCTGTTTCGTTTTTCCTCAGGTTTCATTATGATGCGTCTGGAGTTTGACTTACTTTGAATCTTTGGACGGTTGTCTTTCATCAGTTTCAGAGAATTCTCAGTCGCATCTGCAAATCTTGCATCCACGTTTTCGCCCTCGTTTTTCCTTCTGAGAGCCCTTCCCATCCTGCCTCTGCCTCGCTCTCCTCTCTTATCTCTGCCTCGCTCGCCTCTCTTTTCTGTGCTGCCTTTTCCGTGCTCATTTCTGGGTCATGTTTTCTGTGTCATCTTCCAGTCACTAGTTCAGTCTTATGCTACGAGGTGTCCCTTGTGTCTTAACTCCAGTTACTATATTTGTTTTTCTAAAGTGCTCTCTGTTTTATTCATGTTGAAGATGCTACGTCTTGTCGTTTTCTACTCCATGAAGTTGTCTTCAAGCTTCTAACTTATTTCTTTTAAAAAAATAGAACCAGACCGTGGGGAGGGGGGAGAAGGGGTCTCTGGGGCCTCTGCTCAGATGTGCTGTGAACCCAAAGCTGCCCCCCGAAGTAAAGCCTAGTTAAAACCCAGCCAGGGTTGCTGTTCTGTGACCGGTAGTCGCTAATTCTGCGCTGAGGTCTGTGCGCGTCTCTTTCTGGTTTGTAAACTTGGTTCCTTCTCAGTTGTCGTGTCCCCTGCCCTCCCCGAGTCATTAGCTGTCCTTGAACGATTGTCTGTGGGTTTCCCTGAGACCTCGGGTGAATGTGCTCTTCTAGGAGAGGGTCACACTCACGCCTGCCGGGCAGCTGGGGCACCTGGCTGGGAACCGCTCCAGACCCCTCCTCTGCCCGGAGGCCCTTGTTCCCCCCTGGGCTCCTGCTGTGCGAGGACCGGCTGGTGTGCGCACTCCTCAGGACTGGGCTTCCTGGGGCTGCTGCCTTCACGGCAGCTCTCTCTGCAGCCCCGTGGAATGGGGTGGTGGATGCAGTGGGGGTGAGCACAGCTGAATAGCCCCCGAGGGTCAGCCCTTTGGTCCTAGCTTAGCCCCAGGAGGGTAACTGGTGGAACTCCCCACTGGAGCAAGTACGCCGTCCCGTCTTGTCCCCAGGAGGTGTTACTTTAGGCAAAGGCTGCCTTAGTTTTTCCATAATGTGCTACCTCTCCGTCCAGGCGCTCCTGGGACTTTGGCGTCTCAGCACCTTTGTTGCCTTTAGTTGGGAGGTGAGTGAGTGAGTTCTGACCCAACCAGCCCACCATTACCTGAAAAGGAATTCTGAAACTCTTCTTTGCTCCCACGGAGTATTGCAGATGGTTTGGAGATGCTGGTTTCCATCCAGGGTGGGGCAGTGAGCACAAGAAGCCGCCTTAAAGTGGGGCTGCAGCCTTGAGGCCACATTGTCACGATTTCAAGGCCATAGTTGGAATGACCACAGGTGGACCAGGGAACCTTACCCTGTGAACTTGGAAGAGGATGTGGAATGAGGTGTCCACACCCTAAAACAACTTCTCATCCCAGTGCCAGCGCCAGTGCCAACCACAGCTTGGAGAAACTAGCAGCGTTTCTGGGGAGGGTTCAGTTCATGTGAGGGGCATGCCTGGGAAAGGCTGGACACCTCTCTCTCTCCTGGTCACCCTGTCCACCAAGAATCTTAGAAGTGAGGGCATGCGGGGCAAGTCACCAGGGAGCTTCCTCTGTGGACAAGCTCAGGGAAGAGCTGCTCAGTTAATGTTTCTGGTACCTCTCATCCCAGGGGCTCAGGCCAACGCGGGAGGCCCTGCCAGCGGTTAGAGAGCTGGTGGACACAGGGCGGATGAGTTGTCGAGCTGACTGGGCCGGCGGGGCGTGGATGAGTCCAGACAGAGCCACCAGCGTGCAGCCCGATGAGCGCAGAAGCCCTGCAGAGCCGACGCCCAAAGCCAGCTGTGAGTCAGGTAGAGGCAGGGCTGGCTGCAGCATCCACTCAGGTGGGGTCAGGGAGCTGAAGTCGGGAAGAGAGTTGAGAAAGGGCAGCACCCTAGATGGCACCGTGGGAAGCAGGCCGCGCCCCTCACTCCCAGCTCCCGGGCCAGGTCCTCCGAGGGTCCAGCACCCCACGTTCCCCCGAGGAAGGCAGGCGGACCCTCTGGGTGTGTTGCAGGGCGTTGGCTGCTTTGAGGCTCGCTGGGGCAGATTTCTTGGGACTGCTTGTGTCTATTTAGTTCGTTCTGTTTCTCCTGGAGCCAGAGCAGCAGTTGTGCAGGTTGGACTCTTAACTGGGAGGTTGACACAGGTTCTGTCTTCAGCGGGGGTGGTGCATCGGTGAGCACGTCCCCGGGGTGTCATGCAGAGGTCGCACGGCTGTCCCCACAGGCCACGCGCACGGGGGCGACTCGTCTTGCGAAGCACTGCTCAGGGCAGTTGGCTTGCGAAGGGACGTGAATCAATTAAAATCCAACATCTTTTTTTTTTGGCAAGGTTTGGGAGGGAATTAAAGCAGCCTTTGCCAAGAAGCCCACAGGCCATGGTGACGTCAAGTTTGGAAGCAGATGGAAGGGTGAGCACACCTGCGGTCAGCAAGCTGGTGTGCCGCCGGCAGGTCCGAGCCGTGAACTGCCCACCTTGGTGTTAATTAATGCCCGCTCTGGCTTCACTTTATCTTTTCTTTTTTTTTTTTTTTTGCGGTACGCGGGCCTCTCACTGTTGTGGCCTCTCCCGTTGCGGAGCACAGGCTCCGGACGTGCAGGCTCAGTGGCCATGGCTCACGGGCCCAGCCGCTCCGCGGCATGTGGGATCTTCCCGGACCGGGGCACGAACCCGTGTCCCCTGCATCGGCAGGCGGACTCTCAACCACTGCGCCACTAGGGAAACCCTCACTTTTTTTTTTTTTTTTTTTTTTTAATACCGTCTGAACTTGGGACCTGGGTCTGCAGGAGGGGAGCGAGCTGCTCCCTTGTTCTCTCCCGCCAGGGTCTGCAGCCCATGTGGTCCCTTGTGCTGCCCAACACTGGGGCATTGAGGGACCCAGCAACTGGCCTTCTCCCCTTGGGGTCCCGGCCCTCAGACCCCTCCCCCTTGTCTTGTGCCAACATCCCCTGGTGGGAGTGCACCTGCCTCTCTCCCTGACTCTCCACAGCACGTGCTCATAATTCAGCTGAATTTTCCGCCGGGCGCCGTCAGCTGCAGCAGTGGGTCGGCAGCGCCCTGGCTGATGGTCCTTGGCCAGTGTCGCCTGCTTGTTTGTGGCAGTCAGTGTCTGTCTTTTCAAAGCCTGGCTCGAGCGCGAGCATCTGAGTCCAGTCCGGCCTCGCTCCTGGTGGCCAAGGTGGCTCCGGGCCTCTTCTCTCACCTCCGGAGCCCAGGTGTGTGCTCTGAAGAGCTGGTGCCGCTGGCCGGGCTCTCGGGGTGACGGCGGGGCACGCCCGGCTGCTCGCTGGGTCCACACTTAGTTCAGTCAATCGCAACTATGGGCCGCCCTCCCCTGCTCCTCGTGTAGAGAACCCTCTAGAACTTAAGTGTCTGTACCCCTGCCAACCTCACGAGAGCCCTCAGAGAGCAGACTCGCAACCCGGGAGGGGGCCCGACCCGGTGACTGTGGTCCTTGGGGAGAAGCGGGAGGGATAGGGTCTTCCTACTGATGCCACCAACTGTGTTCACGCGACTCCCAGCACATGGCCGGGCTCTGCCCACGCGCGTGTGCAAAGACCAGCCAGACTGTGTGCTGCCCGCACCCGTCCTTCCCTGTAACAAGGGAGAGGAACTCGTATAAAAAAAACAACAAAGGGACACTTCTTTGAAAAGCAGCCGATAAAGGGACTTTCCTGGCCGTCCAGTGGTTAGGAGACTGCGTGCTTCCACTGCAGGGGTCACGGGTTCGATCCCTGGCTGGGGAACTAAGATCCCGCAAGCCGTGCAGCGTGGCCACAAAGCAAAGCAAAGAAGCAAAAGCAGCAGATACAGTAAAAAATGCAGTTCTGCTGATGGCTCTTCCCCAGGAGCCGCTCCGGACCGGCCCTGCTTCCTCTGCCGCGTGCAGCGCTCGGAGGACCGAGCCCGTGCTCGGTGCCCGGCTGGGCCAGAGCCCATTCACAGACCCCCAGGCTGGTCCCCGCCGCTCGCGACGCGAGAGCAGATGTTCCAGGTTGCTGCCCTGAAACGGGCTGACTCTTCAGGCCTTGGCCGCACGGCAGTTCCTGTAGCTAAAAGCTCTCTGAATTGGGGAGAATCCCTCCGTGCAGCGTATGTCCGACCTGGGCCTCATCCCCTGGAGCCGGGGTCCCCCGCCTGCATGCGGTCAGGGGCTAGAAGGGGGGCAGGTCCCCGAGGGCACAGGGGCTTCACAGAGCAGGTGGTGCAGGCTGGAGGCTCCTGTCTGGGAGGAGAGACTCTGGTTGAGCCTGGCAGCATGTGGAGGGAGGCGGGCTGCTGGAGGGGCGTCCACGGGGGCGTCACTGTGCAGTGGCCTATTTCCACGCCTCCTTCCGGGACGCTTCCTCCAGCTTTCCACCTGACTTTGCATAAGCTCTCAGGCTTCAGCAGGGCAGCCTGCAGAGACAGAAGGCGCTCCCAGCCCGGGGGGTGGGCAGGGGGGCTGCTAAGACGAATGGGACTCTGGGAGGCTGCCGTGGTCCCTGGCAGATTGGGACAGAGGCCCTTCCATGCCCGAGGACGCCAGTCTCTCCGAGGGTGTGTGACCAGGCCGCTCCGCTGCATAAACTCAAGTCAGCATTGGGCTGGTTGGTACAGTTTTCCGCGGCGTTCTTTGGCATCTGTGGAGAGGGTCTCTCACGCATCAGTCAGTCCTGTATTTTCTCAGCACTAAGTTTTGATCTATTGACGGTCTTCTCAGGGTCTCTTGATGTCGGGTTAAGGTACATGGGTGCCCCCCTTCTGCAGCGGGTTCTGTCGGATTTGGGATATCACGTTGTGCGGCAAGAAGGTGATGCCTTTAAGTGCAAACGGATTCAGGGACGTGCAGTGAAACCGCCATTCGCCGGCACCGGAGCAGCGGTGGGGATCCCACCCCCCTTCCCCCGCACGCGTGTAGGATGCTGGGGCCTTCGCGGCGTGTGCCGGGTCCACCAGCATGCTGCCTGCGAGACAGTGGACGTGAGCTGGTCTGAGGGCCGTCAGGAGAGAAGGTCCCAAAGTGTCCACCATGGGGAGAGCAGGAGGGAAGCCCAGCCTTGGGCGAGGCCCCGAAGGACCGCTGCTGCCCCTCCTGCGGGAGCAGATGGCATGGACCCCCGCTGCGGTGGGGTTTAGGAAGAAGTCTCGGGCCAGGTCAGCAGCCATGTGTCAGCTCCCAGGCTTGGCCGACTGTCGGTGAGCAGACTGCATCCAGCTCGCTGGAGACCCCGCCCAGCCACGTCTCAGGTGCTCACGACCCTTGGTGTGACCGAGGGGGCCGTCGAGGCGAATCACGTGGCACAGCGGGCCCACCTCTGGTGCTGACTTCCCCTCTGGTTGCCCATTGTGGCGGGGCTGGGGGCATCCCAGGCCTCTGATTGACCTTCCCAAATGGCCGGCCTGCTCCTCCATCCAGGAACCTGTCACACAGGCTTCGTGGCTGCCGAGGATGCCCGTCATGGCTCTGCACCTGGGGACCCAGGATGGCGTTCAGGGTCCTTTGGTGTCAGGGTCCCCTCAGACCCCACATCCGCAGCCTCCCCCGGGGGTCACTGTGGTCGACAGCTGCGGGCCTCTGGGGAGGCACTGGGGGCCGTTTATTCCTGATCCTGGTGGCGATACCCCGTCATCACGTGGGCCGGGGGTCTGGGACGTGCCTTAGAGCTGGTGACCGGTGACGAGGCGAATTCCTCCCCCGTGGTTTCTGGCTTGCGAGCACCAGCTCCCAGTTGTGTTTCAGTTGTGCCCATCTTTTCACGGCTGAGTGGTATCCCATCATATGTATATATATAAACCACATCTTCTTTATCCACTTGTCCACCTGTCGTTTCCTCTGGGCAAAGCCACCTTGCTGGCTAACTGCACAGTGCCTGCAGTGACCCTGCTGTTCCCACCACCCACCCGCCCCTCGTCACCATCCACCACCAATGAGGCTGCGGCACCCGAGGGCCCGTGTCCACCAGCAGTGGGGCACTTGCCCTGCTGGATGATGAGCAAGCCACTTCCAGAATCCCCCCCCGGGCTCCGGAATCCCACCCCGGGCTCCAGAATCCCCCCGAGGCTGCCCTCCACGGCCACGGCTGGAACCAGCTCTCTGGGATGAGATCCTCCCTCCCCAAGGCAGCCCCGGGACAAGGCCGTGTGTGGGGCGTGTATTTTAGAAGGGATCCCAGGGAACAGGAAGGGCCGGGAAGGACAGCCAGGGAAGGGGCGCGCAGGGGCACCACATGGGGGCTGCTGGCAGCTGGTCACTGCTGTGCACACTTCTGGGTGGACCCCCCTGGAGCCGAGCTGCGGGAGGATGGACAGAGGGACGTGCGTGCAGCAGGAAGCCCGCGTCGCCCAGACGCTGCCTCGCTGGCTCGTCTCAGGACAGAGGGGACAGAGCACAGCACTCGCACCCCCGCTGGCACGGTGAGCTGGCACTCACCCTCCCAGCCATTGCGTGTGGCCTCCCCGGCCTGTCTGTGGCCTCACACGAGGCCGTCTCTCCTTCTTCCTCACGCGGCCGGTTGTGCGCCCTGGGGCTGGGCACCCATGGCAGGAACAAGGGCAGCTGTGTCCTGTGTTTTTAACCCCATGAAAAGGGCGTTCTGTCCAGTTCCAGCCTGGGACAAACGCCCACCTCACTGACCCGGCCTGAATGCGCCTATTCTTTCCTACGGCTTCGGACAAACGCGCCCATTAGAGCCGAGCACAGTGGTGCTGTGTTCAGTGCACGGGCTGGTGGGGGACCTGCAGCACGGGGGGGGGGGTCGCGTGGCACCCCAGCAGGAGGACCACGCGGCGGGCCGCTCTGGGCCAGGTAGGGGTTCTGCCAGCTCCATCCTAGCACCTGCGTGTAAGCCCCGCCTCCACCCTTCCCAGGTTATTGAGTGAGGGCCCAACGCAGGTGCCTTGGGGCTGCGTGACGGCGAGTGTGCCTCATGGTCTGCTGACGATGGGATTCGGACCCTTGTGAGAGCAGCAGGCATGTGGGCGTGGTCAGGGCCTGGGCGCAGATTGGGAATGATTTCAGGTGCAAGGCTGCTTCCACCTGGTGAAGGATCTGCTTAGCATCTGTGGGTGGAAATGCAAACTGGGGGCCGAGGAGTTAATTTCTGATGTTGCGCTTGACAGGGACTCTGGAACTAGTTAACGCCCGGGGTTGTGTTACCTGCAGAGAGGGCACAGGTGTGCCGGGGCCCCAGGTGCGCGGTGTGCGTGGCCTCGTGAGGGCGGAGGGCGGCGAGGCTCAGGTCAGCGAGCAAGGGCGCTGCCTCCCCGGGGAGGGAGGCGCCCCACACGCGCTCAGGAGGCGACGCTCAGAGACGCTGGACCCACAGGTGAAGCCGCAGAGATGCTCCCTGCCATCCTCCTTGCGTGCTCCGTGTGTCACATGGGCTTTTATGTGGAGGCGTGTGTGGAAGGACTCATAAAACCAGCCACGTGAAGCAGTGGGGCGGGGACACACAGGTTGCTGGAAAGACATGTTTGGTCCCGATGGGAGGAGCGCTTGGAAACAGAACTTCGGCCCTGAATTCCACCGACGAGCCACCGGTCCAGCTCCAGAGGACCCAGCTTCTGTCTCGTGTCATGGCTCAGCTGCGGTGCCCGTGCTAGAACATTCTTTGGTTCTGCTGGACTTCCCCGCAGGAGGGGGCAGAGCCCTTCTTTCCCAGCCAGCTCTCCTCCGGAGGCGTCTGGTGCTGCCGGGCCCGGCGAACAGAGAGGTCGGCGTCCCAGGAGCGGGCCGGGTGGTGGCCTGGGTGAAGCGTCCCCCAGCTCACCCTGGGCCCGCGGAGGGTGCGTCTCGCCTTGATGTGAGCTGAGATTGGCCAGGTCTTCCTCCTTCCTGGAGGGAGGTTTACTGAGGACGAAGGTGTGAATGATCACCTGTCCAGGTCAGGAGGGACCTTGAAAACACCAATGTTCATGTATTTTGAAGGAAAGCCGGTGTCGTACGCGGTAACTACGGCCACACGCGGGTGATCAAGCTGTCCTGGGGAGGAAGCCAGGGGCTCAGGCCTCCGCGTCTGTCCCTCCCAGTGGGTCTGCGCTGTCCCCTCCCCGGGCCTGGAGGGCAGCCCCTCAGGGGGTCTGACCTCAAGGATGGCACTGGAGCTGCCCGGTCTCCAGGAAGCTGCAAGAGGGGCCTCAGGATGGGCATGGCGGCCGCAAGTTTGCGGCAGGGCAGAGGCAGGTGGGCAGTCGGAGCTGCGGCTCGGAGCAGGGGCCCGGCCGGGGTTCCCAGGCTCCACCACTGCCCGTGCGTCCGCTCTTCCTGCCGGGCTCATGCACGGGGCTCAGATTCCAGGACAAAGCTGACTTTACCTGGAGAACCAGAGGGTATTGGGAAGTGGACATTTTTTTAAAGCTTTTTGTGTCAGGGTAGAGCTGCTGCTTAAGAAGTAAATGGAGTTGCTGGCGAGACAGCCAACAAAGATAGAGACTCTCTCCTTCCCACATGCCCTAGAATGCAGGATGGAAGTAACCGGAATTCTCCCCGGCTCATTTTACAGGGGAGGGTGGGAGGGAGGGAGAGGGAGAGAAAGAAAGGAGGGAGGGAGAATGGATCTGGGAGTCAGAAGAGAAGGCTGCCCACTGCCCCTTCCCGCTCTCCTGGCCAAGCTGGGAGCCATGGGCTGTGGCTATGGGTGGGAGGGGGGCTGCTGTCCCAGGGCCAGGGGCCCGCACCTTCATGCCCACGTGGGAAAGGAAAGAGGAGGCAAGACTTTGCTGGAGGAACTGGGACTCGGCCCTGGCGCAGTGCTCAGACCCCTCCTGAGCGTGGACCGTAGCACCCACCAGCACCAAGAGGTGACCGGGGACCTTGTCTCTGTCTGCTCCCTTCGGCTGGGGAGAACACTTTAGGGAGAGTTGGAAGAGCCAGGTCTGTGCCTCTCCCTCGTTTGAGGCCCAGTCAGGAGGAATGGAAAGATGGGTCCAGGCAGGTGATCCTGGGGTGGGGTGGGACGGAAGCAGACACAGGCCAGCTCCGGAAGGACAGGGAGAAAACACTGCGATTATTCGAGCAGATGCAGGAAAACTGTTTGATAAATTGCAATATCCATTCACAATTTAAAAACAAACTGTGCGCTTAGCACATTTGCAACGCGGATACATTCTTTAACCTGATGAAAGGGGACCTACCAGAATCCTGCGGCAATGTGGTACGTGATGGGGGACCGAGCACTTCTCCTCAAGAAAGAACACAAGAGAAAGATGCAAATATCATTACTTCTCCTCAACAGTGTATGGAGGTCGCACCCAGCACGGGAACATGGGAGAAACAGTGTGAAAGTATGAAGATGGGAAAGGAAGAGACAAAACTGCCCTTCTCAAGAGAATGAAATGAAATTTCAGCACGTTGCTGGCACAAGGTCAATATAAAAGAATCAATAGTGTTCCTGTCAGCCCTCGTCCTGCCGGTTATGTGACGACAGTGACGCTAACACACAAATGCCTTTCACGATAGGAGTGCAAATACTTGGCACCCAAGGGATAAGTGTGTCAAAAGTTGTGCAAAACCTTTTGGAGAAAATGATACAGCTTCCTTGAAAGACACTTTAAAAAGTCTTAAGTGGGCTTCCCTGGTGGCGCAGTGGTTGAGAGTCTGCCTGCCGATGCAGGGGACGCGGGTTCGTGCCCCGGTCCGGGAAGATCCCACATGCCGCGAAGCGGCTGGGCCCGTGAGCCATGGCCGCTGAGCCTGCGCGTCTGGAGCCTGTGCTCTGCAACGGGAGAGGCCACAACAGTGAGAGGCCCGCGTACCGCCAAAAAAAAAAAAAAAAAAAGTCCTAAGTAAGTGGAGGACTATACTATGTCCACGCACAAAAAGACTGCAGCACCTTACGTTCCTGCCCCAAGTGCACAAGCGTTCTCGTTTCTCCACATCCTCGCCAGCACTCGTTGTGTCTGCTTTATGTGTTTTTAGTAGCCATCCTGATGGACGTGAGGTGGTGTCTGATTGCATTTCCCTGATGATTCGTGATGTTGAGCATCTTTTCACGTGCTTATTGGCTTTTTGTCTTCTTTGAAGGAATGTCTATGCAAGTCCTTTGCCTGTTTTTTAATCTAGTTGTGTTTTTGTTGTTGAGTTTTAGGAGTTCTCTCTATATTCTAGATACTAATCCCTTATCAGATTTATGATTTGCAAATATGTTCTCCCATTTTATGAGTTGCCTTTCTACTCTGTGGATAGTGTCTTTTGATGCACAGATTTTTTAAAATTTTCATGAAGTTCAATCTGTCCATTTTTTTCTTTTGTTACCTGTGCCTTTGGTGTCCAAGAAATCATTTTAAAGTCCAATGTCGTGAAGCTTTTGTCCTATATTTTCTTCTAAAAGTTTTATTGTTTTAGGTCTTACATTTAGGTCCTTGATCTGTTTCGAGTTAATTTTTGTATATAGTGCGAGGTAAGGTCCAACTTCATCCTTTTGCATGTGGATAGCCAGTTTTCCCAGCACCCTTTGTTGAAAAGTCTATCCTTTCTCTAATGAATGGTCTTGGCACCCTTGTCAAAAATGATTTGACCACGTATGCGAGCTCTCTATTCGAGCCCATTGGTCTGTGTGTCTGTCTTTAGTTCACACGCTTGCTTTTAAACATAGAAATGAAGTCATTTTACAGCTGGCTTTTAAAAAACTTAACACTGTTGTTTATGTGTCTCCGTGTCAGTACGTACACTCATGCCACGTTAAAGAGTGCCGTTGTGTTGGGGTTCACGTGTGTCCCTTGTTTTTGTAAATACCTGTTGGACATTTAGGAGGCTTCCAGTTGTTCACTGGTGTGTTATGGGCAATGTTGTCATAATTATCCTTAATTGAGTTTTATTTAAGGTGCTCAGAGCAGTGCCTGGCACAGGCTAAGTGCTATAAATGTATCTGCTAAATAAAACCTGTACAAACGCCATTACGATATCACTTCCTCAGGATACACTCTTAGAAGCCACGTTTCCGGGTTAAAGCACACGCACTTTCAGAGGGTCACCACCTGCTGTCTCCCTCTCACCTGCGTGGAGCCGCCCTGAGATGGGGCCAGGCGTGGGGCCTGAGCAGACCACACAGGGTGGGGGCGTTCTCGTGTCAGGGCGTTCTCGTGTCAGGGCCCAGGCGTGCCCCTTGCAGGGTTTGGATCTTGGTCTCCAGAGCCGCAGCCCTCTCCCCATCCCCAGTTTGCATCCCGGCTCCAGCCCCTGCCAGTGGGGTGATCGTGGGCAAATGTCCTGGTCTCGTGGGGCCTCGGTTCCCACACTCCCGTGCGGCCTCAGTGTCTGTCCTGCAGGGCAGTGTGTGCAAGGCCCCTGCACCCCAGTCCTGTCTCCTTGACCAGTCAGAGCAGCTGGACTCTGAGTGCCCTGCAGCTTGGAAGCCACGGAGAACCTGCCTTTTCTAGAGCACCGGCGAGGTTGCACTTTGCTTCTCCCGAGCAGGGTCATTACGGAATATGGCTGGAATGACGGAGGGCGAGCTCGTGCGCTCGTCTATCACACTCGTGCTGGCCGTGTTTGATTCATTTCTGTGTTTTCATTCTTCAGAGTTTAATGGATACTAATGCCTTCTATCACCTCACCATTAAGACAAAAATACCCTTGAAGTGGAAGTTCATATTACTGACCTTATAGCTACATGGATCCAGAGGGGATTCTCTAAGGGAAAGGGGCCGGAGTGCCGTCCTGCAGTGCCGGACACGGAGGGGAGCGTCGTGGGCAGAGCCGTCAGCATCACCTGTCCGACCTTCACTCGCCTTTTCCTGGAGGATGTGGCCAGACCAGCCGAGTCCAGGTTTCCCTCCTGTGTGAGCACAGAGAAAAGCCGCTTTCAGATTCCCATCTACATGGCATCGCTTCCCCCGGCCCCGCCCGCGTCATCCCCACAGCCTCTGAATGGAGCACGCCCTGCGTGCGGGTAGCATCTCCAAGCTCTGGCTCCAGCTCCAGAGAGCTTAGCGATCCTGCTTAGAAACGGCCGGGAGCTGGTCCCTCCCCCTGGATGTAGTCACCTTGTGGTAAATTCCATCTGAAAGAGGAGCTGAGCGCTTTGCTGAGTCACAGAACCCTCAGAGCTGATTGCACAAGCCGGGCTGAGCGCCGAGGAGCTGAGAGCGCTTCCCAGGGCCAGATGAAGGCGGAGGAGCTCCGGGTGTAAGTGCTTCGCTTTCGGACGCTGCAGGGCTCTGCTGTGTTCAGCTGGGCCTGAGGGCTTTTTGCGGGGGTTTATCCCATTTGAATTGGCTTCTGCATTTAGTGTGCGCACAGATGTAGCCGGAAAGTTCACAGGGGCGGGGGAGGGGATATGTTATCTTACCTGTGCAGAGGGCCTCACGGAAGAAAGTGTTCCATCTGCCTTTTGTACGTTTGTGCTCCCGAGTGCTTTCGGGCGAGGGCTGGGCCTGCTCCCTCAGGGCACTAGGCTTCTCTTCTTAAACACGGGGTTTCTTTGATCCGCGCTCAGTGCTGGAGCCTGTCCTCATGGCAGCTGTGGGGTGGAGGGATGCTGGCTGTGCCTGCCCTTAGTGCTGGGTGCGGCGAGCACCCCGGGCACAGCTGGGAGGCCCCGCCGGCTCCCTCGTCCTGGCTGGGGTGGGGTGAAGGGGGCTCCTGGGCCCTGTTTTCTTTTTCAATAACAGGTGTGTTTAGGGCTCCCTCCTGCCCTTTGGAGGGATGCTATCTTCTCTTTAAAACTTAATCAAGAATCACAGTCTGTCCGTTGACATTGCTTCTCGTGCCAGGAACTCAAGTGTTACAGCTTATTATCTGATTTCCAACGTTTTTCCTTGAAAGAAGCGGGTGTTACTGCATATTGTGCCTCGGTGTCTCCAGTTCAGAGAAAGTCAGAGGTTGATTGGGGCTGGCAGGGTTTGGTGGAAAGAACATCACAGGGAATTTGGTCAAACGTAAACTGTTTTGATATGTATTGAGTTGTGAATGCGGCTCCCTGGGAGGCTGTGTAAGTGGGGCTACAGCTGTAAATACTGTTGCCGTTGATTCTGCCGTTGGTTCAAAACCCAAGTTTTGAGGATATTTGAGGACATTCTCAGTAGATCTAAGCCTTTGAACAGATCAGTTGTAAATTCTAGCCTAGTTCCCGAGGGGCGCAGCACAGCAGAAAAGGAGAGCTGGCCATGGCGTGGCTTCCGTTTCTCTCTACAGCATTGCCAGCGGAAGGCCGGCCTTCATACGAGCTGCTCTGGGGATTTCAGAAAGTAGATAAATGCGCAGAGGATGGTGCGTTCATTCCTAGCCGAGGCCCAAGTGCATCTGTATCTAAGCCTCTTTCCTTGGTTCTGGGATGCTCTGAGGGCTCACCTGTTAAATCCAAGCGCCACATGCACCTGACTCGGTCCTGTTACCTGGCAGACGACCCTGGGAAGACCCACCACCTTGAGATCCTACCTGACAATATGGGGCCAGCCGGGTGGCAGTCCCGTGGCCAGGGAGCTGGGGAAGAGGGAAGAGCTCCTCGTCAGCCCCCGGATCGCGGAACTCGCTGCCGCGAGAGAAGCGTGAGCGTCCTGCCGACGCTCTTGGCGGCTCATCTGGACCGTGGGCTCCTGTGAACTGGGGATCCCATTCAGGGCAGATGCCACATCTTTTTGGTTTTCCCTGCTCCTTAGTTTCCAGACAATCAAACCAGATGTGAAGTGGGTGGCGACGTTACGTTTCCACTCAGACCCTGAAACAGCCCTGTCCAGCACAGGATTGGGAAAGTCCAGGACTCGGGCCACAGCGACAGTACCTCTTTTTGAGGCTGTCATCCCCAGTCTTCCTCCTTCGAGCAGGTGCATTTTCTGCCTCAGAGGCGCCGGCTGTGGGTCCCGCACCCCATGGCCAGCTGTGCTTCAGAGCCCCAGGCCCACGTGCTGCCCGCCCTGCCCCCACCCTCCACAGGCCTGCCCTGTCGGGTGCTCGCCAGGCCCTCGGGCGCTGGGCTGGTACTTGCCGCCCCTTAGACACCTCAGGCGGACACCTGAGGACAGACCCGTGGTCGTCGCTTTCCACGCGGCACAGCCAACAGGTGGTGGGCGGGGGGAGTCGTGGGAAACCACACCAGAGCCACAGAGGATGGGGTCGGGGGCAGCCTGGCTCAAAGCGAAGCCCAGGCCTGGCGGAGGGAAGGCGTTCCATGCTGGGGCTCCTGTCCCACTCAGGATGGAGGCTGGGACTCGACAGGGAGGTCCGGAAGGTTCAAGGCCGAGAGCCCTCGTGGATTCAGGTAACCTTCATGCAATGTGGGCTGGTGATGTTGAGGTTGCAGCTGCACCCGTCAGTAGCTCCCTGCTAGGTGAGCGTTATCCCACCCCGAGGGGCGTTTTCCGTGCCCTGTGAGCTGACGTACAGTCTCTCTGAGCCGCTGCCTTTCCTAGAACTCTGCCTCCCTGGTGGTTGGTTGACCCAGTATGACTTTGGCTTTGAAGAACCACCCGGGCCTTCCTGCCTGGGAGAACGCTGTGTGCGCATCCGCCGGTGGTGGGCGGTGGGCACGGGGGCAGGGGGACAAGGCCGGGGGAGGAGGCTGGTGGTCCGGAGGGGCGTGTGTCTGCGTCGTGCTACTGGGTGTCACCTGAGCTCCGGCACTCCCTCTGGATGATGGGGGTGGGTCGGAACAGGAAGGGCGTTGGAACCCGTCACATTCATGCTGAGGTCCCCCCAGACAGACCTTTCTGTAGGTCGTTTGTCTTCCGGAGATGGACTCCGTTCAGGAAGAGTTGGACTATTTCTGAAGCACAGAGGGGCGTTGCCGCGGTTTTGCACGTTTGGTCTGAGGTTCATCCGAGGGCAGGGCCCCCTGGTGGTGTAGCCGATGCGTGCACTTCAGAGTTCTATTAAAAAGCAGAATTGGCTTGTACTGTGCTCTGATCTCAGGGCAGAAAAGGCAAAACCCAAGGCCAGAAGGACCTTCTGGCGGCGTTTACCAGACAGAGAGGCAGGGACTCGGGGTGGTTCACCAAGCCCATTGCTGCCGCTTCTCCACGTGGGCCTCTGTGGGATCAGGCCCCACGAGACACGGGGGTGGGGGGACAGTCTCAGCCAACTGGGGAGTCCACAGCCTGCCCAGCGCCCCAGAGAGGGACCCGGCAAGCCGCCGACGGCCCACTGATGACGTGCCATTGTAGTGCGTCCCCCCCGCCCCCCGTGGGTGTATCCAGCCGGAATCGCCGGTCTAAACAGGGCTGTCATCCTCTGAAAGCGCTTCTTACTGCCCTACTGCTTTTTAAACTCTTTCGACCACTGATTCCTATGCATCGCCTCTGCTCTGTGAAGCGGAGCTGCCTAGCCTAGACCTTCCACTGGCTTTCATCCCTTCATTCATTTATTGTTATGTTCCTGTTCGTCCAAAGGAAGGGGAACCCAGCTCTGAAGCTGGCCTCAGCGCCTGCCTTTCCACACTTTCAGGGCTGTTACTTTAGTTTAGGAAGAGCCCCGGAGCCCCACGCGGGCTTCCTCGTCGCGGTGGTGTCATGGTACCAGGCTGGGGCGGTTGTAATATTTGCTGAGAAAACCTGGAGAAGACAGAGGAGGCGGCTTCTTCTGTGACAGGCAAGGCTCAGAAACACAGGCACCAGGTCCACACCTTCCACTGACGAGGGAGGAGTGGTTTCCTCCCCATCCGGGGAGCCCCCAGGCCACCCAGCATCCGCCCGTCACAATCGTGAGCCGCCTCTCAGGGCCCTGGTGGGACAGTGATGCCTTCTGAGCTCCAGAAGACCATCGGCTGTGTTTTCTTTATGAAACAGGCTTTGTGGTTTTGTTTAGTTTTTTTGTTTGTTTGTTTTTTAATTTTTTTTATTTATTTATTTTTGGCTGTGTTGGGTCTTCGTTTCTGTGCGAGGGCTTTCTCTAGTTCTGGCGAGCAGGGGCCACTCTTCATCGCGATGCGAGGGCCTCTCACGGTCGCGGCCTCTCTTGTTGCGGAGCACAGGCTCCAGACGCGCAGGCTCAGTAATTGTGGCTCACGGGCCCAGGTGCTTCGCGGCATGTGGGATCTTCCCAGACCAGGGCTCGAACCCATGTCCCCTGCATCGGCAGGCAGATTCTCAACCACTGCGCCACCAGGGAAGCCCTGTGGTTTTGTTTTTTAATATTTATTTCTTTCTTTGGTTGCACCGGGTCCGAGTTGCAGCAGGCAGGCTCCTTAGTTGCAGCTCGCCTGCTCCTTAGTTGCAGCACGTGGGCTCCTTAGTTGCGGCTCGTGTGTGGGATCTAGTTCCCCGACCAGGATCGAGCCCAGGCCCCCTGCATTGGGAGCTTGGAGTCATATCCACTGTACCACCAATGGATAAGTCCCTATGAAACAGTTTTGTTTTTTTTAGTTTCATAAAACAAATACATTCTCATTATGGGAACTTTAAAAATATCTAGAAAAGAAAAAAGATAAAAAATAATCACATTCTTCCAAGGTAAATTATTACCCACAAGACAAATTATTAAAATTTTGGAATATCTTCCTTTTCCTTTTTTCTGTTTTTTTTGCATTTTTATGATCATCCTATCAATTACAGTTTTGTTTTCTGTCTCTTCCCCTTACATGAGATACTCATTTTCCCTTTTAGAGTAATTCTTATTAAGCATGATATTTCCTTGTGCAGCAACTTAATTCATAGGTATTGAGGTTCTTTTCAGGTTTTCACTATTATAAATAACATAGCATTGAACATTTCTGAGCGTAAAGTTTTCTCTGTATTTAGAATGACCTCTTTGGGTTAGAATCCGAGATATGAAATTCCTAGGTTAAAAGTTAGCAGCACTTTTAAGATTTAAAATTTCATATCACCATATTGCTTTCCAAAAGAACCACACCAGTTAACCTGTCTCATCAGTGATACCAAAACCACCAATTAGCATATCATGTATGGCTTTGAAACTTCTTTTTTTAATGGTTAAATAGGGTAAGTTTTGACATGTATACGCCTGCCAAGCCGTCTCCACAGTCAAGATGGTGAACATGACCATCACAGCTGAAGTTTTCTTTCGTCTTTGCATCCCTTCCTTCCTATTCCCCCTGGCAACGCACCATGTCGCCAGGCAACCACTGATCTGTTTCTGTCATTATAGACTAGTTTATATTTTCTAGAATTGCATTTAAATGCAATTATATATAGTATGTTTCTATTTAGATCTGACCTTTTCCAGTCCGCATAATTGTTTTGAGATTTATTGTTGCATGTATCAATAGTTTATTATTATTATTTTTTTTGCTGAGCAGTGTTCCATTGTATGGATGTACCCTAGTTTGGCGCCTGGATTTTGGGTTGCTTCCACGTTTTTCTATTACAAAGGAAGCTACTAGGAGCATTCCTGTGCAAATCTCTGTACAGACACATGCTTCCAGTCCCCTTGGGCAGACACCCAGGCTGGATGATATTGTAGGTGTGTGTTTAACTTTTTAAGAAACTACCAAAGTGTTTTCCAAAGTGGTTGAACCATTTGCATTCCCACCAGCATGTCTGAGAGGTCCCGGTGTCCCTCACCCTCGCCAACGCATGGTGTGGGCAGGCTCCTTGTTTTAGCCATTCCAATAGGTGTGCAGTGGTCTTCTCTCTGTCTCTCCTTTTCTCCTGATCAGTCTTTGCAGAGATTGGTCAGTATTTTTATCTTCAAAAACCCTTTCATTAATTTTTTCTCTTGTGTATCTGTCTTCAAATTTATTGATTCCTACTAACATCCTTATTATTTCTATTCTGCTTACTTTGCATTTACTTTATTGTAATTTTTCTATGTTTTTAAAATGGAAGTTTACACTAGGATTAGACTCTGATTGGAGATAGTTATTATTTTCTAATACAAGCATTTACTGTCATAATTTTTCTCTCTTACCACTTTAGTTGTGTCCAAAATGTTTTGGACACAAATAAAAACATGTTTTTATTTTCATTCAGTTCAAAATATTTTTCTAATTTCCTTCTAATTTCTTCTTCCACCTATGGGTTATTTAGAAGTGTGTTTTTAAACTTTCCAAGTATTTCCATTTTTCCTTGGTATCTTTGTGTTATATATTTCTAGTTCAATTTCTTTGGGGCTGGAGAACCTACTTTGAATCGTTTCAGTTATTTTATCTTTGTTGCGATTTGTTTTATTGCCCCGTATAGAGATTGTCTGGATGAACGCTTTGTGTGCACTTGAAAGCGCTACACGTTCTGCTGTTGGTGGGTGGTGCATCCTACCGTGTGAGGAACTGCCAGACTGTTGGCCAAAGCAGCTGGACCGTTTTACATCCCCACCAACGGTACACAGGGGCTCCGATTTATCCGCCTCTTCACCAGGACTTATTATTTTCTGTTTTGTGTTGTTTGCTTTTGGGGTTGTTAAAAAATTTATTTATTTTATTTTTGACTGCACTGGGTCTTTGTTGCTGCGCGCAGGCTTTCTCTAGTTGCGGCGAGCGGGGGCTACTCTTCGTTGTGGTGCGTGGGCTTCTCATTGTGGTGGCTTCTCTTGTGAAGCATGGGCCCTAGGCGTGTGGGCTCAGTAGTTGTGGCTCACGGGCTCAGTAGTTGTGGCTCGTGGGCTCTAGAGCACAGGCTCCGTAGTTGTGGCTCACAGGCTCTGTAGTTGTGGCTCGTGGGCTCTAGAGCACAGGCTCCGTAGTTGTGGCTCACAGGCTCTGTAGTTGTGGCTCGTGGGCTCTAGAGCACAGCCTCCGTAGTTGTGGCTCACAGGCTCTGTAGTTGTGGCTCGTGGGCTCTAGAGCACAGGCTCTGTAGTTGTGGCTCACAGGCTTAGTTGCACCGTGGCACATGGGATCTTCCTGGACCAGGGCTCGAACCCGTGTCCCCTGCATCGGCAGGCAGATTCTTAACCAACGCTCCACCAGGGAAGTCCCATGTTTTATTAATTTTGAACAGTCCTCTGTCATTTGTTTCTTTATACATTTTTTCACCTGTTCTCTGCCCCTGTTTACTCTGTGACCCCACCTGTCTATATGTTAGGCTGCTTGCTATTGCCTGATGGTTTTAGAGACTGTTTTGTTTTATTTTTTCTTTCTGTGTTTCATACTGGATACTGTCCATTGGCCTATCTTCCTGTTCACTGAGTCTTTTCCTCAGTGCTGTCAATTCCACTGATGAGCCAGTCAAAGAATCTGTCACCTCCGAAAGCATGTTTATTATTACCTATGTGTCCATTTGAGCCTTTCTTATAGTTTCCATTTCTCTGCTGTAATTCTCCATCTTTTCATCCACGTTGTCCACCTTTTCCACTAGATGCTCCAACATAAGATTTGGAGTTACTTAAATTTTCTGTCCGGCAGTTGCAACAACTTAGCATCTCTGGATCTAGTTCTCTTGGGTGCTTTATTTGTTGACAGTGGGTTGTTTTCCTTGCTTTTTTCTGAGTCTCATAATTTTTGATTAAATGTCAGACATTGTCTGTGGAAGAACAGTGGGGGCTGAGGGAAAAAATATCCTGCCCAGAAATGGGCGTGTCTCTTGTTGGGTTAGGGTGTGGGTTTGAGGCAACCCAGGCAGGAGCAGTGTGGGTCGGGGTGTGTTGTTTCGGTTGGTGCCCTCCAGCGGTGGTGGCCCCGTGCTGTGTGCAGTGTGGTGCCCGGGGGTTGGAGGGGTTATTCTACGTTCCCACTCCACGCTTAGCTTTTGGAGCTCTGCACACCTACACTGCAGAAGGGTCTCTTTCTGCACCCTGGCCCCTCACCCAGCACTGGACTGCTGTTGCTTGTACCCAGTGCAAGCTTGTTTGGGGGAAGGGGGTCTTCATTCTTCTGGTCCAGCCTTAGAGGAATCAAGGCCCATGTGCCTGAACTTGAGGGGGGTCTTCTCAGCCTTCCCACCCCTTCCCCCAGCCGCCGGGCTCTGCTTTGTGTCACTGCAGGATCCCGAACCCCAGGGCCTCCCTCTCCTTCCCCAGGAGCAGGTGTTTTTGGCTTCCACTCTTACCCTAGAGGCAGGGGTCTTCTCCTAGTTCCCGGGCAGAAGGGAAAGAGGGGCTTTCCTCTCACCCTCTCCCCGTGACCCTGAGGACAAGCGGGTTTGCTGCTCTCCTCCTAATGGCTTAAGGCTTCTGCTCTGCCTGGAAGAGGGGCCTGGAATTGGGGAGTGTCTGGTTCCCTCCCAGCGGCAGCCACCTGCTCCTGCATCCTGCACCACGGGGTCAGGGTGCGGGGGGAGCGGAAGCCCTCCAGCCTCTGTCCTGCCCTCAGCCCTCCTCAGATTTGGGCTCCAGCAATTCCAGGCCCCCTGGAATGTGCCAACCCACACTCAGCCCTTGGAAACATGTTGAAGTTGGAGCTCATTTCTCCTTCCCCCTGATCTCTGCCGGAGGTGAAGCGGCTCAGGTGCCTCTGTTCCCTTGGGTGGGCTGCTCACCGTCTGGTTCTCTTGGGACCTGAATTTTTCTGGGCCCAAAGAAAGATATGATTTGGTAGATTATTCTCAGGATGGGAGGAACGTTCTCTCGTGATTTTCTACATCTTAAGCAGAGGAAGTTTTCTCATATGTTTTTAAAATCACTTTTCTTTCCTTTTTTGCAAATTATCTCTTTTGACAGTTACCTGTTTATCTTGTGACTTAGTGTTGCCATTGAGTTTCACAATCTCCTAATATAGTAAAGACACTTTTTTGTTGCGTTCACTGCAAATATCGTTTCAACTTGTTTTTAGCTTCTTAATTGCATCACACTGGTAATAAAGAGATGTGAAATTTTAATGCAGTGGAATCTATTGATCTTTCCTTGTGTGAATTCCTTTTATCTTCTTTAAGCCTAGAAAATCCTCTCTCCAGAGCTTTGAGAAATGCTCCTTTCTACTCTCCCCACTAGTATTAATGACTTGATTTCTCACCCTTAATTCTCTTAATCCATTTAGAATTTTATGTTAGGAAGTCAGTATTCCGTAGATTTATTTCCTTTCAGCTAATCTCCCGGTACTTATGACTCATACCCTTCCCCTTGTCGTTGAATATAATGTATTATGCTCTTGCATGTAACATAGGGCCTATTTCTGAACCACGAAATCTTTTTCAGTCACCTGGCTATTCATGAGATCGGGTTTTCTTCTTCTTAGTAAAGTTACATGTTTAGACTAAAGAAATTATTTTTCTGTTGGAAAAACATTTGCCACGTTTCTCCCAGGCCCATGTCAAACTGCTCTCAGGGCAGCTCAGTCAGAAGCCTCGGAGTGTGGTGGAGAGGACTCGGTCCTCTCGCTGCTGGAACTGTGCAGCCCGCTGCCGGGCCTCCGTGGAGACAGACATGTAACATGGCCACCGAGTTGCCGTCCAGCCCTCCAGGCCATCAGGTTAGGTGTGCACAGTGGTGCTCAGTCCTCACGGGGACGTCGGCCCGAGGGGCCGGGGATGCAGGGCAGTTGCAGGAGGACGTGGCCCAAATGCCCGCAGTCTCACCCGGCCACACCGCCTGCTCCCTCCCCGCTCACATGGTGGCCTCAGGGAGGGGTGGGGGACTTCCTTGTGACCAGGGGACCGAGGAAGAGAGGGCGCGGGCCTGGTGCACCGGTGGTTCTGCCGAAAGTGGACACTGCAGCCCTTCAGCCCCTTGCGGACTAGTGTGTGTTGATTCTCTGCTGCCCCCCAAGCAGACGCCACAACCAGCCGCGGAAAGCAGCGTAAGTGTCATCTGGGTCAGAGGACTCGGCGGGGTGGGGAGGGGGCGGCAGGCGTCAAGCCAGAGTGCAGCTGCTGGCTCCCCTGCGCCCTGGGCCGCTTCCCTGCTCACTCGGTTTGTTGGTAGAATTCACTTCCTTGTTGTCCTGGGACCCACGTCCCTGTCCTCTTGTGCCGTGTGACCTGAGGCCACTCTGAGCCCCTGGAGGCCGTGTCCGCCCTGGCTGGGGCTGCCTTCTCCACCTCAGGGCCAGCAACGTGGCCTAGTCTTCCTCAGGTCGGTGTCCTGACCTCAGCTGGGAAAGGCTCTCTGCCTTTAGGACTCATGTGGTTAGCTGCGGCCGCAGGGATGGTCGGACAATCTCCTCATCTCAGAGTCCTTAACCTTCACCACGCTGGCAAAACCCCTTCTGCCGTGGAAGGTGATGTGTTCACGGGATCCGGGATTATGACGTGGACAGTGTCGGGACGTTATCTGCCTCTCACGCTGGGTGCCCACAGCTTAACCACGACCCTCTTCCCCAAGTGAATACAGTCTGTTTTGCTGGGACGAATAGTCATGTTTCTAAGAAATCTTATATTTAAGAAACAAAAATAAGCAAATAAATAGTTTTCATGGATAAAATGTCAGGGAGCTGAAACTTTCGGGTTTACAATAACAATGTCAGTTTTCTACAAAAATCTCACTAATGACTGTACTTTGTAACTGTAAGTGTATTTTCTTACTGATAAACAGTATATAGTCGTTAATCAAGAGAGACAAAACCAAACCTGAATTTCTGGAGCAGATTCTAAGCAGGGGAGTTTGTGTCCGTAGCACAAGGTTCCAGGACCTTCTGGGTGTATCGCAGTTGGCTCGACAGCTGCTGGAGTGAATGAAGCAACAGCACCTCCTGAGAGCTGGCTGGGGCGTGGAACGCCCGGTCTGTGTGCAATGCTGGTTCCCAGGCAGCCTGCCCACCGCACACACCTCAGCTTCCTGTTTTCAAACTCCTGCTGTCAGAGAGAGCGCATCATTAATTGGGTGTTTTAGATGCTATTCTGAGCAAGTTTCCTTTTTTTCCCCTAAAGAGCTATTTTAGGAGTAAAACGCCTCTGGTTCGGGGCAGAGCTGTCCTCTCTCTGCCTGCACTGACGCAGCGGGTCCCCCTGGGCTGCCGTCAGGACCGCCCTGGCCCATTGCTCAGTGTCGTACCCACCCCCCGTGCATCTACGGACGCACGTACATCTTTCTCATACCTCTGACGAAGAACACTCCTTACCAACCAGCATAGCATTTCCCCTAAATTATGTTGCAGAACGCTAGTTCTGAGCCGTGTTCCGTGAACAAAGGGTTTCCTGAATTCCTCTAATGGCAGCTATAGAGTAACTGGTAGCCAACTTGTTCTACTACCAGAAAATACCTCTAAACCGTACGGGAGAGTGAGCCAGGCATTAACCTGTGGCCAGAGCAGAACTTGGGGGCCTGAAGAGGGGAAGACACGGGGTGCCCCGGGCGACGCCCCGCCCTCTGACTGGCGCTTTCCCATTGAGGGAACGAGAGTCTGGGTGAGGGAGAGGACTCACCGTGTGGCTATCTCACTGTGACCACGAGGCCAAGCCCGTCGTCCTGTCCACGGCCTCTGGGCATCCGCGGTGTGAGGTGCTTGTTCACATCTCTGCCCGCTTCCCCCCGGGTGGTCCGTCTGTATCTAGTTGGTTGTCAGAGCTCTTCCCGTGCTCTGGACAGTCCTTGGCGAGCGGGTGTTTAGACGTCTTCTCTGAGCCGGTGGTTTGCCTTTTCCCTCTCCTTTGTCCTTGATACAGTCCCAGCCACCCAGGTTTCCTTTATGGGCAGTGCTGTTTGTGTCCTGATGAGAAGTCTGTGCGTTTCCAAGGTCATGACGCCCCACTAGGTTTTCCCCTAGAGGATGACTGTTTCACCTCTCATGTTTATTTCTGCAGCCCGTGGGAAAGTGATATTTTGTCTGCAGTGTGAGGTAGGGGCTGCGTAGACCCCCTGTGGGCGCCCAGGCAGCAGAAGGGCCATCCTCCCCCGGCCATCGTGGTGTCCCTTCATCACACGGGTGACGGTACCCGTGTTGGCCCGCCCAGCCTGCCCCTTTGACCACAGCCTGTCCTTGTCCCACTGCCACCTCCCCATCTTTATTCAGACCCTCAGAAGGTCCAGTCCTGGTAGAGTGTGCATCCTCCAGGTCTGCCTCCATCTCCAGCTGCCTCAGTGGCCCTTGACCCTGCCGTTCCACACAGCATAGGACCAGCTGGGGCAGGGCACGTGGGTCAGCAAGGCCTTCTGTGCGACTCACAGCCCTGGGAGCTGGCCGCTAGCTTGTGAAGGCATCTCAGTGGTGATGAGACCCTTCCCTTCCGGGCAGGGGGACCACGTGTCTCTCAGGCAGATACACGGCAGGCCGTACCCCGGTCGTGCGCGAAACAGCATGCCAGATGTTGATTCGTCAGTAATAAGACATTTCTTTTAGAACAGATAGACCCTCAGCCAGACCTTGTTGAACTTCAGGAGATGTAGGAAGAGTGTCTTCAGGAAGGAGGACAAAGGAGGCTGCTTTGGTCCATCATTCTGTCTGTCTGTCTGCTCACTCACTCTATCTATCTATCCATCTCTCATCTATCTATCTATCCTTCCTATCTATCTATCTATCTATCTATCTATCACTTATTTAGATTAGCTCTTTTCCATTCATCTCGGCCACGCATGTGAGCAGAAACGACCCTGTATGTCAGCAGTCCCAGGGCTTTGTCTGTGAGTGAGGCTCTGCCCTGCCTGGGTCATTCCAGTCCTGGTCTCAAGCCGGGACGCAGGCTCAGAGGCCGGGTCCCATCCTCAGCCCAGGCTTCCTGGGGGGTCCCGAGCTGAGCGGCAGCCCCAGACCCAGCCACTCTTCTCAGCTGGGCCCAGGCATTAACACGTTTGCGGAAACACACCCCAGATACCACACTTTGAACCCTGTGTCTCGGTTCAGTGGCTGGCAGGTTTCAGAGCCAAAGAAGCTGTACGTGAGTACAAAGATGGAAAAAATGAAAGTGTTTCATTTAAACCCTTTCTGTATTTGAGGCAATGAGTGCAGTGAGCCAGTGCGGTGAGAACCAGACGGCACTGTGCCAGTGGGAGGTGACGGCCCCCGGCCCGAGTTTCCGGGTGAGCCGGACTTGGGGGGGAAATGCGAGGTTCAGGCCGCGAGGTGCAGCGAGAGGCTCTGGGGTGCCTTCTGTCTCGCCGGCTGCCCCCCAGGCCCACCAGGCCCTCCAGGAGTGGACATCATTCACCAGTGTGCCCCTGCCCTCTCCAAGGCCAGTTCTCCCATCCGTCGTGTGCACTCCCGGTGCCAGGAGGGATTCTGCAGAGGCTTCCCGAGAACCTCCTTTGCTTCCTTGCAGCCCTGACACCCCTTGCGGGGACCTGGCCTTGCCCTCGTGTGCAGCCCGTCCTGGGCTTTCAGAAACTCCTGGGACCCTTTCTGGGACTGTCCAGGATCAGCCCCCAGGGCGGTGTGAGGACGTGAGGCACCAGGCAGGCCCCGAGCGCCTGGATCCTGGGCCTTTTATGCAGCACCTGGGATGCACAAAGGCCCGTTGGTTTGGTTGTGCAGTGGTGGGGACAGTGGTCTTCAAGCAGCAAGACGCGCACCCACTGTGCACACTTAGAGGGCTTTCCGAGGGGGCGTGTGGGCTGCACGCAGCTCCCTCTTCATCTCCCCCCGCCCCCCACCGGCTCTACAAAGCCAGGCAGACCCTCCCCTCCCCAGGTGGACAGCTCTTGGGCACCAAACACAGGGAGAAAGGAAAGCTTTAACTAAAGTACTGAGACCACCAGCCCCCTCCAGCTTACTCAGAGATGCGTTTCTAATACAATTTTACTTCTTACATTTAATAATTTATCAGAATTTGTAATTGTGCTATTTGAACCAGTTATACAGCCATAACAATTGCAATGATAACTCAACCTGAAGATAAGTTTGTATAACCTCAGTGCTGAAGGTCACAGTAAAAAATCTAAATTTCCATTTATATGCATTTTCTTGTGCTGTAAAGATGTGATAGGGTGATCAATGAAAGTCCTTCAATCAAAAAAAGGTATCCCATTGGGGGCCATATATAACCTTACTCTGTGTGGTTGGTAGAATTTCAAAAAGAAGAGGAATAATGTAAAGATTCTACTAAAGAAGAGGTTGTTGACATATTTTTTAAATCGATGACAGTAGGTTTCCAATCACTGTTCTAGTTTAGACAACTTTCATTGCTCTCTTTCCAGTTCACGAGCCCCTTCTTCTTCGATGTATAATTCTGATGTTAACACCATCCAGCGTATTTCTCGTCTCAGACACGGTGTTTTATCTCCGTGTTATTGAGTTGGATCCTTCAGCATTTACTCCATGTCTCTTCTTCACCTGCTGCTGTTTCCTCTACCTTCTGGAGCTGTGATTTTATCAATACTGGCTGTTTTAACATCCTGGTCTACTAATTCTCACATCTGCCTCACGTCTACATTTCTTTCTATTAGTTGTTTTTCTTTCCCCCTCTCATTAGGTCCTATTTCCCTCCTTCTTTGCATGCCTGGTCATTTTTGATTGAATGCCGGACATTGTGATTTTATGTTGTTGGGGCTGAATTCTTTGTGTTCCTTTAAATATCTGAGCATTGTTCTGGGCGCAGGTGAGCCACTTGGGAAGAGTGTGTTGCTTTTGAGGCTTTTCCTTTCAGCTTTTCTGAGTCAGAAACGGAGCAGCCTTCAGCCTCGGCTAACGTGGCTCACTCTTGAGGTCACCCTGCTGGGCTCTGTCTCCGCTGCCTCAGGACCACAAGCCTTCAGGGGAATCCACCAGGCCACGCTGTGCCATGTGTTGTGGGGACAGCAGGCCTGGACCAGGCGCTCCTTGGGGGACGTGCGCCCTCTGAACCCCAGTTTCCTCATCTGAAGAACCAGGTTTTGGCCGGTGATCCTGAGAGTCTTTCCTGGACATCTGGTGGTTACACGTCTCCATTTTTATTTTATTTTTTTAATTTAATTTTATTTTTAAAATTTATTTTATTTATTTATTATCTTTGGCTGTGTTGGGTCCTCGTTGCTGCGCACAGGCTTTCTCTAGTTGCGGTGAGCGGGGGCTACTCTTTGTTGCGGTGTGCAGGCTTCTCATTGTGGTGGTTTCTCTTGTTGTGGAGCACGGGCTCTAGGCGCGCGGGCTCAGTAGTTGTGGCTCGCAGGCTCTAGAGCACAAGCTCAGTAGTTGCAGCACACTGGCTCAGTAGTTGTGGCTCGTGGGCTCTAGAGCGCAGGCTCAGTAGTTGTGGCGCACGGGCTTAGTTGCTCTGCAGCGTGTGGGATCTTCCCGGACCAGGGCTCAAACCCGTGTCCCCTGCACTGGCAGGAGGATTCTTAACCACTGCACCACCAGGGAAACCCACACGCCTCCATTTTTAAACGTGATTGGGCAGGTGATGGGTAGAAGCAAAGCTGTGTATAAACCCGGTTCTGTTGTTTTCAAAACTCTTGCGCTGCCACCTGGAAGACATTTACAGCGCTCAGTGGTTCACTTTATAAAGTCATAGCTGCTGCCAGTTCTTGTGTCTCAGGAGGGACATCCAGGGGTTAATGTCAGGTAAGCCTTCCTCCCTGGACCAAATTAAAGCGCCTTATACAGCACGTGTTTTCCCCCAAGAGCCGTTCACTCAAGTGCGGGGGTGATGACCCTTTCCTCAAACAGGTGGGTGGTTTCTACAATCATTTAATATCATGTCTGTCTTCGATCCTGAGACTTGAGCTGGAAAATTTCAAATCGTGCTTGTGATTTAAATTATAACTGAAACAGTCGTAAATACAAGTCCAAGACTTCCTTCTTTGCTCACAAAGTTGTGGCAGGCCTTCTGCCTCCAGGAAGACGGAGCAGACATGCTTCTCCTGTTCCTCCTGTCAAGACAAGAAAAGCTCTGCACATCGGGTCTAAAGCAAACATAAGGAGACTCTGAAAGGGGGCATGAAGGAGGCACCCGGCTAGGGTCCTCGAGACCCAAGCAGATACAGCGCAGAGAGCTCCCTGGGTTTCCCTGGCCTCGTACATTCCGGCGTTGGGAGTTGAAGAAGCCAAGTCAGACATACCAACAGGCACAGACAGAAACAGCCCCAAGAAAAGCCTGCTCTCTCTGGCCAAAGGGCCAGCAGCAGAACAGCCGAGAACAGCCTAGCAACAGACGTCTTACTGAAGAGGATGTACAGATGGCGGATGAGAACATGAAAAGACGTTACCAATAGTGGTTAGGGAAATGCCAGTGAAAACCACCGTAAGACATAAATCGTACCAATGTTTTCTTAGGTCAATCTCCCAAGGCAGTAGAAATAAAAACAAAAATAAGCAAATGGGACCTGATCAAACTTACAGACTTGTGCACAGGAAGGGAAACCATAAGCAAAAGGAAAAGACAACCTATGGAATGGGAGAAAATGTTTGCAAACGATGTGAGCGACAAGGGCTTAGTTTCCAGAATATACAAACGGCACGTACAACTCAATAGCAAAAAAACAAACAACCCAATTGGAAAATGGGCAAAACGCATCTCCCCATACCTGGCAAACACATGCAATATTGCCTCACGAACTGATTGCTTCTCTGAGGTACCTACCAGTGTATTTGGGGAGAAGCTTCGAGAACAAGTTGAGGAGCGGCCGTCCTTCTATGAGACTGGAGAGATTCCACGAAAGAATCTGGATGTCATGAAGGAGGCAATGGTTCAGGCAGAGGAAGCAGCTGCTGAGATTACTAGGAAGCTGGAGAAACAGGAGAAGAAACGCTTGAAGAAGGAAAGTAAAAGGCTGGCTGCGATGGCCCCGGCGTCTTCAGAAAACAGCAGTAGGACCCCGGAGGAAGGTAAGGGGACAATGAAAGACCCAAAAGGAAGCAAAAGCAAAAGCCCCAGGAAGCGCCTCAGGAGAATGGAATGGAAGCGTCCCAGAATGGAATGGAATGGAAGACCCTCTGTCTCCTCCAAACCCAGAAAAGAGAAATCTTTTCCCAAGGAGCAGCTGGTTAGTAGTGATCCTGAAGAGACAGCTGGAGTGGAAGTCTCCCCAAGAGGAAGAAATCTTTCCCCAAAGAGGAACCAGAGAGGGACCCTGAAGAGTCAGGACACGAAGGTCCCCGAGAAAAAGAGGGAATTCTCTTCCAAGGAGAAGCCCCTCAGCAGTGAACCTGAGGAGGCTGCTGCCAGCAAGAGCCGCAGCTCCAGGACAAAGAGGAAAGCTCCGAAGCTCCTCCAGGGAGAGGAGATGGACGCTTCCCTAGTGGGGCACAGCTGGCAGGGACATTTCCCAACCATCCCCTATAGCCCAATAAAAACAACAACAACAACAACAACAAATGGGCAAAAGACCTGAACAGACATTCCTCCAAAGAAGACATACAGGTGGCCGACAGGCACATGAAAAGATGCTCAACGTCGCTAATTATTAGAGAAATGCAGATCAAGACTACAATGAGGCATCACCTCACACGGGTCAGAACGGCCGTAATTTAAAAGTCTACAAATGACAAATGCTGGAGGGTGTGCAGAAAAGGGAGCCCTACACTGTTGATGGGAATGTAAATTAGTGTAGCCACTATGGAAAACAGTACGGAGGTTCCTCAGAAAACTAAAAACAGAACTACCATATGATCCAGCAATCCCACTCCTGGGCATATATCCAGACAAAACTATAATTCAAAAAGATACCTGCACCTCTGTGTTCATAGCAGCACTATTCACAATAGCCAAGACATGGAAACAACCTAAATGTCCATCGACAGATGAATGGATAAAGAAGATGGGGTACATATATACAGTGGAATACTACTCAGCCATAAAAAAGAATGAAATAATGCCATTTGCAGCAACATGGATGCAACTAGAGATTATCATACTAAGTGAAGTAAGTCAGAAAGAGAAAGACAAATACCATATGATATCACTTATATGTGGAATCTAAAATATGACACAAGTGAACCTATCTACAAAACAGAAACAGACTCACAAACATAGAAAACAGACTTGTGGTTGCCAAGGGGGAAGTGGGTGGGGGAGGGATGGATTGGGAGTTATGGATTAGCAGATGCAAACTCTTATATATAGAATGGATAAACAGAAAAGTCCTACTATATAGCACAGGGAACTATATTCAATATCTTTGGATAAACCATAATGAAAAAGAATATAAAAAAAGAATGTATATATATATATATATATATGTATAACTGAGTCACTTTGCTGTACAGCAGAAACTAACACAACATTGTAAATCAACTATACCTCATTAAAAAAATAAAACCACAATGAGATGCCACCTATCGGAATGGCTAAAATCAAAAATAGCAACCCCAAGTGCTGGCGAGGATGCAGACAGACCAGATCCCTCACGTGCTGGGGCAGGGGTGTCAGGTGGTGCGGCCCCTCTGGAAAGCAGTTTGCAGTTTCTCAAGTGACTAAACATTCAACTGTGTACGATCCAGCAGTTGTACGTCTAGGCATTTGTATCAGAGAAATGAAGACTTATGTTCACACAACAGTCTGCCTGTGTTTATGGCATCCTTGTCCGTAATAACCCAAAACTGGAAGCAGCCCAGGTGTCCTTCAGTGGGTGAGTGGATAACGTGACCACACTACGAGTGCTACGTACACAGCAGTAAACACGAACGAACATGAACTCTACACACACAACTTGGATGGATCTCCAGAATTACGCTGAGTGAAAAAAACGTGATTCCAAAAGGTCACATACTATACGATTTCGTTTCTATAACATTCTTGAAATGACAAAATTATAGAAATGGAGAGCAGATTTGTGGTTGCCAGGGGCTAAGGAGGGGATAAAGGTTGGGTTTAAAAGGCAACAGGAGGGATCCTCGTGGAGAGAGGGTGTTCCGTAACCTGACATTTCCAAAATCAGTGTCCTGGTCATGATTCTTAGTTTCTCAAGATGCTTCCGTGGTGGGAACTGCACTGAGGGTACGTGGGATCTCTCTGTATTCGTTCACATGGCTGCACCTGAATCTACAGTCATCTCGAAGTTTATTTAAGAATAAGTCGTGGTAGCTCTAGGGAAGTTCAGTGTTCTAACTCATTCACGGTGAGTCAAAAGTGCAGCCTCGAATCACACACATCTCCTTCCAACAAAAAGGGAAATGCATTGGATTCAGTCCTGTAAACCAGAAATGATGACTCACCATCAAATTTATAGATAAAAATATGGGTGTGTTGAGGTCACAGCAAAGATCTTGCGGCTGAACCACGGGCCTTGTGAGAAGAACCGGCATCTTCTCCACTGGAGGATCTTATCGTCTGTTGTGATGGTCACCGTGGTGGGAGCACAGATGTCCCCCAGGCCCTGTAGAAGCACCCCCCCCCCCCCCCCCGCCGATGCATCCAGTAGGACGCATGTCAGGTGGGTCGGCAATCTCACCAGGCACGGGTGGCTGCCGCCTGGAGCCCCGTCTGGCTCTTCCTCTCCTATGGCCTGTCTTCACAGTAACCTCCTGCCAGGTGAGGGGCGCTTGGGCTGAGGAGGGGACTCCTTACCCAGACGCTTCTCTCCCGGAGCTGGATTTCCTATACCTGATGACGACCAAGAACAGGGTCTCTGCCCACCACATGGACTCCTGGGCACTTCCTCCTCCTGGAGAGCCTGGACCACATTGAATAGGCTTTCTTGGGAGAGTCTCGTGCTTTTGGGGGCTTGAGAATCATTTTCTAAAATATCTCTGGGAGGTCGTGCGCCTGGTAGCAGGACAGAGTGGGCAGGGAAAGGGGACCACCCTGGTCCGTTCAGCTGTAACTTCCCGGCCAGGTGGGCCATGCCTGGTTCCTAGCGTTCTTCACAGCAGTTCCCACCAGAACCCGGAGGGAGGATATGGGAAAGCTTCCTTTCCTTCCCTTCTTCCTTTCATCAAACACCACCACCCTATTTTCTGCAAACTCCATTTCCAGTCAGGGTTTGTGCAAGATCAACACACGTTTGACTCCTTGGAGAATGTTGCAGTTAGAATGTTGCAGTTAGAAATAACAGTTACAACCCAAACCCCCAATAATTCTAATCTCTCTTAGGAGATACATTAAAAACAACGTGCGTGTTTCTAAGGGTCGCTGTCGGTTTAGCACGAGAGGAGCCCTTTCTTCACACGTCTGATTTGATTAGCAACAAAAGTCTTGCTGTTACATGCGAAGGGCATTGCGGCAGAAGTCCACCAATCCCTGACGATTTCCGGGCCGTGTCCAGTAGGATGCATGTCATTCCTGGGAGGAAATGAAGCCAGTCAGATGCTCCTTCCTGTGAATTCGCAGAAAGCCGTCCCCAAACTGGGATGTGTCTGAAGTCGGTGCAGGAAGGGGAGTTGTTTCTGAGCGCAACGCTGGGCGCACGCCATGTGGGGTGTGACACCCAGCCTTCCAGGTCAGAGAAGCACACCCGGAGCACCCCTCAGCTGCCCCCGGGCCTGCCGCCGGGCTCGGCCGTTTTTCTCCTCCTTGTACCCTCGGATGGGACGCCTCTGCCTAGGGGACCCGGTGGCCTGACTTGAAGGTTTGCCAGAAAAGTCCCTTTGATGGGGTGCTGTGCGCGGCCGCCTCTCTGGGCCTTTTGCTGAGCCGAGAAAACCCTGTGCTGGGCCGCCGTGTCCTCCTTGGGGTCAGAGCAGGATGGCAGAGGCCTCCTTGCTGGGCGGGGGAGGAGAGGGGCTGCTGCCCCGTTTGCTCAGAGCTGTTCCGACCTCAGGACGAGAGAGAGCGCGTGGGTAGGGGCTCAGGGTGCAGGAACTCGGGCGCTCGACCGAAGGCCGACGTGACTCGGCTCCCCGGGTTGTGTCCTGCGGGCACAGGCGCTGTGGCTGGCGTGGCTGCACCGGGGCCGCTCCGGCCCCTGGTCCCCATGAAGCTTCACGCTGTAGCCTCGTGCGCGCCCCTCGGACTCCTGAGCTCTGCCTCTGGCCCCTAGAAAAGTCGATTCAGCCTCAGCCTCTTTGCCCCGATAGCCCTTCGGAGGACCGTCTCCCGTCCTTCATCTGCGGGAGGCCCCAGGACGCTCAGGGGTCCGCTGTTCCCAGGTCGGCGATGGGGGGGCCAGGGGTGGAGGCCCTCCGAGCTTCTTGTCTGGGCAGCCCTCTGCCGCCGCCTGCGCCCCTGCACCACCCCGCAGCCCCCGGAGCCCGTGCTACTCCCCAGCCCCACCTCCTGGAGGCCGGGCCCTGCTGGGGGCTTCCCCGCCTGCCCCATGCTCTCCCTGTTCCGCCCAAGCAAATCTCCTCTTTCTGGAGGTCTCCAGGCGTGGGCCAGAGTCTTTGATCAACACTTACATCCAGCCTTGCATGACCAGTTGATTTCCCTCTCTGGGGGATGTTGATGTTTTCCAAGAAAAATGAATTTTAATGGGAAAGGGGTCTCTTCAGGGCTCCTCTGGGGCCCATGGCTGGCCTGTTCCAGGGAGTAAAATGTGTCCGCTCTGAGCCACAGACCCTCGCCAGCCCTGCCGCCAGGCTCGCGGTGAGGTGAGGGTCCTGCCTGGGGAGGAAGGCGCCTGGAACCCGCACCCCAGCCCGGTCTGAGGGCCCCACAGCCTACGCCCTGTGTGTCCGCCCCGCTGCCACCGGGGCCTGGACCTGTGCCCGCTCCTCCGGCCATTGGTCCCGTGGCCTGTACTTTGGAGGTCCCTGTGGGATGTGACAGGTGCCTCTGACCCTCCCGCACCTTGGATTTCCATGGAATTGACAAGATCAGAAGCATCAGGTACATCCTTTCTTCTCCGTAGATAAACTGCTTAACCCAGAAAGAGTCCATGTAAATACGACCAGCTTTGCAAGGTCAAAACCCCGTTATGACCCTGGCCGCTCACCCATCGCTGGGGCGTCACCCCGGCTGCGGTCTGCCTGTTGGCGGTTGCCTTCTTCCCGTACGTCGGGGGCAGCGCACCAGCCCGGAGTCTCCACGTGGAGAAACGCTGGATGGAGGCCAGCAGGACAGGTGGGGGCCAGGCATACGGACCGGCTTCCTGTGGCGACTGTTGCATGGTACAGACATGCTCGTGGACCGCGAGCTTTGTCTCCTCTCTCAACCCTCCCAACACAAAATGACTTCTTCAGAGAGATCAGAACAGACCTCTTCTGCTTGTTTTATTACCTCCTTGGAGACCCCAAGACAGAGGCGGACAGACTGCGCTGTGGATCCGATAATTTAACAACTTCTGACCAAAGCGCGGCAAACGCGGTTGGTCTGGGTCTCGAGTGGGAGCTGGGTTGGTGCAGGGAGCACGAGAGGACTTGGTGAAATCCCCCACCCCCTCTCCTGCACCCCTGGGCTTCCCATGTAGGCACACGACACTCATATTTGGGAGGGTCTCATTCAACGGCAAAGATTTAAGGCGCCCGGCACCGCGACGCAGACTCCGATTACGGGAGCAGAGTGACTTGAGGGTGCTTAAGTGAGTATCAGGCGGGCTGCAGCCTGGTCACCGCCCCACGCATGGCCGGTCGGACATCGCCCCTCCCCTTCCCACCAGCACTGCAGCTCCCAACCATGAACTGAGCGGGCGGGAGGCCCAAGGCCTGACCCTGAGTCTGGGGGCGGTTCCACATCTGAGGTTCAGACAGCGTGGTCTGTGGCTCCACGTGGAGGGGCGGCTCCGGCCCACCCGAGACCTGGTGGTAGGGCTGGCACAGCACTGCTCTGATCCCTCCAGAGGGCAGTGGCGCTTCCTGGCAGGAGTGCCCACCCGGCGGCCAGAGCATACAGGAGAGCCCGAGGCCTTCCATGCGCTGGGCCCCGAGGCCACAGAGGGCTCCGTGGACGTTCGTGAGTCGCCACGCGGAGCTGTCAGAGCTGGGGCGGCGTGTGCAGGGCTGGCTGCGGCTCAGGGGTGGGGCTGCCTGGCGGGAAAGGAGAGCAGGTGCTGGGAGGGTGGGTCCTAGCGTGGGCGCCCCATCATGGGAGGTGGCCGAGAGAAAGGGGGGCAGGCAGTGGAGCCCCCGCGGATGTGTCTGCGTTTAGCAAGCTGCTCCAGTTTCCCCAAGGGAGGGACAGGCACGCCCCCCCATCCCCACCCTGACCGCCCAGCATCCAGTCTCCGTGCAGGCGGCCCCGCCTGCTGCGACCTGTGACCGCCATCCCTGCAGGATCCGCGCTCGGCCCTTGGCCCGTCAGCTGCTGTGAGGGCCCCACCCTGGGTGGGCAGCTTGGGCTTCACGGGCGGGCTGAGGGTCTCAGCCAGGGAGGGAGAGCCCTTGGCAGACAGCGGTGGGGCTGAGCCTGGTGAATGCAGCCCCCGTGCGGATCCAGGCCCACGCTGGGCAGACAGGGTGGCCACGAGGGCCCTGTCCAGTGGGTGCCCGTGGTGTCCTTCTCAGACGGCCCCAGGCCTGTGCTCCCAGTGGCTAATCACAGGCCTCCTCGGACGAGAGCACAGCCCTGGCACGAGCCAGCTGAACCCCCGGCATCCCCGAGGTGGAGGGCTTCGCAGTGCTGGCCGAGACCTCACCACTCCCAAAGCCTCTGTCTCCCCTCTGTCCGCCCTTTCTTTCTCCTGGGGTGGCAGGAAGGACATGGAAGTATGTGTTACATACGTAGCATCCGTGAGACTATGTGCTTTGTGGGTGTGGGTGTGTGTGCGGCGAAGCCACAGGGTGCAGAGAAGCACGTAACAGGGACCAGGGGACCCTGAAGCCGCCCGGGCACACGTGGCCTCCATGTCACGGGAGCCCCGTTTCCCTCTAACGTGGGCAGCGGTGCCCGTGGGGAAGTGTGGTGACCCCGTCTACCGAAGCACCGACTCCCCAAAGGCCCAAAGCGGACGCGCTCAGTACAGATAGGATGCGGGGCAGAGGGGGAGACCCCCGTGCTGCTCCCCGGGAGTCGCCCTGAAGAGTGCCCCCGGAGGACGGGCGTGGCCCGGGCAGGAGAGGCCCTGGACGCCCTGCCTCGGGTGTGGGCGAGTGGGACCCCTCACGTGCTCCCAGCGGGCTCTGGGGAGATTTACTTTGTCCACACTCATTTCCATAAATAACGAGGTCAAGACACTTACCGTATTTGTGCCTAAATGGATGTTGGAGAAAACTGTGAACTTGCCTTTAGGGAGACGCCAGGCTGGGGCTGAAGATCTATTACTGCGTCGAAAGCTCTCGGTGCTGGGAGGCCGGGGCCAGGGTGGAGGCCGCTCGGCCCCTGGGGGTCTGAGCCAGCCAGAGCTGACGCCGTCTGCATCGAGCCCTCGGGAGGAAATAAAGGTGGACTGTGTTCGGGACCAGCCCGAGGCTGGGTGGGCGGGGCCTGGCTGGGGGCGGGGCGCGGAGGGCCCCTCTGCTGCCGTCCAGTGGGGCGCCCCACCTCCAGCGTCTCCCTCAATGTTACCCTGCCCTTGGTTACCTGTTAGACGGCTGGTGATGCTGCCTCTCTATCCAGGAACGGCCTGCAGAGTTTCATTTAAAAATAAGTAAAGAATAACAAGACCATTTTCAGAAAACATCGAGTAACTAGCAGTTGGGGAGGAGCTCGCACAGGCGCTGGGAATTCACTGCGATGGCAGGACACGGGGAGGCGGGAGGGTAGGGCCGGGGGACTGGGTCCTGGCACAGTTGCCCGTGAGACGGCGTGGAGAACAGGCTGGAGAGGGTGACGGGGGGGGGGGGGGGGGGAGTAGGGAGGGTGGGGCTTGGTCCAGGGGAGTCGCTGTGAGACCGGGCCTGGGGACACTGCAGGGCAGCCATGGGGCCAGGTCCCTACTCACAGAAGGCTGAGGGCTGGCTGACGGCACGGCCCCCCACCCAGAGCTCCTGGCCAGTGGGTCCCAGTGGTCCCCCAGGACCTCCCAGACCAGGGCCTCCCAGACCAGGCCTTGAAGAGCCTCACCAGGTGGACGGGACCCGCTGTGCACCTCAGCACGGGTGTCTAAAGCACAGGATGGAGGCCTTGGGGGACACTGGGGGCACTCTTGTATCTCTCTGTGCGGGTGAGGAAACTGAGGCACGGGGTGTCGCGGGGAATGAGTGCAGAGCAGGGCTCAGCCTGCCTCTGCTTTTTCATCCAGGCGAAGTTGGGGGATGCACCCAGTTCCCACACTTGCGCCGGCGCGAGGACACAGGAGGAGGGAGGGGCAGCCCCAGGCCTGGGGGCAGCAGGTTCGGGCACGGGGCGGGGTGCTGGATGAGCCGGCCTGGGGCGGGGCGCTGGCACCCGGGGGGGGCCCAGGGCACGTGCTCACCCGCTGAGTTGGCTCGGGCACCTGGGCTGAGGGTGTCACCCCTTCCGAGGTGAAGTTTGTAGGCCCCGTGGAGGGGCCCAGGGGTCCCAGCCGCCACTCCCTTTGGTGTTTCTAACCCACTGTTCCCATCAGGCTGCCACACACCCTTGTATGAAAGGCGGGCCTTAACTTTGGGTCCCCCGGTGTCTTATTCCAAAGGGGCAAAGAGCAAACATTCATTAAGCGCTGGTCACATGTGCGGCAGGGGACTTGCTCTAGCTTTGGGGGGGTCCCCGTCAGGGGTGCTGTGCAGAGCGCAGAAGGCCCCTGCGGCCTGGGGCTGTGACCTGGCGGGCAGTCAGGAGCCAGCGTGGCCCCGCCCACCCTGCCCGCGGCGCCGAGCTCAGGCCTGCTCACCAGGTGTGCTTCCCCTCCAGGTGACTGAGAAAATGTAGCGGAGCCCAGCTCGGCGTGCACAGCCCAGCCCGGACGAGCGGCCCGCCCCGAGCGCCCCTCGGGCCACCCTCACCATGTCCAAGAAGGGCGCGGGCGGCCGAAGCAAGGGGGACAAGGCAGAGGTCCTCGCGGCGCTGCAGGCCGCCAACGAGGAGCTGCGGGCCAAGCTCACTGAGATCCAGATCGAGCTGCAGCAGGAGAAGAGCAAGGTGGGCCCCGCGCCCCCCCGCGCCCCCACCACCTCACCACGCCTTCCTGGGCCCCCCGCCTCGCCACGCCTTCCTGAGCCCCCGAGCCCCCCTCCCGCCTCGCCACGCCTTCCTGGGCCCCCCGCGCCCCCCCCCCCCCCCCCCCCCGCCTCCCCACGCCTTCCTGGGCCCCTCCGCGCCGCCCACCGCCTCGCCACGCCTTCCTGGGCCCCCCGCGCCCCCCCCCCCCCCCGCCTCGCCACGCCTTCCTGGGCCTCCCGCGCCGCCCCCCGCACCCCCCCCCCCCGCCCCCGCCTCGCCACGCCTTCCTGGGCCCCCCGCGCCGCCCACCGCCTCGCCACGCCTTCCTGGGCCCCTCCGCGCCGCCCACCGCCTCGCCACGCCTTCCTGGGCGCCCCCGCGCCGCCCCCCGCCCCCCCCCCCGCCTCGCCACGCCTTCCTGGGCCCCCCTGCGCCGCCCCCCCCCCCCCCCCCGCCTCGCCATGCCTTCCTAGGCCTCCCGCGCCGCCTCCCGCGCCCCCCCGCGCCCCCCTCCGCGCCCCCCCCCGCCTCGCCACGCCTTCCTGGGTCCCCCGCGCCCCCCCCACCTCGCCACGCCTTCCTGGGCCCACCGCACCGCCCCCCGCGCCCCCCCCACCCCCGCCTCGCCACGCCTTCCTGGGCCCCCCGCGCCGCCCACCGCCTCTCCACGCTTTCCTGGGCCCCCAGGGTTCGCCCGGAGCGGGGTGGAGCCAGGTCTCTGCAGATGTGCCAGCCCAGGTGGTCTCCGGGCAGCTCGGGAGGATAGACAGCGCCGGGGAGGGGGCTCCAGACCCCTGGAGGGGTGTGCGGACACGGGCCTGACCCGCGGGAGCAGCCCTGGTCCTCAGCGTGTGGGCCGAGGGGCCTTGTCCAACCACACCGTCCCTGGAACGGTGCCGCTTCCCCCTGAACTGTTCACAGTGGAATTTCACCCAAATATAACAGCCCCAAAGCAAACAGCCAGGCCCTGGGCTCAAGGCCTCCAGGTGTTGGGAGGCAGCTCTCCTAACCGACCCACTTGGAAGCGTCGGTCCCAGACCCCAGTGGGCAGCCCTGTGATGACCCCCTGCCCCGACACCCAGCCCTCGGGGGTCCTTGCAGCCTGCAGAGAAGGCTGGGCTTGTGCTGCGGCTGAGGGGGTCCTGGTCAGAGGATGCCCTCCCCTCTCAGTGCCAGGCCAGGCCCGGGGGGCCGTCTCCCCCTCCCACGCTTCCCTCCCTCTCTGTCACCTCCATCCTCTCTTCGCTTCCCACCCAGGAGCCACTAGGAAGTACATGGGCTCTTGGGAAGGAGATGCAAAGAAGAGAAAATCTGGGGAGAGGGAGGCGTGGGGAGGGGAGAACACCAGGGCGGGCTTCTCTCCCGGAGAGTTTGAAAGGTCCCTGGCTGTGGTCTGGCCGGCATAACGGCCCGCAGCCTTGCCCTCCCGGGAGGCCCGGTCAGGGAGGGAGTCACGGGAGGCGGGGGCCAGCTGCTTCGCAACCTCCTGGTTAAATCACAAGAGGGATGGTATTTTGTGACGTGTGATGACTATATGGAATTCAGACTTCATTGTTAGTAGATAAGTCGTTAGGACCCAGCCCTGCCCGTTCGTTTACACATCGTCTGCAGCTTAGTAACAGCAGCGCCATCTGAGCCACAGGCCTGAAATACTATGTGCGTGGCCCGTTACAGAAAAAGCGTGCGGGCTGGTCCTGGTCACCTCCCTCCCTCCTAGGTCCCCTGCTCTGTGAAAGGGGACAGAGACAGCTCCGGGCGCAGGGCCTCCAGTATGGACACTAGAAGGCGGCTGTCACAGTGACCACGTGGCCGCTCCCGTGGCCAGGCCACCTCGCTGGGCCTGCAGGAGAGTCAGAGCCTGCTGAGTGTCCGTGGTGAGGACCCAGGGAGTTGGAGAGCATCGGTGTCAGCACCTGCTGTGTGCCAGGTGGTCGCAGAGCCGGCAAGGACAGCCCAGGGGGCCCCGACACGCTGCCTGGCTGGAGCACGGGGCAAAGGCACCAACATCAGTGGCCTGGGATGGAGAGTTGTCGAGTTGTCCCCGGACGCAGAGAGCATCTGTTCTGCGCCCTAGAGGCACGTGGGCGCTCCGAGCATCTTGTCCCGACCAGACTGTAGGGGCTGCGAGGCCAAGCCTCGGACATCACTCTGGCCCTCCCCCTCCCCTGTTTGCAGATGGAAGAGAAGAGGGGCTGACTTGTTAGGAACCTAATGATAATGAAACTCTTTGTTTTATTGGGTAAAAATATAATAGCAATTGTCTTTTCAACGCAAAGAAATGCCGCGTGGTAGAAATCACTAAGTAATAGTACTTCTGCCCGAATCTCTAGATTCTGTCCACCGTTTACAGCAGCATCGTACATATTCCACGTGCAGCTTTATCAAAACCCATCCGTCCTGCGGCAGCCCAAGGGGCGTGTGCCGGCCCCTGGCTGGCCAACAGGCCGAGTCTGGCCGGGTCGGAGCTCGCAGCTCTCCCTGGTGGCAGACAGGAGTCCTGGGCCTGGCGTCAGAGGCCCTGTTATTTATACAAGGTGTACTTACTGTCTTTTGAGAAGATGATACAACCTCTTGGTTCAAAACTCCAAAGGAAGAGAAGAAAAGGCCCAGCATCAGGGAGCCTCTGTTCTTCGGGTCCACACCCCAGGTCACCTCCCAGAGGGGTTCAAGTTACAGTTTCTTGAACACACCTGTGTGTCTCTTTTTAAAGCATAAATGACACATGGTTCTGAGTCCCTTTTTCTTCTTCCCTTCACCGTGTGTCTGGGAGGCTGGAACTCCCGAGGTCCAGCCTCACATGGTCCAGCACATGCAGCAGCCCTGCGGAGAACACCCCTGTCTGCATGTCCTGGACCACATGTGCAAGAGCGTGTGTGATTGCAGTGTGACAGTGACCACAGCAGGGCCCATGAGAGTGCAGAGGGCCCTTCAGGGAGGTGGACGCAGTCGGAAGCTCCAGGACTCAGATCCACGTCGAATCCACGCTGGGCTGGGTTTGCTGCCCGAGTGCGGGCTGCTCTGGCCGCACCAGCCTGTCAGCGTTCCTTCATACAGGCACCCTCGTTTCCCCGGCTAGAAAAGGACTCTGGTATCTTTTTTACCTCTGCCTGTGATTCTTTGTAGTTAAGGCCCCTTAGGCTGTGGTTTCCAGACCTCACTGTGCATCACAGTTTCCTGTGACTCTTGTTGAAAACACAAGACCCTAAAAGACAACCTCCTAAACGGGAGAAAATATTTGCAAATGTTATGAGCAATAAGGGGTTAATACCCAACATATATAAACAGCTCGTACAACTCAACATCAAAAAACCACACAACCTGATTTTGAAATGTGCAGAAGAACGGAATAGATGCTTTTCTAAAGAGGAAGTGCAGGTGGCCAACAAGCACATGAAGAGATGCTCAACATCACTAATCCTAAGGGAAATCAAATCGAAGCCACGGTGAGACGTCGCCTCACGCCTGTCAGAAAGGCCATCGTCAAAAAGGACACAAATGGCAAGTGTTGGTGAGGGTGTGGAGGAAAGGGAGCCCTCGCGCACTGCTGAGGGTGTGGAGGAAAGGGAGCCCTCGCGCGCTGTTGGGACGAGAGCAAATTGCTGCAGCCACTGCGGAGAACAGTACTGATGTTTCTCAAAAAACTAGAAATAGAGCTACGATATGACCCAGCAATTCCACTCCTGGGTATGTATCTGAAAAAAAAACAACAACCAAAAACACTAATTTGAAAAGACACATGCACCCCAATGTTCACAGCAGCATTATTTACAATTGCCAAGATATGGAGGAAACCTAAGTGTCCGTCAACAGACGAATGAATAAAGAAGATGTGGTACATACATGCACAATGGAATATAACTCAGTCATAAAAAAGAATGAAATTTTGCCATTTGCAGCAACATGGATGGACTTGGAAGGCATTATGCTCAGTGAAATAAGGCAGACAGAGACAGACAAACACCATTTGGCATCACGTATATGTGGAGTCTAGAAAATACAACAACTAGTGAATATAACGAAAAAGAGGCAGACTCGCAGGTGTAGAGAACCAGCTAGTGGTTACCAGTAGGGAGAGGGCAAAGGGGAGGGTCAGGATAGGGGTAGGAGATTAACAAGTACAAACTAGGGCTCCCCTGGTGGCGCAGTGGTTGAGAGTCCGCCTGCCGATGCGGGGGACGCGGGTTCCTGCCCCGGTCCGGGAAGATCCCACATGCTGCGGAGCAGCTGGGCCCGTGAGCCATGGCCACTGAGCCTGCGCGTCCGGAGCCTGTGCTCCGCAACGGGAGAGGCCACAGCAGTGAGAGGCCCGCGTACCGCAAAAAAAAAAAAAAAAAAAAGAGGGAAAACCCCACAGGCCCATGGCCTCACCTTCTGCAGAACTGAGCTCTCCGAGCCCCGGCTGCTCTGAAGCCTCCACTTTGGGCTTCGCTGCCGAGAGCTACCTCCCCACAGGGTAGCCGCCAGTCCCCCTGGTCCTGCTGCCACCCCTGTCTTCTCCCCCGCCTCCTGGCTGAGCTGGAGCTGGGCTGGAGGGAGCAGTGCCCCAGGGGCCGAGGCGGGACGTGCCACCCCAGGGAGCGCTGCCTTCCTGCAGAAAGACACACCCAGGTGGTGTAGTAGGTAACGACCCCTCATTTCTTTGCTCAGCCTCTGGGCCTGTGGCCGGCCCAGAGCAGGTGCGGGGAGCAGTGGAAAGGAGCAGCAGGGGTACAGGCAGACCAGGAACGCAGGCCCGGCCGCGAGACCTGAGGACGTTCTCTGAGCCCCTGCGTCATTACCTGCCCCCGCCTGGCCTCCCAGCTCCCACTGGTGCGTCCCAGCCAGACCTGCACGGTCCCAGCCAAACATCATCTAAAACATTCTAGATTGTTTCTTAATTGTATTTATTTATTTATTTTTGGCCGTGTTGGCTCTTCGCTGCTGCACGCGGGCTTCTCACTGCAGTGGCTTCTCTTGTTGCGGAGCACGGGCTCTAGGCGCGCGGGCTTCAGTAGTTGTGACTCACAGGCTTCAGTAGTTGTGGCGCGTGGGCTCAGTAGTTGTGGCGCACGGGCTTAGTTGTTGCACAGCATGTGGGATCTTCCTGGACCAGGGCTCGAACCCATGTGTCCCCTGCATTGGCAGGCGTATTCTTAACCACCGCGCCACCAGGGGAGTCCCAACATTCTAGATTTTAAGAAGTGTGTGTGTGTGTGTGTGTGTGTGTGTGCGCGCGCGCGCGCGTGTGTACAGGTCCCTGCCGCCCGGCATTAGCACGTACTGTCATTTTGGATTTGAAGGTGGATGAGCCAGAAGCTGGCAGACCCGCTGCCCGCCCTTATTTCCCCCGCACGGTCCTGGGTCCGAGCCCGGCCTCGCCCCACACCCACCAGGAGGCCTGGGCCTCCCTGAGACCGAGAGCCATGGCGCTGGTCCCACGGGGCAGCTGTCATGGGGATGTGGGCTCAGACAGGGGCTCAGCTCATGGGAGGTGGTCAGTGGCCCTGACGCGGCGCCCAGGGTGGGGGTCCTGGGTCTCCATCACTCCATCCCCGGTGGGCGGCGAGCTGGGAGCAGCGCCTGGTTTCCTTCCCAGCGCAGGGCGCACACGGCGTGGGAACTGCCTGCCGTGTTTCCTCTTCGGTTCTTGCCTGCGTTTCCCTCCTCTCCCTACCGTCAGTCCAGTAAATAGAAGGTGCGTCTGTGTTACCCTTGGAGTTTCTCCCGGGAGGGCGTCTCCTCCTGTAGCCGAGAGCAGGACTGCAACAGGACCACAGGCAGCTTCCGGGGAATCTCCTCGGTTCTGTCTGCGCAGCCTAGAGACGGACACTTTACCCCAAGCACACGGTGGGTTGGTGGTGCCTACACCCTGGCCAAGTGGGGAATAAGATGCGAATTCAATCTTCACGGCAAATGCTAACAACGTCCACCCTCGCCACCCTTCTGAAGTCTTCGCATGTGTTAACGTCATTGTTACAACCGCAGGACAAATTCGTGCGGCCAGCTCCGTGGACTTGGAGCCTTCCGTCCAGTTTCTAGCACATTCCAGATGCTCCTGCAGCACCCAAGGAGGAGGGCCTGGATCTGGACCTCATGATGGAAGTGGGTGGACGGCCGGAGGGACCCTTCCCCGGCCCCCAAGGGGCTGGACAGAACAGGGGTGGAGGCTCTCATGCCCCAGGGGTGGGGAAGGCGGCCTCAGGACCGGGCGCCAGCTGCCTCCTCTTCCTTATTAGGGACTCAACACCTCGTCTTGCAGGTTGCGGTTTCCAGGGTCAAGAAGGTCCCTGTGGAGCACAGAGAGACGCGAGTGTACGCGGCAGCCGCGGGCTAAGCGTTGTGGATTTCAGGCCCATGGTTAGTTCATCACCGAGGGGGACATGCAGGAATGGAGACTCGACAGAAAAGAATGAAATCATTTAAATGAAAACAGGCCTCTCCTGCTGCCAGGGCGCTGGAGATAAGTGGGACCATCTCGGATGGAGACCCTTCTGAACAGAGGGAGGAGCTTAGCAGGGAGAGGCTCCAAGGGAGAGGCCTCTCGGAAGCTCCGTCCAAGTTAACTCCACATTGTATTAAAGGGGGGGAAGTACTGGGATCCTTGAAGTGGAAAGAAGAAAGAATCATAGCGACATGACGCCCCTGTGTCTCCGTCACAGGCTCAAGGAAGCTCCGGCTCTAGGCTGGGCACAGAGCAGCCCCTGCTGCCTGCACCCCGCGGTCCCTCCTACAAGCCGTGCCCCCAGCTTGGCCTGGAACCGTGTGTGAGGAACAGAGCAGACACACCCAAGCGTTACACCTGCTGTTACGAAACACACTAGTCCTAACTGGGAGGAGGGGACCCCGTGGGGGGAACCCTGTGCTGAAGTCCAGCCACCCCCCAGCTCCAGGCCATGGACGGCCACTCAGGAAGGACGTACTGAGCACCCTGCCCCCAGGACCACGTCCAGGTGGAGGGAGACATGCAAGAAACAGGAACTGGGCAGCCGGGCGGGGTTACAGCCTCCAAGCCGACACGCTGGGCCGTGGTGTGGTCGCTCTGTTCAGCAATCAGGGAGGGCCTCCCAGGAGAGGTGGCCTTAAACCAGCCGGGACAGGGAAAACGAGGAAGTGAAGGTGGGAACTAAGGGGGCTCCCGTAATGCAACTGGCGGCCAGGAAGGGCGTCAGGAGAGGTGGCCTAGGGGTCAGGCCACGGAGGGCCATGCAGGTGGGAAGGGCCTAAAAATGTACCGTCTGGACCAGGACATTGGAGAGAGACTGAGACCCACAGGGGACCATGAACTTGGTTGACAGCTGCCTTCAGACTAGGTATGTCCTGGTCGCCAGGTCAGCATATTTGTTGCCATAAGCCACGCGAAAAAAGCGTGAAGGTCATTGTCGTTCCAAAGCTAGTGAGGTGGGTGATGTAGGTGCCAGCGTGTTGCCTGTTCACAAAGAGGAGGGGGTACAGCGGGGAAGCCGAGAGGGGGAGACAGAGAGCAGCGGGAGGATTCCGCGCCAGCAGCAGGAGGCCATGTGCACGCGGGGCTGGGGCCGCCCTGGCCCTGGAGAGGAGTGGGTGTGATAACACGGGAGTGATCTCCAAATCCGCGAATCCCAGTTATGCCCCAAACTCCTGTGGGGGGACCCCTTCCCCCCACACCCACACGGGAATGCTACATTCTCGCAGCAGCTCCAGGGGGCAGGCCGCAGACTTCGACTTCTCGCCTGTGTGGACAGAGCCACTTGGGACCCTGTAGACAAAAACACTGCAGAAGAGAACACACCGAAAAACATAATGAGCTGGAGGAAGAATGCCTCCCCCTCCCCCGATAACCTGGGAGACCAAGAAGCAGGACCAAGTGTTCAGGAACCTGGCCCGACATGCGGAGGACCACAGGCAGCTCACAGCACCAGGAAGCATGAGGCTCCTGGGGAGTCAGGGGTCGCCTCCATTTATTCAGAGGGAAGCCTGTTACGCACGAATCAGGAGTGGGACGTGCCCTTGTCCCGGCTTCACACGCACCTGGCCAGGCACCTGGCCAGGGAGGGGGAGGGGCAACACCAAGCAGACCATCCGACGTGGGCGGGGCTGCGGGTTCTGCTCCAGTGTCTGTTCCTGAAATGGACCCCGATTGTCGAGCAGTCGTTGGAGGTTGGCAGGAGATAAGGTTTCTAGAAGTAGGACCACAGAGGAAAACATCCTTTTTTTTTCTGGATTTTTTATTTTTATTTATTTATTTTTTATACAGCAGGTTCTTATTAGTCATCCATTTTATACTTATTAGTGTATACACGTCAATCCCTATCTCCCAATTCATCCCACCACCATCACCCCCTGCCACTTTCCCCCCTTGGCGTCCATACGTTTGTTCTCTACATCTGTGTCTCTACTTCCGCCCTGCAAACCGGTTCATCTGTACCATTTTCCTAGGTTCCACATATATGCGTTAGTATACGGTATTTGTATTTCTCTTTCTGACTTACTGCAATCTGTATGACAGTCTCTAGATCCATCCACATCTCTACAAATGACCCAATTTCATTCCTTTTCATGGCTGAGTAATATTCCATTGTGTATATGTGCCACATCTTCTTTATCCATTCATCTGTCGATGGGCATTTAGGTTGCTTCCATGTCCTGGCTATTGTAAATAGAGCTGCAATGAACCTTGGGGTGCACGTGTCTCTTTGAATTATGGTTTTCTCTGGGTATATGCCCAGTAGTGGGATTGCTGGGTCATATGGTAATTCTGTTTTTAGTTTTTTAAGGAGGGAAAACATCCTTGCTGGTAGAAAAGTGATGTGTCTAAAAATCGCTCGTGAGCAATGCATTAGGACCCCTCCCAGGGCACTGTTTTATCCATTCAGCTTAAACTTCTGTAGGCCCCTGAGCTGTCTCCAGGGCCCCGCACGTTTGTTAACTGGCCTTTGAGAGCTCCAAATGTTTGCGGCGTTACAAGTGGTGGCCGTTTCCACCCAGGGCGGGTGTTGCACGGACCGCACCAGAGCCCTGGGACCACGAGGCACGAAGCTCTAGGCCGCAGTGCCCGGCGCACCCTGCTGCCCGGCACTGAGCGTGGAGTGCAGGGCCCGCCTGTGGCCGGTCCGACGCTGCCATTAAAGAGATGCATCTTCTCTCTGCAACTTAAATCAGCAACAGCACAATCTCAAGCTCTTAAACGCGATTTGATTCTGATACCTTCTCTTCTCACGAATAATATCTGACAAACCTGACAAACAGCATCTCCATTCTGTTCAGCAGTTTGTCGGTGGAGGACTGTGTCCCCAGGCTCTGTCTTTCCGGCATAACGACTGCCCGTCGCTCTCAGGGACGTCCTGGTCAGGACTGTGCGTGTGGCCACCCTGTCCTGTGACGCCTGCTCTGTGCCAGGTCTGTGCTGGTCACGAGCCGGGCGTGGTCCATCCTCGTGGGGCTGTGGTCTGGCCTGAGCATTGAAGCCGGTCTTGACCAAGGACGGTAGCACGGCGGTGTCCACCGCTGCTGAAACGGCCGGCCTGCGAGCTGCCTGGGCCATTTCTATCTAAGAGCAGGTCTGAGCCATTTGGCTAGTCGGCTGGGTGGGGTCCCGCTGTGCCGGCGCCCCACCCGCTGGGAAAAGGCTGCCTCGGCCCCATGTGGGACTCGCTAGTGTCCCCCCGTCTCCAGCCCCAAGGTTCTTGTTCTTGTCCAGTTTTCAGGTCTGCCCTGATGCTGTCTGGACCCCCCTCCTCTGCCCCTGCTGGGCCCTGGTCCAGCCCCCATCACTCCCACTTCACACGGGGCCGCAGCACCAGGGCCTCCACCACGGGCTCACCCTGGGCACCCATCAGAAGCACATCCGGACGCCCGGCCCGTCCGTACGGTCGGCTGCCGTCTGTTTTCACCTGGCAGAGGGGCTCGCTGGGCCTCACGGGACGGGGCCCGCTTGCGGGCAGACGTGAGTGGGAGGAGGGCATCCTCAGCCCTTTTACTGGATGCTGCGGAACAACTGGTCTTAACTGTCTTTCTCACGTTTCACAGCCCCAGAGAGCACACCGCAGCTAGGGTTCCACAGCCCGTGCGTGCATGTGAATGTACGTGCGTCTGCGTGTGTACACACATGTACATGTGTGAGGACAGGTGTACGTATGTGCATGTGCATGGTGTGTGTGTGAGTGTGTGTGTGTGTGTGTGTGTGTGTTGGGGCCTCTCTGGGGTGATCGGCGGGCCTAACGGGCCTGGCGCCGAGTTCCTGGGGTTCCCACAGCCCCCCCAGCTCTCCCCAGACTTCGTGTTAGACCCCAGGGGTGGAGCCACGACGACTCTCCTCCTTGGCTTCACCTCAGACTCACCTGGACAGGAAATGTAAAAGGAGTCCCAAGGCCCAGGCCACCCCTTGCCCCATGACAATATGTCATCGTTTTGGGGTGTGAGATGCAGGCGCCCGTGTTTTTTAAAGCTTCCCTGGCGCTGCCATGCGGTCAAGGAGAGACCCACTTGCCTGAAGGGTCTTTGCCCAGAAAAAGTCTTCTCTGCGTCGGAGACTGGGGGTTAATTTCTAGGAGAGGTTCAATGAGAACTTTGGAGTTTGGAGGAGAAGCTGTTTATTCACATGCAGGTTTGTGGAGCAGACAGGGTTCCACATGGAGGAGGAATCCTGATGACAAACCCACCCTCCCTCCATCGTCCCCCTCCCCCTCCCCCTCCCTCCCTCTTCCCTCCGACTCCCCTGCCCCCTCCCCTTACCAAAGTGAACTTCACTCTGAGAGGGAGAAGAGACAGGCCAGCCTGTGAACGAGGCAGCAAGGGGGAAATGTGCTGAAAGATAATGATAAAACTGGTGCTTATTTGCAGGAGTTTATGGTCTGCAAGGAGGTTCCTGTGCTTTTCTTACTTCCAGCCTCTGAGGAGGGTACAGTGAGGCCGAGGTTATTACGGAGCTGCTGGGAGCTCCTAAAAAGTTCTGTGTCATGGAGAGCCGTTTGGGCTCAGGGATCCGGGTCATGTTGGTCAATCTTCAATTTTCAGTGCTATTTGGGGCCATGAGCCCTTTCCCCCCTCCACCCGCTGGAGCTGCACACCTGCGCACACCTGCGCACACCTGCGCACACCCTGCGAGCCCGCCATCGGCTGGTCTCCGTGGCCAGGGGAGATTGTCGGTTCGGCCCAGACACTAAGGGAAGGAATTCACCGCCCCTTAGTGGACGGAGCCTCAGAGAGGAGAGGAACAGTGAGCGCGTGGCAGAGACAAGTACCAGTGCGCTCACGGGCGCCGCCTGGCGGGGCTCCCAGGAAGCCATCGGACTGGTCCTCGTGGTCAGTGCCTTTGCTCAGAACTGCAAGTGAGCGAGCCCAGCTGAGCACCAATTCCAGCCCCAGAGCGTCTCCCGGGACCCTCACTCGTGTTGCTTGTTCTCCTCTCCTTCAGCTGCCAGATCCCTTCCTCTGCAGCTTCCGGTAACCACGGTGGCCGTCGTGGAGGCAGGGGTTCCAAAGGGAGCCCAGCCGTGCTGTTGGCTCTGTCAGAGCCAATTGCTCCGGCAGCATCGGGGCTGCTGTGGGACGGGCAGGGAGGCAGGGAGGCTGGGAGGCCCGGAGGCCGGGAGGCCGGGAGGCCAGCCCCGTGTCGGCTCATTTTTAGCCAGGCCTCTCGTGCAAGTCTGATGTGGGCTGTGGCAGACACCTGTTCCACAGCAGAGTCACGGGCACTGGACCGAAGGGTAACCGCAGGCGGGCGTAGTCTCCGTTTTCACTGCACACAGCTTAGCTCAGAGTCGGGGTTAAACCCCATCTAACCCCGAACTGTTCTGCTGATGTCTCTCTCTCTGCTCCAAACAAAACAAAACACAAAACACGCCTCTATGACACATGCGACGTCATTTTTCTTTTCTCTGCTGATTCCCATCCAAGAGGGTGTCCTGAAGGTGGTGTTACGTCACCCGTCGAGGGGAGAGGAGCTGGGCTCTGGATCTCAGACGCGGGTGGTGCTTCTGACTCCACCACGTCCAGCTTCAGGACCCACTCTGCCGACCCTCTGCACCCCACCCGCTGTAGGGACGGCAGCACCGCCCGGCCTGAGCAGGTTCTGAAATGGCACCAGTGGGCTCCCCTAGAGAGTCACCACGCCCACACGACTGAGAAATACCCCCCGTCCAAATCTTGCTTTTCTGGGTGTCTTGAACTCAATTTAAACTGGACAAAAGGGAGATTCACTTAAATGGAAGATGAATAAATATCTGCCTGCTCGAGGCTTTCAGCAATAGCCCAGTTCTCCAGGCAGAAACCCAAACAGCCGGGCCGGCGCTCACGGTGCCCCGTGTGCCGCTGGGGACTTGTCAGGGGCCCCGGTTATTAGAGTTTCTGCAAGCATTGCAGGGTCTGAGCCATCCTGACGGAAGGCTCGGGACCTAACCCCACTGGACAATAGGACTGCCCCTCGGGGTGCACCAGCTGAGGGAGTCAGCGTCCCAGGTCTGCCCTAAAGGCGGAAATAACAGAGGACAAGGTGGCCACGGCCCCGGCAGGGAAGGCAGACGGCTCAGCCACAGAGAGAGAAATAAGGCACTTTCGGGAGTGACGACTGCTGTGGAGACAGTGACACAAAGTAACGGGGTCGCTGCAGTGGGCCCGGGAGCTCCTGACCCCACGAGGCTGCAGAGGCTGCCACCCGAGACCGCGGGAGACCACTCGGGGCTGAAGCTGGGCCGGGCCGGGCAGAGCAAGCCCGGAGGGTGGCAGCAGGCGCACGTCCAGGGTCGTGGGGTCAGAGCCTACACGCCTCTGCGGGGAGAGAACAGAAAGCGCAGGGCGTGAGTCCCCACGGAGCGGGGCCGCGGCCCGTGCCTCGTTCCCCGCAAGGATGTGCCCCGTGGGTGGCACGGGGTCTTGCAGGTAGCGCCCCCTTTCCCGGGGATGGTGCTGCTTTTATTCCGAATGCACCGGCAGACGGACGGAGAAGAGGGTCACGTGGGGACCCGAGTGGCGAGCTTCGTGCTTCCTGAGCTCTCTCCGTGGAGACTGGGTGGTGGGGAAGGGCGGTAGGAGGCAGCGGGGGCCTGGGGGCCGTGGGGGGCCAGGGAGGTGACAGACACGCGGTGCACCCTGCAGGTGGTGGTGGCAGGACTCGCTGACGGGACTGGGGTGACGTGAGCCGAGGATGACAGCCCCGCTCGAGGTGCCTGGACTGAGAACACAGACCTCTGAGGCTGGTGGGGGGGAGGGAAGCGTCCCTCTGGACACACTGAGTGTGAGGGGTCTGTAGGGGGCTGCGTTGCTCAGGGTTCTGGCAGGAAGCGGAGGCACCCTTGGTGTGTCTGGGGACGGGCGGCAGGGCTGTGCACTCAGGTGTGCCACCAGCCGGGCTCCTCCTGACTGTCTGCCCCTCGCCCCCCACGTAGGCCCGGGGCAAATCCGGATCGCAGCCATTCTTTCATTCCCTACATAGAGTTTGAGCGCCGGCTTCATGCCACATGCTGTGTGGTGGGGTCATTCAGCCAAGGTCAGAGCTTTCGGATGGAAATACATCATTCAGTAAAAAAAAACACTGAGTGTCCCCCAGAATCTAGACATCAGACATCATGTAGACAGACAGTACAGCTGCCTAGATCGGTTTCTCCATTTGCCAGGAGTGTCACAGAAGGTAAGCGAGACTCCCTTTATTGGGCTGAAGGGGGAGGGGCCGAAGCCGTCTGGAGGGCAGGAGCCGCACCCGCCCTGCTCCCCACGGGCTGTGCCCATTCCTCGGCAGACTCGTTTGAGGTGAGGGTTTCACCCTCCGTGCACCGCAGGTTTCCGGGGCCCGTGTGTCTGCGGTGTTACTTTCCGGGCCAGGGGGGCTTCCAGGCTTGACGCCTCTGGGTGCACATTCACGCCGTCCACCGACAAGGGTTGACTGTTGTCCAGCCACGTTTTAATGAGCCACCCTCGAATAGACGGTCGCTCCCAAGTTTGCAAGAAAAACCGCCTTCCCAAAACTTGCACTTGGGTTTCAGCAAACGTGGAGTTTGGCTCACAGACAGTGGGCGTTGCACTGGTCTTGCAGGTCAGCCGGGTGGAAAGGGAGAAGAGCCAGGAGCTCAGGCAGCTGCGGGAGCACGAGCAACACAAGAGCGCCGTCCTGCTCACCGAGCTCAAGACGAAGCTGCATGAGGAAAAGATGAAGGAGCTGCAGGCCCTGCGGGAGACGCTGCTGCGGCAGCACGAGGCTGAGCTGCTGCGGGTCGCCAAGGTCAAGGACAGCGAGAACCAGCGGCTTCGGGCGCTGCTGCACGCCCTGCGTGACAGCGCCCCCGACAAGGTGCGCGCCGTGCTGCTGTCCGAGGCCAAGGAGGAGGCACGCAAGGGCTTCGAGGTGGAGAAGGTGAGGATGCAGCAGGAGATCTCCGAGCTCAAGGGGGCCAAGAAGCAGGTGGAGGAGGCGCTGACGATGGTCGCCCAGGCTGACAAGGTCAAGGCCGCGGAGATCAGGAGCGTGTACCACCTGCACCAGGAGGAGATCTCCCGCATCAAGAAGGAGTGCGAGCGGGAGATCCGCCGGCTGGTATGTGCGGGGCGCGGGGCGCGGGGCGCGGGCAGCAGGGGCAAGGGGCAGGCATGGCTTCGGCCTCGCTCTCGGGCAGGGTCCCCTGCACAGCACACCTCACACCCCTACTGTTGGTTTGCAGACTGCAGAGAGGCCAGGCTGCTAAAAACAGCCGGGTGCGTTTCAGAACTCACCACAGTCAGCGCCCCCCAGGGCCGGGGAGGCCGCAGTCCTCTCCCCTCCACCCACCCAGCTTTCCTTCCCAGTTCCAGCGTGGCCAGAACAAGGCACCTGCAGAGGAACCCCCGTTTCCTGGAAGGGATTTCTGAAAGGTTCCCCTTCTCACAGCCCCAGGTTAGGCTCAAGCCAGGCAGCGGCTAGCGTTTGATGGCGTGAGTCCCACACTCCATAACTGGCAGGTTCTGCGGTCTGTGAGCTCACTGGACCCAGAGAGGCGAGACCAGAGGCCCACGGCTGATGGTCAGGGGCCCCAGGCCCTCCTGACATTCCCAAGCTGTGCACTGTCTGGGTCAGGAACTTCATCGGGCGCATCCTCCTGGCTCCAGAGACCAGGTGCCCAATATATGCGTGTATATATATATGTGTGTATATATGTCTCTGTGTGTATATTTCACACATATATACCTTTCATGTGTATATCATTGAAGACTTACATGCCTGATAGCAAGAAGACCAATACTTCCCTTTTGAGACCCCCCCCCCCGCCCCCGCCAAGAGTCCCACAGCTCCGCGTCTGTCTCACTTAGCCCAGTGGGGAGGGAATGGGCGGTGGGGTCACATTCCACCCACCGCATCTCCCGCCCCTTCCACCAGGTGGCGCTGTTGGAAGCCGGTCCACAAGGTGCTGCCGGCTGGCATCAGGACCCAGCGCCCCCCACCCACCTCAGCTACTATTCCCAGAGCCCAACCATATTATAGAATATACAAAATCATTGTTTCCAGTTTTTATGGGATATAATTGACATACATCACCGTATAGGTTTAAAAAGTGTACAAGACGGTGGTGTGACTCACATATATGTGAAATGATTACCCCCATGAGCTTAGTTAGCTCCATCAGTTCATGGAGACACAATGAAAAGAGAAACCAAAAGAAAATTTAAAAAATGTTTTCCTTGTGATAAGAACTCTTGGGATCTGCTGTATTAACAGCTTTCCTATATTTCAGTACACATCAATGTTCTGTTTGTGTGCAATTTAAAGCAAATAATGAAAAGCACACGTGAAGTCCAGCCGCGTGCCCAACACATAGGAGGTGCTCCCAGAGCGAGGGCCACAGTGAGCGCCGGCTCCCGCCTCCTGCGAACCCAGCACCATGGCCCCAGCCTCTCTGCCAGGGCCCCTTCTCCGTTGCGGTGCTGCCCCCATGGTGACCCCTTGAACTGAGGCCCAGCGTCTCCTCGGCCTTCTCGTTTAGGCTCTAGCTGGTGAGAGCATCCTGACCCCTAGACCCGGCTGTGGATTCAGGGGTAACACCCGGCCCAGCTGTGCAGACACGTCTGAAGTGACCATGACTGAGGCCAAGCGTGATGCCCCAGCCCAGAGGGACGGGCGGCCTTGGCTGGGAGTGGGGGCTCCGGGGCATTTTCAGAGAAGACGGGGTTGGAAAGAGAGGCAGTGGTAGCAGGGCTAGAGCAGAACTGGAGGGTGGAAGATGTGGTCCAGAGGAGGCCCCACCGCAGGGGCCTGGGGGCAGGTCTGAGGAAGGGACCTGGTTTGGAGGGGAGGTGGGCTGGGGGCTGTCCAGAGGCAGGGCCTGGCCCCGAGCCACAGTGCAGGGCCAGCAGTGGTCAGGGCGCTGCGAGCCAGAGGAGGGACGTGGTCCCAGGTCCCAGGACAGCCACGGTGCAGCGAGGTTCACTGACGTGGCCCCAGGGATGACCGTGCTGATGGCCGTCGGGGGTCCCAGGGCTCCCGCACAGAGAGACCCCGTCTGCAATTACCTTGGAAGATATTTGGCAATCCCAGTTTCTTACAAACGTCAGGCAAAGAGTTGCTGTTTCCCCACCCATGGCACTGGCCCATCCCGGGGCGTGGTGACGGTTTCCCTGGGTCTGGGAGGAAGGCACGTGGTTCTGGAAGGTCAGAGGTCCACCAGTGCTCAGGAGAGCGCTGGCCTGGGGGAGACGCGGCCTCCCCTTCCCCGTGTGCCACCCAGCCTTGGACGCCGAACCAGGGCATGTGTGACCGCAGGAGCGGCCGTGCGGCAGCCGATGCCAGACAGGGTTGCAGCCGCGTGAAGGCCAGCCTGGGGGCCCTGCTGCGGCCCAGGCACAAGGCCGTGGCACAGTGGCCGTGGGCAGCCTGACCGGGAAGCCAAGGAGCTTGCAGGGAGGTCCGCGCCTCTGTGTCCTCGTGTGGCCAGCGCCCCAAGCAAAGGGCACCCTGCCGAGTGCTGCTTGTAGCAAACCTGGGGCCTGAATTCCCTGCACCCTGGGGGACGGGAGCTCCGCCTATAGACGGGTCTCGCTGGCAGCCTGGCCCAGGGAGGAAGGGAGGGGACCTCAACAAGGGGCGGCCACTTTGTAGAGAACACGACAACTCCCAAGTGGCCAAAAGCAGGAGGCTCCCCTGCAGCACCTTGGTCAGTCTGGCTGGTGTTCGGGGCCTGGCCCCTGCCCGCTGGCCCCAGCTCTTCCGGCCCTTGTCCTGTGGCTCCAGCCACTTTGGGGTCTTCTGGGTGCGGCTCACAGGGTCTGAAGGGGAGGCTGTAGCCATCTGTAGCCATGTCCTGGGTGAGGCTGGCCCTGGTGAGGCGTGAGGCTGAGGGCCCCGCAGGGCCAGGCGCGGGCACGAGAAGGATGGCTGGGCCGGCCAGCGGGGAAGGGCCGGGGAGGCGTGGAGAGTTAGGACCCTGGGTGCTGGCCGGGCTGTGGCACCCCGTGAGGGCACAGAGCTCTCAAGGAGAAGCTTCCTGGAGGGTGGGGGCGCGGCGGCCGGCAGGCACTCCCAGACAGAGCCAGGGAGGCCCAGAGCTGGGTGGGCTGCAGGGCAGCAGGAAGGGCTCGGGGCTCAGAGGTGCTTCTCACCACGGGGCTCGCCTCGGAGCACCCGGGGGTTTCAGGAGGTGACTGCAGGATTGGGGCCTCCCTGCTGAGGCCCAGGCCAGTTGTTTTTAGGGGTCCCTGGATCTTATAGAAGGGAAGTCTGGAGCCCCAGGAGGCTCTGGAGCTGCCTCGTCAGCCGTGCCCAGCTGCACAGCGACCCTGGAGAGACTCGGTCCCGGGACCGGGGGGCTCCTGACCGAATTTTCACCCTGTCAGAGTGGAAGGGAAGGAGGTGGTTCTCTCTGACTTCCTCTGCGAGGTCAGGTGCGTCCCCCTCGTCCCAGCCGCACCTGGCTGGTGACACACTCTAAGGACTGGGCTGCAGCAGGCGGGGGGTGGGGGGGTGGACTCTGGGCCCCAAGAACAGCTTCAGGCACGTCCATGCTGTTGTGGAATCGGGGGATGTCAGCCGATCATTTGCTAAAATACGAGCTCAGATGGTTATTAAACATTCTATAAAAGAAGAAGTACAGGCAGCACCAATTTCCCCTTTCTCATAGAAACCTACGGTGTGAGGTGCTACCTGCCCCCAGTTGTCTGGACAGCTCGTTAGAGCGGTTAAACCCGTGCAGAGGCTGCCGGGAGGGGGCGTGGATTCTTCACGGTGCTTCCTGCAGGTCAGGAGAGCAGCCCAGCTGCCCCGTGGCCGCCCGCCGAGGCTTCCCTGGCCATCCCGCTACCCGGGCTTGAATGTGCTCCCCGAGCTGGAAGCAGCCCCCTGAGTGAGGTGGGGGCCCCATGCATCCGACAGAGCGTGTCTCCGCTCGGCTGGGCGTGCCCGTGGTGCACACGCGCCTCCTTCACGGACGGGCCTCTGTCTAAAGCAGCGGGACCGGGAGAGGCAGGAATGTGCCTTGACTGAGACCCTTGGCATGTCGGGCGCAACGAGGCGCTGAGTGCGAGGCCCCTGGGACCTTAGAGGAGTTTCCAGCTTCAGAAATCAAATACCCCCCTCGGTGGGGTGGAAGCAGCCGCACGCATTTCCTTGGTGAGCAGAGCTCGGAGCTCCACCTCGGGGTGGACCGGCTAACTTGGCCACGTTACGTGGCACGTACAGTGACTTCCCTGGGAGGTTGGCTTCCTGGTCCAAACCATCTGCTTAAAGAGCTGATTTAAGTGGGAGAGTGGAGACTTGTTTTCACCTTTCCTGATGAAGGAAAAATCATGTTTCTAAAGCGTCTGTGTGACTTTAAGTGTGAGACCCGAGAACGTAGCTGCTTCTTAACATGACTTTATTTTCACCGGCCTCTTAGTTTCCACTAACTGAACGGGTTGCCTCTTTCCACTCTGCTGTGTGCTCCAGGCAATGGGAGTGTAGCAATTAAGGATTTCTCTTCTTCTGTTCAGTGTGTCGCTGGCCTGTGAATTCTGTGATCTGGGCTAATTAGACATCTCTACTCTGTTCCAAGCTGACCTCAGCAGACGGCTGATTTATTAACTTACTCAAACCTTAAACAGCAAACAAAGCAGCAGGATAGCCTACCCTGCTCTGCTGTTTGAAATGTTTTAAACCGAGTCTTCTTGTCAATCTGGGGCCATTTGTAATGACACCCCCAGCACCCGAGCCTGTCTGTCTAAAGAATGGGCCGCCCGGGGCCCGTTACGCCTGGCCCTCCCCCAGGGCAGTGGCCTGCGCTTTGGTCAGGGCCGCCCCTGTGGCAGCTGGGAGGGGCCCAGAGGCCAGGAGCAGCTGTGTCTGGAAGGGCTGGCAGCTATCAGGAGGTTGACACTTTAGGGAGAGTGTGCAGGGCTGCAGACCCCTCACAGCCACCAGACTCCCTGGGCACCCTGTCCTCCCGTCTGGAGCCTGCTTGTCCAGGGGCCCCCCCGCCCCAAGCCTTAGCTCAGAGGAAGCTGAATTAAAAATGTGACTTTGCCTGCGAGCAGTCAGGCAGCGCCCCTGCTTTCTACCCACACCTCGGAGCCAAGGGAGGACACGCACGTTGGCCCTACACACCGTCCAGCCTTCCCAAGCCAGGCGCCCGCAGAGCAGCGGCAAAGAGGCCGAAAGGGCTTTTGGGCCCACGGCTCCTGCTTTTCTGTGTTCACAGCCCGCCTGTTTTAACACAGACCCTGCTCATCCTACTGACGGGGTTCAGGAAACGGGGCGCCCCTATTCTGCCTGACGTGCAACAGAAGGCAGAGGGTAGAGGTGGCGTCTCCAGACCCTGCCGGACGGACAGCGGGTCCCCGCAGGCCAGCCTGGGACGGGGGAGTCCCGCCAGGACCCCGGGGAGGCTGGGAGGGCTGTGTGGTGGAGACGTCCTCGGCTCCCCCGGCTCGGTCTGGGCTGGAGAGTCACGTGAGGCCTGGGCGGTGGAGACGTCCGGGGAGACGTCCTCGGCTCCCCTGGCTCGGTCTGAGCTGGGGAGTCACGTGAGGCCTGGCGGCGGGCGCGGCTGTCGGTCCAGGACCACGTGCTTTGCTTCGGCTCTGCCGCTGCGGATGCCCCTCCTCACGCTTGTGCGAGCGTCACCCCACCTGTTTCTATGGTAACTGCAGATCTGTGCCCTGCCTGCGTGTGTGATTGTGTTCTGTTCTCCTTGTAGATGGAGGAGATAAAATTTAAAGACAGAGCAGTCTTCGTGCTGGAGAGAGAGTTAGGGGTCCAAGCCGGGCATGCCCAGAGACTTCAGCTCCAGAAAGAGGCTCTAGATGAGCAGCTGTCCCAGGTCAAAGAGACCGATCGGCACCCGGGCAGCCCCAGACGGGAGCTTCCTCACGCAAGCGGTGCAGGAGACGCCTCAGACCGCTCGGGAAGCCCTGTAAGCACCTCCCATGCTTGGCCCGGCGACCAGAGTCACACACAGGCCTGCCCGTGGCTCGTGGCCCCGCGGGCAGCTCCCTGGGGAGTCCAGAACCCAAGCCCTCCTGCCCTGGCGACACTGACCGTGTCTGCAGCCCGCAAGCCAGAGGGACCCTCAGCTTCGCTGGCGTGGCTGAGAGGGCCCAGAGACTTCCGTCTCTGCCCTTCCTTGTGACGTAGCACAGCACAAGCCCTCCTCTGTCCCCTCCCACGGGCCCTGCCCGAGGCGTGAGGCTTAGCTGCACCCGCCTCAGCTGCCGGGCCCCAGGCCGCGAAGGGTCCCTGCCCTCGCTGGTGGGAGATGCGGCTGGGCCGCTCTATCGGCGCGCGCACGTGGGCTTTGCCTCGCGGCCCAGGGCGGCCCCCTGCTCGCCCCCCTCTGGCTGTGAGCCTCCCGCAGTGGCTTCTGCCGCTCCCGTCACCAGTCGCCCGCCGCTTTCCGCATGCCCGTGCCGCTTTTGCTCATTGGGCTGCATGGCAGCGCAGGGGCCGGGACACCATCCGTTTCCTCACGGCCGCTCCTGATTCAGAGCCCTCTGAGGGGTTCCAGGAATCCGGGAGGGAGTCTAAATTCCACGGACCCTCCATGCGGTCCTTCCAGGTCTGCCCCCTCGCCTCTCCTGCACCTGCTGAGTGAGGAACCGTTCCTCGGTCCTTCCTGGACACGTGTCTGTTTGCTTGGAGGACAGAACCGCGTTTGAGCCGAGCCAGCCCTAGGACAGTGACGTTTCGAGAATAGAGCACGACATTTTATAATCTTATTATAAGTGGCTTAACTGGATCAAAACCAGCCCCCGCTCTGGCGTCCGCCAGCCCCCGTTAACGCCGGGGAAATCCCGAAGCCAGCTCAAACTGTTTTCTTTGACTTTTCCATCAAGTTCTAGTGGTTCCCGAAGTGACCTTTTAGAAACTAAATTGGAGGGACCACCTTCCGTGGGAAACCCGCTTCTGAAAGCCTAAGTGGAACACCTTTTCCTGGGCTCACGTTATAACACAAGGAAAATTATGCCCCGACTGCAGTGCAGGGCAGGCCCCCCTCCTGAAAGCTGCAGCCAGCAGTGGCCACATGAAGCGTGGTGCTGGTTTCCGGGGTTTTCTCGGCGTCACGCAAACCTGCGGCATCTGCATCGGCATGCCCTCGCCCCCATATCTGCACGCCCTCGCCCCCCACATCTGGATACTTCTGGACATTTCTGCTCCTACATCCTGTCCCCAGCGTATGGTTTGCTGTGCCCACGGCGCTCGAAGCAGCGGTTGTCGGCCCCCAGGAGGGTCCACACCCACCCCCAGCCGTTCGGAATCACCGGCGAGCATGACGCAGAAGTGCCTTGGTTTCCGTGGTGTGTTGAGATTTGCAATGGTTTTTGGGTCTGTGTCTAGGAACGGTTATTTGCAGTTGATTTTTGTTTTAGGAACAGCAGTTGGATGAAAAGGATGCTCGGCGTTTCCAACTTAAGATTGCGGAGCTGAGCGCGATCATCCGGAAGCTCGAGGACCGCAACGCCCTGCTGTCGGAGGAGAGGAACGAGCTGGTGCGTGGCAGCGGGCCTCTGGGTTCTGCGGGCTTGTGGCTGCTGTGCAGGGGCGCTGAGGCATCCTCTTCCACAATTCCCTGTGGAAAGGAGGAATGGGGGTGACGGGTGGGCCTTGCGTCCAGGCTCCTTGGCTGTTTCCAGTAAAACGTTATTAACAAAATCAGGTGGGGGGCCAGATGCAGGCCTCAGGAGCTGGCTGGCTGACCCCTGCCCTGCGTCACCGAGGCACCAGTATCCTCAGTTCCGCGTGTGAGCGGGAACATGTGAGGACCTCGCCCTTCAGCGGCGCCCACACCATTCGTCTTTATGGCCATGGAAATTCCCCAGTGACCTGTGCTGCCGGGGTGGGAGCTCCCCAAGGGGCCCCGAAGGGTCACGAGCCGGGCTGCTTCCCGCAGCTCTTCTGGGCTGAATAGAGCGCGGGCCCGAGGCTGCTGCCCTTTGTGGAAGCTGAGGCTCATCTGCTCACTTTACCGCCTGTGTTTGGAGACGCTGCTTCTCGGCACACTTGTAAAAATCGCTCTGTATATTTATTTTGTCTTTCAGTTGAAGCGTCTAAGGGAAGCTGAAAGTCAGTACAAGCCGTTGCTCGACAGAAACAGGCGCCTGACTCGGAAAAACGAAGATCTGTCCCACACTTTACGTCGGATGGAGAACAAGTTAAAATTTATCACCCAGGAGAACATAGAGATGGTAAGGGGCCTCGCTCTCGTGTAACCAGCCTCTCCTACACGAGGTTTGGTAACAAGATCGAGCCTTTGGTCTCACGGGCGTTTGTGGGACCAGGAGCTCGCCGGCAAGGAGGCCGTCCACCCACAGCCCACGGGTGGCTGGTGACAGGGCTGCGGGGACGCAGCAGCCGCCCTTCACCAGTCGGGCCCCCTCAGCCCACATGTCGCGGCGTGTGGTCTGGTTGGTTTTTCAGAGACAGAGAGCTGGCATCCTAAGGAGACCCAGTTCCTTAAACGACCTGGACCAGAGCCAGGATGAAAGAGAGGTTGACTTCCTGAAGCTGCAGATCCTGGAGCAGCAACACCTCATAGACGAGCTCTCCAAGGTGACCGCTGGGCACCACCCGCCCGCCCGCCGGCCGCGCTCTGTCCCCTCCCATCCCCGCTCTGCTGCCCACAGGGCACCCTGCGCCCGGGCTGGGAGGGGCCTGCTGGAGACGCGGGACACCCTCCCGCAGGGTCGGCTCTAGGCGCCCCCCCGCCCCCGCCACTGAAGCCCTCTGCTTCCCTCCCCCCTCGGGACTGCGACCTCAAGAGCAGCAACAGGGCCTGTGTTGGCCCCGGGGCTCTCACAGCACTGGGGGTGGGATCCAAAGTCAGGGCGCTGGCAGGGCCGCGCTCCCGCAGACGGTGTCGGGGAGGACGGGTCTTTGGCCGCCGGCCACATCCCTCTGACCTCAGCTGTCTTCCTGGGGCCTTTCCCCTCTCCTCTGGACACCCACCCATCCTAATCCAGGATGGTCTCCTCTCAAGGTCCATGACATAATCACTCCGCAAAGACCCTGTTTCCAAATAAGGCCGCAGTCCCAGGCCTGGGGCTTGGGGTGTGGGGATATCTCTCCAGGGGGCCCCACCCTCCATCTACGTAGCCCTCCCCCTGTGGCCAGCCCCGGCACAGCTCTTCCAGTCCTTCCACGGACCCTCCTGCAGTTACCCTCATCAGGGCATCTTCTGCGTCTTTTTGGGACCCTGACTGACTGACTCCACGGTCAGATCAGTTCAGAACAAGCTGCTTTGGTCATTCTGTGCCCTGGGCGGGGGCAGGGGGAGGGAAGCAGAGGGGACAGCGGTGCTCTGTGTCCTGTCGCAGGCATGGCGCAGGGCCAGGGAGCGCTGGTCTGTCTTGTTTCCATGACTGAAATCACCTCCGAAGTAACTGAGATGGGTCGGGGCATCTTCCCACCCTGTGGGCAAGATGGGGTCTCACCACCCAGCCTTCCCTGACAGGGCCTGAGGTCAGAGCTCTTGTCCCTTCAGTGACCAGTGACCGTCCATCCCCCCAATAAGAATGCACGAGGGGAGGAGGACAGAGACAGCATCCTGACCAGTCGCAGACGCACACGCACCCTGAGCCCCTGCAGGGTCCCGGGTGCCCCTGGGGGCACCAGCTTAGGGAGGGAGGAAGGGCCAGGGCCAAGTAAGACCCTCCCTCTCAGGGCAGGGGCTGGGCGAGAGCAGTGGGCTTCTGGGGGCCTGCGGGGCTCGGGGGCTCCCCCGTCTCCACGTGCCTTCTCTCTTCCAGACGCTGGAGACGGCCGGCTACGTGAAGAGCATGTTAGTAAGTACCACTCAGCGTCCTCTCCTGCATCTCGTCCCACTTCCTGGGGCCTTTGTCCCCAGGGCCCTCCTGTGCCAGTGGCTCCTCCCCACCCAGATAGGAGCATCCACCCCCTCCCTGGGTGGGTTTTATGGTCACAGTGCCGCTTGCCCAGAGGCTTTGCCGTGGGACTGAGAACGCCCACCCAGCAGGGTCACGCAGGGAAACGGCCAACACCGCAGTTGGCTTTTGGCAACGCCTGACCCAGAGCTGGCTCCCCCTCCAGCCCTGGGACACTCACCCCGCCATGGGTTTCTCCACCCCCACATGGACCCCGGTCTGGGCCTGGCTGGCTTCCTCATGGCCCCATAAATGCGGCCTAGCTCCCTGGAGAGAACAGGGCCACCGGTCTCACGTGTTAGCGAGGTCTGCCTCCACCGTGTGAATACCACCCTGTGGATATCTGCCCTGGGAGAGCGGAGAGGGGCTGGGCCCTCCGTCTTTCTCGAATTTCCATTTATGTGTGTGTCACTCTAACCCCTGCCCCGCAGGGCCCCAACCCCAGACCGCGGAGGAAGCTCCAGACGTGAGCTCAGAGACACCCAAACCTGCCGTTGCTATTCCAGCCCGAGCTGGAAAGATGGTCCATCCAAACCCTCAGAGCAAACTGCCCTGAGCAGACCTCACTGCAGTGTCTTTGTGATAATGCAGGCAGTAGACCAGCCTCAAGGTCACCCTCGGTCCATCCAGATGACGACTCGGAAATATTAACCTGTGTATTTAAAACTGACAGAGCTGTTCAACTACTCAAAAAAATCTCCTCAACTGGTTTTTTGCAGGAGCGTGATAAGCTTTTAAGATATCGGAAACAAAGAAAGAAGATGGCAAAACTCCCCAAGGTAAACGCGTACATGAAACGTGTATTTTAAAAAGCCTCTTAACAGGAATGAGCCTCTTCCTTTAGATATGAAAAGAAAATGGTTTTCTTATTTCTAAAAATTGTTCTTATGAAATAACCAAAACAGGACCCAAAGTAAGTATTCCCCTTATATATATATATTTTTTTAAATTTATTTATTTATTCATTTATTTTCGGCTGTGTTGGGTCTTTGTTGCTGCATGTGGGTTTTCTCTAGTTGCAGCGAGTGGGGGCTACTCTTCGTTGCGGTGCGTGGGCTTCTCATTACGGTGGTTTCTCTTGTTGAGGAGCACGGGCTCTAGGCGCACGGGTTTCAGTAGTTGTGGCACGCAGACTTGGTAGTTATGGCTCACGGGGTCTAGAGTACAGGCTCAGTAGTTGTGGCGCACGGACTTAGCTGCTCTGTGGCATGTGGGATCTTCCCGGACCAGGGCTTGAACCCGTGTCCCCTGCATTGGCAGGCGGATTCTTAACCACTGCGCCACCAGGGAAGCCCTCTCTTTATGTTTTAAATTTAAAAACCCAACCTTGTTTCCTTTAAATTTCCAAGAGAAGATGCGAATTCACCACAGTAATGAGGAGGAGAAGGTAGCTGCGACACGCTCCCCGCCTGGGCCAGGGCCGCGGGCGGCAGCGCCTGGGTCTCTCCCAGGCAGACCGGCGCCCCTGCGCCCCTAGGGAATTTGAAGACCTGGGATAGTTTCTTTGCTGCACAATCCTTTTTGATAAACCTGAGATTTTTATTAAAGGAGATTTGGGAGGCATTCCCAAAGGACCTAACTTGTATCCTGCTTTTTACAAAACGTGTGGGGGTGTTTTTTGGTTTGGTTTTGGAACAACCAACGGTGATCCCCACACAGGCTGCTAGAGACTCCTTAGGCACAAATATGGGCTTGTCTGGCCCCTAGAAAGGCCACTAGGAGGGCCGTGTTCCACTCTGCTGTCCGCCAGCCCGGATGGTGGCCCCCTCGGCCCGAGGTTGGGCGGCCCGAGCAGCGCGGGGCGCGGCTGGTCCAGGATGGAGGCCCGAGTGCGCTTGGGGGCGCCCAGGCAGCTGGTCTGGCTTTGGATTAAAACACCGTCCCTTTTGGTCAGAAGCCGGTTGTCGTGGAGACCTTCTTTGGATACGACGAAGAGGCTTCCCTGGAATCTGACGGTTCTTCCATCTCTTATCAAACGGACAGGACAGACCAGACCCCGTGCACCCCAGACGACGACCTGGAGGAGGTACCCTCCCGCGGCAGCTTCTGGACAGGCCCAGCGGGCGGCGCAGAGGCAGGCAGGGTCGGGGTCAGGAGGCTGCTCCCCGGAGGCGGCCCTCACCGGCTGTAACCCTCAGTAACCCACGATTTCGTGCAGCGGGAAACAACTCCCACTGCTGGCTGCCTAGCTGTCGCTGCCCCCCTTCCTTCGCACGCACACCCCGTCCGCTTCACCCCCGTCATTGCGCCAGGGCCCCCTCTGCAGAGCAGTGCGGAGAGCTCCTGCCTTCTCAGGGTGACGGGGGTGGGGGGTCTGGGCCGCCCAGCAGGGGTCAGCACCAACGCCACGGGTGCAGCCCAGTCGTGCCTCAGGGTGGGGAGGTGAGAGGACAAAGCTCTGTCTCTGAATAAACACAGCCGAGGCGTCCCACCCTCCTCGCGCCTCCTTCCAGAACACTGGCCCAGCCCTGCGGGTGTGGCATGAGGGGGAGCCGGTGGTCCGTGGCCCCGACCAGGCACAGCGGGCGCTGAGGCCGCGGGTTGCACCTCCCCTGGCAGGTCCTGGCGGATGGCCTCACGACCACGAGCCCACTTAGAGATCCAGGACAGGGTAGCACAGCTGCTGCCCGTGAGGACGGGCCTGGGGGAGCTTGGGCCCGTTAGGGTTCCCGTCTGGTCCCTCCTGGACGTGGCTTGTTCTCCTCTGAAGGCCAGCAGCCCCCGCCTTCTTCCTGGGGCAGCAAGTGACATCCCAGCCAGGGGGAGGCAGCAGGGGTGACTGTGCTGGAAGGGAGCCTGGAAGGTGAGACCTCAGCTTTAAGCCTTCACAAGGCCCAGGTCCCTTCCCGACACGCTCCGGCAGAGCGGAGCCTCAGGGCAGCCTGGTCAGGAATGCAGGGTCCCCGGCTCAGGACAGCCTGGCTGGCAGGTGGGCCCCAGCCGAGCCCTGGCCTCGGATCAGCCGGCCCGGCCTTTCATCCCAGGGCTCAGGGCCTGCCTCTCGGGTCGCCGGTAGAGGCCCGGCTAACGCTGTGTCTCCGTGCGCCCCTCCAGGGCCTGGCCAAGGAGGAGACGGAGCTGAGGTTCCGGCAGCTGACTATGGAGTACCAGGCCCTGCAGCGGGCCTATGCGCTGCTACAGGAGCAGGTCGGAGGGACGCTGGACGCAGAGCGAGAAGTTAAGGTCTAACTGACGTCCACGCCACCACGTTCCGGCTCCCACTGGGCTGCCCCGCTTGACCCCCGCCTTGGCAGGGACCCTCGCACCTTCCAGGCCCGGCCCTTCTCTCCCGCCGTCACGGTCGGGCCTGGTGACGCTCACCCAGGCGACCCCCACGCGGTTGTTTGGGAAGCAGCTGTGGCGGTCGCTCAGCGCGGGTGGGCCCGGGCCAGGGCGGGGTCCGAGTGGAGTGGAGGCACCCTCACACCCTGTGTCCCGATGGCCCAAACGCTCTCATCCGTTTGCCCTGGAAGCTGTTCCCAGGGCAGCCGGGGCACCCATCACGATAAAGTGCCCTGCGGCCTGGACCCTGTGAGAGCAGATTAACTCGAGGGAAGGGGGCTCAGACCCCCTAGAAGCCAGCTGGGGCTGGGTGGTGGGCTTTCACGCAGCAGGGCGCCGGGGGCTGCTCTTCTAAAGGAGGTCGGTCTCTGGGGAAGAAAGTGAAAGCGAAGTGTGGAAAAGGAGGCGAGCCCAGGGCGGGCAGAGCGCGGGGAGGGGAGGGAAGGTGCCCGGGGGCTGTACCTGGTACATCGCTCAGCAGCTCCTCTGCGTGTGTCCTGGTCATTATTGTCCAACGACTAAAGCAGACCCTTGCAGCCCGCACCCAGCAGCTCAATCCTCCTTCATCCTGTAAACGAGGATTCTCCCTAATAATCCCTTCAAGTGAATCTATAGATCATCCGCCGTCATCTCAGCGAGGTCGCGTGCTTCAGCTAAGCCTCCACGTCTCCCCTTTACTCCAGAGCGGTCCTTGCCAAGGGGCTGCTCTCCACTGGTTGAATCAAAAGGCAGACAGTCCCCTTAAAGTCCCGTCCAAGTGGGCGCGTCTGGCTTTTAGAGAAAATTTGATGTATGTCTCCTCCCATCCTACAGACCCGTGAGCAGCTACAGGCGGACGTGCAGAGGGCGCAGACGCGGATCGAAGACCTGGAGAAGGCCCTGGCAGAGCAGGGGCAGGTGAGCACAGGGGCCTGGGTCCCCGGGAGGCTGGGGTGGTGGCCTGGTCCCCAGGCTGCAGTGCCCTGGCGATGAGGGTGGCGGTCTGTGGGTGTGTCTGTCGGCGAGAACTATTCATCTGCACGCTGAAGGTTGGCGCCACAGCTCCCTTTACTGCGTATGCATCACACCTCAGTAAAAGATTTAAAAGCGGAAAGAATGCGTACATAAAGGGATTCCACAGCAAGCCTCAAACAAGGCAGGGGTCATCCTGGCCGTCCGTACACGCCTCTCTGGGCTTCATCAGAGATCCTGTCCGTCTCTTAGCTCAAGGCCTGCATTTCAGGTCCCGGGGCTTTGTCGGTCACTCCCCTCAGCCCCCCTCAGCTCTGGGCTCTTCAAATCCCAGGGGAGGGCCTCCGTCCCACGGGGCCTGAGCCTCCCCCTGCCCTGCTGCATGCTGCAGCCCCAGGGGGACCTCCAGGACGGGCTGGAGGACGTCCAGTGGGGCTGGGAGGGGCTGGGTGGGAGAGGCCAAGCGCCGTGCAGACCCACGGAGGGCCTGACGTGTTAACTGCTGGGGAGACGGCCGGACAGACGGACAGGGCAAGGACGTGAGCCACTGCCCGGCCAAATTGCCACATCCTCGCCTGAGCGCGTGAGGCCCCGAGTCCAGTGCTGAGGCACCTGAGTCACACAGGACCGGCCCACATCCCCACTCCTCGGGCCCTGAGCCCCCGGGCTGCGCTCGGCCTGAGCGAGCTGCACTCCGGAGCTGCGCGCACAGCGCCACGACCCAGACCCGGAGGCGTCATTCCTGGACCCCGTCTGATGCTGCCGCCGAGCGTCTAGCGCCCGAGAAGCACAGTAGCCGAGGGGCCGGGAAGCGAGAAGAGGAGGAGGAAGCCGGTCCTTTCGCTGCGGAAACGAGTCCTTCAAACTTGAAAAGAACTTCACAGAGGACTCTGCTGAGAAGAAATTTGGGCCCGAGTTCAGTGTCTGGACACCTCACTTTGTGACCAAATGCCGGTGGTGGAGGTTCCTCCAGAGCATGGAGCTGGAACCGGGGGTCGAGGACACCAGGCCTCCCCCAAGGCCTGACCCAGGGCAGCCCAGAGGGCGTCCACACGGGCCCCACCAGAGCTCAGAGCCTGCCTCGGGCCCCGAGTCCCCAGGTGTGAAGTGGGAGGGACCCCCACCCTGGCACCTGCCCTCTCCCCACCGGCCCGAGCCCCCTGGCTCCCGCTGGCTGTGTGTCTGGGTCCCCCAGACGTGCGACGTCCACATGGGCGCCTGGCCTGGGCTTGCACGAGCCTGGGTGCCGTCCACTTCTATCCGGGACCCTCCAAGGAAACGGGTGAAACCCTGGGTTTTCATCAGCTGTGGGGCAGAAGCTACCACTCCCTGGTTACTTCGGCAGCTGGGTATTGAGTCTTTTCGTCACATCCCCTGTCTGCTGAATTGTGATTTCAATCGCGGTTCCACCCTGCGGTGTATTTATTTCTCCACTTTGATTCCAAGGACACGAAGTGGATTGAAGAGAAGCAAATGCTGTACCGGAGAAATCAAGAGCTCGTGGAAAAGGTGCGCCCCTGCCAGGCCGCGTCTGGGAGTCTGACTGCTTCCCGAAAAGAGCAGGAATTCCCTTGCACTCAGGGGTTTGCGGGGTCCCCGCCGTGCTGGGCGGTGGGGAGACGGCAGAGGTTCCCCAGCGGAGCCCCAGCCGGGCCTTCTGTGCTTCTCACTCCCGTGGGGCTGCCCCCCCGACCCACCCCTCCTGGGACAGGCGGCCTGGAAGGAGGCACCTGGGGTCCCGCCAGCCCCGTGTCTATAGCGGCTTCTCGATTCTTGCTTTCTTGCCTGATGGGTTCTGTGGTTGGTGACGGTTAGAAAACCTTTGTGGGCAGTTCATGGCTGTCCCCAGAGGAGTGGGCCCAGGACGGCTGGAGCCAGTCACGTGGAACGAGGTGGGAGGGGGCAGTGGCTGCATGTCCAGAGGCAGGAGGGCCAATGGGGCCTCACAGCTCGCTCTGGCGGCCCCCTCGTCACCCTGTCCTGGTGAGGGTGCTCTTGGTGACCCGTCCCCACCAGCAGCTGGCCTTGTCCACAGGCAGAGGGCGGGCGGGGGCAGCACCTTCTACGGCAGGCACAGCCCTTCTAGAAAAGAGCCAGGCCGGCCACAGCTCGCGAGCCTGAGGGCACCGAACCAGGCCCATGGGCAGAGGCCGGTCCTGCCCCACCCAAAGCCATCAGGCCCACACGGGGCAGTGCTTTGGGTGCCATTCATACCTTAAATGCTGAGCGACACCTACCTGCTTGTCGTGGACCCTCTGCACACGTCTTAAATCAGCACAGTTGTTTCCGTGATGCTCTCAGGCTCACATAAACACCCTTGTGCACCTAAATGCTTGTGTGTACACAGAACGGCCGCATACTTAAATGCGCACGCACACATGTGAACGCTCGTGCGCACATATAAATGTTCACGTGCTCACGTAATAGCTCGTGTGCACGCAGACACACATGTGCGCCTTTAAACACTCGTGTGCACGTCAACACCTGCATGCACACTTGAACACAGCCACACAAATGTTCACGAGCACACACACTTAAACACTCGTGCGCTTGTCACCTGTACACGTAACACCCACGTGCACACATAACCCCTCATTTGCACACTCGAACACTCACATGTGCACTTAAAACCTGTGCGTTCGTCTGGCACGGTGCCCACGGGGTCACACTCCTGGCCCGTGGGTGCATCCCAGCCGCCCCAGCCGTGCAGAGGGACACACAGGGCAGTGCAAAGCCCCGGCCGCCGAGGGCACTGGTGCTCCTGGGTCCACCTGGACCCCTTCCGAGCTGCAGAGCAGGCCCCTCGGCCCCCAAGTTCAACGCGGGGGGATGGACCGAGTTGACGGTGCCCATGGTGGACACGAGACCACGGAGGACATGTGCCACGGGCTGCACTGTGCTTACCCCTTGGGAGGCGTGGGCCTCACACACGTCAGTTCTGGAGGGGGGCCAGGCGGCCACGGCACACAGCCCCGCCTTCGGACAGCAGTGTTCCTGAGGCTCTGGGCCAGCCTGGGCTCCAGGGGCCGCTGTCCTGGCCACGGTGAGGGGCGGGCAGCATGGCGACAGCCCGCGGTGGCCCTTCTCTTCCTCATCTCTGCTCAGATGGCCCCCCGCCCAGTGCACCTGCCCTGTGTCCCCCGCCCACCCGCTGCCGGTTCAGCCCAGGAGGGGACTCACCTGGTCTCACCAGGGCGGCCCCCCGCGGACTGAGGCCGGAGTGAGGGCTCTGGGCCGGGGACCTGGGCCAGGCGGCCGTCCCCGTGACGCCAGCAGCCGTCGGGGGAAGCTGAGAGCTGGCCTCACGTGCGACTCCAGGGCCTCACACGTCCTTTGTTTTACAGATTAAACACATGGAGACGGAAGAGGCTCGGTTAAAGCATGAGGTCCAGGACGCGAAGGACCAGAACGAGCTGCTGGAGTTCCGGATCCTGGAGCTAGAGGTGCGGGGGCGGGGTGGGGTCAGAGCGCGGTCGCCCGAGCTGGTGCCATCGAGGCTGCGAGCCCAGCCCTGCCACTCGGGAGACGGATGCCAAACGAAACAGAGTGTCCGCACGCAGCTCTGGAGCCTCCCTCGCTCCTGGCCCCTCGCGGCCCTGGCTGGCGGGCATGGCCACCCTCTCCTACGATGCCACCACCCAGCTTTGCTGGGTGCGTCTGTGCACCGGCATTTCCGCCCGTCTGGTTTCCCGGCGTCCACGCACGCCTGCAGTGTGGGGAGGGGGCGCCCACGAGTCCAGAGGGAGCCGCCCCTCAGGGTCCTCCCGTCCGCCTCCCTGGGGCAGGAGGGCTGTGTGGCCACTCCGTGTGTGTCGCCCCGTGGCCCCAGGGTTCGTGTGTGTGGTCCTGGGTGAGGACAGTGGCGGCCCCTCCAGCCACTGTCCTCTGTCCTCAGGGTCACTGAGGTCAGGCCCGTGCGGGACACTGCTCCCGGTCCCCTGGGACTCAGATCAGCTCGTCGGCCCCTCAGCAGGCGGGGGCCGCTCCCAAGGGCCTCCCCGTGGGTGGCTGGGAGGTCCCTGCCCCCATCAGTGTCCACACAGGGCCGTGTCCTGGGCAGGAGGAGGGATTGGCCTCTGCTGCGGCAGCCGGGGCTTCGTCTTCACAGAGACCACGCTGACCGTGTTGGGTGGACTTGGTGTCTTCACCGTGTCCCCGGGAGGCCCAGCACTGCCCTCCAGGAGGGAGGGGATGCCCGTGCCCAGACTTCCGCTCTCTGTCTAGGAGAGGGAGAGGAAGTCGCCGGCCATCAACTTCCACCACACCCACTTCGTGGACGGGAAGAGCCCCCTGCAGGCGTACTGCGAGGCCGAAGGCGTGATGGTAACGCCCCGCCCCTGCCCGCACACCCCTCAGCCCCGCGGCTGCCTGGCCGGTGCTCCCTCCCAGCAGCCTGTCCCCCTCCTCTAGGACATCCTGGTCTCGGAGCTGATGAAGAAGCTGGACCTCCTGGGGGACAACGCCGTAAGTGTAGGTTGCTCTCCTGACTTGTGCATGCCTCCCCGTGCCCAGCGCCCTGCACGGTCCAGGGGCCCCTGTGAGTCCCGCTGTGGCCCTACCGCAACCCACACCTTCCCACTGCCAGAGCTGCCTGGGACGGGCCCTCTGGCGTTTAGGAGAAATGTCGTTCTTTCTGACACTGTTCCCACACGGGAGTTCGGGGCCTCTGCTCTCACACTTGACTCTTCCAGCAGAGGTGCTTCTGGCCCCGTGTTCTCAGTTTCTGGAATCCCTCTCAGTCTCTAAGCTCTTCCATATTCTTGGTGGGGATGGGGGCTGTGGGTCCTTAGCGTGCCTTAGACACCTCAGACTCAGGGCTTCCCGTCTACTTAGTTTGGGAGGAGGGGCAGAGCCTATATAAATAATCCCCGAATCTCACTTAGGGCAGAGTTCCAATTTCTACAGCAAACTCCTCAAAAGAATACTAATTGCTGAATGGGCAGAGTGACTGCATCCCTTCACGCCACCCTCCATCCTCCATCCTCTGTCCATCCATTCTCCATTCACCCTCCATCCATCATCCTGTACTTGTTGAGCCCCTGCCCAATGCGGGGGGGATCAACTGTGCTGGAAGAGGGCCCCAATCCACACCCCAGAACGTTTCCGCCACAAGGTATCCTGACAAGTGTACAGTCTACAGCTGGTCCTAAAGCACCTTGGGCTTCACATCCTGGTAACTGCTCTCAAGAAAGATCAAGGCGCTAAGTCAAATTGGTGCACTCCGTGCAGTAGATGGAGGAGAAAAACACATGCAAACACACACACACACACACACACACACACACACACACGCGCGCGCGCGCTTCTCACAACGCATACCAAAACCCAGGCGCTCATGCACATTCTTGGGGCCAGTCCTTCCCAGCAGCTTCAAGGTGTTCAGGGCCCTGTATTGACAGGAATCCCTCCTCTCCCCACCTGCCCTTGACTTGGGAAGCAGTGAGGGCGGGGAGCGGAGGGAAGCAGCTCCCAGCAGGGAGGCTCTCCTGGCTGCATTGCCCACCCCCAACCCTGCCACTAGTCAGACCCCTGGCTCCACCTCGGCCGCAGGTAGCAGAGGTGCTGGTCCGCAGCAGGGATGGCGTTGTCACGATGTGCTCCGGGGTTCAGCCTGAGTACCAGCCCCCATCATGGGCTCTGGGAACCTTTCAGTTCACAGCTGGAGAGACTGAAGCCCCAGAGGGCACCCACCCAGGTCACGGAGCTGCGGTACTGGCCAGCTAGGACGAGCCCAGGTCTGCCTAGATCTGTTCGGGGCCCCTCCCAGCCCAAGAGCACCAGTGCACGTGACGGCCCTGGAGCCGTCACACGGCCTCGGAGGCGGGGGCAGAGGACACACTGCCGGTCTTACGTGCAGGTGACCTCTAGAGACCCTCGACAGCTTCTGAAGGACCATGGGGGCGACCCTTAGGTCTGTCGTGTGCACATGGACACACTTCAGGCAGATGACAGGGATAGCCTGGCCCCTCCCCTTCTCAGCCAGGGCACGCTGGAGCTGTGGCCACTGTCTCCAGGCTGCTTCCCAGAAGGCTGCAGCCTCCCAGCTGGCCACGGGGCACCTGAGCCCGGGCCTCGGTTTCCCCAGGAGTCAGGGTCCTTGGAGTGGAGCAGAGGGGCCGGCAGGGGGCAGAATGGACCCCTGTCCTCCCTGGTGGGCCATCTGCTCACTACTGCTGCACCTGGGCCACAGCGGGGACAGGTCACCCAGGGAAGGCTGCGAGGGGGGAGGAGACGGCACATTGCCAAGGCCATGGTCACCTCCAGGAGGGAGTAGCTGGAGCCCAGCCAGGCTGCCCACCAAGCGGGACATCGCGGGCCCTTCAGCCTGGCCTGACCACAGCGAGGCAGCTTCCCTCAGTTACCCGGAGGCCCCCCGCAGCCCCCCACACGCCCCATCCCGCCCATCAGGCCCAGCCCTGCCTCGGGAGGAGGGCAGGGACAGCCTGGCAGTGTCCCCGGAAGCCAGAGGGATGAGGGGCGCCTGGCCCCGGCATCACACCGAGTCGGGCTGCAGCGTGCCTGAGGACGGAGCCTGCCGCTGTCCCAGCAGCTGGCCGCCGACCCCCACCTGTGCCTACTGCTGCCGGGGTGGGGGGTGGTGAGAGACCCCTGCCCCTGGGGAGCTCACGCTGCGGAGGGAGCAGGCGGGAGGTCTTTCGGAGCGGGTGGCCCTGAATCAGGGAGGTTCTGGGGTGGGGGGGGCCGCCCTCAGCTCAGCGACCCTAGGGGGCTCCTCCCTGCCTGTCTCTGCTCCCCTGACCCCTGTTGGCTGTCCCACGGTGGGCCCAGCAGTGGGGACACAGCCCAGCTGCCTCCACCCTGGTGCTGATGCAGGCGGCACATCCTCTGAGGATGCCCCCTGGCCCCAAAGCCAGAGCCACCCTGCCCAGAAGGATCACCCAGGCGGGCCCTTTGGGGCGAGGCATGAATAAAACATGCAGAAAAAAGGCAAAACGGCAGGGATGGGGACCATTTCATAGCCATGAGTGTTTGATCTTTGCTTCACGTTCGTAAGTGGTGCTGTAATAATTCAGGCCGCCTGTGCGGAGAGCTGGCTTTAAATAAAAACCCAGCAGACCTGGGAAGCCTGGCTGCTCGTCCCGTCACCCACTGTCCCACTCTGCCTCGCTGGCTACCTTAGACGTGGTCACTAGCAGTGAGAGGACCAGAGGGGGCAAGACGGAGAGTCACCCCAGAGCTGGCAGGACCAAGGGGAAAGAGGATCAAAGACTCCCGGGAGGGCCTTTTAGTGAAAGCGACATTTAGCTGTGACCCCAGCTCCCCTGCGCCCGTCCCATCAGCGCCACCGAGCGCCCGGCCACCCAGAAGGCGCTTCCCCTGACCATGCGTGAATTCTGCTTTTGGGTGCAGAATCTGACCAATGAGGAGCAAGTGGTTGTCATACAAGCCAGGACAGTCCTGACCTTGGCCGAAAAGGTAACAGTGACTGTGGACGCTGTCGGGATGGGGCCGGGCTTCCCGAAGCCTCCCTTTCTGGCTCAGCGCACAGAAGACGCTCACCCTGGGAGGAGGGCTACCGGGAGGTGGGGTTGGGGTCCACGGGTCCCATTTGCCTTGGAGGTCTGGCACACGCACAGGTCAGCCAGCACTGCCACGCGTGTCTGCAAGTGATAGGTTCAGCCAGACTTCTCCCCAAGGCCACTCTGCCTCCGCCTCCCCCCAGAGGCCGGGAGGTATGGTGGGTCTGTAAATCGGCAGCATCTGTCTCACCTGCCGGGACCCTCCTCTGGGGTCGCCCAGCCCTCCCGGGCTCCCCACCCTCCAGCCTCTCTGCTCCCACGGGCCGCCAGCCTGCGCCCGGTCCCGCCCCCGCAGCCAGTACCCGCGGGCCTGCTGGCAGCGCCCCCTCCCAGTGGCCCCCAGCAGGGCGGGCAGGGGTGTCCAGCAAATGGGAGCTCAGGGGCCAGCACCCCTGGAGAACGGTCCGCATAACGTCCCTCCTCTTCCAGCGCTGGGAGGCAGACTCCCCGGACACGAGGCGGGGCTGTGCGGGGGCACCCGGGCCTGGCCCGCACGCCGGGCACACGGAGCCCATGACGCCAGCCCAGCCCTGACTCCCACGAGGGCTGAGCTCCCCTCCTGGAGGAAGGCTGGGAAGGGCAGGGAGGGCCAGGCCCCCAGGGTGCCTCCCCGGGGCTCGGCGAGCTGGGCTTCGACGCCTGAGTGCCTTCCGTTTGTGTCCAGTGGCTCCAGCAGATTGAAGAGACGGAGTCGGCCCTGCAGCGGAGGATGGTGGACCTGGAGAGCGAGAAGGTTGGTGTGCACCTGGCCACGTGGGCCCGCGGCCCGTGCTCCAGGCCGGCTGCGCCAGGCCCAGACACGGGTCCGCTTGCGTTTCAGGAGCTGTTCAGTAAACAGAAGGGCTACCTGGACGAGGAGCTGGACTACAGAAAGCAGTGCTTGGACCAAGCTCACAAGGTAAGAGAAGTACGGCTGCCGGAACCCCCAGGGGCGGCGGATTTGGGGTAGAAACGGGGAAGGTTGTTCCCACGGCCAGCATGGTGTCTCAGGGGCCACGTGGCCTCGGACCTGCCTGGGAAGATCCTGCGCCCAGCGTGACCAGCGTGGGTCACTCTTCGCATTTCTCCTGCCGGACACCCCTCGCCCGGCGAGCTCCGAGGACGCCTTACTGCTCCGTCAGCACCCCTTGGCCCCAGGAGTGCAGGCACACGAGCAGAAGTCAAGTGGGTATTTGAAATGAGCTGAGAAATAGAATGCATTGAAACATGCATTTACAAATGAGGTGAACACAGCTGAATGTCAGTCAGTCCATCATCCCGCCCGGGACCCCCGCTTCTGTCCATCTGCACCAACCAGTGCACACGTGCCCTTTGTGTGTGCCTGCCCCATAGGAAACCATTTCCCCCCTGAGAAGCCTGAAGGGACGTCCCCGTGTGCGGTTAACCCCGACATCAGTACCGAAAAGATGGGTCCTGGAGATGACGTCAGGGAGACGGCTTTGTGACACACGGACGCACGAACACACACGCACCCACACGCCGCAGGAAACGTTGCCCCAGGACTGTGGAGGGGGCTCCCGCACACAGGGCCGAGGGATGCAGTCAGGGCCCCCAGTGATGCTGGGTCCGCTCCCGGTCTGATGACTGTTAGGGCTGCTCCCCGCGTGATACTGTTTGGGGGCCCCCTTCCTCCAATTCCGGCAGGAAGGCCGCACGTTTTGCTCTCCCTCCCTGGTTTTCTTGACTCCATAGTTAGGCCTGCACTTCCTGCTGGATAATTAGCCATTTTATCTGCCATTCACAAAGCCCTGTGCAGGAGGGAGGCACCTACCGCCTTGGGATGACCTGGCGGGGGGGGGACACAGGCCTGTGGGAACCTGCTGGGTTTCACACCCTCCCTGCTCTGTGAGCACAGGAGCCACAGCTGGGTTTCGAAGGGGAAGGGTGGTCCCCGCGTGGCTGAGGGCCGTCTAGGGCAGCTGGGAGCAGAGGCCTGGCCATTCACAGATGAGGACGCACGCTGGGGCGAGGCTGTGCACACAGAGCCGGCATCCGGTGGCCCGTCGCTCAAGGTCATGCATGCAGGGAAGGTCAGAACATCTCCATCTCCTGCCAGGCTTGGGGTGAAGCCATCGTGATGCTAATTCTAAGCCCCACACTCAGCTGCCTTTATTTTTTTAATTTTTTTGTGTGTGTGTTACGCGGGCCTCTCACTGTTGTGGCCTCTCCCGTTGCGGAGCACAGGCTCCAAACGCGCAGGCTCAGTGGCCACGGCTCACGGGCCCAGCCACTCCGTGGCATGTGGGATCTTCCCAGACCGGGGCACGAACCCGCGTCCCCTGCATCAGCAGGTGGACTCTCAACCACTGCGCCACCAGGGAAGCCCTCAGCTGCCTTTATTTTAAAGCTGGAGCGTATCTTAAACACGCTAAGCTCTTTTGCTCTAGGAAGTGGCAGCCGATGTACTGTGTGAGCTGGCAGTGACAGCTGGGGACAGTTTATTTTGTAGCCGTCAGGAACAATAACACATAAGCGAGGAACAAAGGTGTCCCCCCCCCCATTTCCTAAAATGTCTGCTCAGCCAGAAGGACTTTCCAGAGTCATTTTGCCTGAAGAAGGAGAAACATTCATTTCTGAAGAAGTTACATCTTTGATGGGAAGATGGGAAGAATAGAGCTTTTTCAAAGATTGTATCTGTGAAATTTCCTGAGGAACAAGCTTTAAAAGTGCTCCAGATCGAAGTGCTAAGTCACTAGGAATTTATAACAAGGTCTGTGTTTTGGCGGCTGGGTGGCAGCAAAGGGGTGACACAGCATGCGTGTCTGGGACCAGCGGAACGGCCGGCTCTCCACGTCAGAGCCCTGGCGGGGCAACGCGAGGGCCCTGGGCTGGAGCCCCCCTGGAGTCTGAACCCCGCTCCCCACCAGCAGGGCCCTGTGCAGGTCGTCCAGCCCGGCAGTCATCAGCCTGCCTCAGTGCCCTGACCCGTGAGCCAGGCCTAACGAGCACCTGCTTCCTGGAAGGGGCGGGACTGAAGGGCTTCATGGAGGTGAAGCCCTTAGCTGGTACAGGCAGCCACGGGCGTGGGCACCCTTAGGGCTATCATTTGGGACAGAGGAGAGGAGGGGCTGGGAGGCGGGCAGAGGCCGGACACGTGGGGCCTCATGTGCAGGCAGCAGGGAGGGAGGCAGACAGACAGACAGACAGACAGACAGGGAGAGAGAAGGGGAGGAGAGGTGGGGCAGGTGTATGTCTCACAGTCTGGAGGCCAGAAGCCTGACACCAAGGTGCTGGTGGGGCCACATCCGTCTGAAGCTCAGGGGAGGCCCTCCTGCCTCTTCCAGCTCCTGGGGGCCCAGGTGTTCCCGGGCTTGTGGCTGAGTCACCCCAATCTCTGCCCTGTGGTCACATGGCTTCCCCGCATCTTCCGTGACTGTCTCCAAGTTGCCCTCTTCTTCCAAGGCCACGAGTCAGTGGACTGAGGCCCCCAATCCAGTCTGACCTCACCTGCACTAGGTGGCATCTGCCTGTTTCCACATGATCCACATTCACAGGTGCTGGGGGTCAGGGCTTGATGTTTCTTTGCGGACACGAGTCACCCCACAGGCAGCACTGGGGACCGCAGAGCTGATGGCCTGGCCCCTCGGCACTACTGCAGACAAGCCCTGTGAGCACCACCCTCCTTCCTTCTTAGCGACTCGGAAGCCCAGGGTTTGGTGAAGGTTGTGAGCAAAGGAAGAAGCCTTTGTTGTTCTTTCCTCAAGGGACACCCGCCCGGCCCACTGCCCCTCTGGCCCTCATCCGACTCTGGCCTCAAACTCTGCTGACCTCGATGTCCCTAATGTTTCACTGCACGTTAAACATCGCGTGGAAGGGAATGCTCTTGAAATAATCACTCCCGGACTGCTTCCAGCCTCCAGAACATCATTTAACTGGTCCAGGCGGAAGCAGTCCCCTCTGTGGGCTGGCCTGGCGGCGGCATGACCCCAGGGCAGGGTGCCCCAGTCCCCCAGGCCGTCCCCGGGGGAGGAGGCAAGGACTGACGTGTCCCCTCCCGCCCCCAGCACATCCTGGAGCTGGAAGCCATGCTGTACGACGTCCTGCAGCAGGAAGCTGGGGCCAAAGTGGCAGAAATGCTGCCGGAGGAGGAGCACGAGAAGCTCAGGGTGGCGGTGGAGCAGTGGAAGCGCCAGGTCATGAGCGAGCTGCGCGAGCGGGACGCCCAGATCCTGCGGGAGCGCATGGAGCTGCTGCAGCTGGCGCAGCAGGTGCGCAGCAGGGGCGCCGCGGGCGCAGGACCTCCGGGCGGAGCGGGGCTTCCCATGCCTGGCCCTCTGATGGCCACACCTCCTCCGATGACAGTACCCTCCCGTGGCTGCGCCCCCCAAAGGTCATGCCCCCAGTGGCCATGCCCCAAAGGTCATGCCCCCAGTGGCCACGCCCCAAAGGTCATGCCCCTGTGGCCACGCCCCAAAGGTCATGCCCCTGTGGCCACGCCCAAAGGTCATGCCCTCCCCGTGGCCACACCCCCATATCCCTGCTCTCCAATGATCGTGCCCCCAAGGCCAGGGCCTTCCACTGGCCGTGCCCCCCGATGGCCATGCTCTCCAGCGGCCGTGCCCATGGGGGACCCTCCTGCCGGACTGCCTGTCCCTCCAGACCAGCCTCCTGGGCCATCCCACCCAGGCCTCTGGGTGGCACAGCCCCCCTCCTGGGTCCCCCCCACTCTGGGTCTCTTCCGTGGTTCCTCCCTCAGTGGCAAGATCCCAGTGAAGGTGTCATCTGGGGAGCAGCGGCTCATGGGCTAGGGACTTGGGGACCTTCTCTTGGCCTACAGGCACTTGGGGCCCTCAGGCCAATCTGGCCAGTTCATTTCTAACTGGGGGTGAGGGATCCTGGCAGACTAGACAGGCTTGGTGTGTAAGACATGCCTCAGCTCCACTGTGTGTGCTGGCGTGGCCTTTGTGGCTGTGTTCCGTGTTCAGATACACTAGTGACTCCAGTGATCCACTCCAGTTTACTGTGAACGTCAGAGGGCTAATGTCTGACCAGAGCCTTGGTCAGCTCCCAGGACTCTCACTGCCAGATCTGGGGTGGTCAGTGTGAGGACTGCCGCCTGCAGCCCCTCACTCCCATCAGACGGGCTCTGATCAGAGCTCAGCTGCGTCCAGGCTCCAGGCCAGGCATCCAGGTCCGGCGTGGGCACACACATGTCCATCTGCCCGGCATTGTGCACCAAAGTGAAGACTAGAGTTTCCAAACCTGAGGTCGGCCTTGCCAGGAGAGTCCTCCCCGTGACTGACTTTGTGACCCTTCTGGCTGCTCCTCTCACTGCCGCAACGGCGTTTTGGAAGGACTGTGAATTGGGCCCTTACCATTTCCGTGGGCTTGTAGCATCATGGTTTATGACCTGGAGATGTAGGAGGTGGGAGGGTGTCATTCCCGTCACAGGGAGCGTGGCCGAGGGGAAAGCTGTCCTCCTGTCTCTTGCTGTTGCAAAGAGCAGACCGAGGGAGGCTGTGTCCGTAACGGAACCTGAGGCAGGCACACTGGCTCTCCTCCCGAAGCCGGGGCTCCTAAAAGTCGGCGGGATGGGGGGGGGCAGCCCGAGGGCCCCTCGCCGTGGCCAGCATGGCAGCTGCCCTGTGGCAACTGGCCCACCAAGAACATGCGTGAAAATCCTGGAAGGCTTTTGCCCACTTGGTGTCCCAAATATTCTGATTATTGAGGATTTTCCTGCTTTTAACATTGCAGAGAATTAAAGAACTAGAAGAAAGAATAGAAGCTCAGAAGAGACAAATAAAGGAACTGGAGGAAAAGGTAAGGCAAATACGAATCTGGGGGCTTGCTCTGTTGTCGGAGCTCACACACCAAGACAGAACAGGTATCTCAGGATGCCGTGTCGCGCCAGGTCTGAGGTTGGGGCATTTTTGGACAGAAAGAGGCTTCAGGGACGTGTCTGCTCAGGACAAGGAGCCGGAGCCCAGGGTCTGGGAATAACCCCGTCCGTGACAACCCAGCCGTGCCACCCCGAGGGCCGTGCCCCTCACGGCCTCAGTTTCCCCGGCCGTCGGGGTGCCTGCAGACGGGCGACCAGCGGTCCCTTTAGTGTGATTCCTTGACTGTGGCTCCCAAGTTTGGAAACGGCAGGTGCTGGGGTGCAGTGGGTTGGGGGCCGTGTGGCTTGGGGTCGGGGAGGACTGTCCGGCTCTTCTCCCGACGGCTGGCTCTGCAGCTTCCAAATCAGGGTACACAGAGCACCCTCAGAGAGAAGCCTGCAGCGTGTGCTTAACTCTAGGACAGCTGAGCTCTTTTGGTCTGTGGTTCAGGACGTTTCGATGGCTTCTAGCAGGCAGACTGCTTGTTCGCATCTTGTGACCGGTCTTGCCTGGGGGGTGGATCTCACCAAAGGCCGGCTCCCCTCTGAGCCTCTCAGGCTTGTCCCTGCCAGAGAGGACGGGAGGCTGGGGTCTGGACAGGACCCGCCACTGCAATAGGCCACACGTCCTCAGCCCTGCCTGGGCAGAGCCAGCAGAGGCTCTGTGCTCGCGGGGCACAGGGACCCCTCCCCACGGCAGCCCCTGCAGCTGGACCTCCCCCTGCCCCGCCCACCCCTCCTCCGGATGAACCCGGGCCCTTCCCTGGGCACTTTACTGCCATCTGCCGAGCGGTCTTGGTGGTAACTTGCAAATCCAGAGCTGGTGACAGGCCCCTAGAACCGTGCGGGGCACGACCTGCAAAGCAGAGAGGCAGCCGGGGAGCAATTATGTGCCTGCCCATGGGCGCCAGACCGTGGGCGACACACACCTGGCTCGCCTGGGGAGGCCGGCGGGACGCGCAACCTCGAAGCGATGCAGTCTCTCCCCCAAAATGAACCTCTCTTTCCTTTTGCATCTTAAAGTGAGAGCATCTGTTTTTATTAAATACTAGAATTTAACAAATTGGGTGTTTATTCTTTTAATCTAGCTGAAGCAGCTCTGCTTTTCCAAGCAGCTGTACCACCATCAGATTTTCTCTTGTGTCTAAATTGGCTGGACACCTCCCCCGACCCAAAACGAGGCCCCAAGTGTGAAATCTCTTCAGCAAGTCGGCTGTACTTCATCATTTATAATGGGAGCGTGGTGTGTGCCTGTTGGCACTTGCATTGTCTTTCCGTAAGACTCCCGTCACCATTAGAGCCACTTAGCGCCCTCGCCGTCAGCCCTGGTGACAGGTCCAGATGGCCGGTCCCCGCCGCTCCCCCAGAGGCTGAGTGACCAGCAGAGCCTCCCTCCTGACTGTCACCCGCAGCCTGGCCCGTGGACGGTGCAAGGTCCCTGGGGAGGGGACAGCACCGTCACTTCAGGCCCCTGGCAGCGCAACCCTTAAACCACTGGACACCAGTGTGCCAGGATCTGCTCCTGAGCCCCAGCTGGCATCTCCACGTCGCTGTGTCTGTGATCACGTTATTTCTTGCCAAAAGCCCTACAAACTCTTTTTTCTCTTTCTTTCCTTCCATGTCTCCACCCTCCCCTTTCCTTTTTAGTTCCTATTTTTGTTCTTGTTTTTCTCCTTAGCTTTCATTCTGTGGTCATAGCTCTCCTGGGCACCCTGGCGTGGTGAGTATTTCGTCTGCATCATAAGGACCAGCACGGCCCCCGCTGTTCCGTAAGCAGGAGGTGCTTCCGGAAGGGGACAGCCAGGGGTCCCCCAGGTCCTAGAGGGGAGGGGCCTGCCATCGTCAGAGGGGAAGGGGCGCTTGCCTTCCTCGAGAAGGAAGGAACGCAAAGGACCCCCTCCCACGGAACCTCCCCGGGGAGAGATGCGCACACAAAACCACTCCCTGTTCTCTGCTCCGGGCAACTCGGCAGGGAGCAGTGCCGGTGGTTTTGTGTCTTTTCGTCTTTTCCGTTTATCAAGTACAAGCTTGGGTGACACTGGAGATTCAGCCAGAGATGCCCACTTTCCCCGACAGGCTGGGCTCATGCACGACGTCACAGTCGTGCTGAGCTGTGGCATCGTGCTCGCGGCTTTCAGGCCGAGGCCGCATGTGAAAGCTTGACCACCGCTTCCTTCCCAAACAAGATGAGAGGACAAGTAGGGCGTGGCCTCACCATCCCGGCTCCGTCTGTGGCCCCCGCCCTCAGAGGACCTCCCCTCGGGAGCAGGGCCACCCCTCCTCATAGCCCCATCCCTCCAGCCCTTCCCTCTCGCCCTGCAGCCTCCCTGACCTGTGTCCTGCGTCTCTTTTCTTCCAGCCCTCTGAGGAGCCAGACCCCTTTCCTGCAGTTGGACCAGAGAGCAGCAGGTGCCCCGGTGGCAGAGGGAGATGCCGCATCTCATTCCTGAAGACTCAAGGGGACCTGGGCTCTGCACACCCCCTCCCGTCGAGGAAGAGGGAGAAAGGGGGTCTTTGAGCACCTCTGCGGGGGACTGTCCATTTTGATGAGGCAGAATCAGAACTAGTTCTCTGACTGGGGCTCCTCTGAAGAGACCTTGTCTTGGCTGTGGACCCTGGGGTCCTTCCTCGGGACGTGGCCTCCCCATCCTAGTTACAGGGACGCGCGAGTCCCCTGCTGCACAGGTGTGAAGAGCTGCTTCTGTGCAGGAGCCCCAAACTCCCACCTCCCTTTGTTCCCTTGATGCCCAAAAGGTGTCTCAAAGGAAGATTCCCAGAAACAACGCAGACACCCCGCAAAATGACGCAATGAAGCTGCCACCACGGTGGTGACCTTCGTTCAGGGAAATGGGGACGGTTCATGGAGCATCTCAAGGACCGTTGCCCCGTGTCTTCCAGGACGGACGGGCTGTGAAGACGCCGTGACTCACTGGCTGGGGTCCTGAGCACTTACTGAGCGACACATCCTGCCACCCTGCCTTGTTGATGACGCGGGTCCCCGGCCCAGTTCCACTCGCGGGAACAGAACTGTGGCTGCCATGGTGCCGCCAGCTTCCCGCCCTGAGCTGCGCCGAGGGACTGACCAAAGGGATGACTGGGGAGCCTGGTAGTGGGAGCTGGGACCAGAGCAATGGACCGACTGGGAAGGGGCGTGAGCTTGTCGGAGACGCAGGGGCCAGAGGACACCTCGGGCTGTGCAGCACCGTGGAGCCCCTCAGGCTGCAGGCGAGGCCAGAGCTGCCCCGTGCAGAGCTCCAGCCTGCACGCTCACCGGGCAGTGCCCAGCGAGGATGACAGTGCCCCGGGGTTCTGCGGACGTGAGAAGGGGGCCCGATGCCCAGGTGGCCAGCAGGTGAGGCTCAGCCGTCATCCCTGGGGCGTGGCGTCTTCCTTCCCGCCCTTTGTGGGCCCTGTGGGCGCCAGCACACCTCCTTCTGGTCTGTGGGATCCCACCTCCTCTGTGGCGAGGTTGGCCCCGTTTGAGACGTAGGTTCAGTTTGCTGGGACGTGGGCCCTGCAGCAGGAGCCCTGGTGTCTGTACAGGTGGGCGGGGGCAGGGTGAGGGCGGCTCACCTCCTACCATGGCCTCTGGATCGGAGTCTGCTCCCTGGGGGCATCTGGCGTGGGCTTCTCCCTGGTCTGAGGTGCTGAACCCATTACAGGTCTTCTCCGCCCAGACCCAGGACACCCCCCGCCAAGGCTAGCCGAGGCCTCCGGAGGTGCCCAGTGGTGGGTCCCAGGGCACATCCCTGAGCCACGAGGGCAGCCTCTCTCAGCTCCTGGCAGAGAAGAACTCCTCAAGGGCACCCGCCCACTTCTGCGGACTCGGGCCCTGGCCCTGCACCCCCAGCTCTGCTGGCCTGCCCCGCCCACCCCGTCTTGCTGCTCCCACAAACTCCAAAACGAGAGAGCGTCCCCCCTTGTCTTGTGGGGCCATCCCTCCCACTGACCCTGACCCCCAGCTCAGTGGGCCTCCCTGTGTCCCCAGGTTGTCACCTCCTCTCCCTGCCCCAGGGCTCGGAGGCATCCCTGGGGCGGCCGGGTGGGTCATCCCCACGGCAGGGACGGAGGATGTGGACGGGGCTTCATGCTCCGCTAGGGAGCCTTCCTCTCCAGGCAGAATCCCTCGGCAAGTGTGTTTCTGTGGGACGCGGTGAGGCTCAGGTGGGGGTGCAGTTCTGTATCCGAGTCTGCAGGGTGTGATGTGGGGTGCCGTGTCCCCCCATCACAGAGCCACCTGAACCTCTAAGAGTGGGGCTGCAGGGCCCCAGGAGATGCACCACTGGGCAGAGAAGGGAGTGAGGCAGAGCAGGGCCGGAGCCAGAGGCCAGAGTGAGGCCACCGCCCGCTCGCTCAAAGGGGCCTCGGGACACTTGGCTCTTCCACGCGGCGCGTCTGGGCACGCGTTCCTCTAAAGGGGCTCGTCTCTGGAAACCGCGTGCCGTTAGCCTGGTGCAGGGCCCAGGCACGGCAGTATCTGCTCCCGCGCCCCCAGGGGTGCAGGGCGTAGCCTCACTCTGGAGGCTGGTTCTGGAGTGGAGCCCGGTCCCCGCCTGGTCCCCGGCCCAGTTCCACACGTGGGCCCCCAGAGTTCGGGGTCCCTGGAGTTCGGGGTCTCCTCTTAGATCTTGCGCTGAGGTCCTTGGGCTGCGCCGTATCGTGTGGAGGAAAGTACCAAACGCCAGTACTGCGTGTCCGATTGCTTGGTAAGGACGATCCACCGTCACGGCCTGACCTCAGAGGTCACTTGTGGCCGGTGAAGGACAATGAACGACGCGCATGGGCGCGGCAATGCCTGAATCAAAACGCACTGCCCACAGTCCCCGAAGGCCCGCAGGGACGCGGGGTCACCTCTGCCCCATCGGCGTCATCCCCGCAGCCTTCCCCCTGCTGAGCCAGCCTGGCTCTGGGGTCTGCCTTGCCGTGTGCCCAGCACCGGGGACCGTGCCCCAGAGCTGTGAGCAGGTCTCACCTGTGGAGGAGCCAGAGCCAGATAAGGATGGCTGAGAGCGTGAGAACAGGTCCAGAGGCGGGGGCGCCGGGCAGGCACGGCCTCCCTGGGGGCCCGGAGACCTCCAGGACCTGGACGCTGATGGGGGCCCCCTTGGATAGAGCCATTTTGTGGGTCTGGAGACCCAGAGGTGGCTCAGACCAACTCCCGGGTGCTCGTGTTGGGGTAGCGTGGGTGGGGGGCAGTGGGTGTCACAGTTCGGGGACAGAACTGTTGCACGTCTCGGCTCGGGACACTGCACAGCAGCCCTGGAGCCAGGGTCAGGCATATGTTTGGTGCAGTACGTGCCACACGAGAAGTTAACAGCTGCCTAGGCAAGCACCTCCTTTCTCCCATCAGCTTTTTTTTCCTAAGATTATTTTAGACGTGGACCATGTTTAAAGTCTTTATTGAATTTGTCACAATATTGCTTCTGTTTTATGTTTTGGTGTTTTGGCCGAGAGGCATGTGGGATCTTAGCTCCCCGAACAGGGGTCGAACCCGCACCCCCTGCACTGGAAGGCAAAGTCTTAACCACTGGACCACCAGGAAGACCCCATCAGCTTTTTAAGAACCTTTTATTATAAAATAGTTACAGATTTAAAGGAAAGTTGCAAAAATATTAGAGTATAAAGTTCCTGTACACCCTTCACCCAGCTTCCCCAGGTGTTCACATCTCATGGAATCACAGCGCACTTTCCAAGTTTAGCTGGCCACCCACTCAGTTCAGACAAGCGCTTCTGCTCCAGGACCCCATACTCTGTTGAGTCGTTCTCCTGGTCCCTCCCAGTGGGCGACAGCTTTCTTAGCTTCCGCGTCATCCTTGACCTTGACGCGTCATCCTTGACCTTGACACCCTACTAGGAGCTGGTGGGTTACTTCGTGGGTCGTCCTCCAGTTTGATTTGTCTGATGTGTTTGAATGATTGGACTGAGGTTATGCATTCTTGGCGAGACTGAGCCCAGGTGACCCCCTCTGAGTGTGTTCGATCAGGGCGGCACGACGTCCATACACTGTATCCCTCTGATGTGAACCTTGATCAAGGTTCTGCCAGGTTATCCACCGAAAAGGTATCATTTATAACTAGAAATAGGTGGGGAGACGCTTTGAGACTCAGCAAGGACCCTGGTCCTCTTTAACCTTGTGCCCAGTAACTTTAGCAGACGTGAGTGGGTCTCTCCTGCCACAGTGATTACTGCCTGTGCTCGTGGTTTTCTATCCCTACGTTCCTTCTATTTTATTAGAATTTTTCTCTGGAGAAGACCTGTCCCCCTTCTCTCATTTTTTCTTTATCCAATTATTCATAGCAGTATCGGCTCGTGGGCACATCCCTGAGCTTGATATATATGATAATATGATAATCCAACACCACCTTTAACTATTTTCTTGCTCAGATTGTTCCAACTGAAGCCACTGAGCTTTCCAACAGGTTGATGCCTGTGTCCTTTGAGTTCCCGTCTGTGTCTTGAGCCCTTTCTCACTCTGTCTCCTCCGGATGCTCAGGCTCATCTGTATTTTCCCTGCCCCAAGCCTGAAAGCAGCGACTCCTCCAAGGAGCTCCGGTTCCTTCTGTTGGAGGGTGGCGTTTAGGAACCGACATCTCCGGGCTGGGTGTGTTTGCTACTCCCGGGGTGATAGTATTTCTAGGCCCTGTCGGGGCAGGGCTTGGAAACAGACATCTGTGTGCTAATACATGCACACCCCCACTTCTTTGTTTATTTCTGCTTCTGTCTATCATCTACCATCTGTCATCTATCTATCTATCTATCTATGTATTTATATAGCTATATAGCTATTATATAGCTATATAGCTATTTATATAGCTATTATCTATCATCTAGCTATTATTTATCATCTATTTATGTATCATCTGTGTATATATCATCTATCATTTATCATCTATCTATCATTTATCTATCATCTATCTGTCATCCATCATCTCTCTGTCTATCCAGCTATCATCTGTGAGTCTATTATAAAACCATCAGTTCATACTGACACTTGGAATTCAAGGCCAACCATTCAAGACTCGTTCCTGCCCCCCCTTTCCTTATCTGTATCTACTTTCTTTGGAGATGTGGCTCTTCCCATATAAACTGTGTTAATTATTTGCCCCACCCTAGTATCCACACAAGGACATTTCAGAATTGCTAACCCACATCCCCCGTGAGGAGCAAGTTTACCAGCAAGGAGACATTTGAGTGCAGAGTCCCTTTTATCTTTAGCCTTATAGTCTCCAGACAAAATATTGTTTTCCAGAATGACGTAGTCTGGTTCTTTTCCTCTAGTACGTTGTCCATTTGTGACCGTTTAGGTTTGTTTGTTATATCTTGGGTTCCATTGGAGTTTCCTTCACAGAGTGATTTCTTAAAAATGTACACAGCACAGTTCCTGTTTGTACTGTATAGTCTCTGGGTCTTGACACAGGTGGGCACAGAGTCAGCACACAGGACAGCACCATCGCCCCAGCTCCCTCTGCTTCCTGCCACAGTCACCCCATCCATCCCCAGCTCCACCCTTGGCAACAATGGGCTACGTTCCCTCTTCCAGTTTTGCCATTTACAGGTCTTATAAGTGGAAAATGTGACACGTGCATCCAGCGTGGAGCTTTGGGGTCTGGCTTTGCTCACTCAGCAGCACGCATGGAGGATTCCCCTACGGTTCTGTAGTTCCTTCCTTTTTATGCTGAGTCATCTCTGTTGCACAGATGTGCCACATTTGTCCACATGTATCTGCTTGTTTCCTGTTTAGGGCAACTGTGAATCAAACTGTTACAAACATTCATGCACAAGTTTTTGTGTACATACAGGTGTTCGTTTCTCAGGTAAATACCTAGGGTTGATAAATGTGTGCTCAACTTTATAAGAAACTATGTCCAAGGTGGCTGTACGTGTTGCATTCCCACCAGCGAAGTATGTGGGAAGACTTCTCCACGTCTTTCGCAACACTTGATATGGTCAGTCTTTTTGGGGGGAGGAGGTCCATTCTAATAAGGGCACAGGGGTATGTTATTTCGTTTTAATTTGCGTTTATCTAATGACTAGTGACGTTGGGCATCGTTTTATGTGTTGATTTTCCATATCCGTGTATCTTCTTTGGTAAAGTGTCTATTGAAATCGTTTGCCCATTTTTTTAATTTGATTTTTGCTTTCTTATCATTGAGTTTTAAGACTCCTTTATACGTTCCAGACATACACCTTTGTTGGTGCAAAAGTATTTTCTCTTTTATCTTTTTGTTCTCTTAAGGGTATCTTTTGAAGATAAGTTCTTAAATTTTGATAAAATCTAACTTACCAACTTAAAAAAAAAATAGGTTGTATGGTATTGGACCTAAGAAAACTGCCTGATTCAAAGTCACAAGTATTCTCTCCCATGTTTCCCTCTGGAACTGTGCGACTTCCTGTCTTCCATTTATACTCACGATCCATTTTTAGTTCATTTTTGCATTCGGTGCAGCTTTGGTTGAAGCACCCTTTTTTTGCACGTGGCTGTCCAGCCCTTGTCTCCTCCCTCCCCCATTGTAAGGAAGTCTTCCTCTTTTTGATTAGAATGCCTCTGCTTGGCTGGATCGAGTCCCACTCTGTGGTCAGCCCTATCCTGACTGGAGCGTCCTCCTGGACTCTGAGTCACCGCATACCAGGAGGCAGGGGGACAGAGCTGCTGTTTGCTGGCGTCCTCCACGCACGGCACGCCTGGTCCCCACTGCGTCCTGGGGGTGGGGCTGGGTCTCCAAGGACCTCGCCTGCCCAGCTCGGGGCCTGGAAGCCCAAGACATGTGAGATTAACTGTCAGCAGCTGAGATTTACAGGTCTGGGCGGAGCAGGCACTGAATGCCGACGAGCCGCCTCTCCTCTGAGCCTGGTCTCAGATTGCGCGCGCTGCGCTGAGGCCAGGCGGCCAGAGATGACGCTGTTGCCGTTTGGAAATTCAGGGATGAGCTGCTCTTGCCCAGAACACGTCCACAGTTAACGAGCATCGTGCACACGTGGAAGGAAACCTGCATTCAAGAAATATCCGTAATACTTTCCATCATAACCTAATGAAATTGTCTTTTTAATTTGTGTATATTGTTTTATGTTTAAGCAGAGGAATAAAAGGTAAGGTGTTTTGGGTCCTCGTAGAAGGTTCAGCCAGGTGTGAACAGCAGCTCGCGGGGCCGGTCGTGCTGGCAGGTGGGGGGTGTGGGGGACGAGCGCTGCCTCTCCATCTTGGGAGGAGGGACGGGTGGTGGAGCCCCCAGACCCAGGCACTGAGGGGCCCTGTCAGGGCGGCTTCGTCAGCCTGGGCTCCAGCCCCAAGCGGGATGAGGGGGGCTCGGGGCTGAGGTCAGACACGTGCTTGTCTGATGGCAGGTGACAAGCCAGTGCACGGAGCATGTTGGCCATGCTGCCTGAAGGGCCACTGCTGCCCCTTGCAGCCCCTCATCACAGGGCTTTCTTCCTCTTTGCTTCTTGGTGCACAGAATTGCATTCATCCTGACACTGGCTCATTCCTGCCACTGGTCTGGGAATGGCCCACGTGCTCATCTTGTTTCTTGGCTACGCTGACTTCTAACCCTATGACCCCGCACCATCACCCGCCCCTCCTCCAGGAAGTAGCTGTCTTCTGGGCCCCGGGGCAACCGCCCTGTGCAGAGCTTTGTGGCAGACGCGTATGTTTCTAAAAGGCACAATTGTTGCTGTGTTTTAAGTCCTTGGAAGAGGTGTCATGCTGTCCGTGCCTTTTGGACACACTGTGCACTTAGTATCACTGTGCTTAGACTCGCCCGTCCCGTGACCTGTGTGTCAGCTCACCCTGTCTGGGGCTCTGTCACGGAACTTCAGCACCTCTAACGGACGTTTGCGTTTTGCTGTTGTGGACGATGCTTCATGAACGTTCTCGTAAAGTCTGTGGTTGTGCTGGTGCAGGATTTCTTCTGGGTGTCCGCCTAGGGGTCATCAGGGGTCATCCAAACACAAGCCCTCGACCTCAGGAGATGCTGACAAACGCCTCCAGCTCGCCTTGGCTTTGTAGCATTGCTTTTTTTTTTTGCTCTTTGTTTAAGTATTTACTTATTTGGCTGCATCAGGTCTTAGTTGCGGCACACGGGATCTTTGTTGTGGCGCACGTGCTTCTTTCTAGTTGCGGCGTGCCAGTTTTCTCTTCTCTAGTTGTGGTACATGGACCACACGGGCTCTGTAGTTTGCGGCACACACGCTCTCTAGGTGTGGCGCGCAGACTTAGTTCCCGTGGTACGTGGGATCTTAGTTCCCTGACCAGGGATCGAGCCCGCATCTCCTGAATTAGAAGGTGGATTCTTTACCACTGGACCACCAGGGAAGTCCGCAAGACCATCTATTTCTTGATATTTCCCCCAAGTCAGAACTCTGGGGAAAGAAGACCTTGGCCCCAAACGAGTTTGTTGTCGCCATCTGTTTCTGTTGGGTTTGAAAATGTTTCTCTACGACTTCCCAGAATAGTAGTTCTCACGTGGAGAGGTTCTGGTTTTAGCCCACCCTCCGCTGTCCCATAAGGTGATCATACGTGGATTTGTGTGGGTTACTTCCGAGGGGCTGGGGCCTGGAGTGGGAGTGTGTTTGGGGGCAGAGAGCAAAGATCTGGGCTGCAGGGCCCTACCCCTGCCAAGTGCCTGTGGAGTTGGGCTCTTGCCCGCCTGGACCTCTGGGTTCAGTGTGCGGACCCGGGTCCACTTGTCTTGTGTGTGTTTCTGGAAACCCCAAGAGGCCCCATGGGCTTTCCCACGGTGCCCAGTGTAGTTGGTTCTGACCCCAGGAAGGCGCTGGTCATCCCTACCAACAGCTTCATGTTTCCTAACAGCTGAGGTCCTAGTGGGACTCCCCAGCACAAACACAGGCGGCGGAGCCGGTTACTTGGACTCTATTTTGACCTAAATCAGAATGTTGTTTCCTAATCCATATGTACGAATGCATTTGCATCTGTTACCGATGGGTGTTACTGATGAGAATTCTGCTTCTGCAGCTCTGAGCGAGGTTCTGACATCTCTGTGCCTATTGGGCTGGGCACCAATGTAAAAACAGCCCTGCTGCCAGCTGGGCCGTGGTCTGGCCAGATGCCCTCCTGTCCTCTTATCCCTCGTCTGTCCATGTTGGTAACTATGAAATGAACCCACTTAGTGACGTTGTTTATCAACGTCCTCCTGTCCTTTATACCTCATCTCCCACCCTCAGCGCAGCCCGATATAAAATCACGTAACCTCTCCCTCCAGAAGGAAGGTAAGGGTGCGGTCCGCGGTGCCCACCGTTATCGAGACATCACCCCTCACCAGGCAGTAGTCCAGCAGACTCTGCCCCCCTGGGCTGGGAGCACCACCACGTGCCATGATTCCCTCCACGCCCTGCGTCCCTCCTCCCACACAACGCGCATCCTCGTCTCCATCAGTGCACTGTCCTCCCGCCTCTCTGTGAAGCGCTGCACACGCAGGGACGTGCCCAGCTCGCTCACTGTGGAATCCTGTGTGGACCCCAGTACACACGCAGGTCGTGCCTGGCCACTAATTCACAGTCAGATAAATGACGACCCAGTAAGTGGGCCGACGTGCTCACGAAGGCCAAAGGCCATGTCTCCTCCTTTCTGCAGCCTCACGGCCTCCTGAGGTTCCAGAAAACAGTGGAAGTGGGGTGCTCCCAGGTCCCCAAGGCCACCCGCAGGCTCAGTGGCCCACCAGGATTCTCAGGACTCAGTACAGAGTGGTACCACGGCTCGGATCTATTGCAGTGACGTCATCAAGGTAGGCAGGTGGCTCTGTAAGGGCAGAAGACGCAGGAGGAGGCTGGAGGGACCCAGGAGCAGATGCCCTACACTTCCTCCCGCCTGTGGAGGCCACACAGAGCACACCCTCCCCAGCCTGAAAACGCAGCTGTGTGTGTGCGCTGTCTCTGCTGGGGAGCCGGGGTGTCCATTGGAGACTCGGAGCTCAGGGTTGGTACTGGGGCTACTCATGTGGGCACCGCCTGCCCGTTAGAATGCCGGCCCTCAGAAGGAGGCAGGTGTTTGCCGTAAATCACATCATTTGTACAAACAGTCTAGGCCAGGCCACGAGCACAGCCTCTTCTCTCCGGGAGAGTTTCCAAGGCCGGGTTTCCAGATGCCAATCAAGGGCCAACCTGGCAGGCAGGCGCCTGTGCAGACTGCAGCTCAGCTTCTGCCCAAAGGGGCTCTTGAATGAGAAGCACCCCAGGGCCAGGGGACCAAGGGCAGACCCGCCAGCTGACCCCACACTCGCCTGTCCTGCGTCTCGCATGGCTTCAACGTGGTGAGATCTTGGGCTGACTGGGGGGATGGTCAGGAAGTTGGGCCAGCGGCCGAAAAGGGAGGGGTGGAGGACACCATATCGGAGGACATGGGACTGAGGGGCCTGTAGGGACTTGAGAGGTCTGGAAGCCTGGAAGCAGAAGCATGCCTCGGTGCGTGTGTGCGTGTGTGCGTGCGTGTAAGTGTGCATGTGTAGTGCTGCAGTCCCGGAGAAAGCAGAAAGCCACCCGTCCTGGGCACAGTGGTGGTGAACATTAGCAAAGTAGGGCAGGACTGGCTCAGGAGAGGATCAAGCGACCTCAGGCAGCCAAATGTTGTCACCTTGTCCCTTCAAACTGGGGAGTGACTGTTTCGAATTCTGCACCTTATTTTCGCCAAGATTCTTGTTCTGTGTTTGCGTGTGTGCAGCTCACAGCCCAGACAGTTATCATCTTAGCTCAGGAAGGCAGTGACATGCGTGGAGGACGGTGAGCGGGTGGTCAGGGCCCTGGCTCTGGCCAGCCTAGAACTGCGAGCTCGGGAAACCCCTTGTAATCTCCAGCCTTCAGCTTTTCCATCTGCAGAACGAGAGGGTCCTTTCTAACACACTAGAAGTGGATGAATTGACTAGAACCTATTTAGAGATGGATGAGATCGCAGGCATAAGGAACAACGTAAGTTTAACGCAGCAGATTTCAACCATGATGTGTGCGATGCTTGGTAGAGTAAGCACACGTGCGATTCTAATGCGTTCAGCGTTCATTCTACTTGGAGTGTCCTCTGACTGAGAAGTTGGTTTTAAAGTTAAAAACCAAAAAAACTCTGTGGAGTTTCTAATGTCTGTGACCCCAGGTGGTGCGCTCCACCACCCCGCCCCTCCCCCTCCCCTCCCCTCCCCTCCCCCTCGCCTCTCACCCACCGATGCTGCTGCTCCAGGGTCCGCCCTGCATGTTAGAAAGAACCTGGGAAGCTCCTTCTTAACTTCTAAATATTAAAGATGTAAAAGGTAAAAAGGAAGAATTAGTACCTAACAGAGGCCCACTTTCTAAGTACTAAGAAGAAATGAAAATTGGGCGGAAACGTGAGCACTCTCCCACAGGTGGGAGGGGGCACTGAGGTCGCTTCTGCACATGGTCTCATGGGGCACGGGGACTCGTCTTTGTGGCCTCGCATCTCCTGGGAAGAGCCGTTTGCATCTCCCAGAGGCTCAAGTGTGGCGCCGTGCCTGGGCCAGAGCTACCACAACCGGATGTCCACCTACAGAGCCAGTGCCTGGTCATTTCTCCAGACCTTCCCCGCCGGGAGTCCCCGCCAGTGGCTCAGATGTCTCACACTAACAGAAAGCATTTGTCTTCACTCTTTTTCAGAGAAGAAGCAGCACGTCACTGAAGCCTATTTGAAGCGTGATTTCCATTCCCGCCGAGCATCCTGGTCCACGGCCCGGGGGAGTCTGCCCGCATTCGGACACAGCCCGACTCACGGCTTGGAGGTGGTGCATCTGTTGACCTCGCACCCTTGGGGGCCTAAGGTTGTGCTGTCAGTGCTGAATTTGCAGGGGGTACGTGTGCATGTGTGTGTGCACGCATGAGTCTGTGTGTTTGCACACACATGTGCTCTATCAGAAGACAGTGCACAGGACTGGGCTCTCTGAGGCACCTAGAAGTTGACCTGCTGCGTAATGAGAGTGCAGCCAGATGAGAATGTAATGGACAACATTGTATAAAAGAAACATAAACTGCATTGCCCAACGGCTGGAGGGAGGTACGCCTATGTTGTCTGGAAGTGTTAGGTTCACTTTATATTTGTGTCGGAAGAAACGTTCAACTACGGTGCAGATGACAGTGGCAGCCAGACCAGGATGAACTGGGAGAAAGCTTATAGAATCAGACAGACGTGCTTTTTTCTCTAGAGGGTGCAGGTTTTCTGCTGGGCAATGCATTGTTAATCAACACTTGTCCAAGAAGGACACATCCTTTCTATTGTCATTAAAGCCACAGTCACTTAGTCACTTGAACAGAAAACGAGGCCAGTTCACTGCTTCTCCAGCTGAGCTTGGAGTCAGGGTTTGTATCTCAAGTCCGAAATCTGGCTGAGTCCTTCCTGCATACTTTAGTCTTGGTCTAATGACGGCCTCGTCTTGGCACATTTGTCGTACTCAGAACCAAACAGCAGACAATAGTCTTGTGTTAACAAAAGCCGCCGTGGAGCTATGGATGAGCTCCCAGATTGAAGCCTGATGGACTGTAGGATGGAAGCATGCAGAAGCACCCCGCAGCTCCAAGCACTCCCTGTGGGCCTGCCCGCCCCATGTGTACCTGTGCGGGGACAGCAGCTGTGCAGGTTGGCCATTTCGGATCCCAGAATGTGCGTGTGAAACGCAGATTCACACCCCTCGAGTTTATTTGGGTCATCATGATTTTGTGTGTCGTACATATGTCTGGAGTTCTTCGTATGCAACCCCACACCCCGGACACTCTTAAGCACAGCTTTGTAATTTTTAAAAGAAGGCAAAGTCTACAGGAAAGAGAAGCATGTAAATATGTACCAGTGCTTATGAAGTTGTTATTGTTTGTATGTAGAAAGGATGTGCACTGGAAAGGGAAAGTGGCTCAGTGAATGTTTTAAATAATACTTCACGTACCAAATTGCATTTGGTACATTCAGGAAAGCACACATTCAGTTGCAATGCCAATTCTTCTCTTCAGATATTGTTCTTATTCATGTATCATAGGCACCTTCTTTTCATCTGATTACAAAATCCAGCATTTCAGGATTGGGCTTTTGCAAAACAAAAACGAAGAAGAAGGGCTTCCCTGGTGGTGCAGTGGTTGAGAGTCCGCCTGCCGATGTGGGGGACGCCGGTTTGTGCCCCGGTCCGGGAGGATCCCACATGCCACGGAGCGGCTGGGCCCGTGAGCCATGGCCACTGAGCCTGCGCGTCCACAGCCTGTGCTCCACAACGGGAGAGGCCACAGCAGTGAGAGGCCCACGTACCAAAAAAAAAAAAAAAAAAGAAGAAGAAGAAGAGAGAGAGAGAAAGGGGCAAACATGAGCCTTTGTCACTGATTCCTCCTGGTCCAATGAGCATCTGAAGAATTCAAGTATTTCATGATAACATGCGCTTTCTAAATTCTAGAGTGTACCTTGTTGCAAAGCCAGTGGGCTGGACTGAATTCCCTGCGAGTATCGGGACTCTCTTACCGCTAGCTCTTCAAACAGGGGACGCATGTGTGTAAGTGTGCCACTCCCTAATGCAGCAAGAGGAAGGACCCTGAAAGGCTGAAGCACAGAAGTGTTTACTGTGTAACCGGGATGTGGACACGTATACAGCGTAACGGTTATCGCCATAATCACTGTGTGCACAATACCCAGAAAAACACAAATGTTTTCATTTGTCTAAACTACAAATCCATGTAAATTTCAGCTTTCCTTGTTGACACGGATGTGTGTACCTGCTTCCATGGTCTAGAGCTCCAGTCACTGAAGGACCATGGCTCTTCCTTAAAGGGCTCTGCCCTCGAGGAACCTGCAGCCTTCAGGATGCCCCGAGTGCCTTACAGGGCTGTGAACACCAACTCTGGCAGTCAGGAAGGAGGGTGTGCCGGGAGTGGGTTTGGAGGCGCTGTGACATTAATCTACACTGACCGTTACTGCATCGTTGACCTTAAGATGGATTGTGTGTTTTAACACAGTAATGGATTTATGTCTAGGCTCAGGAAAATCAAGGTGTAAATTATGTATCAAGTCATATATTTGTTTACTGTATATTTTTAAAAAGCTTTATTGTAAATTTATGCAGAAATGAATGAGGACTTGTTTTCTCACAGCAATGCGCCAGGCAGTATTCGTGTTCCCTGAAGCAGTTCCTTAATAACCACACTCTACACACCGGATAACTCTGTTCAGTGCTAAACAGTATTCAGAGGCCTAAAATAGGTTTGTATGGTGATCAGCTACAAAATTTTACACATATTTTTGTATTGTGATTCCTATGATATATACCAGAGAATTTTTACTCATTTGTAAATTATTGTACAGTTTTTAATAAAAGGTTGTTTGAAGTCTTAGAATATCAAAGTTCTCCTCCTCACAAAGTATTAAAGTTTGGACGTATCTGCTATGTTAGCCACTTCTGTGTTCCGTGTCCACGCTCTGAACGACAGTGCCTCTTTCCACACCAAAAAGGGAACTTAGGCCTTCTGCTCACTAGGGAGGGGTGCCGGGCATCTCACATATAGCCTCATCCTAAGTCATGGGGAGTCTTCTGGAGCACAGGCTCTGAAATCAGAGGTCCTGGCAGCACCTGGCTGAAGTCAGCCACCAGGGAGGACTGCTCCTGTAGCTGTTTGTCAAATGAGAACCAGAAAAGAAAAGTCAACCGCTGAGAATGGTGAAAGAATTTCTGTGAATGAATAAGAACACATTTTAGTCACAGTGATCCCACACAGGTGGTTAAAGCCTGTTTGATCTCTTTGGGGGAGTGGAAAACCAAGGTGGGACTGGGACAAGGGGATGGGAAAGTGAGGATTTAGCTCTGCAGGTGTTCTTATGCCAGCCAGTACTGGAGTGTCGTCGCACTGACTCTCACTGTCCCAACTTACGCTTTGAAATTCCGGCTGCACTAACAGAACGGAAGGGTTGGGATGTCTTTTCCTTAAAAAACAGTCCCTGCAGGGATCGACTGAGTGACAGTATCGCCCTGTGACTCTGCGTGGGCTGAGAGTCCTCCTACTGTGTCTCACCCCAAACCTTGAACATTTTTTTAATTAATTAATTAATTTTAATTTTGGCTGCATGGGGTCTTCGTTGCTGCACGCGGGTTTTCTCGAGTTATGGCGAGCGGGGGCTACTCTTCGTTGCGGTGCACGGGCTTCTCATTACGGTGGCTTCTCTTGTTGCAGAGCACGGGCTCTAGGCGCGCGGGCTTCAGTAGTTGTGGCTCGCGGGCTCTAGAGCACAGGCTCAGCGCATGGGCTTAGCTGCTCCGCGGCATGTGGGATCTTCCCAGACCACATGTCCCCTGTTCCCCTGCTCGAACCCGTGTCCCCTGCATTGGCAGGCGGATTCTTAACCACTGCGCCACCAGGGAAGCCCTGAACTTGTTTTTAAGGTCAGTCAGGAGCAGCTCCCGTGGGCGCATTCCCTCCCACCCCCCCCCCACCACCCCCCCGGCCTGGCCCTCCCGACTCGCCAAATGTTTCAGAGTCAGAGCCTCCTTCCCTGACGTGAGATCGCCCACAGGGCCTGGAAATGTGGCTGGAGTTCCGAAAAACTGTGGTTTCTTCCGTGCGTGGTCCCCGCCTGCCCTTCTGCGGGTTGAGCTGGAGGTCGGAACCCCGGTTTGCCCCGGGGGCGAGCTGCGGAGCTTCGCTGGGGCAGAACGCGCGCCCTCGGCCCAGTTCCGGAGCGTTCAGCACTCCCTGCGTGGACAGCGCCAGCTCCGAGCGGACGCCAGGCCGGGCTGAGGGGTGGGGGGAGGGCTGGGGGGCTGGGGGGGGGGGGGCGCCAGGCCCGGCTCCGCCCAGTCCACGAGAACTCGCAGACCCCGCCACAGGAGGCTCCAGGAACCGCCGGCCCTCGCCGGCTCCCGCCGTGGCAGCACGGCGGCCGCAGGAGCCAGCAGAGGCTCTGCCCACGTGCCCGGGGATGCGGGGCACAGGAAGGCCCGGGCCGGCCCAAGCTTGGCGGAGTCTTCCGCTGCCTGGAGGACGCCTTTGAGAACAAGACGCTGCAGCTGGACGCGCGGGGAGGCGTACACCAGGGTCCGCGAGCAGGAGAGCCCCACAGCGGGCCAAGCTGCCACCAGGAGGGACGCAGCGAGCCAGGCGGAGACGGCCCAGAGGCTGCCGCAAGTCTCCCAGAGAGGCCCAGCGTGGCCCAGGCCCGCGGCCCACAGCAGGTAGTGGCCGCAGTGCAGAGGCGCGGGCATCGGGGCCAGTGAGAGGGGGACGCGGGCCCTGGACTCCCTGAGACGCCACACGTCCACGCCGGAGGCCGCTGGGGCTCAGTCCAGGGGCTCGCCCTCTTCCACCAGCCCCCAGCTCCTCCGAGGGGACGCGAGGGCTCTTCTTGTCCCTGACTGGCCGTGTCTGAGCCTGGACTTCTATCCTGCGCGCCCCCCTCCTCAGAACCCGCCCGGAGGCCTGGCCTCTCCTGCCCTGGTCTGCCTCTCCGGTCCGTCCTGGGTCCTGGGTAGCTCTTTCTCTGTGTGTCTCTCTCGGTCTCTTTCTATCCCTTCTGTGTCTCTCCAACCTCCCACCTGACATCAAGCTTCGCGGGGCTGGCCCTGGGGCAGCTTCACAATGAGGTGTTTCACAGTGAGGTGTCTCCACTGTCCGGTCCCAGGGCCAGCGCATGGCCTGGCGTTCCGATCCCTGCCCGGGGAATACTCCAATGAGCCCGGCTTTGGCCTGAAACATCTTTCCGGACGGAGTCCAGCCTGAGCCTGGACTTGAGATTGCATTCAATCCCCGCGGCCCTGGGTGCCTCGGGTCATCAGGGAGCTGGTGGCGGGCCCTCGGCTGGCCAGGGGGGAAGGGGGTCCTGGCAGGACATTGTCGGAACGCTCACTCTCCATCCCGGGTGCAGACTCTGCACACACACTGGCCGGGACCGGTCGCAACCCTCTCCTCCTGCCCACCCTAAACAAGTTCGCCTCTCGGTCCTCAGCTCGCGCCTAGGGCCGGGGTTGCGGGTACAGTCACCGAGCCCGGCCGGGGCGGGGCTTGAAAGCAGAGCGGCAGCGGCGGGCCGGGGGGCGTGGCCGGGGGCGTGGCCGGTCCGGGGGCGTGGCCGGCAACGGAGCCGCGCGGCCCAGCGCGCTCCCACTTGGACGCCCGGCGCCCCCACGCGCACGCCTGGGCTCTGTGCGCCCCCACGTCGAGGCCTAGCTCGTGCGTCCGCCGCCGGGGACCCCCAGGACCGCAACGCCCGAACCGGGCCGCGCCGGCCAAAGGAGACGGCGGCGCAGCCGGAGGAGCAGGATGTCCTTCCAGGGCAAGAAGAGCATCCCCCGGATCACGGTGAGCTCCGCTCCCGGGGCCCGCTCCGCGCCTCCGGCCCACTGTCCCGGGCGGGACCTGGCCTCCGGGCCCCGGGGAAGACCCTCCCGGCCCTGCGCCGGGCCCCCCTCCCTCCGTGTCCAGCCCCCGCGCTTGCCCCTGTGCCGGCGCGCTCCTTCCCGCCCAGCCCGGGGTCCCCGCGAGCGCCGCGCCGGAACCCCTTTATGGAGCCGGCGCATAGGCCCAGACCCTCCTCTGCTCCCGGCGAGGGCTGGGGCCGGGGGGAGGCCTGCTCCCCAAGCGCAGATGCACCTGCCTCCTCCCCCCCACCCCGCCCCCGTGCGTCCGGGCCTCTCTGGGAGCTCCGATTCGGAGTGGGCCGTCGGTGCGGCCCTTTGTTGACACCCCCGGTCCGGCCTCCGGCCTCGGGGCACAGATATGCCATCCCCATCCTGCGCCCCTCCACCCCGCGCCCACGCCGCCGCCGCACCACCAGGAGCTCTTTGTCCGAGACAAAGCAACTCAACCCGGCCCGGAGCCCTTGGCGACCCGAACCCCTCCATGGAGCCGGGGTTCGGAGCCCCCGGGGTGGCGGGCGGTGGGGGGGGGAGAGGAGGTGGCTCGCTAGTCACTGTGCGGGCATCAGGCAGCTCAGGTCCGGGGAGGCGACCCTCTAACAGCACACGCACTGCTGCGGGAGGTCCCACTGTACACCCCGCGCTGCCAGGAAACAAAGCCGCCCCCTCCGTGCGGCCAGGAGCCCAGCGGGAGGGAGGGAGGGAGGGAGGCGGGCGCCTGGGCGCCAGCTGGACGGTGCCTGGGAACCCACGGATTCAGATCCAGCGGGAGGCGGTGGGATGGCCCAGGGAGTGGCCAGTTCACTTCCTGAGATACTCAGGGAGGAAGAAGCCCTCCCCACCCCTCGCAAACAGGAGAGGGTCAGACCTGCTGCAGGCAGGGAGCCAGCCAGGGCCGGGAGGGGGCTGATCCCGTCTCTGGGCAGCTCAGACTCAAGTGGCTGGTTTAGGGGAACTTCTGCCCTCATCCTGAGGAGCACGGCACCTCATCCTGCTGCATTTCCCCCTTGGCTCCAAACCCAGGAAGGCTCCCAGAATCGGAGTCCAGACGTCTGAGCATTGGAGGGTGGGGGATTGAGCAGGGCACCCAGGCCACAGTCTCTTCCTGTCCAAAGCCTTCCACGTCCTCTTCTTGGGCATCTCTGAGAACGCGCTGGTCCATTGGGGCTGGAGTTGGGGCTGTGGGAGTGGGGGCACTGCAGGGGGAGGCAGGAGGGTCTGAACACTGGCTCAGAAGGTGGGCAAGGTGGGTCCTTGTGACGTGACCTGTCAGGGCTGGGTCTAGGGCCCAGGGGACCGGGCAGTGAGCCTCTGCAGAACCCAGAAGGGAGAGGCCCAGGCAGCTGGGGCCGGGCCATGTGGTAGAGCAGGAGTTGGCAGTAGGTCACACAGTAGGTATTTGCAGCTTCGAGGGCCCCACTGTTTCTGGTGCAGCTGCTCAGCGCTGCAAGAGAGCGGCCCTGGGTGTGAGTGCTCCAGTAAACGCTGAGCTTGGACACTGAAACGTGAACCTCATGGAACTGTTACGAGTCTTGAAAGTCTTCTTGTGACATCTTTCAACCAGCCTAAGAGGCGAGCCGTGCTCGGCTCGGGGCTGCACGGGACAGGTCGAGGGCCGTGCTGGCTGTGGCACCGCTGGCCGCCCTTCTGTAGACCGTGCGGTGCTGGTCTTACCGTTAGTCAATAGAAATCTGAGAATTCAGCCCAAACGGTTAGATGTTAATAAGAACAGAGAAGGATGTGGTAAGGCTCATAAGCGCTGAATTATTTATCCTCTCAGCAGATTCATAGGAGAATCTGGCATCAGTCAGTTCTCTTGGCGTCAGGCTGATGGTGTGCAATGAGCCAGAACCCCCGGCCCGGAGCCCTAGCCTGGCCTCTGGGTGGGCATCCCTGAGCCCCGGGCCAGGTCCCAGAGCCCCTGTGAAACAGCTGTCACTCCGGCCTGGTCACGTCGCAGACAGTGGCAGGCTCCAGCAGGTCACGGAGGGAAAGTGCTGCGGGGCTGGGCTCTCGCCCGCTTCGTTCTGCACTCAGCTCTTTGCTCCTGCTTTGTGTTTCTCTCCATTTTTCTCCACTGAGGTCAGACCATCACCCCTGACATCATGCACGGCTCCATTACTGGCTCCCCCTCTGCCTCACTCCCTCCTTCCTGACCATCAGAAGTGGGCTTATGGCTGCCCAGCTCCGGACTGCGGGGGCCCCGAAGAGCTGGCCGAACTTGCTGCCACTTTGTTCACCCCCTTGGGCCACCCGCAGGCGGCACCAGAACCGGCAGGCGCCCCGCTGTCCTCCGGGCCCTGCACCCCCATGGCCTCTGCATCAGCAGCCCCTGCTCCCCAACTCCCAGCCTCTCTGGAGTCCATCTCTCATCCGCCCCATAATGCCGGCCTGGGGCCCCACATCTCACCCAGACCACATCAGACCCCACTCCAGCGATGGCCCTGTTTCCATCCTTGAACACCACGGGCTGCTCTCTACAACAGGCTAATGTGAACTCTGTACGATCATTTAAACCCCAGCTTAAGGCCTCCCAGGTGGCGGCCCACTGATTCCCCAAGTCCAGCATGCCCCACTCCTACCCACCTCCCATTCCCCCCACCACCCCCCCACCCCGCCTCATTTCCTCTCCTGCATCAACCAGACTCTTTCCTGCCTCAGGGCCTTTGCTTGGGCTGTGCCCTGGCCTGAGCTTGAGTCACCTCCAGTTTTAGCTCCTCCAACAGGCCCTTCTCGGTCCCTGAGGCAGTCAGGCCTGTCTCCCATCACGCTGTCACGTCACCTGCTTTGTGCTCTTGCGTCTGTCACCATCTGTGACGGCCATGTGTGTGATGTCTGTCTCCCTCCCCAGGGGTAGGGCCCCTGCCTGCCAGCACTGCCTCAGGGCACAGAGATTCTGGAAGGAGCCCGTCCCAGCTGTCAGCCGGAGCCGCCTCTGTGGGTGGACGAGTAGGGCAGACCTTCCAGGCCGGCAGGGGCGTGTGAGATGTGGTCCACCTCCGCCCTTGGCCTGGGCTTGACAAATTAGGCGACGGGTGTGAAGATGTACGCGTGGTTCACTGCACCGCTGTTCGCACCGCCTCGGCTTTGCCGTGGGGAAGCGGGGAGCTGGCTGGTCGTACACCCTGTGCCTCTGGCGAGGCCAGACTGCCTGACCTGTGTTTGCAGGTCGTGTGCGGGGCCCGTAGGCAGCTGCCCCCAAGGGCCACCGTCTCGGGCCCCCTCTGCCCGCCCTGGGTGTACCCTCTGCCCGCCCTTGGTGTGTGCTGGCTTTCATGCACACAAATTGTGCCTGAATGTTTCCATCATAATTCCAGGGTAAAGTTTGTGCTCAAGATACTGTTGAGTCACTTAGTTTGGAGGAAACTTACCCATTTCTTTGTTTCTGATAGAGTGACCGCCTTCTGATCAGAGGCGGGAGGATCGTGAATGATGACCAGTCCTTTTATGCCGACCTGTATGTGGAGGACGGTTTGATAAAGTGAGTTTCTACCTCAGATATCTTCATGGTCACACGTTGATCACACACTACCCAGAAGTTTACTTTTGGGGGAGATCCACGTGAATGGTTCTTTCTTTCCCAAAAGCTCGTTCCCTGGAAATAGCTTTTGCCCAGCCCGAGCCTTCAGTGAAGCCTCAGAGAGCGGAACAATGGCTTCCTCGTTTCTTTGTTCACACAGCTTCAGTACGGTGTGGGGCTCAAAGCAGGTGTTTAATAAATGCTTATCGACCACACCTATCAGCTTGTCTGCTCGTGCCTGTCCAGTAGCTCCAGGGACTTCCCTGGCCGTCCAGTGGCTAAGACTCCACGCTCCCAGTGCAGGGGGTGCGGGTTCGATCCCTGGTCGGGAACTGAGTTCCCACATGCCACGCGGCAGGAACAAAACAAAACAAAGGAGCAGCTCCAGCCTCTGGTCAGTAAGCAGCGAGTGGACACCTAAGTGACCGCCACAGGGTTGGCTCCTCCGTGTTGACGGTCCTGAGCCCCAGAGTGTGGGCTGGTCAAGTCTTGGCCGTATCGCCCTTTTCCTCAGGGACAAGAGCCCAAGGGCAAGAGTCCCGGCTCTGCATCATTGCCAGGAGCCCGTTCGCGTTTGCTCAGGGCTCTTCCTAACCAGCAAAATCTCTGTTGCTTTCAGACAAATCGGAGAAAACCTCATTATCCCTGGGGGCATGAAAACGATTGACGCTCACGGCCTGATGGTCCTGCCGGGCGGAGTGGACGTCCACACAAGGCTGCAGATGCCCGTCCTGGGCATGACCCCGGCCGATGACTTCTGCCAGGGGACCAAGGCCGCCCTGGCAGGAGGGACCACCATGATATGTGAGTGTCTCCTGTGGGGAGTGTCCATCCCAGCCCGTGGTCCTCTGGCAGGTTTGCATGTCGCAGGAAGAGCTTTCCCTGATGGTGTTTTTCTCAGGCCTCCTTCCCTTTATTACATCTCATTCTAAGAAATCCTTGAGTGCCTGTCTAACCCTGTCCCTCATCCTGAGTCGTGCTGCCTGGGCCAGCTCTGGAGCGCGCCTGGGATTTCCACGGGAGCACAGGGGTGTGCGCCCAGTAATTTGTTATTTCCCGGGAAGCTAGCAGCTGGCTAAGGACCAGGTTTGGAAAACCCAAGTGCAGGGGTCGTGTTGCCTGAAATGTCAGACACATTTGCCCCTGAACCTTACACCCTCTGAAGCTTGGTTTGCAGAAACTCCCTGCCCATGTCAAAAGAGCTAAAGACGGAGGCTGTGTTTTAGGAAAAGGATGATGAAAAATACCATTACCCTATCAACAAGCCCCAGAGGTACCGTTTCTTTAGTGCCGACCCTGTGCCAGGGCACGAGCGCCATCCTGATGAGTCTCAGCTCCATGCTCTCCTCGTACAACCCCCTGAGCTGGGCAGAGAAGCCCCAGTTAACAGCTTGTGAGGTGAATTCGCTTGCCCACCGCGAACTTGCTCGTGGCCAGCGCAGGGGTCAGGAAGAGGCACCAGCATGCAGCCCTCCTCCCGTGGCCTTGAGCGCCATCAACTCCGCAGTCCCGAGCACAGACACATCCACTAGGTTAGACCTGGCCTAACACACCCAGTCCAGCCCCGGCTGCACCGCATCCTGGCTGTGACTTCAGGCAACGCAACTCTCTTTTAGACGCGTCTCACCTCCCTGGTCTGTCAGGCAAGAGGAAGCGGGCGGAGGATGCAGCAAGTGGGTGCACGTCGTAGCTTTGCTGTGTCCGGCACACAGTGAGCGCTGCCACTGCTGCCGCCGGGAAAGGCTGCTCTGGGGACCCTGGGCTACTTCACAAGTGACATTTAGATGTTGCAAAATCCTGGCCTGGTGTGGTTTACTGAACTACGACGTGGAAGGAAAAACCCAACAGTGGTCCACCTTTTGGTCTGATTAAATCGCGAGTTGCGATTTCAGGCCCTTGGTCCTGCTTGTCATTGGTGGCCCCCCGGGCTGAGCAGGCGCCGTCGTGGTTATGTCACCTGTGCCTGCGAGAGATGCTGCAGGGCCGGGCTGGCATAGGCGGAGCCGCCCGCAGCTCCAGGCTGGAGCTGTGAGCGGCCTGCAGGGCGGGGCCCTGGGCTCGTGACCTGAGCTGTGGGACGCAGAGGGCCCACATGCGGCGCGCTGCAGGAAGGCACGGCATTTGCCTGTAACCCCGGCGGCCACCACACTCCCAGCTCTTTCCCTGCACCTGGCAGAGGCCGCGAGCGGGTTTGGACCTTGGACGCGGGGTTGCCGGCGGGGCGGGGGTGACGGTGCAGTGTCCACGTGCGTTCCCAGTTTCCCCGGGGGGTGGGGTGGGAGCACCGCTCGAGGGCTGTGCGGCCAGTGAGGCAGGAGGGAAGCCAGCCCCGTGCGCTGCTGTGGGCAGGCTCGCGGGTCCAGCGCCACGGACAGTGGTGCCGCCCCTCCCCCTCCAGGGGCACCGCACTCAGGCCAGGCCTGTGCGGGAAGTGGAGGCCTAAACTGCCGCTGGGCTCTTTGGGGGGTGTCCACTGGAGAGTGAGGGCCTCCCCTCTGCTCAGGGAGACGCTGGGGACGAGCGGCGGGAGACGCCTCTTTGGCCAGAACCGATGGGCAGGTTCCCAGCAGCCTCAGCCCCGCGTTGGGTATGAGGCCTCTTCTCTGCTTTTCTCAGACGTGCTTCCTGGTTTCCTGGGAACACGAAGCCGCTCTCCCTCGGAGGCCCAGGTGGTCCCAGTGGCACGGGTGGGGGGCTCAGCTGACCACGCTGTCCCCACAGTGGACCACGTGTTCCCCGACACGGGTGTGAGCCTGCTGGCAGCCTACGAGCAGTGGCGGGAGAGGGCGGACCGTGGAGCCTGCTGTGACTACTCCCTGCACGTGGACATCCCCCGCTGGCACGAGAGCACCAGGGAGGAGCTGGAGGCCCTGGTGAAGGACAAGGGTGAGCGGGACACCCGGCCGGGCGGAAGGGCAGCTGCAGGGCCTGGCCTCCCCGGCCTCGGGTGGGCGCTGTGTGGACCTGAGCCCGGGGCAGGGGGTCGCGAGCTGGGAGAAGGTTGGACAAGAGCCATTCGAAGATGTGCTGGGCTGAGACGTCACCTGCGTCCGAGTCTGGGGACGCATCCCGTAGCTGTTGTCCTCACAAGAGGACACAGCAGGGACTTCCCTGGAGGTCCAGTGGTTAAGACGTCACCTTCCAGTGCAGGGGGTGCGGGTTGGATCCCTAGTTGGGGAGCTAAGATCCCACATGCCTCGCGGTCAAAAAACCAAAACATAAAACAGAAGCAATATTGTAAGAAAATTCAATAAAGACTTAAAGAAGAAGAGGACACAGCAGTCGCAGCTGTCGCCTCGGTCCTCTCGTGTCTTGGCCCTGGATGAAGGGTAAGCGCTGTAAGCCTTCTTAGCATCTTAAGAGCCTTTAGAAGGAGATGCCTTAAAACGTACTGCCAAAAAGAATCAAAATAAAATAAAACCTACTGCTGCCTCAGCTGAAACAGGACGGTTTACAGATAAGGCTTAATTTTTTTTTTAATCGAAAGTCCTGAAGCTGAAACCACATCAGAGTTTATAGAGGATTTGACAAGTTAGCTGGACGTCGTAACTGAGCTCCGGCGACTGGCTTTGAGGGTGGGCCTAGCGCACAGCCGGGAGAGGAGCTGGAGGGGCTGAGACGGGGGGTGCTGGCTGCAGACCCCTGGCCGGGCCCTGGAGGCCACAGGGCCCTCCCCACAGGAGACGCTGCCACCCGCCCCACTGTACCTCCGAGGGAGGCAAGGAGGTTCAGGGAGGCCATTTCCCAAAGCGCGACGGTCCTCACACCAGTAGCCTTTGGCATTTAGGACCCCCAACCTGGGGGTGGGCAGGGGGCTCTCAGCCTCTGCACCTCATTCCAGGCAGTGGCTCCACCACCCGGGTTGTTCCTTAACAGGATCGGGAGGCCTGCGGCCTTGCAGCTCCAAGCAGAGGTAGAAACCAGGCACCTGCCGCCACCATCCTCCTGCCGTGGCAGAGCGCTGGTCCTGGCCTGCTGCGTGGCGTCCAGGGACAGGCCTGCATGCTGACCAGTAGCCTCCACCAGGCGCCCTGGGGCGGGTTGCCACCTGGGGGGTCGGCTCGTGTAGCACTGGGTGACAGTTTCCCCCGCGTGCCTTTGCTCAAGGTCGCACTTTCGACCCAGCGAGATGACAGGGAGGAGGGCGGGGCCGCGCGCCGCTGGTTTGGATGGTGGGGGGTCAGGTGAGTCCCCAGCTGGTCCCGAGTCCACACAGCACAGGAGCTCGACCCTGGCCTGATGGGCCCCTGACGCCGCGGGCAGCCGGTCCTGTTCCTTCTGCTTTTCCTGAGGGCCTGAGCGGGCGCTGTGAGCGGGACCTGGCAGGTGCCACTGAGGCCCGCAGGCTAGGTGGCCAACATGAGGGCCACCCCAGCGCCCAGTGCGGGAGGGGCTCCTGTGCAGCCCGGGCAGAGCTCAGGCAGCGAGCCTGCAGCTCACGGCTCCCTTCCGTCCAGGGGGCACGGGGCTCCCGGGGCTCCCAGGGGCCATGGCGGTTTAGCAGGTGGGGGGCGGGGTCTCACCTGGCTCTGCCACTGGGGAACAATTGGTTCCTGACCCCAGAGCTCGAGGAGCAGGAGGCGCCGGGGTGACTCTGTCCCCATCCCAGCCCGGGAGAGTGTGGGGCTGGTCCCCCAGGGCCACGAGGCCAGCTGGTGGGGCCCCTGGAGCTCGCGGAGAAGTGGAGGCTCCTGGCATCCACCCCTCCTGCCTCCCCCCAGGTGTGAACTCCTTCCTGGTCTTCATGGCATACAAGGACAGGTACCAGTGCACGGACGGCCAGGTAAGGCCAGGTTTCGAGTGGGGGAGCGAGCAGGTGTCTCATGCTGCTGTGGATGGGAGACACACAGCCTCACGCAGCCCATGTGCCTCTCCCCAGATGTACGAGATCTTCAGTGTCATCCGGGACCTGGGAGCCGTGGCCCAAGTGCACGCGGAGAACGGCGACATCGTGGACGAGGTGTGGGCGGGGCTGGCGGGGTGACCCCTGCCCACTTGGGTGTGAGCACTGATCCCACAAACGCTGACGGAGGGAACCTGGAACTTGACCCAGTAAATGGCTTGCCCAGCTCAAAGGGCAAGCAGGCAGGGCGTCAGGGAGTCTGGGGGGCTCTTGGCCATAACAGATTTTTCCATGATCATCACACTTCTGATCAAAAAGCCTCCAAAACCAGGGACTTCCCTGGCGATCCAGTGGGTGCGATTCTGCACTTCCACCGCAGGGGGCGCAGGTTCCATCCCTGGTTGGTGGCGGAGCTCCTATGCTTCGCGGTGTGGCCAAAAAAAAAAAATTCTCCGAAATCAGTGTTGCTTCTTGGTGAGGGGTGCCGAGACTGGGGTCTCCGAGCCCTCCGCCCCCTGGACTGAGGCCCCTCCCATGAGCACACCTGTTGGGTTAGTGGCGCTGTCCTCAGTCGCGCCCCAAGCTGCCTGGGGGGGTGCCTGGCCCTGCTGCGCACGCCCCCACCTTCCCTGTGGGCCCAGGGCTGTGAGGGGGGTGCCCCCAGCCTCTGCCCCTCACCCCGTTTTCCCGTCCGCCCACAGGTGCAGGTTGGGTGGGGCGCCCAGGATCTTCCAGGCCTCCTGGGGACCTGGCGGGAGGTCGCGCACACACGGCCACCTCCCCAACATTCCAGACCCACAGAGAAGCTTCCTGGGACCCGTAGGGCTCTGCCCCTCCCAAGTTCAACGGGAGGGTGGTGACACTCAGGAGGGGCATGTGGGGTTCCGGGCATCGGGTACTGTATGTGCTTCCAGGGTTCGAGGCCAGGCCCGGCAGGAGACGTCGTGGGTCACGCTTAGTGTTCAGGACGCTGGGCCGCGAGTGCCGGGGAGGCTTATTAGGGGGTCGGTGGGATTCTGCTCCCCCATTCTCCACGCCGAAGCTCGTTTACACCGTAGGGCGCTGTGGCTCAGACCTGTAATATGAGTGAACTTGCCCAAGAAGAAGCCCCGTCCCCGACTGCGCACAGCCGCCACGCACACCCCGCCGCGCACGCCCCTGCCGCGCACGCCCCCGACCACACTCCCCCACACGCACGCCCCCGACGCACACGCCCCCGACCGCACTCCCCCAGACGCACGCACGCCCCCGACGCACACGCCTCCGACCGCACTCCCCCGCCGCGCATGCCCCCTCCACGCACAACCCGCCGCGCACGCCCCCCACCCGCACTCCCCGCCGCGCATGCCCCCGCCACGCACACCCCGACGCGCACGCCCCCGCCACGCACGCCCCCGCCGCGCATGCCCCCGCCACGCACACCCTGCCGCGCATGCCCCCACCACGCACGCCCCCACCACGCACGCCCCCACCACGCACGCCCCCGCCGCGCATGCCCCCGACCGCAGTACCCCCGCGCATGCCCCCGACACGCACACCCCGACACGCACGCCCCCGACGCTCACCCACTGGGGAAACAACACGGCAGGCAAAGCTGTGAGGTCTTGTCCCCTCACTTAGGTCCTGCGACCTTAGGCAAGTCCTTGCCCTTTGCAAGCCCCGTTCTCTCATCTGTAATTGGGGGCGCTGAAGTCACTCCACTTCGGGACCCCTCTGCTCCATTCTGAGTTCTCTGGGATTGGTGATCCTCAGGGGCCTGGAAGTCTGGGCTCATCTCGGGGAGCACGGGTCGTCTCAGGGTCAGGGTGTTCTGGGCTGTGTCCAGGCTGGAACGTGGTGTGTATTTAGGAGCAGAAGCGGCTGCTGGAACTCGGCATCACCGGCCCCGAGGGCCACGTGCTCAGCCGCCCAGAGGAGGTAGGTGTGAGCTTGCTGGGAACACTCCCCCGACTGGGCCTCCATCAGGGGTTGGGTCTGGCCCCGTGGTCCCGGCAGGGCTGTGATCCCTCTGTCCTCGTCTGGAGACGTGAATCAAGGCTCACGTCCCCTCCTACCACTGGTCATCCTGAGGCCAAGAAGGTGGCGTGGTCAGCCCTGGCGTCTGCATGGGTCGGCCCAGATTCTGGGCACCGAGCCCCAGGCTGCGGTCCTCACCCGCCCAGGGGTGCTTCTTCTGGGCCCGGGATCCATGGGTGGTCCGGGGGCATCTCATGCCCATACTGGTCAGGAGGCCCTAGTGTTCTCGTGTGGCCTGAGCGCCCCCATCCCCAGGTGGAGGCTGAGGCCGTGTACCGCGCTGTCACCGTAGCCAAGCAGGCCAACTGTCCCCTGTACGTCACCAAGGTGATGAGCAAGGCTGCGGCCGACGTGATCGCCCAAGCCAAGCGCAGAGGTGAGTGGTGGCCCGGACCGGGGCGCGGGGCCAGGGTCTCTCTGGGGGTCTGTCACGTCCTCAGCTTCCCGGGGCTGGGCCAGCTGGACAGAGGCTCAGTGCAGGCAGACCCCACGGGGACGCAGCGGCTGCTCTGCCAGCCTCTTCATGGTGGGGTGGCCTCTGGTGCGGGGTCACCAGGGCTGTGGCCGGCGGGAGATGTGGGCATCTGGTCCTTGTGTGGGGTGGGTGGCCTGAGTCTCCCCTCTTGTCCCAACAGCAGTGGAGCACCGGGGGGCCTTGAAGCAAAAGTGAGGCCTAGTGGCCCTGTTTGCACAGAAGTGAGTGTCAGAGCTGTGCTCCGTGTGTGCGTGTGTCTGTGTGCGCGATGTGTGTGGCATGTGTCTGTGTGTGTGTGTGTGTGTGTGTGGGTGGTGTGAATGGTGCATGAGAGTAGATGCTCATGTCGTGTAAGGGAGCCTGGCCCAGCTGACCCTGGGGGCCCATGTTACTGTCCGCTGGACACATCCTGCGTCCAGGAGCTGGGGTGCGGGTCCTGAGGGCTGGATGCCCTCTGGCCCTGGAAGCCCAGGCCATGGAGGAGGCCGGGGGTCACTGACGGAGCCAGGTCCTTGCACAGAGGCTGTGGCCAGGCGGGCCGGGCAGTCAGTTGACGGTGCGTCACTGCAGCCTGTGGCCCCACCAGGGGTGTGAGGCAGCAGGGACAGAGGACCCCCTTCGGAAGCCCCAGGTGGCCTGGGCCGGGCGCCTCCGGAGCAGGGGAAAAGCTGTCGCAAAAGGCTTGGGGGATCGAGGGGCAGTTTGCGTCAGCCCTAGGACCACAGGGCCAGACCTACCCCACGGTGCAGGCCGGGTCAGGGGGGCGTTCCCAGGCCCTGTCTGGGTCTGGGGACATGGGGGCCGGCAGTGCCCCTCACGGCCTCACCGCAGGGGTGGTCGTGGTCGGGGAGCCCATCACCGCCAGCCTGGGCACCGACGGTTCCCACTACTGGGGCAAGAACTGGGCCAAGGCCGCAGCCTTCGTCACGTCACCCCCTCTCAACCCGGACCCCAGCACTGCAGACCACCTCGCCTCCCTGCTTTCCAGGTAAGGAGCTGCCTACGTGCCCCTCGCCCTGGCCTGGCCTGTGCCCGCCGGCAGCTCCAGGCCTCTTGCGTCCGGAGACTCCACACCGGGGTCCTTGCCCTCCCACCTGCGCCCCGAGGCCCCAGCTCTGCCCTCTCCGACAACCTCTCCCCCACCCCCCGTGGGCCGAGCAGCCAGGTAGGGGTGGAGCCAGCTGGGCCTTTGGCGGCTCAGGAAGGACAGGCCCCTCTGGGCTCTGACTCCGGCTCTCCTCAGCGGGGACCTCCAGGTGACCGGCAGTGCCCACTGCACCTTCACCACTGCCCAGAAGGCCGTCGGCAGGGACAACTTCACGCTCATCCCCGAGGGCACCAACGGCGTGGAGGAGCGCATGTCTGTGGTCTGGGAGAAATGCGTGGTGGGTGCAGAAGTGGGGACGCAGGGTCCTCCCCACAGAATGCTGCCTGTTCATCAGAGAGGGAGAGGGAAGCCCCTTGAGCGGCAGATTCACCAGAGCAGAGGTCGGGGCTCGTGGGCCCCAGGGTGTTGTCCCCCCAGCCTTGCCATCCAGGGCTCCCTAGACATTTGCTTCTGGTTCTAATGCACACGACCCAGGGAGAGCGGGGTCCCTGCCCTGGTGGAATTACACTCCGCAACGTGTCCCTAGGAGGCCTGAGATTTCCTCAGACATCCATCTCGCTCGGAGGGTCCTGCCCACGGCCTCTGCCCCCATGACCCCAGCCCCAGTCCTGAGCCCTTCCCTGAGCTGAGGCCCTGACCCCAGGCTCCTGGCCACCCCAGGGGGATGGTTGCGTCCTTTGGGGACACAGACATCATCGTGGAAGCATCAGCATTCATTTGCCCACAAAGTGAGCATGGAGACCAGCTTGGTGCCCAGGAAGAACCAGACCTGCAGGCACGACTGAGGCACACGACACGCGGCCTAGGGGACGGGCCACCTCCACACAAGAGCCCCTAGACCAGACCCAGCCTGCGGTCAGGAAGGGCGCCCCCCCGACTCACCCCTGCCTCTTACTTCTCAGGCCTCAGGGAAGATGGACGAGAATGAGTTTGTTGCTGTGACCAGTACAAATGCAGCCAAAATCTTCAATTTTTACCCAAGGAAGGGGCGGGTGGCCGTAGGCGCCGACGCCGACCTGGTCATATGGAACCCCAAGGCCACGAAAGTCATGTCTGCCCAGAGCCACCACCTGGTGAGAGACGCCTGGGCCCACGTCGGGGGTGGGGCCTGGGGAGCCCCGCAGCCTTCCTGGGGGTTGGGCAGAGCAGCGGAGGCGGGAGGGTGAGCCCTCTGCCGGCTCCTCCTGGAACGCTCTGTGCTCTGAGAACCATGCCTCCGGGGCAGGGGTGCAGGGCGCAGCGGCCACTCCCGCTGAATCCCGGCCCGGCCGAGTGGGCGCCCTGCTCAGGGGTCCTGGGTCAGGAGAACGCTGAGCAGCCCCTGGCTGTTCTCCCCAGAACGTGGAGTACAACATTTTCGAAGGCGTCGAGTGCCGAGGAGCCCCCGTGGTGGTCATAAGTCAGGGCAGGGTCGTGCTGGAGGACGGGGCCCTGTTCGTCACCCCCGGGTCTGGCCGCTTTATTCCGCGGAAGACCTTCCCCGACTTCGTCTACAAGAGGATAAAGGCTCGCAACAGGGTAAGGCCTGAGCCCGGCAGGCGGGTGGGCATGAGCTCTCAGGCCTCCTCCGGATCAGCCCTGCCCACGGCCACTGTCAGGAAAGCACAGCGGCCCCAGTGCTCCGGGCGCTTCTTAGCGGTGCTTCGCCCGCGTTCGTTACCAGGCAGCCCGTGTCACTGTAGAAAGCGTGGGTGTGAAGCAAAAAAAACGCCTAGTAGCCACCCCCCAGGTACACTGCCACTAAGGCTAGCAGAGCCCGCCCAGGATTTCCCCGGGAGCAGACGGGATGTTAATAAATTAAGGAAGGAGAACACGTGGTTTACCGGCATCCGTGAACTTGGAAGTTGTGAGCCCTCCTCTTCCCACGCGGCTTGGCCGGCTGCCCGCCGGAGTCTGGCGGATGCACCAGGTGTCCACCCAGGCCCTGCGCTGCACGCACAGGTGGTTCACGCATGCGCACAGTCACATACACACACACAGCTGCACACGTGGTTACTGTACACTCTGGTTTGCTTTACCCCAGCCCTGTTTCCAGTTTTATAGACTAAAGACGTGTTTGAGCTCACATGAGGAGGGATGGCTTTCGGGCTGGGCTGAGGGCCAGGTGCTGGTCTCCTTCCCAGGAAAGGAGAGCAGAGGCTTCCCTAACTCGCAGACGCTTCTGTCTCAGGCTGCAGAGCCCACACCACGGCTGCTGCCCACATCTGACCTGGGCACAGCACCCCCTCCTCCCTCAGGGTTCGAGCAGGGCTGAGAGGCAGGGTCCAGGGCAGAGGGCTGGGCATCGTACCCCTTGGGGTGAGGTCCGGGGCACCCCTGGGCATTGGCCACTGGGAAGCTCCGTGAGGTGGCAGGCCAGCCCCACGTACAGCCACAGCACGGAGCAGGGAGAGGGGACGGCTCCCCGTCGCACACCCGGGGTGATGGGGGCAGACCCGAATCTGCAGAACTCCACACCCCACAGTCGCTCTTGCCCTGCGCCCCTGCCCCACTGTGACCCCTGCAGGGCAGGATCTGGTTCAGCTCCACAGTCACGAGTGTGAGGCACAAATCCCCAGGCAGGTGCCAGCTGCAGACACAGCACAGCTGAAGGCTTCGCCTCGACGCTCGGACTGTTGGTCCGTCATGGTGGCCACTGGGAAGGGCCTCTGCCTCTGGCGGCCATTTTCAGGGAGGGCAGGACCCAGGGCCACCACCTCAGGGCTTCCTCAGGAACACAGCGGGGGCTGCGTGGGGGCCACAGTACGGTGGGTACTAAGGAGGCGGGGACTATGTTGGGACCAGTTTCTGATTCCAAAAGGAGCCTCCTCTGCAGGCCACCCCTGTCCGAGCATCTCCTCCAGCTCGGGGCACTGCTGCCCAGCCTCGGGGGAGGGAGGTGTGTGTCCACACTTGTGGGTTGTCACCCCGTTGGCGGGGAGCCCCCTGCCCTCGAGCCCAGGGCCTGCGCAGCACCCCCTCATGCCAGCCTCTCGGCCCACAGCTGGCAGAGATCCACGGCGTGCCCCGAGGCCTCTACGACGGGCTGGTCCACGAGGTGATGGTGCCCACCAAGCCGGGGGCCGGTGTGCAGGCCCGCGCCTGCCCGGGGAAGATCTCAGTCCCACCCGTTCGCAACCTGCACCAGTCGGGGTTCAGTCTGTCTGGTGAGTTGAGCCCAGCGTCTGTGGGACCCGAGGACCACGTGGGAGTCCGGCCTCCAGCCCCTCACTGCCCCATAGCGCAGAGACACACATGCGAGGTGCATAAGGATGGGGCCTGGGGGCTTCAAGGGCTCTGGGGGCCCGGCGTGCAGCCACCAGGCTCAGGCCTCTGATCAGGGTCTCAGCTGTGCTCCCAGCATGCTGGGATTCTAAGAGGAGCCCTGAGCCCCAGGCTCTCCCTGCACACGGGGCCAGACCCTCCTCTCTCTTCCCAGCCCTTGTTTGGGAGCCCACCGGCCCCTGACATCCTGTCTCCGCCTCCCTGCTGGGGAGGCGATGGACGTCCCTGCCTGCCCCCTGGGGATGTAGGGCCAGGGGCGGGTCCCCTTTGGAATCCAGCATCGTCCTAAAGGCTAAAGACAGCCTTCTCCCATCATGGGGGTCGGTGCGGGGCAAGACCCGTGGGCGGGGCAAGCAGGACTGGCCCAGCCTCTGCTCCTCCGGACCGGATTCCCAGAGGGTCAAGCTTGACCTCCAGTCTCTGGCCGCATGCACACCTGGCCTCACTTGCCTGCCCATCTGAGGCCTCAGTGGTGGGAGTGCCTGACCGGTGGCCTGGCTGAGCTGCCAGGGCCGTCGGGGAGCGTGGGGGGCCTGCAGTGTGGGGCTGTGGCTCCGCATCCCTGGCCTCGCGGGTGTGGCCTGTTTGCGTCACGTCCCCAGCGCCACTTCCACTTCTGGCTTCCCCACAGGCTCTCAGGCCGATGACCATATCGCCAGGCGCACGGCTCAGAAGATCATGGCGCCACCTGGCGGCCGCTCCAACATCACATCCCTGTCCTAGGTGCTGCACGTGCCAGCGGCGGGCGTGCCTGTGGGCGACAGCCACTCCCCTCTGTTCCCTTCCCTTCGTTGAACCTATTTTGAAAGGTGCCTGGCCTTACCTTCCCCTCCCCAGAAACTCTCTTCTTGGGGTCCCAGGTCCTGTTATCAGGAGCCCCCGCAGGAGAGGCTGAATTTGGGGAGGTTTCACTGCCAGGGCAAGGAGGCTGGACATGGTGGCAGGGACAGCTCAGGTGGCCCTGAGCCCGGGTGCCAGGTGCCTCAGGAAGACGGGGGCCTCCTAGGATGCCCAGGGCAGCCGGGCCAGGACGAAAGGCTGGGGGTGTTTTGCCCTCGTCCCTATCAGGAATCACTGCCCTGAGGACCCCCAGCTCTGCCACCCGCTCCCACGGGCAGAGGTGCGGCCCGTCCCTGTGTGCCTTAGCGCAGGCAGGAGCGCCCCGGCCCTGCCCAGAGCTGCTGTGACTCCAGGGACCCACCAGGAACACAGTGTAGGGCAGCTGCCAGCAGGACTTCTGCAGATTCGCCTGTACACTTTTCCAGGGGCCAAACCTCTGCTTCCATAGAGCCCGTGTCCAGGGCATTTTAGGGCCCTTTAGCTGAGATGCTTTCCTTTTACTGAGTGTGCGTCGCAGTAGTTTATTAGAACAGCAGATTTGTGTGGTGAGGACGCCTGTAGCCAGGAACCTGCCTGCCACCCACAGCCCAGCAGCACTGTGCCCCAGTCCATGGGACTCAAGTCGATTAAAGGCATCTGGGCTGGAAGCCGCCGGCGTGTGGAGAGCCCCGACTTCTCTACCCCTGCGCCATCCCCTGGGGGGTTCACGCTTGGGATGCTGGGGAGTACCCTGCAGCCCCCTGGCCTGGCTTCGAGCTGTGAGGCCGGACCTCGAGACCACCTGCAGGGCCAGCTGTGCTTGGCCTCCGGGCATGGGCAGGGCTGGGTCCGAGCCATAGGGAGGCTCTCTGCCTCTCAGGGAAGGGGCCCCAGGCCTGCAGGTCAGAGACAGCCAGACATTCAGAGGGGGAGGGGTGGTTGGGAGGATGCCGCCTACATTCTCCTTGATGGGCCCAAGCCAGCCCAGCAGGTTGGGGGCAGCGTGACCCCTGGGGACCCGCCAGGAACAGCACGATGAGCTCACACCTCCAGCGGGCAGCGGCGGGGGGAGGTGTAGCCTACATTCTGCTCCTGTAAGGCAGAGCAACCCAGGGTTCTGATCCAGACCCATGGGCTGAGCTGCACCAGAACCTTCTAGACGATGGAACTGCTGGGTTGGCCTCCTGGCCTCAGCCTCTTTCTCATAAAAACGGCGCCAGTCCCCCAGATGTGGGACGCTCCCAGGAGGGGTCTTCACCCCAAGAGCACCAGGAAGGGTCGGGGCAGCCCCGCCCCCCTCACACGGCCAGGCACTCTGGGCCCTGCCCAGGCGTCCACTTCCGGTCATGCTCCCTGGGGGGACATGAACAGCCCCATCTGTGAATCCGGGCCTTCCATGTGCTGCGCTGGACCAGGGCAGCCCCCGGAGATGGTCCGTCCTGGTGGTCCTGCAGCACTCCCGGGGGCTCCCTCTGGTTCAGGTTTGTTTGGTCAGCGTGGCCTCAGAGCTGGATTCCTGGGGCTCCACTGAAGTCAGTGTTCACGGCACCAGTGTCCCCCTCCCCCAGAGGGAGACGGGGTGATCGGGGAGCCAGACCACACCCACATCCCTCCACCGACTCGGGAGATAGGCATGCTGTCCCCTCGGGCCTCAAAACGCACACTTAGATGTACACAAAAACCCATATACAATACGGGTTTATACAAAACCCCACACCTACCCCCTGCCCAGTTCCTGCCTCTGACATCACCAAGTCTCCACCCAGAACTTTCTCTGGGGATCGGCACTGCCACAGGGCATCCTGCAGTACCGCCCACCTCTGGACCCTGGCTCCCCGGTGCTACCTGGGCCCATGTGCCCCATGTGGGCTCACTGTGCTGTGCTGCTAACCCTAACTCCCTGCACCTGGGGGAGCAGGGGCCGTGAGCTGTTCCAATCTGTGGGTGCTCCGGTCCTTGTCGATTTCACGGTTCTGCCCCAGGTGCCCCTGCCCTCTGACAGGCACCACCTGCCCCTCAACCCTGCAGCGGCCTTAAGGCGCCGGGGGCAGGAGACGGGCATCTGAGGACCGGGGCTCCGGGGAGGCCCTGCCCCAGCAGGCACCGCCCCGACTCCCAGACGAACGTTCTCTGTAACGCAGCAGGCACAGAACGCGCAGAACAGCCAACACCAAGTGGTTCTCATGTTGTTTTTCTCAGAGGTGGAAACTATACAGGAACACAGCAGAAATTACCAGAACGGTCTGTATCTCTATAAAACACTCTTCACGCCCACACCCCTCCCCCCTTGATGGACAGGAGCCGAGCAGCCCCTGGGCTGGCCCCCCACCCCCACCCCGGCTCCAGGCGGCACGGCTGGGCAAGGCGAGCTATGTACAGCAGGTGGCAGGAGACCAGGGTGCCCGTCCAACCACGCGGCCCGTCGGGGGGCCACCAGGAGAGCCCGCGTGTGGGCCACGTGCTTCCGTCCGCCATTGCCCAGGTGGCCCCGCCCTCCGTGCCCACTGCTCTTGGCCACACCCACAGCCTCTTGTCCCCACGTGCTGCCGAGGGCCAGAGGGCAGCCTCGGCGGTCAGACTGTCCAGGGAAAGTCCAGCCGGGGTGCAGCGGGAGCCGCCGGCCTGGGCCTGGGCCTGGACCCGCCGGGCCGCTCCGTGGGAAAGTCGATGCTGGGCCTCCGCCCGCCGCCGGGTCCCTCTGGAGGCCCCGAGTCTCCGGCGTGACCTGAGCTGACGCCGTGGGCAGGGGCCGCCTAGCCGCTCCCGGCCGAGGGGCAAATGGTGCCGCACACATGTAGGGCCGAGCGCCCCCCCTCGCCGTCCGCCAAGGCCTCTGCACCCTCCCCGGGCTCAGGTGCGGGCAGGGGCTCGCTTGTGGGGTCCTGGCTCCTCTTCAGCCTGGGGGGAGACACAGGGAGGGCCTTGACGCGGCCTCGCCGGCAGCCCCAGACGCTGCTCGCTGGCCCAGGGCCTGTCCAGGGACTCCTGGAGTGGGTCCCGCAGGAACACGGACACATGCTGGGCATCTCTGCCTGGGCAGAAGCTCCTCCAGCCACACTGGCTCAACAGGGCGTGCGGGCACACGGGGCGTTCCAGCCCAGCACCCTCTGTCTGGCCGTTCGTGGCCCTCGGTCTCGGAGCGGCAGGGCTGGCGAGTCTCAGCCCATTTCCAGCCAGAAGCTAAAAGGGGGCCTAGTTTAAGCGCAGGATCTGCGGGTCAGCAATTCTGGAACAAAGCGCCTGGCCAGGTCCCATCACTACGCAGCCTTGACCTCCAGGACAATGGCCACTGTCCTAAACCAGTGTCCACACGTCGTCCTGGTCACTGAGGCAGGACAGAGCACCAGCTAATCCTGCTCACTTGCCAGGCCAGAGCTCAGAGCCGCCTCCTCCAGGAAGTCCTCTGGCCTCGCCCCACTCCTCCTCCTCTCGGGCCCCACAGCACTGGGCCGCCTCCCTCCACTGTGGCAGCTGTCTTGGGTGCCTATTTGTGGCCTGTCGTATCTCCCTGCCAGCCAGCTCTGCCCTTTCTGCCCCACAGGCCTGAAGAACCGAGTGAGGGGTGGGAGTTGGTGACTGCAGGGGCCGCCCAGGAAGTCGTCTGCCCTCAGCTGGCAGGTCCACCCAGCGTCTGCCCAGGAGATTCTGGCCACTGGCTGAAAGTGCCCAACGAGCCCTTCCCCCAGAAGCCTGAACAGGGACCTCCCACCCTCTCCCCCAGGGCCACTGCTCAGAGACCCCGAGGAGGGCAGGGGTCAGGCTTCCCAGCCCCGCTGATGCCACGTGGCTGCAGTGGCCAAGAAAACCGAGGCCCAACTCCCCAAAGTCCTTTCTGCCCCCATTACTGGCCCCCAGCACGCACACTCACTTTTCTCTATTAAAAATCACAAAGTCTTGCTGGATGGCATCAAGGCAGTCCTGAAGGTAGTCATTCTCCTGTTAGTCAGAAAGACACAAAAATGAGCGCACGGACCCCGCCACGTTCCCTCGCATCCCTCAGGTGAGCTCCTGGGCACCCCTGGTCCGCTTCTGCTGTGGCCTCCCCCTCTCTGAGGAGCCTGCCTTTGGGCTGTTTCAGCAGCCGGAGCGCATGGGAGTTTGCATCTCCAGGTGACCCTTAGCCAGAGACAGAAGGACGCCCGGCCCCTATCTCAGGGTGGTTGCAGTGTGTGCAGAGCCAGACTCGTGTGGAAGCCACACCGGGCTTGGTTCCCTCCCCTCCCCCGCACACACCAGGTCCTCCTGGTCACTTGAGCCTGGTACACAGATCCCACCTGAGGGTCTGACTCCGGGGAACCTGACTAAGAAGGTCCCCGGCAGGAGCTGTCCCAAGAAGCAGACGCTTAGCATGGGGTTCTGGGGTTGGGTCCCGCCCTGGCCAGATGCAAGGAGTGCTGAAGAGCCCTGGCGGGCGTGAGACCCCGACCGCTAAGACCCTCGCCTCAGGTGTGTCGGGAGAGGGTGCAGGTGGAGGGGACGCACTGGGACTGCGGGTCAGGGAGGTCGCGCCTGGCCCCACGGGTGTGTGAGCCACGGGCTCGGGGCGGCCAGGCAGCAGCCCCAGCCGCAATGTGGAGACGCTCCATCCCGCAGCCCCGACAGGGAGCTGGAGACAGGCTGAGACGTCCGATCAGCGGAACTTCAGAGAACGCTGGACTCACAGCCTTGAAGTTTCCTGCATCAAATGTAAGGCCCTGATAGGGAAGGAGCGGGCTTCTGGGACGTGGGAGGGGCCACCCGAGGAGATGTTTGTGGGCACGTTAACCCTGCGCCCCTGCACTCCCGAGCCCGCGGGAGGGCCTCTCGCCCGCTGGAGGAGAGTGACACCTCCACCCCAACTCCTGCGGACGACGCAGAGCTGCAACCACAGCAGGCGAGACACAGCACTCGCCCGCTCAAGCCCTGCCCCCCCTGCCCTCCTCGTCACGTGCACCCCTCGCAACTCCGCAGGCGCTCAGCCTGCGGGTAAGGAAGGTGTTACTCAACGAACCGGCAGGACTGGCTTGGGAGGGGCCTGGGGGTGGGGCTATGTGGCTGGACAAGGGAGAGTCTGCCCTTCCAAGACTTGGGTCTAATTCCCCGGCAAGAGCCCCTGGCGTGTGTGGGTCCTAATACGCTGCAACGTGGAAACATGGGAAAAATGACGGCCCAGGTGAAGAGTCCGGAAGATTCAGAACGGCCTTGGGAGAATGCCGGGGGGCCGCGGGCGCGTCAAAGTCTCAGAGGGCTGGGCAGCTGGAGCGCGTCAACAGACTCAAGGATAAAGACCCACGGACCCATCAGATGACCGTGTTCCTCTGGAGGGCCCGAAGGACACTCCTTCCAGCCAGATGACAAGGAGTGAGCTGGGGGCGGGGGGCACGGTGCCCTGGGGAAGCTCAGTGGCGTCTGTCTTGTTCAGGAGGTTCTGCTCCAGGACCGAGCCCCCAGAGGAGGTGATGACGGGACCCAGAACAGTGGAAGCCGTAACCTCGCCTACTCAGCCGCACTAAGGGGGGTGGGACTGCCGCAACAGGCCTCCAGGTTAGAGGGGCACGCAGGGCACCCCGACCCCCAGGGATGTGGACGATGTTCGACAGATCACGGCACTCCCAGGGGTCAGAGACGGACAGCCGGTGCTTGCACGCGCGCGCCACACACACACACACACACACACACACACACACACACACAGTAAGATCAAGGGTGCGGGAGCAGAAGGCTGGCGTCGGCCACCTTGATGGAAGGTCACAATTCTTTTTCTCATTTCCACATTGAATTCGGTTCTCAGACCTAGACCCAGGGGCTGAAGGAGAGGCAGGCTCCCTGTAGGGAAGGCCCAGGCTAATTCACAGCAAGTGTACACGGCAGCTATACCCTCAGCCCTTCCCAAAGGTGCAGACTTCCCTCATGTCTGCACACAGCAGGGGGAAACGCCCAGCCGTTTAGAGGTCTGTTGGAGACAGGGTCTGCGCTAACACTTGGCCCACGTCCATCTTAGCCTACCCAGTGGCTACCGCCCCCTAGCTGCTGCCTGCATAACCAAGACCAATGTATTTGGCATCTAGCAGAATTCTCAGATTAGCACCTTGACCTGTGGAGTAACAGCTATTATCATGGCAAAGCCCAGTGATAGCTCCTGAAACTCTACCCCCTCTCAACAAACCAGCCGAGACAAGAAATAGAAAACAAACCCACCCCCAGAGTGGAACAGCAGTGACAGGTGCCACTGCGAGGGACGTCTGAGGCTTTGCCTTTACCTGTGGGGACCCAAGGATGCTGCTTCCATTGTTTTCCCGTTGAATTCATGAGCCTGGCCCTGCAGAGATCAGACGGCTCGTGGCAGGAGAGGGGAACTGGGACAGATTTAACCTAGTGGTGGCCTGAGCGCCACCGCTGAGCCTGACGCGGACGCTTTACCAGAACAGATGATGCAGCTGCTGGTGTGTGGCGCGCAGCCACTGACTGGACACACACATGCTTTCCGATCCCATCGGCAAAGAGGGCTGGTATTTTGCATTCACCTAGGACTAACACAGTATAAAGCCAGCCCCCAGTTATGATGGTTCGGCAAACGACTTTTTGACTTTACGGTGATGTGAAAGTGCTATCAGATAGTAGAAACCGTACTTCAAATTCTGAACTTTGATCTCTTCCCGGGGTAGCGATATGCGGTCCGATCCTCTCCTGTGATGCTGGCCAGGGGCTCCAGCTCAGCCCCACGACCACAGGGACCCAGACAGCCATTCTGGTTTTCATGTTCAGTACAGCATTTTGATCATTTACATGAGACAGTCAACACTCTATTATAAAATAGACTCTGTGTTAGATGATTCTGCCCGGAGTGCTCTAAGCACGTATAAGGCAGGCCGGACTAAGCTACGATGTTTGGTAGGTGAGGGATCGTAAATGCATATTGACTTATGATATTTTCAACTTACAACGGGTCCGTCAACCCTGGCTCAGTGCTGATGATAAACGGACAGGTGCACAAACTCCGGCCGGAGCCAGTTCTGGACCGGAAGCTCAGGCCACTCAGGGACGAGGGCCGAGGTCACACCAGGAGGTGAGCCCCTGATGCATGCAGACCAGAAGAGGTACCATCTGAGGGTGAGGAGGTGCTAGAGTGGGGATGGGGGATGGAGAGACGCTGTCCGCGGCCTGGGGGTTGGCGGGGGGAGGGGCTGCGGTTCATCTCACCCTTCCGCACCCAGGTTCTCCAAGGACAAGAGACACTCCTGCCCAAGGAGCCGCTCGGAGGGTCTGGGCAGCGTTAGAGGCAGATGGTGTGCACAGTGCCGTGCCCCAGGGACCCCTCCTTCCCGAGCCACGGGCTGTGCTGTCGGCAGGGAGCTGGGGCTGCGCTGCGCACCCCGCCCGGCTCCGGCGCCTTTCCTTGCAGTGGCACATGCGTGTGGTCCAGCGACCTGCCGTGGGCTTTTGGACCCTTTGCCGCACAGAGTCAGGAAGCCACGGAAATGTCTATCCCTCTGGGGCCTTTCGCTGACTGGGTGCCGGGTGCAGGGGCAGGAAAGGCCGCTTCCCCAGAGCGTAACCCGCGCTCAGGTCCCTGAAGGGCAGGCTGCTCTCCGAGGACGCTGCCTGAAACCCAGACTTGCTGCCCCCCACCCCGACTGCATGAGTGGCTGTTCCGGGCGCCCTGCCTGAGTCAATCCGTGCACACGGTCCTCGGGGTAGACATCCACGGGCCCTATCGATGCTGATACACACAGCGTCTGACCCCAGGTGTCACCAAGGTGGGGAGTGACGAAGGGCCTGGGCAGGGGACCAGGCACCAATCCCTAACTCTGTCACAAATGACCTGCTGAGCAACTCAGATGTCATTCCCAAACCCCTCAGGATGCCCCGGAAATGCCAGGGACCCAGAGTAGCCGAACCGTCTCGAAAAAGAACAGGTCGGAGGACTCACACTTACTTCCTGACCTCAAAACTCACCAGAGAGCTCTAACTGTCAAGTCAGTGTGGCACCAGCAGGACAGACACACAGCTCAGCGAACTCGAACTGCAAGTCCATAAGTAAACCCCCACATCCACTCCATAAATAAACTCCTACCTTCACGGTCAATTAATTTGTGAAAATGATGCCAAGCAAGTCAACGGAAGAAAGAAGAGCTCTTTCAACAAACAGCGCTTGGACGACTGCACGTCCACAGGCAAAAGAATCAGGTTGGACCCTACCTGACACTATCCACAAAACTAACTCGAAGCGGATCCTACACCCAAACTGTAAGAGAAAGAACACAAAACACTTAGAAGAAAACACAGGAGTACCTCTTTGTGACCTTAGGTGAGGCAATGGTTTCTTAGAAATGACACCAAAAGCATGAATGAACAAAGAGGAAACAGATACGTGGGGCTTAATCAAAACCAGACTTCCGCTGCAGATGGTGTCAACCAGAAGAAAGGAAACCCACAGGACTTCCCTGGTGGCGCGGTGGTTAAGAATCCGCCTGCCATTGCAGGGGACACAGGTCTGAGCCCTGGTCTGGGAAGCTCCCACATGCCGTGGAGCAACTAAGTCCGTGCACCACAACTACTGAGCCTGTGCTCTAGAGCCCGTGAGCCACAGCTCCACACACCAGAGAGCCACAGCTACTGAAACCCACACACCTACAGCCCACGCACCGCAACAAAGAGTAGCCTCCGCTCGCTGCAACTAGAGAAAGCCCGCGCACAGCAACGAAGACCCAGTGCAGCCAAAAGTCAATAAATTAATTAATAAATTTATTTTTTAAAAAAGAAAGAAAACCCACAGACTAGAAGAAAATCTTTACAAATCGTCTGTCTAAGGCACTTGTGTGCAGAATATGTAAATAAATAACTCTTATCGATCAATAATAAAAAACAGAAATAAGAAATGTAACTTCAGCTCTTTCATATAAAGAACTCAAAGCCATCACTCCCACCCCGATAGCAAGAACAAAGTCAGACCAACAGGAAATCAAGGACAGCTCCACACCTGCAGTGCCCCTGCCGGCACCAGGGGCTGCCATCAGGGGAGGGGATGGGAGCCCACCCACCTTCTCACTGAGAAATTGAGGCTTCCAGGGAAGACCCCATCCTGGCCTTTCACCGCAGTGAGAAGAGGCTGACACCCATCTCTCTGCCCAGGACCCAGGCCGGGGGCAGCACAGGCCCCCCAGGTGTGAGAGGCTGCATCCCAGGACATCCCCACAGGCTCGGCCGGGTCCGGGGGCTGGGGGACTGCCGAGCGCATACAGTGTCCCCGCTGTGACCACCACCATCCACACCTGCAGCCCTAGTTGTGTTGTGAACGCTGGCCATACCCCAGGGACGGGTCCAGGCTGGATAGCCTGCTCCCCGGGAACGCCCCCCACTTCCAAGAGCAGCTGACCTGGGGCAGGATGGGGGCTTTGACAGGTTAAACCATGTCCCCCAGGGTGGGGTCCTGGCCCCATTTCCTCAGAATGTGAAACGACGTCCCTGCAGATGCCACCAGTCAAGTAAAGGGCAGGTCACCTGCACTATGCATCCCACCCATTGTCACTGGTGTGCTCGTGCGAAGAGGAGGCAGAGACACCCACACGCATGTGCACACACATGCATATGCACGCGTGCACATGCACACACATGCACTCACACGTACGTGCATGCATGCACACGCACACATATGCACGCGCGCACATGCACACTCACGCGTATGCACGCACACGCATGCACAAAAGCGTGCGTGCACGCACGCACACAGGTGGCCCCGTGACCACGGGGGCAGAGCCTGGCCCTACGCAGCCACAGCAGAGCTGGGTGAGGCAGGAGGCACCCTCGTACCCCGACGGCCAGTGCCCGCCCTGCAGAGGAGGGAGCGAAGGGCAGGCAGGAGCAGCTGGGCTGGGCGCGGGGCCCGAGCTCACCGACTGGGAGCTGTCCCTGCTGCTGTCCCGCGACCTGTTCTTGGCCAGGCGCTTCTTCTTCTTGTGCAGCGGCCGCGACTCCAGGATCATCTCCTCCAGCTCAAACGTGGGGTCGCAGTGCAGGCGGCCTTTCTGTGGAGGACGGTGCTGAGCCCGGCACCCGGCCACCCTCGCCCACCCCGTCCGCCCTGGGCCTGCGGGCTTACGTTGGGCACGAAGCCGGGCTCCACCTTCTTCTCACTCAGCTCGGTCCACAGCACATCGGCCAGTGCGGGGGCCGCCTGCATGTCCTGCAGGCTGGACATGCGGTGCTTGGGGTTCACGGTGAGCAGCTGGAACAAGGCCCCGGTCAGCCTGCCCAGGGCCCAGGTCTGCCCGGCGCTCACCGGCCCCGGAGCAGGTCTCCCCGGAGCCATCAGCAGGCAGCAGCCTGGCTCACTGCCCTCCCGCTTGGAGCCCGACAGGATGGTGGCTGTCACGGCCCCAGGAGGCCCCAGGGCAGCCGTGCGCGTGACCAGCATCACAGCCATCGCCTTTTCCGGGGGAAACAGCAGAGACCCAGTCCAAGGCTCCCCAGCCTGGTGTGCGGACCCTCCTCACCCCCGGCCTGGGCCCGCGGCGGCCGAGGTCCCGCCGCGTGACCCACCTGGCTGCTGTGGGCACAGTTGCGCGGGGCGAAGGCTGTGTTAAGAGCCCCTCTCGGGGGCTGGGGGGAGGGCCTCTAGCTGCTTGGCTATGCTTCCAGGGCCAAAGGTCTCCGGGCAGGGGCCAGGACCTGCCCAGCAGGACCCCGGGGCCAGGAGACGGGAGCTGGGGGTGAGCCGGGCCACAAATGTCCAGCACGCCCTCCCTCACCCATCCTGACCCAGCTTCGACGCCCCAGTGTGCTTGACGGATGGCTCTCCGAGTGGGGAGCTGGCTGGCCAGCCGAGGAGCGGCCCCCCGGCCCGGACCTGGACCCCAGGGGAGGCACTCCGGTGGTGACGCCACAGCCCCAGGTCCCCACCAGGCTGAGGTCCCCACCAGGCTGAGGTCCCCACCAGGCTGAGGTCCCCGGGCCGCTGCTGACTCGCGCTCAGGACCTGGGATGCGCGGGGGTTCTGGGGTTTTCTCTGCTTGCTCCCCGCGGGGGGCTGGCCAGGCCAGTGACTGCCCACCTCCAGCAGGAGGCATGGGGCAGAGGGGACCAGAGCAGGGCGGCCCCGGCACCCAGCCCCACACACCCTCCCTCCAACACACACGATGGGGTGACCTGCCCTGAGTCTGGGCATCTGTGACGCGCAACCAGGTCGTGAGGATTAAATTCAGATGCACCAGTGCTCACGTGGGCCGAGCTGTTACAGCAGGACAAGGGGCGGGTGACCGCTGGAAGCCCGGCCGGAGAGGCACACAAGACGCAGAAGGCGCGAACCAGATGCCTTCTCTGGACCAGGGCCTCCAGGCTGCCCACCCTCGGGACAGGATGCCCGTCGAGCCCCACGTGTCCGGCCGGGCCGGGAGGGGCGGCTCACCTTCCGCAGCAGGGCCACCATCTCCTTGGACCAGGTGGGCACGTACTGGACGCTCACGGTGCTGAACAGCTGCACCAGGGACTCCGCGGTGTTGCCCGAGTGGATGTCGTAGGGCCTCTGGGCAGCAGAGGCAGAGCTGCAGCGGTGCCTCCCCGAACCCAGGGCCATGCTAGGTGCACCCTACCTGCCCCCAGCCCCCGGTGCAGGCCCAGGGAAGAGCCCAGGAGGCCAAGCCTGCAGTGCAGCCGGGGAGGCGACCCGAGAGGCTGCCAGCGGGCTGGGAAGGACGCACAGCGCCCCCAGGGCGCCTGGGCCTGGTGGACCAGCTGCAGAGGGCAGAGGGGGCTGCCTTGCCTAGGGCCTTCTCCAGGGCAAGTCCTCGGAGGCCCGGACGAGGAGGTGGGAAGGGCAGGTGGTGACCTGACGAGGCCCCCAGCCTCCGGGGCTCCAGCGCTGGCTGGGCCGCGGCAGCTGGGGGATAGCACAGGGGCCCACCCGCACATGAGCCTCACGGGAAGTCCCGAGGGGGCAGCCCTGCTGGACGGTTCTCTGCCTGCCCCCAGCCCCCTCCGGCATGCAGCCTCGCTGACGGAAAGCACAGACTGCCCTGAGCACCTGGGGGTGGGGGCAGCCTCACCCCTTTGGGAGCTGGGGCCACCCCGGGGGGACGCAGCTAGCTCAGGGTCTGGGGACTGAGCCCGCGGGCCGCAGGAGCTCCGTACCCATCCACGCAGCAGTTCGTAGGCCATCACCCCCACCGACCACCAGTCTACCTCGAAGGAGTAGCCAGTCCCACCGTTGACAAAAGACTGGAAGATCTCCGGAGCTTTCCAGGGAGGGAAGGAGGAGCTGAGCATCCCTGACCGCAGGGCCCGTGACCCCAGCCCCGGTGTCCGCAGGGCCCGTGACCCCAGCCCCGGTGTCCGCAGGGCCCGTGACCCCAGCCCCGGTAACCTCAGGGTCCGTGACCGCAGGCCCCGTGACCGCAGGCCCAGAGACCAGGCTGCCGCCAGAGCTGAACTAGGAAGCTGCCCTCGGCGGTCAGTCCGTCCTTCCCCACTGACCGCCTGGTTCAAATCCCAGTCCCACAGCCTGACGAGGGCAGTGGGCTATCTCATTATCAGACCCACAATACACGCCCGTCACTCAGATTCTTCTGCACGGATCAGGCCTGGCTGTTCTTAGCCTGACCGTCCCCTGCTGCTGTGCCTTTAGGTCAGTGACCCGACCGCACCAGCCACAGGGCAGGGGAGGAGACCGGCCGGCAGGCTGGCGGGGCCGCGGGCTGGGAGGGGCGAGCCTCACCCATGTACGGCTTGGTCCCGGCCAGCGCAGTCGCCCTCTCGCCATCCTTTATGATGGTGGCGATGTTGAAGTCAGTCAGGTGCGCATGTCCTGCGAGGAGAGAGGACGGCATGACTGTCCCAAGGGGATGTGTCCTGCGGGCAGGGGCGCACACCCTCCGCGGCTTTGGGCTCACACGCCTAGGCTCACCTCGCTCATCCAGGAGGATGTTATCGGGCTTCACGTCTCTGTAGAAAGAGCAGGAAGCAGGGAGATGAGTCCAAAGATTCCGGCATGGCTGGGGGTTCCCACGAGCTGGGTCCTAAGACCCCCTCCCCACCTGGCAGCACCCTGGCAGAGCTGGGTGCACCCAGCCCTTCACCTCCTGAGGCCAGACGGCGGGGAGAATGCCCAGCACTGGACGCCGAGGGGCACCGAAGCCCCCAGAGGATGAAAGCAGAACCCCCTCGCCTGGACCCCCGAGGCGGGGCCCTCTCCCAGAGCCCCGCAGCTGCGCAGAATTGTCAACTGGGGGTCTGTGGCTCCACCAGCTGGCCTCAGGCCTCGCCTTCCCAACCTCTCGGCACTCAGTAAACGTTCGGTCCTGCACCATGACCAGGTGACAGAATCCCACAGGCAGAAACGCAGAATCACGTCTACTTCACTTTCTACCACGTGGGATTTTGTGTTTTATCCTGTGGATGCAGCTTCATCTTTCGCATTTCATCTGCCTTCAGATGCTAAAATTAGTTTGAATGTTAAATGTTAAAATTAGCTTGCATTTGCCAAAGACATGGCAGATGGGCACAAGGGCACCTGCTGGGCGGGGGCAGGGATACTGCAGTTGAACAGACCAGGTGAAGCCCCCCTCCCCACCCCAGGAAGGCCACCAGCCCTTGTGCCCAGCCTCAGCTGGGGATGCTCAGACAGGACCCACCCAGGCGGCCATCACATGTGCAGCCACGGAGCTGGCCTCAGAGCCAGGCACTGACGGGCCCAGTGCCACACCCGGGGGCAGGGCTGCGGGTAAGGGCAGGGCAGAGCACACAGGAGCCCATCTGGGTCCTGCTGGAGGGCGGCACCCGCCCCGTCAGGTGTGCACACACCTGTGGATGATGTGCTGACTGCGCAGGTAGTCAAGGGCCAGTGCCGTCTCACAAACGTATAGCCTCACGGTGTCCTCAGAGAACTGGACGTTCTGCTGCAAGTGGTAGCGCAGGTCTCCCCCCGGCAGCAGGTCCACCACCATGAACATGTCCTCCTCGTCCTGGAAGGAGTACCTGTGGGCACCGTGGGAGGACCTGCCATGCGCACGGCTGGGGGACCAGAGTCACAGCTCCTGCCACACCTATAAGAGCCCTGGCCCCAAGGCCACCCCCCACCAGGCACCCCCAGGAGAGGGGCCCTGCCCAAGGAGCCACCTGGAGCCAGAGCCCTCAGGAAAGACAGAGAGGCCTGTCCCCATGGGAGGTGCCCAGCTGGGACAGAGATGCCCATGGCTGACTGATGGAGAGTGGAACACAGCACTGTCTCTGGGCCATTTTCCTAATGCCCTGGTTTCCTCTTCTCCAAAAAGGGGATAAAGAGGGTCGTTAAAGAAGAAATTGAGACAGTGAGGAGAAATGCTCAGGTAGGGCTGGGCAAGGGACCAGCCTCTAGCCGGCAGCTGTAGTGACTGTGGTGGTGATGGTGGTTGTGGTGGTGATGGTGGTGACGGTGGTGATGATGGTGACAGTAGTGACGGTGGTGGTGGTGATGGTGGTGACGGTGGTGATGGTGATGATGGTGGTGACGGTGATGATGATGGTGGTGATGGTGGTGACGGTGGTGACAGTGATGACAGTGGTGACGGTGGTGATGGTGATCATGATGGTGGTGATGGTAGTGATGGTGGTGATGACGGTGGTGATGCTGGTGACGGTGACGGTGGTGATGGTGATCATGATGGTGGTGATGGTGGTGACGGTGGTGATGGTGATGATGGTGACGATGGTGACGGTGGTGACGGTGATGATGGTGGTGACGGTGGTGACGGTGATGATGGTGACGGTGGTGACGGTGGTGATGGTGGTGGTGACGGTGGTGACGGTGGTGATGGTGACAGTGGTGACGGTGGTGATGGTGGTGACGGTGATGACGGTGGTGATGGTGACAGTGATGATGATGGTGGTGACGGTGGTGACGGTGATGATGGTGGTGACGGTGGTGATGGTGGTGATGACGGTGGTGATGGTGGTGACAGTAGTGACGGTAGTGACGGTGGTGATGGTGGTGATGGTGGTGATGTTGAGGATGGTTTTGGGGATGAAGGTGATAAAGAAGAAGACAGTGGTGAGATGATGAAGATGGTGGCAGTAGGAAAACAATGGTTTAAGGACCTCCGTCCACTTTGTAATCTCTGCTGTGAGCTCTCAGATAATCAGCTGGCTCTTGTCTCAAGAGTAAAGTTACAAAGAATTAAGTTTTCATGTCATGTTCCTCCCTCTTCCCCCCAGAAGCCACACTGGTCTCATTCTAGGGGCTCGCAGGACTGCAGGGAGAGCGGAAGGGGTTGAGCTCACTGCAGGCCCCCCACCCCTCAGCTGGTCTTGGCGCCCAGTCTGTGGAGGAAACTCAGATTTAGGCGCTAAAAGTCTCCCTCCCGGACTTCAGTGCCAGAAACTTCATGTGTCACAGGCATCCTCTGTGGGGAAGTCGGGCTTCCTGCAGGCCAGGAAGCCCTGCGTCAGTGCCATGTGTGTGTGCGTGTGTGTGTGTGTGTGTTGTGTGTGTGTATGTGTGGACACCTAGTCCGGGCTTCCTGCAGGCCAGAAAGCCCTGTGTTAGTGCCATGTGTGTATGCGTGTGTGTGTGTGTGTGTGTGTGTGTGTGTGTGTGTGTATGTGTGGACACCTAGTCCGGGCTTCCTGCAGGCCAGGAAGCCCTGCGTTAGTGCCATGTGTGTGTATGTGTGGACACCTCCCAGGGCACTGGGAGGCGAGGGGGGAGAGAGGGGAGGCGGAGGGGGAGGGTGCCCAGGGCAGGAGAAGGGCTCCACCCCCGCCAGCTCACCACAGGTTCACCAGGAAGACGTGCTCGATCTCCTGCAGGATCTCCAGCTCCCGGAACACATTGCGGACCTCACCCCGCTCAATGCACTGCTGCTTGTTCATGTACTTCATCGCGTACATCTTCTCCGTGTCCCGCTTCTGCACGATGCACACCTGGGGGCAGAGAGCACGTCAGCACCGCTGCCGGGACGCGTACCGCGGCCGTAACAACACTGAAATGACCAGATTTCACGTCCTTGGCGGGAATAAGTCTCCTGTGCAGACTGAAGCCGGGGGGACCCGGCCTGAGAGGACAGATGCCAGGGGTGGCTAGGCCTGCATGGTGCCCGCGCCCCTCACGGGCCGAGACCTGGGCTCCCCCTTCCCAGGGCTTGGGGCAGTGACTGGTTCGGAGGGTTGATGGGGCATGAACGAGAGGACGCCCCGCTTGGTGCCCTGCACCCAGGGAGCCCAGAAGCAAGAGCTGCTGCTCCCACCAAGCACAGGCCACCGTCCCCATCACAACAGGGACGCTCTCAGATAGTGGGGCCCTTGCACAGCTCAAATCCCAACCCTCTGAGCAGCGAGCTGCAATGTCAGTAAGCAGTGTCGACACTGCCAACACGAGGCTAACTGCTTGCAGAGAGACCAGGATGCAGAGGGGAGTGAGAAGCACAGAATAAGGAGAAACTCAGCCTGGGGTCCCTCGTGGCCAAGGAGCATCAGTCAGAACCCGGACAAAGGAAACCAGGGTCAAAGAACAAGATACTGGGCTGCAGAACCAGTGCCACGCCCCCCATTCAAGCGGAGACACCATCCCCCCAAGACAGGTAACCCCAAGGCATTTCCCACAGACTTCAGTCTCCAGATCTTCAAGGAGTGACAGCCAGAGACCCGGAGGAAGTGGAAAATCCTGGAGCTCCAGATGGGTGGGGGACTGTCCCAGATGCCTCACCCAAAGGCAGGTGGCCTGGCACTGATCAGACATCTCAACGGGCACCAGATCTTGGGCCAAACCTGCTGGATCCAACCCTTGGGTGCAACCCACGTCCCTCACGCAGGAACGCATCTTAGAAACGCAGTGACTTTTCCAAAGATGTTCTTCACAGGTGAACAAACTGTATAACACACTTTCAAACCACCTTAACATCCAACATCCTTATGGACACAGGCAAGTAAGAGCAATGAAATACCACACAGCCACTGGAATAATGTTTATAAATACTTTTAATGACGTGTGACAACTTAAAAAACGCCAAGGGAAAAGGTCAAGCTACATTATTCAATGCAAACAGTGTAGAGATGACACACCCATATAGGCAGAAGCCAGACCTGCTCGGGCAAACAGAGCAGCCCCGCTGGGGCTGGGGGCAGGGCACGCCGAGCCCCTCCCTGGCTTTCGTTCCTGCAGCGTCATCGTGGCGCCACCTAGTGGCAGACGCCCGAGGCCCAGGCGCACCCACGTGGTGAGACAGCCAGAGTCCTGCACACCCACGTCTACCCGCTACAGTGACCCTCACGGGCACAGCTGCGGTTTCGAGGTGACTCCACGCTCAGTCCCGCGCTGCCCACAGGCCATGTCAGGAGCCCCAAGAGGCAGAGCTCACAGGTGACGCCCACGGGCACAGAGGGGGCATCTTTCATGGCTGAGCTCGGCACACCCCGAGCCCACACTGCCCCACCTCGAACCCAGGGGCACAAACCCCACCAGGGGCTGCGACGGCCACCCAGACGCCTACGGAGCGCTGCCTGAAGCTGCGTCACCTGGGCCGACGCCCCAGGAAGACCCCACCCCGGGGACTGGAGGGGTGGGGCTGGGGCGCCGGCCTGAGACCCACATCGCTTCAGGCCTCCAACGACGCCCACCTGGTCTCGAAGCTGTGAAACCACGCGGCCCCGCCGGCGACAGGGCGCGTGCAGAAGGGGGCCCCGGACTGTGGGTGGGCAAGGGCAGCTCTGATGTCCCCCCAGCTTCTCTCCCCAGCCAGAGGGCTCTGCCTCCTGGGCCTGTCCCTCCCCTCAGGCCTGTCCACTCCGACTGGCTGGCCGGTGGCCTCTGAACTTGGCTGACCCTCTGTTTCTCCATCTGGCTCGCGAGCTTGTGAGGGGTCAGTGAGGACGGTGGCTAAGAGGCTTCTGCCAACTGGTCGTGGTCAAGGGCAAGTCCGGGCCTTGTGTGCACGAGTCCACCCAGGGCCGTGTTCCCTGCTGTGACCAGCTAAACGATGGCCCCCACGGATGTCCACATCCTCGTCCCCAGACTTTGTGGGCATGTGACGTCACCTGCAAAAAGGACGCTGCAGGTATGGTTAAGCTGGTGATGTCGAGGCGGGAGGCGGTCCTGGCAGGTGCAGGCAGCCCTAATCGTAATCACAGGGTCCTCGCGGGGGCGGCGGGGGCAGAGCGGAGACAGAAGAGGGTCTTGCTCGGCTCTGGCCCCACAACGGAACGCCACAGGCTGCGCAGCTCAAACAACAGGTGTTTCTCTCATGTATTCCGTGGAGGCTGGACGTCCGAGGTCAGGGTGCTTCCTGGCTCGCAGGTGGCGCCCCTCACCGTGTCCTCGCGTGGCCTCGCACGGTGACATCGCGTAGAGAGTGAGCCAGCTCTGGCCTGTTGTTCTTACAAGGACTCCATTCCCATCATGGGGGCCCCTCCCTCACGACCTCATCCAACCATCACAAACACCATCACCCTGGGGGCTGGGCTGCAACGTGGATCTGGGGATCCAGGCCACGCAGAAGGAAACGTGACACCTGGAGGGGCTGCAGCTCTGGGAGGAGGGCTGAGGCAAAGGACGGACTCTCTCCTCCAGCCTCCGAGGGAGCACGGCCCTGCGGGCCCCTTGATCCTAGCCCAGTTAGACTGAGGCCAGGGCTCTGGCCTTCAGAACCAGGAGAATAAATGTGTGCTGTCTTCAGCCACCCCGTGTGTGGTCACTCGTTACAGCAACCCCAGGAAACAAATGCAGCCACTCAGCCCTCAGGTGCCCTGAGGGACCCAGACGAGGGTGGTCACTCGTTACAGCAACCCCAGGAAACAAATGCAGCCACTCAGCCCTCCAGGTGCCCTGAGGGACCCAGACGAGGGTCGGTGTCACTGCCATGGAACACTGCTTTCCAAGCTGCCAGGGCTGCTCTGGGCCGTAACGGGCAACCTGACACTGAGTACGCCAGGCCCTGTTGGACAGAGACTGGCCAGGAGAGAAGCCAGGGCAGGTGGCCACATTGCAAGGCCCCTAAAGGCCACGCATTTTAGGACAGTGAGCCTTTCTGAATCTTTCCTCTCATTTCAGCAAAAAGGCCCCCAGGTTGCCCTGGGATGGCCAGAGCACTCTCCCCAGCTGGCTGCCCTGGGCGTTGGGAACGCACACCCAGAACCTTCCAAGCTGCCCGGGGACAGCACGGGCTTGACTTAATGTTCTTTCGTGCGTCTCCATGTGCCCGGTCCTGGCCGGAGAATGTCACCCAGAAATGCAGACTGACGAAGGGGAGCCGGAGACCCGGTCCTGGGCGGCTACGTAACTATGTTTGGTAAAGTGCAATTACACCAGTTAAAAGCCTGTCACATCTGCTCTCCAAATGCCTTCTCAGGACTTCTGAGCCTGTGGCAGGGTTGGGGTGAGGCACTAGACTTCTCCTCCACCGCCCCCCAGCCAAAGATCCAAGGGGCCGAGAAGGAAGCGGCCGGCAGGGCCCCAGAGGGGCAGGTGGGCTGCCCCACGGGGGCTCCTGGCCGAGGTCACGGGAGAAGAACCCCAGAGCTTCTGCACATGCCGTGGGGCACACTCCGTGGCTGTCAGCCTGGCTGAGTCCCTTGGGAGCGCTGAAGGCCAGTGCCTGCCCCTGGGGCTGCCCCCAAGCTCCGCACGATTCCATCAGCAGGAAGAACAGCCCTACCTACCTCAGCTGCAGGGAAAGGCCCTTGAGCCCTTTTAAGTGTGAAACTTCAGCCTTCTTCCCACCCTTGGCCTGGAGCTGGGAGACCGGGCTGATGGGTGCTATCTTTGTAGGCTGCCGATCTGGGCAAGAAAATGGGCTGTTATGCAGACATGGGCCAGAAACACAAGTAAAATTCTGCCACTGCTGAGATGCAAGGCCAACGGCTCCCTCCCAGAGAGCCCTGATGTAGAAACACCACGTCCCAGAATAATATTAGCTCCAGCTCCAGCTGCCAGCCGGCTTCTGATCACACAGAGCAGCCAGTGCAACGCCACTCGCTCTAGTGGACGCTGCCCCAGGGAGGAGAGCGCCAGCTTCCCGTGGGCTGCGGTGCAGCCAGACAGCACCTTCATCACCAAGAGGAGCTCAAGGCACCACCACCGAGCCACCTGGCCCGACTTTCCAGATGCAGTGAAATTCCGGAAATGGAAATCCCCGATGTGCCCACCAGGTGGCCTGATGGCAGAAGGGGGGGCCATCCGTGGTCTGAGGTTTCTGGATCCAGAGGAAGCTGTTAGAGCTGGTCTTGGCCTCAGCATCACCCGGCCCTGCCTGGTGGGGGGAAACCTGGGCCCGACAGGACAGGAAGGGCCTGTGTGCTGAGGACCACACCGGCCCAAAAAGGGCGGGAGCCCGCTGCAGCTGCGTGGGGCTGCCACGCAGGAAGGACAGAAAGAAGCCCAGAAAGGGTGCTGCCGACGTCAGTGAAGACGGCCTCAGGACAGTGATTTTTTTCTGAACTTTCTGCATTTTCTAGATCACTTCTTTGTTTTTTAAGATTTATTTATTTACTTAACTTTATTTACTTTTTGGCTGCGTTGGGTCTTCGTTGCTGCGCGCAGGCTTTCTCTAGTTATGGTGAGCGGGGGCTACTCTTCGTTGCAGTGCGCAGGCTTCTCATTGCGGTGGCTTCTCTCGTTGCACGGGCTCTAGGCACACGGGCTTCATTAGTTGTGGCGCACAGGCTCAGTAGTTGTGCCGCATGGGCTTAGTTGCTCCATGGCATGTGGGATCTTCCCAGACCAGGGCTCAAACCCGTGTCCCCTGCATTGGCAGGCAGATTCTTAACCACTGCGCCACCAGGGAAGTCCCTTCTAGATCACTTTTTTTTTTTTTTTTTCCTGCGGTACGCGGGCCTCTCACTGCTGTGGCCTTTCCCGTTGCGGAGCACGGGCTCCGGACACACAGGCTCAGTGGCCATAGCTCACGGGCCCAGCCGCTCCGCGGCATGTGGGATCCTCCCGGACCGGGACACGAACCCGCGTCCCCTGCATCGGCAGGCGGACTCCCAACCACTGTGCCACCAGGGAAGCCTTAGATCACTTTTAACATTATTGTTTTGAAAGCCAGTCGAAATTTTCAAAATGAAAATAAGCGAGGGGGTCCTGGGAGAGCTGACAAGAGCTGCGGGATCGCTGGCCAGAGCCCCTTGCGGGCGGTAGAGATTCCTCCTGGCTCTTCCCTTCCGAATGCAGGCTGGCGGGAGGGAGACACTTGTGAGAGCGAACGTGACTCTGGGGGGTGTGGTGTTGGGAGTCCGTGGGTCATCCATGGACATACAGTGCCCAGGAGTGGTCACTGCCGTCCTGTGTCTTGCATGTCACTTGTCATTCAGAGCCATACGGACCTCTGCCAGCTCCCCCCAGACTGCCTTGTCTGTGCTGCGACATCTCCGCGTAGCCTGTCCAGCAGCACAGCTCAGAGGGTGCTCAGTTCAGGAGAGGCCGAGTTGTTTTTGACCACCTGTGACACGGCAGGCTTTGCTCTTCTGGGCTGACCTTGGGAGAAGCTCTGGATCCTGGTGAGGGCTGCACCTTCTGTGCCCTCTTCCGGGACGCCTCTGTGTCTGTGGTTAAGTCACAAAAGGCTGACTGGTTTTAAGCCATGAAAAGGCTCATTGGTTTATAGTCACATTAAAATAGGTAGCCATTTAAAGACTTAACTTTTATTTACCAAAGATTATCCCAGATCACATGAACTTGAAAAACATTTGGATTAGTTTCTGTATTTCTGAGAGTTTTAGAGATACTTAATTTATATAAAGGCTTATTTGTCTAGTCCTAGGACTAGACATGACATTCTGTGTCTTCTTTTTCATTTAATCTTCCCATAGGATGAACAAAGAGTGTATTCATAAAAAAGAGGTCATAGAAGGTTTTTCTTTACCTTTTGAGTAATCTGCCTAGAAAACAAAGATTCTGTGTCTTAACCAAACAATTTCCTGGGCTTCGTGTTGCCTTTATCACATCTTTGATTACTTAGAAAAACGGACTCTTCTCAATATCAAAAGAACTAAATTTTCTTTTTCCTCAAGTGTATGACTTCCTATATTTGCCTTTAAAATCTTTGTCACTTCAGAAACTAACACAACATGGTAAAGCAATCATACTCCAATAAGGATGTAAAAAAAAAAATTTGTCACTTAGGTTCAATGGCTAAATATTGTTTCATAGTGACCTGCAATCTTATTCAATCGTGTTTTCAACTTTTTGACATTTTTTACAAACTTCCCAAAATCAAATTCAAAATAAAGTCTTTTCGACCTTGAACTAAGTTTGGGATTTTCAAGGGGGCCCCTGGAGATTCTCAAAAGATTTATTATCTTACCTTATAAAAAGAGAGATATTAAACTAATTAGGCATATTTGATATGTTAAATTACATGGGAAATATTGTCAAAATAAAACTGGTGATAAATCTTCTCTATATTTGTATGGGTATATGTTACTTATGTATAAGTGTTTCCAAAGTTATACAAAATGGCTAGAAATTTTTCAGTGTCCTCACTCTCTATATAATCAGTCATAATTCTAAGTATTATCTTAAAATACTATATGCCACAGAAGTAACCAAATTTCCATGTCAATTGCATCATTTTTGCAATAAACTCATCAGATCTTTGACCATGGCTACTTTTCAACTTCAGTCATTTACACATAGTTACTGTTTTACTCTGATGCTTTCCTGAAAGCTTTTACAATGAACTTCAGACAAAAGTGCTTCATCTTTAAAAAGTTCACGGAAAGAACTCTGACAAGGAGCCTGGAATACAGGTTTCTGGTAACTAAAACCACACCACTGAACCAGATGAGCCTTTCTAAAATCTAGTGGAAAAACTGATGGGTTCATAAAACTACTAATCCAAGATCAAGGAAAACAAGAATTAATTCCATGGGACTAAATGAACTCATGAAGATGATTATTATTTTTATGACTTTTTGTTTGAAGCATTGTTGGTTTTTTAATGTTCTGTTTTCCAGGCTTAAGAAATTATTTTTCTCTTTCTCTTTAAGCAATCTGGAAAAGTATACCTTTGTAAAGAGAACTGAGACATTTATCTTTTCCCTGATCTCTCCAAACTTCAGAAACTCTTATTAAATGTCCTGTTTTCATGACAATATAGTTATTTACATATAGGGTCAATAGAATATGTTCTCCTTGTAACAGGATTTAATTTAAAACATTGGTTATGTTACCAGACTTCCACTGGAATGTCATATTTTAAAACGATGTACATGGGATCAAGTGGTTCTAGGTATTTTCACCATAAGAATTTTTGCTGCAAGCAGAGACAACTGATTGGCCATAATATGATTTTGCCATAAAAGATAAAATAATAAAAATAAAACAAAGAGAGACATTTAAAAAGAATTAATGAAACATGAAAATTAATAGCAAAAATTTTTAAGGATTTTATTGTAAAAAATAAAAATGCAAGAAAGATCTGAATACATTTAACATGTGTGTAGATTCATGATTATAGTTGTATTTGGGTATAGCTTAGAAAAAGCAATGAAACTTCCTTTCTTAAAAGTCGACCGACCAAAAAAAAAAAAAAAAAAAAAAAAAAAAAGTCGACCGACCATTAAGGATTCAAGATTTAATGTTGGATGTAAATTCTTTACGATATAAAAAAATCTGCTTTCTCTCTGGATTTCCCTGGAAGTAAAATGAACAGACAAGGGACGCTGCTGTTTTGTATCAATATACGGATGTACATAACTAGTAGGACATATCTGGGCTACACGGAAACGTTCCATCACACGCTCAGCCCTTGTATTTCTCCAAATCATCTCGGCCAGATTCTGTGCCAAACACCAAAATTCTGTCTACATCACGTTCTCCACCATCAAACAGCAAAAAGGTTTCACCACTTTCAAGAAATGTATTCTCATCAGGAATCACGTAATCCTTTCTTTCTAGGGAACAGAAGGAGGCTGAGTCTCCTTTCTCTGCCAACTTCCAACACTGCCTATGATACATTTGGGAAAGATGGCGTGAGACACTGTACCTAAATTAGCTACGGGATTGGTAATTAATGCTCTCCAAGACTGTTGTGAATTACTAGCCACCTCTTTGACATCTGCTGTAGTTTGGGAAACTTTTGGTTTTGACGGGTGGCAGGGATGGCTGTGCCCACGAAGAATTTGCCGACTGACTTGTTATTTTCAAGTGTAGTTTGCAATCTGGCTTTTACGGCATTGAAACCCAACTGTCAAACCAAACTGTCAACAGGTTATTTTATCTTTTACGGCCAATTAGATGTGCAGGGAAACTGCTTGGGACAAAGATGTTTACAGCGAAAACACCTGACACTCGAATCAGGTTTGACCACAGACTAAGGTGGACCCTGTGGAGCAAAGCTTGTGGAGCCCGGGAGGTTGTGGCCTAGCGCCTGGTGTACGGGGCTCATGTCCTCACGAGTGAGTAAAGGTCACTTCTTAGCAGGTCCAGGGATCTCAGGACGTCTGGGGACATCGAGAAGAGAGGAGCGCACCCAAAGTCACGGGTACCGAAGGTACAGCCTGGTGACAAGTTGCTGGCTTGGCTTCTTAGCCTCGAGAGGCTTTTAAAAGTCGAATCTGGAATTCCTCATAAAAGTTCCAGCAAAGCAGACTTAAAAGACCTACATGTTCAATCTACTCTTGCTGCACTGATATCAATAATCAGGCCAAGTTTAATGAAACCACACTGATTTTGCAAACAAACTAATCTTCCATTATCTCTATTAAGAATGGGGGGGCTTCCCTGGTGGCTCAGTGGTTGAGAGTCCGCCTGCCGATGCAAGGGACACGGGTTCGTGCCCCGGTCCAGGAAGATCCCACATGCCGCGGAGCGGCTGGGCCCGTGAGCCGTGGCCGCTGAGCCTGCACGTCCGGAGCCCATGCTCCGCAACGGGAGAGGCCACAGCAGTGAGAGGCCCGCATACCACAAAAAATTAGTAATAATAAAATAATAAATAAATAAATGAATGGGGGTGATTGTAGGGACAGAACTCTGTTTCAGTAACAGTACAGCACACCCTGTGGGGTGTCCAACGGCCACGTCTCTTTGTCAGCAATTAACATTTCCAATTTCTCTCCTACCCTTCTGACCTGGAATCATGAGAAATGAAAACTTCCCCTACAAGCTGAAGCTTGATGACTTAGTATAAACTTCAGAGAAATCACACAGGTCACACGTGGACCATCCCCCTGGTGCTGGCTGGGGGCTGCTCAGAGCTCACCCGACGCCATGGCCACGTCCCAACTGCAGCCCAGGAAAAGCAGCAGAACTGCCACCAGCTGCCCTTGCCCTCCCCATTCCGGGGAGGCACAGAGACCACCCTCCTGGAAGTGCCCGCGGCTGACCACCCTCTGGACTCAGGCCCGGCTGGACAGTTGGCTTTTCCTTTGTTTCCACAGAAGTACCTCCCATTAAATGCTGATCGCTCAGACCATGCAAAGGCCTCACTTCTGCGCGAAGGCCCTCCAACGCCGCCTCCTAAAATGAGATACGACTGCTTAACGAAACTGACCTGTTCTCAGGACTGAGAAACTGGTTCACTGAGACATGCAGCAGTTCACAGCTGTGACTCTTCCCGACGGGGGGTGTTGGGGGGAATCAGGGCAGTGGGACACGCCCTGAAAGGTGCACTCTGGCCACGATCGCCTCCAGCCAACGACCCTCACAGAGCAGCAGGGCAATGGGCACCTGCACCCCCCTTTCCCTCTGCAACCAGGGAATCACCCCATGTGGACGATCTTATCCTCAGGATGCGAAGTCCAGGCCGGGAGAATTCCGTGCAAGCAGGCCTTGCTGAAGCATTTTTTCTCCTCCCTCGGCCTCCCACGGACTCTAGTTACCGTTCCACGTCGCCGCTTTGTCCGACCCACAGCACAGAAACATTGAGGTTTTGCCTCCTCTGGGTCTTCATTTCCTTACGAGGGCTCCAGCGTCATCCAAAACTTACGTTAAACAATGTGTATGCTTTTGAATGTGAACTTACATTAACTGTACGCTTTTCTCCCGTTCCTCTGCCTTACGTCACTTTAATTCTCAGGTCCAGCTGAAAACCCTAGGGGAGGAGAGGGGAAACCCGGCCTCCCCTCCAGCCCCAGGAGGGGCCAGCCCGCGGCCACCTCCATTCCAGACCACGGGAGAACACACCTCTGTTGTCTGAGGCCGCCCAGTTGTGGTGCCTTGTCACGGCCGTGAGAACATCCTGCTTCCTGCCAGTGTCCGTGACCACGCCTGCGGGCACTGGCCCGCCCGGCTCCCACTGGCCTCCCCCAGGCACCCTCCCGCCTCCCTGTCCAGGCGGCCCCAGTCCAGCCCACACCCTGAGCTCCTTCCCCACCCTGTCCCACCCAGGCCAGGGGGTGCCAGCGCAGCCCCAGCGGCCCAGACCGGCCCCCGGAGGCCCACGGCCGCCGGGCACATTCACGTTTGTTTGAGCCGGTGCTGGGCTTCCCCTTAGAGTCAGTGGCATCCGAACGCTCTCTGGAGGGGCAGCCGAAAAGGGCTTTAGGCCCCCAGCGGCCCAGCTGGAAGAGGCCGAGTGGGCCAGGCCCCTGCGGGCTCCGCAGAGCCCCCGACGGGAGAGGCTCCAATCAGAGGCCGTTTAAAGCGCTGGGGTTTGGTGCAGAGGGACCCCGGCCGCAGCTCACACAGAGCAGCAAAGGGCCAGAAAGCCTCTGGCATTTTATGAGCAGCCTCCAAGGCTGAGAGCATCGGTGCCATGAAACCATTTCCTCAAATGGAACTGGTCTCGGCTTCTGAGCTGCGTCCTCCCATAATCGACTTAAGACAGACAAAGAAGAAATGGAATTAGATCTAAGCATGAAAAGGAATAAAGTCTGTAGATCCCAGGGCACCAGGGCAGCCCCGGGCTTTCCGTGTGACATGCCACTGGCCGCAGCAGCGCCTCCAAGGCCTGGAATAGTTGGGGACGAATGGCGGGGGGTAATTTTCATTTTAATTGAACACTGCTTACACGTTTGGCAGATTTTTTTTTCCTGGAGCTGACAAGTTGGTCACATAATTCATAGGGAAAGACAATCAAGTAAAAATAGCCAAGAAGAAAACTTTAAAAGAACAGCCAGGCAGGGACGTGAGCCCTGACCAGGTGTCAGAGCGCGTATATACACCTTCCGTGATAACGTGCGGTCCTACAGCGGAACAGGCAGGCAGGCCAAGGGGCAGGAGGGAAAATCCAGAAATAGACCCAACGGCATAAGGATACTTAGTACATAACAAAGGATACTTAGTACATAACAAAGGCGGCGTCTCAAATTTATGGACAAAATAGACTTTTTATGAAAAAATGGCGTTGGGATAACCGAACAGCTACATAAGAAAAGATGTAACGTGATCCATTCGTGACACTTTACAAGGCAGAATAAATTCCAAATGCATGATAGGTTTAACATGATTAGGGAAACACAGACGTGCTGAAGGAAACAGGATGGGGTCCTCTACAGCTAGAAGGGGGGACACATCCCTGTGGCCCCAAACCTGAAAGCAACAAGGAAGACCGACAGACACGACTACACACAAGGAAAAACCCAGAGAAACGAAGGTGAAAGACAAATAATAAACGGGGAAAATATGTGCAACTCACTTAGAAATAAGGTGAAAGACAAATAATAAACTGGGAAAGTATCTGCAACTCACTGAGAAATAAGAGGTTAATATCACCAATATAATGAGGCTTTAAAAATAAAAAAGACCATCAGCCCAGGAGAAAAGGGGACAAAGGGTGTGAAAATGGTCTTCGAACACTTTAAAAAGATGCTCAACCTTGCCTGTCATAAAAGAAATGCGAGATGCCATTTCTCACCTGTCGGGCTGGCGGAGGCCCAGCCCTGGCAGCAGCCCTGGGCAGGGGCCCAGGGGCGCACAAGCCCCACGGACGGCTGGTGTGTCTGGCGGCATCACACGTGCATCCGTCCTGCATCCCACACAGCCCGCTTCTAGGAACCAACTGGAAGACGCGCCGGGTCAAGCGTGAGGCATGATACCCGCGGCCCCGCCTGTGGTCGCAAAGCTAGGAAGCAGCCTGACACTCACCAGGAACACATGTGGTAGCAGGACGACGGGCCCCTACGTGCCCACGTCCCAACCCCTGGACGCTGCGGACGTGCCACCTCATGTGGCTAAGGGGACCCTGCCGATGGGGGTATGTGAAGGAGGGTGAGATGTAGGGGTTGCTCTGCATGATCCAGGTGGGCCCAGAGTAACCACCAGGCCCTTCGAAGGGACAGAGGAGGTGGCAGGGGGGAGGTCAGAGAAGAGGTGACAAAGGAGCGGAGCTCTCAGGAAGGCAGGGCCACAAGCCCAGGAACGTGGCGCCTCTGGAAGCTGGAAAAGGTGGGACACGGGTGCTCCCCCGAACCTGCAGGAGGGCCCCGCCCTGCCCCACTGCAACTCCAGCCCAGGGCTGACCAGTCTCAGACTTCTGACTCCACGACTGTCAGGCGGCGCGTTTGTGTTGCTGCAGCCATGGGAGCTCGTCAATATGCCCACCCCGTGGCGGGCTGTGCAGCTGCAAAGGGCAGGGATCGGGGTAGTTCTGAACGAAGAGCATGCCTTCCAGAAACACCGTCAAGTCAGAAGCAAAGTGTAGAGAGCGTGTGAACAGCAGGCGACCGGGCACTTAAGAAGCAGGCCATGCGGATATAGTGAAAAGAAACCAATGGAAACAGAAACCAAGCTTTTCCAAAAGGGATATTCAGGGAGGGAGGGAGACGCAGAGGGAGGAGATATGGGGATATATGTATGTGTATAGCTGATTCACTTTGTTATAAAGCAGAAACTAACACACCATTGTAAAGCAATTATACTCCAATAAACATGTTAAAAAAAACAAAGGGATATTTGTAGGAGGAAGGCGGAAACAGGACAGAAGGAACAGCAGTGGAGGCTATACTTTGTCTTACAGATTTTAACCTGACATCATGCAAGTATCTTATATAATCATTAAATTTAACATAAAAGGTAATCTCTAAGAAATGAGAGCAAAGTAAAAACATAACGTTAATTGCACACCCAGGCCTCCGCCCCCCTGGGCTCTCAGGCAGGCTGACCTGGGCCTTTGGTCCCACGGGGACAGGTTGTCAGCTCAGTCCAGGAAACGTTCTCCAGACCCACTGCCTGCATCTGAGCCTCGGCGGAGACCCCACACCACCCGAGGGCGCCACCCCACCCCCCCTCACAATCACAGCTAAAGCTCTACTATTAAAATACCACAAGGCACCATATGATCAAGCAATCCACCGCTGGGTATGCACCCAGGAGAATTGAAAGCAGGGACCCAAACAGGTGTTTGTACACCCGGGTTCACAGCAGCCCGATTCACACTCACCTAAAGACGGAAAGAATCCAATCCATCAGTGGATGAGCAGAGAAGCAAAATGTGCCCGTCCACGTAATGGAATGCTATTCGGCCTCTAAAGGAAGGAGATTCTGACACAGGCTACAACATGGATGTACCTTGAGGACATCAAGCTAAATGAGTGAAGCCAGTGACAATGTGGGATTCCACTTATACACGATACATAGATTAGCTGGATTCATAGAGACAGAAAGTAGATTTGAGGTTACCAGGGGCTCAGGGAGCGGGTAGGGAGTTAGTGTTTAATGGGGACAGAGTTTCTGTTTGGGACAATGAGAAAGTTCCCCAGGTGATGATGGCTGTACACCAGTGTGAATGTACCTAATGCCACTGAATTGTATGCTTAAAAGTGGTAAATTTTATGTTATGTGTACTTTACTCTAATTTTTTTTAAAAAGTTAATATCAAGCCAACGTATGTCCCAACTAATGGAGTCAAGAAACACCATTGCTCGAAGGTCTGGGGGCGGAGCTCTCTGACAATGGGGACAAATCCATGACATCTGCTTGGGCTGCAGCCATGGACTGGCCCTGCCCTGAGTGGGCAGTGGGCAGGGGCGGGCAGAGGGGGCGGGCGGCAGGACGGCTTGCCTTTAACGATGTTGCCCACGGCCCCCCGAGACCACCTGTGTGGTCGCAGTCGAGGGTGTGATGGGAACACGGAGGCTGGGCCGAACGTCCGGGGCACAGCACGCAGGCACAGGCTTCTGAGATCCAGAGCCCAGATCGGCGCCTGGACATCTCAGGAGAAGGGGCTTCGAGCCTGGTCAGGGAGCTGGACGGTGATGGCAAGGGCCAGAGCACAGCCCTCGCCGCCAGCGTAAACACCAGGATCACAGGGCCGAGGACGGGCTGCAGGCAAAGCTGTCTCCAGCAGCCCCGGTGGAGGCTGTGGACAGCCAGGTTCGAGTCCCAGAACCCGACACCTCCACACCCTCGGCCACAGCTGCCCTCTCCTCACGGCGTTTCCACCATAAGGGATGCACGGAACCCCAGACAGCTCCTCCTGGGTTAACTCAGCAAGATGTCACAGCAGCACTTGGGAGGGTGATCACTTGCCACCCGCCGAGGTGTTGCCATAGCAATTGCAAGCAAAGGCTTCTCACTCAGATGGCAGCGGGGGGAGGCTGGGCAAGGTGGCGTCACTGGGGTGGCCTGAGAACAGGGCCCGGGAAAAGAGGCAAGGCCGAGGGCCCCCAGGACGGTACTTGTCCTCCCTGCAACCACTCTCTTGCTCTCCCACCCACCCCATCCTCCAGGTCCACCCGAGGGTCCGGGGGGCAGGAGACTCCTCGGATGGCTGGGATCATCTTACTTCTTTCCCCACAAACTGGAGAAACACAAAGCCATGGGCCTGGGCTCTGGCCACTTCATCCCCTGAGGTTGGTGCCTTCCTTCCCTCCCCAAATAATCACCCAACCAGCCCTCCTTCTGCAGGAGCAAGGGGCCGGGGATGAGCATCTCACCCCCAGGTTGGGCCCAGGTGACCAGAAAAGGGTCCCTGGGCCTCACAGCTGGAGAATAGCCCCCATCCCTGCCCTATTTCACAGCGAGTGTCCTGACTCGGAACCCACGGCCTCCTGACAGGCCTGGGCTGGGGGAGGGCAGAGGGTGGCCAGGCCCTCCTACCCCAACATTGACTGCGGCAGGCACCCCAGAAGCAGCCCCTGTGTCAATTCCAGCCCAGCCTTTGTGCAGATGCAGAGAGAGGAAAAAGGGGCACCGTGGGATGTGGGGTATGCAGAGCAGTGGGTGAGAGGAGGCCTGGTCAGTGAGGGCAGGACTCCACCCAGAGTCGAGAAAAGGCCCCGGGAGCCAGAGGCGCTGGAATGCAGGACAGGAGCCCTGGACGCCCCGGCTCATACGCCAAGTCCCGCCCACTGTGCAGAGCTCCGCATCCAGGGCCAGGGCCTCTGGGACTCGCCAACGGATGCCCCGCCCCCGCTCCCAGGAGACAGCCTTTCCTCCTGCAGGGCTGTGCCCATCAGATGCCTCGACACTCACTTCCTGATGCTGCCCGGTCTGGCTGGCTGCCCACTTTTAGGACGCTCTGCAGACCCCAGTCGAGAGTGGAGACCCACCTCTGCCCCACGGACAGCATCATGGGAGCACATTTAGCCCCCAACGCCCCTGGTTAAGGCAGGAGGGGGCCTCACTATTCCTGGCAGGGATGAGCCACAAGCCGGCAAAGCCAGGCCACCACCCTCCGCCCACACCCGGGACCACCCACATCCTCAGCAGCTGAGGGCAGGCAGAGGGCAATGGGGGTGGAGGGGGTGCAGCGGGCCGGGGCACAGAAGCCACCGTTCCCAGTAAAGTGGAAATAAAGCTGGAAAATAAAACATATTCACAGTAACATAGAAGATAATACATAACAGCTGAACATAAAACAACTATAAGAACTAAAAGAACCGTAAGAACAATATATACTAAACACGACAAAATGTGAAGGATCCCCGGGGGGTAAGATAACCACTTCCCTCCCATTTCATCTTGAAATGCAATTCCTACTCAAATTTCAATGAGTTTATTTTTGATCTTGACGGAATTCATTTGAAAGCTCAATCGGAAAAATAAATACACGAGAGCAGCTGACATTCTGGAGGATCATGGGCCGGGCGGCTGTGACGCTCTGAAGGCTTTCGGGGGTTAGAACGGAACGGAGTCCCTGAGTCAGGGCAGAGGCCGCAGAGAGCCAAGGACAGGCAGCAGTTCCCCCTGAGGACAGACAGATGGACGGATGGACAGAGCAGCTGAGCTCGCCAACTGAAAAATGGTAAATTCCAGAGGGAGTGAAGTTCTTTCCCCAAACAGAATATTTTCTTTGTTCTGAGTGTAAAAGTAGTAATGATCGTTGTAAACAAAGGCCAGTGTGAGACAATGTTCCAGGTGGGCGTGGGCAGACGCGATGCCTCCCGAGAACCCAGGGAGGATGCACGGGGCCTGGGGGCCAGAGGAGGAGGGAGGCCAGGCTGGCAGGAAAGGAAGGAGGGAGGGGGAAGAGATGGGGAGGGTGGGCGGGCAGCGATGAAGCACAGGTGTCATCCGAGCAGCTCCTGGGCAAGTTCCATCTGGAGAGATGGGACATTTGATTCTTACCTCTAGCCCACCGCCCCACCGCCGGGAAAAAGGTGGGGAAGCCACAGGCGTTTCCTCTAAAAGTAGAAACACACCTTCCGTGTCCTCAGGTAACCAGAGCCCTAGGGAGAGTCCAGGCTTTCGGGAGGAGCCGTGTGGCCAGAGAAGGGCCAAGTGACACTGCCCACTTACACAGCAGACCGGGGCCCAGCCCCAGGGGTCAGCGTGGTCCCGGAAGTTGCCGCCACCCTGTGCACACGTGCGCCCCCTCAACAGAGCCTGTCCCAGAGGGGCCCCGGGGGCTGCGCCCCTGCACTGGGCTGCAAACACCACTGATCAGGAGGGTCAGGGGCTCGGAGCAAACGCCCATCGACAGGTCCTGCAGTAATCCTGTGACAGTGCAGCATGGAGCTGGAATTCAATTTCCTGTGCAAATCAAACCTGGCTGGCAGTGCTGGCGGGGAGGCCCCACTGCGCGCGTGCACACACACACACACACACACGCACACACACACACGGGGGGTGGTGGATGGTGGCGTTTGAGGGCTAGGCCAACACCAACACCCACAAAATATAGGCCGATCTTCTCCAGTCTTAATTATTCCACCGAAACGATCTGCCTTGGAATAAACTGCAGCCACGTCGTCCAGCTGGACAGAACTTTGGGAGACCCCAGCTGAGGCGGGAGCTCATGCCCATCACACCTGAAAAGCACCCTCATTCCCAGGAGCCGCTGAGTACAGGCCCCGGGCTGGGCAGCTGGAGGCCGGGGGAGCCGGAAGGACTGCCTGGGACCTTCCAGTTCCTTTGAGGGCCCCAGACAAGGAGGCAGAGCCTTGCTCCCCAGGCCCCTCCCCAGCAGGGGCCCCGTAAGTCCCAGGCGCCAGGGACCCGTGGCCATGCACGTGGAGGGCAGGGCAGCCCTGAGCCGAGGGGCCCAGAGGGCAGCCACACGCCAGGCTCACCTGGGCCGCAGCCGGGGAGACAGGTGCCCAGGAGGGGGACGCACACCCCAGGGTGGCCCCAGGAAAGGTCAAAGCAAGGGTGCCACAGCCCACAGGTTGGGCCCCAGGGCAGGCGGTGAGGCCAAGCTGGAGGAGTCAAGGGCGGGGAGGTGGCCCTGCCCTCCGCCCAGGGGGGCCCGCTGCCCGTGCACAGTCCCCACGTGGCCCCGGGGAAGCCCAGGACTCTGCTCCAGGCCCTGCTGGGCACTCACCGCGCACCGAGGGGCCGCTGAGCTCCATGAGAGCTGTGTCCGTGTCAGCTCAGGGCCCAGGGCTGGGGGCTTCTCAGAGCCAAGGACTGAAGGGAAGCAGGGGCTGTGAACGGGGCGGGTAGGGCCTCAACCCCGGCGGACCCACAGCTGGCAGGAGGGGGCAGGGGCGTGTGTGGGAGAAAGAAACTTGAGGGCGGCCTGTGTGGATGTAACAATGCAGGGCAGCCCTGCCTCACCCTGAGGGTGGGCTCCTTTCAAGGAAGTTCTAGGGCACAAGGAGGGCCTGCCTTGGGGTGGGGCAGGAGACGCCCCAGCACAGGATGCTTATGAGGGCCCCCCCGACCACGGGACCCTTCAGTCCTGTGGCTGGAGCCGCCCTGGTGTTCATGAACTGAGCAGAGACTAAGCCATGAGCAATTGCAGAGGAACAGGCCTCTGGGAGTTTGGTTCTTAATGAGCCAGACCCGGAACCTGGGGCAGAGGCAGGCAGGACCCCACAGGCCAGCCCCAGCGGGTAGGCGGGCTGTGCACTGGAGGCGGCAGAGGTGGCGGTCTGGGACCTATAGCTTGGTCCACAGGGCTGGTGCCCCCAACACTGACCCAGGAGCTGGTCTGAGGTTCCCCAGGGCAGCCTCGGGCCTGGAGCAGGGAGGGAAGTAGAGAAGGGGGCAGGGAGCGGGGTCGGAGCTGGGGAGGAAGGGAAAGGGAAGGAGGAGAGGCTGGCTGGGAAGGGCCCCCAAAGGCAAAGGTCTGAGCCCGGAGCCCCACCCGCCGGGCTCCCCACTCCACGCAACCCTGTGAATGAACCCTGTCTTCGACCCCCGCCAGCTGCTGCTTCTGCTGGGAAAAGACTCAGCTATGCCAGCAAATGCTCTGTGCAGGCAGGGGCAGTGAGGTCAAGGTAGGGACTGCCCAGCTCCAGGGACTGCAGGGCCCCGGGGCCCCTGCCCACCTTCTGCTTGTAACGGATCGCTGTGGAGCCCTATAGCCCGCGCCCCGACTACAGTGAGTGGGGCAGGGCAGGAGCACGTGGTCACACCAGCCAATCAGAGGGCTACCCCGGGCCATCTCAGGCCAGGGCGGGAGGACAGCAGCCCTCGTCTCTCTGGCCGTGGAGCTCAGAGGTCATCCAGAGCTGAGCCGGAGAGAGAGGGCCCGGGTGGGCAGAGACCATGAGCACTGGCAGGAGCCCAGCCCAGCTCAGCTGCCTCGGGGGCCTTCCCCACCCTGCTGACATTAGCTCTTATCTGTCACCCCTTTCCGCTCTCTTGAATTAAGCGTGTGTCACCTGCAGTCTGAGATTCCGGGTACGACACACAACGCCTGGCCGAGGGCTGCCACGAGCATCGCGGTGGAGGTCCACAGTCCCACTACACCTGCCCCTCCCCCAAGGAGGCCCGCCGCCGGGGGCTCACATCTGCACAGACACGGCCGGGGGAAGCCTCGCAGCTGCCAGCGCCGTGTGGGCACGGGCACGGGGGCGGCGGGAAGTGTCCTGTCAGTAGTATCACTCCGGCCTGGCCTCTGCTCTGAGGATGGTCCCAGCCTCCTCGTGGGGTCAGCTGGCCATGACGTCCCCAAAGGCTGGCGGACAGAGCCCAGTCCACCCCCAGGCTAGTGGGGGCTGTGTTCTCCCCACTCATGGCTGCTGGGCCGGACCACCACCAGCTTCCGCTCTGCCTTGGAGAACAAAGCTCTCTACGCTGGGATACGATTTCTCCAAGAACTGGGAACTTGGGAGGGGCTGGGGGGTGTTAGCTGGGTGCAGGATTTCATTTCACAGGTTGGAGACGGCGGGGTGACGGCTGCACGACAGTGGGGATGTTCTTAATGCCACTGAGCTGTGCAGTTAAACATGGTTCACATGGTACCTTCCAGGTGCTGTGTAATTTACCACCGTAAAAAAACTGGAAACAAACCAAACACAACATCCAGTCTTGTGTCCAAGGCCCACATGCAGCCAATCTGGGTAATCCATTCCCGGAGCCACTGCCCTGAAGTGTGGAGCCACCCTGCTGGGGGCAGACGGGTCACGTCACACACACCGACCACTGTGCCTCTGTGCATGGGGGGCGGGGCCGCTGAACATTCACACCCACTTGGCCGAGGGGGCTTCCCCAGCAGTTCGTAAAGCCGGTCTTCACTGGGCGTCCGGGCATGGCGGAGCCAGCGCACACCCTCTGAAATAAGGCCACGTGTAAACGGGTGCACACGCGGGTGTGCACGTGGCCCCGCCGTGCACGCTGGAGCTGGCTCAGCTCCTCACTCTCTCTCCTCATGGGGTCCCCGCCAAGCCACCGAGAGCAGCGGAAGGACCAGAGCCCACATTCCAGACACATAACTGCACCTGTCACCGGCAACCGTGGCCCAGAGACCCCTGGAGGCCTAACTAGGGAGCAGGAAGCAGCCCTCCAATTACACTGTAACCTGCGTCTGAAGATACAACCCTGGCAGTACCCCACACTTCCTCCTGTCACCCCACTCTGAGAGCCCCATTCCTGGGACCCTGTGGCCAGCTAGATTTTCAGAGCCGAGAACGGTCGGAGGAGCCAGAATCCTGGGGTCCTGCAGACACTGCAGAGCGGGCGGGCTGCCCAGCTGCGCACCTGAAGGGAGGACAAGCCCCTCGCAGGGGTGCAGGGGGCCCAGCCTGGGGGGCGATGGGGGTGGGGACAGGGCAATGCACTGCCCACCCCAGTCAGTCTTCGCCCCAAGAGCTTCCCTCCCCGGCCCATGTTCCAGTCATCTGTATGACACCCACGTCTCCCTGTATAAGCCATCCTTCCCAAACCCAGTCTCGGCTGGTGTCCTCCCCCCCGGGGGGGGCACCTTCCCCTAAGCCCCACCCTGCCTGCCCCCCTCGCCTCCCACACGCCGGTGCTCCCGTGGGAGAAGCCAGGTGGCGGAGACTGTCTCAGGCGCCACCAGCGTCTGACAAGCTCACCGACCAAGGACCTCATCTTTGGATCGACCATCTTTGCACAATCAACAAAAGGCCCAGGTCCATCAGTCACCTCCTGACTCCGAGAGGCGTTAAAAATGCTCTCTCCCTAATGCATACAGCATTTCAATGGATTTGTGCAAAGGGGCTAATCTGCTCTGGCTATAATTACCCCAGGCCTGGTAACCTAAGGCAGCACTCGCTGTGATACAATGAGATGGAGATAATTAACAGCATTCAAATACCCTGGTAGCCTGCGCTGGCAGCACAGCAATCCCTTTAAAACGCGTACAGGCCTTACAGAGACGGCGTCCAGACAGCTGTGTGGGGCGTGGGGGCGCAAAGGCCTCATCTGTCAAGCCCTCTGAGCTGAAAAGAAACTGTCCATTCAGAAGGGATTCACTGCAACAGGCCTGGCAAGGCAGAGTCCCGGGAGCTAATTTTAACCTTTGCAGAGCGCTCCTTAAGCCTCTTTGAGTTGTAATTACCCCCCATCTCTAGGCAGGACAAGGCGACAAGCAGGAAGTCAGATCTGGCCAAGAGAAACCGAAGCAAAGTGGAGAATGGGCTCCGGGGGTCTCTCTGGAGAAGTGCAGCGTGGCCGCCCACCCTGGGTCCTGCCCCTGCCTGACCTGGAGGAACGGGCACAGGTGAAGCCTGGCCTCTGGGCTCCAGCCGCAGCAATGGTGTCCGAGCGTCGCTGTCGCTCCAGACACCAGGCATCAGCTAAACCAGGAGCGGCTTCTACGTGAAACGCTTCCCTCTCACACCTCGAGCCAGCTCTGTCCCTGAGGAAAGCTGTTCTGCTGCAACATGGGCCTTGGTACGGAGAGTGAGGGTGTCAGGGTCTCGGCCCTGGAAGAGCCCGGGGGCCGCGCCATCTGCACCCTCAGCTCCTGGCCGAGCTACTAGACCCCCAAAGACCTGGGCTAAGAAACCCCAGCAGCGGTGAGCGCGGCCGGCAGTCCACCCCGCGGCCCCAGCATCACCGGCCTGCTCGGCCGGAAGCACACCCACACCCTCCACCCACAGATCCAGCTGGGCCGGCCTCGCTCACACCCTTGTCCAGCCTCGGCCCCCCGCCGGCTGGCCTTACCTTGCCGAAGCTGCCCTTCCCAATGGCACGGAGAATCTGGAAGTGGTCCAAGTTCACTGCAGAGAGAACAGAGGGATGCCAGGTGAGGTGGCAGAAAGGCCCTGTGCCTGCCACGAGCCCCCCCGCTGGAGCAGTCCCCGAGTGCCCCTACGCTGCGGGAAGCCCCCCACACTGCAGGGCGCCCCTGCAGCCCTTCGGCGGCCCACCTCCCCCAGGGCCTGGCGCTGCAGGGCGGGCCCGAGCCGAGGCAGAGGGGGGCTCCTGGGGGCTGTGCAGCCCCTCTTGCCGGACTCACTGTGGGGTGAGGCCAGGCCACACTGCCCACAGACGGGACACGATCAGACAGGGCAGCTCAGCTCAGCCCCAGGCACCCCGCAGCCCCCCAGTGAAAGCGGCCCCCAACCCGCAAAGACCCATAAATAAGTGGCCCGCCCTCTGAGTCTCGGCGGGGGGCTGTGCCCTGTGGGCATCTCTGGACCAGCTTGAGGGGAGCCTGCAAGGGCCCCGGGATGGATAATGGGGCCGTCCACAGCCTGAGCGAAACTACTCGACGCCTTATTTCTACCGACTTTCTTCACAGAATCAGATAACGAGCCCCACCCCAAGGAAACTGCAGCTCTTCTAACTGTCACGGCCCTGCTGAAGGACGCTCCCGCCGCCGTGCACCAGCCTGCCAGCGTGAAGCCCCGCAGAGGGGAGGGGGCGTGGACAGCTTTCCGGGGCTCCCACTTCTGTTTCCAACCTGACGCGCTCTCTGCAAACACGCCACGGGGGTTCACGACGTCCACGCAGGTTTCCCCTCATACTGCTCGGGGGATCGGGTCTCTACCCAGGCCCGGGCCAGCCTGGCCTGTGTGCCCGCAGGTCTGTGCCCCCCAGGTCTCAAACCCCCAGGTCTGTGCCCCCGGGTCTGTGCCCCCAAGGTCTCTACCCCCCAGGTCTGTGCCCCCCAGGTCTCTACCCCCCAGGTCTGTGCCCCCCAGGTCTCAAACCCCCCAGCTCTGTGCCCCCGGGTCTGTGCCCCCCACGTCTATGCCCCCAGGTCCATGTGCCCCCAGGTCCATGTGCCCCCCAGGGCTCTACCCCCCATGTTTGTGCCCCCCAAGGTCAGTGCACCCCCAGGTCTGTGCCCCTAGGTCTATGTCCCCAGTCTGTGCCCCCCAGGTCAATGCTCCCCAGGTCTCTACCCACCAGGTCTCGCCCAGGTCTGTGCCCCCAGGTCCATGCGCCCCCAGGTCTGTGACCCACCAGCTGTCTGGGGTGGTGACCAGGTGTGGGAGGCTGGAGACACACGGGTCCATGGGGCACAGACCTGGGGGGCACGGTCCGTGAAGAGGCCGCCCCAGGCTGCCCCCGCCTCCCTGTCCCCAGCGCCCCCCCAGCTCAGAGGTTGCCTCCCGAAGCCGCTCCGATGCTCAGGCACCGTGGCCTCTGTCCATGCGGCTCTGTGCTCCCCACTGCACCCAACACAGTCAGAGAGCCTTGTCCGTTCCGCCACCTTGTTACAGCGCAGCCTCGCTCCCCAGGGAAAACCTAACTACGCTCCGTGGCGGCCTCGCACGCTGGGGCTGCCCAGGCCGTCAGGGGAGCCCCAGAGACCCTGCTGCCCGCAGCCCCCACTGCCGACGTCTCCGCAGACGGTACAGGAAAGCCGGTCTCTGGCGGTGCCTGTGTGCGTGTGTGTGCATGTGCGTGTGCCTGTGTGTGTGTGTGTGCATGTGCGCACGTGTGTGTGTGCATGTGCTTGTGGGGTGGGGTGAAAGTGAGGAAGGAGGGGGCCCAGCACGAGACCCCAGCACGGCACCTCCTCCGGAGCTGAGCGTCTTCGCCCGCCAGTGGGGCTCACCCCTCCCGTCTGGGGATGGAGCCTGGCACCCAGAGGTGACACAGGCGCCGGGACCGGCACGGCAGGAGGACACTGCCCCGCGTGAGCAGTGGCAGGGCCGCGTGCTGGCGGACACCGCAGGGGTGCCTCTAAGCCGCGTACTTGTCAACCTGCACTAGCACAGCCGGGCTGACCAGGCAACCCCAGCACCAGCTCCCACAGCCAGAGAGGTGGATGGCGGGGCAACCCCAGCCCTTGTAGGGACAGTGTCCCCGTGCCAACCTGGGACTGGCCCCTGCCACTGGCACCCGTGTGACCTCGGGTCTGAGGAGGCCCTCGTGGGCAGCGGGGAGAGGATGGGGCATCGGGAGCACGGGGCTGTGGCTGCCGTGCAGTGGGGAGACGGGCTCTGCTGGGTGGCTCGGGGCCCAGGGACTGCCCCCCACCCCCCGCCCAGTCTCCTCCAAGGCCCGGCCTGTTGCCGCCTGGGGGCCCCTGGGTTTCTTCTCCCTTGTCGGAAGCACAGGAGGCCCACACGCCCACGTGCCCGAGGTCGGCGCAGCCCTGGCTGCTCCCACACCGAGCTGAGGACGAGGGCTGTGTCCCAGGCCCAGCCCAGGGACCACCGGAGGGCCTGCGGGGGCCGTCCTGCGGCACCCTGGGGGCAGGAGGTCCAGCCCAGCGGCCCAGGCACAGAAGCTACGCCTTCCTGCGGGGCAGCAGCCTGAGCAGACCCCCGAGCACGGGCGCCCCCGGCCCGTGAGCTGGCAGGGTGCTCAGCAAGGGAACCACCATTTTTAGAGAAAAGCACAAATGCCAGACTTTCACTTTTTCAGGACAGGAAAGATGGGAACGCAGCTGCATTGAGAGGTCAGAAGCACAGGGACGCCCACGTCCCTCCCTGTAGAGGAGCTTAAACGGCTGAATGGATGGCTCCTCTCCTCCCAAGAGACGTCGGGAGGCTAAGGGCGCCGAGCCAGGCCGCGGGGGGAGCCCGGCCTGCGGTCTGCTCTGGGCGGCCCACGGTGCCGGCCCTGTGTTTTTGACACAAGTATCCCCACTTCCTAAGACACCGGCAGGGCGGCCGCGAGACGGCAGACAGTGCAGCGGGCGGTCAGGGAAGCCGCTTGCGGAAGACGCGGGTGGGACAGGACCCCAGGCGTGCCTGCCAGGCATCTCGAGAGCAGTGAGGCCGGGTCCCCGGGCAGGCCCCGGGCTGGGCAGGGTGCACATGGCAGCAGACCAGAAGCCACGAGCAAGGAACATGCCAGTGACCCTGCCCGGAGGCGTGGCCGGCCTGGACCCCTCCAGGTGAGCCGCAAGCCCACCTGGCTAACCAGGGTCACTCTGCCCTCCAGTGACTGGGGGCTGCTCAGGGGACCCAAGGACCACTGCTCCACCCTGATGCCCACGCCCAGCCTAACCCCGCCCACCTGCTGGGGCAGGGAGCGCCTGGCGGTGCCCACTGCACACAGCGGCTCACACCCCCTCCCGAGACCCCGCCCCACAGCCCTCCAGGTGGAACCCGAGACCCCCTGCGGCTCTGGGCCCCTTCTTCCACCCCACGCCTGCTTCTGGCCACACACAGCGCTCTGGATGCACTCCGGGGAGGACCGGCACCTCCCACGAATGCCCCCCACCTACCCCTCCACCCCCCCACCTCCCCACCCCCACCCACCACCCCACCCACCCCCACACGCACACCCACACCCCCACACCCACACCCCCGCCCACACCCCCCTGGCCCAGTGCCGATGCTTTCAGCCCCGCCTCCGGCTCTTGTCCGGGCCTTCGAAGGACGCGGGAACAAAGGAAACCCACTGACCAAGATCTGTCAGAACGGTGGTGGACAGGTTTGCCGACAGCGATACTGTCATTAGGAGGATGTAGTGGGAGCGGCGCTGCAAACACCACTGTCACACAGACGTCTGCGGGGGCCACTGATAAAGTGTGTCAAGTTCCCCCAACACTGAATCTGGGCGCATCTCACCAATGAGAGGAGGGGGCTGGGCTGCCAGAGCCCCGAGGAACACAGGGAGACGTGTGCGTGTGCACGGGGCAGGGGTCCCAGGGCAGACAGGGGTCGGGGGACACTGTGCTCGTCCACTTTCCTCCCAGCTTCCCGGCCACTGCACAGGGGTCAGAGCCACTGCCAGGCAAAGCCCAACCCCCGCTGTCAGCGACTCAGGGAGGGGCTGGGGCCCCGGGGACCGAGTAACGGTCCACCAAGACTCCAACATGATCGACGCCGCTGTGGGACGCTGCAGCACACCCTCCCCTGTGTCCGACACCCCGTGGGTCATAACGCAGGGAAAAGGAAAAGGTAATTCTGACCCCGACACGCCTCTGCCGGGAGCCTAAGTCCTGCACAAAGGAAACTTGTCTGCATGGGGTCCACAAGGAGACCACGGGGCCCCGCCCCACGGGCACCAGCACAGACTCCTCTTGGGGCGGATAAATATTGTAAAACAAGGGTTTTGAGAATATTTATTCTTCAAGGAAGGCTTTTATTTGCAGAGTTAGCCATCGGAAGCACAGCCGTTGCTAGGAAAATAGGTCATCTTGAGCCAGCCGACAGCATGAGTGGAGGGAGGCTTTCATTCTATTTCACAAGGGATGAGGCGCCAACACCAGCCCCCTGCCCTGCCCATGGCCTCGGGGGGGCCGCCCCAGGTCCTCTCGGCGCCCTGGCTCGGGTCAGGGTCACGGGCCTGAGCCCAGTGGTCACGAGCCGCTTTCCTCGACATCTGTCTCAGTGCTAAACCCAGGAGCCCAGACAGAGCTCTGTCCCCCCCAGGGAGTCTTCAGCCGTGTTCCCAGACTGGACGTTTCTCATCCAACCTCAGGGCTTCCCCGGGAGACCACCACCCCCAGGGAAAAGTCAAGGAGCTCTCTTCCAGAAGCACGGTCAACAGGCTGACGGCTCTGTTTCCAGGGGGACTAACAAGTCGTCCCTGGCTCACGTCCCGCTGACCCTTTGCTGTCCAGACACAGGAGCCCTGGCACTGTCACGGGCGGCTGCACCATCGGTCCTGCCAATGGCTGGGAGGGGACAGGCCACAGGCTCATGGGCAAAGGGGGTGGAGGGAGAAGAGGGGGCCGCTGCTCCCGGAGCACCTGTGTGAAGCAGCAGAGAAGGCCAAATGCTGGCTCTTGTGCAGTGACCACAGGATCCCGAGAGAAAAGGCAAGGCAATGTCTGAACACTTTCCCTGAAGATAAACTATCTGCCCTTCGTGTGCGCCTGGCCCAGCCTTCTTCCCATCCAAGGAGAGGCACGCCCGGCACTGAGCACCGTCAGGGTCCAGCACTCGGGTCGGCACCCACGCCCATGGGCAGAGGGCCCCTCCCGACAGGCCACCATGGGCAGCAGCGTCCTGCTCAGACTCCAGGTGCGGAAGGCAGTCCTTCCATAAGCCGGAGCTCTTCTTAAAACAGACAGAAAGCTGCCCCCAACCAGGAAGGCAAGACAGAAGATGGGCCCTGGAGAGTGAGAACAGATGGGCTGCGGAGCCGTGAGGCGTGGCTATGGTTACCGGTGAGGATGCAGGAGCCCAGGGGTGGACGCTCCCCACAGGCCTGGAGGGGCAGCCCTACTCCCGACCCCTCACCCCCGCGTCCTAACATCTCGGGGCCTGAGACGACGTGCGGAGAAGCCACGGGCCAGAGGGCAGCCCCTGGCCCGGGCTGGACCCAGAACCCAGACCAGGCCTGCCCCTTCCCAGCCTGCCCTCAGAGCTCCCCCACCCTCGAGAGATCCCCACAGCAAAAGTGGGGATTATGTGCAAAGCTGTAACACACACACCATGGAAATTCATGCCAAAGTTGAGATTGGATTTTGTCAGACATCCTATGACCCGAAAAGCCCTCCAAGAAAATCATCCTTGTTCCTGCAGAGCTGTACGGCCACAGTGCAGCTCTCGCCCGGCCCGCACAGCCTGGCACAGGCCCACCCTGCCTCCTGGGGCACCCGGCCAGCCCTCCTGTGTACACGGACACCTGCGCACACAGGGGAGCCGGTCAGCGGACGGTCACTTCAGAGACACGCCGAGGCCTTGATCTGCTCACCACCACTTGTCCTCCAAGGCCGCAGGTCTGCAGGGACCAAGACCCAACAGGCCGAGAGCAGCGGGCCAGGAGGGGGCCCTCTGCGGAGGCCCCAGGGTCATCATCGTGTTTACTGCTCAGAGCAACCAGGCAATGAGGATGGGTGTTCCCCGAGCGTCCAGCAGACCCCAGTGAGGGACCACAGAAGAGAGGGACGGAATTCTCCACCTGCCGGCTCCACCCTGCGTGGGACCCTGCGACCAGGGGTTTCCTTGGCTCCCGAGGACGTCTCGAGAACCCTGGGCGGGAGGGTGAAACTCGGGGAGAGGGGAATAGGGCATTTGCTCTGGCCTGGGCTCTAGACTCCCGAGAAGTGGGGCGGGCAACCTCGAGGTCGTTCCTGGGCACCTGGCAACGGCCGAGCATCACGTGCGCTGCCCACTAGCGTGGGGGGACCCGTCAGGCACCCCCAGCCACTCTCCACTGTCCTGTATCAGGACAAGCAGCAGACCCTGTGGACAGGGGACAGGTCTCTGTGCCTGAGTCCGCCTCCCGTGGCCCTGGCATCCGTCATGGATCTGCCCCTCCGTGGGGGAGGGGAGGGTGGGGCAGCTTCTCAGCACCCCTCCCCTGCAGGGGCCGGCCCTTCCCTCCCTCCGAGACACGCCCGCACCCACTCCAGTCTGGCCACCCTGCTCCCTTCAGGCCCTTCTCCAGGAAGCCTCTGCAGGCCCCTCGAAGGGCTCACGGCCCGCCCCGTGCCTCCTGCCCGTCTGTGTCCCCCCAGCCCGTCGGGGGCGCCCAGAGCAGCCCTGCACCTTCCACCACCGCGGCCCCTTCCCAGCACAACGCCCGGCCTGAGGGCGGGAGCAACGCCCTCGTCCTGTCCTTTCTGAGAAGCGGACTCGGCCAGGATGTAGCAGCGGCCGAGAGACAGCAGAGGCCTCTGGGGGCCCTGGGCTCTGGAACAATCTGGCTTCTGGTGCCCAGGGACGGCTGGGAACCCAGGGGGCCCTGCGTGGCTGGGCCGGAGACCAGCAGGCTGCAGCCAGATCAATAAAGTGTCTCCGGCCGGCTGGGCCCAGCTCCACCGGGACCTGTGGGGAGGTTGCCCGGGACAGACAGCGCCTCCACCTGCCGGCAGGGGGGGTGGCGGGGGCAGCCACGCCTCCCCCCAGGCTGCTGCCTGAGGCCTGCTGCTGGCCGTCTCCCACCATCCCCGGGTGCTCACCCCCAGCCCCCCAGTACCACCAGCAGGACAGACCTCCAGGACCCCAAGGCCACGGGGCCCCCTCACCAGCCAGGGAACCTGCCCGGGGGCTCCCAGTCCAGACATGCAGACAGACAGGACCGCACCGGGACCAGGCACTGGGAGGAGGCGTCCCGGCTCAGGTGTTGGGTGGGGGCAGGGATGGGGGAGAAACAGCCCCGGGGAGCCGCCGAGCCCCGAACCCGAGGAGGGTTTGCCCATGCCAGGCATGCTGACCCCCTATCCGGACACGAGCCCACCCCACTCTCTGGGCGCCCCTCCCTCCTCAGCACTGCTGCGAGGCCCCAGCACACGTGAGCCCCGAATTCGGGGTGTGTGCCTCCCGGGCGCTGGGGACCAGTACTGGGAGCACAGCAACGGATCCACCAGGGAGAGAATCAGGCCCTGGGCGCAGACCACCAGGAGAGGGACAGAGCAGGGCACCCCCTCTGGGAACAAGCAGCTCCCTGGGGGCCTGTGTCAGCAGCAGCCCAGCCCCCAGCCCCCGAGAGCGGGGCCCGGCCGGGAGCACGTGGTCAGAGCAGGCCCTGTGTCCCGGGGCAGCACGAGCTGCGCACAGAGGGGCCCTGGGCCACACACAGGGAGCCTGGCTCCTGGAGGGGATAAGGAGAGCGTCGGGGTCTGTAGGGATACGGGGAAGGGCCCTGGTTAGAAGTCAAGGCCAACACTTGGTGGGAGATGCTTGGCTCAGCAAAGTCCCATCTTTCCATCCATCCTTCCGTCTGCCTGTCTGCAGCCTCTGGGCTCCTGACCACAGACCTGCCAAGCCACTGCCGCCTTCCCCAGAGAGGAAGGACAGAGGGGCCTCTGAAGAAGGGGTGGAACCTGACGGCCAGAGACCAAAGCAAGGGGGCACCGAGGTCCCCGGGTGCCAAGCAGCAGTGCCAGGAAGGGGGCGCAGAGCCTGGCACCCACCGTCTACTTTCCGGCTCTGCGGACGTGGCAGCTGAGGGGCCTCGTGTGAGTGGAGCCCACGGTACGTGTCCTTTTGCGTCTGGCTCATTTCACTGAGCACAGGGTCCTGCAGGCCTAGCCACGTCACAGCGCGCGTCCGAATTTGCTTTCTTTTCAAGGCTGAACGGTATCCCACGGCATGGGGAGTCCATGGTTTGTTTATCCCCCCATCCGTGCTGGGCGCCGAGTTGCTTCCGTGTGTTAGCTGCTGTGAACGCGAGGGTGCAGGTGTCTCTTTGAGACCTGCTTTCAGCTCCTTTGGATAAAGACCCAGAAGCGGAGCTGCTGCGTCATATACGGTAATTCAGGTTCTCGAGGAACCATTACACTTGCTCCACACCCTCACCAGCACTTGTTGTCTGTTTTTTGGGGGGCGAGGGGGGCTCCAGGGATCCATGAGCAATCGGGTGCCCGAGGTGCCAGGGTAGGGGCGCCACATGCCGCCTGACTGGGAAGGTGTGTGCGTGTGTGCGTGCGTGCACGCGTGCACTTGTGTTTGCACATTTACACACACATGCATGCATGGCTGTGTGCAGAAACTGACCTGTGCCCAGGCTTGGCGGGGCCCCTCATCCACCCGAGTTCCAGGCCCCCAAAGGCCCCCACACCCTGGGGCTTCGGGCTGTGCCACCTGCAGCACTGCTTGGACCAAATGCTGCTTCTACCCCCTTCTTCTCCAAGTGGGGCCCCCAGACCGCAGGCTGGGAGATCGTCCTGACCCCACCTGAGCGCCTTCCCCTGAAGCCTCCCGGGACACCTGGCCAGGTGGGACCACCAGCCCGGCACATCCTCCCCTCTGTCGGGGCTGGGATGTAAGCGACTGTCTGGGGGCCGCACACAGGAAGTCAGAGCCCCCCCTACAAAACGCTCACCTCAGACCGTCGGGGACGGGGCCCCTGCTGGGCAGCTAACTTCAGTGGAGGAGCCAGGTTTACACCCGCCTTAACGATCCATCAGCCTTCAAGTGGCGACTGGTTAACTACTAATCCTGCCCCACGTGCAGCCTCCACCGTTGCCATGGTTTCCTGTTCTGGACAAGGGCGGGGCCCAGAGCCCAAGGCCCAGAGCCACACACATCACAACACAAATGGCATTAAGTTTAATTCAGGAAAGAAAAAGTACAGGCAAAGCCCCGGTGCTGGGAAAGAGGGGGCCACAAGGCAGGAGCTCCTGCTACAGGGCCATCCCCGTCCCCGTCCCCGGAAGTGGTCGACGCCCCGTGCCACCAGACTTGGAGACTGGCCGTCAGCAGCCTCGGCGGGACCCCGCCTGCTGAGCTGGAGAGAGACACACCGAAGGCCCACCTGAGAAGGAAAGGCCAGCTGGGTTTGGGACAGCGCAGCTGAGGGGCAGGCGGCCGGCTCAGAAGACCGGCCGTGGCGTCAGCAAGGCTGACCTCCTGGGGAGGGCAGGCAGCACATCTCTGCCCCTTGGTCCATCCCGTCCCGTGGGCAGGAGAACCACACCACCCTAGCCCCGCCACACGCAGGCTCCTGCACCACGACCCGAGGGGGCCGAGCCCTTCCAGGAAGAAGTCCCGCGCGCTGCGTGGGGGACGGGGCGCAGCACCGGGGCCAGCCCAGAGCCCTTTCCGGAAGCCGGAACCCCTGCTGGCAGTCGGTCCCCGGGTGCCTGCTCCTCGGCCCTCGCCTGGGGGACCACGTGACTCAAGGCGCAGGTTCGCTGAGGCTCATGCCGACGCAGCGCCATGAGGCGCCGGCGCGGCACAAGCTCTGCTCCGCAGACGGGGCACCCAGCTCGGGCAGGCTGCGCGCTCCGGAGGCGAGGCCCTGCCCTCTGCCCTGCTCACCCGGCCACGGCGGCCACGTGGCACCCTTTTAATCGTGGGATGATGCACGTCATTATACAGGGAGGGAGGCGGGGGAGACGAGGCCCCGTCCAAGTTTGCTCCACACACCACAGCAGCGCCTGTGGGCTCCCTACATGGCCAAGGTCCAGAGCCAGGACGCCCAGAGGACTGGCTGGGCCCCTTCTCCTTCCAGACCCTCTGCCACTGGACCGTCCCTCTGGATCTCACCAGGAGGCTCAGGTTGGGCCCTCATCCCCTCCGTCGTCCCTGTGGGGGTGGGACGGCAGTCAGACTGGCTGCCACCCCTTCCATGGACCTCAAGGGGCTCGAACACACCCTGAGCGACGGTCACCGCTTCCCCGGAGCCAGCAGGCCAGCCCGGCGCCCGTGCATCACACCGAAGGCCCTGATGTGCGTTGGGCGGTCCTAGACAATCCCCCTGGGAAGTAACCTGCCTCCATCCCTCCCGCCCCCTGTGGCCAACACTCATCCTGCACCCCAGGCCGGAGCCGGGCCACCACGGAACCAGACAAAGTAGGCACAGGCGTTCCCTGCACGTCCAGGCTCCGTGGAGAGGACACAGAAACAGAAGGGGCCCAGGGCTTCTGGAGGGGCAATCGCACACAAGCTCCCTGCCCGGCTCCTCCAGCCCGTCCAATCCACGCGGAGGTGCAGGACCGTCCAAACCGCACCTGCAGCGCCCTGGAAGCCCCTGACGTGGGAAGGAGGCAGGCCCAGGGTCCTGGCGCTTGTTCTGTTCCAGCGAATCAACCCCACACAGATGCACGCGACACCCAGTGAGGGGAGCACCGGGATGGGGGCCTGCTGGAAAGTTCCAGCGGGGTCCACGGCGGGATAAGACAGTAAACAGGAGAGGATTTGAGGAAGCGCATGGGGGCCCCAAGGAGGTGCTGGACCCACAGACACAGACGCGGCCGAGGACTGTGGACACGGAGCCCACGGAAGCAGGCAGAGAGAGGGCGGGAACAGCGCAAGCAGGACCACCGCCGCCCCGATGACCCCAGTGCCCGTCAGCTCGTAATGGATAAAGGCGACGTGGGAGGTCCACACAACGGTATTATTCAGCCATAAAGGGGGTGCAGCTCTGACGCCCGCCAGGTTCGGACAAACCTTGAGGACACACGCTGAGTGAGAGCAGCCAGCCCTGAACACCACGGTGCAGGATTCGTGCACACAGAGCGTCCAGAACAGGCAAACCAGAGACAGAAGTGGACGGCGGCCTCCAGGGAGGGGGCATGACGCCGACCACGTGGGTCCTCCCGGGGCCATGACAACGTCCTGGACCTAGACAGAGTGGTGGCTGCACGACCCTGGAAACGCACTGAAGGCTGCCGAGTTGCTCACTTGAAAATGGCAAATTTTATGTGGCTCTCCCCTCGGTAAAAGAAATCAGTGTAATTCAACAGGTGACTCACGACCAGTCAGATCTGCGCGGGCTGCACCTCATTTCCTACCCAAGGCGGTTGCCCCGGGGGGGACTCGGGAGCAGGACCGCCCTGAACCCCGCTCCTTCTCGGCGGAAGAGGTGATGAAGTCACGTGCGTAGCTAAGGCGGCTTTGTTCTGACATTAAACGATGCTAAGTTCATAAAAAGCCCAGCCTCACCCAGCAAACAATCTGTATTTTATTTATATTCAGCCTAGTTTCAAAAAAGCGCTGGAGGCAGTGACCCGTTTCCTTGGCCCGTCGCTGCAGCAGAGCGGCGTGTTCTGTCTGGAAGGATGTGGGAGCTGACACGACAGCCCCGGAAGGAGCAAGCTCTGCGCAGTCGCCCTCCAGCCAGCACAGGCCGCCTCCCGCCTCGGCCCAGCTCTCCGGGGACCCGGCGCCCTCCCTGTCACATGCTGCCCGGGCCTGGCCTGTCAGACTGGAGCGGCACGAAGGCTGGAGGAGCAGGTGGGGCCGTCACCACACCCTGGGGAGCCCGTCGGAGCCGCGGCTGGAGCGAGGACAGCGGAGCTGAGCCGGGCGGCAAGACCTTCAAGGCCAGTTACCCCCCACCCCCGGACTTCCCATTCCTCGGGCCGTGCCCGCTTCTCACTGAAGGCCCTTGAGTTGGGATCCCCGAGGCCAGGCTGCGTCTGACTTAGCCGGGCCACCTGTGCCCGGTGTGGCTGGCTCTGCACCCCCACTCTGGCCTGCTGTCCATCCTGAGCTGACGCCCTGTGGGCACGCTCTTGGCGTCCACTGGGCAATGACTGCTGACACCCACCGCCCAGAGGTCCGCTCTTCTCCAGGGGCCCTTGTTCTCGCTCACATGTTCTCAATCAATCCGTCAAGTTCTTTGGAATTCACCTGGGCTGTACATCAATTTGCAGAGAACTGACATCTTTCCGGTACTTATATCCTTCACTTATTTAGGGCCCCGTTTCTCTACACAGACGTTGCACATCTTTTGCTAGTTGTTGCTATCATACAAGGTATTTTAAGGGCTTTCCTGAGGCATAACTGACACACAGTCAACTAAACCCCTGAGGTGCAGGACTGATCAGCCTGACATGTGCACATGCCGCAGCACTGTCACCACAGTCAGGAGCAGCTCGTCACAGGTCACCATGAGGAGGGTAGGGTCTACATCTGAGGGGGAGAAGGTACTTGCCATACATATGTCCACAATATCCAGAATATATAAAGAGCTCCCACAAATCAATAAGAAAAAGACTAAAACAATAGAAAACCACTATAGGTCTTGAATAGGCAGCTCGTGAAAGAGGATATCCTAATGCCCAGCCTAGCCAACAGGAAAGGGAGCTCCATGCTTTAGCCACTAGGGATGTGGAACTAAACCATGGTGAGACTCCAGCTCACCCACCAGAGAGCCTGAAACTACAGAGGCCGACAAAGCAGAGGCTGGCAAGGGTGTGACCAACATTGCTAATGGGAGTGAAACTGTGCCATTACTTCAAAAACTGTGGGCCAACAGCTGGTAAAGTTAAGTGGATAAGATCCTATGGCCCAGGGACTTCCCTGGTAGCGCAGTGGTTAAGCATCCGCCTGCCAATGCAGGGGACACGGGTTCAAGCCCTGGTCCGGGAAGATCCCACATGCCGCGGAGCAACTAAGCCCATGCATCACAACTACTGAGCCTGTGCTCTAGAGCCTGTGAGCCACAATTACAGAGCCCATGTGCCACAACTACTGAAGCCCACGCACCCTAGAGCCCGTGCTCCGCAACGAAGAGTAGCCCCCGCTCTCCGCAACTAGAGGAAAGAAAGCCCATGCGCAGCCATAAAGATCCAACGCAGCCAAAAATAAATAAATTTTTTTAAAAAGATCCTATGGCCCAGGCAATCCTCGCCCAGAGACGCACACGTATGTTCACCAAAAGACATGCACGAGGGGTCAGGAATATGGTCAAAACTGAAGAGCTTAACGTGTGATCTATTCACACAAAGAATTCCAGACACAGAGGGAGTGAACGGACTCCATGGCAGCCACCAGCTCTGGTGGACCTCACACCCTACCCCCAACGTGACACACTGAGACAAAGAAGCCAGGCACGTAAGACTAAGAGTTCATTCATACAGGGCTTCCCTGGTGGCGCAGTGGTTGAGAGTCCGCCTGCCGATGCAGGGGACGCAGGTTCGTGCCCCAGTCCGGGAGGATCCCACGTGCCGTGGAGCGGCTGGGCCCGTGAGCCATGGCCGCTGGGCCTGCGCGTCCGGAGCCTGTGCTCCGCGGCGGGAGAGGCCACAACAGTGAGAGGCCCGCATACCGCAAAAAAAAAAAAAAAAAATTCCACTTACAATAGCACCAAAAGCATCAAATACATAGGAATAATATATCTGAAGAAAACATTACAAAACACTGTTAAGGGAAATCAAAGAAGGCCTAAATCAGTGGAGAAATGCCCCTTAGTCCTGGGTTGGAACCGTGAACACTGAAGAGGTCACTTCTCCCCAGATTTATCTGTAGAATCCGTGCAATTTCAGTCAAACCCCTAGCAGGCTTTTTTTTGTAGAAACTAGTAGGCAAAGACTAAAATTTATATGGAAACGTAAAGGACCTAGAATAGCCAAAATAATCCTTTAAAAAAAAGGAGAGCAAAGTTAGAGGACTCACACTATCTGATTTCAAGACTTAAGACTGGTGCCGGTGTGAGGACAGACACATGGAGCAAAGGACAGAGGGTTGTTCAGAAACTGGCCGGCACCATCCGTGGCCAACTGGTTTTGGACAAAAGCACTAGGGCAGGCTCACGGGCAATGTCCGCCTTCAGCAAATGGAACCGGAACCACCAGGCTGCCGTCAGGAACAACATTAACCTTGACCGCACCTCACACCATGCCCCCAGATAATTCTAGATGGACTACAGACGTAAACCCAGAAGTTGAAAGTATCAACTCCTAGAAGAAAAACTAGGATAATATTTTTGCAACCTAAAGACAGGCAAAGATTTCTTAGACATAATGCCCAAAACACCAACCGTAAAAGAAAAAAGTTGATAAGTTTTGCTGCATCAAGACTTAAAATGTGTGTTCTTTAAAAGTCACCATGGAGGAAATGAAAAGTCAAACCCAGGAGAAGTATTTGCAACACATCTGCAACAAAGGACTTGTAACCAAACTATATAAAGAACACTTGCAAATCAATAATAAAATGACAAACACGCAACTTAAAAATGGGCAAATATGTGGATAGACAATTCACCGAGGATGTACAAAAGGCCAACAAGCACAGGAAAGGACACGTAACGTCATTGGACACCAGGCAATGGAAATTACTACCCCCCGAAAAGGGTACCACCACTTCCCGTCGGAACAGCCCGTGATGGACTGACACACCGGGGGTCCACCTGGATGCGGAATAGTCAACCCCGTAAGCTCTGGTGGGGATGGAGCACAGCACGTCACTTTGGAAAACTCGTTGGCAGGTTCTTACAAAGTTAAACGTACACGGACTGTGCTACCAAGCAATTCCATTCCTAGATATTTACCCAAGAGAAACCAAACAGATGTCTACACGGGAATGTTCTCTGCAACCTTATTCCTAACAGCCACACCCTGGAAACAACCCAAACACCCATCTGCAGGAGAGTGGAGAAGGAAATTGAGTTATATTCGTACAATATAGAACAGTACTCAAAATTTTCTTTTAAAAAAAGAACAAACTACTGATACGTAACAAGATGGATGAATCCTCAAAACACTGGACTGAATGAAAGAAGCCAGATTTAAAAGAGCACGCTGTGTATGACTCTGACTACGAAAGTTCAAGGGCAGGCAAAACTAACCCAGAGTGACGGACACAGCACCAGCGTGTGCCTGTGGGGGAAGGTGTGCTACCTGGAGCAGAGCAGGACAGAAGGCTCCAGGACTGCGGAAATGCTTGGATCTGGACTGGGGTCTTGGTCACACAGGCGGACACGTGTAAAAACCCATCAGCTGGACGCTTCAGCTCTGTGCACTTTACCGTAATTATACTTCAGTGGAGATACACAAATACATATTATGAATATTTTGTGGAGGGGGAGTTTGAGTACCCAATTTACTGTATTACAGGAAAGAGTCCTCCACTATCTGAGCACAGGAAACTAAGGACCAACCAGAGAGGCTGGGCCATCTGCCCACAGTCACAAGGCCACCGAGCAGAGCGGGCAGGATCAGAACCCATGACCCCGCGTGTCAGGATGGGGGCGGAGGTGGCGGTGCGGAGGCGGGGGAGGGGGGCGAGTTTATGGTGAGGGCCGGGAGTCGGCCAGAGCGCTTTCGGGGCAGGGGTATTCAGAGTGGGCTCAGACGGTAGGAAGCGGCTCCCAGGAGCACGGATGTCACAAGAGCAGCACGTCGGGTGAGCAGCCAGCCCGGGGCCTGGGATTGAGGGGGAGGGGAGCTGTGAGCACAGGCCAAGAGGGGCTGCAGCGGCTGCCTCTGCCACTCGCTGATGCACTCTGGGAGTGGGCAGCCCGGCCAGGGCGGCGGCTAGGGCTGGGGGGCGGGGTCTGCTGGGCCAGATGCCCTCCCCCACGCCTGCTGCCACGGAGTAAGCTCAGCTGGCCGTCTAGCCCACACAGAAGTGGGCGAAGGCTGAGACCGCTCCAGCAAGGCAAGCTGGGTGACCCCGCACAGCCCATCAGCACCAGCCTGGGCCCACACAGGCCCACTGCCCTCTCTCCTCTCCCCGCCCCAGAGCTTATGCCCACAGCAGGGCGCACAGCTGGGACTCTCCAGGCCAGCCCAGGCCTACCCGGCGCGCTTCCCCCTTCCGTGGCTTCCCTGGCCGGTGACGCGTATGCCCTGGGCAGAGCGAACAGCTGAACCAGGGACCCAACCCCCCTTTAGAAGCAGGGTGCTGGGTGCAGAGCGCTGGTCTCCTTTTGGGGTCCCTTGAAAACTGGCCAAAATGGGAGAAGTTGGCCCAGCACAGAACTCCCTTTTACTCTGAAGCCCAGTGGTGCACTCAGGTCACACCTGTGTGCGCGTGTGTGCCTGTGTGTGCAGCTCTGTGTCCCTGTGTGCACGTGTGCACTCACGTGTGTGCCTGTGCCGGTGAGCATGTGTCGGTGGGTGCACGTGCACGTGTGTGCCTGTGGGTGCAGTTCTCTGTGTGCGTGTTCCTGTGTGCACCTGTGTGTGTGGTGTGTGTGCGTGCACAGTCGTGGCGCACAGAGACCTGCACAAGCCCTCTTCGAGTGGCTGTACTGAGTGCCAGCCCCAGGTCTGACAGCCACGTCCTGCTGGAAGCTGCCCGCTTTGCTGGCATCCCGGCAGTTCCCGAGCTGCGGGAAGAGATGCAGCGGGCAGACTGTGCCCGCTGAGCCAGATCTTCCTGGCCGCTGCGGGGAGGCGGGGGTGCTTGGGAGAAAGCTGTCGAGGCGAGTATGGGGCCTCGCAGCCATTTATCACCCCCATCGCCCCGCTAAGAACGCCACCTCGCCCAGCCTCCTCCCTGCACCTGCTGGGCCTCAGGCTGGCAGATGGATGGGTTCATCCCCAGAGGCACAAAGGCCCTCGCTGAGCTGACGAGAGGGGACGGTCTCACTCCCGGGTGCCAGCGTACACATGGAGAGCTGCCAGGCCCCAGGCTGCCCATCCACCTGGGAGCACCTCGCCTCGGCATGCAGAGGTGGGGCAGCCCCGGGTCCCTCTTAGCTCACACGCCCTGGGCATGTATTATTGGTTAATATCCTACACATTCACCAAAGCCTCACCAACAGCCAGTTCCTATCCACTTGGCCTCCTAACAGCTCTCAAACACATCAGTGGGGTTTTTGACGGTGCTTTTCTATGTTCACTAAAGGGCCTCACCCAGAGGGCAGCCTCCAATCAGAAGAGGAAGTTGTTTGTCCCAAAAGGTGCTCTGAGGTTCCGGTTCCGAGTCCTGGCAGGCGCACGTTGGAGTGACTGCGGTGCCACCTGAGGGACTCAGCAAAGCACCTCTGCAGCACCAAGCCCGGTCCTCTGCACCCACAGAGGCTTGTTGAACGAATGAATGAGTGAACAAGTGCGTGAGTGAAAGACGAACCACAAGGCCACCCCCTGCGCTGACCCAGGCCCCTGGCCAATGGGGCTTTTCCCTCCAAGGGGGACTCCTGCCTGACCAGATGCTGACCCCGGCCCCCGGCCAATGGGCTTTTCCCTCCGAGGTGGACTCCTGCCTGACCAGACGCTGGCCTTTGGTTACCTGTTTTATAAGATCCATGGGATTCTGGAAACACACAGGGAATCCAACCGTTTGCAAGATGAAGTGTTCAGGCCGGAGTCAAGGAGAGAGTTGCCACGGGTCTGTGACCCTGAGGGGCTTTCGCACGGGACAGGGCAGGATGGGACGGGGCAGGAAAGGGCGGACCAGAGCTCTCCAGACCAGAGGGCGGCCGGAGGAGAGCAGACGTGGAGGCAGGCTTCTGCCTGGTGGGCTAAGGCCCCGCAGTCCCAGAGCTGGATCCCCCCGCATAACGGCTGGTCCACCCCTGCGTGTGGCCACCCAGGGGCTGTGACACCGACCCAGCTGGGACTCAGCGGCGGGAGACTCCCGTGAGCAGGGGGGCTGGTGCGCATGGTGGGGGCCCTCCCGGCCTGGGGGGCAACTGACAGCCCTGATGCAGGCTCCTCTCACTCACACCAAGGCAGCTGGAGTCTTGGTCAAACGCCGGTTCCACACCCAGCATTGTGAATGAAAAGTTGCTATTTTAAATTCCACCTCACAGGTAAGTGCACAGTTTTATTTCAGACCTTTTCTTGGAAAAGAAATTTGCATATGCTTTCAATGGAAAGTGGACACTTAAGACCAATGAACTGCACGGTTGCTTGTTTTGCAGGAGATGAGTGATGACAAGGCCTTTACCAACCTGTGGAGGCCACGCCACCTCACGGACACTTCCCCAAGGCTGGGGGCCTCGTGCAGCCTGGCCACGGAGCGTCCCCTGCCCCTTGCCCAGATGAGCCCACCCAGCCCTCGGGCCATCTCAATCCTGCAAGCACTGGCCCGTCTGCAGAATAAACCCGGGCAAAGGTAGACCGAGTGCGTGGCCACGCAGGAAGGGCCCGTAGACGCCCCAGTGCAGAGCCTGATCAGTAGATGGGGCCTCCCAACCTCAGGGCTACTGCCGACCAGGACCAGCACGGCAGGGCTGAGTCACCTGCTCGTCCACTGCCCCGAGGGCATCCCTGCTGTGGGAGCGCAGATAGCCGCACCTCGGAGGAAGGCAAACCAGGGGGACAGCCACCACAGGGACCCTAAGAAATCGGCCCTGGGCCCCAGCCCCAAGGGCACACCACAGGGTCCTGCTGCACGTGTCATGGCTCCTAGGACCAAGGACGGCCATGACTGTACAAACCACACGGCTTCCTAGAGGTGCCGCGGGAGCCCAGGCCCAGTGGGCCCTGTCCCAGATGCTGCCCAGCCACCTCGGGGCGGGTTCCACCCCCGCGTGCACGCCCTTTGGGGGTCACAGCCTGGCCTGGCCTTGACGAGTCTAGACTGGGCGCCAGGAACGGGTGATGAGAAGCGGTCGCTTTGTCAGAATCCCAGCACGGGGGTAGTCGGAGGCCCGCGGCTTCTCCAGAAGCATGAGTCTCGAGTCTGTCTTCTACTTCCGACTCACTTCCCCACGTTTTCCCCACAACACGATGTCACGGCTCCAGCAAACCACCACGTGGCCGGCGTCCAGCGTGACCCTGAGCCCCTCACCACGCCCCGACTCCAAGTCGGATGGACCTCCTGTGCCTCCTCTGGGGTCAGGAGACCCTCGGACGACCCCTCCCGTTAGAGACGCATCAGCCTGCAATCAAAATCTCCCCAGGGGCCCCGTTTTGTCCCTCCCCGGCTCCTTCCTCCCCTGGCATCTCTGTGAGGAAGCACAGATGCTCTAACCTTGGTGGGGAGAGGAGAGTTTACAGGGAGATCCCATCTCTCCAGGAAATACAGGCTCCCCTTTGGGGCTGTGGCCTCTCTGCGGACGGGCGGCAGTGAAGACAGAGTTCCGTACGGCGGGGCAGGGGCTTGTGTGCAGCCGAGAAGAGCCGGCACACCCGCACGACAGCGCGCCCCTGCCCCGCGGCCTCGCCCAGGCTCACCCAGACCTTCACCCCGAGGCTGGACACCAGTTTCTGATGACCGACGTTTTGGTCGCCAATTTCTCCAACCCACAGAAAATTAGAAGGTGGATGTGCAGCTAGAAAACAGCACAAAAAGAGCAGCAAAAAACATGTTCGAGGAAAGATACAAGAAGGTGATTTTTAAAGAGTCACAAGATGCCAAAAAGCCGAGTAGTTTGGGCTCGGCTTGCCGGTGCCCACGATCCTGCAGACGTGGGCCTCCCGCGCCCTCCCGGCACAGGGTGGGGTCAGGGCCTCCGCCCTGAGCTGGTTCCCAGGTGTTTAAATGGGTTTCCGTGTGCTGTCTAAGAATGCCAGGAGGACACCCACCACGTACTAAGGCACACGTGGCTCTGCTCCGGGGCTGGTTTCCTGGGAGACCCAGGCAAGGCTCTCGAGTCCCCATGGCCAAGCCCCAAACGGCCGCAATGCTGGCCCCCTCCTCCCCCTTCCAGTTCAACAGGCTGGATTATTATTCTGGAAAAGGGATGGGTCTATTTTTGGCCAAACTGAATAGAATTAAGGAATGACATTATTTTGAGATGGAGCATAAGACTTCTGTTCTCTTTTATGCTTCCAAAAATAAGAGTCAAAGAACTGAGCAGAGCCGGGAGCCTGCATCCTCGTGGGTGCTCAAGTCTGTGGTTTCCAGGATGAGCGTCTTGGCCAGGATACAAAAACCACATGACGCAGCGATGAGGGTGGCCAGGACAAGAAGCTCCCCAAAAGCTTCTGGGGGGAGAGCCAGAGCTGACCCCGCTTCCAGAGGAAGGCACAGCGACCGCCACGAGACTGGGGTCCAGCCCCCCGCCGGCCGCGGGCAGGGAGGTGGCAGGCTGGGGGTTTGCTGGGACAGCCCTGGGCCTCTGGACCTGCAGGACCATCGGCGCCCTGCCTCTCCTGCGACCCTCGCAGGTTTCTTCTTGTGAGGAGGCCTCAGACCTGGAGAGCCAGCCTGGCCCCCAGCGGCCTCCGCTGGATGGAGAACTGAGGGCCTGAATTACCTGCTGGCCTGTGACCCCTCAGGATTCACACACACACACACACAGTGAATCCATAAGCGTTCTAGGGAAAAATGAGTGAATTTATTCATAATTCTGGAGCAGCAAGAGACCCACATGTGTGTGTATGACACAGGTCTTCACTCTCCATTTTCTATCCTCAGGCAGTTTTAATGTCTGAAACTTGCATACGAATTGCGTTTTCATGCCAATAGGGATTATCTGGGTATGAGAGTATATGGGCTATTTTCTGTTTTCTTCTTTATACTGCTGTTTATTTTTTTAAAGCGTCTTTTAAATGAGATGTAAAAGAGGACCAAGCTATTCCTACTTACTTCACTAGACCTCCCCTACCGTCTGCCAACTCACGTCTTAAGGGGCCTGGACCCATGTTTCTCACGCTCAGTATGAACAACCTCTTTTTCATTTAAAAAATTTATTTATTTATTTATTTTTGGCCACGTCGGGTCCTCACTGCTGTGCGTGGGCTTTCTCTAGTTGAGGTGTGCGGGCTTCTCACTGCGGTGGCTTCTCTTGTTGCGGAGCATGGGCTCTAGGCACATGGGCTTCAGTAGTTGTGGCTCGCAGGCTCAGTAGCTGTGGCTCGCGGGCTCTAGAGCGCAGGCTCAGTAGTTGTGGCGCACGGGCTTAGTTGCTCTGCGGCACGTGGGATCTTCCCGGACCAGGGGTCGAACCCGTGTCCCCTGCACTGGCAGGCGGATTCTTAACCACTGCACCACCAGGGAAGTTCCCTGAACGACCTTTTTTAAAAAATATATATATTCTCACGCAGCCCAAGAATATGGTCCTGGAACCCAGTCTGGAAAGCACTGGAAACATTGTCTTAGGAAATTAAGATCTTCCTCTGAGAAAATGGCTACACAGATGGAGGTGTGTCCACTCTGCAGCTGGTCAAGAGGCTTTCACAGGCCACCGTACGAGGAAAGCAACTTCTCACAGGGCTGCGGCCCTACAGGGTGGGCTCGGGGACCACGGGACCCTCAGGCCTCAGCAGGAGAAGCTGAGCATCGGATGCGACTCCCCTAGCCCACGCGGTTGTCCCGGCCCAGCCCCCGAAGGCACCGTCTGAGCAGGGAAGGGAGGGTGTGAGACCACAGTCCCACGTGCAGGGGAGGGGGCCGTGCTCTGCGGCCCACGCCATCCTCGCGCCCCATCAGGCACACACAGCACCACTCAGCGGGAGGGCAGACGGGGGAGAGGCGCTGAACTGCACCCCAACGCTGTGCTCACACAGAGCCTGGCCGGGCTGCAAACACCCGGAGCCCAACCTCAGAGGCGCCTGTGACTGCTGCCCCCGCGAGGGCTCCACAGAACCACCCACCGCCACTGCTGAGAGCAAGCGGACTAGGGCCACCCCCTCCCCAGGCCACGTGTCCCCCGGCGGAGCCAGTGCCAGCCGCGACCGAAAAGGCTCCTGTGTCGCCTTCTGCAGGTGTCAGGAACCGCCGCCCCCAGACAGAGTGCCGCGGTCTCTCAGAGACAGCTCCGTGGTGAAGGGAGCAGTGGCCCCGTGGGTACCTGTGCCTGGGGACCTGATGCCTCAGGCTCGTGGTGGGGGGAGGGTAATGTACTAAGGAGCACACTGATGCCCCCACTTGAGAGAAACACAGTAAAGGCAAAAGGACGGATAGCAAGATGCAGCAAAGGGCGTTCTGATCACTCGGTTAACCTGTGATGAGCCAGGGGCCACCAGTTAAATGTCCCAACGCCAGTTGCCACTGCTCGATGGAACTCGGCCGGAGGAGGGGATTCTGCTTCTCCTCTCTGTCGCCAGAGGGAAGGTGCAGCGACCCGGGAGCAGGCACGGGGCGAATGAATGACAGCTTGGCTGGTCTACTTCCAGGCCCTGAGCCCACCCCTTGCAGGCTGAGGCTGGGGTGGCCGCCCTGCTCTGAGTTCTCTGGGTCCAGGGGGCTCACACCCTCTGCCCCTCGCCACAAAGGGCCACCACCAGCACAGACACCCCACCACGCAGGAAACCCGGTGCGGGCGCGCAGGGGAGAGAAGGGTGAGGCCCGGTCAGCGCAGGTGGGGGCCACGTGGGGTGGGAAGGGGCGGGGCCGGAGCGGGCACAAGCAGCAGTCAGCCGAGGCCTCAGACCCAGGGCGGGGCCTCCTCGTCTCAGCATCTGCGAACCGCGTGAAACAGCCCTGGCAAGGCCTCCCTTTCACTGCACACGGGGCGGCTTCGGGCCCCGGACACGGAGCAGAGCAGGGCGGGGCTGGCGGGTGAAGGGGTTACTGGAACGGGAACTGTCACTGAGGCTCAAAGCTTCCAAGGATCCGAGGCCGAGCCGGTGCCCCGGCGGGCCTTCCTGGCCGTGTGACCCAGCAGCCCGGACGCCCTTCCCCCGGGGCCCGAAACGGGCAGAGACGCCCGAAGGGAAGGGAGCATCGTGCTGGGCCGGCCCGGGGCCACGCGGGAGGAAGGCGGGAGCTCCTGGCACGTGTTCTGAGCGTCCGGCCTCCTCTGGAAGCGGCCGCCCATACTTCCCGGGCGCTGAGGAGGCAGGTGAGGGGGCGGCCTGCTACCTGGAGCAGGTGGGGGGCACCGTTCTCCCCACCAGCCGGATTAGCCCGGAGGGCCCACCGGCTTTCCGAGCCCCGGCGTCTGCTGCGAGCCCAGGCCTCTGAAGGGAGAGGACGGTGCAGACGGAGGCTGTCATGGAGACGACCCAGCGCCCCAGGGGCAGGGAGCTGAGGGCTCGGTGACAGCACGCAGTCTGGCTCTGCCGCGGCGGTGACAGCGTGGACACGGCCAGCTGTCGCCGCCCACCTCTCCTCCCCACGGTCCCAGATGGCGCCCGCTTCTCCCCGACCGGTGTCCAGCAGGCCCTGCCCAGCCCCACCACCCCCCCCCACCCCCCCCCCCCACCACGGCCACAGGCGCGGACCCTCCCGACGGGGAGCCAGCGGCTCAGGACCAGCAGCTGTCTGGCTGCAGACACGCCCTCCTTTGTCGCAGTTTCTCCGAATTCTGGGACTCGCTGCTGCGGACTTTCTGGGCGTTTGCAGCCTCGGGTCCCCACTGGCCGAGGGAAGGGAGGCATCTCACGGATGCCAGGATATGGCATTTAGAGGCCTGAGACCACCCAGACCGCACACCTAGGGCCAGGGGCTCGCTGGGCTACAAGGAGAGGCACGGACATCAGCCACGTGGGTGAGGAGGCGTGGCTGGAGGTGGGACCACAGGACAGTGCGGGCACCCCGCACAGACACTGCTGACCACACGGCCTCTTCCATGCACATAAACAGCCCGAGGGCTGCAGCACCGGGACCACCCATCCCAGAGACAGGGGGATTCAGTACATGTATTCAAGGAACAATCCCCTCCCCTCAAGGGGTCTATGTTCTAACGTGGGAGACTGAAGATGAACAATCGATGGGAATAACAAATGGAAAAGTAGAAAAAATGCAAGATTGTAGCCTTAAATGTATGGACGGTTACGTTCAAGTAAATGGATTAACATTCCAATTAAAGAGCAGGCATTTTCAGGCTGGATTTTAAAAAGCAAGAGTCAACCATGTGCTATTTATAAAGATACCACTTCCCACTTAAACGTACAGAGGTGAGAGGTTAAGGGTGGAAAACGGTTGCTCACACAAGCACCAACTAAAGAACCAGGAAGCCACGTTAACATCAAAGGAGACTTGAAGCCAAGGAACGTTATCAGACATTTCTTAGGGATAAAAGGTTCAAGTCACCCAAAGGACACGGCAGTAGCAAATGTGTATGCAGCCAAAATCAGACCCAGTGTCTGAAGCAAAACCAACAACAAAAGGAAGAAACAAACTCACCAACAGAGCTGGCGATTTCATCATTCCTCTTTGTCACTGACAGACAGAAAAGGAGAGAAAACATGAAACACTGACATCAGGAGTAAAACGGAGGCATCACTACAGACACTGAAAGAAAAATAACCCCTTTATGCCAACAAACACAGCAACTTGGATGAATGAGGTAAGTTCCATTTCTTGAAAGACACAAATTACCAAAACCAACACAAGAAGAAATGGAAACTCTGAATACCCCATATCTATCAAAGAAATCGAATTCGTCATTAAAACCTTCCCACAAAGAAAATTCCAGGCTCAAATGGCTTCACTGGTGACATTTAGCAAACATTTAACAGAGAAATAACACCAACCTCACACAAACTTTTTCAGGAAACAGAGGAGGAGGGAACACCTCCAACCCCTCTTATGAGGCTGGCATAAACCTGATACTAAAACCAGACAAGGACATCACAAGAAAAGAAAATCTAGACCAATATCCCTAGTGAGTATAAATGTAAAAATCATGAAATATTAGCAAATGGAATTCAGCAATATCTAAACATGACCCTAACAATGTGAGATTGGAATACTGTTCCAAAGTCAACCAGTGCAGTTTAACACATTGGCAGAATAAAGGAGGTTATCTCCACAGATACAGAAAAAGCATTTGGCAAAATTCAACAACCATTAATGACTTAAAAACAAAAAACTCAGCACACTACGAAAAGAAGGACACTTCCTCAATCTGATAAGGGAATCTCTGAAAAAGCTCAGCTGACATCATACTTTATTTTATTTTGGGGTCTTCGTTGCTGCATGTGGGCTTTCTCTAGTTGCAGCGAGCGGGGGCCACTCTTCGTTGCGGTACATGGGCTTCTCATTGCGGTGGCTTCTTTTGTTGTGGAGCACGGGCTCTAGGTGCGCAGGTTTCAGTAGCTGCGGCACACAGGCTCTGCGGCACACAGGCTCTACAGCGCAGGCTCAGTAGTTGTGGCGCGCGGGCTCAGTAGTTGTGGCTCATGGCCTCGAGTGCAAGCTCAGTAGTTGTGGCGCACAGGCCCAGTTGCTCCGCGGCATGTGGGATCTTCCAGGACCAGGGCTCGAACCCGTGTCCCCTGCACCGGCAGGCGGATTCTTAACCACTGCGCCAACAGGGAAGTCCCTGACATCATACTTAATTGTGAAATATTGAACACTTTCTCCCTAAGATCAGGAAAAAGGCAAGGATATCTGCTCCCACCACCTCTCTTCAACCTTGTGTTGGATGTCTAGACAGGATGAAAAGGCATAAAGTTGTAAAAAGGAAGAAATACATCTGTCTTTTATTCACAAGTGACATAGAAAACCCTGGGATATCTAAAAATAAGACACTAGAATAGGCGTGTTCAGCAGGGTTTTAGGATAGTCAATATGCAACAATTTATTTTTTAAACATAAAATATGTAGGGATAAGTTAAAATATGTGCAGTCCCTGCACACTGAAAACTACGAAGCCATGCTGACAGAAATCAAAGACCAGAATAAATGCATGGCATGCCATGTTCATGGACTGGAAAACCAAAATGTTAAAAGGTCCATTCCTTTGTAACTGACCAACAGTTTCATGCAATCCCAATCAATATCTCAGCCAGCTTATTTTAGGAACTGACAAAATGATTCTAAAATGTACATAGAAAGGCAAAGAATCTAGAATAGTCAAAACAATTTGGAAAAAGAACTAAGTTGGAGGGCAAACATATCAGTTTTCAAGACCTATTTTAAAGCTACAATAATCAATACAGTGTGGTATTGGTGTAAAGATAGAGAAAGAGATCAATGGAACAGAATAGAGTCCAGAAATAGGCCCACGATTATAAGTTCAACTGACTCTCAAGAAAGATGCCAAGGAACTTCAATGGGGGAAAGGATGGTCATTTCAACAAGTGGTTCTAGATCAAACAGACGTCATATTGCAAAGCAGGAGGGAGAGGAAGAGGGGAAAGAGGGAAATGAGAGGAAATAGGGAGGAGGAGGGAGGGAGGGAGGGAGGGAGGAATGGGAGGAGGAAAGAAGAGACAGAACTTTGGCCCTTACTTCTTATCAATACAAAAATCAACTTGAAATGGAGCATAAACAAAATTAACAGCTAAAACAAACCCACAAAAGTTCCAGAACAAAGGGAAAAAATCTTTATGACCATGAGTTAGGTAAATATTTCCTAGAAAGGGCACAAAAGGAACAAACCATAAAGGAAGAAACTGATGAAAAACTGGACTTCACCAAAATTAAAAACGTCTGCTTTTCCAGAATCACCATTAAGAACTGAAAGGGAGTGATACGAAATGCAGCACTGGTTCCCACCTCCCAGCACATGACCAGATTGGCTGTCAAGGGATACAGGGAAACTTCCTGGGGTGGTAGAGAGACTCCACACTTGACTGCAGTGGTGGTTATACGACTATATACATCTGTCAAAACTCACTGAATCACATCCTTACAATTGATTCATTTTGTTTTATGTTAATTACACTTCAATAAAACTGATTTTAAAAATTAACTCTATTTCTATGTACCAGCAATGAAAAAATCTAAGAACAAAACTATAAAAATAATGCCACTTATAACAACATCAAATAAACATAAAATACTGGGCGATACATTTAATAAAAGATGTACAAGACCTGTTTACTGAAAATTGCAACCCATTGCTGAGAGAAACTAAAGCAGACCTACATAAATGGAGAGACATACCATGTTCATGGATTGAAGACTCAGTATCACTAAAATGTCCATCCTCCCTAAAATTGATTTGTAGATTTAATACAATCCCAATCAAAATATCTGCAGACATTTTTGTAGAAATTGGCAAGCTGATTCAAAATTTGTAAGAAAATACAAAGGATCTAGAATTGCCAAAATAAATGTGGAAAATGAACAAGGTTGGATGATGTACGCTACCTCATTTCAAGATTTACTATAAAGCTACAATAATAAAGATGGCATGTCATCAGTATAAGGAAAGATAAAAAGAGACTCCAGAAATAAACTTACATATGTAGATCAACTGACTGTTGACAAAGTTGCCAAAGTAATCCAGTAGAGAAAGAAAAGTCTCTTCAAAGAATGCTGCTGAAATAACTGGGTACCCACACAGGGAAAAATGAACTCCCCTGCCTCACACTCCACACAAAAATTAATTTGAAAGTTATCCTAGATCCAAACTTGACGTTAGGGTAAACAAGGATTTCCTAGACAAGACACAGAAATGACTAATCAAAACAGATCCATCCAAGGACTTGAATCCAGAACGTTTAAAGAACTCTTACAACTTGATATTAATGACACACACACAACACAAAATGGGTGAGAGACTTGCACAGTCACTTCACGCAACAACTGCACAAAAGGCCAATCAGCAAGTGAAACAGTCATCTACAGCCTTAGTCATCAGGGAAATGCAGATATTCCTAAGACCAAACTTTCTCTTTGTTTCTTTTGTTCATCACGTTTGGAAATGCCCCTCGTCTGCCAACATAAGAGGCATAATTTGGGGGTAACTGTATAGTCCTCCACAGCAACCGATGTGGCCACGCCTGCTGGACAGATCCTGCAGAGCCTCTGCAGTACCAGCTGGCCACCCTCTGGCCAGCATATGCCTTTACCCCAGACCCCATGAGCACTCCCAGGACCCAGCCAGAAAGGAGAGCAGGGCTGGGCTGCGTCTGCCCCCGGCACGCTCCATCACAGTCCCTGAAGGAGATGGCGACACCCGTCGGTCACAATGCCCCCAGCTGGGGCTGGTCTAAGCACACCCACATTGACTCCTCCGTTGTCTCTTTCTGTCTAGTTTAGTTAAGTCCAACAAGCATTTACTGAGAGCTTCTTAGGTGCCAGGCCCTGTGGAGTCCAGAGTGAACACAAGGCAGCCCCGCCACCGTGGCTCTTCCAGAAGTGGAGAAAAACCCCTAGAGAAGGTGTCTCTGCACTGGCCTGGGTCCCATACCAGGGCCACCCACCCAGGGCTGCCGCACCCAGGACCAGCACACCAGGACCACCCCATCCAGGACATCCATCCAGGGTCACCCACCCAGGGCCACCCACCCCAGGCCCCCAACACCAGGAGGCCCAGGGGCAGAGGCGCAACCCATCTCAGAACTGCCCCCACCGCACTCCTCTTGAGGCCTGTCCTGCGGGAGCCATCATTTGCTCGTTGACAAGATGGAAAGTGACTGCACTTGGGAGAGAAGGAACTGCTGACTGAAGTGTAATTAACAAACCTTCGGAACCTTTCAATTAACACGTCTGCACATGAGTGAACCTGCATTCTCTGGGGCATCGCTTTTTTTTTTTTTTTTTTTAATTAAAAGCAACTTGAGTTCGTTTTGTAAAGGCTTCTACAGATTCCACTGGACACAGCTCCTAGGTCCAAGGCCAGGCCCACCCCACCTGGCTCCGGGCGACCACTGCCCCCTTGGCCCCCTCAGCCCACAGTACTCTCACTCCAAGCTGCACACGGGGCCAGAAGACGTGTGTCATCCCCGGGGGAGGGTGGGCAGGACAAGGCCCTGCCACTGGAAGTGATAAGCCCCAAGTTAAGCTGTGCTGAACAAACCTTGCCTCCCAGCCCGATGCACAGCTCTGCGAGCTGCCACCTGTGGCTCTGACCTTCCCTGCAGCTCGGCATGGCGCCTCCGGCCTCAGAGCTGGTAGACACAGCCCGTGCAGGCTCCAGGCCTGCCTGTGTGCATGAGACGGCCATTCCTAACCTGCGGCCCCTGCAGACTGGACCCTCCAGTGGGAGGTACGTGGGTCTCCACGCCCCCGCCATCCCAGCAGAGAAGGGGGCAGGAGGCAGAGCCCCACACGGGGTCAGTCGCCGGTTTTGCCTCCCCACCCAAACCCTGGGCCTCGCCCCACGTCCAGGGCGTCCCCTGCAGGAGACCATGGGGTCCTTCAGAGACAGAACCTCCCGGGGCCTCGACGACTCCAGACACTCCTTCAAGACGCAAGGAAACAGAACACCGGCGGCAACAGCCCATGAGGGTTGCCCACCCCCGCCCCGGGAAGGCCAGAGCCACCACGGCACCTGCACCTTCACGGGGACAAGGGGTCCACAAAGGCGGGACAGCCAGGGCAGCGGCCTGTGAACCCGGCCTCGGCGTGCACCCCCCAGGCACACACATTCACACACATGCCGGTGCACACACGCACACCCAGGTTAACCCCAGAACCCCAGGCAGAGCCCAGGTGCCCTTAGAGTTCTCAACCCTGGAGCCCCCAAAGCAGGCGCTGGAGTCGGCAGAATGAGCCAAGCAAGGCCAGGCTGCGGCGCCTGGTGCAGGGGACACGGGGGGACCTGGGGCCTGGCCTACTGCTGACACCCACGGGGGCCAACGCTTCTCGGAGCCTCTTCCGCCCCGTCTGCACCTTTCTGGGCCCAGAAGCCTGGCCAGGGGCAGAGACCCCCAAAGGCACTCGGAAGCGACACCGCCCGCCCCAGCCCAGCAGCTACGGCCTCGATGCGCTCCCCAGCTGCAGCCACAGAAAAGCCAAGCTCCCTGTTCTCACTGCTGGGGACAGTGTCACCCCCAGGGGACACGTGGCAATGCCTGGAGGCATGATGAGTTGTCAGGAACACGGAGCAGGGTGTGCTCCTGCATCAGAGTCAGCTGCTGACAGCCCCCTCCCCCACCGCGCACGGGATGGCCCTGCCCCCCGGGGCGACTGGGCCCAGCGCCAGCACTGCTGCCTCTGCCCAGGTTGGAAGCAGCCCCGCTCCATGCAGCACAGGGCAGCCTCCACTCTCAGGCCTGTGGACGTCCGGGGGTCCTACGGGCACAGCCTGGCACTGCCAGCCCCAGGACCCTCTGCGGAGGGAGGCCGCCCTGGCCCTATGTGCGGGCATCCCATCGACCAGACTCTCGGCTCCAGTCAGACGTGTGTTTCATAACCAGCCCACGTGCAAGAGCTTCCAGCCTAACTCAGGGAAAGGACTTTCGGGGCAGTGGTGCCCGCAGCTGCCGAAACCCCTCCCTCACACCTGTGCCTCCTTCAATCGGGCTGGGCAGCCGCCCTGGGCCTGCAGCTGCTGCTCCCTGGCTCGTCCTAAAGCCAAGCTTTCTGCGCCTCTTTCTCCGGTGACCAGCGGGCCTGACCTGAATGTCCTGACAGCCCAGAACAGAAGGCACATGCGTCAGAGAAGGGGGAACGGAGTCAGCAAGGACGGAAGCCCAGGTCTGACCGTCCACAGGGACATAGGTCCCTGCTGCCCAGGGAGGTGGGGTTGCCCTACGCCTGGCCCCCCAAGGCCGGGGCCCTTGCCGCCTGACACAGAAAGCACTGTGGAAGGAACAGTGCCCTGGGCCTTAATTCAGCAGAGTGGTCGTGCTGTCCGGGGCGAGTTAGGGCCCTGGAAGGCCTCTCTCTGAGGTGTCTTACTGCTTGCCCCGAAGTGGGCCCTTCAGGAGAGTCATGGGCATATAGCCCCCTCACCCCATGTTCACTCAGTTCCCGCCCTACCCAGGTGATGTCGAGTCACGTGAGATACAGGAAGGAACCTAGGAGGTAAAACCCCGCCCCATGGGATGTTCACTCTGGGGCCAGGGGCTGAGATGAACGCAGATGGCACAGGCTATGCAGTACACAGTTGCCAGGGTTAAGTGCCAGAAAGCAAAGCAGGACAGGAGCCTGGCAGGGGCCCGGTGGGTCCCCAGGCACAACTGTAAAGTGGGCCTCCCGGGAGAAGGACGTGCAAAGGTTTGAAGGAGACATGGTGATCCGTGCTCTGGCCAAATCACTGCCCCACCCTGCTGCCAAAACACTGGGCCAGCTGCTCTCCTGGCCGCTGGGGGGATCGGGCCATGCGATGCTCTGGGCAGGAGCTGTGGGCAGATGCCACACAGAGAGCCACCCCTGGGTGCTAGGTGGGCCATTGGCGTGGAGGACGCCCAGTAGAGAGCATCACGTTGGACTCCTAGCAGAGAATGAGGGGATGCCCTTGGGATACACTGCCCTGCAGAGGTCAGAGGCACACGTGGAGGGGCGGGGACCAGGGTGCTGGGTGCTGGGTGCAGGTGGAGGGGCGGGGACCAGCGTGCTGGGTGCAGGTGGAGGGGCGGGGACCAGGGTGCTGGGTGCAGGAGGTGGGGCGGCGACCAGCATGCTGGGTGCAGGAGGAGGGGCGGGGACCAGGGTGCTGGGTGCTGGGTGCAGGAGGAGGGGCAGGGACCAGGGTGCTGGGTGCAGGAGGAGGGGCAGGGACCAGGGTGTTGGGTGCAGGAGGAGGGGCGGGGACCAGGGTGCTGGGTGCAGAGGAGGGGCGGGGACCAGGGTGCTGGGTGCTGGGTGCAGGAGGAGGGGCAGGGACCAGGGTGCGGGGTGCAGGTGGAGGGGCGGGGACCAGGGTGCGGGGTGCAGGAGGAGGGGCGGGGACCAGCGTGCTGGGTGCAGGAGGGGGGGCGGGGACCAGGGTGCTGGGTGCAGGAGGAGGGGCAGGGACCAGGGTGCTGGGTGCAGAGGAGGGGCGGGGATCAGGGTGCTGGGTGCAGGTGGAGGGGCGGGGACCAGGGTGCTGGGTGCAGAGGAGGGGTGGGGACCAGGGTGCTGGGTGCAGGAGGAGGAGGAGCGGGGACCAGGGTGCTGGGTGCTGGGTGCAGAGGAGGGGCGGGGACCAGCGTGCGGGGTGCAGGAGGAGGGGCGGGGACCAGGGTGCTGGGTGCAGGAGGAGGGGCGGGGACCAGGGTGCTGGGTGCAGGAGGAGGGGCGGGGACCAGGGTGCTGGGTGCAGGAGGAGGGGCGGGGACCAGCGTGCTGGGTGCAGGTGGAGGGGCGGGGACCAGGGTGCTGGGTGCAGGAGGAGGGGCGGGGACCAGCATGCTGGGTGCAGGTGGAGGAGCAGGGACCAGGGTGCTGGGTGCAGGAGGAGGGGCGGGGACCAGCGTGCGGGGTGCAGGTGGAGGGGCGGGGACCAGGGTGCTGGGTGCAGGAGGAGGGGCGGGGACCAGGGTGCTCAGTGCAGGAGGAGGAGCAGGGACCAGGGTGCTGGGTGCAGGTGGAGGGGCGGGGACCAGGGTGCTGGGTGCTGGGTGCAGGAGGAGGAGCAGGGACCAGCGTGCTGGGTGCAGGAGGAGGGGCGGGGACCAGGGTGCTGCGTGCAGAGGAGGGGCGGGGACCAGGGTGCTGGGTGCAGGAGGAGGAGCAGGGACCAGCGTGATGAGTGCAGGAGGAGGGGCAGGGACGAGGGTGCGGGGTGCAGGTGGAGGGGTGGGGACCAGGGTGCTCGGTGCAGAGGAGGGGCGGGGACCAGGGTGCTGGGTGCAGGAGGGGGGGGGCATGGGGTGCCCGGAGCCTATGGGAGGGAGGGACACAGGCAGCCCATGCTTTGGAAGGTAGAGCGAAGGTGACATGAAGGGCGGGGAGGGGCTGCCACGTGGCAGAGGGCTCCCGGATGGGTCTAGGGGCATTTGAAAGGAAGAGGTCAGCGAGCCAGGAGACTCCAGGGGTGCAGGTGTGAATGCGTTCAGGAGATACCTGTGATATACGAGCCAGAGACTGGACAGAACAGTCTGGAACGTGTGAAGCAGGTCCGGGCTGCAGATAAAACCTGGAGTCGCCGGCACATGGATGATATTTGAAAGTGTGAGACTGTCCGCACGAGCGCAGCAGAAAAGGAGGGAGTGGGCAGGAGCCCCAGGTGCTCCAGCGTCACCGTGGCGGGGAGGGGAGAAGGGTCCTAGGAGGGGCCGAGAAGGAACCGCAGGGCAGCGGGCGTCCTGGAAGCTGCGGGAAGAGAGGGAAGCTGGGAGGGGCCCAGAGGGTCAAGCTCTGCCGTGGGTCCAGGACAAGGGAGCCGAGAACTGGGCGTCAGACTTCGCCCCATGCAGGGAGCCCTCACCAGGGCTCCGAGGCCGTGGGGACAAATCCTGGCTCCTGCAGGCTCAGGGGAGCATCGGAGGGCAGGCCTGGCACCTGAGAGAACAAAGTGCTGTCAAGGAGTCTTGCTGAAAATGGGGAGCCAAGGAATGAGGCCACGGCATCAAGCGAAGCTTCTCAACACGGGCAGCGTGAGGCAGGCGTTTGCTCTCTCCCCAGCCCCACATCGAACGTCTTCTGCACACCTGGCGTTCGTCTCTACCCTGGGGACACCAAAACACATGGTTCACTCCTGTCCACCCTCGGGGGCCTGTGATGTGACGAGTCAACAGTTATGAAACGTGCACTCGGCACAGTGCACAGCTCAAGCTCAGCCCTGGAGTCCCGGGAGCCTGACCTGCAGGCTTCTCGCCTCCACCCAGAGCCGGTACCTTGGACAGCTCTTCCCCAGCCCCAGAATTGCCGGGTGGGAGGCTGGACACCAGTGGGGTTTTTTAAATATTCTTGTAAACTTTTGATTAGAGTATAACAAACGTACAGAAAACGTGCACATCTGACAAGCGTTCAGCTCAAACAACAGGGCACCCTGGTGCCCCCCCAGGGGGACATGGGCTTGACATCTTGTGGCACAGACCAGCACCCTGGCTTCTGTGCTTGTCAGCACGGAGTCAGCAGCGGGGACCCTCGCTCCCTCGGCAGCAGGTTAAGAGGTGCACCGTGTGGGGTGCGGCCATGAGGCCTTCACTCTCACGGCACAGAGGATACACAGAACGAAGACCCAAGGACTCGCTCGTCCGAGTAACGTCGGTGGACGCTTGGTCCGGTTCCAGCTTCCGGCTACCACACGTCGTGCTGTGCGGACTCCCGTGTGTGCGTCTCTGGGTGCACGGATGTACACGTTTGGATGGGTCCCACCTAGGAATGCAAGCCTGGGCTGCAGGTGTCCATGCCCCCAGCCAAAGACCACCAGAGACAGCATAAGGCTGCACATACCCGTGTACCGTCCTCGCAACAGGGAGAACAGGGGCATCTCCGTGAGGGTCAGGGTTTGCGCTCACGTCAGTGACCTTCAGGAGGGTTCAAGCAGCACAGCCCCACGCTGTCTGGAGGCTGCGTGACTTCACGATTGGGCAGCTTAAGCCCACTACAGAGGCTGAGAAGGAGTGAAGCGAGAACTGCAACTGGCAAAGCAGGACCCAGGACCCAGGAAGTCCGGTCACTTGGGCCTGGACAATGGTCACGCTTCTGTCTGCGCTCCAAAAGGCTTATGGAGGGCTCCTGTGTTTGTCTTGACCCACCACGGTCAGAGGGGTCTGTTGCGGGCGCTCTGTGAAATCGTTCACGTGCAGCAGGAGAATGCCAGGGCCAGCGGCGAGGTCCAGGCGAGCTCCTGGACGTCAGGGCTGTGCTCTCTCTCAGAAATGGTGCGCCACGCAGCTTCCCAAGTGGTTGTATCAATTCACACTCCCTCCCGCCTGCAGTGCACAGAGCAGGTGCACAGTAGGTACATTCAGTTAAACAAAGGCAGTGATGGGGGACCCCAGAGCCTTACGCCAGCGAGCAGTGTGGTCAGCTCTGTGCTTTATTTTTTTTTAACATCTTTATTGGAGTATAATTGCTTTACAATGGTGTGTTAGTTTCTGCTGTATAACAAATTGAATCAGCTATACATATACATATGTCCCCATATCCCCTCCCTCTTGAGCCTCCCTCCCACCCTCCCTATCCCACCCCTCTAGGTGGTCACAAAGCACTGAGCTGATCTCCCTGTGCTGTGCGGCCGCTTCCCACTAGCTATTTTACATAGATAGCTCTGTGCTTTAAAAGATCATTATCTCCCAGTAATGGTGAGCACACCTGGCACCCAGATCTTGGTTTCTAACACCTTCCCCAGTAGAAGGACCAGGGCTCCCTGGAGAACTGGCTGATTCTAGGGTTGGGTCAGGGAATATACACGATGAGCCTAGAGCATCTTCTAGTCCCAGAAGGTAAGGAAGTGCTCAGAAAGAAGCAAAGACAGAAAACAGTGAGGACAGCAGGCCAGAGGGACACAGGAGCCAAGGGAAGAGCTTCCAACGGCTAAAGCTGGACAATCTGACAATGGCTAAAGCTGGACAATCTGACCAAAAACTAAATAAACACACACAATAGTATTGGATCGCAATGCAAAGCATAAAACAAACATCCATGAGTCCACGTGGGTTCAAATGAATGACTGAAAAACAAAGTAAATGGGAAGAATACACAAATCTTCTGGGTAGAAGGATTCCAAATAATCTTATGTAACTACCTTCCCCTAAAGGAGGTGGACCCTAACCCCCCACCCTTTAAGTGTGGGCAGTGCAGTGTAACTTCCTTCCAAAGAGCACAGTGTGGACAGGGGGGCCGAGTAACCTGACAGCGGAGACCCCTGACGGACAGGACCTCGGCCAGGTGATCAAGGTCAGCGTCAGCAGCAATAAGTTGTGCTGAGAGTATGGACCTTGACAGGACGTGACGAGAAGGGCACCTTTCCTGTGATTTTCCTCCCAAAGACCCATAACCCAAGTCTGGCCATGAGAAAAACGTCACAAATCCCAGCTGAAGGATATTCTACAAAATACCCGACCAGCTATTCTCAAAACCGTCACGGTCGTCAAAAGAAGGAAAGTCTGAGAAGCTGTCACAGCTCACAGGAGCCTAGAGAGGGACAGCTAGATGTCATGTGGGATTCTGGGTGGGATCCTAAACAGAAAAAGGATATTCAGTAAAAACAGGTCAAACCTCAATGAACTACGGCTTCAGTTACTGAGAGATTTCACATGTCACCTTGACTGGCCCTGGGCACCCAGATTAAAGTGTTCTGGGCGTGCCTGTGAGGGAGCTTCCGGATGAGATTAGCAGTTGAACTCGGGACTCAGAAGGGTAGGTGGCCCTCCCAGATGTGGGTGGGTGTCAACCAGTGCCCTGAGGCCTCAACAGAACAGAAGGCGGAGGAAGGAGGGAGGCCCCCCTCTCCAGCGGCGGCCCCTGGTCTCATCCTCTCCTGCCCTCAGGCTGGGACCACACCTTTGGCTCCCCTGGGTCTCAGGCCTTCAGACTCGCCCTGAATCACGGCACAGGCTCCCCCGGGGCTCCAGCTCGCACGCGGCAGGTTGTGGGACTTCTTGGCTCCACAGCTGCCTGAGCCAATTCTTCTTAATAAACCTCCTTAAATACCTGTATGTAAGCATATGTGTGTACACACACACACATGCACACACACGCGCGCGCACACACACACACACACGCTATTATTCTATTGGTCTGTTTGTCTAGAGAACCCTGACTCATACAACCATGTCTCACCACTGGTTCCCTAGTTATGACAAAGGTACGATATTATGTACAATACATGTATGTACAATACATACAATAGTTATGACAAGGGTACGATATTAGCGTTAGGGGAAACCAGCGTGGGATATACAAGAACCCTCTGTTACCACCTTCACAACTTTTCTGTAAAGCTAAATGTTCTAAACGAAGTTTACTTTAAAAAAGTTTGTTAAAAGTAATATATATTTTGTATGTATTCAAGTATGGATTGGAAGGCGATACGAAAAAGTGCAAATGGTTGTTATAATAGTGATGAGATTACATAAGACACTGAAAGTCTTAATATTTTTCTTGTCACTTTCCGTTATATAATAAAAAGCTATAAAGGAAAGAAGGATCATCTGGCAACAGTGTCTGGCAGCTAGATGGGCAGCCATATATTCTATCATCCAAACTGGGACACGTCTAAGAGCAAAAGGAGGCACTATTAATAATGATGCCTGGTCACCGGACAGGAGGGCACCCACGGGTGCGCGGCCACTGTGAGGAGGCAGGAGCCGCAGACTCCCGCCCGCTGATTTCCGTAAGGTCAGTGACCCTGGAGAGGAGCCCAGGGCAGCGGGGGGTGAGGGGGGGCTGATGTCGTTGGGGGGCAGCCTGGGACAGCGGGAATTGACCCCAATTCTCGGTCCCTCCCACCACTTCCTGCTCTAATGGTTCACACCCCCGGCACCAGCACAGGGTCTGCTCCAGGCCCAGCCCCGGGGACTCTGTTGGCTAAGCCCCGTGCTTCCGGCACATTCCAAGTGCTGTGGGCTCTGGAAGCGAGCCCCGGGATCCACACGGCTGAGGGTCCACCGTCCGACTCCAGTTCCACGGGGCACAGAGCCCGGGCCTCCCTCTCCGCTTCGTCCCCAGATGTCCAGGCGGCAGCCACCCACCCCACCGCTGCCCACCCGCTGCTCCATCTCAGCTGCCACTGCCCGCAGCGCCAGGCAGATCTGCCACCGGGCAGGGCCACGCCAGCCCATGCACAAGCACACGGACGCTGGGGCCCAACCCCTTCTTCAGTGCGAGATTTTTTTACCCCCCCTTTTCTCTGCATCTTCCCTCCTTTCTGTCTTATCTTCCTCCTTTTCTCCTCTCTCAGTCCTGTGCTAACTTTGCAAATTATCCTTTCTGCCTGAGGAGCTAATATATGATTTCAGAAACACAAGAGGACCCTGACACGGAGAAAAAGAAAAAAGGAAAGAATCGGGGACAATGCAAACAAACATGACCCCAGGACAGCCACAGGTGCTCCTACAGTGCAGCACGGGGCCAGGATCTGAGCCGCCCCCGAGAATTACCAACTCCCAAAACAAGGACGTGATGTGTGTCGCTTTAAGCCGCTACGTTCTGGGGCAATGTGCTAAGCGGTCATAGATAACTGATACGCAGCCGCCAGCAGGAACTGAGACCCCAGGGACACCCCACTAAGGACACCCCTCCCCCCAGGAACCCCCCCCCCCCCGCCAGGGACACGACTCCCGCGGAGCCTTCCACCAGCCTGAGGCCTCTGAGCCATCACGAGGCACCGTGAACGGGAAGCCACCAAGCACGTTCTGGTTCCGCAGGTGCCGTGCGGAGCAGGGGACCCATCCCCACTGGGCCCTGTCTAGAGTCCCAGGTCACAGAATCTTGAGAAATGATAAAAATGGTCATTGCTAAGTCACTAAGTTTGGGGGTTTTTTATTACCAGCAATAAATAATAAAACAGTGCCCGGTTTGGGCTACCGGGACCAAGACCCCACTCCCGGCTCCCAGGGGCCGGGCGTTCCGGAAACGGGCCCGAGTCCGACACAGGGCCCGGGAAGACAGCACTGAGCACCTCGGACCCTGCTCGGGGAGGGGTGGGGGGTGTGCCTGGTGCCCGAGAAGGCTGAGCGTCCTGCCAGGCCTGACAGACTCACAGACACACAAGCGCAAAGCTGCTCGTCTCGGGCTTCGGTGACAAGCCCCGCCTGGTGCGTGTGAAGGAAAAGCCGTGATGTGAGAGCAGAGACCTCCCTAGTCAGCGTAAACACCAGGAATCTGAATGTGCTCATCTCCTATTTTTAATAAATTGGGGGCGACACTGACTCTCACCCACATCATCTCCTTGGCTTCACGACTTAAAGAACACCAAGCCGGGTCTGCACAGCGCAGACTGCGGCCACGCCTGCTCGGGCCGCATGCTGGAGGCCACCGCAGGCTCCTGTGTCACACCTGGGGATGCGGAGGGTGGGGACAAATGACGCAGCTGGGGCTGGACGGAGCCACACTGATCTCGGTCAGCTGCCTTGATTTTTAGATGATAGATTTCAGGTCAACGGGCAAAACAGTTTCTGATGAAGCAGGCTTCCCAGTTTTAAAAAATAACAATAATTTTATTAATTGTAGCTTCTCCAATTATGAGCACTAAAATCATTCAGCACGTTGGGCCCGGCCAGTGTTTGGGGAAGAGGCGGGCCCAGCGTGTTCTGCAGGCCGCTGATCAGCGTGTGCCCACCCCCCAGGCGGGAAGGAGGCCCCAGAGGAGCCATCGTGGACGACGTGTCGCCCCGACCCGGGGGACAGAAGCAGGGCTGCAGGGGGCGTGCACACAGCTTGCGGGACAGCAAGGCTCAGCACTCGCTGGACCCTCACCAGCCCGCAGAAACACTGCTTACCAGAGCCTTATTTCTACCTAGAGTTACACAGCGATAGCAGAGTGAGGCAGGGAGGAGGAAACACACAGTTCTACATCTTTTCCAAATGAGGAGAAAAAATCTGACCAGGAAGGAAAAAAGACACCAGGTAGAAGGCCTGCTCCCACACTAAGGTGAACGAACACCAAATCTGGTTCTGAGCTTCCTACTGACAGGGGAATCGGGACCAGGGCCACGGAGCACAGACACTGAACACAGGAACCACCGGGCTCAGGTGGCCTAGAACAGGGGACACCCCATGGCACGTCCCGGGCGTGGGGCTGGACTCTCAGCGCAAGCAGGACAAGAGGACACAGTGGCCAGAAGGGGGGCGTCTATACAGCCCGGGGCCACCTGCCTCTGGTAGCGCGTCCTCTCCCACACCCGGGTGAGAATCAGAGGACATTGCTGAGTTCTAGTCATTGCAAAGGAGGAAATTCAGGCTGTAGCGTCACCTGAAAATGCAGGATACAAAATGCTACTGATGTTTTGGGTACGTGTGTAGCGGGCTACCCAGAGAAAAAGAACAACACAGAAGTAAGAACAGAGCTAAATGAGATCCCTCTGCAGGAAGAGCCAGCCCATCTCCAGACGAAGGACGAGCAGTAGCTTTGGAAACTCCCACCCACTGCCAACACCATTGCCATGGCCCAGCGGAGCACCAGAGCAGGCGGCCCCCTGCTGCTCCCTATGCGTCGGGCCAGTGCCTTGGGGGCCACGCCCACTCCACCACCCACCTGCTGGGTCCTCGCTAAGCCCTCCCACCCAGGGTGTGTCCTCTCCGTGTCCAGCACGCTGGCACCGTCTGGGGCCGGATGGGAACACAGACCCTGAGGCCCCACCTGAGACCCGCTGAATCAGAATCCACATTGTCACAAGGTCCCCAGGGGACCCTGACAGTTTAGGAGCCACTGTGAGCTGCCCTGACCCTGCTCCGAATGAATGCTTGTCCGTGGCTTTGCCTCCCTCAGACCATCCTGGGGCCTTGGGCGGCTCCACCCTCACAGAGAAGCCCTGAGCAAAACTCACCTCCAGTGCATCCTCGCACTACTTCTCAACTGGGAGGATGGGTGGTTAGATTTTTAAAAGAAAATCAACTTATTTTTAGCATTTTAAAACACACAGCCAGATGGATAGACGTGCAGAGCTGACATTTGTTACATAAAAAAGTACGACAGTGGGTCCCAAGTCCATCCCAGACCAGCCTCGTCAGCCACAGGAACGCAGCAAACTCAGCGCCACCCAACGGCCCCGCCGGACACCTGGCACTGCATGTGGGAACCCGGGAATCCAGGAGCAGGGGTGCAAGGCCAGCCGGGACCACACACCTCCTCCCCACCTTGAACCCAAATGCCCACCCCTGCACCAGGGACCTCTGCACCATTGCTGCCCGCTGCTAAAGGAACACAGGGTCTGCAGCCACTAGGCTGCTGGCCACCAAGGCCCCCGCGTTGCAGGGGACGGGGTGTGAACTGCCATCAGCCCGAGCCTGGGCCACACAGAGAGCTGCCACCCCCATCGCCAGCCACCCCCTCTTCCCAGGGTCAGGAGGGAAGGGAAGAGATACCTATTAAAACTCAGGTCCACGCACCACTGGTCAAAGACTCAGTAAACAGGGCTAGACTGTCACTTTGGAACCACAGCCCCATCAGCACGATCGGGTCAGCCCCCCCTGCGCTCAGCACCGCTCTCCGCTGCCCGTGAGCCCTGGGCACACGACGGGGAAGAGTGGGCATAAGCACCGTAAAGTCACCGAGTCATTGCTGGCAGGGGACACGACCGACCACCCAGGAAGCCTGGGAAAATCAACTCAAAAGCCATGAGGACTAACGGGAACCTTAGCAGAGCAGCCGCACACGGGCCGGATACTTTTCAAAGTTAAGCTTTCCTTCCTACCAGCACTAACCAGGGTGGAACGTGATGGTTGTAAAGATCTCGTTCACAATTCGACAGAAACAGGCAGTGAATGTGCCCAGCCTAAGCAAGAGCAGGACCCACAGGAGGAAACCATTCTCACTGTGGCCAGCGTGAGTCCAAACCGACCAAAATCTGCAACATGAAAAGTGAAACCACAGAAGTACTAGAAGAAAGTGCAGGTGCAGGTTTGTAAACTGGGTGAGTATCACTTGTGCTTGGTGTTAACAGGGCACCAAGGCCAGAAACTGCCAGAAAGGAAGATCTTGACGAATCTGACCACACAAAAACTAAGCACATCCACACGGAAGAAAACTAGCAACGTAGAAAGATAAATGACTGCTCCGGGGCATGTGCCGTTGTATACCGGGAACCGTGGAAAGAAACCGGGCAGCAAACATCCCAACAGGGAGCACAGGTCAGGGGTAGGAGTTGGCAATTCAGGAAGGAAGAGCACAAACGCCCCCAACATGCAAAGAAACACGTTACCAACCTCACTGGTCATCAGAGACTCGGAGCACTAATACAATCCTTTTACCTTTCAGACGGTCAAAACACAGACATCACTAACACCCAGAGGCGGTGAGGGTCGGAGAAAGAGGACTTGCGTGCGCTCCGAGAGCAGGCAAATGGGATCTCCCTCCCGGCCAGCCGCACCGGACACAGGCCCCCCTCTTCCTCTCTCCTCTGGCCCCTCCTGCCCTTCACTACATTTATTCATGTTTCCTCGTCTGCTACTGGTCTCCCCACCTCCTCCTTTGTGTGGGTACCCCACACCTGCAGCAGCCCCATCCTTTTGGCCACTGCCACGTAACAACCGTCCAGGACAGCCATGTCTTGTGCTGGGACTGCCCATCTCCAAGGGAGCTGGCCAGCGGCACCAAGCCACACTCCGTGCACACTCTTCTGACTCGTCAATGTCATTCCTAGGAGTTATCCTGAGGAAATAATGTCAAGTGCACAAAGATGAACATACAAGGATGCTCACTGGTAAACTGTTTATGTCCTGGTGCCTGAGCCCCAGCGCCCCCCAACTCCACCCCAACAAATTCAATCTGAATTTCCGGAGGAGGCAGCCACAGTTTTTAAGAGCATTCTCTGAGTCTAGTTCACAGGGTTGAGAACCACTATTGTAAATTTAGCCAACAAAGGACGCTGCAGATCTATAGACGGCCATGACACATCGCTAAGTAAAAGACGCAGGTTGAGACAAAACCGTATTTGGAGCATGATCCCATTTCTGTATCAAAGACATAAAGAGTGTTGCTCTGTGGCTGATGTGTGAGTACATTCCTAGAAAAAGGCTGGGGCAGAGGCACGCTAATAGGTCTCAGTGCTGAAATTACTGATGTCTTGGTTTTCCTATATAGAATAATTTTAGCAAAGTCTTAAACTCTTTTACAAATTTATACACTTTAACGCTTCTTAATTAAAAAAACAAAGGTTTTATAAATTTTGGAAAAGGTTATAAGACTCTGGTAGCCCCGTGTCCCGCCTTACTGCCCACCCTACCCAACACACCCAGGCCAGGCGTTTCAGCCCTCGAGGGCCCCCTTATTTCCAGTTCTCTGGGCAAAGGTAAACCTTCTCAGTGATTAGTTGCCCCCCACTAGCAAGCTAATACCATGTTAGGTTTGAGACTAGCCAGACTGCTGAGAACGGCGGGTGCCCCCCAGTTACCAGTTACTGAGCTGCTCAGCAGAAAGTGATGGAACCCCACTCAGCACCCTTGTGGGGACACCCAGACGAGAGGAATGAAGGGGCCTGCCCAGCACCCCGCAGCACTGGGGCAGGTCCCGAGCAAGGTCAACCCCTAAATCAACTGCTCCTGAAGCCCAAGAGGGGTCGCACGGGAGGAGGCATGGGGTTTCGGGAAGAGGAAAGGGGACCCTTGGTTCCGGTATGAGGAGGAAGCCCAGAGAATTCTGAACAAGCACCCAACACCTGCCAAGTAAGGACAGTGGCTCAGACACCTCAGGGTTAACAGGGAAGGGGGACATTTAAGATCCCACGTGTCATAACTCCGCTTTGTAGTTGGAATCTACCTGGCACTCTGTTAAATTGCACTCTTATTTTCTCTTTTCCTTTTCTCTGCATACCAAATCTGATATATTAATTGGGTATTTCAATCTAAAAAATTCATCAGAAGGTCTCACATTGCCATGGCAACCATGCAGTCCCAGTAAATTCACGTCCTCAGCACAGCTCTATCACCTCTTTCAGCTCACCCTGCACGGGGCTGAGGAAGTGTGGGACCCTCCCTGTCTGGGGGGACATCTTCACACCCTGAAAGAAAGGTGGGGTGCAGCCTTTCTCCTCTTGAAAGACTGGCCTTCCGCCTTTCCAAACCCCACTCCTTCTGCCTAAATAAACCCACAGGCTTCAGGCCAAGAGCTGCACAACATTCTCTCTGCAAACACCTACTGTGATTCCCAAGTCGTGTGCGCCCTGACGATAACGTGAAAACATGGAATAAAAGTGGAACAAAGTGGCCGCCCACCTGGATCACATCCACGGCCATTGGACCAGGGCCAGGCTTGGCATCCTAATCTTACCAAACAAAGCCCAGGCAAGTCTCGTGCTGTGTTCAGTTTGGAGATGTGGCCACCATGCCCAGGGATGAGCAGGTGATGATGGGCACATGTGCTAAAGAGCGAGCACCTGTAGCCGAGCCAACAGCCCACCTTCACGAGACCAGAAGAGCCGGCACCTCTGCCGTCCTGCTTCAGGCAAACGGGGACAGGGGTGGGGAGAAGGGGGTCGTGTTAGATAATTCTCAAATCCGATCGCGCGCAGCACAGCTGGATTCTGTGCTCTTGGTTCCTCCCTAACGATCCCTGGATCCTGAGACATAACACACTGTGAACAGGTAGAAAAATTCTACCTTTCAAAGCTGAAGGCAGCCACTGTGCTACCTCAATTTCTCTCTTTCTACACCACCTGCCTTGGGGAGCATAATGCTAAGAAATGAAAGAGTGGCCAGCTCTCAGCTGACACCAGCAAGTACCGAAATCAGACATTTGATGTATTTCTCAGACGTTTTCTCATCATGCAGCCAGAAGCTAGATGCAAATCTCCTTCCTGATTAGTTCCTAATTCACTCTGGGTTTTCTTCACTTTGAATATTTACTCTAAAAACAAAAACATATAACATAGGAAGCACTCCCAGCAGTGAGCTGTGTTCCAAAGTTAGAACACGAAGACAGGTCTTCCCAGAACACACTGAGTGGGAGTGGCTGGTCCTGGATGCCCCTCCAGCAAGTCCAGGCACCATGCCCCTCCCCGATGACCGGGGCCAGGCTCATCAGAGCCCAGGCCCCCCTGAGCAACAGGCTCTGCATCGCTGTCTGTGAGGACTGCCCACATGGCCTGCACATTCTCCAACACTGGCCTGAGGTCGTATTATTGTAATTTCCTATAATGCTTAAATTATGTATCAGAAATAAATAGCTTGGGCTCTTTCGCTGAGCTGTGCTCTAAAATTATAAAAGATCCATCCTACTTCTGCAGGCTGCCTACAAACGAAAAATGCATATTTCGACTATTTTAAGAAAATGTCAAAAAAACATCAAATGTGTCATCTTGTAGCATTTAACTTATCTGCATGACATCTGCAGAGAAGAGCTGTATGTTTGCCTGTGAAAGTATCACAGTGCCCCAGGGGCGGACACTGCACAGCCACCTTTCCCGAGGGTGCTAAGTGAAAGGGCCGTTGTCAGGCAGGGCTCCAGGAGGCGTGCCTGCAGGTCTTTCCTGCTTTCCACCAGCGTCCACCTCCGGGTCACTAGCTTTACCTGCAGGGGGACCTGAGGGCAAACTAGTTCCCAAAAGGGCAGGTCTTTGCACAAAGGCAAGCCTCCACCGCACGTCTGAGTGCAAAGGTGGGCACGCCGGCAGCCACGCGGCGCCGTCACCTACACTGAGCTCCGAGGGCCGGGCCCCCGCGCCACCTGTGGGGCAGGCATCTCCCTTCGCAAACTCGGCACACCTCACGTGCAGAGTAACAACCGAGCGCTCACACCTCGCAGAAAAGGAAAATGCAAACACAGCGCCCTCGCTACTGCGGGGGCCTTCGCGCCTACCGACCGCAGACCCTCACCCCGCAGGGACGGCCTGCCTACTCCGCCCGTCGCGCCGCCACTGGACACGGAAGACACGCGTGGGCATCGCAAGCACCGTTCGCGAGTTTCCTCGGAAACCGAGACGCCCCTGACGCCTTCCCACCGGGAGGCCTTGGTGCCCCGACCCGCAGAAATCCTCCCGCCGCGGCCCCGCTGCGAGAGCGTGCGGAGTCCCCAGACGGCGCGGGTCCCAACGCTGTCCCCGCGAGCGGCCCGGAGTCTCCGCCGCGGCCGTTCTCACCGTCCTCCTTGTCGTCAAACACCGGCCTCCGCGCGGTGGCCGCCGACATGGACGAGCCCATCCTCTTCTTCCACTTGCTCCACGGAAACAGGGGGCGCGGCTGCGCGCGGGCATCGCCCGTGTCCCTGGCCCGGGGCTGGCCGGCGGCGGGCGGCGGCGGGGCGGGGGGCGCGTCGGGGCCGGCGGGGCGCGCGCGGCCGGTGGGCGGCGAGCCGGGGGGCGCCGCGGCGCTGCTGCCCCTGCGCTCGGCGCCGCTCCTCATGGCCGGACCGGAGTGCGCGCCGCGGCCAGAGTCCGGGACATGGCCCGCCCGCCGGGCGAGGAGCAGGAGCTGGAGCGACTGGCAGCGCTCGCCTTGCGCCCCAGGCTAGGCGTTCGCGGGTCCCGGCCGCCCGGGCGGCTCCGCCGAATGCTAGCGCGCGGGGGCGGGGCCGGGGCGGGGCCGGCGGGAAGGAGTCGGGGCGGAGCGAGCGCAGGGGGCGGAGACGGGGCGGGGCCGGAGCGGGGTGCGGCGAGCGGCTACGGGTACCCGCCGCCCGCCTCAGTAGGGGCAGATGCAAAGCACGACGACGCGGCGGCAGAGACAGGAGAGAAGGAGGGGGCCCCTTTGGCCTTTGTGAACAAAGGTGGCTTGCGGACTGCTGCCGCCCGACCCGGGGAAGCCTTAAACCTCATCCTGCGGCTCTGCCCTTGGCGAGACCACGCGCGGGACTCGGGATGGGGTGGCGGGAAACGGCTGTGCGGGGGCCGAGGCCGGGTCGGTGTCAGGACGCGCAGCCCCACGGTCCCGGGTCCGGCGCCGATACCCCCATGCGGCTGCACCGCCGAGGGAGGGACGGAGGTGGCGGGGCGGGGTCGGGCCCGGTGCGCGAGCCCCTCTCCGGTCGGCCGGCCCAGAGCCTGACAGCGAGCGCGCGCGCACACGCACGCACGGGCGCGCCCGGGGTCACGGCTACGCTGGGCACACGCGCCTGCGCTCTCGGGGTACCCTTGGTTGGGTCTCCAGTCCGGCCCTCAGTGTAGTCCGCCCGGCACGGTTCCCGAGCGGAAGCCCTTGGCGACGGTCCGCGCCTCAGGCCGCCCGGGGACCTTGTACAGCGTATGGGGGTGGGGGGTGTGGTCCGAGGCGCGATTTGACCTCGATGCGCCTCCCGACATTCGATTGGCCAGGAGGGACCTCGCGGATAAAGCGCTCTGCACAGCCAACGACCCAGGAGCAGACTCTCAGTACCGCCCAGCTCCCTGCGCCTAATACTTTTTCACTGAAGAATTGTTTTGTTATGAGTTGTCTTAGGCTTTTGGAAGCCTTTGCCTCCTTAGGTTCTGCCCGCAGAGCTGGCGGTTCCTTCCTACCCCAGGAAGTCCTGAAAGGGCCTTCCGCTGCCCCACCATGACAGAGGACCACCCACCCGGCTTGCAGGCCAAGGCACCAGGCCCTGCGGGTCTCTCCCGCCACCGCCCGTCCCTCCGTGGACATCTTTCAGCCACCCTGGGCTCTGTCCTGCCCTCGCAGCCCCTCACCTGGCTCGCCCCCCCCTCAAGTAGTGGCACTCAGTCTTGGCTGTTCCCGCTTCCCGTCCACTGCCCGAGGTAGAACTACGCTTGTCCCCGACCCCACCTTTGAAATTCGGTGGAGCCCCTTGACCACTGTGGCCTGCTTGACCAATGAAATGTGGGCAGAGGTGAACTGTGTCATTTCTGAGCCACACTTCAGGAGCCAGTGTCCAGACTGGCCATACGTGCCCCCCTGGCTAAGAGGGAGTCCCCATCACTTGGGGACCACCTTCCAACCAGCAGTGGATGCACAGAAAAAGGGAGAAATCGGCCACTGTGGGAAGCCCTCGAGATTTGGGAGGTGTATTTACCGCAGCATAACCGGGCCGACTACCACCTGCCGTGCATCCAGTCTTGAGTTAAACTCCGGGGAGGCAAGTTCCCTGGGCTCTGGGCTCCCAGGCTGGGCTCAGCCTCCTTATGCTGAGCTGCAGCCGCTCTCGGAACATGGCTCCCTCCTACCATTGCCCTCTCCCAGTCAGCACGTTGAAGGCACCCAGCTCAGCGCCGGCACAGAGGAGGGGCTCTGTAGCCATCCTTCCGGGGCAGCAGCGAGTGAAGGAATGTTTCTGAAGACGGTGGCGGGGGGGGCACCGAGGCAGAGTGTCACCCCAGGCAGGCTGAGAGCAAGGGGTGCAGAGTGGGCAGGAGACAGAGCAAAGGCCAGGAGCTGCCTCACCCGAGAGCAGACCAGGCTGCCATACTCCACCGAGGGCCACTGTGAAGTTCTAGGGGCCTGGGAGGGACTTACCTGTGAACGGGGAGGGGGCAGTGAGGCCAGCAAAGTGTCCCTGTGCCCAGGGGTGCCCACAATGATCAGGAATTTCAGCAGGGTGAGGACAGGGGCTTCTCCATCCTGTGCCAGTGACAGGGGACTGTCAATGACTCAGTAACCAGATAAACGTGTCCACGACACCCAGCACATGGGAGCGCCCACACAGGATCGTGGGCAGTGCGCAATCACAGGACTGCTGCAGCTGGGGCGGTCGGCAGGGGTCCGAGCAAGTGACCTTGTGAAGGCCTGGGGCCCAGGAGCTGTGATGACACTGTCCCTGAGATTGAAATGAGAGTGTGTGCGAGGGCAGAAAGTGGCCAGTGTCTCTGGCGGACGGCGAGTGCCCACTTAGGGCATGTGCAGAACAGCAGGGGTCTGATTTGTATTCAAGGCTCAAGCCCTGTAAACACAAACACAAACGCGCCTCAACCCATAATTCATCCAAAAAACCAAGCTTCCTGAGAGGGTGCATAGTTGGCAGTCTCCAGTTTCCATGTGTGCTTTGTCCAATAGCATCATTCTGAAATTAACACGCTGCCTGCACCTTTGTAAATAGTCCTGTTTTTAAACTCCCTTCAGATTGCCCAATTTGAATGTGCTGTTTCCTGCTGGGAAACATACCAGAACTGGCCCCAGGAAACAGGAAACAAGCTCAAATGGGATTCCGATCCTGAGTTGCTCACTTATGTGGGAAACCATGAGTCCCCTTCCCAGCAGGAAATGGAAAACCAGGTCATCCCTGGCTGCGGTGCCATCCGACTTAGCCCTGGTGGGACATGGGACAAAGTACATGTGGAAGCAAGGACGTGGGGAGCCAGGTGCTGGGTGGCTGGGTGGCTTGGTGATGGTATTGATTCTCGGGGTCATGGGGCTGCCTGGCTTCCGATGACTCCAGAGAGCATGAATGGGGAGAGGAAAATGCTCAGTGGAGAAGAGGAGCCCCACGGCTGCTGGGAAGGAATCCTTCCTCTCTGTTGTCATGGTACCAGGACTGAAGCACAAACTTGCCGCTTAACTCCATGAGGCTCCTAGTGTGTCAGTTCCCAGGGCTGCTGTGACAAAGGACCACAGACTTATGGGTGAAAACAACAGAAGTGTGTTTTCTCCCCATTCTGGAGGCCAGAAGTCGGAAATCAAGGTGTCAGCAGGGGTGGTCCCTTCTGGAGGTCCTGAGACGTCTCTCCCAGGTTCTGGCGGCTCCAGGAAGTCCTTGGCATCGCTCGGCCTGCAGAGGCATCACCCCAAGCTCTGCCTCCATCATCACATCGTCTTTCCATCTGTGTGTTCTCCTTTATCAGGACATTTGTCATAGGATTTAGGACTCACCTTAACGCAGGATGATACCTTCTTGATTTCTTTAACTTAATTACCCTCTTTCCAAGTAAGGTCACATTCACAGGTTCTGGGTGGACATATCTTTTGGGGGGCCACCACTAAACCCACACTACAGTCCACCGTCTGGTCCCCCCAAATCTAAGCCTATTCCATGCGCAGAATACATTCACCGCATCCCAGCATCCCCAAAATCTCACCGTTAGAGCTTCAACTCTAAGTCCAAAATCTCATCTAAATATTATCAGCTCAGAAGTCCCAAGTCCCACCATTAAATCAGGTCTGGGTGAGACTCCGGGTATAAGCTACCCTACAAAACACCTCTCGTGACCATCCCACCTCACAGATGAAGGAAAGAAGGCCTGGGAGGCAAGTAACTGCCCAAGTTCCCAGCTGGAGCGTGGGAACGGCGCTGTTGACATCCAAGAACGACCCCCAGGCTCAGGCTTGAGCAGGAATGGGTGTTAGGACTCCCCCCCGCCCCGCACCCAGTAGACAGACAGCAGACGCTTGGTTCTGCGCCCGCCCCCACTGCAGCCCTTCTTTTGCTGTGTAGCAGGATGCAGACAAAGGGACGCACGCAAAATATAAACGTTCTGGGAACTCCCTGGCGGTCCAGTGGTTAGGACTATGAGCTTTCACCGCCTGGGTTCGATCCCTGGTCAGGGAACTGAGGTCTCGCAAGCCACGCAGGGAGGAAAAAAAAAAAAAAAAAAAACCTTAAAAAAAGTACAAATGGTCTGAAGTGTAAGAATGAAATAGCCCTTAGCCGCCACCCAACTCACCAGCAACCCCGCCCTCTGCCCCGGCCTGGACTGAGGGACCACCTGTCCTTGGACCTCCACTGCATTGCTTCCTGGGGCTCTGCTAACAAAACCTGCAGAGCAGGCAGTTAAATCACAGAAATTTATTTTCTCACGGTCTGAGGCTGGAAGTCTGACATCAAGGAGTCAGTAGGACTGGTTTCTCCTGAGGCCTCTCTCCTTGGCTTGCAGACAGTCGTCTTCTCCCTGTGTCCTCACGAGGTCATCCCTCTGTGTGTCTGTGTCCCAATTTCCTCTTCTTATAAAGACACCAGTCACACTGGATGAGGGCCACTCAATGACCCCATTTAATATTAGTCACCTCTTTAAAGACCCTATCTCCAAATAAGTCATATTCTGAGGTACTGGGGGTCAGGGGTGGGGTTTGAGGGGCACAGTTCAGCCCATAACACCCGCCAGGTGCACCCCATCTCCTGCTCCCCCGGCTCACATTATGGGCCAGCTCGTCTCCTGATTTTTGGTTTTAGAATCTTATCATCCACATTTGCAGCTTATCATTTAGTTTTGCTGGTATGAAAAGCGTTTCATACTCTATGAAGTCTCCTGGAATTTGCTTTTTCTGTCAAAAGCTGTTTCTAAGATTCATTCTTGTTGTTGTGAGTAGCTATTGTTGGTTCATTTCATGGCTTTCTCTTTCTTGGCCTTTGGGGTCCTTCCCAGGTTTTGCTAAAATGAGTGAGGCTGCTGTGAATGTCTCTGCCCACGTGTCCTGATGAGACTCCAGAGGGGAACGGTGGGGGTCACTGCACGTGGGGATCCAGCCCGACAGGAGAGCAGGCTGCTCTCCCAGATGCCCCAAGTTCCGGTGGACACCCTGACAGAAGAATGAGCTACGGGCATGAACACAGGTGTTCCCAGACTTCTTCATTTTTGCCAACTGAGCAAGGGTAAAACAGTATCTCACTTCAGATAAAACTGTATTTCCCTGCTAGCTGGTAAAGTGGAGCATCTTTTTATATCTTTATTGGCCAGTTTTTTTCTCTCCTGGGAGTTGTTGGTTCATATCTCTTGCCTATTAATCTAAATGTAACTATTGTCTTAAGCTTTTAAAAATTGAATTATAGGAGTTCTTTATGTATTCTGCATGTTAATCCTCATTGGATTATATATTGTGGATACTAATCTTTATTGGATATGAGAATTGCCAATAACTTCTCTCATTTGGGGCTCAACTTTTAATTTTCCTTACGGTATCTTTTAGATAAACAAGAGTACTTTTAATGTAGTGAATTTATCAACATCTGTTTTTATGGTTAGTGCTTTTATATCCTGTTTAAGAAATCCTTTCTTAGCCTAAGAATAAAATAAAATTCACCCATATTTTGTTCTAAGAACGTATATAGAATAAAGTCTAGTTTCGACATACAGCATACATGCAGAAAATATTCCTCACTCCCTTGTTCGTGGAAGGGTTGTTCTGAATGGCATCACCTGCCATGACCACAGCAGAAATCCAAAGTGATCATTTTATAACAAGGTGGGCCTCATGTTAAAATCAGTGTGAAAGTCTTCAGTGGCTCTTGTAGCTGACACTTCGGGTTGCCTGCTCAGCGACCAGTCACCCCTTTCCTCACTCCTATCAGTACCTCCATTTGTTTTCCGGTATCGTGGTGGCTGTGCGATGTGTCAGTGTGTATAGGCTGAACTACTTCTCCAGAATCCTCTTTCCTGCAGGTTTCCTAACTCGGCCCCAAGAGGCACTGTGCGTGAGATTTGGGGGGTAAGGGGGTGCAGTGAGGTAGCAGCTGTAATGATTTTATACTTGGACGGCCAGGGCAGGGGCCCAGGTGTGGCTGCAGCTCGCACACAATGTCCTTTCTCTGCCAGCTCACCTCACTGGTTGGGGGCAGGCGTGCAGCTAGTCTGTCTCCCCGAGTCTTTTAGCTTCTCCAACTCCTGGGCTGGGTGTGTGTGTAGTTCTGTGACCATCGGTGCCACATGATCCATCCATCCTCGTGGGTTCCAGCTTGGGCTCGCTGGTCCCCCCTTTACCTCCACCTTCCCTTCCTGAATACCTGCCCTGCACACTTCAAGCTGCAGCATCAGGCGGAGGGCAGCAGCCTTCAGAGATTGTCCAACCAGCCTCCGCAATGGCAAAGGTCAAATTCCTTAATGACGTCATCCTCTAGTGGCTCGCCGCCTGACTGATAAGAGGTATGCAGACCCTCTACCTGAGTGCTTGAGAAGGTGGGGGGGGGGTCCAGACCCACAGAGAAATCCTGATTGGTCCGAGCCCTGTGGTGGTCTCATTTCCTTTCTGCTGATTGGTCTAGGTAGCCGAAGCGATTCCGGCCAGATCTCAGAGGCAGTTACTGGGGGTTTCCTTCTCCTCCCGGGTGATGGGCGTCCGAGTGACGACTGCAATCGGGACAGCCATCCTGTGACCCCCAAGAAGACGTAGGTCTGCCTGCTGCAGACGGGAAGGTATAAAACGGGAAGGACTTTCAAGTTCTTGACGCCAGATGGTCAACTTGAAATGCGAGCCTTCCCGTGTGTAACCTGCGGTCCCCCGAAGAGCCCACCGGCAGGTGCCCCGCCGCCCGCTCCGCAGAGGCGCGCGCTCGCGCATCACGACACTCCGGGCCTCGGCACACATGTCCCCTTCGTCCGGAACGCTCCACCTCTGTGTGTGTCACCGACTGCCCGGCAGAGGAGGTCGCGGGCGGCGCGCCAGCGCTGCAGCGCTGCGGCTCCGGGCGGACCGCTGGAGTCTGGATGAGTGCCACGTGCGCAGGCGCACCAGACGCCCCGCGCGCCCCGCGACTGCGCGCCTTCCGCCCGGCTTGGCGCCTGCGGGCCCCCGTAAGGCTGGGCGTCTCCATAGCGACCGCGTGGGGCCGGCAGCTTCCGCTGCTGGACTGCCGCACTCGGCGCCCGGGCCGTGCGGGCGTCGGGTGGGCTGGCGGGCGCCGAGGGTGAGGCAGGGCTGCGGGCCCGGCGTCGGGGTCGGGGGCCCCTCGAGAGAGGCTGGGGCGCCGGGTGATGAGGGGCGAGGGGCGGGCCGGGAGCGGGGGCGCATCCCGAGAGGCTGGGGGCACCGCGGGCTTGCGGGGTGCGGAGCTGCGGGGCCTCGAGGGCGGCCCGGCGCGGTCGAGAAACCGGGGAGGGCGCCGGGACCCAGAGCCGCCTCCCCGACCCCACGGAGCCCGCTCCGCCCGCTTTTAGGCCCTGTGGTTTTGCTCTCGGTCCTGAGGCCTTCTTTCTGTTCAGAGGTTTGCGGGAGATTGAAGCCTCTCTCCCCCTAAAACACAGAAAAGGACCCCAGGGGAGGCCCAGGGTCTCCAGGGAGCGCAGGCAGCCTGCGGTGGGTTCGCCCCCCCCACTCGTTAATTGCTTGACCTTTGGGCGGTTCCTCGTGTTCCCCATCCCTAAAATGGAGGGAGGGAGACGCACACACGTTTCCTAGGTGTTGGCTATCGAGAGGTTTTTTTTGTTTTTTTAACATCTTTATTGGGGTATAATTGCTTTACAATGGTGTGTTAGTTTCTGCTTTATAACAAAGTGAATCAGTTATACATATACGTATGTTCCCATATCTCTTCCCTCTTGCTGTCGAGAGTTTTGTATCAATGAGCGAAGGCTTCTGAGCCCTGAAACATTCCAGTGTTGGTTGTTATTGCCGGATAAATCGGGAATTAAACACGGACGTGTGCCTCACCGAATGAGGTTCTGGTGAAATACAGTTCTTAAACTTTGTGTCGAGCAAAACTATTGTTGAACAAGTAAAATTCAAGGTTCTAGTTTGACCGGTTCCCACCCCCAGCCTAATCTGGGTGCTAGCCAGACCCAGCGCTGATCGCTGAGTCAAAGCGGTAACCTGAGCTGTCAGGATTCTCCGTGGAGCGGAACACTAATGGAAATGCCACAGAACCGCGGGGCAAATAAGAAAGTGCGAACTTAGGAACCCCACTGCATTTAGGGAAGGGATGCACTAGCTTGTGCGCTTTGAAATCTTCTGACTTGTTTTCATCCCTAAAATAGCCATTGCATTTTCCAGGAATTAAAAGTCAAATCTTGGAATTCCATGGTGCAAAGGAGGAGCAGAACATTTTAATCTGAACCTTCTTGCAGTCCAGTTTGTTTTACAGAAGTCAAGTTTATGATACTGATTATTAGAAACAATGGTCTTTGTAAGCAAACACAAATCCGCCATGAGCTAGACAGTGAGAGTGTGCCCGTGTACCTAGTTGTTGCTGCATCTCCCCTCCCTGTCTGCAGGTGACTCCAGACCCGGGAGGATGAGCGGTGGTCCCCGGAGGATTGCTTCCTCCTGGCTGACGGATGGAGGGAAGCAGCTCCTGCAAGGCTGCCTGTGGGGCTGCTGACCCCGGAGAGCGGCGCTGGGCAGGCTAGGAGCAAACCTGCGTCCCCCTCCAGGGAGGCTCACGAGGGTGTCAAGGGGGTCATCCTCTCTTCATCAGTTTTAGATTTGAGTCACAGTGGTCTTCACCATTTAGGAGAGATCTTTAAAGTTCTCAACCTCAGAGCGAGTGGGGCACCTCTGGGGCCTGGTACGTATGTGCGACATAGCCGTGATTGAAGGCTCTTCTTACGTGCAGTTTTCTTTTAGAGAGAAATTCGAGAATGAGATAGAGGAGGGTTAACTTGGGGTTTTGTGTGCTGCTCTGATGTCCTCTGATGTCCTCTCCTGGGTTTGGGGGGCGACTTGCCGAAAACACCCTTGGCCTCTTAATCAAAACACAACACCCCTAAAATAAGTGCAGTAAAAACTGTCACCCACAGCTTTGCAGATGTCACAGGCTTGACTCTACCTGGTGCCTCTGGGGCCTTCACCAGGTCCGGCCCTTGCCTGCTTAAGATCTAGTGGGTCTGTCTCCTGCGATTTCTAGAACAAGGTTCCATCACACAACCTTGAGGGGAGACGGGCAGGGGCCCTCACCAGCAGTTCTGTCACTGCCCAGCAGTCACGTAATTTCCTTAAACCTCATCATGTCCTCACCTGGAAGATGGGAATGAGAATCTATTTATGGGTTATTAGGGGAATTAAATGATAAGCATATAAGGCACAGTGTCCTCAGCATGATACACACACCTACGCATTGCACTGTTACCCTGTTGATTGACGGTTTTGAGTGCTTTTACAAAAGCCGTGTACTTAGATTTTAAGCAGCTACTCAGTTTATTAACCCCATTTGTGTTGCGCGCCCTGTTTTTCCCGTCAGGTGAGCACTGGTCTTGCGGTCTCGTCTCTTAGCACTGACCTCCATGAGTGGTTACTGGGTCATCCTGTAATGCACCACTTTTAATGAAGCAAATGCTCTCAGCTCTGAGCAAGGAACCCAACAGTGTCATGCATAAAGAAAGAAGGAGGACATTCCACAGCCTTCTTCAGGCTTAATGAAGAAACTTTGTTTATGCTTCTCAGAAAACAGAGACGTCAATATACATTTTACTACCATGGCAACAAATCACTGAGTGAGGTGACCACTCAGAGTGGTGGACTTCTGGGGGTTACGGGTGCATTTTGCAGCCATAGCAACACTCTCTGGAGCCACCATTATCACTTCCAGAGACCCTTATGATCAGGGAACACTGACCCCCATCTTCACACGGCCTCACAGAACCGAGGAGGGAGGACGGGCTCGTGTGATGCAGTCAAGCCGGCCCCTGTGGGGCGATGGCAAATGCTAGCTTGTCTCTGAGATTTCCTTTTCTGGTGTTTACCAGGATCTGCGGCTTCAGCGCTGGGGCTGAGAGAGCAAGAGCCTGAAGCTGACCTGGCGGCCAGGCCAAGAGTGTCCCGGCGCGAAGGCGTCCCCACACTGTGTCCAGTCGCCACTCACTCCCCAGAGGCTGCGCCCGCCGCCAACAGCGAGCGACGGTGCCGCATCTTAGCTGCTCGGGGATTGTGCTCTCAGCATATTTGTGGAGTGTGGTTTCTAGCCGGTGTTTCTCAAGTTTCTGCCTTAAACTTGAAGGGACTTGGAAGGTGGTCTTGGCAGCAGAGTTGGGAGCTGAGAAACTGGTGGAAAAGGAGCGGCCTGCTGGCGCCACGTGCTGTGCTCCGCGGGCTTTAATAGAGCAGCGCAGTCGTGACGACCGGTGCTTACCTGCACCCCTGTGTGCCAGGCGCTGCTCACTTGCACCCGGAACAGGCCAGGCCTCTGGAGCACAGAGAGTTCGGGAACTCGCTCTAGGTCACACAGCTCATAGATTTTCGAAACCTAGATTTGAACCCAGGCAGCTTGGCTTCCAGACCAGTGCCCTTAACGCCTACACTCTGCTGCCCTGGTAAATAGAGACACGTAAATACATACGTGTGTATAGTATACGTGATCATGTAAATCTATGCAGCGTGTATCAACAGCATTAGAGAAGGGATGTCTGTGTCACCCACAGTCCTGCCACGCTGTGACTGTAAAATCGTACTTGCACGTATCGCGGGGTGAGGGTCAGTGTGCGTGTGCCCTGTCCTACCCCCTTCGTACTGTCCTGTCTTATTTACGATCCGACCTGAGGGCCCACCGCGTGACGTATCAGACTTCCTGACGTGATGGTTACTGGCTGTTGCTGTGCGGCCGTTGCTACCACAGAGGACGCCAGAGCTAACGCAGCGTGTGTGTTCTTTAGTTTCCTTTCGGTGTCTCCTTGCATGAGAACCAAGGCCCAGGTGTGGCTCCTGCCCTCGTTCTCTGGGCAGCGTGGGCCCGGGAGGGAGAATAGGATTCAGATGCCCTTGGGGATGAAGTTGGATGTTAAAGGATAGTTGATGGGAGAGGTGTGATGTGTGCCAGCCGGGCGAGACGCAGCGTCTCCAGGCCGGGAAGCCACTCTAGCAGCTGCGCAGTGAGGCCTGGCCTCGTTTTCCTGACACTTGTGTCTCCCGTTTAAACGATTTAAGGATAAATGTTATGGGTTTTCTTTGAACTTGGCATGTATGACTACAGTCACCAGTGGAAGCGCTTTGAGGATGTGGCATGTTTTAAATTTAGTTGTTTGACAAAAACATTCTCTCTTTCTCCCCGTGGCAGCAATCACACCGTCAGTGGAACGCCCTCTGCACGGTTCCTAAGCGCTTCTCTCAGGGGCTGTGTAACCTCACCTGGCTGCACCTCCGCTCTAATGGGATCCCAGCGCTGCCTTCTGGGATCGGCTGCCACAAGTGAGTTGCACGTTTCTTTTCCCAGGTTAGGAGGTCACCATCATCTCCTTCAAATGCCCGAGTGCCTGTTCTTTGGCTGCCTAACCACACCCCACCCCATCGAGTGTCGACTTTAGAGCAGAAGCGTGTAATGGCGTTTTCAAAGCCAGCTCGGAGGTGCGGTGGCTGCAGGTACCAAATGCACCTGTACGGTTATAGTTTAGGACGCGGAGCGCCGCGGAGCACGCCAGTACCACAGCGCCTCTGCTGGGTGGTCCACGCGGCTTCTGCAGCCGGTTCCACCTCTGACTCCCTCACGTGAAGCTGCCTGAAGGGTCAGAAATACCGTACTGAAGAACCTAGGGGTAAGACGGGAATAAAGACACAGGCCTACTAGAGCATGGACTTGAGGGTGTGGGGAGGGGGAAGGGTAAGCTGGCACAAAGTGAGAGAGTGGCGTGGACATGTGTACACTACCAAACGTAAGGTAGATAGCTAGTGGGAAGCAGCTGCATAGCACAGGGAGATCAGCTCGGTGCTTTGTGACAGCCTGGAGGGGAGGGATAGGGAGGGTGGGAGGGAGGGAGACACAAGAGGGAAGAGATATGGGAACATATGTATATGTATAACTGATTCACTTTGTTATAAAGCAGAAACTAACACACCATTGTAGAGCAATTATACTCCAATAAAGATGTTAAAAAACAAAAACAAAAAAACCAAAACAAACAAAAAAAAGAAATACTGTCCATGAATTAAACCAGCGGCTTTGCTCCCAAGGGCCCGTGTGTAACTGCTCTGGTTCCTGGTAAATAATGAGTCATTCTTCCTTTCTGGGAAAATCAGAAACCCCAGAGCAAGCTCTGTGCCACCCAGCCACATTCCTGCCTCTCCGATGCCGGGCGTCTCCTACCACTCCCACTCTAGAACTGGGGCCAAGCTGCCTACCCCCTTCACCCGCCCCTCCCAGCAGCCACAGGTCAGCCGGCACGCCCCAGTCCTGGAGCCACATGCAGCGTGAGGCCACCCCACTCTCCTGGCCCCTGTGTCTCAGTGCCCAGTCCTTCTATGCCAGCTTCTTAACCTTTAGGAAACCTCATGACGTGAATTTCAGACACGCCTTTAACATTAGTGCACGCTGGGCAGAGGGAAAAGCACGTGCAAGGGCCATGAGGTGGCCGTGTCCTTGGGCATGGGAGGGGCAGCAGGGAGGCCATGTGGTGGAACAGAGGAGGGAAGGGGCTGGAGGTGCCTGCAGAGGCAGTCGACCAGAGCTGGTAGGCGCGATCGTTAGTTTGAATTTCATCACGAAAGAGGCAGGAAGTCACAGACGGTTTGAAGGGAGGGACGGGGCTTTAAGATCACTCTGAAAGGAGGGGTGAGCGTGCCGCAGCGTGGCCAGTTAGGCTGCTGCAGCCGTCCACGCAGGAGAGCCAGGGGATTCAGGTGGGATGGACGGCGTGGGAGGAACAGAGGGGTCCAAGGGTGACCCCCTTCCTGCTAGAGTCATTGCAGCCCCTGTGAAATGGCAGAGTAGAGGCACAGAGGCCCTTCACTTGCCTGAACTATTGCTCACTGGCTTTAAAAGTATGTTTAAAGAAGTGAGTATTTTGTCTGTGTAACAGCGAAAACCCCCGTGCGCCATCCGTGCCTTTTCAGGCTCTGCAGGGAAGCAGCTAGTTTCTGTTGACAAGTGGGTGTCTCCGGCAGGGTGGGGACACCCCCGGGAGCTGTCTTCCTGGAGCTCCCGGGCCTTCCTGGACCCACTGGGTCGGCGCCTGGTTGCCTAGAGCAGTGTCCTCAGCTCCGGCCAGCGCGTCTGCCAGTGGCAGTGTGACAGGCAGCCATGCCTTCTCTGCTTCCACCTGGTCCCCGCCAGCGCGACCCGGTGGCCCCAGGCGTCTCTGAGTGTGTGTCAGGGAGGCTTGGGGGGGCTCCGCTCTTCACGGGGAACTGGGCTGGTGTGTCGAGGGCAGTCTCATGCTTCTGGTCCATGGCTGTCTTAGCAAAATGGCACTCAGTTCTGGAGAGTAATTGCTCCTCGAAGGATAAAAACTAACTAGGGCTTGTGCTCATAAGCACTATTCTTTATTCTAAAATAAATACATGGTCTCAAATTTTGGAATTCTTTGACTTTGCCAGTCAAAGCCACCTGCTTAATGTTGTCTAAGATATAATTTTGCGTATGATTTATAACCAGTTATATCATTAAAATTAGATCAGCTTGCTAAAGAGCTGAAACATTCATTAGAAATTTTAAGTAATTATGGGCTTATTGAAAGCCTTAAACTTTCCGAAAAGCCTAATTAAAACAATGCCAGAGGGCTTCCCTGGTGGCGCAGTGGTTGAGAGTCCGCCTGCCGATGCAGGGGACACGGGTTCCTGCCCCGATCCGGGAGGATCCCACATGCCGCGGAGCAGCTGGGCCCGTGAGCCATGGCCACTGAGCCTGCACGTCCGGAGCCTGCGCTGCACAACGGGAGAGGCCACAACAGTGAGAGGCCCGCGTACTGCAAAAAACAAACAAACAAGCAAACAAAAAAACAATGCCAGTGTTCACATTCTCCCCCCTCATTGTCTTGGATGTGTAAGCTTGCTAGCAGGGAGAGAAGGTTTACAAAGGCCCATCAGTATATGTGCTTCCTTAGGCAAGTGACCCCAGGCCAGTATATAAATGTGTGGCGTTCAGTTGAAAGTCCGTGAAATGAAATAATCAGTGGTTTACTGATAGTATTTGTGAATTTATCACTTAAAAGTGTGCACAAGAATACTTTATGTATTTAATGTATTATTACATAAGGTGGAAAAATCCCCTGTACACTTTCAGGTTCATAGTTGGCTAACATGCCCCCCCCAAAACAAACAAACAAATAGACAAACAAGTGGGCTGGAACATCCTTGGCTTTGAGAAAGGCGTGTTGGAAGGTCCAGGGTACGTGGCTGCCTGCACATCCTGTTGAAGAATCTTAGAAAAGCGAACGCCGGCCTCCTTGGCTACTTTTGTATTAGCGAAATTAAAAGGGGACTAAACCAAAACCAATACGTTGAAGTAACGATGTTTAACTAATTTGCCTTTGTGTTTACCAAGGAAAGTTTAATTCCCCAAGTTTACTTCTTAAAAACTTTAAATAATAGGAAAATCCAAGACAGTAAAGGGAAAGAGAATTGTCTGCTCCTCAGGCAATCCGATTTTCCTTTAGGGCCGCCAGTCAAAAAGTTAAACTTGGTTTAAATGCATACTGACTAGAGCTCTCAATTCTGTGTCTGAGAAACTATATTTTCTCCTTTCACATCTTGGGGACTCTGGTCAGTGTGATGTTGAATTTTAATTTTTTCACCTTCCAAGGAAATGAGACGCGAGACCGTCCCTCCCTCTAGCTGGAGCGCCATTTGCTGATGGGGTCTGCAGGGGGCTGTCTGCAGGACAGCTGAGGATGTGGGTACAGGTTAGCCTGCATTCCAGGCCACTCTGCTCCCCATTGGTCTCCCAGGGCTGCTCAGGGCATGGAGCGTCACGCCCAGTGACAGAGAAGGCAGGCGGAGCTTCTCCGTCCCTCCCGGGGCTGTGAGGTCCTCCCCCGTGAGACCGCAGCTGTGTCTGCTGCAGGGCAGGTGTGCGGGGCGCCAGACTGTCCCTGGCGATTAAATAGTGCCTCGCCCCGAGGATTCCTCAGCCTCTCGGTGAAGCCTGGGTGGAGCAGGGCGGGAGATGGGCGTCCTGCCTCTGCCTGGACGCCCAGGAGAAGGGGCCGTCACACCCCTTGGCTGAAACACTGAATGAGCCAGGGCATTTGAAGTCTTTTTACATCCCTGAAAGCAACAGAGAAAGAGAAAATGATCGTTAATAACGACGGAGCCCTGATGAAATGTGGAAAAGCAAAAGCAGCCGAACAAAAGGGGCGACATAGAGTTTAATGTGAACCATTTATCGTCCGTTGTCGTTCAGTTCGTAAAGTTTTATTGGACATCTTCTACCTGTCTATGATACGTCTTTTGCCAAACCTTGTAAGGGATATTAATAGCTATTAAGTGACAGAAGAGCTCCCTGGTCAAATACTGGGAGAAACACCCCTTCACCATGTTTCCTGGCTTTGAGACTTCAAAGAGGCCTTAGTGTGCGAATTCTTCATCTCTAAGCAGAGCAGATACTCTGTCTCCTGGACATCCTTCCGTGACTGTTCTCAGGCAGGGGATTGTGCCCCAGTGGACGTTGGCATCATCTGGAGATCTTGTGGTTGTCACAGCTTGGGGGGGGGGCATCTAGTGGGGTGAGGCCAGGATGCCGCTAAACACCCACCGGGCACGGGACGGTCCCCCCAACAAAGAACTGCCTGGTCCCAAGCGTCCGCAGTGCTGAGGCCCAGAGCCTGGCCAGATGCTGAGACGTGGAGTCTATTTGCTGGTGGGGGCAGAGCATGGGCTAAACGTCTGCATTGAAGCCGCTCCCTTAAAGAGAAGACAGATGAAGAAATTTGATGGTCATTTGATTTTCTGCTTTTAAATTACATATTTTTTGTTTTGTTTTAAAGGCATTTGAAAACTTTGCTTTTAGAAAGAAATCCTGTCAAGATGTTACCTGTGGAGCTGGGTAAGTGCTAAAACAATAAAATAAAAGACAGTTTTAAACGCGGCCTTCTGCAGTTACCAGACCTGTAATGCAAATTCAGGCCTGACCGAGCAGGGAAGGCCAGCTGATGCTTTAAATCCCTTCCACACCATCCTTCTGCCCCTGAGACAACACAGATCCGATCGCAAGAGCTGTTGCTGCTGTGACATGTGTCCTACATGTGAGCACAGGGTACGAGCAATGCAAACGCGGAGCCCTGTACCTGCTGCTCAAGGAAGACCAGCATCAGGCCTTTGTGGACCCAGGTGTGCTCGTGAGTCCACCTGCCCCCTCCCCCCAGGCCAGCGTGACTTTTGTTCATCCTTCACTGCTTTCCTTGAAAGCGTTACCGCTTACTATCCCTACACAATACATGTTTAAAGGGCCTTCCTTTCAAACTTTTTCTAAGTTGCATCATCCCTTGCGTATTCTTGGTGACCTGGCGTTTGGGGGCTCAGCACGATGTCTTCCAGGCTTATCCATGTGGATGTGGACAGCTGTTGTGTGTTCATTTCTGTTCCTTCTCCAGTGAACGGTTAGCTCCATTGCCTCCTTCCTGTCTTCTGTGCTGCTGTTTTCGTGAATTTTGCTTTGATATGTGTAATGGATCCAGTAGACACTCTTTGAACTGTCTTATTTATGTTTTCTCACACGGTCGCCCTTCTGGTGCTCTTCATCTCTTCTTGAAGTTTCGTGCTTCCATCTGGGTTGACGGTGTTGGCCTAAAGATCTGTGTTTTGTGTTATATTGAGTCTTATTATAATGAATTATTTCAGGATTTAAAAGGTCATCTTTATTTTCCCTTCTTCTTTTTTTTTTTTTTTTTGCGGTACGTGGGCCTCTCACTGCTGTGGCCTCTCCCGTTGCGGAGCACAGGCTCCGGACGCGCAGGCTTAGCGGCCATGGCTCACGGGCCCAGCCGCTCCGCGGCATGTGGGATCCTCTCGGACCGGGGCACGAACCCGTGTCCCCTGCATCGGCAGGCGGACTCTCAACCACTGCGCCACCAGGGAAGCCCTTCCCTTCATTTTTGAAGGTTGTTTTAGCAGACTGTATAGGCATCGTGACTGCTTTAGAAATACCTTTATTGTCTTGTGGACTCCATCGTCTGTCGAAAAGTCAGCAGTCTTACTGGTTTTCCCTTAGAAGTAATACATCTTTTTTCTCTTTTTGTTTAATTTTCAGCAGTTTGTTTGGTTTTGTTTTTATAAATTTATTTATTTACTTATTACTTATTTTTGGCTGCGTTGGGTCTTCGTTGCTGCACGTGGGCTTTCTCTAGTTGTGGCGAGCGGGGGCTGCTCTTCATTGTGGTACAGTGGCTTCTCTTGTCGTGGCACGTGGGCTCTAGGCACGTGGGCTTCAGTAGTTGTGGCACCCGGGCTTAGTTGCTCCGTGGCATGTGGGATCTTCCAGGACCAGGACTCAAACCCGTGTCCCCTGCATTGGCAGGCGGATTCCTAACCACTGCATCACCAGGGAAGTCCCCGTTTACAGTTTTTGTGTTTTGCCGTTTTGCTTGACTTTAAAAACTATCTTTGCTGGCATTCACCCTCCTTCTGTTTGGTGTCACTATGGGTCCAGTTCGCCTCTGGCTCTAAGTCGATTGTCCACAAGCAAATTGGACAAATACATTCATTTCTAGTCACTCCTTAGGATTTTTTAAAGCATATCTTTGCCCACTTTGTGAACTGTTTTTCTTTAAAAACACTGATCCCCAGCGTGTAGTGGTCAGGACTTCGCCATCCTGGACTCGCGTGTGCCGTGCCTGGTGCAGACACAGCGTGTCCTGCTCGGCCGCCCTCGGGGGTCCCTTGGGAGGAGACCTGGGCCTGGGGTCCCATGAGGCAGTTGCAGTCATGCCAGCACGTGACATCCAGGTGCTCACCTGGTTCTCCTGTTTGGATTCCACACTCTCCGAAAAATGTGAAAGAAAAGTTTTTGCTTCAGGAAACAAAGTTGTAAACCACTGACACTGAACATATTTTGTAGAATTTAATATTTTATTGTGTAATTAAAACCCATTGTCTTTCAACCCCAATTGTAGTTTCTATATGTATTTATACAAAGAGGGCTATACTGGTTCAAGTATAATAGATACATAATCGACTAGAAAAAAAAGGTAGAAAATAGCTAAATAAATTAGACTGAAAGGCTGAAAATGAATTCACTCCATACAAGAAGGTAACTTGGACAGGACAAGGCTGTTTCAATGTGTTTAAGAACACAGGGGGCTGCGGGGTCTAGAGAGCCTGCCCCAGGGCTGAGGCCAGGCTTGGTGGGCAAGCCCCGCACCCTCACACCCTCACACCCTCGCACAGCTCCAGGCCCAGGCCACCGGGCTGTCAGCACGTCTGTGTCCCTGCACGTCCAGGGAAAGGAGACCTTGTGAGGCCAGGTGACACCTGTCTCTGGGAAGCTGCGGCCCTAACGCCCGATGAGGGATCTGGCACAAATTGTGGATGAATACGCAGTGGGCCAATTTCCTCTCACATAACTTTACTAGAGATCAAAGTGTTTAAAAGGCAGCAAAAGCATTGCAGTAAAAAATACAGGTGTGTGGGCTGAACATCAATTAGAAGCAGATACTAGAAGGTCTGGATGGGGCAAATATCTTCATTTATATGGATTTATGTGCAGTGTGAGGGCCTGGGGCACAGGGACCAGCCCCTACCCAGCCTTCTGCGCGTCTCAGGCGTGGACGTACAGTCTACTAAAATGGCCTTTTATTCACTGTCGATTTCCCCAGTTAAAAAGATGAGCGTAAGTGAGGCGCCACCTCCCCTGGTGGATTTATCCGCAGAGCGTGAGCCCAACGAAGAAACCATTCATTCTCAGGAGGCAGAGGGAACCATGGTAACAGAAAAGGCAGGCTTTTTCCCACCTGTGGGAAAACTAGACCTGCGTGAGTGCAGAAGGTCCGCCGAGCCTCCGGAGGACTGGCCGAGCGAGGAGGAGATCCGGCGCTTCTGGAAGCTGAGGCAGGAGATCGTGGAGAACCAGCAAGCGGAGGTTCTGGAGCGCCAGCGCCTGGCGGAGCTGCCCCCAGCCCTCACGGCGGTGCTGAGCGACAAGGAGAAGCGGCGACCCCGCCCGAGACCCGTCTTCAGGTAAAAGTTGAAAGCAAAGGTGTACTTTCTTGATCTCTGCGCGGCTGTAATATCATTTTGTGATTCTCTGTTAAGACGTCGGGTGGACGTATGTCCACGTCGCCATCGTTCGTTACACAGCAGATGCCAGGCCTGGTTTAGGTTAAAGTTACCCAGAAAACAGGCTCAGAGGAAGAGGTTACACGAGAGAAAAACTCAAATCCTGGGTGTGGGGGTGTGGGGGTGGGGGTGTGGTGTGCACACGTGTGTGGATGTGTGAATATACAGAGAGAACGTGACCCAGTAACATTGGGGAATACAGCTCATACGTCGGCAAGGGCGGTGATGTCACGTCCAGGGCACAGAACATGGTTAGCAGCCACTCCGGTCTGTGGCCCTGCAGATGGTGTGAACACACGCCCCGCGTGTCTGGTAAAAGTCTGTGGCGGGACAGTGAGGAAGGGCCCGTCTGAGAAGGCTGCCATTGGGCACTATTGGAAAACAGATTAAAGAGCTTTGATCCGCGTGCAAGGTGTGCACGTGTCTACTGCACTGTTGTTTCACCTGTTCTGTAGGTTTGAAAATTTTTCAAAGTAAAACCTTGTTCAAGTGTGATTACCTGGCTGTAGCCCTGGGAGGGCTGGAGGTGTGCAGCCCACAGACCCCCGAAACCAAGTTGTACCTCGTCCAAGTCAGTGCGAGCCTTTTCCCGGCATGGCACAGTTTCACCGGTCCCAGGTGTAGGTCCAGCCATGGCCTGGCCCGGGGAGCGGGGTGGAGGCCCTGACGGCCGACCCCGCCTACATTGTGGATTCTGGGGGTGGCAACTGTCTGTGACCGTCGGGGCATCTCCGTGCAGCCAGCCCGCGGCCCTGCACTCACCCTCGGGGCCGTCACGGGGCTCAGTGCGGTGCTTGGCTGACGCCCTGGTATCATCGTAGGACGAGGACGCCCTCCTTCAAGAGCGTCCTGCCCGAGCTGGCCCCATGGCAGCAGGCCCAGGGCCGCACCGGCCTGCCGGAAGAGAGTATCAGCCCAGAAGGAGCAGCGCAGGAGGTGAGGTCGGGGGCAGCGGGGCGGGCTTGGCCTCGCCTGGAAGCTGCTCCTCGCGGGCCGTGTGCCCTGGGCGGCTGCAGGCCCTCAAGTTCGCCGCCCCGCCTCTGCCCTGTTTCCTCCTCTGGTCCCTTGCTCTTCCTCTACCCGTCCTCTCCTGTCAATCACCCAGCTTACAGGTCTTGTTTAAGAAAAGTGGCTTAAAAATAACGTGCCTGTCGGGGGGGTGCACTCCTGCCTCTGCCCCGCGGGGCTGTTGCTGGCTCGGTCGGCCTCGGTGCGGGGCCAGCTCGGGCCCTGTCCTCACTGTCCCCTCTGTCCCCTCTGTCCTCCAGCCCCACAAACTGCCTGTCTCCAGCACGCTCTGGGCCCGCGAGGCCGGCTGGCGTGGACGGCGCCCTCCACCTTCTGGTTGTGTTCGGCCAGGGGGGGCTCCGGCGGGAGGTCAGAGAGAAGCGGGGAGGGAGGCAGGGTCCCTCTGCCCTGCCCACCGCTCCCACTGCTGGGTGCCAGCAGCCCTTCCTTCCCTCACCCCAGGGTCCCGGGGTGGCTGCCGCCCGTCCTCCTAGCAGGGCCCCTGCTCCACCTTGCGAATAGACCCTCCTGACATCACCCGCCTGAGTGTTTTCTCTTGGGGCTCTGCGGATGCAGACGGTCCTCAGGACACGTGTTCTAATGGGCCAGCGCGGTGGTCCCGACACCAGACGTGCTTTTCAAGTCGGGTTTCATGTCCTTCAGGGAGAGGCTGGGTGACGTTAGGCCCTCAGACCTGGTCAGGGTGCACGGTGGCCCTGCCCTGGGGCTGGCATCCTGACAGCAAGGACGCAGCCATCCAACAGCGAGGCTCAGATGTGACTGTATGTCCTGGGCCCCCGGGGCCATGGTGGTCGCGGGCCATGCCCCAGAGTGTCCCTCTGCGGGAGTCCAGGTGCAGGGCGGGAGTGGGCCCTCACTGTGCGTCCCGACGGCCCTCTGCCCCGCATCCAGGCAGGTCCCGCTGCTGCCCGGCTGTGGAAGCTCAGCACTGCCCCGCCCCCACTTGCTAAGCACCTCTGTCTCCGAGGCTCAGCTGTCCCCGCGGCCACCGTCCACACCCTCTGGCTCGGGTGGGCACCTGGCTGGGGACCTCGGGAGGCCGGGCGGGACGTGCCCGTCCCCCCAGGTCGGGCTCCCCAGTGCCCAGGGTGCCGCCCGCCTTCGCTGAGGGCAGCTCTTGAATCAAAGGGCGAGCAGCAGCTCTCTCCGTGGTTTCTGTGCCGTGGGCCCCGAGACCACGTTCAGTGGCCTCCTTGGCAACAGCGTGGGGACCCCGTCCAGTGGCTTAGTCTCCACACAGTCCCGCGGAGCACGTCACACTTCCTGGTTACCTGTGGCCCTGAGAACGCTGCCCTGTGCCTCTTGAGGAACCTTCCAGCCCACTTCCCAGGAGGTGGCAGAGACAAAGACAGGCCCCTGCGCCCAGGAGCACCGCCCCTGATGTCACAGAGCCACAGTTCCACGCAGGAGCACCGGCTTGGGTTGGGGGCTCGGGAAGCAGCCTCGCAGGCGAGACGGGCTCTGCAGGGGTGCAGAGGGGGTGCCTGGCCCTCCCTCGGGCCTGGAGCTGGGGGAGCACGTAGCCAGGTTCTGCCGACACCGATCTCCTGCCTCATCGTGGAGATAGGACAGAGGCTCTCGCAGGGCAGCGGCCAGAGCCCAAGAGGGCCCAGCTGCTGTGACCCTGGGCACCAAAGGGCCCCCGACGCGGGCAGCGGGAGAGGCCAGGGCGAGTCTGGGATGGTGGCCAGGGTCTGGGCCCACGATGGAGGGCTCTGCTGAGAGGGGAGACCGAGGGCCAGATGTGCAGGTGGGGTGGGAGGGCGCTGACCATGGGACTCCGTGGAAGATCCAGGAATGGGGTCAGACAGGCAGGTGGAGACCCAGGCTGGAGACGTAGCATCCAGACCCAGAGTGCGTGGCGGGTGAAGCCCTGGCCCCGTCCCGGCCCCGTCGCCACAGCCGCAGCCTGGGCAGGGGTGGCTTCTGTTCAGCTCAGAGGCTCCCCAGCATTGCGGTGCCTCTGTGCCCGTGTGGGCAGTGAGTCCCCTGGGCGTTGCCCTGGGCGGTTCGCGGTGTAGCGGGCGAGACACAGCCAACAGCACAGTGACACCGCGGGTGACGGGGCTGGAGAGACAGGGCTCACGCTCTTAGGTGAGGCTCGGGCGTCTGAGAGGAAGTGGACCGGTCAGCATCCCCTGGGCCCCGTGCAGACCAGTGAATGCCTGAAGGCTTTGCTGTGGAGCTCATGGCCACGGCCCCGACCAGGCCTTCCCTGAAAAGTGTCCTGGTGCCTCACTGGGCAGGGGCTGGGCGGGGCCTGGCTTGTCCCCGCCCAGGGAGCTCTGCCCACACGTGCGTTTCAGAGCCCCCAGGCTGCCCGTGTGTCCGGCCACGGGATCAGGAGTGAAGGGCTTTTGTGTGAAGCTTTAAAAGTGACAGTAGATGGGCTTCCCTGGTGGCACAGTGGTTGAGAGTCCGCCTGCCAATGCAGGGGACATGGGTTCGTGCCCCGGTCTGGAAAGATCCCACATGCCGCGGAGCAGCTGGGCCCGTGAGCCATGGCCGCTGAGCCTGCACGTCCGGAGCCTGTGCTCCGCAACAGGAGAGGCCACAACGGTGAGAGGCCCGTGTACCGCAAAAAAAAAAAAAAAAAAAAAAGTGACAGTAGAAATCCTTGTAGGGACCTCCCTGGAGGTCCAGTGGTAAAGACTTCACCTTCCAGTGCAGGGGGTGTGGGTTTGATCCCTGGTCAGGGAGCTAAGATCCCACATACCTCGCGGCCAAAAAACCAAAACATGAAATGGAAGCAATATTGTAACAAATTCAGTAAAGACTTTAAAAATGGTCTTTTTTTAGACCACATCAAAGAAAATCTTAAAAGAAATCTTTGTAAGCTGCGCACGAAGCTGCTTTTAACGACAACATCCGTGTTCCGCTGTGTCCTCCAGAGACAGGCGAGCACTGCAGGAGTGGAGGGTGCTGGCCCAGGAGGATGCAGAGGAGGAGGGAGGGGCTCAGCCACCTCCCGACCCCACGGAGGAACCTGGTACGTCTGCGGGGGGCAGCCCGTTCAGCCCCGAGGGGTGGCGCGGCTGCCTGTGTCCAGGCTCACGGGTGAAGGAGGCTGCCTGCTCTGCAAAGCCTGACCGCTCACCGGCCTCTGCCACTCAGCCAGCAGCGACCTCCCCTTAGAAAGCAGGCCACCAGTGGGCTTCCCAGCACCCCGCACTGGCCCGGGCTCGTCCTCCCTGTTCCCCAGCCTCCACCAACCACCCCTCTGCAGCCCCGGTGCCCACTCCCAGCCTCCCGGGAGCCTCCCTGTGGCACTCGGACCCCAGCCGCCCCCCCACAGCCGCCCTGCACTCCTCCTGCGTGGGCTTCAGGCCGGCTGGCCACGTGGAGGGAGCGTCACTGCCCCTCGCCCTCCTCTGGGGGAGCTGTGCTCGTGCCCTCCTGGGGACTCCCCTGACCTCCTTGTTCCCAGGTCCCGTGAGAGGCTGTCTGTCCTCACCCGGAGGGCCGTCCCGAGGCCTGTCCGGTCCTCTCTGTGCTCGAGCTCCCCGAGGCGGCTCTGTCCTGGTGTCCAGGCCTCTCCTCGCTCTGCTCCCGCTCTGATCACGGCAGCCCCTCACCCCTGCTCGTGAGCCCGGCATAACGAAGTCACCCTGACCCCACCCTCGCCAGGGCCCGGAGCCTCCCTGCTGTCCCTCCTCTCTGCCCGGTGCCTTTGCACGCCGCTTCCTCTGCCCTTACCTGCTGGGTCCCCGTCTGTGTGTCTTCAGAGCAGGGGTGGGACATGAACGTCTGCCTCGACCTGCACGGGCTCCTGGGCTCCAGACACCCGCTGGCCGGACTATGCAGGCGCCCCCGTCCCACCAGACCCCTAGGCAGCCCGGCCCTGGCTTCTGGGGCTGGCCACGCGCGATCATGCTGGCCTCCTGTCCTTCTGCCTGGTCCCCAGCCGCTCCTGCTTCCTGGGTGCTGATCAGGGGTGGACAGAAGGGGCTCACGATGGCGGGCTCAGGGCTCCCAGGCTGGACTTGGTCCCCAGTCCAGGCCACACACCACATGACTGCAGCGGAAGGGCGATTTCCCCTCTGCCCAGGCCCCCTCAGCCTCTTCATGACAGCGAGGGCACCTCCTCTCCCCGCAGACCACAGAGAGGATTGTTAAGATGACCCCCAGAGACCACGGACCCCCGGGGCAGCTGGAGCTCTGGGCAGACTGGTGCACCTTCTCCCGCCTCCCGCCTCCAGGGTGGTATTTAAGCACCATTATGACCATGGTGGCTGCCGGATGGGGAGCCACTGCGGGTCACTCGGGCTTAAATACGCGTGACGTATGATAAAACGTACCATCCTGACCGTCGTTAAATGTACAGTTCAGAGGCATTTAGGACAGTCCCACTGTGTAACCGTCACCACATCTGTCTCCAGAACTTTCTCGTCTTCCCAAACGGAAACTCTGTCCCCGTTAAACACCAAGTCCTCACCCCACTTCCCCCGGCCCCCAGCCCCGCCCTCTACTTTCTGTCTCTGTATTTGGCTCCCGTGGGGACCTCCTGTGGGTGGAATCACACGGCATTGGTCCCTTTGCGTCCTGCTCATTTCACTGAGCATAACGTCTTCAAGGTTCATCTGTATCGTGGCCTGTGTCAAAATTTCCTTCCTTTTTAAGGCTGAATGATACTCCATCGTGTGGACGGGCACATTTTCTTCTCCGTCCGTCCATCCACAAATGCGAGAGTTGCTTCTGTCACGTGGCTGCAGTGCCCATGGGCGCGGCGTTGCCGGCGCAAACTCTCTTTTGTATGTGGGTCACTCCAGCTAGAAACGACTTCTGTGATACTGTGCGAGAAGCAGCTTATCCCGTTGTGTGTATTTTTGTATATTACAGAGAAAGGTGGTCACTATGTTTTACAGCGTGGAAATTGACAAATGTCTGTATAACCTGGAGTAGCACAACATCCCATAAGTTAGATAGGAAATTTAGAAGCTCTGAAACTCACAGCAGGAAATCTTTACTTCATAAAACTTAAATATTTTATATGGCCTAAAATACTATAATTAAAGTCAAAAGATAGGGGGAAATATTTGTGACGTATGTTTGTAACAAAAGATTAATATCTAAAATATAAAGAAAAACCACAAGTAGATTTTTTAAATTAAAGAACGCAGTAGAGAAACGGGCAAAGTGTAGGACAGGCAGTTCACAGGTGAGGAAGCCCCAGTGGCGGTAAATTCAGAAAAGAAGCCCGGCTGCTCGGAGCTCCGGGTGTGAACACCCACGAGCACCGCTCGGGAAGTGGCCGGCAGAACAGAGGCCTCGGGCAGCAGGCTTCCGGCCACTGCTGCTGCCAGGGCGTCAGCTGCTTGGAAATGTCTAGTAAAGTTAAAAATACTGATTTCTTGGAAGACTTCCGGTGTCCCGCCTCACAGAAATAAAGCAGTCGGATCACAGGCCTGTCGTACAAAGACGTGGGTTTGTGGAACCCACAAAAGCATCGTCTGCACGCCCACCGCATCCTCTGTCCCCCGGCCGCACCAGGCCCTCCCGCGTTCCGGCTGCACCCGTGTGCTCTGTGGGGTCGCCCACGTCCTGCCCCCCAGAGCCTGAAAGCAGGAAGGGAAGGGAAGACTCCTCCCGCATGGGCAGGGGGCCTGAGCCTCCTGACTCATCACCCCCTTTATAAAAGGCCTTGCATTTTCATTTTTTACGATGCTCTAAACCCGGCAGCTGTGCCAGTGGCCTCTGGATCCATTTTATTGGCCTGAAGACTAGCCCTCGTCTGCTTGACGCTCAACATATGAAGCTCGGGGTCAAGGGACTCCCCTGGCTGTCCAGTGCTTTAGACTCTGCACTTCCAGTGTAGGAGGCCCGGGTTCTATCCCTGGTCAGGGAACTAAGGTCCCACATGCCACAGAGCACGGCCAAAAAGTAAAACAAAACAAAACAAAAAACTCGGGGTCGAGCCACTCTCAGCCACTAACACGGCGCCGTCCTCCTCGCCTGCTCCACAGGGTGCAGGGCCCTCCCTCCTCTGTACTTTGTGATAACAGTAAGATATGGCTGGGGTTTCAGTCCAAATCATATACTTTTAAAGGTTTTAAAGATAAATGTCTGACTTTAGGAAGTACACCTAGTGGCTTTAGTTCTTTTCCCTGTGTTGGAGCACTGTTGAGGAGAACCCTGATTAATGACAGCGTGTGTGCCGGCTCCCAGGCAGCCAGCAGGTAGTTTCAGTTCTGCTGCGTCTGCAGCCTGGCAGCATCGGGGGGAGCAGAGCAGAGGAAAGGTCGGACGTGGTTTCTGCTCCCCTCCCCCGCCCATCCACCCCCCTCCATCCTCCCTCCTCTCTCCCAGCCTTCCCTGGCGCTAGGTCCTTCTAAGAGTCAGACAGGTGCTGGGGTGGAGCTGACGATGCAGGCGGACAGGTCCCGCCCTGGTAACCCGCTTAGAGGTGACCGGGCAGATTAGCCCTGCTCTGATCCCCCTCGCCTCCCCAGGACCCGCACGCGCCCTGTCCCTGCAGCAGCTGTGCTGCCCTGACCCACAGACAGACAGACAAGCACAGGTCTAAAGCTGCCTGAGGAGCGCAGGCTCGGTCTGGTTCTCAGACTTGTCCGTTCGGGGGTGGGGGCAGCAGCGGGCAGCGCTGGTCAAGGGCCCTGGTGTGTTTCCACTCACGTCCTTGTTACGTGGGCGCAGGGCCCCCAGTTTCTGGCGCTGAAGGCGGGATCGTACCAGGGCCCCGGGGCAGGACGAGGCTGCCACGGGATGGCTGGGGTGGGACGTGGCAGAGGTCACAGGTCCTCAGGAAGCCCCGGGCACCCCAGCAGAGCAGTGAGGACATACCCCCAGCAGCAGGGTGTCGGGCACCCTCAGCAGCACGGGGCCTGGCGTGGAAGCCGAGGAGGTCAGGGTGCAGGAGGGCTCCAACCAGACATCCAGTTGTGGCCCAAGGAGGGAGGAGGGAAAAGGAAGGCTCTGGAAAGGCAGACCTGGTAGATAGAGAACCAGGGAAAGGGGAATCGGGTGGGAGACGGGGGCCACTTTGAAGACGTGGGTAAGCAAATCCAGATGAGACACACCAGGTCCAGCTGACCAGAAATCTAGGTGTGACGTCTGCGGGCCCTAGAAATGAGGAATTCGCTAGCGTTTGTAGCGCTATTTCAACATATTTTGTGTAATGCTGCAACCTACAAGTTTTAAGGAATTTGTTGTTTTCAAAATAAATTGAGGTGGCCTGTGAATTCTTACGGAGAGTTTCCAGAACCACGACAGAACTACCCTGTCTTCCTCTGCCCCTGGACGTGGCCCCTCCACCCAATAAAACCCGTGGCGGCTGCTGGAGAGAGCAGAGAAAGCATCCTGCAGGAGGCGCTGGACGGTAGCCATCTGGAGCTCGCAGGGTCCCTGAGAGCATCGGAGCTTGCCTGGCCCTGGGCGCCAGGCATGGGGGTAGGGGGCTAGTTAGCGGGACGCACCTAAGCGCCAGCCGTGCCCGCACGCGTGCAGGAGGCCCTCCTTCGCACCTGGAGTCACAGCAGTCTTACTGTAGCAGGAAAGCCAGCACTGGGTTACTTCCTGCACGTTTTCAGTTGCTTTGTGTCAGTTTGTTGTGCCACTGATCCAAGCTGGTGAATCTGTCATTCAGGTTTTCCGACGGCGAGGCTTCTGCTTTCCCCACTTCATTAGTCAGGTGTGAGCCCTCGTGTGTTAGCTTGACGTAGTGATTTAACACAGGGCCGTACGAGAGGCGCGGGGCCCCTGCAGAGTGTTTCCATCTGCTGCGCTGGCGCCCCCGGGCCGCTGAGGAGCCGTCCACCTGCCCCGTGTCCTGCGCTCTGCCCTCACCCTGCACCGCCGGCCAGCCCAGGCCAAGGGTTGGGGACCCCAGCGTGTGGGGCACGAGTGTGCTGCACCCGAAGCCGCCTTGGTGTTAGCGGCTGTGTATTCCCGGATTCCTGAAACCCTCTCGCTGCGTTTCCAGGTGGCGTCCAAGGTTCCCTTTGCCACTGACCTGATAGGTCATGAGAAAATACCGATGCATTCGCCTGGGAAACTGAAACAAAGCAAAGAGAAATAATTGCAAGCAAGTGAGGAAATGAGGTGGGTACTGGATCTCGTTCCGTTCTGCTGGACGCGGCGCCCTCCGACCTCCCCCTGCAGATGCATCTCTCCCGCTCCCCCCACCTCACCCCCGGCGTGCCCTGGGCCCCTCCTGCAGGTCCAGGTACACTCAGGGACAAAAAGCAGGAGAGCCGCCATGCCGCCACTTTTCAGCTCTCACTCCCGCAGTGTCCACTCGACCCCTAGATCGCCGCCCTTTCCGCCCCTCGCCCCCCCGGGACAGCGGCTGCTTAGGGTCCTGGCGAGCCCTCGTCCTCCTGTGCTGATGCTGCCCTGCCGCCGGGCGCTCTGCCCTCGGCCCCCTGCCGACCCAGAGTCCGCACCAGGAATGACCGAGGGGGCTCCGCGCTGCCCTCCCCGCCTTCCCGCCGCCCCCGTCTGCACCAGGCCCACCGCAGGGAGGCACCTCCATGGGCTCAGAGGCCAGAGCTGAAGTAAACCGGGGGGCTCGGGGTGGGGGGACCCGCCTGCCCTGGGCCCTGGCACTGCTCCCACCACGGGCACCAGCTCTGGTCTGAGGGCCTGGGGGAAGGTCATCACGCTGTGACCTGTGGACGGCAGAGGGCTCATTCCTTCTCCCTCCCCCCTGGAAATCGGGGAAACGTCATAGGTCTGCGCCTGGGGCTAACCCAGCCACGTGGGTTGGAATGTGCTCTCACGTCCTCCGGGGAACTTCCGTCGCCCCCGTGGGCCCTCAGCAAGCCACAGCAGACGACATCTACACGGACGCCCCTGCGCCGTGGACAGGATTTCCTGAGAGCTGGGCTCTGAGATGCTGGGCAGGCAGGCCCTTCACCCAGCGTCTGTCCTGCAGGCCTCAGGAGGCCGCTGTGCTGGTGGGGCGGGGTCTCGGGAGGCCCGGCCGGGGACCCACCAGGCTCTGCCGCCCTTCCCACTGAGCGCCCGACATCCCGCGGGAGGGCTCTGGACCATACTGAGCAGACGTGTCTAAAATCCTACTTGATGCCGTGCTCTGTTCCTCTCTTTGAGGGTTTATTAAAGCTGTGTGTTTCATATGAAAACAAAGACACACCTCCTCCTTCGCGTGCAGAGCGTGCAGTGTCCTCGGTGTGCAACATCTTTCGTGAGCTGGTCTAGCAGCTGTGAGTGCAGGAGGGGGCGGTAAAGGCAGTCTGTCCGTCTGTGGGCTGGTGCCCAACCGGGGGCCGGCCGACCAGCCCCGGGACTGCTGTTTTGGCCAGAAGGAGAAAGGGAAAATTCTCCCTCCGTGTTCAGGTAGAATCCTTTCCTCGCTGCCCTTTGTTTCCCCAGTGCCTTCCGAGAGGAAAAGCGGAAACAGCACATCCAGCAACTGCGGGAACGAAGAAGCAGATTCCAAGGGTCGGCACCTCTTGAGGAGATAGGGAGGGCCACGCAGGACTTGGAAATTGTAAGTATTTGTCAGCTCGACTTGAAAATAAGATTTGATTAAAACTCGAAGGGAACCACACGTTCTCTAAACTTGTGGAGTCTTCCCAGCATCACGGGTGGTCAGAGGATAAGGAAACATTCCCGCAAGCGTGCGCCCCCGGGTGCCAGCACCACTGGACGGACCCGCGGCTGTGGTCCTCCCGGCACGCCCACGTCTGTGTGGCAGGAAGGTTGCCACCAGCATCAGTCCGTCCATCCGTCCATCCCACAGACGTAGATAAGCACCTACTGCGTGTCTGGAGCGTCCGCCGTCACGAGAGTGACGCAGAGATGGAGGAGACACCTTCCTGCCCTGCCCAGCACATAGTCAGCCCACCCCACCCCCACCCCGCCCTCCCCGCGAGCACCCAGGCCTCCACGCATCCCCATCAGCTGCCCCCGCTGCCCGCGGGCACTCGCTCTCCCAGCCGCAGGAGCACCTGCCTGTCCTCCCAGCACCCAGGCCCCAGCTCGTGGGCCTGTTCTGAGCCGTGTGTCTCACCCCGGTGCGGTGGCCCAGAGCCCCTCTCCCGGGTCTGCTGCCCCAGGGCTAGCAGCATCGTCCCCACCGCCCGCCGAGGGCTCTGTCACTATTGTCCCCTCTCTTGGGGCCCACAGGGATGGGGGGGAAGGAACACAGGCAGGGGCTGGGGTGCTTCGTAGAGACCCCACCCTGCTCAGACTCTGCCCCTCTTCTCAGACTCTTTTCCTGCCCGGCCCTGCCTTCAGAGGAACCTTTATTCTCTCCAAATCTATCATTGACGGGAGTAACCTCATTCTTGGACACCCGAAACCCTACCTCTTAGGGCTTCTGAACAGCTGTGTCTCATCGCACTGCTTCAGATTAGAGACTCAAAAGTCTGTTTGGTGTTGGGAACACCTCTATGCTCACAGATTTCATAACCTGTATGAAATGAGTCAATTCCTTGAAAGACACCATCAGCCAAAACTCAACAGGAGAAGAAACGATCTGAATAGACTGATACTATTAATGAACTTGAATCAATAATTCATAAGCTTTCCAGTGGGTTCACTGGTGAAGTCTACCAAACATTCAAGGAAGAAATTGCGTCAACTCCCTTCCAGAGGCTAGAAGCAGAGGGAATACTTTGTAACACCCTATGAAGCCAGCATCGCCCCAGTACCAAAAGCAAGGGCATTACATGAAAGGAAAACTACAGACCAGTCTCTCTCATGAACAAAGATGCAAAAACCCTCACCAAAACACGAGCCAGTCAAATTCAACAACGTATAAAAAGAATAACGAACGACCAAGTGGAATGTACCCCAGACATGCAAGGCTGGCTCAGCGTCTGAAAGCCAGTTTACATGACGCATCACATCCACAGGCTGAAGAAGAAAAATCATAGGATTGTATCAGTAGCTGCAAAAAAAAAAAGCATTTGACAAAATCTGACACCCATTCAGGATAAAAACCCTCAGCAAACTGGGAATAGAGGGGAGCTTCCTCAGCTTGTTAAAGGACATCCACAGAGACTCTGCACTAACATCATACTTAATGGTGAGAAACTAGACGCTTTCCCCCAAGGTCAGTAACAAGGCAGGGGTGTCCCCTCTCACTGTTTCTCCTCAGCATCTTTGTTCTTAGGTGGCATGATTGTCTGTGTAGAAAATCCCAAAGAATTGACCCAAAAAATTCCTGGAACTAGTAAACAATTATAACAAGGTTGCAGGATACAAGGCTAATATATAAAAGTCCATTGCTTACCATATACCAGCAATGAACAAGTGGAATTTGAAATTAAAAACAATACCATTTATATTAGCACCCCAAAAATGGTGCTAGGTATAAATCTAACAAAATGTGCACAAAATCTATATGAGGAAAAGTACAAAACTCTGATGAAGGTAACTAAAGAAGAATAAATAAATGGAGAGATGGTCCATGTTCATGGATAGGAAGACTCAGTATTGTCAAGATGTCAGTTCTTCCCAACTTGATCCATAGATTCACCTTAAACTCAGTCAAAATCCCAGCAAGTTATTCTGTGGATATTGACCAACTGATTCTAAAGTTTATATGGAGGCAAAAGACCCCAAAGAGCCAACACAATATTGAAGAAGAAGAACAAGGTCGGAGAACTGACACTACCCAACGTCGAGACTTTCTATAAAGTTACAGCAATCAAGACAGTGTGGTGTTGGTGAAAGAAGAGTCAGATAGATCAATGGCACAGAAGACAGAGCCCAGAAATGGACCCACACAAATACAGTCAACTGATCTTTGACACACGAGCAAAGGGAACAAAACAGAGCAAAGAGAGTGTTTTCAACAGCTGGTGCTGGGCCACCCGGACATCCATGTGCAGAAAAATGAATCTAGACACAGACCTTATACCCGTCACAAATATTAACTAAAAGTGGATCACTCTTACCAGACTGTGTACATTGAATATGTACAGTTTTTTATATAAATTATACCTCAATAAAGCTGTAAAAACATGGGTCACAGACCTAAATGTAAAATGCAAAAATATAAAGCTCCTAGAAGACAACATAGAAAACCTAGATGACCTTGAGTTGGTGACGACTTTTTACATAGAACATCAAGGCATGAAAGAAAAAAATGGTAAGTTGGACTTCATTAAAATTTAAAAATTCTGTTCTGTGCAGGACACTGTCAAGAATAAGACAGCCACAGACTTGCAGGAAATAGTTGCGAGAGACATATCTGATAAACCACTGTTGTCCAAAATAAGCAAAGAACTCTTAAAGACTCAACAATAAGAAAGCAAACAACCCTATTAAATGATGGGCCACAGACCTGAACCGACACCTTGCCAGAGAAGGTACATAGATGTTAAATATGCTTATGAAAAAGTGCTGAACAAAGTACTTCATTAGGAAATGCAATTTAAAGCAACAAGGAGCTAGCACTGCACACCTGTTAGAATGGCTGTGATGCAGACACGGACCACACCAGCTGCCCATGGACTGAGGAGCAGCAGGGACTCTCACTCACCACCGGTGGGAACACAGAGCAGTGCAGCCACCTTGGAGACAGCGTGACGGTTTCTTACAAAATTAAGTATACTCTTACCATACAGTCCAGCAGTTGTGCTCCTTAGTATTTACCCACAGGAGTTGAAAACTTACGTCCACACAGAAACCTGCACACAAATGTGTGTAGCAGCTTCATTCATAACTGCCAAAACCTGAACAACCAAGATGTCCTTCCGTAGGGGAACGGGCTAATGAACTGTGGTCCATCCAGACACTGGAATATTACTCAGTGTGCAAAATGAGCTAAGAGGCCATGAAAGACAGGGAAACACTTCAAATGCTTATTACAAAGTGAAAGAAGCATTGTGTGAGGCTTCTGAAGACGCGGCCTACGGTATGATTCCAACTCTGTGGCATTCTGGGAAAGGCAGAACTATGGAGACAGTAGAGAGGCCAGCGGTTGCCAGGGGTTGGGGGAGGGAGGGGTGAACGGGGAGCACAGGCGATGCTAGGGCAGTGGGGCTGCTCTGTGTGACCCTGTGAGGATGGATGCGTGTCACTGTACGTTTGTGCAAAGCCACGGAATTACAACACTAGGAGTGAACCCCAAGGCCAGCTGTGGGCTTGGGTGGTGACGCGTCAGCCTGGGCTCATCAGTTGTAGCAAATGTCCCCTCTGGCGGGGGGTGAAAACTACAGAAATAAAGTCCCGGGTGAAGTGTGGGTGCCCGAGAGCCACGCACACGGTTCACAAGACAGTCTCGACAGCGTTTGATGCACCACCGGTGGGAGAAGGTGGGCCCCTCGGCCAGGAGCTCACATCAGGTTGGAAGGCCAGGAGGTCTGCATCTGGTGAGGGCCAGCTGATGCCCGGCAGGCTCTCCCTCCAGGTGCGCGTGGCCCCTTTTCTCGTGGGGTAGTCTCCAGTCTGCCCTGCGGCCCCGCTGGACAACAGGAGAGGAGCAAAGTGATGCAGCTCGTCAGCACAAAGGAAAGGCAGAGGAGAGGCCAGCTCCTCCCATAATCACGAACAGAGCACGGGCCGCCCGCTAGAGGCCACGTTTCCCAACACCCCTTGCAGCGTATGCGACAGCCTGTGATTACGGTTGGGCCAGCAGGACAGGAATAGACGTAGACGTGTGTATGAACTTCCTGAGCTTGTCCTCCCCTCCCCCTGCTGGAATGCACAGGCGATGGTGGGAGCTGGGGCAGCCATCCCAGACCCTGAGGTTGAGAGTGTGGAGTGAGGGGCAGAGTAACGTCCCCATGCTGACAGCAGCCCTCAGATAAACCGCCACACCTGGTTCGGCCTCCCCATCTGGGCCTTTGTTTCAGCCGCTGAGCCTGTAACCTAACCATCCACAGGCCAGCTTGGTTCTGGAGGAAGAAAGCCACCTGCTGCTGTGACACGAGGGCCTCTGAGAGGGAGGCTGGCAAGAAGCGAGATGGCTGGTTCCACGGGGCCCACGGACTCAGGACTGGAGAGGCTGAGGGTGGAAGGTCCGCAGCACCCTCGCCACCCTGCTCAGCTCCCCTGTCCACCCAGCAGGACGCGTGGGGGATGGACTCTCAGAGGTTGAACAAGGAGGTCTGGGCCCGTGGGCCCTCCCGCGGAAGGGGGGCGCCACCCGATGCCTTCCTGAGCGCGGGAGCCACGAGGATCAGGCCGGACGCCTGCTCCCCGCCTTGAGAGCGGGAAGGGGCTCCTGAAGAAAACTGGCGGAGACAAATGCCCTCAGAGCCCTGGCTCGTGGGCCCCCCTGCCCCCATCCTGACTGACCAGCAGGGCCGCGTCCCAGTGGGTACGGCATTTCAGTGCCTACTCGAGTGGGTGGGAGCCGGGACGCTGGGCGCTCGAGGGAGGGACCAAAATGGCCGACTGGAAACGCGCAGACGAATTGAAGTCCTCTGGGCAGTGATGGAAACCAGCTGTTACAAGAGTGGGCACTCAGGTTTCTGAGAACTCGGAGTTAAGTGAAAAGTACAGCCAGAATCCCTAAAAATTAAAAAGCCTAAATCACCAGATGAGGTCGAGCAAATCCCCCGAGAAGCGGAACAAAGACAAAAGGAGGGATGGAAAGCAGAGATGAGTCAGACCCTAGGGTCGACCGGAGAGGCCTGACCTCCGAGATGCTCTGGAAACTCACGGGAAAACCCAGGGAGGTTCAGGAAGCAGGCTGTTTCCAGGCTGCCGGGCGGCCATGGGCCCAGACCATCCCAAACAGGCTCTGAGGTCCTGGAGCCCCCAGGGAGGGACACGGCACATGCAGAGACTGGGCCAGGCGCCACGCGGGGACTCGGGGACGTCCCTTCCCTTCCCTCTGGAGCTGGAAGAGCGGGCGTGTCCTCCCAAGAAGGGGAAGAGACCCCGGGGGAGGAGCCCGGCCGAGGGTCTGCAGGGGAGCCAGGCTGCTTGGATGACCCCAGGACAGGACGGGCCTGGGGAACTAAGTGGATGTTTTTAAAGGAGCAGTCAGCTCACAGAGTACACATCTCTGCCGGAAGGAAACCGGAAGCGGTGGGTACTCAGTGGACGGCAGCAGAGGTTCCCCTGGGCCTCACGACACAAGCTCTGGGCCTCACGACACAAGCTCTGGGTGTTAGTTTAACCCAAGATTGTGGTAGATCCATCTTAGGGGACGAGGCGGCGTAGGGGTCTCGGGGGGCCTGGGCTGGAGGTGGGGGTCCAGGCTATGCCCCAGGGAGACAGAGCTGAGGGGGCGGCGAGGGGAGGGAGGGGAGCGTGGAGGACACGGCCCCCCGGGGGTGGGGAGGCCCCGCGCAGACACACCTGCCCTTAGACGCGGGAGGGCCCGCTCCTTTTGCTCTGGCCGCCTGGTCCCCTGCGTTCTCCATCTCACCGTCTTCTGGCCCAGCTGATGGATCAGGGTGAGCAGAGGGGGTGAGGCATGCTGGGGGGGCTCCCCCTCGGGAGGGCGGCTCTGGGCCCAGGGGACAGGTCCCACCCGTCACCCGGCGCCCTCCCCAGCCCCGTGGCCAGGCTAACCTGACCCCTTCCTTTCTCCCCAAGGCCAGGAGGCTGCAGGATGAAGTAATGAAACTAGAACTGAGGTCGACCTTGAACAGAAACCATCAATGTACAGCTCTCCCTGGAGGCCTTTCGCTCGGCCCGACTTTGTTGCAGCCTCAGAATCTATTTTTTAACACGAACTATTAAGAACCTGCAAACGTTTACAGATGCTAATGACAGAGTATCACTGGTACAGACTGAGCATCTTCTCACCTGGAAAACAGGCCGGCAGCTCGCTGCCTCCCCAGGGGTCGCCCCTGTGCAGGGCGTGAGGTTTACGGGTCCCCATCTGCGCTGCTTATTCTGAGGCTGCAGGAGGTCTGAGCTGCATTAAGAGAATACGGTGACGGCCGCGTGGCGTCCGTTTGCAGCCCGTCGGCTGGCAGAACGTGGTGTCGGCACCTGTGCCCCCCCGACCCTGCTCACAGCGGGGATCAAGCTTTCACGACTGACTAAAGTGGGGCCCGAGGTCCGTGGGGCCGTCTTTGCTGGGGAGGCAGGAGTGCCCTCCTCCCACCTGGCGGCGCTGCTCCCCTCCCTGGGCGCTGCCCCTCCCCTGGCCCTGCAGCACCGCTGGGCCCCGTCCCAGGCCCCCGGGCTCTCACCCAGCGTCGGCGCGACTTAGTCTCTTGTGCTGAACGTCTGATTAGATGTGAAATAAGGGCTTGATCTTCAAAAGACCTTTGATTCGATTTCTTTAACAGATGTAGGATAATTCAGATTTTCTATTTCTTTTTGTGTCAACTTCTTTGGCAGACATGTTTTTCCGTGAGTTTTTCCATTGCAGCCAAGTTGTCAGGTTCATCAGCATAAACTTCTTCATAATATCCTCACGTTTTCTCAGTCACTGAGGACCTGTAACAATGTCCCCTTTCTCGTTACTGATGTTGCCCCGTTTTCCTTAATCTTGCTCGGGATTCGTCACTTCTGTTAATCTTTTCGAACAACCACGGTTGGCTTTGTCGAGTCTCTATCGTGTTTTCTATATCATCGATTCCTGTTCTTCCCCTTCTTTTCTGTTTTCTTTGGGTTTAATCAGTGCTTAGAGGGAACTTCACCACTTTCAAATGCATATGCCACAAAGGAAGAGACAGGTAAAATCCATACCCTGGGCTCCCAACTCAAGAAGCTAGAAGGTGTGTTAGCTACCTGTTGCTGCGTTAACAAGTTACTCCAGAACAGAGCAGCTGGAGGAGTAGATAAATAGCAATAAAGAATTATAAATAATTATATTATGTATTATTATATATGACTATATTAACATGGCGTAATAATAATAAGTGTTTGTTGTCTCTCCCAGCTTGTGAGCGTCAGGGTAGAGGGAGCGGCTCGGCCGGCACTTCTGGCTCAGCCGGGCCACGGGTCGGGCCGCGCTGCCGGAAGGCTCACTGGGCTGGGCGTCTGGTTCCCTGTGAGTCCGGTCCTGGGAAATGTGTGAAGACCTGCTTCACGGCTGCCGTACGACTTCCTCTGGGAAATGTTCCGTGCGACTGGACGAGAATCTACTTGGACGTAGCGCTGTTGGATGTCGCGCTGTTGGACGTAGCGCTGTTGGACGTAGCGCTGTTGGATGTAGCGCTGTGTGTCCATCAGGTGGATTGACGGTGTTGGTCAGATCTCCCGCATCCTCCAGGTTGGTTCATCTTGTCCTGTCGGCTGGATACCATTTCCAGCCACGGTTGTGGCCTCACGTATGTCTCCCTTTAGCCGTGTCAGCTGCTGCTGTATGTGGTTCCAAACTATGTTATTAGATGCCTACGCATTTAGGGTTGTTGTGTCTTCCTGTTGAATTAGCCTTTCCGTCAATAGGAAATACTTCTCTTTATCCCGTGTTCCATACTTCTTGCCTTTGAGGTCTATTTTGTCTGATGTTAATATGGGCATTTATACCACCCCTGCTCCAGTGAGCGTTTACCAATACGTCTTCCATCCTTTTACTTCAATCTTTCTGGGTTTTTATGTGTAAAGTACGTCTTATGTAAATATCATATACTTGGGTCTTCCTTCCTTTCTCTAGCCTGACAATCTTTGTCTTTTAATTAGAGGGTTTAGTCCCCTTACATTCATATGGTTGATTTTAAGTCTCCCCTCTTGCTATTTGTTTTATGAGTCTCATGTTCTTTTATTCTTCCTTCGCTGTTCTCTGATAAAGTAAGCAACTTTTTAAAAAATTTTAAATTATTTTTAAAATTTTACCCGGGGCAGCGGAGAGGGAAGGGAAGGAAACATGCAGGGTCAGGGGATGCAGGGAGGAAAATACACGTCTAATTTTCCAAAATTACCAGAGGAGGTAAAAGGATCGTACCTCCTAACAGAATGCAGAGCACAGGGGACTTCAGGTGAACAGGGTGAAAAACGGAGTGAACAGCAAGCCAGCAAAACAAACAAATACAAAGATGGAAGGAATGAAATCAAGTGTATCAGCCGTCACGTTGAACTTGCTAATACTAAATTGTTCTATTGGCCTTTTAAAGAAATACATAATGCAACAATCTTTGACTTTTACCCATACACTGTTTCTAAGATTCATTCTTAGAGCAGAGCGATGTTTTTAAAAGGTTGGAATGAGGGGAGTTTGACTTCTGGGTGGGACTAGGGGATCTGCTCCTGGGGCAGCTGGGAGACCCCAAGGCAGAGATCACAGAGGCCGCCAGCCGCCAGCAGCGCGGGGCCGGCTCGTGGTCTGGTTCTCTCCCCGCTGTGGTCTGTGCCCTCCGCTGCCTGCGGCACCTCTGCGTGGCCTCTGTGGCAGGTGCTTTGCCCTCTCCCACGGCCCCCCGGGGCCCAGCAGGTGCAGAGCAGGGGTCCCCATGCCTTGCGGAGGCTTGGGCCGTGAACCAGCACAGCACGCTTCCTCCGTGTGCCCTGCGTGGGCTCAATCGCAGGGCCGCCCAAACTCACCAAGCAGCGGGCCGCACCCCCCGCCCCTCGGCTATGCCGAGACCCCGTGCTCCCTTCTGCTCCTGTGGGTGTCCCCCCAGGAGGGGCCGGTACGAGAGGGCCTCTGCGTGGCGTGTCAGTGCCGCGTCCCCAGCTGGGCTGATGTCCACGTAGCCGCCCAGATGTCCAGACGGGCCCCGTGGCTCTGCGCCGTTTCTGCTTTGCCTCGAGGTCTCTGTTCGGGTTCCCGGTTGTTGGGTTCTCCCTGCCTCACACCTGCTCTGCTCATGTGGGGAAGGTGGTCACGTCCCCTCCGAGCCCATCCTCCGCCCTGGGCGGGCAGTGGCCGTGGGGGCCGCCTCTGGAGTGGACACCAGTGTGCCAAGTGGACTTCCAGCCTCCACTCGCCAGAGGCAGAGCCCGTGTCCATGGGTCCCGTGTCTGTCCGTCTTCACGGGGGGCCCCATCACCAGCCCTGCCCGGAAGCCAGGGACCCCCGCCCGGCTGGTGGGTGCCGGTCTCCCCAGATCAAGACCGGCGTTTGCTTCTCTTCCTGGAAGGCTTGCGCGCCTTCTCCTGTCCCCTTCTGTCTCCGGAGCCCTTGCTGCTCACTGGGCAGCTCTCCCGACTCCGTCCCCAGCTGAGATTTCCTTCTTCATGCTCGCTGCTTAGAGACGTTTCTTCCTGAAATATCTGCGTTTATTCTCTGCATCTCAGCGTGACTGTCCTCCCCATGAGCTCCCTGACGGAAATTCCACGTTTATTCTCTGCATCTCAGTGTGGCTGTCCTCCCCATGAGCTCCCTGACGGAAATTCCGCTGGGAGAGTGTTCACTTTTCAGCTCTGAAAGTCTGGTGGAGGGCACTGGGCTCGGGCCCCTCCTCTTGTGGTCTCACTGGCACGGGCTCCCTGAGTCGGTCAGTCTCCTGGGATGCTGGCCCCCTGAGACCGGGTCAGGTCGGGGCCTGGTGCTCTGGGTCCAGGCCCTCCTGCACCAGCTGCTGCCGCCCCCGCCACGCTTCCCAGCACTTCCCGGCCTCAGGTGTGGGCTCCGGCAGCCTTCTCAGCTCCTCTGGGGCTCTTGGTTGGAGAGAGGCAGGGTTGGACCAGGCCCCCAGATCCCAGCCTGGTGTCCCCAACACCGATTTCTCACCCGGGGGGTCCTGGGGAACCCAAAGCCCGCTGTCCCTGGAGGTCAGCCCCCGTCTGAGGGTGGGAGCCCAGGGCGGAAGCCACCTCCCTCGGACCCCCTTCCCTTCCTCAAGCCGTTCATCTGTTATTTATTCACTGCTGCTCCCGCCAACGGGCTGTTGGGTGACGTCCTCACCCTACACGACCCGATTCCGGCGCGATCACTCACTGCACTTGTTCTGAGCTTGGTCGGGAGACCCACCTGGACCCCTGCTCAGAAGGCGCTTGGGCCGCCGGTGGGGGGTGGCCCTGCTCCCCCAATGGATTCAGAGTATGTGGGGTGGGGGCCTGCTCTGTCCTGGGTGGAATTGGGGTGTCCGGGGGGGGACGGCCTCCGTCCCCGTTACGGGTCACCTGTCTCCACTCCATGTCCCCTCTCCTGCTTTGTCCTCTCCTTCCTTAACTGCTAAGTCATCCCTGCCATGCCTGACTGCCCACATGGGTGCTCCTGGGGCCTCTCTGCTGCCAGACAGCCTTGGGCGGGGGGAGGGAGGAAGAGCCGCCCCCCTGCCCCCAGGTAAAGGCCGAAACCCTGGGTGGCAGGGCCTGCGCTGCGAGGGCGGGGGCCCGGAGATGCGTGGACCGCAGGCGATAATGGTGGGCGCCCTGCCCAGGACCTGCTTCTGGGAGTCAGCAGCCCGGCGGCCTCATGCTGTGAGCCATGTTCGCCTGCAGATGGCGCCTTGGCCAGGTCGCAGCCTGGGCACACAGCCCCGCAGGGCCCAGCAGCCGACCTGCCGCCGGCCAGGGTGCGGCCACAGCCCCACAGGGCGTCCTCCCACTCCCACCAGACCCCTGCGTCCTGACTGGTACCTGGTCCATGAGGTTGGATTCCTGAGTCCTGGGCCCAAAACGAGTATCAGGACAGGAGGGTCCGGCCCTGTCAGTGGCTACGGCCCCATCCCTTCCTGCAAGCTGCCTGTGGACGGTCAAGCCCACGGCGGCACCATCCGATCTCCACGCACCAGCCACCAGCCAGCCCAGGGGAGTGACCCCTATGGCCTGTCCACGTCTCAGAAGGATGTAGCGCAGAGGTGTGGCTGGGACATGGGCCCTGGGCCCTGTCTGTGGAGGTGGAGTCCCAGGTGACCACAGGTGGTCCTGAGGTGGGGTGCGGACCCCACATGGACACATATCCTGGCCCGGGGATGCCTTGCCTGTTGGCGGGGGCGGGGGGCCCTCTTGCTGGGCTGAAGGGGGGTAGCGGTGTGTCCTCAGGCACCGGCAGTGCGTCACCCCCTCTGCCCCCTCGGTGTCTGTGCCATCCCCATGGGGCAGGGAGCCCAGTGCTCAGGAGGGAAGGAGCAGACCTCGCGGGGCTCAGGGCTGCGTGTTGCCACGTGTTTCCAGCCTGCATGTCCCAGTGCAGTGTTCTCTTCGGGCCAAGGACTGCTGACGGTGGGCTCCTGGCAGCCTGAGGCACAAGGAGAGCAGGGTTCAGAGGAGAAGCTCCCGCCCCAGCATACAACCATCAGCCTCCATTTCTTCCCGGGGTGGGGGTGGGGTGGCGGCAAGCAAGTAGCAAGCGACTCTGGGCCTTTCCAAACCCTGGGGGTAAAGAGCCGCCCCACCCCCAGCCCTGGGCTCCCTGTGCCCCCAGCCCTGGGCTGGGTTAGGGTCGGGGGGCCTGGGGCACTGAATCCTCCAGGCCTCAGGTGCCACTTGGGCAAGGACACAGGAGGGCACAGGTTATGGGGTGGGTGGGGTTATGGGAAAGCCCTCTAGGAGGCACCAGACCCCCTACCAGGGCTGTTCAGCATCTCCACTGGCCCAGGCTCAATACCAGTGGGGGGCAGGTGCTGCACGGAAGACGGCCCAGCTACAGGGGAGATCTGTGCTGGTGGTGGTGGTGACGGGCATGGTGGTGGTGGTGGTGGTGGTGACGGGCATGGTGGCGGTGGTGGTGGTGGTGGTGATGATGGTGGTGATGATGATGGTGGTGGTGGTGGTGGTGACAGTGGCAGTGGGGAAGAGGATGAGAGCAGCGCATTCTTACAGACTCATTACCCGGTGCTTAGTGAAATCAACGCCCTCATCCGGGCCCTGCTCTCCTCCCTCCCAGCAACGGCCGGCCCGAGATGCCATGAGGTGGCCTGGGCCGAGCACCAGGGCCCACCCGGCTCTCACATCCTTGCGCTCTGGGCACTGGCTCTGGAGAGACTGTGGTTTCTGACCCATGGCTCTGGCCTGCGGTTCCCCTGTGACCAGGCACTCTCGGTTCCATCTCAGAAGCACCTGGCTTTGGGAGAGCTGGCCTGAGCTGCAAGAGACGCCCCTGCCAGGCCGCCGAGGGGAGCTCCAGGCAAGGAAGTGGAGCAGCCCCGGAGGGGGTGGGGGGAGGACACCAGCCACCCGGCCGGGCAAACCCAGAACAGGCTGGTGACGGTGACAGCGTTCCTTCCGGTCACAGGGAGGCCTCTGGGAGTCTCCCACCTCATGGGAGAGACAGAGGGTGACAAAGGCAAAATTCCTTCCCGCGGTGCCGGGCAGGGCTCACGGGCTCTCCCGTGGGTGAAGGCAATAGGAGGGACACTGAGCTGGGGTGTGGACGGGTCACCCTGAGAGACTGGGGGGCCGGCAGGGAGTCAGGGAGTGAGGGCCAGGCTGCCGCGGGGTGAGTCCCGGGGCTCCTCCAAGAACCAGCACAGGACCTCTGGGGGTCACAGAGCAGCCGCTGCCCGGAGCACCTCTGCTGCCCTCCTGCCGGCTCGTGGCCACCCGACTCCACCCTAGTGAGGTGCTGACGGCCTCCTGTCCCCCTGCATGCCACCACCCTGCCCGTCTGGCCAGACTAGCCGCCACGGTCACCCTGCCAGCACCCCGGGCAGGCCAGGCCGAGGGCCGGGTACCGCGCAGGCCCCGCAGCGGCTGTGTGCCTGCAGCCAGGGAACGGAGGCTTTAGGGCCAAAGTCCGGACACCTAGGGAGAGGCTCCCCGGCCCAGTTCTCCCTCAGTCGGGGGGCAGCTCTCAGTGGGCAGCTGCCGGGGCCCTGCCTGTCTGGGGCTGTTCTCTCCAGGATCTGCCGGCCTCGCTGACCCGCCGGCACAGGGCTGGCCCCGGAGGGGGCCTGGAGGAGGGAACACTAGCTCAGGAAGGAGGCGGCGGCATGTGGGGGTCAGGACCCGGGATCCCTGGGCTGATTAGGCCCCTCTGAAGGAATCTGCATTTTAGTCTGGTGTCTGGAAGTTCCCCGGGCCTTCCAGAAATCAGAAAGGAAGCGGGGAAGCCCGCGGGGAGCAAGTGGGTGGGGCTGGGCTGTGAGTGGGCAGGTCTGCCTGGTAAGGTCCTGAACAGACACCCTTTGAGATGCAAACAACCTCCGGTCAGCTGACTCTTCTCTCAATACCCTCCCTCCTGGAGAAAGGGCTTTAAAAATGGCTTCCGTGCTCACTTAGGAAATACCAGGCACGGGGCAGGTTGGGGCCCAGGCTGAGAGAAAGCAGCGCGGGCCGCCCTTCTCCCTAGCGCTCTCCCCTCTCAGCTCGGTGCCGCTGCCCCCACCGTGGGAGCTGCAGGGTGGTCCTCGGGGCCCCAACCCCGCCCACAGCACACACCCACCGCTGCATCCCCGCCCCCGCAAGCCCAGCGTGTCCTCAGGTGTATCTGTCCGCCCACAGCAAACTGCTGCTGATACCTGGGAGTTCCCCGGAAGCCCCCTTCCTCACCTCAACCCCGGCACCTCTCGGAGGGCCCCCTTCTGTGCTCTCCCACACCCACCTCTCCAGCCCCGCCAACAAGCCGCCAGACTTGTGCTGCCCAAGCGGCCTCGTGGGGCCCCTTCTCCCTCTGGTGGACGCCTGCTGGCCCAAGCATCGCGGCCCCGGGCCCTCTTTCTGGACATCCCCGTCTGCACACAGTGCCCCGTGCACACAATGACACGGCCCACGCGTAGTGCCCCCACCAGCTCCGAGATGACCCGAATGCCCGCTCCCCGGTGCTGTGTGTCCCCAGTGCCCAGGAAGGGCGACGCCCAGCAGGCATCCCCGGCACGCTGGCGCCTGTGCTGAGCGGGTGGGCAGCCTCTGGCCAGTCCCCCTCCCAGTGCCTGCAGGGGTCCCTGTTGCCTGGCCTTTCTGCTCCAAAGTCAGCCCCGCCCAGCTCTGGAGAGAGGAGGCTGCAAAAGGCCTGGGGTGCAGACTGCAGTCAGGCCCCCTGGGGTCCGGCAGTCACAGGGAGGGAGCGGCTGGGCTGACCCTGGAGAGGTGTCAGGTGCCCGAGGCCTCCTGGTGGGGTCCCTCTCTCCGCTGGGGAGGTCGGGTGTCTGCTGGAACCCAGGCCTTGCAGGCGACAGGCTCTCGCTCTGCTCTCAGGCCTCCCCGGCGGCTGCTTGGGGCCGGACTCTGGCTCATGGGGCCTTGATCCCCAGCCCCGTACAATGCTGGGCGGTGGAGCCCTGCGAGGTCTCCGCGGGCGCCTGGCTCCGCCTGGGCTCCTCTCAGCCGGCTCCCCGCGCCGCCGCCGGAGGGCGAGGCCGAGCGGCGCCGCGGCGGCCCCACTGTCCGCGGCGGCGCCGGGGGTGGCGGCCCCGGCGCAGGTCCGAGCCGGGCGGGCCCTGGACGGCTCGGAGGGGCGGGGCCGGCCGGTGGCGGCGGACGGGTAGTCAGGACAACCGACCGCCTGCTGGTCTCCGGTGCCCATCCGAGCGCAGCGAGCCCGGCTCAGGGGAGCCGGCCGGGACGCGCTCGGGGCAAGGTCACTGCAACAGTGACCTGGGGGCGGCCCGCGGGGTCCCGAGCCGCGAGCGGGACGCGCGAGTGCTCAGGAAAGTCGAGAGCTGGAACTGGGCTGAAGGCGCGTGGGAGCGGGGCCCGGGCGGGGGTCCGGCGTCTGCTTGTCCCCTCCACCTCCCACTCCCCCCATCAGCGGCCCGGCTGCGTGCGCCGGGAAGCCCCAGTCTCGCTCGGGGAAGGGAATCCTTTCCATTGTGAACTGGCCGCGTGGCTCCCTGGCCCTTCCGGCCGCACCAGGGGTCGCACGGAACCCAACGTTTCCCCGGCTCCCCGGGGTCACGCGACCTACACTTGTGGACTGATCACCCTCCCTAACCCCGCTGCGGGTAGCCCGGAGCCGAGTGCGTGCCCTCTCGTCACCCAGCGAGGCGCCGAGCACACGGGGGGGTCGTCAAGTGCCCCACGGGGGTCGTCAAGTGCCCCCCCCAGGCGGCGAGGTCGAGACTGGGCCGCTGCGGCGGGCCCGCCGGTGTCCCCTCGGCGCCCCGCGTCTCCGCGGCCCGACCCCGCTGGGCTTCCTGCTCGCGCCGCCGGGACTTCCTCCCCGCAGTGCCCGGGTGGCCACCCGGGCGCCAGACCCGGAGGCGGGGAACCCGGGGACACGGGCAGGGCGGGGGGGGGGGGGCTGGGGCGAGGAGAGGGGAAGACACCCTGGAGCCGGGAGGGGCAGGCGCCCCGGGTGGACCCCCGGCTGGAGAGGAGGGGGTCCTTGGACCCGGGGCCGGGGCAGTTCTCCAGGCTCCGGCTCCCAGGTCCTCTACGCGGGCGCTCGCGGCCAGCGTCGCCGGGGGTGGAGCGCGGCCCTGCTCCATCCTGCCCCATCCTGACCGTTCGGTGGGGCTCCGCAGTGCGTCTCCACGCCGAGTGTGGAGGCCGCACGGCCCGGCGCGCGTCTGTGGGCGCGGGTGCCCCGCGCGCCCCTCCCGGCGCCCCCGGCCCGCTCGCGGAGGCCGCCCCGAGCGGAGCTTTGTGACGTCAGGCGGCCGGCGGGCCGCGTCACGCGCGGGGCTGACCCGGCGCGGGGCGGGGGCCGGGCCGGGACGCGGAGCATGGAGCCGCGGGCCGGCTGCCGGCTGCCCGTGCGGGTGGAGCAGGTCGTCAACGGCGCGCTGCTGGTCACCGTGAGCTGCGGCGAGCGCAGCTTCGCCGGGATCCTGCTGGACTGCACGAAAAAGTGAGCGGGGGCGGGGGCGCGGGCCCCGGGACGCCCCCGGAATCCCCTCGGGACAACCCCCACCCCGCGCGCGCGCTGGCCCAGGGCCGGGGCTGCTCCGGGGCGGGGCAGCGTGGCGCCGGCGCCCGCTTTCGGTTTCTCCAGCCCCGGGTTCGGGGTGCGCGAGCGCGGCCGCCACTCGGGGGGGAAAAGTGGTTCTCAAAGTCGTCGCGACTTTTCGGGCAGGGGACGGCGCAGCCGGGCGGGAACAGCGGTGGGCGCCGAGCCGGAGCCTGGGCGCGGCGCGTGGAGCCCGAGACCCCGCGCCCACTGCCGCGACACCCGGCTCCGAACTCCGCACGTCTGCCATAATTAACGCACTTTTCTTTGTTCAGACTCACTGTTGAATTCGGCTGTCTTCAGAATTGTCATCCGCCGGGGTGGGGGCAGTGGGTTCAGATGCGCTGCCGCGCTTGCCCTGTCAGTTACTCACGAGGGGGGGGCGGTGTGTAATGTAATGCCCCCCCAGGAGCAGTCGGGGCTGAGGTGGTAAGGATTGCTAGCTAGCAGTTGTGTCCAGCGGCGGGATTTAAAAACACTGTTTCGGGCTGAGGAGCCCCAGGCAGAACAGGAATGAAAAGATACAAGTTTCAGAGCTGTGCTGAGCTCCCTTCGGGAGCCGGGATTCTCTGCTGGAGGGGTCCCTGGGCAGGCCTGGGGGCAAATCCATCCTGAGAGGCACCTGTGTGCCGGCTGCAGGGATCCCTGCAGCGGAAAGAGTCTCCTGGATACAGTGTCACATGGTAGTGAGCTGTCGCGCAGATAAATGATTAGGCATTAATCAGGCACTAATGTCTTGAGGCTCAGGCTGGGCCTTATTTTGAACCGGGAGCAGTAAACGGCTCCCCTTTGCAAAGGCCCAACTTTTTCCCTCAGTGGAGCCCAGATTTTGTGCCGGCGGCGGGGGTGTGGCAGGAGGACCATCCCCTCTCAACGGCCACTCTGCTGGCATCATCTCCTCATTAGATGTGCCAGAGCCATTTATGTGCAAGTCACGTGATTTAACATATGGCGTCCCAGGTGACTGTCGCCCTGCTCTGCTGCTGCTGCAGAGAGTGCTTGGTGGGACCTAGTGACCCTCCGGGGCTGCAGCATAGCCGCTCGGAAGCCGCCAGCCCTGTCCCTCGGGGCGGCTGAGGGTCCTCTGCCACCAATGGCCACCACTTCCTCCGCCGGCCTGCTCCTGGGTCTGTGCAGGGCTGCACCCCAGCGCTGCCTGTGCAGCCCTGCCTGGCCTTTCCTCCCTGAGAGGGGCCCTGGCAGGAGAGGTCCCCCCGCTCTTCGTGTTCTGGGCTCCCTGACTCAGGGCAAGGGAGGCTGGGGGTGCCGGCAGAGGCTGCCGGCCCCCCGCCCTTGGTCTCTGCCTCCAGGCAGGGCTCCCGTCCCTACAGCCCGTGGCTAACCTGATGTGGAGATCTGCACCCCCCCACCCGCTTCCCCACCCCCTTGTGGAAGGAAGCAGGCTCTGCTGGGATCCCAGCATGGGAACTGGCAGCTGTAGGACGTGTGGGCGGCAACCCTGCCATGGCCACATAAGGCTGTAACCGGAGCCGCCCACAGAACCAGGAGCTGGGCCTCGGTGGGCACAGCTCTGCTCAGCAGCTCCTCTTTCTGACTTGAGTGGGTCCCCCCGCCCGCCCCCAGTCCCTGAAGAGAACCTGAGGAGAGACCTGGCCTCTCCCAACCCCTCCGGTGTCTGGGCTTGGCCCTGAAGCTGCCCCTGTCCCTGCCCACCCCCCCTCCCCTCTGCGGGGCGCCTCCAGTTTCGTCCCGATGCCAGTTTTCTACCATGATATCGTGAGTTGCAACGCTCGTGTTTACAGCCGGCTTGTCGGACAGGGTCCAGAGGCAGCTTACGACCTGGCCTGGGTGTTTCTGGCAGAGGGGCCCGGCCTCGAGCCTCGGGGGTCCGCAGCACCGACCTGCCTCCCCTGGGGCCGGTCTCTCCTCAGGGCCCACTCCCCTTACCCCGTATGTCACGGTGGCAGGGCCGGTCAGTGAGGCCCCATCCCGGGCGTGGGCACTGACAGGCGGGCAGAGCAGCTGGAAGCTCAGATTGCAGGCGCCTGCCCACCTCCTGGGGCCTGTGGGTCCCAGGGCAGCAGGCCGGTGTGCCTGTGGTGCCCCAGCCGGGCGCAGACCAGTCACTGCCACGTGTCAGCACTTCTCGAGCTCGTGGGCAGCCCCCGGGGGCCTAGGAGAACAGAGGGGTCCCCCGGGAGGGGCAGTTCACGCAGCGGGGCCCAGCAAGCAGTGTTCATTTGGGGGCACTGGGGCAGCAGCACCCCTCCCTTGGTGCTCTGGGAGCTCTGGGCTGAGCGTCTGTCTGTCCACGGAGGCCAGGCGAGCCGTGGACCTGCTGGCAGGCCGCTGTGTGGCCTGAAGCAAGGCCCTTGGCTGCCCTGAGTGCCTGTGGCTCCTGCATCCACGTTCACTCACTGAGCACCTACTGTGTGCCGGGGAGTGGCCTTAAGTCCTGGCATAACTGCTGTGGTGCACGGTCCTCAAGTATCTGTGGCGGGCGGTGTTCGTTCTGACACATAACGATGGCCCCGGCCTACCCTGACCCCACAGCTCCGCTCTCCAGGCTGGGGTGCAGGGGAGACCTCTTGTGGGTGATTTGGGGGTGGACCTCTGGTTGAGAACCTCAGGTGGGGTGTCCCAAAGACAGCAAAGTCGCCGAGTGCTGAAGGGACGGTCTCCCGGTCGGTGGGCACGAGGGCCAGCTGCCTGTCCGGCCTGGCCAATCCGAAGCCTCCGGCCTTGACCTCTAAGTGCGCGTTTCGTAAACTTCCCCAGCGTGAGTCACCCAGGGTGCCGTTATCACACAAGACTCCGGGGCCGCAAAGGTTGGGTACGGGCCTTTGGGACCCACACCCGCCCGGGGGGCTTGGGACCCAGGCTTCTGGACACTCAACTGGCCAAGAATCCCAGCCATGGCCCGTCCTGGGCAGGAGAGCGCCCCTGCTCCATCCCGGACACGCCCCCTGTCCAGGCCCCACTGGGCTCGTCCTCCCTGCCCTTGGGGAGCTGGAGGGACTGAGGGTGCGCAGTGCATCACAGGGTGGTATGACCTGCAGCCAGTAGGCAGGTGCCTCACCAAGGGACCTGGCCGGCATGGCTGGTCTCTGGAGCTGCTCCACGGAGGGGGTGGGGGCGTGGGCTGGGGGCCTGGCCTTGTGCTCCTGGGAGGAGGGGCGCAGTCACCTGAGTCTTATTGGAATGATGTTGATGGTTCTTCAGCCTTTGGTGCAGGACTCTGGGGGCCAGCTGTGGCCGAAACCCTAGGTTGATACCCACAGGGGAGGGGCAGGGTCCCACGTGTGGCCCTGGATGAGGGGCCACTCTGGCATCCAGGCTGCAAGTCCCCGTGTCATCCTGCTTTCCCCAGCTCCCTGAGCAGAGGTGGACCTCCGTGCACAGCAGCCTGACACCCACCTGCCCCTCCCCTCCCTCGGGGCTCCAGCCCTGCGGCTGTCTGTCGGCAGGGCTTTGGGAGAGAGAAACGGCGTACAGCCTGGCCAGCCGCAGGGTGGGCCTCGTCTCGGGACACGGGCCTGTCTTGGGACTGACTGCAGCCTCTGCCCACAAGGTACCTGCTGCACGAGGCTGCCCTAGGCACCTGGCCCTGGGCTTTGGCCCCCAGGATGTTTCTGTTCCGGAGCCACGTCTTCTCACCTCTTTACAGGACACCGGGGTGGCCTCTCCCTGTGGGAGGACGAAGAAGGAAGGTCCAGGGCAGATGGGGACCTGGCCGGGGCCAGAGGCTGCCAGTGGGCACCAGAGACGCTTGGGCCCCAGGCCTGCCGGGAGGGTGGGGGTGGGGCGGCCGCAAGCTCTGGCAGGCGGCAGGGCCCCTCCTAGCCGTGGGCCCGTCCAGGCCCGCTGCTCTCGGAGGGGCGCTAGGCTGGAGGCACAAACGAGCCCCAGGGACGTGTGGGAGCCGAGGCTTGGCCACTGGTGTCCCACGGAGGACTGCAGGACAGGCCGCTTCTCTCTGGGTCCCTGTGTCCATGCCGGTGGCCGTGCCCTCACCTGGGCAGAGCGGAGGGTGACCCTGGGGACTCTGTCTCCTGTCCCCTTGGGGGCAGAACCGCTCTGCTTTGGGGTCTGATCCCTGTAAGCCTCCTGGCTGAAGCTCCCTGTGTGAACTTCTCGCCCGGGCTCGGCCTCCCCAGCCTCTCCTCAAAGCGCAGGCCACCTGCCCCTCCCCTAGCTCCCCAAGGACGCGGTGCTGAGGTTTGCTCAGGGCCCCTCGGGTTTCCGCGTGGGCACGTTGGCTGGCCTTGCGCTCCCGGTCGAGGCTGGGCCAGGCCCTGGCTCCGCCCGTGAGTCACCCCTGCGGGGCCCTGTGAGTCCAGACCTTCCGCACCGCAGAGGGCAGGACAGTGCAGGCGCCTGGGTCCCTCACGCTGAGCCTGGCAGGCCATCTCTCTGGCTCCAGGGCCACCCCAGCTCTCTGCCTGCCAGGGCCCTGCAGTATCACGTGTGGGGCTCTGCCAGGCCGGCCAGGGCCTCTGTCCCTGGGTGTAGGCCCACGTGGGCACAGCCCAGCTTCTCCGAGGGGCCCGGCTTCTCCGGTCGGGCCACGCCTTGCACCTGGGGGTCCAGCATGCCCCCCTCGGCGGACAGGTTGCCGAGGTCCTTCCCAGAGAGAGTGGCCTTGGCTGGTGCTATCCCCGCGCCCAGAGGCAGCAGAGCTGGGGCACAAGCACGGACCCCGCCCGTCCCCCGACCCGCTGGTCTCCCTGGTCTCCCTCAGCTTCACTGTCCCATCCGAGAAATGGGAATGATGATGACGGCGCCTCATGGGGCTGTAGACAGAGAACCTGCTCGTGGTCTGCAGCCCGGCAGCCAGGGTCCCGCTGGCCCTGTTTACCCACCGGCAGGCGTGGGTGTGGCCTGGGCAGGGCAGCAGCTCTGGGAAGGAAGTGTCCGAGTCACGGGGCCCGCCGTGGCAGCCGCAGTGCCATTCCACCGGGCCGTCTGCAAGGAACCTCCCCCTCTAGGCTGCAGCCACAGCCCTGTGGGCAGAGGGGGCATGCATACCAGGGCACGGCTCACAGCCGAGGCTGCCTCCCAGTTTGATCTGCCTGGGCAGGGCGGCGTCGACTGCCAGACCCTGTCTGCGTCGGGTGGGTGCAGACCCAGCCCACCCAGGGCCCCACAGCTTACTGCTGTGGCTCAGGTCAGGGCCTGGGTCTCTGGCCGTCCTGAACATGCAGAGACCCCCTGAGGGCTGTGTGTGATCAGTGGGGCAAAAAGCTCCCTGAATGGGCCACAGCTGCAGTCTTCAGGGCCACCTGTCCCCAGCCTGTGTGCGCAGAGAGGTGGCCAAGGAGACTGCAGAGCCCCCCGGGCCGGCTGGCCGAGGGCACAGTCCAAGCCTAGGAGGGTCCTGGAGGGCAGGTAGGTTGGGGGGTGGGGGATGACGGGAAAGGGGCTGCCCAGGGGTCCTGCTCCTGGGGTCCCTGGGCCCCAGCTGGCAGGAGGGGCTCTGCACCAGCACAGGCAGGCTGACTGGGGGCACAGGCCAGGCTACGGGGGGGCCGTGAGGAACAGAGCCCTAGGAGGGAATACAGGCTGGGTCCTAGTGGGGTGACAGCCCAGGGGCCTGGGAAGGTGGAACGGGGTGCAGATGAGAGGGAGGTGTCAGAGTGAGCCCCCAGTTCATGGCCTGGGTGCCTGTGGGTTTTGGGGAGGCCTTGGGAGAAACCCTGCAGCCCCAGATATGTGATCCAGCCTGGTGTGTGGGCCCCCGGTGCGCGTGTGTGCACACGTGTGTGGATGCACGCTTGCACGCATGTGCGTGGGGTTAGTTTGCCAAATTCTCAGCCTGTTCCGAATGCCCACGAGGGGCTTGTTGAAGGGAACGAGCCAGGTGCGGGGTCCAGTGCCCGCTCTGATGCCTGGGACTCGGGTGAGGTTTGGTGACACACCAGCCTGTCACGCCCCTGGGTGGGGGCTTGTCGCCCACACCTGGGCACAGGCAGACTTTTTCCGTGAAGGGCTGGTGGCCATGCGGTGTCTGTCACAGGTGCTCAGCAGTGCCGCAGGGGCCCTGCATGGGCAGCGGGCGTGGCCGTGTGTCAGTCACACCTGACTTACAAAACCTGGTGGCTGACTTGGCCTGGGGGCCGTGGGGTGTGGAACCTCTGTGCCCAGTGCCTGACCCGGGGCTGGTGAGAGGGCGGCTGACAGCCAGGGCATGATCCTGGGACCCCCTTTCCCACCCCTGTTCCCCTGAAAGTCTCCGCCCATCCTGGTTTGGAAGTCATACATGCCTGTTTCCCGTGGTGGCTGCAGGAGCCGTGAGACATGCCGCATGCGGCCACCACTGACAGACGTGGTCTGTGGTTCTTGTTGTTGCCATTGGTCGGCTGGGACTTGGGGGCCTGTGGCTGCGGGGCCGCAGTGGGTGCCAGTCTGGTGGGAACAGCTTGGTCCTTCCAGGGAGAGGGGCCCTTGAAGAGCCACATGCCCACGGGTGATGGGGAGGGGGGGAGGGGAGGGATCGCAAGGGCTGCCCCCCACCCAGCGCAGAATCCCACCTCACAGGGGGCCAAGTCCCCTACTGCTGGCCTGTGGCTGGACGCTCCCCGCTAGGCTACTGCCATCTCTCTTTCTCTCTCTCTTCCTGTACTCCTCCCCCTCCCCTCTTCTCCCTCAGTCATGGTCACAGGTCACAGGTCACAGGTCAGCCATCTGAATGAGCTGCATCCTCCCTGGCCAAGCAGAGGGCAGGTGGCTGTGGCCCTGGTTTGCTGGACCCTGTAGACGCAGAAGTCATTTTTGAGAAATGACTTTGAGAAACAGCAAAGCTCACTTATCTTTTCTCCTCTGATTGAATTACAAAAGGGAGGGAGACACTGAGATACAATATTCTAATCCTCGTTTCTCTCAACTTGGCTAAAAGTCTGTTCTGTGCTTTAAAAAAAGTGAAAACTAACAGCTTTCAGCTAAAGCAGTTCTTACAAGTTAAATCGCATGTGTTTAAAGTTATGTGTGTCACCGCCGAAGAAAGGTGTAGCCTGATTGGCCTTGGTTTTCCTTACTTGGAGCAAATGTGTTTTCCTGTGGCTCCCAGGGCAGCTTGCTGGTCAGATGTGACTTCCCGACATTCCCAGCGCGGGGCCTGGGGGGTGACGGTCATTGGCTCTAGAAGGGCGCTTCTCCGAAGCCATTTGATGCCGGGACATCCGAGTGGAGGCTGCCGGCCCCGAGCTTCCCGGGGAGAGAGTCCCGCCTGGGGGGCCCCGGAGGTGCCGGCCACACGCTCAGGCTCAGCTGTGGGTCCTCGCGGGAGGGGGGCCTCCTGCTTTCTCTGGCCCCTTCCCACGGGTCACGTGGCCTTATCAGTGCCGCCTGGCCCTCTGTGTCCTGGAGCTGGAGGTCCTGAGGGAAGGGGCCAGGAGTGCTGGCAGGAGGGGTGGTCCTTCCAGGTTGTGGTGGGCAGGGGCGGCCTGAGTGATGCCCTCACCTGAGAGCCATGGAAACAGGTGGGCCCAACTCAGCATTCAGGAGGGAGCGGGCTCAGTTTGGTGGCTGACCCCTGTCCTTGCTGGGCCTGGCCACGAGTGGCCCCCACCCCCAGACACACGTCCGGCACCCGGGACCCCGGTCCTGTGGGCTGTCCTGGGACTGGGGGTCCTCCCAGAGACACACGTGGGGTCTTCCCTCTGGGAGTGCTTCCCTCAGGGAGGAGGGGCCTGAGCGGGTGAGGCCTGTGAGTAAGGGCCGCTGGCCACACAGCAGCCGGCCCCCCGCAGGCCTGGTCAGGCCCGTCCCAGGAGCCAGACCCCGTCCCCAGGCTTCCCGGGCCCCAGGCCTGCACCGGGTCCTGGGAGGCCTCCAGCTTCGAGCCCGCATTCACCTTGTTGCCACGAAGTGCGGTGTGGGTGCTCGGTGCTGTCGGGCCATCGGTCTCCATGCGGGCGGGTCGCGTGACTTCGGAGCACAGCGGGCAGCTGGGATGCCCCCGGGGCATGTGCCGGGCCCTCCGGAGTGGGGTCTGCTCACGGCGGCGTCCTCTCTGTCCTGACCACCCCTTTCTGTCTCCCCACCACCAGGTCTGGCCTCTTCGGCCTGCCCCCGTCAGCTCCGCCGCCCCAGGCCCAGGACCCGCCTGTCAACGGCTGCCACGGGCCGGCCCCCACGGAGGGCGACACAGAGGCGATGCAGCTGGGGACAGGCCCCCCGCCACCTCCCAGTGGGGACCAGGCCCCTGGGACCGCCAGCCCCGAGCCGCCCCTGCTGCCCGCCGGAAGCCTGCCCCCGTTCCCGCCCTATTTTGAAGGCGCCCCCTTCCCTCCCCCGCTCTGGCTGAGGAACACGTACCGGCAGTGGGTGCCGCAGCCGCCCCCCCGGGGCATCAAGAGGACACGGAGGCGCCTGTCCCGCAACCGCGACCCTGGCCACCTGGCCCTGAGTCCCATCCGCCTGCGGCCCCGCCAGGTGCTCTGCGAGAAATGCAAGAGCACCCTGAGCCCCCCAGAGGCCAGCCCCGGCCCCCCGGCCCCCCCACAGCCGCGCAGGGAGCCCCGAAAGCCCGAGGACCCCAACGGTGGGGGTGACACCACCGCCAAGAGGAGGAAGAGGGAGAGGCGGCAGGAGGCACGGGCCCGGGTCCCCCGGAGCCCGGTCATCAAGATCTCCTACAGCACGCCCCAGGGCACCGGCGAGGTGGTGGAGATCCCCTCCCGCGTGCACGGCTCGCTGGAGCCCTTCTGCCCCCCTCAGGCCCCGCCCGGAGGCCCGGACCCCGAGGCGCCTGCCTCCATCCCCAAGCTGAAGCTGACACGGCCCCTGCCCCCCAGCGCTGCCCCGCCGCCCCCCAAGATCCGCCTGAAGCCCCACCGCCCGGGGGCTGGCGAGCAGGAGCCCGTCTACAAGGCCGAGCTGGTGGAGGAGCTCAAGGGCTGTGGCCGCGGCCCCCGGGCCGGCTCACCCGCGCCCCTGGCTGACGGCTCTGCCCGCTCTGGGCTGGCGGACTCGTCTTCTGGAAGTTCCGGCGAGGACGACGACTGCAAGGGGTGTCCCCGAGGCGAACACGGGCGTGACGGCCTGGCTTTTCTCGCCGCCTGCCCCCGGAGAACTGGCTGTGCCAGCGTGTCGGTGTGCAGCAGCGACAGCCTGGACGAGTCCAAATCGTCCAGCTCGGAAGTGACGTCACCAGACATGTGTGACCTCTCGTCTGGCGACGGTGCGTCTGTGCCGGCCTCGTCCAAGGACGCGCGGCCGACGGTCCCACCCCTGACGGTCAGGCTGCACACGCAGAGCATCTCCAAGTGCGTTACTGAGGATGGAAGGACCGTGGCCGTAGGGGACATCGTGTGGGGTAAGGTTCATGGTTTTCCCTGGTGGCCAGCACGTGTCCTGGACATCAGTCTTAGCCAGAAGGAGGACGGCGAGCCCTCCTGGCAAGAAGCGAAAGTCTCATGGTTTGGTTCTCCAACTACATCGTTCTTGTCTATTTCAAAACTCTCCCCTTTCTCTGAATTTTTCAAACTGAGATTTAACCGTAAGAAGAAGGGGATGTATCGGAAAGCTATAACAGAGGCTGCCAATGCCGCCCGACACGTGGCCCCGGAAATAAGGGAGCTCTTAACCCAGTTTGAAACGTAACTCGGGTTCCGACCAGGTGAGTGTGTGCGCGGAGGGCGGCCTCTCTCTGGCCGTCCCAAGCCCGTGTCTGCATCTGGGCTGTCCCTCCGCCCGGGGCCTCGGTGAGCCAGGGGGACGTGGACGCCCCTGGCCATCTGGCTCGCTGCTCCGAAGGGGGCCGTCTGGACAATCGCCCCGCTTGCTGGCAACATTGTCCAGCGTTTTGATTCACAGAAGAGGTGCTTTCAAAGCAGGCGAGTCGTCAGCCACCTGTTCAGAGAACAGAGCTAGTTTGTGTTTTGCGGCCATTTTGCAAAGGACCGTAAAAGGTCTCCTTGCTCTTTTCGTTTGCCTTTGGAGAAAGGAGAGGGTTTCAAAGGTGGCGGCTCTGACTGAGGGGGCGGTGGTGAGCGCAGTGGGGGGCTTTCTCTGTTACTCACTCTTCCCAGGCTGCAGCCGGGGCCTCCCTCCCTCCCCTCCCCAGCCTCCTGCTTGCAGGTGCGTCCAGGGGTCTGACTTTGCCCGAAGGAGGAAAGTCACCGAGCTGCCTGCCCTCAGAGGTAGCGCCTACGGCCCAGCGCTGCTCTGCTGCTGCCAGTGGGGGCTCCCCTCTGTCAGCCGGCACGTGGGTCCTGGACATTGGTGCCCGGGGGCTCCAGGCTCCCGGTGGCGGGGCCGGTGCTCTGGGATCTGTCCCTGGGCCAGTGCCTCGCCCTCTGTCTCTGCCCCCAGGAGACCTTTGTAGGATCCCAGCCACAGGCCTTATGGAGCCTCTGTGGGGTTGGGGGTGTCACCACCTGGGGTTGGAAGCCTCACCTTGCGCAGTTGCCGTGTCACCAGGTGGGGTGGGGCATCACCGTGTGGCGTGTCTGGCGGGGTGTCCGGAAACGGCCGAGGGGCTGAGGGCGTCTGCCATGAGCTTCCCCTGGGCCCCGAGGTGCAGGGAGATGTGGGTGTGCTCTCATCTGGTGGCTGCCACCAGCTCTGGCCTGGGCAGCGGGGTGTGTCCAGCGGGTCACTGGCGCTGGTGGCCACTCTTCCCAGGTCTGACTGCCCCCTCTGTCCTCCCCTGGTTGGTCCCGGGCAGGCCATGGTCCCCCGAGGCTCCAGGCCGCCTGGGTGGACCAGAGGGGACATGACAGGGTCCCCTGTGAGGGGCAGCCTGTGGGGTCAGTGCTCTTCCTGGCCCAGTGGCCTCGTGCTCACGCCCACAGAAGCAGACGGCATGGCACGGGGCTGGCCCGGAGGACGAGCTGGGCCTCTGCCTTCACCTCCGGACCCTCGGGTGACCTTGTGTGGCCTGGCTGCCCTGCTCACCCACCTGTCTGTGCCAGTTTCCCGGGTGACGTGAGTTTTCAGGGCTGGGCAAGCCCAGCTCACGTGGCTGGGGAGGGGCTTTGTGGAGTGCTGGTGCCCGCTCCCTGCTGTGCCGGGTCCAGCGGGGTCCTGAAGAAGCAGTCATGAGGGGCACGTCTGGGCCGGGGTCCCTGCCGGGGCTCCTGAGGCCTTGTCCCCACCCCTCCCCCACCTGCTTCCCACGTCACCTCCAGCATGGCTCCCCGGATTCCGGGCACGAACTTCTCCTGTTGGGAACCAGGCACATCCCCCGTCAGTTCTGGCCTTCGTGTTGGGGCGTGGGCGTGGCACCGACCTGGGGGCATCCAGGCAGCTAGGGTCTCAGGTGAGGGCGGCCAGCTCACCTGAGGGGCAGCGGTCCAGAGAGAGTCCAGATGCCCTGGCATCGGGCTTCCTAGGGCATCTCCCTGCTGTGGCCAGGCTGAGGGACAGCCCTGGCTGTGGCCACGTCCGCTGGCCTGGGGACCACCGGGGATGGGGGGGCCCTGCCTCTCTCTGTGCCCTTCTGCTCCTGGCCCTGCCCCTCTGCTCACAGGGCCCAGCCGTCTTTGGCCTGGTGTCAGGCAGCTTGCCCACGTGCCCCTGCTGTGGGCAGAGGCAGCCCCGTGGGTTCAGGGCTCTGTATCAGGAAGCAGAGGAGGAATCCCGCCGGACGGGTTTGCCTGCTGCGGGGCCTGTGCCCCTGCCCCCGCGGGGTGTGGGGCTTTGGGGGCACGGCGGGGCGGCCTGGATCCTCTCGGCGCCAAAGCACCAATGGTTTAGGCTGATGGGCTTCTGGGTTTTGTTTCTTGAGGCTTAAAGACTGAGCTGAGGTTGTGCCAGCCAGTGGCTGATCTGCTGGCGTCAGCAAGCCTGGGCCTCGTGCTCAGGTGGGGTCCGCGGTCTCCTGGTGGACAAGTTTGCTTGCAGGTGTCAAGTGTCTGAGGAGCAGCCGTCCAGGCTGCTCCTTGCAGGGGAAGCAGGGGACTGCCCTCACCGGGGAAGGTGGGCTTCCCCAGACAAGCTGAGGGCTGCGGGGCTGGTGCAGGAGGGTCCCGGCAGAGCTTGGGTGAGGTGCTTGCTGGTGGCAGTGCCCCGTGGTGGTGCTGAGGTAGGGGCCAGGGTCACCAGCACCCGGGCACGTCCTGGCAGGAGGAGGGACCTCCCAGCGGGCGTGGGCCCCCCGGGCCCCCCACGGGAGGGCTGGGAGGCTGGCACAGGGCCCTGGAGCTCGGCCGGGAGGCCTGCTGGGGAAGGTGGTTCTCTCGGCCCCACCCACCGGCCACCCCGGCCTGGCCCAGCTGACCCTGCAGACACCTGAGGACGGCTGAGGCGGTGCCAGGGGCTCCTTGGGATTTGGGCTGTCCGTGCTGCCCGCAGGTGTGTCAGGAGAGTCTCAGCAGATGTGGGGCTGGGCCCCTTCCACGGGCGTGTGCCCAGCACCTCTTCCCCGAGAGACTCTGCCCCCTTTGCAGGGCTGCTGGAGGCTCGGCTAAGAGGTGGGTGCCCACGCGGACGTTGTGAGAGTTGCGGAGCCGGCCTGGGGCCTGGCGGCCAGGGCGCTGGGGAGAGGCCAGTGGGGCTGGCTGGGCACAGGGGCTCTGAGCAGGCACCACCCCCAGGGTGCTCGTGTGCCCCGTTGGGGCGCATCTCCCGAGGGCTCCGGGCCCTGCCCTGGCCCCAGCAGGCTGGCGACTCTGAGCCCCCGTTTCCCCATCTGTCTCCGGGTAGGGGGGGAGTGAGGGGACTTGTCTGCAGCCGGCTTTCCAGCTCTGCTTTCCCGGGGGTCCTCCCATGTCCCCCCGGGGTGGGGCCGGGGTCGTGCTCCTGACTGGATGGGCTGGGCAACTCCTGCTGCCCACTGGTCAGGGGGGCGAGGGTCCTGCAGGGGGGACAGGGATGCCCTGAGTGCGGGGCTGGCCCCCCAACCTGACAGGTGACAGCGACTCCTCCCGGGGGTGGTGTGACCCCAGGCCTCTTCCTCTCAGACCCGGTTACGTGCCTCTTCTCTCCCCACCCACCCACCCACCAAGGGGTCGGCCTACCGAGGACTGAATGCTCTGCTGGATGGGGGACAGAAGTGTGCACAGTCACCGAGGCCTTTGTCTGGGGGGCTGGGGAGAGGGCTGTGACTCAGAGTCCCCAGATTCGTGCATAATCACACACAGGAATGTGCTGAGGGGGGACAAGGGCCTCCCAGCAGAGTGTCTGGTGAGGAAGCTGATTTGGACTGGGGATCTGGGAAGGCTTCCTGGAGGAGGTGACATATAGCTGAGATTAGAACAGTGGGCTAATCATGAGCTAATAGGGTGGGGATGAGCATCTGAGGATGCAAAAGGAGCAGCACGTGCTGGGGCCCATGGCAGAAGGAAGGTGGGCATGTCCTTAGGGGTGGGGAGAGGCCCAGTGTGGGCCTGGTGGCCTGAGGCCCCAGCTGTGGCCTTATCCTCAGAGTAGGGGTGCCATGGGAGAACTTCAAGCAGAGGGTGGATGGTCCTGTGCTCTGGGACAGCAGTGTGATGGGGGCCGGAGGCTGGAAGGATGTGCCAGAGGACGGAGGCTCAAACAAGGATGGGGCGTCAGAGGGCCACAGGGAGCAGGGGGCAGAGGCCCAGGGGACGGGCTGGGCTGCTGGGAACTCGGGGACCGCCATGCCCCTCGCCGGCCGTGGAGGGGGTACTCCGGTTGCCGGCATGTGAACGCCTGGGTCTCAGCTGGGAGGAGTCTCGGGGTCCAGCCTCAGAGGAGCCTTGGGGCCGAGTGGTGGATTCATTGGATGACATGGGTGAGGACGAGGCCGTGGGTGAGCACAGATGGGCTGGGGCCTCGCCCAGCCCGCGGGCACCACCCAGGTGAGGGCAGGTGGTGATGGAGCCGTCCGTTACCAGGTGCACGGTCACTGGGAACGCACCCCAAGGGCCTGGGAGGTGCGGTGACGGGTGCTTCGGTGTCCTGGGAGCCGTGACAGCTCAGAATGCCACCCAATGTCCCAGCCTCTCAGCCCAGTGGGAAATTCACAGGCCCCGTGTGAGCTGGGAGGGTCCAGGGCTGGGGCCCAACCTCCCGTGGAACCGCAGGGGCCCTGGCCCCTTCCCTTCCTGCCCGAGTGGCCGGGCCGCTGGCCAGCAGGGAACTTTCGGGGCTCACTCCGCGGGCAGCTCCGAGCGCTGGGTTTTTTGGTTTCTCTGAGTGGAGGGCACCCTTGGGGTGGGCCTCGTCCCCTATGAAACTTCCTGTGGCGCTGGTACAAATGACCTCACGCTGGGCATTTGGAAACAACAGAAATCTCTTCCTATGGTTCTGGAGGCCAGAAGCCCGAAGTCAAGGTGCCGGCAGGGCTGTGCTGCCTCCGAGGCTCCAGGGGAGGGTCCTTCCTGCCTCTTCCAGCTCCTGGGGGCTCGGGCGCTCCCGGGCCTGTGGCCGCATCATGCAGCCTCTGCCTGCCCGGTGACGGGGGCCTCTCTGCTGTGACGCGTCCTCCCTGCCGTCCTCCATGAGGACCCTGTGAGGCGTTTATGGGCCACCTGCTTAGTGCAGCCTGATCTGCTCATCTCAAAGCCCTCATTCCATCACACTGGCCACACCTGTCCCATGGAAGGTGACGGCCCGGGTTCCATGGTCGGGGCCCCACTCGCCTGCTGCGTCCTCTGCCCACTCGGCAGGCCCGTATGGGTCCACGCACAGCACGTGCGGGGAGGCCGTGCACGGAGGCCGTGCACACGGGCCAGCGGCGGCACCAGGGCCGCTTTCGGCTTCCCAAGGTGACTCTCCTGGGAAACAGAGACATCCGCGGGAAGCCAGCCCGGACCCGTGCTGCCCAGCTGTGGCGGCCGCCCGCCCCGCCCCCCCGGGAGTGCTGACTCGGCGCCCAGTTCCCCAGCGGAGGCGTCCAGATCCCGTCTCCAGGGGCCACTTCCCTTCTGTGCCTCTTCTAGAACGGTATCCTCAAGGCGAATGCCCCAAACGGGCTTTTCTCTCTTCCAGTGCTAAATAAAGATGTACTTCTGCTTCTCAGCTGACTTCCGCGTTGCTTTCAGGGAACTCAGGTCCTCTGTGAGGGTTGTAATTATTTTGTTCCAGAGGAAACTAAGGCCTGTAATTCCGAGGCTGCTGCAGGGGCTCAGGCCCCGCCCCCTCCCCGCCGCGTCCCCAGGTGGGTGCACCGGGACACAGGCCCGGTGTGTGCACTTGCTCTGCTGGGGTCCCTGGTGGGGGTGGGGACTTCTCCCAGCCGAGGGGAGGGGCTGCGGGCCCCCTGGGCTGGGCCTTCCAGGCCCCACGCTGCCCCTCCCACTGGTGAGATGCCTTAACCACTCTTGGCCAGGGGGCCCCACTGCCAGCTCCAAGTACTCGTCCCTGTTCCTGTCCTGCTTCTTCTCCACTGGACGGAGCACCCACCCCAAGGTAGGAGGTCCCAGAGCACACGGGGAGGGGCCTGAGCTCTGCACTCCTGCGCCGGGGGACTGGGGTGCGACCCCTCCGTGGGACGGTGGCCCCTCAGCTGCCTGTCGGGAGGCCCTTCTGTCCTGGTGACCTGATCAGGCCGTCCTGCAGTAACACTTTGGTCACCTTTAGATGAGCTCTTACAGAACATATGGACGCGCGTCTGAGTCGGTTCCCGGCACCCTCCGGAGTGACCAGCGTGTCTGCCATAAACATGGTGGACACCTCTCAGTCCAGGTGAATGTCCTTTTTGACGCCGGATCGTCCCGTTGTTGGCCGTGGGCTCATCGGCTCATGAGTCCGCCTGACGACCACGGGGTCTCTGGCAGCGGCCTTGCTTTCTGCCAGGACTCGGGATTCTGTGTCACCGTGGGCATTTCTGGCCCAGACCCAGGGTCAGCCGTTTCCCGAGGAGTCCCGGGTCCTCTCAAGGGGACTGGTACCCAGCCGCCATCCTGCCTGGGTGCAAGGCGTGCTGGCTGCCGGGGTCACACTGTTTCCAGGTGGTTTCTTAGCCTTTGCAGTTAACAGACCTTGGAATTTCTTTCAGGAGAAAAGAAATCATGACTTCACACTGATTTTTCTAATTCAGATTTTATACTTTTTCAACTTTTATATTCACATCTCTCTCTCCTTATACTGAAGATCTTGGTTCTTAGTGATATTAACACAATAATTTTACATGTAAAAGTTAATATATGTAAAATATTTAATATATGTAGAGTCCATCACGTATGTAATCGTTTTAGACAGTGATGCCACCAGCTCCCCCGTGGGCCAGCGCCAAGCTTTGCTTGCAGGCCTTTGGTCCCCGGGCTCTGGCTTTTTGGGGGGCATGTCAAATTCCTGTTCCAGAGTTATCGAGACAGCGCCACCTCCGCGGTTGTCATGACCTCAGGCACCGTTAGGGTCACTGAGCTCCTTTTTTCGTTCCATCTGTAGAGATTCCTTTACATTTTGATTCCGTGCACATTTCCAGGGGGTCCCAAGTCAGCCTGAGCATATCGTCCCGGCCCCTCCGTGCTGACCTCCTCCTGCAGGCCTCCGTTCTGCTGTGTTCGCTTGTCCTTGTGTTTGCAACAGAAGCAGACACGCAGGGCGCCCCTCCCAGCTCTCGGCTCCGTGTGGCAGAGCTGCAGTGCCGCCCACTCTGTGCCCAGTGGCCACCTCCTCAGGGACTCTCTCCTGAGCACCCCGTGTACGGCTGTGACCCCAAGGAACCCCCAGAGCTTGGGATTCTCCATCCCAGTATCTCTGTTTGTCACGGCTCCTTCACAACCCACTCCTTCGTTCTTTGCTGTTCTGTTTGGGGTCTCCCCTTTGAGGAAGTAAGTTCCTGCACACCCAGACCCACGCGCTGCCTGGCACACGGTGACGCACACGGGGGCCCAGCCTGCTGGGGGCCTGGGCGCAGCCCTCCTCCGCCCTGCCCTGCGCCAGGTTCACGGCACTCTGCACGCCGGGCTGCATCGCCGGGAGGGGGCCCATGGTGCCCTGTCCCACAGGTGGGGAGACTGGCCCCCAGGGAGGCACAGCTAGGGTTTGCTCCCAGGCCAGGCTCTCCCCTGTGCATCCGGCAGCCCCTGGCCCTGGGGAGGCAGAGCCGGATGCCTGACGCGTGCCTGCCCCCCCCGCCCTCAGCACCTCGGGCGAGGGGAGATGCTCCCCAGCTGTGGAGGAAGGGGCCTGGGAGGATGGCCTGGCTCCGGGCGGGTTGGCATCTGCCCCATCATGCCTCTGGGTTAAGAACCCTGAGCTGGAGGTGTCCACACCCGGTGTACACAGCAGATCTGGATGGAGGGGGCGGTGCTGGCTGGAAGGAGGGGCTGCCTGGGCCTCTGGAACAGGAGGTGGGCCACGTGTCCCCTCCACGTGTATCCTGGGGAAATGTGGGCCACGTGTCAACCCCTGTGTATCCTGGGGAAACGACGTCAACAACAGCTCTCCAGCGCTCCATCCCGGAGGATCTGGCGTTCCTGGGAACTGTCCCCTTCCCCTCCCTGTGTCTGGGCCAGGGTCTCACCAGACCTGGTGCAGTCTGGGTGTGGCTGAAGGGGCCGCGGGACCAAGCGGGTGACTGGGGAGCTGGGTGTTCGGGGCCATGGCCAGCAGACCTGGTGCAGTCTGGGTGTGGCTGAAGGGGCCGCGGGACCAGGCGGGTGACTGGGGAGCTGGGTGTTCGGGGCCATGGCCAGCGCCTTGCTGGGCTCCGCTGGGTTGAGGGAGCGGTTTTCCTGAGCCACGCTGGATGGCCCGGCGTGCGTGGCCTGTGGAAGGTTGTGCGCCTGCAGGGCTGCCGTGGGCCGCCTCCCCAGGTGGCGTCGGCGATGCCGGGCCGCAGCTGCCTCCCTTTGCTTCCTTCTTCTTGAGGCTCCACGGTTCCCACTTCCAGCGGTGGCTGCTTTGTTTCTTTCTCATGAGACGCTGATGTCACCGCATTTCGGAAGGCTGTGGTTTGGGGAACAGGCCTTGTCCGTCTGGTCTTGTGCTGTGCTCAGCCGGCCTGGTCATCATCCCGCAACCCAGGCCCTGTCGTGGAGGGAGGGGAGCCCCCCATCCCCCCATCTTCTCAACAGGCCCCCGGTCTGCAGGCAGCTTAGCCCCATGAGGGAGCTGAGCCCAGGGCGTCTGACCGTCCTGTGTGGGGAATGGGCTGGGGGCCGCTTTCCAGGCTGGAGACCCCAGGTTGGGATGTACTGCTGGGAGCCCAGGGTGGTGTGGCCTCTGCCCCACGGCGCCCTCACGGGGAGACCCGGCTCATGTGTTGCTCATGAGGTGCATTGGCGTGGCCCCGTGCCGGAGGCGCCCTCCCGCTGGGTGCCCTGGTGCCTGGAAGCTTCCCGGTTAACCTGCTCCCGGCAGGCAGGAAGCGGTGGGGTCCGCCGGGGGGAGCCACGTTCGGTGCAGGTGGCGTTCGCCTCCCAGTTCGAGGGGCCTCTGGCATCGTGGCTCCCCCCTCGGACGCCTGGGCCCCCGGGCAGCTGTGGGACCGCGTGGCCTGCCCCTTCCGGTCAGGGCTGGGGCGGACCTGATCCCTGGGGTGCTGGCCACGGGAGGCAGGGGACACTGGGGCGTCGGGGGGCCCTTCCAGGACGCAGGCTAGAGGGAGTGCCACCTCCGGGGATGTGAGGGCTGGAGGGACCTCCGGGCCAGGACTGCGCTGAGGGCACTGGGGCGATTCTTGGGGAGGGAGGAACTGGGGGGAAGGGGTGAGCAAGCCTTGCTGGGCAGTGGAGTTGGTTCCTAGCCAGTGGGTGTCTTCCTGCTGGGAAGAAAAATGAGCTTCTCTCTACAGGACCACCAGCGGCAGCCTTTTGCCGTGATCTGTGCCCTTCCCATAGTTTCTAAGTGGGGTGGGGGACAGCAGGGCTGGGGCGCTCTGGGGTCAGCTCAGGCTGTCGCGCTGAAGGGACAGGGACCACCCCTCCCAGAGGGAACGTCCCATTATTAAAGAGGAGCCGGTGTGTCCCAGGCAGAGGGTCTGTCTTAGTCTCAGGGGCATTTCCCTGGCTGATCAGTCAAGAAGAAAGTACAGAGAAAGTCCGGGTTTGTCCCCAGAGTTATGAGAACCCCTGCTGTCCTCACAGAGGCCCGGGCCAGCCTGAGGGCTTCCGAGAGCCACCCGCTGGCTGCCCCAGGCAGGGAGGTGGGACAGCCACGGAGTCAAGACCCATCCCCCTGGGGCCTCTGCATCGGCGTTTCTCCTGCCTGACCACCAGGGCTTTGGTCATCGCTGCTGTCCTACGTCCGCGTCCTCTCCGTGCCCCTCACCGCCCCTCCTTGCCTCTCCTGGTGACTCGGGGGGTGGGAGGGCCCGGCAGCCACCACAGGCAGTGAGGACGCTGCCTGGTGTCCGCCCTGTCCTGGGGCACCTGCAGAGAGGAGACTACCAGCATCAGGGAGGGCCTGTCCCCAGGACTGGCATTTGGAGAGGGTATTTGGCGGCTCAGAGAGTTTGGGCCGGAGGCGGTTGGGAATTCGAGAGCAAGGTCCAGGATTTTGTTTTATGGTTTCCGTCTTTTTCTTTGCCAAGGGCAGTGTCCCCGGAAACGTGCTGCTGGCAGACACTGCAGAGCCTTTCCTGGAGCCGACCGTCTGCCCAGCCCAGGGTGCTCCCGGAGGGGGGCAGCCTGTCTCAGGGACTGATGGGCAAGACAGACCCGGCTGTGGGTACTGGGCCCCGGGTCCGGGATCTGGTCCTGGGTTGCGGAGGGCTCTGGGCCCCGGGTCCGGGTGTGGCTTAGTGGGCGTCATGCCCAGAAGCTCCTGCTCTCAGGGGTGCCCTGAGACTGGGACCCGCCGCCCTGGGTGGACGAGTCTCCTTAGCGGGGCCTTAGCGCTACACTCAGGACTTAGAGGTCTTTCCCGTGTTTGCTCAGGGTCCTGCCCGGGCCACATGCCTTGCATCCCTCTGGAGATGGGTCTGGAGCCCCCAGCCCTCTCCATCTGATGCTGAGCTGCTCCTTCAGACCGGCCTGGGGGCCGTGACCGAGCTCCGAGGCGATGGGGAAGCATGGGGCGGGGGGGAGGGTGGCCAGAGAGGGGTCCCTCCTGCACACCCCAAGTCGGGCTCCTGGCCGGGAGCTTTCCTTGGAGGCTTGGGGGAGGAGGATGACAGGTCAGAGCCCGATGACCGGCTGCGCCGGGGCGAGTGTGCGGTCCAGCTTGCTGTGGTCACCACTGGTGTTTCTTTCCTGGTCATTGGAATCCTGGGCGCTTTGGATAAGGAGCAGGGCGGCGGCTCCCCTCCCCCACCTGCCAGCCGGGCCGCTGGGCCGCGGGGTCACCGCTTTCAGACCTGGGCAGCAACAGTGACGGAAGAGGACCCCTGCGCTGAGGCTTCGCCAGCCCCTCCGCCGATGCAGGGCTCAGGGCCCACAGGCAGCCTCGGGGATGGTGGAAAGCGTTTGCATTTCTCTGTGCAGATGCAGCTCCTGGATTCTATATTTTAAAAATAAGTGGAATGGGCTTCCCTGGTGGCGCAGTGGTTGAGAGTCCGCCTGCCGATGCAGGGGACACGGGTTCGTGCCCCGGTCCGGGAAGATCCCACATGCTGTGGAGCGGCTGGGCCCGTGAGCCATGGCCGCTGAGCCTGCGCGTCCGGAGCCTGTGCTCCGCAATGGGAGAGGCCACAGCGGTGAGAGGCCCGCGCACCACAAAAAAAAATAAATAAATAAGTGGAAAAAGGCTTTGGTTCCTATTTCACATTACAGTAGGATGTTCCTGAACACGATATCTTTCAATTGAGTTTTTATTTGTAGCAACGTTACATATGCTTATGCTTTGAAAGCCCACTAGTAACATGAAACGTGTAATGAAAGGATTTCTCTGCACATTCCTACCCTTATCTTGCTGTTTCTTCTTTCATGATTTCTCAGCCGAAGCCTTCTTTATGGACTTTTTTCCTGTGGAAAAGGAAGATTTTGCAACCTCATAACACCCCCTTTTCCTGCCACACAAACACACAAACATGATTTCTGGCTAAATCAGGATTGTGTTGATATTAAAAACTGCAGCTTAGGGGCTTCCCTGGTGGTCCAGTGGTTAAGACTTCGCCTTCCAATGCAGGTTCGATCCGTGGTCGGGGAGCTAAGATCCCACGTGCCACGTGGCCAGAAAAAAAAACCAAAACATAAAAAAAGAAGCACTATTGTAACAAATTCAATAAAGACTTTAAAAATGGTCGACATCAAAAAAGAAATCTAGGGGGCTTCCCTGGTGGCACAGTGGTTGAGAGTCCGCCTGCCGATGCAGGGGACACGGGCTCGTGCCCCGGTCCGGGAAGATCCCACATGCCGCGGAGCGGCTGGGCCCGTGAGCCATGGCCGCTGAGCCTGCGCGTCCGGAGCCTGTGCTCCGCAACGGGAGAGGCCACAGCAGCGAGAGGCCCGCGTACCGCAAAAAAAGAAATCTAAAAAAAATTGTAGCTTATCCACGTAGATACTTATGAATATATTTTGTTTTTCTTCAGCTCTGTTCTCTGCAGAGTTGAATTTGCCTCATTTGGGGTCGTTTATGTATAATCAGTTATTGGTTCCCAGGTCTCTGAGAGAAATGGAACCTCTCAGTGCCTTCAGACCCGTAGGGTGTTTGTTTCAGTTTATGGTCACTCTGTGAACGAACTTCTCCCAAACACAGTGACTTCAGGCACCTCTGCTTGGTCATTTCTCACGACTGTGTGCGCTCCCGGCCAGTGGCGTCGGCCGGGCTGGAGTGGCCTCGCCTGCCCGAGGCCTCGGCCGGGGTGGCCGGCACCTCCCTTTGCATACGCATGCACGCACGCACGCACGCACACACACCCGGGCCCTTCACGTGGCTGGCGTGGCAGTCTCAGGGCATTCGGGGTCTTGTCATAGCAGCTCACGGCTTCCAAGACTATAAAAGCAGACGCCCACTCTCGGGGCTGGGCCAGGCTCCGGCTAGCATCTCTCCCTCCTCCTGTGCAGGAGCGCTGCCACCAGTGCGGGTACAACTCCCCTCCTGGGGGGGCAGCAGCCGGCTTTGTGGCCGGCAGCCCCTGTGCTGCGCCTGTTCTCACTGGACTCTAGGCTCCTGGCCTCTCCCTCCCCCTCCTTCCAGGCTCTCTCCTTCCCAGAGCCTCCTGTGACCGGCAGAGCTGCAGTGTGGGGAACACTTTCCCCCTGTTTTGGGGGACTTGAGGGGGGCTCCCCTCCCTGAGAGCCCACTGCTTTCTTTAGAGAGGGGTTGGCCCTGAGACACAGGGCTGAGATGTCTGCTGTCCCTGGTCGAGGATGACCACCTTGTGGTCAGATGGGAGGTGGGGACAAGTCAGGAAGCAGGGCTAAAGCCTGGGCTCCCCACCAACCTGGGAGAGGATTTTCTTGTCCAGGGTCTGCCCTCTGCCCCACCCCCACCCACCCCTGACCCCAAGGGGGTCTCTTTAAGCCAGGAGGGTGCATCTGGTGGTGGGGTGGGGCTCCCAGCTGGGGGCGGGGCTCCAGGGGTGTCAATCACTCCTCATACTGGGGCCTTCTGAGCCTTGAGCCTGGGGCACGTGCACAGCCATCAGCCCCCCAAACCCCGAGCCACTCCCGGCTGGCAGGACCCGGAACCGTTGGCCCGTCTTCAGCCCTTGTGTGCTGGGCCCAAGGCTGTGGGGCTGCAGGACAAGCCTGTGGTCTGGGTCCCTGGGCCACTGAGGATCCTGCACCTTCCCCGGGCAGTTCAGGGCCCCTGGTAGGTAGGGTGGGCATGGGGGGATGCAGGGGTCAGACACCTGCCCCTGGGAGAGGGGCAGGGGCACCAAAGGGGGCGGGACTCCTGAGATGGTGAGGGCTGGGTGAAGCTGAGGGAGAGACTCAGGACAGCTGGGTGGGCGCCCTGGCCCGGTGCTTGGACTCCGAGAGGCCTGCCCCTGGCACTGGACCCTGAGGTAACCTGTGTCCCTTTCTGCTTCCCCCCAGGTCGCAGACAATGAGGGCATGGCTGTTCCCTGCAGCTCCTGACTTCAGGGGTGTCCTCCGCATCCCCGCTCCGTCCCAGGACCCTGCAAGCCTTCTGGCCGGCTGCAGGCGGAGCCCCGGCCCGCGGGCTCAGCCTGGTTCGAGGCCTCCGGGGGCAGCGGGTGCATCTGGCCGCGAGGACAGACCGCCGGAGCGCTGCGACTCCTCTGGGCCAAATGTGTTTATTCCCCCGACGCAGACTTTAGCTTTTCTGGTTTGTGAAGGGCCAGAGCCCAGCAGCAGGGGTGGCCTCCGGGCTCAGGGCGCCCAGGGGAGCAGGGCCGCATCACCTCCCCGCTGGCTTCGGGACAACCCAGCCCCGGGCGCATGGGGTCTCTCTGCGCTCGACAACCGGCCGCCCCCCCACCCCCGCCCCCCTCCGTGTTTGTCCAGAGCGTGGGTGTCGCCGGGCTCCCCTCGCCAGCCCCAGGGCCACCCTGTCCCCCGTCCCGTGCGGAGGTGCTGGGGCTGCCACTCTGCAGTGAGACTTCAACGTAACAAGGATGAAAACCTCGCCTGTGCTTTGTAAGAGCGCGTTCCGTACCCCTTTTTGTCACTCTGAAGACCAAAAAGCAAAAAGAAAGATAAAGAAAACGAGTTCTGCTCTTGGTTTAAATGTAAGAGAACAAAGGTCCGCGAGGAAGTCATCGGGGCTCGGGCGCATCTGCGGTGCACGAGGACCCCGGGGAAGCGCTTACCGCATGGGCAGTGGCGGCTTTGAGGACGGGTCCTTGCGGTGCCCCTTGCCCGGCCCCCCTCAGGGCTCTCTGGCTGGCACGACCTTCCCAGGCAGGACGACGTCTCAGCAGGTGGAGAGTTTTGTTCTCGTTTCTCCCTGTGAAACCTCAGCTCCCTGGTTTCCTTGTCGGCTCCTTGAGAGCCGAGGGACATCCCAGAGGGGACGGTGGTGCCTCTGCCTGTTCCTGGCTTTACTAGAACATTCGTGGTGTCCCGCACCCAGCAGGACCTGCTCCTGGCCAGGCCGGAGGTCCTCTCCAGGATGGGAGGGGGCGGGACTCCCCTCCCCGTGGGGCCTGGGGTTCTGGGCCTGACTCTTGGGTACGGGCAGCGGGAAGACGGTGGTTTTCAAACATTTGAAGCATCAGAGCCCTTTTCTCAAACAAAATCTTACCAGAATAAACCCCCTAGGAGGAGCTGTTCTGGTCCAGGCCCTCCCACCCTGAGACCCCCCCAGAGGAGGGAGGGGAAACCTTGCATGAGTCCAGGAGGGCAGAGGGGGTGCTATCCTTCGCCTGCCCTCCCCTACCCAGGGAGCCCCCTTCCTGCCCCTGCCCTGAGGGTCCAGCAGAGCCAAGGCCCCGACTTGGGGCAGGGCAGCCTGGCCTCCGTGTGCAGGCCAGAGGGGCCGTCCAGACCCTCTGTGCCCGCGGTCGCCCAGAGCTGTTCCCCACCTCAAGCCCCGCTCGGCGGCCTTGGTCCTAGACGGCTCCCTTGAGGAGGAAGTGCTGACCACACAGAGAGAGACAGGGTGCTCTCTGTAAGCCAGGCACTGCTCCGTGGAGAAACGCATGTCTTGGAGTGATGGGGACCCTGGTCCCCCGAGATGGCAGCCTGGCCTGGGCACGCTCACTCCTGACTACCAGCGCGGCTCTCCCAGCCCGGCTCTCCCAGCCCCTCCCTGCAGGCCAGCGCAGCAGGACCAGCCCCAAGGTCAAGTGTGAGGATGGCCACCAGCACATGGGGCTTTGGAGCGCCATAGACAGACGGGGGACCGCCTCTGCAGGAGACACAGGCAGTCTCTTGCCCTGGAGTCGCCCCTGGGCCGTCCCAGGCCAGCGCCCTCTATGGTCCAGCTGGGCCCGGCCCTGATAGGACCCTCAGGCCTGCGGGCTCCCCGGTCCCTTGACCACTGTGCTCCTGCCCTGGGCTGGGGGCCTCTCCGTGCCATGGCCCCAAGGCTCCCCTCCAGCCACCCACTGCTCAGACACGAAGGGCACCCAGGATGGGGCTGCCCTCACCGAAGCCTTCAGGAGGGCGGCTAGGCCAGAGGGGCTAAAGGGGAGCCGAGCCCTGGCCATTCCTGTCCCAGGGCCTTATACGCCCCCGCCAGCTGGGGTGCGCTGTCCCCTGGGGCAGACAGCAGTTCTAATTGAAAGGGAAGGCAGCCTTTTTTTCTCTTCAGTCTTTGTGACTGTTTCTTTAAGCAGCAAATTGATCATGTTTTCTTGCCAGTTTGATTTCATTGCATCTCACCACGCCCTCCTGCGTGACCGGCATTCTTCTCCGGACCCAGGAGGTAGGACCCTCACCAAGAGCTGGCCCCCCAGACCTGGGCTGATGGCTGGCTCCTGGTGATATCTGGGATGCCACGGTGATGGCCGGCCCTCAGCTCCTTCTCCACACCGGCGCCCCCGCAGAGGCTGGGCACAGTGCCTGTAGGAAGGGAGTGGGCCTCCAGGGGAGTGGGCACCTTGGGGGGGGCGGGGGGGGGGAAAGCTCAGTGGAGCAGGAAGGCCCCTGCCATTCTGGAAGGGGCCGGGGCGGGGCCCTCTCAACAGAGGGACCCCACAAGCACGCCCCAGGCAGGAGGGGTTGGTGTGCTCAGGAGGGGAAGGGCGGGGAGGCTGGGCTGTCAGCGGAGCTGAGGGAGCTGTCCAGGGCCCTCCTGACTCTGGGTCCCAGCTTCCCATGGGTCTCCCTATGGGAGCTCGTCTGCTCCGAGAACAGAGCCGGCCGGGCCTCCCTCGTGTCCCTGTGGGGAGGGTTCTGACCCCTTAGCCTTCCAGGGGACCGGGGTGGGCCCCGTGGGGAGCCCTCGCCCCGCCCCACGTGGCACTCCAGCCTCCAGCCCCACAGGTCCCTGCAGGCACCCAGCAACCACTCGCCCACCCGGTCACACGACCCTGCTCCCCATGGGGCTGGCGGCCCACCCCCCGCCCCTTGGCCAGCTGTCCTCACCTTTGCTGTGGAGCAGGCTGGCTGGTGGAGAACAGCAGGGTGGAAGGCGACAAGTGTGCAGGGCACATGGCTGGCTTTCTGTCACCCTCCCCCCGCCCAGCCCAGCCCCGTTCCTCCAGGGGATGGGGTCTCGCATCCCCTCCCAGCTGCGGCGGGGGGAGATTATCTTCCTCTCACTGCCCGTTCGAGGTCGTCCACCCATTTCGGCCAGGCCCCTCCGCCCCGGAGGCCCGAGCCCCCGACCCCCAATCCACGGTCTTCAGAAGCCAGAGCGTCCAAGGAGGCACGTGCTGCGGGGACAGGGCCCGCGTGGGGTCCCAGGTCTGGAGTCTGGGGTCTCCTTAGCATGGCCACTTCCAGGCTGAACCCACAGCAAGGAGAAGGAAGGTGGAGGGACACAGGACACAGCCCGTGGTGGCCTGGCTCCCCCCGAACCCTGGGGTGACGGCTTACTTTTGGGCTTGCAGTGTCCATCTAGAAGGAGCCATTGGGTAGAGGGGCACTGATCGGGTGGCGGCCCAAGGAGGCAGTGGAGGCGGGGCTGGGGGCTGGGGGCTTCCCCTGGGATAGAAGGGAAGCCCCCAGATGGAGGAGCTGCTGAGCAGCTGGCCAGAGGGCATGAAGCCTCGCAGGTCCCCCTAGTCTCCCACACCAGCACCACTCTTTTAGTCTCCATGGAAGCCTGGGGCTGGGAGGACCACCGCTGTCCCGTCGTTCAGATGGGGAACCAAGGCCCCGAGACCGCACTGTCAGGCCAGGTGATGCTGAAGGGGTTCGGGACTTGTCCTCCGCGGGGGCAGCCCCTGCTCACCCTGCCGCCCACCAGGGAGGTCGACGTCTTCTTCAGCTCTCAGAACTCCATGGGGTGTGCGACCTGCCTATACCAGGCAGTGTGATTCTAGACATGGGCCTGGACCCCAGGGAGGCCTGGGCTTCCAGGTGGGCCAGGTGCTGTGCGGCACGGGTCGTGGGTGGGGCTCTTGGCCCCAGGATGACCAGCTTCTGCGGCCCCTCAGTCCCCGATCCCCCCTCCCCGCTGCGCCTCTGGTCTCCACTCGCCATAAAGCACCCAGTATGGGATCCCCACATGCCACCTGCTAGGCTGCTCTTGGGGGTGGGGGTGGGGGCGGTGAGGGGCAGAGCAAACATTTACGGGGCCCTCACCGTGGGCCTGCAAGTTGCCACGGTGTCCACATCTCACAGCTGGGGACACTGGGGCTGGGGCATCCCATTTGGTCCCCGAGCCCTGTCTGCAGGGTTTAAAGGCCCTGCCACCGGTGGTGTGGCCCCCTTGCTGTACCAGGAACCAGGGTGGTACCTTCCCTTTTCTCCAAGTTTTTTTTCTCTGATTATAAAATAATCCCTGTTCGGGGTAGAACATCAGTAAAATAAAGAAAAGCAGAAAAGCAAAGCAAAATCCCCTGCAGTCTCCCACCCCCGTGGGTCCTCTGCGTATTTCTCCCTGCGTGACTCCTCTGGGCATTACCAGATCCTTCCCTGCATTCCTGGCCTCCAGCCACCCAGGAAGCTCTGCCTGACTCCCCTGCCCAGCCTCCCCCTGTCCTGGGGCTCCCACCCGCCCCCTTCCTGCCTTGGGCCCGGGGCGTGTCCAGCGGGCATCTCCACCCTCCTGGACGCTGCACAGGAGCTGTCAGTGGTCTGAGGCTGGGGCCGCCGGCACCCAGAGCCTCCCGCAGAGAAGGGAGCCGGCCTCTGCCCTGGCCATCGTCAGGCCGCGGTAAGGGATAAAGGTGGAGGAGACGGAAACCAGGTGGGGCACGGCCATCCTGCTGGCCGATGGGGGCCCCGTCCCCGGCCTGAGGGTGGCCGTCGTCTGCTGGGGAAAAGCTAAGTAGCTTGTGCTCTTCCCGCACCCCTAGAGCCCCAAGGAAGCTTCCGGCCTGAAGCCCATCAGTACCCAGTGGAAGGCAGGGGCCGGGGCTGGGGTGGGCTGCCCACAGCCCCTCGCCCACCTTTTCGGGCTGGAGGCACGTCAGCGGACGCTCCGGTGCGGCCTTGCTGGGCCTGCGTCCCGTCAGTTACACAGTTACCAGGGCCTCCCTTCCTGCCCCGCCCTCGGAGCGTCCTGGCAGTGCTGGCTGATTTATTTTTAGCTCCGCCTGACGCCAGGGTTGCCTTTCACCTCGGAGATCAGAGGCCTCGGGCTGGGCGGCCAGCGCCCTTGACCCTGCTGGGCATAGAGGGAGGCAGAGCAACGGGGTGTGCCTTCCTTCCCCAGGGGCCCCAAGCCTGGGGGTGCAGCCCGGGCAGCCCGAAGCTGGGGTGGTGGTCAGAATCCTCATTCTTCAGGAAACTGAGGTTGAGGCCTGAGCAAATGGACCCACCCCTCCTGGGGGTGCAGGTGGGGATGGGGGTGGGGATGGGCGATGGGGATGGGGGATGGGGGTGGGGTAGGGATGAGGTGGGGTGGGAAGTCCTGGTCAGCTCAGGCTGCGTTCCGAAGTACTACGGACGCGTATTTCTCCCAGAGTGGGAGGCAGAAGTGCAGGGTCTGGGTGCCGGCTGATCCAGTGCCGGGTGAGGGGCCCCTCCTGGTGCATAGGTGGCGCCTTCTGATGACTGAGAGCCTGGTCTCCCCTGGGGATAACACTGACCCTATTGTGGGTGTCTCATCCTCATGACCTCATCGAAACTGGATCACCCCTGAGGCGCCTCTCCAAATACCGTCGTGTTGGGGGTTATACGTCACCATGTGGATTTGGGGGTGTGGACACGAGGAGGCACCCTGGACCGGGGGGGTGTGAGCTGGGCCTCAGGGATCAGCCAGAAGGCCGCAGGAGGGAAAGTGGGTGCCGGGGGTCTTGAGGGAGCCGGGAGGACTGTGAATGGACCTGGACCCGACCTGCGGGCACTGGGGAGGGGTGAGTGGGGTGGGGGAGGCCCAAAGCGAGGAGGGCTGAGGATGGGGTCCAGGAAGGAGTCCTGCGAAGGGGGTGGGGTTGCAGAGGAGTGTGGCAGCACGGGGGTGGAGGAGGGCAGGCTGGGGTTCAGGGGGAGCCGAGCCGCGGCCGGGCTGCTGGGGCCGGGTGCTGGTCGTGCACGGGGCCTGGATGGGTGGGGCCCGTGCGCCCACAGGAGGAGGGTTGGGGGGGCCGCCTGCTTTGGGGAGAAAGCCTTGCCCGGCCCCGCCGGCTGCGTCGGCCCCTCTTCCCCCTTGCTCCTGCCCCCCGGTTTTCCGGTGGGAGCAGGATGGGGGATCGCCCAGCACAGGCGTCCGCGGGCAGACGGGAGCTCCTCACGCAGGTGGGAAGGGGCTGTGTTAGGGCCAACCTCAGTGACAGTCACCCGGCCTTTGGGTCCCTAGTCTGGAGTCAGGTTCAAGCACAGAGCTCCTAGTGGCCATTTGTCATGGAGAGAATGGCCCTAAGGAATTCCCCTCATGTTTTTAGGGCGAGGACTCATGACAGGAACAGGGGTCAGGAATCCCTTCAGTCCATCTCATCTCCCCAGGCCAGAGGCACCTGGTCATTCCAGAGCCAGATTTACAGAGACACCGCTCTCATCCCATCAGACCACCCATCACAGGGTGCGATTCAGCAGGTTTTAGGGCGTTCACAGATTGTACAGCTGTCACCACAGTCGGTTCCAGAGCCTTCCGTCACTGCCTTCAGCCATTGCCTGAGCCCGGCCCAGCCCCCGAGACCTCACATCTGAGGAGTTGCCCAGCCTGGATGTTCACACCAGTGGGTCTCGTGGTGCGTGGACTCGGCGCCCGGCTCGACCTCCGGAGCTCAGTGTTTGCAGCGCCCACACTGCCGTCTGCGTCAGGGCTCCCCTCCATTGTGGGGAAGAGCGTTCCCTGGCTTGGATGAGCCGTTTTGTTTGTCCCCTTTTCTGTCGGTGGACACTTGGGTTATCTGCCTCGTGGCTGCTGTGAATACTCCGTGCAGTCTCGGGGTGACATGTTTTCATCTCACCTGGGTACACGGGGTCCTTACCTCCTGGGATTCACCGCTCAGGTGACTTGCTGAGACCCGGCTCCCAGGTTTCGTCTGAGACGCAGGCTCCTGGCCTGTGGCCCAGCTGCCTCCCCGGCCTCCCCCCACGCCCAGGGTTCCGTGCCCCACCCCACCTGAGTGGCTGCAGAGAGGGCTGTCGTAGGGTGGGCTCCGGAGAGGAGGGGCACAGGCCTGACTGGTCCTCCAACACCCGGCTCCTGGCACGCTGTCCAGAGACGCCTTCCCATCGTCCGCCTTGCTGCAGACGCGCCAGCCCTTCCGGACGGTCCCCAACCGGCAGTGGCCCGTGTGCTGAGAAGGGGCCTCCTGGCCGTCACAGATCATCCCACTGGGCTTAGGAGGAGAGTGGCAAGGCGGTGAGGTCCCTCCTGCAGCCAGTCCCAGGCCCCCCTGGCCTGGCGTTTGGCGACGGGGCCCTGGAGGTGCCCAGGCCCAGCAGGGACGACCCCGCAGGTGCAGGCTGGGTCCACCCCACAGGCATGGCCCTGGAGGTGCCCAGGCCCAGCAGGGACGACCCCACAGGTGCAGGCTGGGTCCCCCCCACAGGCATGGCCCTGGAGGTGCCCAGGCCCAGCAGGGACGACCCCACAGGTGCAGGCTGGGTCCACCCCACAGGCATTGCCTTCCCTTGATTGGCTTTTTGTTGCACCTGCTGTGGAGTCCTACATCAAGGACACAGGACAAAAACTCTGGAATTAACCAAGCCCCCATAGCAACTGTTGCCATGGGCTCTCCTAACCTAAACCGGACACGCCCCCCCACTCCATATTAGGTAAAATAATCACCATGCAGTGACCTTGTAGTTTCCTGGCCAATCACCTAATGCCATCCTGCCGCAGGAACTTCCTTTGTCTTGAGGCTATAGAAGTTGGCCACTAGCCTGCAAAGGGGGTCGGCTCTCCCTGGTCTATCAGGAAGTCGCCCGCCGTATTCGCAGCGCCCCTCACTAACTCTGCTCTTCGTTCTCAATAAACTCACTCTCATCTAAAATACTCTGTGTCTGGAAATAATTCTTCCAACCAGTGCGTGGACCACAACACTGCTTTCCTGGCGAGCCCCCTGCATGGATGGCCTGTCCATGTCCGCATAGGCCTTTCCGGGATGGGGGGCATAAAACTCTCAGGGACCTGGCGTGTGTGTTTGCTGGGACACGGGTGCACCCCTGGCCCAGGATCTCATATGGTGGCTTGGTTTCTGCAGAAAGGGGGGTGCAGCCCTGCTTTCTCAACGTAGCACAATGACTGTAAATGTGCTGTGCGGTCTTTCCACGCAATGAGGCTCCGCTAACCAGAGACCTTTCCTACAAACAGCCATCGCTCTGGCCTCAGTCCCAGAGGAACCCTTTCCTTCTGGGTCACATACTGTGCATTTTCCCCTGAAATATTTCAAGTGTTAGGTCCCAGCTTCAAGCACATTAGCTCTAAAGTAGACTATGTCTAGCTTGATTGTTAAACTGAACTTGGCTCTGAGATTTTAAAACAGAAAAAACTCCTGCCAGAACTATGTATCTAAAGAGATAACATGTTGATCTTGGCAAGAAGACGTCGCACTTTCTTCAGGCATTTGCGGTTGGGTTAGTACTTATTGGGAGGAGTGGACACCAGGGAAACGTCTAGAACATTAGACAGATGTCGCACATCGATGCACGTGCTCAAATACTTTATCTCTTTTCAGAAACGAGCTTTTTGGTTGAATTGCTCTGAATGTACTGGCTGAGATTAAACCACGTGTGCCTTCAGAACGGAAAACCCTGCAGAAGTCCTCAGATCCATCTGCAAAGCTGGGAACGGGCCCCACTGGGCAAGCCCTAGGGGGGGCTGTGTGCCTGGGCGTGTGTGCACGTGTGTGAGTTGCATCAACACAGAATTGCACTTTCACTGCGATCGTTCCTTCCTTTCAGGCCGCTGCGGAGGTGCCCGCTGTCTGTGGCCATCACTGGCTGTGGAGCCCTGGTCTGCGGAGGTTCCTGGATGCCCTGCTCCATTCACCAATGGGGAGACTGGCTGTTGGGGGCTGGCCTGAGCCAGGGCCGCTGTTCCCAGGTCCTGCAGGGCTCTAAGGGGCCCCCTTTGGTAGCCTGGGGATAATTTTTTCATATTTAATAAACTTTTTAAAATTAACAGACTTCAGGGCATTCCCTGGCAGTCCAGTGTTTAGGACTGCACGTTCTCACTGCCGAGGGCACAGGTTCAATCCCTGGTCGGGGAACTAAGATCCTACAAGCCACGTGATGCAGCCAAAAAAAATAAAATAAAATAAGAGACTTTATATTTTAGAGCAGTTTTAAGTTCCCAGAATAATTGGGCAGATGGTACGGAGCCTTCCCATCCCCTCACTGGACATCCCTTGTTACTCACACCTGGCACCAGTGGGATACATTTGTGGCAGCTGAGAAGCCAACATTGATACATTATTGTTAATCAAGCCCAATGTTCACGTGAGGGTTCACTCCGAGTCCTACACTCCAGGGTTTTTGACAAACGCGCATGACAGTACCCACCGTTACAGTAGCGCACGGAATCATTTCACTGCCCTAAAATCCCCTGTCTGCCACCATTTATTAATGTTTTCAATGAGTAAAGACACATTGGATTTCAAAGGAAGCAGTTATTTTTTAAATAATCATCAAAATATTAACAAAGCAGCCGCGTGGGCTCCGTGGTGATCTGGGCGAAGAAGCCCGAGCTGCTGACACCGCCCAGGCTGGGGTCGTGGTGAGCGTGGAGCCCTGTGCTCCCTGGTGCATGTGAGTGCCATGCACCGCGGACGCTCCTGGGGAGGGAAACGCTCAGTTTCAGTTGAGCTCAACGAGGCTAAGATGCTGTTTGTTCCTGTCCACGTTCACAGGCCCCTGAACCAAGGGTCCCTGCTCTAGAAAAAACTTCGGAAGCTGGTGAACTGGGACAGGCGAACGGGAATAGAAAATGTGCTTTCAAAACCAGATCTGTGTTGCCTTTGGAATCTCCCTCACGGCAAGTAGCCAAGTGGCTCTCAGATTTCCCTGTTTGCACAGACGGCTCTGAGCGAATTCAATGATCTCACGTTGACAGAAAAGGGTTAATTAGGAGAAGTTGATCAGGCTTTGCAGGAGGGAGTGTAATTAGTGCCCGTCTGCACCGCAGGCACGAGGGTTGCATGCCAGTGTCTTCCCGGGGCTGGAGAGCTGCTGCCTGAGCCGGGAGAGGCTGCAGGGCGACCACTGTGCCGCTCCCAGGGGTCCAGCAAGCAGCCGGCACCCCGCCGTGCCCTCACCACCCGCCCCCCGGGCCCCGTGACTCCCCCTGGTGCACAGGGCACCATGAACAGGCATGGGCTGGGCCCGGGCCACCGGTGCTGCGGGGATGGACGCGCAGCTCGGAGGCCAGGACAGCGACGCCTTCATGGCTGCTGGGAAAAGGCCGCTGGGCTCGAAGGACCAGAGCCTCGGCAGCGCGGCCCTGTTGGCTCGGTGGCCCCCTGGGCAGCGTCAGCCCTCGGTGAGCAGGTGCTTGGGTTCTCTCCTGCTCCGCACCCCCTGCCTGGCTCAGAATAGCGCAGTGTGGCCTGCTCTCCCGCCCCCGCCCCGCCCTTCCTCCCGTTTTCTGCCCCACTCGTTTTGACCTCGTGCCTTCAGGCCCTCAGATGCCTTTCCCATCCCAGGATCCCAGAGCTCAGGTGGCTGAGACCTGCACTCACGGCAGGCGCCCTGTCCCCCTGCCCCATTGGTCCCACCGCCAGCGCCTCCCTCCCCTGGAGGTCCAGGCAGGATTGATTGGGGTACCAAGGCAGGGGGCGTACCCAAGTCTCCCTCCTGCTGTGGGAGTGGGGAACCAGGGCAGCTTGTCCAGGTCCCCAGCTGGCCAGGCTACCACTTGTATGTTGATCTGTGCCCCAGGGCCTCAGCCAGACTCACAGTCCCCTCTGGGGTGGCTGCCACCCCCTCCACATGGCGTCTGGCTCTGAGCCTGTGGGCGGGGTGTGCTGGGGACTCTCCGGGGAAGGCCAGGGGTCTACAAGGCTTTCCGAGGCCGGCCATTCTGAGCACCCATCTGCCCCTCCTGTTGTCCCTGCCCTGCCCCTCCCTGCCCCAAAGGCAGGCCCTGGCATACTTGGTCCCACCTGCCAGCCAGCAGGGGTCCTGAGGTGGCAAGGCGCCCAGGGGAAGGGTCCCACCCCTTCACCCGGCCAACAGGACTCCAGGCCCGCTTCTCCCTGGCCCCCTCCTCTCAGCAGTGCTTTTGTCTCCAGGAAACAGGCATCTCAGGAAGGGCTTCTGCCCCTGGGTACGGTGCCCGGCCTCGCTGGAGGAGGCAGCGGGGTGGTGGGTGGAGGAGAGGGTCCTTTCCTCCCACTTCAGGACCTGGGTGGGCAGAGCCTTGGGCTCCCGGGCCTCTGGAGGGCTGGACTTGGCCTCCCCACGGTGATCTCAGGGCCTGTCCCCAGCCCCCGGGGCCCCTTCCGCCCACGGGGCATCTCATCGGCCTCTGGCGGGCGCCCACGTGTAGCCTGAGATCCAGGTAGGCTCTAGGGGGCTCGTCTGGCACATGCTGGAGGCCCTCGGGACTCTGTGATGCCGCGACAGTGACCGCGTTTCCTAGGAAACCGCAGCCAGCTGCTGGGCGGCCTGCCTGTTGGGCTGTGGGCGCGGCTGCGGCTGGTGCAGGCAGGGGACACCCGGCGGGCGGGAGGGTGTGTCCCAGCGCGTGTGTCTGTGGGGGGGTCAGTTTGGGGGTGTCTTGTGCGAGCCTGTGCCGTGGCAGGTCTCTGAGGGGCATCTGTCTGAGCGTCCTGGCTCTCTGTCTGGGTCTCCTGGGGGTGTCTGGTGTGGGTGTGTGTGTGTGCCGTGGCAGGTCTCTGTGGGGCATCTGTCTGGGTCTCCTGGGGGTGTCTGGTGTGGGTGTGTGTGTGTCGTGGGCGCTTCTCCTCGGGCCTGGGGCTCAGCAGCTCACCCACCAGCACCGAGCTTGCCGTGTCAGCTGGCAGGGCTGCTCCCCTCCCTCGCCCGCCAGGCAGAGGCCTGGGGCCTTCCGGACGCTCCCGTTGGCAAACAAGCGGGGCCGCCCGGGCCTGGCCCAGAGGGAGGAGTGACCCGCCGAGGGGGGTGAGGCCTGGCCGCTCGCTCTCAGCAGGAAGTGGACGGTGCCTCAGAACGGCAGCGTCGTCAAAGCCCACCGCCTGCAGCTTCCTGCCAGCCCCTCCGTGTCCCTGCACAGACTCCCTGGGCCTGTTGGTCAACCTCCTCTCCCTGAGGACAGGACGAGCGCACCCTTTGCGTCCCGTGGACTTGGTCGTGTCTGGAGGTCTCTCCCGGGGAGACCTCCCCCACCCCAGGCGTGCTCTGGGTCACCATGAGGGCTCGGGCTGAGCCGTGGGTGGGGCGGGCTTGCAGGTTGGGGGCCCTCAGGACACAGTGGAGCCCAGGGCGCCACCTCCCCTCCATCTGCGTGTGAATTTCTGGGCCACACACGGTGCACAAGATCAGGGAGCCCAGGACACAGGGAGGAGGAGATGCAGGTGTGGCCATCCCGAGGGCCACAGGCCTGTTGACACTGTGGTACCACCCACCCTGAGGTCTGTGAGTGCGCGGGGCCGGTGGGGAGACCCGGGGCTTTGGTGGCCCCTCACCTGACCCTGCTGTTGGCGAGGCCACACGCTCTGCCGGGTGAACTGAGGTTCAGGGCCTGGGGGGGCCCGGCTCCTGGGAGGCGCCAAGGACAGAGTCATCTTCAGGGCCTGCCAGCTGGGGCACAGCTACCCCCGCGGCCCTTTCCAGCACCGGGACTGTCCCCAGAGGTTCAGTGACTCCCAGCCTGCCTACCGCTGTGGCCCCAGCAGAGGGGCCAGAATTTCCTCGTAGGGAGCCCATTGCCCCTCCCCGGGGGCTGTGGGGCCCATGGCAAGGCACACTGTCAGGCTGCCAGGGAAACGGGTGGCTCCAAGCACCCTCAGGCCTCAGGGCCTGCACCTCATTCATTCGTTTGTTCTGTTGTTCCGGCAACCCCTGTGGGGATCCAGGCTCCAGGAGACCAAAGTGGACGCAGAGCAGTTGCTGGCTCCTTGGCGCTCAGCCCCAGATGCGTTTTCTTTGAGGACGTGACCTGTGAGGGTGACTGTGACGCGAAGAAGAATCCAGCCCCCTGGGGAAATCAGGGGGACTTCCTGGAGGAGGCAGTCTTCAGGCTGATGCTGAAGCAAGAATGGCAGTTAGCTTGCTGAGGGTGGCGCTGGAGGAGGGAGGAGTTTTCCGGACAGAGTTTGCACGGCCTGGTGCAGGGCTCCCTCTCGGTCCTGCCCAGACACGGGGCCCACACAAGGACGTGTGTGTAGGGGGTGCTGGTGGAGGGCACAGCAGGGCCATGGAGGTGAGCGAGGCCGAGGCCCTGGAAACCGGGGAGCCTGCTGCAGGCCCTGGAGGAGCACCAGCCTGGGTCTGGGAGGGACTGGGAGCTCTCCCAGGCAGGTCTGCAGTGTGGGCTGTAGCAGAACCTGGGGGTTCTTTGGGGGCGAACAGTGTGGGGCAGGTGAGGAGGGCTCACCCCCAGCGCAGGAGTGAAAGCAGGCGACCCTGAGTGCCCCATCATGCCCTATCTTGAGGTCTGCCTGGGTGCACGTGGTGGTGAGGAGTGGGGTGAGCCCAAACTCCAGTGTCACTAAAGCACATTAAGTACATGGGGGCTTTGGGCCACCCTGTGCCCGGGGCCTCTGCTCCCCACTCCACATTCCAGGAGAAGCAGACCAGCAAGGCACCCCATCCTCCAGGCATGGGGGTGGGCGCAGAGCAGGGAGGCCAGATCGGGAAGGGCTCAGGACCTGCCAGGCCCAGCCCCTGCCAGCAGAGACCCCCAAAGGGCCCTGACCCCAAGGACAGGAAGCAGCACCCTGAGGCCAGGGCTGGGGTGCTCTGAGGGGTCCCCTGTATTGAAAGTACAGAAACGGTGGCCCCAGGGAGGTCCTTTGTACAGCAGCAGCGTGGCCACCACCCCGTGTCCACCCCCTGGGAAGAAGGGGCTGTGGGGTGGAGAGTGACACGGACGGCAGAGGGCCGGCAAAGGGGACGTGCCAGGGAGGGGTCCATCAGGCAGCCCCTCTTCCCACCCGGCCCTTCCCCACGCCCGCTCTGCTCCCCGCCATGTGGCCCAGTCCCTGAGGGGCCCAATATATAGATTTTCCCCTTTGCTAATTGGAATGTCTGCCTTAGAGGTAACAAAGAATTAGACATGCAGGATTTACAGTTAACATTTTAAAAAAGCATGTTCCCCCCTTTGAGCTAATATTGGATAAGGAGAAGCAGGACGTCAGCCTGCAGCTGACGGGAATGAATGATCACTGTGGCCACCATCGCTCTGAGGAGCCTTCGTCCCTACCCCGGGCCCAGCGCCAGAGCAGCCCGGGGTGGGGGAGGGGCTGGCCGGGGTGCACGGTCTGCCGGCCCCTCCCACCCCGGCCTCACAGAGCAGGGAGATCAATCCTCGTGCTGCAAGTCTTTCTGCGACAGGGGAGACTGTCAGGCTGGATTCACCGTGCGCTCAGGCTGGGGGAAGAAAGCGAGGTGCGCTTCATTATGTAATTGTTCTCGAGTCTAATTTAGCATGGAGTCCTCTTGGGCTCCAGAAGCCACAGCACAGCCCGTGCTTTGATGGGGCGGGGTGGCAGCATTGCTGGGCGTTGTTCAAATTAACGCGGCCACCGTGGATACCGGGTCGAGCACCGCAGAGCCACAAAGCCAGGCGGCGGCTGGCCTGCAAGACTCTGGCCCCAGAGAGGCTGGGAGAGGGGAGGGGGCTTCTCCGGGGGTGGGGCGGGCGGGTGGGTGGAGGGCCTAGTCCGTGGGTGCTGTGAGCAAATTGGGAAGAGGCCCTGGTCCTTCCCGGCTCAAGTGCAGGTCCTCAGCTGTGCTCGAGGTCAGGGCTGGACGCCATGGCCCCGCTGGAGCCAGGGCAGGGCCTCAGTTGCTGTGATGGTGAATTTCATGTGTCTGCTGGGCTGGGCCACGGCGCCAGCTGTGTAGTCAAACAGCAGTCCAGCTGTGGCTGTGAAGGTGTAACGTCTGCAATCCGGGGACTCTGAGGAAGAGCGTTGCTCTCCAGGAAACACAACCCCTGCTTCTCCTTCTCTCACCCACAGGATATTTCCGACGTCAGACCTGTGTGTCTTTTCCACACCAGCTGGGTGTTCTATTTGATTCAATTCAGATACCGACCAGTTAGCTCAGACCCCACAGGGTAAGGGCTCAGTCCCACAACTGTCCCCCACTTCAGCCCCAGTCACAAGTAGTAGGTCCCCAGGTTACCCACAACTTCTGCCCTCTTGGCTACAAATCAGGGGTTCCCTTGACACCCTCCCACGATTTAATCATTTGCTAGACTAGCTGGAAGAACTCAGGTAAGTGCTTACTTATGTCCACCAGTTTATCAAGTCATAAAGGATGAACAACCGGATGAAGAGGCACTTAGGGGGAGGACTGGGAGTGTCCCAGGTGCAGGAGCTCTGTCCCCGTGGAACTGGGGTGTGTCATCCTCCCAGTACTTGGGTGTGTTCACCCACCTGGACTCTCTCAACCCCGCACTTCAGAGATTTTTACGCTGGCTTCATCATGTGACAGGGAAGAGCTAAATGAGAATCCAGGTTTGGTCTGTCTCTTTAACTTTAACCTTTGCTTTTCGTTGCCTTTGTTATTATAATCATACATAATGGCCTGCCTCAGGGAACCCCGCCCCCTGCCTGAATGTCAAACCCAAGTGCCTTGGTACCTCCTGACCCTGTCCACCTGCGGATGGCTACAAGAAAGAAAAATTAACACACCCCCTCCCCGAGGCTGGCCGTTCCAGGGGACATTTGCAAATCTTATGGCCTTTTTCCTTTACTTCCTCATCTCCTCCCCCTCTCTGTGCTATAAAAGAAACTGGCATCCAAATCTTATAAGATGGTTTTTCAGAGACACTAGTCTGCCATCTTCTCCGTCTGCCGGCTTTCCGAATAAAGTCGTACTCCTCGTCTCAGCGCCGCGCCTCCCGATTCATTGGCCTGTCGTGCGGTGAGCAGAGCGAGCTTGGACTCGGTAACAATCACATCGGGGTGCTCGGTCCTTAAGTCAGTCTCCAGCCCCTCCCCATTTCCCGGAGGGTGGTGGGGTGCCGACGAAAGCTCCAGCTCCTAACCGTGTCTTGGTCTTTCTGGTCACCAGCCCCCATCCAGGAGGCCACCCAGAGTCACCTCATTAGACGCTCCTATCACCCAGGAAATTCCGAGGGATTAAGGAGGGCTGCATCGCGGTCTGGAGACAGGCCGATGTTTATTTTTTCTGTTATTTCACACCCTACAACCTGTGGTGGGCCTCATCCAATCAGTTGCAGAACGTAAGAGAAAAAGACTGAAATTCCCCTTAGGAAGAGGGAATTCTGCCTCCAGACGTGAACCCTTCCGCGGGTCTGCCTACTGCCGGCCTGCCCTGCAGACTTCAGACTGGCCGCGCCTGCAACGTGTGAGCCAGTCCCTTAAAATAAATCTCCCCCTCCTGGCACCCCCCCACCCTCGCCCACACGCGCACAACCCCCCACTGGTTCTGTCTCTCCGGAGAAGCCTGACCAGCCTGGGAGCCCAGCAGCGATGCGGGGGGCGGGGCATTCCGGGCTGTGAGACTGCGCAGAACCCACAGATGCCCCAGCCCACCCCTCTAGGCTGCCACCGCCCTGGGTCCCCTGGTCCTTCTCCATCCTGGATCTGGTTCATCGGGGCTGCAGCTTGGGGTCCAGAGACTGCAGGGCTCAGCGCTGGGTGGGAGCAGAGAGCAGGGAGGGGGGCCGGGGGAGGAATGCCAGATGAAATACAGGGTGCTCAGTTAAATTTGAATTTCAGATAAACAATGAATGAGACAGGTTTATACCGAAATGATTTATTGTTGATCAGAAATTCAAATATCACCTTGCTTTAACTTTGATTTTTTAAATTTGTTAATCCTGTCCACCCTCGATGGGAGCCTCAGGACAGGTGGGCACGGGGCACCCTGTGTGCCGTGTGAGGGTCCAGCCTGGCCTCGTCCACCCTGCACTCCGCCCAGGCACTCCGCCCAGGCCTGCCTGCTCCAGCTCTGTCTCCTGGGAGGGGGCTCCTGGCACTCTGGGGAGGGGCTGGACCCAGTTCCCACTAAGGGTCTTCTCAGCGTGAGGGCCCGTGCTGCAGGCAGGCGCTGGACCAATGCGTGCAGCTGGGACCTTTTTGAAGCCACTGTCATAGCCATAAACACAGGGGCCGCCAAGCCTCTGCCAACAGGACAGAGCCCACTGCTGTGTCCAGGCCTGGGGACAGTCTCCACCAAGTCCAGCCACCAGGGCCGGTCAGGGACCCTTGTTTCCAAGGATCTCTGGGTGACGCTCGCAATCCCGCCGCCCCACCCATTCCCCAGTGCTTTCCTAGTCGCCTCCAGGCCCTCCGGCATTCACTGGACACAGTGCCAGGCAAGAGACTCCCTGGCGCTAGCTCACAGGGAAGTGGGGATGCGGGAGGGCCTTTCACCCCCACAGAGCCCTGCGTTTAGCTGGCGCGTCGGACATGGAAGCTGCTCGCTCCTCCCAGGGGCTCTCTGGCGTTTTGGTCTCGCTGGACACCCCAGAGGAGCACGGATGCTGCCAGCGACCTCTGGTGCACCCCACCTCCCGCTCATCCAGGCCACGTATCCAGGGCCCCACTGAGTGTAGAGAGCAGAAGGAACATGACTCCCAGTCAGCCCGCTGACCCCTTCAGCCCAGCCTGAGCTCCAGTTTGGAAACACTCGTGCAGCCTTGGCTCTCAGGGCCAGGATCCCGTCCACGTCCCATCCTCCCAGGGTCGGCCATGACCCCAGCCCTTACTGTGGCGGCGGGTTGGCCTTACAGAGGTGGGGGCGGGTCGGGGAGAGGGTCCCTTATCAGTCGCCTCTTCCTTGAAGCCGCAAATGCAGGCAAAATGCACCCTCTGTTCCTGGAGATGCAGGTCCCCCACCCCGCTCAGACCTGTCCTGCTGGCCAGCCTTTTGTGCCCCTTTCTTGCTCTGTTCTGATTATAAAAGTTACAGCTGCGCATTATACATTATTAAGAAAATGTGAAAACATTTTAAAGAACAAAATTAAAATTACCCATAATCACACCCAACAGAGATAATCACAGTTGCCTCTTTGGTATATTTCTTTTGGAGGGATATGCACGCACATGCACACACATAGATACGCACATGTGCACACACAGACACATGCACACTCACAGATACATACATACACACAGGGAGACACATACATACACATACACGCAGATACATGCATGCATGGTTACACACAGAGAGATACACACACACAGAGATACGTGCGTACACACAAACATAGGTACATACACACATACATGCATGCACACACAGACACATACATACACGCATGCATGCACACATGCACACATTAGATACATACAGACACGCACACAGGTACATACACAGAGCGGTTGAAGTCATTCTATGGACAACATCATTTCATACACCTTTTCTCTTGCATTAAAACTTGTTCAAAATCAACAAGATGTTAAGGGACCTGTGGCTTCTGTAACATTCACTGCTCCTGACCTTCGGATCCGCCACTTGATGCCGTGCGTTTGCAGTTACAAACCACCCCTGCTGAGCAGGTCTGCCTTTGTCTGAAGAGGCCACGCTCGCTGGGAGAGTCTCCTGGGGGAATTCCGGGATCCAGCCCTGAGGACAATTTTAAGGTTCTTGGTAGGAAAAGCCAAGCAACCCTTTACAGAAATATAGATGGTCTAAAATGACACATCTCAAGGGGAGATTTGACACAAAACTTAAATAAATGGTGGACAAGTGTTGGACCATGACTTCTCCTTTCCTTTTCGTAACATTTAGGTTGACCTGTGCCTGGTGTAGAAATAATAGATAGATATCAGGTCATTAGAAAGGATATTGTAATCCGTGCTCCCACCCCCCAGACCAAGCACCTGTCCTTCCGGCCTTGCCTGCTCCCCCATCCTCTGTCTCTGGAGCGGGAGTGCAGTGATGGGGCGGCCCCAGGCCTCAGGCTTCTCCCATGGATGCCCGTGGGGTCTTGGGCTGGGTCTGACCCCTCTGAGCCCCATTCTCACTGGAGAGGAGTTACCACCCGACTGCTGGGTCTTGAACCTTGGGAGACGGTGCAGCCCAGAGCAGGGCTGCATGGGGTAACCACCACCCACCACCACCCACCACCACCCACCACCACCCACCACCCACCACCACCACCCACCACCCACCACCCACCACCCACCACCCACCACCCACCACCACCCACCACCCACCACCCACCACCACCCACCACCTACCACCACCACCTACCACCACCACCCACCACCACCCACCACCCAAGTCCCCCAGAAGATCTGGCAGCGAGACCCTGAGGAACAGATGGGACCAGGACTGGGGGGCCCGGCAGGGTGAAGCCTGCTGTGGGCACGAGCCTGGGGGCACTGGAGGCCCCAGTCAGGGGCAGAAACTCACCGGCAGCAGGTCACTCTGGGGCACAGCAAGGTGACTTTTATGTACCTCCAAGTTCCTTTGTACTGTTTTCAGAAATTTGGGGCTGCCCTATTTTTATTCTCTTTAAAAATAGCTTTATTGAGGACTTCCCTGGTGGTCCAGTGGTTAAGACTCCACTTCCACTGCAGGGAACGTGGGTTCGATCCCTGGTTGGGGAAAAAAGATCCTGCAAAACATGTGGTTCGGCCAAAAAAAAATTAAAACCTTTTTGAGATATAACTCACATACCATACAATTCTCCCGTTTAAAAAGTACAGTCAGCGGTTTCAGTGCGTCCACAGATGCTGCACACTGTGCAACCATCACCACAGTCCATGTTGGAGGAGTTTCATCACGTCAAAGAGAAACTCTGTATCCTGTAGCTGCCACCCCCTGTGCCCCCCGCCACTCCCAGCTGCTGGTAGCCGCTCACCTGCTCTCTGTCTCTATAGATGCACATTTTCTGGACTTTGCACATTAATGGAATCATATAATATGTGGACTTTTGCATCTGGCTTCTTTCACTTGGTGTGATGCTTTCAAGGGTCATCCGTGTTGCAGTGTGTCACTAATTCACTCCTTTGGTAGCTGAATGATGCTCTACTTTGTGGATGGACCACATTTTGTTAACCTTCATCCACTGATGGACAAGTAGCTTCTCTCACCTTTTGGCTCGTATGACTAACACTGCCCTGAACATTTGTGTCCAAGTTTCAGTGTGGGCATAGGTTTTCCCTTCTCTTGGGCATAACCCAGGAGCGGAATTGCTGGGTCACATGCTAACTTTGTGTTTGACCTTTTGAGGAACAGCCAGGCTGTCTCCTAAAGTGGCTGCACCTTTTTGCCTTCCCAGCAGGAATGAATGAGGGTTCCGATGACACCACCTCCTCCAGCACTGGTTGTTATGTCTTTTTAATTCTAGCCGTCCTAGTGTGTAGGAGGTGTGTAAGAACCCTGCGGTTCTTGGGGGTTCCCTCACTTCCCAGTGAAAAGCTGAAGCAGATAAATGTCCAACAGCGGGGGATCAGATAAATAAATCACAGTAGGCCATAAACAGCACATGCCAAAGGAATGAATTCTAGGAAACGTGAAGTGGTGATTGAAAACATGCGTGTGAACAATTAAGAAGATCATGAAACTATTGCAAAACTTGAAGGCAGAAACACAGTTGAAAATGAAACTGGCGAAAGCCGCTAGTTCTCCTGATCCCATATTTTTAAAGCTTATTTAAAATTTTTTTCCTTTTTTTAGGGTATTTAATTTTTAGAATAAAGTGAATTAATATATGGGAAGAGCTCAGAACAGCTCCTCTGGGTTGTTATTGGTATTGCTCTGGTTATTCTTTTCTTATTGTGTTATTATTTTCTCCTTCAAGAGAGGAAGTATGTCTTGATCAATTATATTTCTTGTATAATATTTTTAAATCCAGTAGAAACTTTCATTTCTATTCTGTAGACAATGCAAATCTATATATTCATGCCCAACTGATCCTTAAAGAATATCTTTAGCAATAGTTGCTCCTGGGAAAGGAGCTGGAAGTCCCCTTGGAGGGGCTGAGTGACTTCATCAAAGAGGAAGTTTTTTTCTGCCAGTGGCCTTCAATCTAAGAGGTGTCTTTTAATTTTATTTTTTAAATTAAAATTTGTTCTTTTTTTAAATCTTTGATCCCCTTCACCCATTTCTCCCATGCCCCCATCCTGCCCCACCTCTGGCAACCTCCAATCTGTTCTCTGTATCTATGAGCTTGTTCTTTGTTCTTTAATTCCACACATAAGTGAAATCATATAGTACGATTTTTTCTGTCTGACTTATCTCACTTAGCATAATGCCCTCAAAGTCCATCCATGTGGTCATAAATGGCAAGATTTTCTTCTTTTTTTTTAATCTGAATAATACTCCATTTTATGTATATACCACAACGTCTTTGTCCATTCGTCTATTGGTGGACACTAAGTTTGTTTCCATATCTTGCTGTTGTAAATGATGCTGCTATGAACATGGGGGTGGTGCAGATACTTTTTAAAAAATTAATTAATTAATTAATTAGTTTTTGGCTGCGTTGGGTCTTTGTTGCTGCACGCAGGCTTTCTGAAGTTGCAGTGAGCGGGGACTACTCTTCGTTGCGGTGCACGGGCTTCTCATTGCGGTGGCTTCTTTTGTTGCGGAGCATGGGCTCTAGGCGTGTGGGCTTAAGTAGTTGTGGCACGCAGGCTCAGTAGTTGTGGCGCACGGGCTTAGTTGATCCGCGGCATGTGGGATCTTCCTGGACCAGGGATTGAACCCGTGTCCCCTGCATTGGCAGGAGGATACTTAACCACTGCGCCACCCCAGGGAAGTCCCCAGATATCTTTTTTAAGTGTTTTTGTTTTCTTTGGACAAATACCCAGAAGTGGAATTGTGGGATCACATGGTAGTTCCATTTTTAATTTTTTGAGGAACCTCCATACTGTTTTCCACAGTGGCTGCACTAATTTACATTCCCACCAACAGTGTAGGAGGGTTCCCTTTTCTCCACATCCTCATCGATACTTACTTCTTGTCTTTTTGATGGCAGCCTTTCTAACAGGTGTGAGGTGGGATCTCACTGTGGTTTTGATTTGATTTCCCTGATGACTAGTGATGTTGAGCATCTTTTCATGTGCCTGTTGGCCATCTGCATGTCTTCTTTGGAAAAAATGTCTTTTCAGTTCTTCTGCCCACTTTTTAGTCAATTGTTTTTTGTTTTTTGTTTTTTTGCGGTACGCGGGCCTCTCACTGTTTTGGCCTCTCCCGTTGTGGAGCACAGGCTCCGGACGTGCAGGCTCAGCGGCCATGGCTCACGGGCCCAGCCGCTCCGCGGCATGTGGGATCCTCTCAGACCGGGGCACGAACCCGTGTCCCCTGCGTCGGCAGGCGGACTCGACCACTGTGCCACCAGGGAAGCCCTAGTCAATTGCTTTTTGTTTGTTTGTTTGTTTTGCTATTGAACTGTGTGAGTTCTTTATGTTTTTTGGATATTAAGCCCTTATCAGATATGATTTGCAAATATTTTCTTTCATTCAGTAGGTTGCCTTCTCATTCTGTTGATGGTTTCCTTTGCTGTGCAGAGGCTTTTTAGTTTGATGTAATCCCACTTGGTTATTTTTACTTTTGTTGCTTTTGCTTTTGGTCTCAAATTCAAAAAATTATCGCCAAGACCTATGTCAGGAAGCATACTGCCTAAGTTTTCTTCTAGGAGATTTATGGCTTCAGGGTTTACATTCAAGTCTTTAATCTATTTTGAGTTAATTTTTGTGTGGCCTAGGATAGTGATCTAGTCTCATGCGTTGACTTGTGGCTGTCCAGTTTTTCCAACACTGTTTATTGAAGAGAGTGTCCGTTCCCCATTGTATATTCTTGGCTCCTTTGTTGTAAATTAATAGACCAGATATGTGTGGGTTTATTTCTGGGCTCTCTATTCTCTTCCACTGGTCTATGTATCTGTTTTTGTGCCAGTACTATGCTGTTTTGGTTACTGTAGCTTTGTAGTACAGTCTGAAGTCAGGGAGCATGATTCTTCCAGCTTTTGTTCTTTTTTTTCCTCAAGATTTCTTTGGCTATTTGGGGTTCTTTGTGGTTCCACACAAATTTTAGGATTTTTTGTTCTAATTTCTTTGAAAAATGCTATTGGAATTTTGATAGGGATGGCACTGAATCTGTAGATTGCTTTGGGTAGTATGCACATTTTAACAATATTAATTCTTCCAATCCATGAACATAGTATATCTCTTCACTTATTTGTGTCTTCTTCAGTTTCTTTCATTAATGTCTTATAGTTTTCAATATAAAGGTCTTTCACCTCCTTGGTGAAATTTATTCCTCGATATTTTATTCTTTCTGATGCAGTTATAAACAGGATTGTTTTCTTTATTTCTCTTTCTGATAGTTAGTTATTAGTGTATAGAAATCAACAGATTTTTATGTATTGATTTTATATCCTGTAACTTTACTGAATTCACTTACTAGTTCTAACAATTATTTGATGGAGTCTTTAGGGTTGTCTACATATAATACCATGTCACCTGCAAACAGTTACAGTTTTACTTCTTCTTTTCTAATTTGGATGCCTTTTATTTCTTTTTCTTGCCTAATTTCTCTGGCTAGGACTTGTAGTATTATGTTGAATAGAAGTGGTGAGAGGGGGCATCCTTGTCTTGTTCCATATTTTGTAAACTTATTTTCTTATTACAAAACCAATCCATGCTTCTTGAAGAACACTCACAAAACATTGACCATCAAAAGTCATGTTCTAAACCCCCTCACGTTTCCCGCACACCCTGAGACAGCTCCTGTTAACCCTGGTCTCGTCTTCTCAGAATGTCTTTAGGTGCAGGCACAGGCCTGTGTATGTAGGTAAGTGTACATTTTTAGCCTATGTGAGTTTATGGGCCACCATAGTATTATAGCCAGACGTTTAACCAGCCCCCAAAGGCTGAGCATTTAGGGTCTTTCGAAGTGTTCCTCTTACCAACAGCGTCGCAGGAGCAGCTGGTGACAGAGGAGAAGAAAAGAAAGTGAAAAGTGGGGAACTTGGGGCCTTTTAGAGAAACTGCAGGATGTATTTACAGAGCAAGCGAGCTGGCACCAGAAAAGCAGGGGCTGGGCTTGGACCTGATGGCCCTTGTCTCCACTTTGTGTGTGGTTGGACACATCCACAATAAAAATGTTTAAAAAGTATGGAAGGGGACCAGAAAAATCTGAAAAAAATGTAAGAAAATGCATGTGGTTCTTACAAGGTTGCTCTGGAAGACCCAAAGGGGTCGGGCTGGAGTGTCCCTCTTCAACCTCGGACTTCCGGGCCCATTGTTCCCACTGTGCTCCTCCCTGAGGTCACTGGCACTGACCTCGGGTCCACATAAGCAGCGAGGTGAGGGGACCCCAGCCCGCACTCAGACCGGGAGGGATGACGGCGCTGTACTTTTGTATGAATACAAAAATAATTTGCAACTATCAGCAGTGAGTTAGCTCTTTGACGGGACTTTAATTTCCACACGAATATTTGTGAACTACCGCCAACTGCGCCTGGAGGTTCCCGATTCTGAGCTGCACGATGGTGGCCTGGTCACCCCTCCCGGACCCTGCAGGAGCGGCCGGTGCCGTCTGGAGCTCCCGTCCTCGGGTCCACCTGGCCTTGCGCATCTGCCTGGTGCCCCCACCCTCTGCTCCTCCACCGTAGCCCGCGGCCCCTACCCCTGCCTGAGCACTCGGCCCCGCCTCCCCCCCTCAGCCCTCTCCTCTGGGCTCAGCTAGAATCAGGGCTGGGGCCTAGGGCGTCGTGGGTGGGGGAAGCATGAACCCTCCATCCCCATCTCCTTTCCCAGGATACCAGGCCCCCTTCTAGGGGCACCTGAGACACAGTAAAGAAAAACCCTGATGTCACAGCTTCTACCAGGTGTTTAAAGGGAGGCCCAGCAGGCGAGAAGGAACCTTTGGCTTGAAAATGAAGGCTCGGAACCAGCCACAGGGAGAGCTCTGAGTGACAAAGTAGCCAAGATTTGGGGTCTGTTCCCATGGAGATGTGCCCAAAGGCCCCCAGAGTCCTCGGAAACAGTGGGCGGGGCCGGGGGTTTAGGGGACAGTCCAGGTGCCCCAGCGGTGAGGGAGGCGCCCTGTCATAGACTGCGTCCGGGTTTCTCTGCTGTGTATCCGTCCTGATGAGAGGCCAGCTGTGTCCCAGGTCGGGGGTCCTGTCTGTGGGCAGGGGCTGTGTCCATAACGAAGGGCCGTTCTAGAAGTTTCCTTGGACAGGCCCAAAGTGGAAGCCACTAGCTGGTGAGCTGTTGTGACGGGCGGTCCGCCCTGGACAAGGCTGTCCTCGAGGGGACAGGCGGCCGAGGCACCCGCAGCACCAGGCCAGCCGCGCGGGCCCTGTGCCCCACACGAGCTGGGTGCTGGGACTCGCACGCTGGTCCTGGGCTTGAGGCCCTGGCACTGCCCAGCGACTCCTGCTCCTCCTGCTTCTGTCCCCTGGACTCCCACCTCCCCGCCCCCAGCTGGTGGGCTCAGGGGGAGCGGAGCGCCGGGAGGGGACTTTCCCATGGGGGCTGGGGGCAAGGTGACAAGGTCCAGGCCCTGGTCTGCCTCGGGAGCCCAGGCAGCGGAGTGAGGGTGGGCAGGAGGGGTGGGACCCCGAGATCAGCTCGCTGGCTACTCCAACCCGCCCCCACCCCAGGAAGGAATGTGGCTGGGTCAAGGTGGGGTGGGCAGGCCCCCTCCTAGTCAGCTGCTGAGGAAGCCTCAGGTGCAGAGCTTTCCGGAAGCAGGGAGGCCTAGGGAGGGCTTGTAGACTGACCGGCTGAGAACCTCACAGCTCCCTGCTGACTCACAACAGGAGAGACACAGAGGAAGTGCACTGGGAGGAGCTGGAGGAGGGAGGAGGGACCTGCGGGCCGGGAGGAGGGGGGAGGAGGAGGGGGAGGGGAGGAGGGGAGGGGAGGAGGGGGAGGGGAGGAGGGGAGGAGGGGAGGAGGGGGAGGGGGAGGAGGGGGAGGGGAGGAGGGGAGGAGGGGAGGAGGGGGAGGGGGAGGAGGGGGAGGGGAGGAGGGGAGGAGGGGGAGGGGAGGGGAGGAGGGGAGGAGGGGGAGGGGGAGGGGAGGGGGGAGGGGGAGGGGAGGAGGGGAGGAGGGGAGGAGGGGGAGGGGGAGGAGGGGAGGAGGGGAGGAGGGGGAGGGGGAGGAGGGGAGGGGGAGGAGGGGAGGGGAAGGAGGGGAGGGGAAGGAGGGGAGGGGAAGGAGGGGAGGGGAAGGAGGGGAGGGGGAGGGCCAGGGGCAGGAGGGACCTGCGGGGTGGGAGGGGGGCGGTGGGAAGGCCAAAGCTGGGCGTCCAGGGCCTCCCCAGCAGGCCCTCTGTGGCATGGCGGCTCCCGAGGGCCCTGGGTGCTGAAGGTCACAGCTAGGGGTCGGGGGCCAGGGTCCTGAGGGTCTGCCAGCTGGGCCACAGGGCCCAGGGCCTGAGGACCCAGGAGGTGGGCCTCTGCCTCTGCAGGCCCAGGAGGGCCAGAGGAGCAGTGCTCTGGGGCGGGGGCCCCTAGAGTGATCCATGTGGCCCAGGGATCTGCCCCAACACGGGGTCGCGGGGAGGAGGCCCGCCTGGCGGGGCTGGAGGGCCTTGGGCTGTGGCGGGTGGGCCGGGCACGGCTGGGGGAGGGTGCTCAGAGAGGCCGTGGTGTGGGGGGTGCATGTGTGCATAGGTAGCCGAGGTCTGTGCGCCTCCTGGGCCCCTCCTGGCCCGTCCCAGTCGCCCCCCCCACCCCACCCCCCGTCCCCCCACCGACCATTAGGCTTCCGGTTCTCGCACAGACCGCAGCCACAGCCACCCCTGACCAGGAGACCTGCATTCCTCCTCCCAGCGCCCCAGGGCCTGGCTGAGGCCAGATGGCGAGGCGGCCGGAAAAGCCGGTTCCGTGGGGCTGCCTGACCCCAGAGGCCTGTGCTGACAGGTGGATCCTGGGGGCCAGGAATGTGGAGGTGGGGAGGCCCAGGCCACCGTGAGCTGGGAGGCTGGCCTGGGCTGAGCCCAGGGGGCTGAGGATGTCTCCCCCACTCTTGGCGCCTCCCCACCAATTCCCAGGGACCGAGGGTGACGACGTCTACGCTTGGCCCGCCGGCCGCTGGCAGGACGGTTCTGAGAGACTCCCTGACCCTGGAGCGGGGGAGGGCGGTGCAGGGGTTGTGCGGCGGGGAGGCCGGGAGCCCAGGAGCCGAGGAGTGGTCTCCCCTGTGTCTGGGAGGGGCTAGCGGCTGCTCCGGCAGAGCAGGAAACAACCGGCCTGTCAGATTCGTAGTTCCCATCCCGCATACGCGCTGGCTCAGCGCTGGGAGGAGGGAAACCCCGCCAAGGCCAGGGTCGCAGCTACCTCTGCACAGGAGGGCCCTCAGCGCAGCATCCAGTGTCCTGCTCAGCTGCCCCACTGCCCCCTCTGGGGCGCCCCACCCCAAGGCCCCCCAGGCCTGCCCCAGCCCTGTCCCAGCTGGGAAGGCCCTGAGCCGCCTGGGCTCAAACCTCCTGGGAACGTAGGGCTTTGTCTTACACTTTCTGTTTTTTAAATAAATTATAATTTTTAACGAAATAAGGTAGTGTAAAAGCTGCTCGTTAGAGAAAGAGTGAAAATACAGAAAGTCACCTCCATCCGGGAGAGCTGGAGAAAGGCGCGTGGGGATGGAGGGAGGGAGGGAGGGAGCGTGGGGATGGAGGGAGGGTGGAGGCCGGGGGCTGGCTGTCGTCCAGGAGCCCAGCCTCCTTGAGCTCAGCACAGCACGGGAGAGGCTCGAGCAGTGCGCCCAGCGCCGCGGTGAAGACCCGGCTCCACGCGGGCTGGGTCAGCTGCTGAAGGGCCCAAGTCCTGGAAGCCCCAGACACAGGGCCCACCTGGGCCACGGTGAGGATAGGCGGGGACAGGCGGGGACAAGAGGGGTCAGGCGAGGACAGGCGGGGACAGGAGGGGTCAGCTGGGACTGGGTGGCAGTGGCGTGGGTGTGGATGCTGGGCTGCAGCCCCAGGGGGGCACGGCCTGCACGGTGGGATGTCCCCCACGCCAGCCTGTGTGTGATGCGTGGACCAGGGTGACGTGGACCGTCACCTCACAATACGGATCCCCTCTTTAAGTGTGGCTGTGATTCAGTCTATGAAATAATCGCATCATCTTTCTACATAAGAGCCTTCTTTATGGTGCCGCCATGAAATAGTCAGTTCTGAGTTGTGCTGACCCAGCCGACACGCCGATGCGGGTGAGTGAGCCGCAGGATGGCCCTTCCCAGGAGCCAGGAGGATGCTGCGGCTGGGACAGGAGTGCTCAGGGAGTTGGGTAGGCAAGTCCCACCCTGGCACCGGGACCCTTCCCGTAGGCCGCACCCTCCGCTTGGGAGCTCCTGGGTCCACATCCACTGGGCAGGCTGTGACCTTGAGCAGGAGATGGCCAGGAAGGGGGTGGGTCTTGGATTTCCAGGGGATGCCTTTGGTGAAGGGAAAGTGAGGGCCAGGATGGGTCGCCCCGGGAGCCACTGAAAGGGCCCCTGTGCCCATGTCACCCTGGACCTGGAGTCCCTCCCTGCCCCTCTCCCCTGCCCAAGCCCCCTTCCTCCGCACCTCCTCTGGCCCCTCCCCAGACAATGGCTGGGAGGCAGAGTGGGCCCTCATGCATGTGCTCTCGGCTGTCCCCCAACCAGAACCAGGTGTGGGACCTCCCCGCCTCCGCCCTTACCAGGCCGAAGGGCTCCCCCGTCCCGGCCCCTCCTGGGCCTGTTCCTTCCCGGCTGTGCCCTCCAGTTCTGCGACTCGGATTTCTCCGAGGCCACAGCTGTGGAAGCCACCAGACGGCATGTTACCAGACGTGTGTGAGTGTGAGCACGTGTGTGCACGTGTATGTTCGAGTGTACGGCGTGTGTGTGGCATACGTGTGGGCATGCATGTGTGCACGTGGGCATTAAGACTGCAGGTGAGTCTGTGGAGAGACCCCCGGGTCCTGGGAGGCCCTGGGTTTCGGAGACAACTGAGTCTGGGGGCCAGGAGGTCCAAGAGGCTCAGGCAGGGCTGGTCCTGAAGCAGACGAGGGGACCCCGAGCAAACACCATCCCCTGGGAGCGAGCTGCGGGCTCGGGTGATGGCCCCCCTCGCCTGCCTGCCAGCCCCACCCAACAGGGCAGGCAGAGTGGCTCGCGGTGGCTCAGAAGGAACGCTCTCGCGGGAGAGTGTCCGGAGGGAAGCTACCCGTGCCCGGCGGAGGGCTGGACTCACGTGCGACTCCAGGCTATGTGTGGGGTGGCGGGAAGGAGGGAGAGAGGCAGCCCCTCCTGGCGCTTGTGTTGGGGGGACGTTGTTGGGATGCTCAGCTGGACAGGAGGAGTTCTGGGAGAGGAGGGGAGGGAGGAGGGCCCACCTTGGGAGAATGGGGGGCCGACCTCACCCCGGGTGTGCTTGGGGTGAGGAGACCCCATGGACTGCGGGGTCAAGGCCTGGGGGGCATGGTGAGCTGCAGCCATTGACGAAAACCGTGAGCCCCATGTGGGGGGCAGCGGGGAGGAGGCTGCAGGCCCCCAGACCCTCCTGGCACAGACACGTGCTGTACCTGTCGGGAGGCGGGGAGGGGAGGGGTGCTCAGAGTGGCCACCGGAGCCTCCTGGTCACCCATCAGAGCACAGCCAAAAGTGCCAACTGGCCTCCAGTCCCGGAGGGAGGCTCCCAGGATGGGCCAGCCCAGCCTGGGGCCCTGTGCAGTCAGCTGGGCACCCAGCAGGCTGGCCCTGCAGTCTCTCTGGGGGGTCCGCACCGCCATGGAGGGGCATGGGGGCCCTCTTCTGGCCGCACTGCAGAAGACATGGCCTCCGCCAAGCACGCAGCCCCGTCAGGCACCCAGGCCGCCACAGGCCGGCCCGCGTCCCTCACCTTCCCCAGGGGCCCTCTACCAGCTCCCTGGCCTCATTGGGCCTGGCTTCCAGGACAGAGGGCTGACCCTCCATCCGTAGGGAGCTGGCTCCAGCCCTGTGGGGCCTCAGCATTTCCAGCACCCCTAGGACTGGGCCCCCAGAGCTCACGGCCCACCTGGGGCTCAGGGCCAGAGGGATCCTGGGGAGGAGGGGAAGGCTGGAGTGCCGGGCTCCGCTTGGACACTTCAGGCAGCCGAACCTGGGCCAGGTAAGGACCAACGGCCTCCTGTCTCGGTTTCCCCCTTCAGAGCCCCAGGTGTGCGGAAGGCTCCAGACGTGTGAAGCCCCTGCAAACCGCACAGCCACGTGAGTCCCTGCTGTCTCACTGGGCCCCTTTGGGGACAATTCAAGCCAGACCGGCCTCCAGCCCTGCCGGGGACTTCCAGGGCATGGTCTCAGGCTGGGCGGCGGGGGCGGGGCGGGGGGGGGGGGGCCCCGGAACGCGACTCGTGCCCCCTGGCGGTGTGCCTTTAAGTCCGCAGTGAAGCATCATCACGGGCCGGCGATGCCACCTGCTGACGCTTCTCAGCATCCTGGCCGGAGTGGCCGCAGCTGCTGCGGTGGGTGCGGTCGGTCGGGGAGGGGCGAGGGGCCCAGGCAGGGCTTACAAAGCCGGCAGATGCAGACACAGTCACTCCCGCCTAAAGGAAGGGTTTAAAAACTGAATAGCGTCCACTTACCTAACAAACATTTGCTAAATCAAGGCAAGGGAGGAAGCGCACAATAGGTTGATTTCAAGGGAAAGGTCTTTTCTTCTGGGTCTGAGCATGCAGAGTTGAAGTAGAAGCCCTTCAGGTGGAGGAGGCTCGGGCAAGGACCAGGGCGGGCCGGCAGAAGACTGGGGGCCAGGACAGCAGGCGGGGGGCTCAGCCCTGCTGCTCTTCAAACCTAGACTTCCACTCTTTTATAGATGGATTTTGGGGGTTTTTTGGCCTTGCCGCGGCTGTCAGAATCTTAGTTCCCCGACCAGGGATCGAACCCAGGCCCTCGGTATTAAGAGCACGGGAGTCCTAACCACTGGACCACAGGGGAATTCCCAACAGGCTTTCCACTCTTTTGAAGTCCATACTCCATGTCTACTTATAAGTCTAAAAACTGTCACAGGGTCTTTGAATAACTGTTCCCACTTACAAACGTCCAACATTTTAAACTGCATTTATTAGTTTAATATATTTGGTTCCTTAAGTAGTTCGTTGTGTGGATTAACAAACACAACTTTGGTAACTGATGTATAACGTCTAGAAACCTAATACATTTGTTAAAAAATAATTTTCAGTAAAAGGTAAGATTGTGACTCACAGATATAAAAATGAGCTCACGTGAAAGATGTTATTTACTTATTAATCAAGGGAGAACCAGGCAGATGTTCTAAGCAACTCCAGAGAGAAGCTGCAGGACAGACGTACTGAAAGGTCACTGATGTTGAAACCAACAGAGGAAAACCTGGTTTCTGCGCAGGGGTCGGGGAGGGGAGATGGAATTTCGCATCTACCCCCTTGGCGGAGCTGAGCTGACTGAAAGTCAGCTCAGACGCCCTCTACACGATGCAGAATTTTGCACTGAAACATAATTTTTCGGTCTAGATTACAAGTGTGAACACTGACCTTCAGCCTCACTTAGTATTCTCGCAGCATCGTCAGCGTCTATCTGGGAGGATTTGTCTGTTACACACTTGCAGAGGCGAGGAAGCTGGCGTTCGGCCCACGTTCTCTGACACGTCACAGAAAAGACCAAATGTGCACAAGTACATTTGCGATACTCACAGTAACCTAGGATAGACTGTGACTTCCTGCCTGTTTGTGCCTGAATCCCAGCTGATCCTGGGCAGGACGGGTGTCTCCCACTGGAATGGTCCTTGGGCCAGGTGGGCCGAGCCCTTGGTCCCCAAACACCCTGACCACGAGTGGTGGGATGTCGGGGGCCTGATGGGGAGGAGTGGGGCCCGCAGGGCTGGACAGAGGGGCGGAATCGACCGAGACCTGGGGGGTTGGTTAGAGGCGGTTCTTTCAATGCAGGGGCGGGGGCTTGATCAGGGCTGGGGAAGGATCTGGGTGCCTCAGTGTGGCGGACGGGACAAGGTGAGGGCTCGGAGGTGAGAGATTCGCAGGAGCTGAGGCACTGATGGTCAGTGTTTCCTGCTGCAGGGCCCATGGTCTCTGGAAGTCCCTGTCACCAGCAGCCGAGCTTCCTGCCGGGCAGAGGCTCCGGGAGACGTGCCGTCCTGCTGATGAAGACGGTGGCCCCAAAGGCGTGTCTGGGATGGTGAGGGCTGCCGGTGCCCAGGGTCCAGGCTGCACCTGCAGAGAGTCTGGGGCAGGTCCCGCAGGGCTCGGGTAGAACTGGGGGACAGGCCTGCCTGAGGGCCCCTCGTCTCTCCATCCCTCGCAGAGCTTACTCTCTTGTGGAAGGGTGTCTTGGGCCTGCCCCAGCGCTGACACACGCAGACAGGCAGCCTTCGATGAGACCCGGCCCCTGAGTACGAGCTCACCGATGGGCAGAACCCTGGCTGGGCTCCCACCCCAGCCTCCCTGCTCCCGGGTGTCCAGCAGGAGGCCTTGATGTGGACAGAATCAACCGCTGGGCCGAAGGTAGTCATTTTCAACCCTGGGCTGGAGCCCAGTGAGCCGCCGATGACAGGGTCTTCGGGGTGAGTCACATTCAGACGTCAAGTGTGACCTAAAAATATGACGCCTGCAATTACGGCACCGCAGCAGGGGGAGGGAGGCCTTCCAGACGAGGACGCGAGCCCAGCCCCGGGGGCCCCTGGTGGCCCATCTATTATTAGAAGAGCTAAAACCTCCTCGAACCCACACAGCACAAAGACCGGCTCCGTTCACCCCGAGTGCGGCGGCCACATTGACCTCAGTCCAGGGGCCGCCCACTGCCCACCGGACAGAGTCAGTGCGGTGGGTCCAGTCCTGCCCATTTCCCGGGAACTGCGCCCCGATGTGGGCTGGCGCTGGGGCACGGGTGGGGAAAGAGCAGCGGCCAGGGCACGTTCCCGAGGGAGTCCTGCTGACGGAGTCCCTGCTGAGAGAACCCCTGGGGAAGGCCCAGCCGGCCCCACCCCTCCTGTGACAGTGAGTCCCCAGCAGGGCTGGTGGCACCCTGCGACAGCTGGAGAAGGCAGCCTGGGTGGGGTAGCCAGACCCTGCCCCCAGGCTGCTTCAGGGGGTCAGGGGTGCAGCCCGAGAGGAGGGGCCCGGTCCCGCCCACCCGCTGCAGCGCCCGCCACCGCCGGCAGAGGGCGCCCCGCATACCGCACTCCGCGCCCCACTGCGACCCCTGAGCTCCATCGTGACCACCCCCTCCTCACAATGCTCACAGCTCGATCTTTGCTCCAAACACTCTGGCTACAATGCCGCAGGGGCTGCTGCAGGACACGTGGCAGCTTAAAGAGGAAAATGAGTGTCCGACCCAGAGGGTCTCTCCTCCCTGACGCTCTCCTAAGAGGGCAGCTTTCCTGCTTGTCTCCCCACGTCACTCAAGCTGCACCCTGTTTCACGCGCCCCGTCGCTGAGCGCTTAGGCCCCTGCCAGCTCTCTCCACGAGGACGAGGACGCTGCGGTGACAGCGCGCCGGCGGTGTGGGAGCCGCCATTGTCTTCGTCTCTGCCATCGCCATGCCGCTCCCTGCGCGCCCCCCCCCCCACGTCGAGTCTGGACCCTCAGCTGCGGGTCTGAGGGCTGCAGTCCGTGTCAGACAGCGCGGGGCTTGTCCTCCCTGACCTCACGTGACTGGGCTCCCAGCTCTGACCTCGGAGGGCTTGACCACAGGGCGGGCAGCACAGGAGGGGCCGTGGGGATGGTCACCCTGTTACCTCTGCCCCCCACAGTGCTCCCCAAGCAACTGTGACCCCAGACAGGCCCCTCCTGTAAAGCCACGGGGGCTCCAAGTGTCTCCCAGGCTGACCGTCTGCTGTTCGTGACCAGCATGAAGGCCAGAAGGACGGGGATTAGGGGCTGGGGCGCCCAGGGCGAGCAGGGCGCTGCATCTCACCCCACGGTCCTGCTCCCTGGAGCTGCAGCCACACACGGGCTTACTGTCCACATGACGACCTGGGGCTGACCACAAATGTGTGGTGACCACGGGCGGTGCTGGGCCTGGTCTTCGCGCGTGTGTGTGTGTGTGTGTGTGTGTGTGTGTGTGAGTGTGTATTTGCATATGTGCGTGCATCTGCACCAGCCACATTCTGTTCTTGGGCAGGACTCTCCGTTCCAAGGAGGAGGGTGTATGAGTTTCTGTGGCTTCTGTAACAGAAGGCCAGAGTTCAGTGGCTTAGAAGATGCAAACTTAGGGTCTTACAGTCTTGGGGTCAGAGTCTGACGTGGGTATCCCTGGGCTAAATCCAGGTGAGGGCCGGGCTGCTCCCCTCCAGAGGCTCCGGGGAGAATCCATTTCCCCTCCTTTTCCAGCTTCTAGAGGTGCCTACAGCCCTCAGCTCGTGGCCCCTCCTCTACCTCAGGCCGCCAGTTACCTTCTCTGATTCTCTGGCCCTCCTGCCTCCCTCCTCCCCTGTGAGGACCCTTGAGATTACGCTGGGCCCACCTGGACGGTGCAGGACGATCTCCCCATCTTGAAATCAGCCAACTGTCAACCTTCATTCCAGCTACAGCCTTGACGCCCTTCTGCCATGTGAGCAACAAAGACCCAGGCCCCAGGTCCCTTATTTTCCCACCACGCGTGGTCTCTTCTCCGGGCCCCAGGCCCTGTGCCTGGAGTCGAGGCTTGGAGTGGACAACCTGTGCCGCACTCAGGCCATCATTGGGGTGACCAGCACCACCGGGGTGCCCGGCCATGGGGGGACCAGTCACTGGGAGCACAGGCTTGGGGCTAAACCTGCTTGTCAGGTGAGCTGGGTCTTCCAGGGGCTGCAGCCTAACCCTAACCCCACTCAGCTGCCTCTGCTGCCTCTCCTTCCAAGGCATCAGCAAGGGCTGCCCACACTGGAGTTCCGGCACCCTCGGGGGGGGCCCCCTCCGGGGTGGGGGCCCCCTCCCCTTCCAGGCCCCTCCTCCTCCCAGGTCCCCTCCACTCCCCAGACCTCCTCCTCCTCCCAGGTCCCCTCCCCTCCCAGGTCCCCTCCAGTCCCCAGGCCCCTCCTCCTCCCAGGGCCCCTCCACCCCCTCCACCACACAGGGGCAGGGCGTTTCCTGGGGAGGGAGGGCTGCACAGCACGGAGAGGGCAAGGCGCCACATCACAGAGGCCTCAGCTCAGTGGTTTGGGCCCCAGTGTATGTCTGGCGCCAGTTCACAGGCTTCAGCAGATGCCTCTTGAGCGATAGTGAGGGACTCCTCTTTGCTCTGCGGGTCAGGAAAGCCATCAGGATTCAGGGTCGCCCAAAAGTGGAGCTGCCCCAGGACACTGCCGCAGCCACCCAGCGGCCTGGGAGGAGGAGGGGCGGGCCATGGGGCAGGGTGACAGCAGCCAGGATGGGCCTGCAGCAGGGCCCAAGTTGGGGGCGGGGTCTCTCCGGGCCTGTCCCAGCCATGCTGGCGAGCAGAGAAGTGGACAGGGCGAGCACAGCGATTCCCGGGGCGTCCTGAGCCCCCGACCTGGGGCAGCTGCAGGCAGGTGGGCATCAGGCGACTGTCACACGGGTAACCTGTCTGGGCACCGGTCCAGCCTGCAGCCAGGTCTGTTCGGTCCTAGACGGCCGAGCCTGCCCACGCCCTTGGAACCTGGGGGCCACCGAGGACTGGACTCTGGGCCTCCCTCACCAGCACCGGCCAAGCCCCTGCCCTACCCCTCCCGCTCCAAGAACCCATGTGTCTCCTCTGCCCCCCACCCCAGCGCTCCCCATCTCAGTCCTCCCTCCTCCCTGGAGCCCTCTCCCACCCTTCCCCCCCTCCCCCCGCAAGGCCCCCCAGGCCTCTCTCTCCCGCGGCCCCGATGCCCCGCCCCTCCCAGGGCGTGAACTGCTCTGCTCCGGGTCCCCTGCCCCAGCCTGGATGCTCACGTGCGTGTGCTCGAGACACTAGGCTGATGAGTGAATAAACGGGGGGCCTGGGCATTGCCCACCTGAGTAGGACCTGGCTGGCTGGCTCCCGGGCCCTGCCCTGGCATTGCATGTGGGTCCCCGGGACTCAGGGAGGACGAAGCTCTGGGGGCACTGGGTCGGGGAGTGGGGTGCCGGCTGCCGGGCTGCCGGTGCCAGGTCTCCAGGCTGGGGTGGGCCTTTCGCTTCAGACCTCTTAGAGTCGCTGTCTCCCGCTGTGGAAGGGAACCTCGTGGGGGGTCCCGGGAGCAGAGGCTTGGGGTCCACCCAGGAGTGTTGGCCGCAGTGACGCAAGTCTGCACCTTCCAGATCTGGAATGCAAGCTGTCCTCCTCACGGCGTTGCTGGGTTCCCCTGGGACGGGGTCTGCAGCTGGGGGGGGCGCGCCGGCGAGCACCCCGCTGGAGCAGCCTGCCCTGCCACCAGCTCCTGCCTGCCCTGCCGAGCTCGCTGCCTTTGCGGGCGCCTCCTTCTTCCGAGGGTAAATCAGGTTACCCACAGCTTTTCCTCGAGGAATAAGGAGGCAGCCTTTGAAACCAGGACAGATGGCAGCCCTTCTCCAGGGGGAGCTGGCTCATTAATCGTTTCTAAATTAGTCAGAGGGATGGTGGGACTTCACGGGCTCTGGGAACCCACGGAGCCACCTTCCCAGCCCCAGCGGGGGGGCTGCAGCCTCTGCTCTGGCCCAGCCGCCTGGTCTCATGCTTCCTTCCTTCTCTCCCTCCCCTGCCCCTCCCCATTCTCTCCCCAGGCCTAAGCAGCTTCTAGAAATGTCTGGGAGAGAAGAGCCTGCCTGCAGGGGGCTGTGGGAAAGGACAGTGGGCCAGGGGGCATCAGGCTGGTCCAGGGCTGGGCCCTGAGTGCCCCAGCTGGGACGCAGTGGGGACAGTGGCTCGGGGCTGCTCCAGGCCCCCTCTCGAAGGGCAGGGGTGGGAGGGGCAGGCACAGCTGCAGTGGACACAGGCCAGGCGGGGCAGAGGGGCCAGCCAGGACCAGAGCAGGGCCGGGAGGCCAGTGGGCCGACGGCCAGGCAGGGCCAGGGCTGGCAGGGCACCTCAGAGCTGACATAGGCGCTCAGGTGCCCAGCGCACGTGGTGGAGGCTTGAGTCTGGGGGCGGCCGGGACTAGGCCCGAGACGTGGGCTGGGGGTCTGTTCGGGCTCCAGCTGCAGGGGCAGAGCTCCCGGCACTGTGATGGTGGGTCTGGGGCCTCTGATCCTGTCTCCTCAGACGTTGTTGCTGATGGTGGCCACTCCCTCAGCTCCTCCCGGCTGTACCAGCATTGGGGAACCTCCACCGGCCTGCTGGACACAGAGCCCGGGACGCCTGCACCCTGGGGCCTGGGGTCCAGGCCAGCTCGCCATTCAGGGACTTGGGGAGGACTTGCCTCTCCGGCTGCTGTTTCCTCTCCTGTAAACCAGGCCGTGGACCCCTTCAGCCTGTGCACCAAGGGGCTGGTGAGAGCCAGTGCAAAGACCCAGGCCGACTCTGCTCAGGGGCTCCCTTCCCTGTGCCCCCGACAGAGACCCCTCCCCACTCCCCCGACTTGTGTCCTCGGGCTCTCTCTCCTCTTTTGGACTCTATGATCCCTGAGGGCATGGTCCTCCTCCGCCCCCAGTACAGCCGGGACGGAAAATGAGCTCTCACCCTGTCTGCAAACCTGACTGACACAGAGGAGAGGAAGCTGTCCTGACAGAGGGTCACCAGCCCACCTCTGTCCCCAGGAGGGAGGCAGGGCCCCCTCTGCTGAGCTTCCCGCCCCACTGACCTCCTCACTGTTCAGTCTCCCTGCATCTCTGGGGCCCATATCACAGATAGGTAAGTGGGGCTGAGGGCGGAGTCACTCACGGAGGCCACCCAGCCTCAGACAGCGTCTCGGGGGTCAAACCAGGCAGTCTGGGGCCTTGACCCCGAGGCTGCCTGAACCCACACCCCACCCCCGTCCGGGGCCAGCAGCCAGAGCACCCCTACGCTCCCATCACAGGCCCCACAGGCTTGTGGGATGGAGGCGAGCCCAGCAGACACTCTCGCTGGATGCCCACCTGGCCCCCAGGGCCAGCACCTGGAGAGGACAGGCCTGGCAGCCCCACTCTGGATGAGGGGAGCCTGCGGTGGAGGCCGCCCGGCCCCGCCCACACTCCCTGGAAGGGCCGCCCGGCCCCGCCCACACTCCCTGGAAGGGCTGCCCGGCCCCGCCCACACTCCCTGGAAGGGCTGCCCGGCCCCGCCCACACTCCCTGGAAGGGCTGCCCGGCGCACTGGGCCAGAGCCGCATGTTTTCCGGCTTTGATGAAAACCAGCTTGTTCTGTCCAAGCCTGGACCCGGCCCAGGCTTCCAGAAGGGGCCGAGCCAGCCCGAGTCTCACACTTGGCTCGGGAAAGGCCCGTTCTCTCCAAGCATTCCTGAGCCTCCGCTCCGCCCGCCTGCCCTGCCCGCAGGTGTGCGGGCCCGGCTGGCCCAGCGGATGCGGCTCTTGGTGAAAGCTGACCCCAGGGCAGGTGTGGGTCTGGGCTGGGATGAAGGGAAACTGAGGCCCCAGGGGTGGTCACCTCCCCTGGTGGTCAGGCTGGCCCCTGAGTCTCAGATCTGTGTGCCTCACTGCTTCAGACAAGCCTATGGCGGGGCCTGGGGCCTGGGGTTCATGGGGCTGCCTCCCCCAGAGAGCAGGGGGGCTGGGATGGGACAGGGAGTAGTTTGTGGTGGGCGAGGGTACCCCTCCTCCAGGGCACCAGACCTCTCGGAGGCCGCTCGTTCTTCTCTGGGAGCAGCGCTCAGCGCTGGCCCGAGGCTGGGAACGGCAGTGCCAGGCCTGGCTCCCAGCAAGCACAGCTGGTTCTCTTCTCTGGCTGGAGTCCATGGCGTCGCCTGCCGTGACTGGGGAGCCTCCAGGACGCCCTGCAGGCCGAGCAGCCACACCCAAGCCAGGCGGGAGGAGGAAGCCGAGACTCAGGCCGGGGACGCAGCCGCTCGCGGCTGGAGCTCGGCTCCGTACTGACGTTTCAGAGCCTCAGCCCTTCACCTGCGAGGTGGCGCCCACAGCCTGGTGCCTCCAGGTCAACCACGGGATGGTGGGGCAGCGGCCTGGCCCGGGGTCCGCCGGCCAGGTCAGAGGCGGTGAGGCCCTCGCGGCTCCTGCCGGGCCCGGAACGGCCACTTTCTGTTTTGTGAGCCGGGAGCCAGACTAGAACCCTCGCTGGCCCCGCCTGGGCCTCGTCTCCAAGTCCCTCTTGGAGTCACACAAGGATCTAGCCAAGAGCTCCAGGACCCAGCGCTAAAGAGCTAGGGGACCCCGCGTGTAGCCCCACATGGCGTGAAACGTGTGAAGGAGGTCAAAGGCCCGCTCTTTGCCGGACAGACTACGTGGATGCATTTTGGAAATGACAAATATCAAATCCTTCCAGAAACGGTCGCCGGAGGTCCGCCCCGCCGATGCCCAAGGCGTGCCGATGCGCAACCCCGAGCGCCCGCCTGAACCGCGGGGGGAAGCCGTGGCTGTGAGCCGAAGGACAGGCCGCACCAGGCTCCTCTCTGGGAAGCCCCTGCCGCCCCAGGCCCACGGGCTCCGGGGGCTCAGCCCCCCTCCAGGGCGGGATCTGCCCCAGGGCGGTGAGACAGCCTGTCCTAGCTTCCCCCAGTGCCAGGCTCACCCCACCCCGAGCCAGGCCTGGCTACCTGCTCACTCCATAACGGGGAAAGCTGAGGGGATCCAGGCCGCTTGGAGTGGGTTCCCCAGGAAAGAGGGTCCCTCTCGCGGGAGGGAGGGAAGGCGGCTGGGCATGCAGGAGCAACGCTCGACTCCTGACGGACCCGCCACTCTCGGGTCAAGGCCACGTGTCACCCCACACCAGGTGGTCCTGGAGATAGACCGCAGGCTCTGCTGTGTGCCCCATGTGTCTGGCTAGTCCCCGGTCCTCTGAGCACACCTGGACAGGTGGGGGCAGGGCCCGGGGCAGCGCCTGGTCTCATCTGATCAGACTCTCTTGCACCTGGGGACACAGTGGCCAGGAGGGGTCAGTCCTGCCTGAGGACGCAGGACTGCTGTGACAGCCCAGGGTGTGGGTGGAAAGAAAGACCGTCTCCATCTGGCCATCGCTGGCTGAGGTCGCGTGGAATCAGCTGCTGAGCTGGCTGCTCCTTGCAGGCAGGGACAGGGCAGGGCACATGGCAGGTGACACCCTGGGTGACAACTCGATGGGGAGGCCTGGAGATCCAGGCCCTGGGGCCATGTAGAGCACACGGTCACAAAGGCGCCCCAGCTCATGGCCATTTGACTAAAGAAGGAACAATCTGGAAGAAAAAAGGCTGGCCCAGAGGGGAGGGTGTCTGCGGCTCAGGCCTCCTGTCTTTGGGCCCAGGGGATGCTCTGTGAAAGGGGGGCTTTTGATGATGGGGGGTCACCCGGCCAGGCCGCACACCCACACCACCATCGTACCCTGAGAGCACCTGGACCGAGCTGACCTGTGCTCTGGCCGTTCCTGCCGGCCTGGGGGCCTGGGGTTGGAAAGGCATGTTGGCACCTGTGGGGAGAGACTCTGGCCCTGCCCCCTCCCCACATCCCAGCCCTCCCCTCGGCCGCCCTCATCCCAGTGCCCCAGATCCTGCTTCTGGAAATACACTTGCAATTAAATCAAAAGGCCCAAGCGCTGCCTGGAGAGCCAAGCGGTGGTTACACAACCCTCATCCCCGTGGCTCCCAGCGGCCCAGAAAACACACGTGCCGCCCAGGCCGTGCTCTGGTCCTGGTTGCAGCCTCCCGGATGGGGCGAGCATGGGCTCCAGGAAGTGTGGGTCCAACCCAGGCACCCTCCCTGCTGGAAGGCAGGAGGAGGGCAGGGAGCTGGTGTGGCTCCGGGACCTGGTTGCCCTCTGCCCTCTGCCCTCTGCTTGCAGGTCCCTCAGGGCTTCATGTGGGAGGACACAGCCCCTTCCCCGGTCTGGCTAACAGACACAGTGTGTGCAGCACAAGGTGACCTGACAAGCGGCCGCCCGTTTCCAGGCCGAGTCTTGAGGGAGACAGTCGTGCTGAGCAGAGCAGCATTGCCTGAGGGTGGGCTCCAGGACGGGAGGGGCAGCCAGACTGTGGGCTGGATTCTCAGGGCTGGGAGAGGGGTGACAGCCCCCTGGGACGTGCCCGGAGAGGCTGGTGGCGGCTCAGGCACGGGGGCAGCCCCAGGGATCAGGGCCCCCACTGGAACAAGGCTGAGAGCTGGCCAGCCCGCAGGGTCCCCAAGTCCGGACTCGCTGGCCACCGGCCACCAGGAGGGGCTGCAGCAGGAGTGGCGGCACCAGCCTGGGGCAGGGCTCTCTGGGCCGTTGGACCCTCTGCTGCCCCTGCCCCAGGCCCGCTCCTGCCTCCTGGGCAATGGCTGGGAGTGACCAGGCCGCGTCACAGCTGAGAGGCTCTGGCAGAGCTGGTGCTGGCCGCCTGCCCTGGGCAACAGGACACTTCCGGGGCAGGAGGTGTTTACGGCCCTTTGACCAAGAGGAGCCCAGCCAGGCCCTGTTGTGTGGCCCAGGCCCAGCACCGGGCCCTCCTCCCTGCCCCGCCCCCTCCGGCCCCTTTCTTTGCTAAGTGTCCACAAGATGAAAACTCAGAGGGTTCTCCTGGCATTGGCTTTCCCTTAAAAACAACGTGTGCTGCCTTTTCCAGTGAGGGAGCTGATTTGTCAGTACAGTGGAACATCTGCAAAACCAGACGTCACTCGTACATCCATAGACGAAGGGACCGTGGTGAGCACACTAGCCACGCCCTTCTAGCCTGTCCCCAGGACTCCTCTCGCCCATTCTGTGCCGGCTTTAGCGGTAGACAGGGTCCCTGTCACAGTCGTGCCCTGGCAGGGAAACCAACGTGCAGACCTGCGAGAGACCAGGCACCAACAGGGATGAACCGGGTGTGCAGGGGCCGCCGTCCAGCCGGGCTGGCTACAGGGCGGGCGGCCCAGCTGAGGACGGGACATTTAAAAACATCTGTTTGTATAAAGGAGGCAGCAGTGGGGATATCTGGGGAGAGTGTTCTGGGCAGAGGGCAAAGCAAGTACAGAGGCCCTGGGGCAGGAGATGGTTCGTGGCAGGAGCAGAAAGGGCCAGTGAGTGAAGCCCTTGAGTTGGGCAAGCCTGGGGAGGCTGGGATCCCTGCGGGCCTCAGAGGCCCAGACAGGGGGCGGGTGTTTGGGGCAGGCAGGTTGGGGGGGGGGGCAGGGATGTGCAGGGGCCCGGCATGTAGAGGGTGTCCGTAGCAGGGTGCAAACCTGACATTCTGTGGTTTAACTTTCAGCAGCCCTTCCTGCCCTGGGGGGGAGGGGGCTGCCAAGTTTGTCTCCAGGGGAAACTGCTTATTTGTTTAGGAAGATATGTTAACGGACCTTTCATTTCTAAAAGGAAAATTCCAGGGCTTAGTCTGGACCGGAATCAAAACAGAGTCAAAGTGTCCCCCCCCCAAGAAGGAGGCACTCTGGAAGTAAAGCTATTAGGTGACGCCCCCCCCCCCCCCCCACAAACCTTGGCCCTGCAGCAGGGGAGGGAGAGGGAGAAGGCTGGACCACGAGGTAAGGGGTAAATCGGACCTGGTTTTCACTTAATTTCTCTGGTGGCTGGAGAGGTTAAGTACTTTCACTTTAGACATTTGAATTATTTTATGTAAATTGTTTTATCCTAGTCTTTCCCCATTTTCCATTGGGATATTTGTCTTTTTTATTAATTTTGGAAATCCTCGTCTGTCACAAATATTTTTTCCGATTTGTCACTTGGCATTTAATTTTTCAAAGATATTTGTATATATAAAAATGTTCAAATTGTATGCCCTCAAATTTATCCATATTTTCCTTTCATGACTATTCTTTGGGTTAATACTTAGAAAGCTCTTACCAAATTTAAAACTGGTGCAGTGCCTCCGTGCGCCTTTTTAATCTATACCATGATTTTCTTCTTTATTTGCTTCTCTAATCCATCTGGAATTTATGTGGGTACTTGGCTAGGGATATAAGTTTATTTTTCTCTCCAGATAATTAACCAATTATCCTGTCAGTGTTTGTTGAACATTCACTATGTAAGAGTTCTCCTGCTTGGTCTGGTACTTTGACTAAGACTTAATAAAGGGGGTGACTCAGAGACGTGGGCAGGGTTTAAGGCAACAGAGAGGGACTGAGCCTTGCCCAGGAGTGTGGAACTGGGGGGTTCTGGACCTGAAGCTGCACAGACAGTGTCACAGGGCCCCCACAGGGCAGCTGTTTGCAGAGACCCTGCAGGGTCCTGCCCCTGGGGAAGAGACACAGCCAGTCCAGAGCAAACTGGCTGAGCCCGTCAGGAAAGAATTCCCTGGCCTCTCTCTCCTCCCACATCCCCCCTGGCAGGTGGAGGAGTTCTCAAAGGCAGAGGGAAACCTCTGCAGTCCCACCCCTCAGGGGGGATCTCCTCAGCCCCTCCCCCGGGGTGGTCACCAGATTGCCACCTCTCCTCTCGAAGCCCTGGGGCCAAGGGGGCCCGACCTGCTGGGCAGGCAAGTAAGGAGCAGACCGGGTCTAACTCAAACTGCTGTCAGCCCCGCCCAGCTCCATCCTCCCCTGGACGGACCAGTCCAGCCCTCACTCCTCTGTCTAGAAGGTAATGTCTAGTGGAAGGGACGTCACCTGGATATCACCGGTTCTTTCATGCACAGTGTTAAGCTTGTAACCAACCATTACCAAACATGGAAGAGGCAAGAAAACAGGACCCACAATTAGGAGGAAAAAGTAGACAATAAAAGTGGACCCGAAGATGGATGCTAGAGCTAGCAGACAAGGACTTTAAAAGAACTGTGATGAGTGTATTGCAGAAAACTGAGGAAAAGATGAATAAATAAGCAGATGAAAAACGGAAAATTTCACCAGAGAATTGAAGTCTTAAAATATGATTTAAATTATAAAAAGACATCAATGGACGTTTAATAACTACAATAGTCAATCAAGGGCTTTAACAGCAGAACACAGGATTGGTGAACTGGAGGGCAGGTCAATGGAAAATACCCAAACTGAAGCACAGAGAATGAAAACAGAGAAACATGGAACATGCTCAAAAGTTCTAACGTACTTAGAGTTCCTGAAAGAGAGGAGAGAGAATGAGGCAGAAGCAAAGTGCAAAGAGATAATGACCTAGAATTTGCCAGAACCGATGAAAGACATCAACCCATGAATTCAAGAGGCCCTGCAAACCCCAGGCAGAAAAATAAGGAAATGATTAACTCCAGGAAAATATTAGGTTGTATAACAAAGGGAATACAATCAAATGACATTTCATGGCTCGAGTCTGAATGGCATTGACCTAATCTAATAACACAGCCATCCATTTTGATTTAATAAAAAATTGTGATAAATTCCATAGAAGTGGGGGAAGAGAAGTTCATGGGTCTGTGTGGGGCAGAGGCAAAGGGAGAATTTACCTTCATCTTCCAAACCAGGGAGCTGATAGAGAACACCTAGAACTGAACAATCAAGCCATGGTAGGTAAGTATGTTGTTTAGAGGTGGATTGGCAAATAGCTGGGGGGATCTCTAAAAAGAGCTGAAGGCAGTGACCCCTGGGGAGCAGCGAGAGGAGAGGGTTATGCGTTATATAACCCCAGACGGGCTTGACGTTTAAGGTTGATAATGAATGTTCATCGACAGAGGAATGGATAAAGATGATGTGCTACATACACACAGTGGAATACTACTCACCCATAAAAAGGAAGAAAATAATGCCATCTGCAGCAACATGGATGGACTAGAGATGATCATACTAAGTGAAGTAAGTCAGACAGAGAAAGACAAATACCATATGATATCACTTATATGTGGAATCTAAAATATGACGCGAATGAACTTATCTATGAAACAGAAACAGACCCACAGACGTAGAGAACAGACTTGTGGTTGCCAAGAGGGAGAAAGGGTGGGGGAGGGGTGGAATGGGAGGTTGGGATTAGCGGATGCAAACCAGTATATAGAGAATGGATAAACAACAAGCTCTTACTGTGTAGCACAGGGAGCTATAGTCAATATCCTGTACTGAACTATATTCAATATTCAATTATGATAAACCATAATGGAAAAGAACATGAAAAATAATGTATATGTATATGTATAACTGAATCACTTTGCTGTACAGCAGAAATTAACACAACGTTGTAAATCAACTATACTCCAAGAAAATAAATTTTAAAAATTAAGGTTAATGAATATTAAGTATTATCAAATGCCTTCTGTGGTGTCTATTGATAATCAGATTATCATATTTCTAATTTAATCTATTGATATGATTAAATTATTAACACAATTTAGATTGTATAATTTTAACTCATCCTTGCCTACAATGGATAAAATTAATGCACTCAATGTATTGTTAATTTACGATAGTGACTGAACTTAATTTGCTGAGAATTTATTCGGACTTCTATATTTGTGTTCATAATTGACGTTGTATCATAAGGGTTTTCTTGTAAAGCTATCTTTGCTAAGTCTTAGTATCAAGGTTAAATTAGAGGTATAAAATTAATATTTCATTAATTATCAGTTGATAGCCTATATATGCACGTGTATATATATACGGCATTGAAAATATCTGTTCCTTGAAATTATAGAATAAATTCGCCCACAAGGTTGTGTTGATCTGGTGCCACTTGTGCGAATAACTCCTTGGCAAAAGCCTTTCAGTTTAGTCCGTGGTTATTCATCTATTAAAGTTTTCAAGTTTCCTAGTGAGACAATTTTGGAAAAGCACGTTTTCCTAGAAAATTGTCCCTTTCTTCGAGGTGTACAAACATTGTAATAGTGTTGTGCATGAGTTCACTTATTGTTTTTACGCTACTGTGGTTTTTTTAAGAATTGTTTTGACGTTTAATTCTGTTTTGCAATCAACTACAATTATTTAGGCTAATTCCAGGTGTAATTGATTTCAGAACTCACTACAGATCGTTCCAATTTCAGGACGTCCCCCGTGCCCTTCGTCTCCTTGGGCAGAGGAAGGCACCTCCTCTGCCTGTTCCATCGCACAGTCCCACTCCTCCAGTTCGCTTTCATTCCTCTGAGATCTTGCTTCTGCTTTCTTTCGGTCCGGCAACACTTTTCGTTCTACCTGATGTTCGGGCAGCTGCTCTCTTTTTACAAAGCGTATCTTATCCCACTGAGACTTCTCATTTGTCCTCTTGTTTCCTCAGTACGTTTATTCTTGATTCTTAATGAAAGTACAAAGCAGACACTTTCAAATATACACTCTTCTCTATTTGAAAATATTTTGTAAAATGTGTTTTCCGTTTTCATCTTGGTTGCTATGTTCTCTATCTCTCAGGATGGAGGACTGTTTTTACAGGGCCCAAGTGGGTGTATGCACATGGGTGCGTGTGTATATATGTGTGCACACACGTGTGGGTTACACATGGGCATGCATGTGTGCACAAGTGTGAACACACGTGTGTATGTGAACATGAATGCACGTGTGCACATGTGTATGGGTGTGGGTATGCATGTCCGTTTGCCCATGTATTTGTGTATGTTTGCATATGTGAGTGTGAGTGTGTGTGTGTGTACAGCCTGAGTGTGTTTCTTGTCTGTCACCCTGGAGAGGCCGGAGGCCCCGTGCCCTGGTGAAGGTAGACATCCATGTGTGGAAGCTGGGGTGTGTGGTGCCCCCGGCCGCCCTGCCATCTGCTGGCCCTTCACCCCACGTGGAGGCCACCGGCCATCGTCCCCCTTGAGAACCGGATCCAGGTGACCCCTGGCAGCGGGCCTGAGCGCCATGGCCCCAGGGTCGGCTGCACCCATCACAGACCAGGGGCGGAGGGGAAGAGCCCCCAAGCCGGCCTCCAGTGGGCTGTGCCCTGGGAACTCCAGTCCCAGAGAGGACGCAGGCAGGTGGGTGCCTGGGCTGGGACCTCGGAGCCCAGCTGCTGCCTGTGTCCGGAGGGAGTGCGTGTCCCACAGTTGCTCTGTGCCCTCCCGGGTGTGTGAGAGCGCACTGCTATCGATAAGCCATTTACAGCCGTGGAAAGGGGAGAGGTCGGCTGCCGGCCCCGTGGCATTTTGGCGGAAGAGATTCATCGGCAGCGACCTTCGCGTTTGTCAGCCGCCCACGTGTTCCAGAAGCCTGGCCTGCCTGACGTGGTCACGGCCGTGGGGGTCCTCCCCGACTGGGAGGAACTGGGGGCTGCGGTTGGTTCCTCCCGTGACCCAGGTGCCTGGGAACCGGGGACCCTCCTGGACGCCCACCCTCATGCTGGCAGCCAAGCCCCCCGTCTCTAACAGGCACCCCACCCCACTCTCACCCCGCCACCTCCCTCTCGATAACACCTGGTGCCGGGCCCTCTGCTCTGCCCCGCCAGCCGGGGTCCACCCACTGCCCCTCCCGCCCCCACCTGGGGCCCTCTCCTCCTGGCCCCGGGGGTCTCAGGCCTCACCGCCTCAGCCTGGCGCACAGCAGGGGCCTGTCGGTGGAGCTGTGGTGAGGGGGTCCTGTGTCCTGTCACCATCCTGCTAGTGTGGGCTGACCTGCTCCCTCCTACATGACCTGGGAGACCCCTGCCCCTTCCAGAGCCTGAGGCCGCTGAGGGGTCAGGAGAAGCCCCTGAGCTCCGAAAGGAGTTGGAACCACCTGCTTCCTGGAAGCCTCTGGGTGGATCCACCCAGAGGGTGTGGGAATCCCGTGGACACCCAGGATGCTGGAGGGCCGGGCAGGCCTGTCCAGGATGGCTGTGTGGCCAGGGGCCACGTCCATGTCCAGGGCGTGCTAATTCACTAATGTGCGGGCCCTGGTCGCCCCAATCCACCTGCCTCTTGCTCAGAGGCAGCCTGGGACGGAGGTCCCTGACGACCAGCCCGGTAATCCCTGCAAAGCCACCAGATGCCCCCATCACCGGGCACAGCGAGCTGTCCAGATGGCCTCGGCTATTTTTAGGTCTGGAGTGGCCACCGGGGCCTGGGGACGTCCCTCCTTCCTTAGCAGGTGGAGACGCACCTGCTCAGGGCTCCCTTGGCCTCCGGGGTCCCAAGGGTGGGTCCGGGAGCCACAGATCCACAGCCGCAGAGCTGGGGACAAGCGGAAGCCAGGCAGGGAAGGGGCCCAGCCAAGGAGCCTGGACGCACAGCAGGGCCCCTTGCTGAATCCCCACATCAGCCCGAGGCCAAGCAGGAGAGGCTCCACCGGGCCGGCCCCAGGGGCGCTGAGTGATGGGGGTGCTGGGGGCCCTGGGCTTCTGCCCGCCAGGAGGACCCGGGAAGCTGAGTCCCACGTCACTGTGTCCATGCGGGAACGGCCTCCGGGGGCCACTCCGCGCGCCCACCGCGTCCTGGGCCTGGGCAGGTGAGGCCGGAGGAAGGAGCAAGGGTGGGCCCAGCTCCAGGCCTCCCCCCGCCGTTGCCGAGGGTCCTGCCCCACGGAGCAAGGCCGGCCGCGTGGCTCTGAGCCTGGCAGGTCCACCTGGTCCCGGGTCTCTGAGCTATTTCTCGGGCTCCTCAGAGGCACGGAAGGAGAGTGTGCGTCACGTCACGGGTCTGGGAAACGTCCTCCTGGAGGCCCGCAGCGGGCAGGTGTGGCGCCAGAGACAGGCCCAGCCTCGGGTGTTGGAACGGCACCCGGCCACGGCCGCAGACCCCTCGACCTGCTACCCGATGAAACAGAGCCAGGAGGGCCCCACCCACCCAGACTCCACCAGTCGCAGCCACAGGCCACGGCCGGTCCAGGCAGGCCTCCGGGAGCCCCAGCCCAAGACCCCCGCCTGTTGGCTGTGGGATCCCCCCACCCTGGGGCCTGGGCTGGGTCAGAGCCTGAGCCCAGCACTGCCTGACCCCAGTGCCTGTCCCCTGACCCCCCCCCACCAGCCCTCCCCCAGGGGCCCGGGGCCTGGTGCCAGAGAGCGGAGTCAGAAGCCAGAGCGGCCAAGCTGGCGAGTGCAGAGCCCTGGCCTCACAGCATGTCCGCGTGCAGGCTAGGCGGGCCCCAGCCTGGGGGCCGCAAGGAGAGAGGAGCACAGGGTGAGACGGAGGGCAGGGGGCCCCTCGGCCTCAACCAGCAGTTACTCCTCCAGCTAAAATCCAAGCAGGATGAGCTGCCGGGGAGAGCGGCCCCAGGGTCTCCTGAGCACAGAGCCTCACCCCGCAGACAGTCCCCATCCGTGCGACCCTGAGACGCGAGAGCCCTGCCCCGGCACCTGCAGGGAGCTGGGTCCTGCCAGTGGGTCAGAGGCCTCCCCGGGCTGGGGAGGGGCAGTGGCGGAGCCTTGGGGTGGGCTGCGGCTGCAGTCGCAGGCAGTTGCCCAGATCAGGATGAGGGCCCCGCCCTGAGCAAGCAGGGCCGGAGAACAGGAGAAGCTCCCCAGGAAACGCCTGCCCTGGGAGCGCTCGCGAGGGCTGGGCCGGGCTGGAAGGAGTCCAGACCAGACCAGAGCCAAGACGAGCCCCCAGGGCCCCGGGCAGCGATGGGAGGTGGTGCCCCTCCAGAGCTCCGAGCCCTGCCCGCCAAGCTACATTTTATCTACAATTCTTGTAGCTACATTAACCAATGAGAGTGCACACCCTTCCCGCTGTCTGGCAGCTGTGGAGCCCAGAGCGACCTTCCTGTCTCAAGTGTACATGGAACACTCAGGAAAAGTAACTGCACGTTACAACACGGAATATACCAACCAGTTTCCATGAGATGATACCACATAAACCATGTTTCCTGGCCATAACACAATCAGTTAGAATGGAAAACAATATTTAAAAAATAATCTTAATGATTTAAGACAGTAAAAATAATCTTTTACAATCTCCATTTATTTGGAAAATAAAATACACACTTCCAAACGATGCCTAGGTGAAGGCATAAAGGAAACTAGAGACACTTGGAACTGGCTAACGGTGAGGATACTCCGTGTCGTGCGTGTCGTGTGTGGGGCCACCCGTATGCGGCATATTGCAAAGCGGGGCCAGGGGAGGCTGTGTAGCCTTAAAAGAAGAAAAGAAAAAAAATAAAAGAGGCAAGTATGCAACTTAAATCAGAAAAAGAATAAGAGGCTAAAACTGATAAAAGGAGGAGGAAAAGGCACAGATATGAGCAGAAATCAATAAAATAGAAAATGAAAGGCACAGTGGGGAGAATCAGAGATGAAAGCTGGCTGGTGACTGGACAGACAAAAGCAAGAGAGAAAGAGAGAGGCAGACAGACAGACAGCCAAATTGACATTAGGAATGGAAAGGGGAAAGCATCTAACATACACAGAAGTTTTAAAAGATAAAAATATCGTGAACCACTCAACTTGAAATCTTATTCAAAATGAACAAATTCCCAGAAAATTATGACTTCAAAAAATTGATTCAAGAGGAAAGAGAAGACAAAATATTTCTATGACGTTTAAGGACGTTTAACCATTAGTGGAAAATATCGCTACAAGAAAACTCACTGATGGGATTATACAGATGTGTTCTACCAAACTTCCAAGGAATGACTTTTCCAGTCTTACACAAACTTACACAAAAGGGTAGACAAAGGGGGAAATATCCCGAAATTATTCTGAGGCCAGCATAACTTTTAAAACAAAACCGTACGAGAATAGTACAAGAAGCATATTTTAGTCCAGTCTCACTGTTAAGTAAGGATGTAAAAAGCCTAAACAAATTATTAGCATTAGCACACTGTACACTGTATATTTTTAAAAAGTGGTGATACACACACACACACACACTTAGGTACGTATAATAAAAACCAAGCGGCCCAACATGAAAATGGGCGGAGGGCACGAACAGCTGAAAAGAAGCAGAGAGGGGAATACGGTGACCCCGGACCACGCCGAGGAAGGGCCTTTCTCATCTCCCTACGGGAAACGCAAACTAGCAAAAGTCAGGAAGTCTGACCAGATCCAGTGCTGGAATGCTATGTTCCAAAAGGAACTCTTCCAGAGCATCGCTGGGAGCGTACCTTGGCACAGCCTGTTCGGGAAGCATCTCGGCATCTCCTGTAAAGTTGAATATTCATAAAGCTTTGAGCCGGCAAACTGACTTCTCGACACACGCTGCTCCCTGGACGCCGGGGCTGCCTCCCTCGGGCCTTTCTCCGCGCGGCCCCTTCTCAGCAAGGTTCCCTGGCACCTCCCATCCACACCCCCCAACCTGTGTCTTCGTTTTCTCCAAAGCCGTGTCACCGTCCAGAACACCAGGGCCTCCTGTGTATTTCCTTTGTCTGCCATCTCCTCCAGGATGGTGCTCTGTGGGGTTGGGTGTGTCTGCCACGCTCTCTGCCGCGCTCTGAGCCCAGGGCAGTGCCCGGCATGTGCTGGACACACAGTACGTGTTTGGTGAATAAAGGAACGAGTGAGGGGACAGGGCAGTGAAGCACGTAACGCAGGGCCCTGGCCTGGCCTATTGGCCACCTACGGCAGGCACACCCAGAATATTTCGGGGCCCAGGGAAAGGGTCAGTGGAGGCCACACCTCACACACCACATGTCCAAGCCTTAGGAGGTTTTCATCACTCTGCGGTGTGGGGACTTGCCAACTCCCATGTCCACATCTCCTGCAAACAGCCAGGGGCCTGGGGCGCCACTCAGGCATAGGGCAGCCCCTGGAGACAGACCCGGGGAGGGACTCACACAGGCCCTGGAGGTGAGCTCGGGACTGTGGTGCAGGCGTGTGTTCTAGAGGTGGGACACGGCTCTGCGTGGACTCCTCATCCGTGGGCAGGGGTGAAGCGGGCACCCTGGCACTGCGACGGGCACAGGGGTCCCATGGGATCTTGTTGAAATGCGGTCCTTATGTGGGGCCCTGGAGGGGCCTGAGGTGCTGCGTTTCTAACGAGCTCCCAGGTGATGGCGTGGGGCCGGGAGCAGGGCTCCTGTCCTGATGCCTGGGGACAGTTCTCAGTACTGGACTCGACTGGCACAGACCCGGCCCAGCCGGGATGGGAGGAGGTGCGTGGGGGGCCTCGTGCTCCTGGGGGCCTAGCCGTGCCTCTCGGGAAGGACTCAGAGGGAAGCCAGCTGTCCAGGCGGCCAGGAAATGAAGTGCTCAGGAGAGAAGGAAGCTAAGGGGGAATTGCGGGAGGTGGCCCTACGGCGTCAGGGAAACCTGCCGAGAGGGGGGCTCGGGGAGAGCAGGCCATAGGACAGAGAGGGGGGCTGCCCTGCCTCGCGCAGCGGCCAGTCCCCCCCACCTGTCCTGGTGTCCCTGGGTCCCGGTGTCCCCATGTCCCGGCGTGCCGAGGTCCCGGGCCACACGGCTTTCCTCTCCTCCGGACTGGGCACCTCCATCCACCTGCTCCCCCTCCCCGCTCAGGCCCCAACTCTGGGACCACCTAATTCAGTCGCTAAGGCCCTGCTGCCCAGGACCCCAGACAGCGAGGGCACCTCTGGGGAGACCCCGTTGCGGCAGCCTCACCCCAGTGAGGGCGGCTCCCTGCCTTGGCGGCCCTCGAGGGGCCTCACCCCGAGCTCTTGGGTTCCTGTCCCTCTGGCAGGACCCGGGTGACGCTCAGCCGTGTTCCTCTCTCTAAGGAGAAGCGAGAGCTCCTGACAATGGAGCTGCCAGCCTCAGACAGGCTGGACTTGGTCAAGAAACGGCTAAATATGTTGCCAGGGCCTGGGAGGGGCCCCCTGGCCTGGGAGGCCAGCAGACGACTCCAGGATCAAAGCAAGAAGCCCATTTAGCTCGGCAAACCTCGGATTTGCAGCGGAGATAATTGTATCAGCGGCCTGGAGCCCAGAGCCAACGAGGTTTACGCTGAGAGTGTTGCGGGAGGTGTGCCCTGTGCATCCCCCCAGCCCGTCCAGGGGGCACGACCCACTCCTGGTCAGAACGTGCTTTTCCCTAAGGGGAGACGCTGAGCCCAGGCCAGTGACGTCCAGTTCTTCTCACACCGCCCTCTTCGGGCTCCCTGGGAGCCCCCTGGCTGGTCGGCCCTGAGGTGGGAGCACACCCCAAGAGGGTCTCCTTGCGTCCTCAAGTGAGGGTCGCTCCGTGGGCCTTCCTGGAAGAGGAGGCTGGAGAGCTGGGAGCTGCAGGAGCCCAGACCCACTTGGCCTCGTCACCGACAAATCGGCGCTTCACCCGCCTCCACAAGGATCAAATCATGAGTAGCCACTGCAGCTGCTGCCCTTCGACACCCCCTGAAAGGAGCTCAGGGTGGAGACTGGGAAGGAGGCCCTCTGTGCTCTGGAGAAACCGGCAGAACAGGCCTTCAGATAGTTAGATATTTTCAGGAGAAGATTTTAGGAGCCCAATTCTAGCATCTTCTTGTATCTAGAAAAGCACTAAAATCCATGGTGACGTCTGCTCCTCGAGACTGGCAGTAACCTTCTGCAAAAGAAAAGCGCTTCCCTGCACGCACTCCCCCTTCACCAAATCACATCTGTACTGACCTCCCCCGCACCTTTTGGGGAAAGTTTCTCGGAGCTCTCTGAGATGCCGTCTCCTGGGCCATAGGCCTCATTTCGCCCCAAGCAGCTCTCACGTTGTACAATCCTTTTCTCAGCCAGCAGCCTCCACCCCCTCAGTGTGGAGCGGACCCTTCTCTGCCCCCCGAACCCCCGTGCGGGCTCTGCGAGCGGGAGGGGCTGGGTAGGCTGGGCTGGGGTCTCTCTGTCCGAGGCTCCAGGCCCTGCCCTCCATCCCCAGGGCTCCCAGGGTGGACAGAAGCCACAGTCCTGGATTTCCCCCAACATCCGGGCCTTGTGTGTGTGTCGCCCCCTGCCCCTGTTCAGTGCCCCCCACCTCCACTGGTTGCCCCTCCACCCCCAGGGCGGCAACAGCAGGGCCCGGCAAAGGCGGGCCCAACGGGGGCAGAACAGTCGCCCCTGCGGGTCCCAGGGGGCCTGCCGAAGCTTATCTGGGCCCACCCCGCACGTGCCCACCCCCACGTCAGGGCTGGGTCCTGGCGGCCTTACACCTATGGGGCGTCCCTTCCAGGTGCAGGCGTGTGACCAGCAGGTCCCACTGGATGAGTCTTACTTGGAACAGAGGACGGAAGCCTGCTCTCCTGCCCTGTTAGAACCTGGCAGCTTGTAACTCTCCAGGCCCCCAGGCTCCAGTGGCGCCAGAGGACAGAGGGGATGTGCAAATGGGGGGATGGAGGAGGTGGGGCTCTGTCCCCAGAGAAGCACCTCTGCCCAGCTCACAGCCCTGGAGCGGCCTCCAGGTGCTGGGCAGGGGAGGGGGCTGGGGGGAGGAAAGAGCGAGCTCAGCGTCATGTGGTGAGAGGCTTGGGGTCTCCCCGCCCCCGCTTCCTTGGAGGAAGGTCACCTCCTGAGCAGAGGGCAGCACAGTGCTGGGAGGAGACAGGCGAGGCTGGGCGCCTGGGCTCCACCTGGGAGCTTCTTCCCAGGGACCCTCGCTTTGCTGGCCGGAGACCTGGTGCATCGCAGCTCCGGCCAGGCCCAGGCTGGGCAATGCGTGTTGCGTAGGGTTATGCCTTCCTCAGCAGTCCTGGCTGGGGGACCCTGAGACGCGCTTGCTTCCGTCCAGGAGACGTCTTAGGTCCACCTTCTCTGCTGCTGCCCTGTTGAGAGTCTCCCGCAGTGACCTTGTACGCACGTCCCCCCCCATGTTTCCCCTGATCCTCGGCCCCACCAGGTACCCCGCCAGGCACCCCACCAGCGTGCCGTCTGGGGCTCCCTGGTGCTCACAGGGCGCTAGTGGGGGGCTTTGGTGTCACTGTGCTGCACTGGGTCCCAGGAGGATGTGAGGACAGGGTCCCCGCCCTTACCCTGCTGCCCTGGGCTCCCGGAAGTCCACGCTCGCGTGTCCTCTGGCGCCTCTGCTGAGGGCACAGCCCTGGGTGGGGTGCGGGGGACACGAGGTGTGTAGGGCCCCTCAGCGCTCAGCTTCCTGTCCCGGGGACACCAGCGGGCATCCAGTGCAGCCCCGGGGAGGACGGCTGCACCTTGGGCTCACCCCTGTAAAGGGAGTAAAGCCCTCCCCTCAGGGCTCACCCCTCAGCACCTTGGGGCCTGCAGAGATGAGGACCCGGGCATCCCGGACTGCCCCTCGAGGGGCGTGGTCACCTTGGGCCAGCCGTCCTCCATGGAAAGGGCACCAAGCTCTCCTCGTCCAGCCAGAGACTCCGGGTCCCAGTCGTGAGACCCCGACGGCGGCTGCCCCCTGCCCGATGCCTGGGGGTGAGAGCGCTTGGCCCCCAAGGTCTGTGGGAGTTGCAGGCGCTGTCCAGTAGGGCTTCCCACCTGGGGACGGCGGCCACAGGCCCACCCTTCTGAGGACACACAGGCCGCTCCAGCGCTGCTCCTGGCCCCATCTCGTCCTGGCCCCTGAACCTCGATGACAAGGCCTGCGTGGTGCTACCCGGCCCCTCCCCACTCACCCACACCAGCGCACGGCCCGTCCCAGCGGGCCTGGCGTCCTCTGGCCCGCAGCCTTGCTTGGGCCTGGGGCCCCTCCCCGTCGGCCTCCTTCTTGTTGGGCTGAGCCTGCTGTGAAGGGGCGGCCTGGAGGCCCCCTCAAGACTGCCTTACTCCCCTCCCCTGAGCCTGGGGGGAGGACAGCGACCCCGCAGGCCCCCCCACTCACCCCGCCGGTGTCCCTGAGGCCTGTCCCTGCCTGTGCTGGCCGCCCAGCCGCTGACCCCAGCCGTGGGCACCACGCCTGGCCTGGCCTCAGGTGCCCCAGCCGGGGGCCAGCTGTCCCTGCTCTGCTCTAGGGCTCGAGCCTCATCCCCTGCTGCAGAGGCTCCCCCTCCGTTCAGCTGGCCAGGCTGACGCCCCCAGCGCAGGGCTGGACTGTCTTCTGTCTGAGAAGGGCCGAAGCCATTTCCCCTGACGGTTATCCGGCCACTGCTTCCTTCAACGGGGCCGTCTCTCTTGCCTCTACTTGTTTTAAATTTTTTAATTGAAATGATTTGCTTTAAAAGTAACACCAGTTTATTATAAAAGTCTGGTACATGCATGAAACAGAAGGAAGAAAACATGCTCCCATGGCCCCATTGCCCAGCCCACACTCCCAAGCGCCCTGGCAGTATTTCATGCCCACGTGTGTTGTCACCCAAGAGTGGACACAGTACACAGATGGCACAATTCACTGTTTAACGGGTTCTTCTCTGGTCGTAAAGGTGATACACGCACATTACAGAAGACTGGATGCCTCAGAAAGGTGCTGTGCCCTGGAGCCCCCGCTCCGTGCCTGCAACCACATGCGCTTCTCTGGGGTCTTCTTAGGGGCTGTGCTTTGAGATCATTCCACAAGCCAGATCAGCGTAAAAGTATCCGTTGTCCCTGGTGGAGGAAAAATGAGGAGGAGATCGCTGTCAGGTAACCTACACTTGTGGCCTTTTGTTCTCTATGAATAAAAATAAATACATGCTTCAAGGAGAGGTTTCGTGACACAGGAAGGCGTCCTTCACAGCCTTTGGCAAGAGCAGGACACCACTCTTGACACACGCATGCTTTTGAGGAGGGGGCGGTCTGCTCGTTTGGGCTTCTGCCACCAGGGTCTCAACCACATGAAAAGTTCCACTGCTGCTGGGATGGGAGGCTGGCACTGAGCCACGTGGTTTGTCCAACAGGCAGGGAGAGGTCTGAACTCCGGGGGTGGGGACGGGGGGGAAGATATGCAGAAACGCACCTCCCAGAGCTGGGCCCAGGCTAGGGGCCGGCAACCGGGCACCGGGCGACCTTGCTCTGGCTGCAAAGTCTGCACCAGACACACAGCTACAGACCCTCATCGGGGGGCATGGGGTTCACGCTGCTTCATTTCTCATTTGGCCAAAGCGCATCTTAAGGACGCTTGACAGCGTTACGTACCCTATCACCATCATTACCACCGTCTTGTGTATACGGATGTGCAATGAAGGCTTTGGTTTTACCGGCACTAAACGTTATCATTACTTTCTCCCTTGGGGGAGCGCACGGGCCGTGTTTGCGTGTCTGACGGGCAGTGGCTCGGTTTTTGCAGCATTTTGAGGCAAACTGGGTCTGGGGTCCTGTCCTAGCAGTGCTGCCCAGCGTCTCCTCGAGAGGACTTGACAGGTGGCCGTCCTGCCGGCAGAGGCCCTGGGCCGCCGGCCCCCGTTGCGCTGCGGATGCCGTGCAGTTTGTCCCGGCCCTGCCCCTGAACTGACTGCCGCCCCTTGAAAGGCCTGCTGAGCCTCCTGTTACTCACTCGCAGCATCTTCCCGGACGAGTCTGCTGGTCCCCAGACTCTCCGGCCACCGCCCCGCTGGCCCTCTGTGCCTCTTTCTGCCTGTGCGCCAAGGGTTTTTCCCGTGAAGCCTGCTGCCCCGATTCTGCCGCCTGCGGGTCTTCATCCCCTGACGCGAGCCCCAGCCCCTCTTGTCACGTCTGGAATAAACTCCCACGTTGCGTGGGGCAGGGCCTCCCCCATCCTAGAGTAAATGTCGAAGAGTTTTCTTCTTCCTCCAGAAGATCGTCTTCAGATGTGGTGGCTCTTCTGCGTCTTCAGATGTGGTGGCTCTTCTGCGTCTTCAGAATGATGCTTCTGTTCCTGTTTTACACTCTTCTTCCGTAGTCCCGTTAGTCCCTCATTCAGCCAGGGCTGACTGTCCACCCAGACCGCCCTCGTGAGGTGAGGGGGGCCGCAGAGCCTGCTCCTCCTGTCACGGGTCCCCCTCCCCATGTCCATCCCCCTGGCGTGGCGCTGGTGGTCCCGTCGTTCCAGGCTGTGACGGTCGCTTCCCCGTGGTCACCCCCGCAGCCTCCCAGCACCTGCTGAGCCTGTGGCTCCATCTGGTCCAGGCCCATCAGCTGCACCTTCTCCCGGGCCTGAGCTGGCTGTGGGCAGGCCTGGCGCTGCTTCTCTGCAGGGCGACTCGATGTTCTTGACAACGATCGAGCCTCTGATCTTCCCCTGCAGTCGCCAAGAGTCTCCCACACGAGCGTGTCAGTCTGTGAGCAGGTGGGTGCTTGGCGTCTCTGCGGAGACTGAGGCTTTCACACCCCAGGAAACCTGCCCTGGTCTGGGGGCTGGGCCTGCACCAGGGAGAAGCCTGGGCGCGGGTGGGGGGGATGCTTACCCACTCAGCATCTACTCTGTCCACCTTTTTGTGGTCGAATAAAGCTCAGATACAGAAAACCACACCACGAAGACACGAGGTTGGGTGAGAATAAACTGAGCATCCTTATAACCATAGCCGTAGCCAAAGCAGAACTCGGCCAGCCGCCCCCAAAGCCCCTGTAAGTGCCCTGCCCCCAAAGCAGAGCCCCAGCCCCCAGAGTGACCACTGGTTTCCCCGACACTGACAGTCAACTGCCCGTGTTTCTCTGGAGCTTTGGCCCCAAGTGTGCACATGCCATAGTTCAGTCCTGCCCATCCAAGAGATCCGTCAGACGCAGGTCCAGTCCCTCTGGCACGTCTCGAGGGGGGTGACCGTCCCTCCAGAGGCGTGTAGGTCTGCTGTCGCCCTTTCCCTGATGTGAACAGCCGTGGGGCCTGACGCCCAGATCCACTCACCCACGGGAGTTGCAAAATGGTGACGTTTGGATTCTGTCTTTGCCCTTCAGTCCTGAGTCGACACACTTTTATAAAAAGTCACTTCCCCTCATCTACCATTTGGTTGCCTCGTGGTCCAGTTCACAGAGAAAAGGCAGGAAAAATGCTGGATACTTTCCCTTTATCTACCAGCTCTCAGGATAATGAATTTGTTCATGTCATCTTCCCAAGATGACCAACCAGATTATAGATCGTTCGGTTTTACGTAAACATTATCAACTAATGTATTTGATGGGGTGCGTCAATTGCAACGATTCCATCTTTTGAATGTCAGGTCGATCCATGTTTGGTCAGCGGGAGCCCAGTCAGGTGACCCCTGCGTCCTTCTGACATGATGCTCGTGGGCTCAGCAGCGTCACTCTGCTGCCCAGTCAGGTGGCCCCTGCGTCCTTCTGGTACGATGCTCGTGGGCTCAGCAGCGTCACTCTGCTGTGACTAGACGTCCCAGGCCCTTCTTTGCATTTCCTCTCCCACCTTGGTAATCGGCCGTTTCTCCAAGAACCCCTGGCTTCCTTGTTACTGCGCTGATCACTGTTTCTAAACCTCTTCAGATGCCAATCTCAGGACCACAAGGTTGGGGTTTTTGTTTATTTTTTGTTGTTTCAGTTCTGTATTAGGTCTGTACTTCCTTCTTTCCACACTGAAGATCTTTGTTCTCAAGGAAACGGGAGATGATACATTCAACATCACTGAAATATCCCACAATTACTAACTGACTTTATTCCAAGTTGTACATACAACGGTGTCCCAATAGCAAAATACCACAATCGCCTTATAATTACTGAGAAGAGTTTTTATAAATGTTTGCTATGCTGTTCCCTGTTTTCTAATTGCGTGACCTCACCATTAATACTGAGCCCTCTCCTACTTCACCCCCTCTTAATCTTAGTTCCGTGTAATGATATCTGTAATGTCCACCACTGGTCCTTATATCACCAGTGCTGTTCTAGTTATTTTGATCGTCTGGAGCTTGGTAAGGGCTCAAGCGGAAGTAGTTCCTGAGTTCTCGTATGTTGATAACAGTTTCCTTGTAGAGTTTAACACTTGAAAGTCAGTTTTGCTGGGTATGAAAACCCTTGTCTCACATTTTCTTCCGTTGAGTATCTTAAGTACGTTACCCAATTTTCTCCTGGCAAGCAATATTGTTTTTTACAGAAAGTCTGATGACAACCTGATCGTCTCTCCCTCGTAAGTCACTGGCTCTTCTGGACCAGGTGGCTGAGGTATCTTTCTTTTCCTTTAAGCCCCAGTTGCTTTACTGGACCGTGTCTTGGCTCTGGCATTTGGGGCAATGCTCTCGGGTGCATGGCGTGCTGTTCTGAACATAAGTGCTTATTCTGCTCTTCGTTTCCGTTTTCTTCTTCAGGAACTCCTATTGATCCTCTTTGCCCGTCTTCAATCTTCGTCTGATTCTTCCCAATAGTTTTTTTTTTTTTTTTAAGATGTTGGGGGTAGGAGTTTTTATTAATTAATAAATTTATTATTTTTGCTGTGTTGGGTCTTCGTTTCTGTGCGAGGGCTTTCTCTAGTTGTGGCGAGCGGGCGACACTCTTCATCACAGTGCGCGGGCCTCTCTTGTTGCGGAGCACAGGCTCCAGACACGCAGGCTCAGTAGTTGTGGCGCACTGGCCCAGCCGCTCCGCGGCATGTGGGATCCTCCCAGACCAGGGCTCGAACCCGTGTCCCCTGCATTAGCAGGAAGATTCTCAACCACTGCGCCACCAGGGAGGCCCCCTTCCCAATAGTTTTAACCCCTTTCTTTTGTTCTTTCTCATTTATTTTCCCCTCTCTTCGCCTTCTACTCCTCTTAAGGTATTATCTGTGCTAATTCACTCTCATGTTCCTTTTCATTTAGTCTTCATTCCTGACATGAATTCTTCACTTTTATTTCTAATTCTGTCCTGAGTTCTGACACCTCACTTCTGAGTTCTTCTAATTCTGATTTATGTTATTCTTTCATGTCGTGTATGTATAATTTTCTTAACATCTTTTAACTGGTTTGAAGTAGAAGTTTTCAATGTTATCTGTACTGTGGGCATACCTTTCTAGTATCCTTTCATTTTCTGTAGGAATGTCATTGTGCTCCTTATTTAATTTCTTCTCAAAATAGCATTATGTTGGCTATTGCCTTGATAGTTGGCTATTGCCTTGATAGTTTTTAGTGCTCGCTTGTATGTTAAGTTATGGACTCAGGAAACAGTGGTTTTTAAACTTTCTAAACTCCACGGAGCTCTCTGCTCTCGCTTCTGTGTAGCACGCAGACAGGGCTTCTCTTTCCCCGCTCGCACCTGGACGTCCTCGTCCTTCATCTCCGCGGTCCCTATGTTGCTCAATGTTGTTTTCACCCCCAGAGGTCCCCTCGGTGTGCGACCCTGTCCTGGGAGGGAGCCCTGGCAGTTCTGAGGGTGACAGCGGCCGGGCCATGGCAGCTCCTGACTGTCGTGTCCCAACATCCTGCCCACACCTGCTACTGGAACTGGCAAACCTCCTCTCACCTCCAGCTACCCCTCCCCAGGGGCTCTGTGTTCCCCAGGGCGGACCTGTGGGCTGTTTGGGGTTCTCCTGCTCACAGGTTTGTCAGGTGCCCCATTGCCTCCCTCTCTGTGTGCCTACGTGATGCCTGCATTCTCGTGGCTGGTATTTTGCGGCAGGGATGAGGGAAGGGCCAGGGATGGGGGCTCCCAGGTGCCAGAAATAGGGATGATGTTCCCACCCCTGGGCCTGGAGGGAACAGGGGCAAGTGGTGTCCTCTGAGCTCAGTGAGGGGCCGTCATAGGATTGGGGATAACTCCCAGCATGCTCTGTGCTACCCTTCCTCCTGGGCTGGTATTTTCAGGCTCAGGAATCGTTTTCCCCTAATTCTGTTGCATATGTGTCCGTGGGTTGTGCTTTCTAATGGCTCTGCCTGTCTCTGGTGGGAATTTAGAGAGAGTCCAATGCTGGGCTGCCACCACCGCTGTGCTTCCCACGTCCCTTCAGCCCCTGGGGCCCTGTCAGATTCCTTCCTCCTGCTTGGGCCCTCAGGTGGGAGACAGTTGTTTCATCTGCTTCATCATTTACCCTCTGTGTTAGCTCTGCTCCTCGTAGAAGAAGATGCCAAGATGAAATTAGACATGAAGGAAGTTTCATTGAGGGAAATACCGTGAAGGATGAAGGAAAGAAAGCTGGATAAAAGCGGGAGAGAGGGCTTCCCTGGTGGCGCAGTGGTTGAGAGTCCGCCTGCCGATGCAGGGGACGCGGGTTCGTGCCCCGGTCCGGGAAGATCCCACATGCCGTGGAGCGGCTGGGCCCGTGAGCCATGGCCGCTGAGCCTGCGCGTCCGGAGCCTGTGCTCCACAACGGGAGAGGCCTCAGCGGTGGGAAAGGGAAATGAAGCAGACTGGGAAGGGTATTAGTCAGGGTTCTGCAGAGAAACAGAACCAAGAGGTTTGTGTGTATGTGTGTGTGTGTGTGTACATATATGTAGATAGATGTACATATAGATAAAGACAGAGAGAGAGATTTGTCATAAGTAGCTGTTTCACACAATTAGAGAGGTGAGCAAGTCCCAAGATTTATGGGAGAGTCGGCGGGCCGGAGACCCAGGGGCACCGATATTTTGTTCCAGGCCACGTCCGAAGCCCTGAGGACCAGGAGAGCCGATGGTGTGGTTCTCATCTGAAGGCCAACAGGCTCGAGACCCAGGAAGGTCAGACGCCCCAGTTCAAAGCCCGTTGAGCAGAAAGAATTCTCCCTTCCTTGTGGGAGGGTCATCCTTTTTGTTCCATTTGGGACTTCAGGTGATTGGAAGAGGCCCACCCACACGAGGGAGTGCAATCTGCTTTTCTCAAAAAATGTTAACCTCATTCAAAAACACCCTCACAGCGACACCCAGCATAAATTAGACCAATACCTGGGAACCCCTGAGCCTGCTCAACTTGACACACACAATTAACCACCAGAGGAAGCACAGCCAGGCCGGTGGGGAGCCCTCCAGCCGACGTCCCCACTGGAGCGGCTCCCCACCTCCTGTGTCCTGCTTGTTACTGGTTGGGAACTGTCCGTGGGAAGAGCGGCCTTGGGTGAACGAGGAGGTGGACCCAGAGTCACAGCACCTGGGCCACCTCGAAGTGTAGGTCTGAGCCATGTGTTTTCATGGCCACCACCCCTCCTGACGAGATCTCAGTGTTGAGTCGTGGACTAGCCTCGGAGCTGCAGGGACTTTCTCGGATCCAAGTGAAAGAGACGCAAACCCAAACTTTAAGCCACAAGGGAAAGAGCTGTCCTGTATCCACGAGAAGCTCGTTCCAGGAAGGATGGCTGTGGACACACTGGGTCACCTGGCTCAGGTGCTGTCCTTGGGACACCACACCCTCGGCTTTCCCTCACTCTGCCCATGGCCTTGTGTCTCCCTCGTAGGGAGCCTTCTCCGTGAATCCAGGGAAAGTGAACACAAGCAGCTCCAGCCCACACTGTCCCAGGTCCCCTGAGCCCCCAGGGAAGGAGGGAGACCCTGGTCTCCAGGCCCCGCTGAGCACACCTCCAGAGGGCTGACAGACCCAGTCTGTATCAGGTGCATCTCCCTGGGCCAATCCTGGTGGGCTAAGGGGAGGGCAGCAGGGTCAGCGAGGCGTGGGGGTCCAGGCCCCCACTGCCAGGAGGGAGGCAAGTCCCTCCCCCGCCCTCCAGTCCACCTTGCGTCCTCCCCAAAGTGGACCAGACGTCCCTCCTCCATCTCTAATTTGGCCACCACTACCATTCACCCCTGAACTGAGGCAGCATTTGGGGTTGCTGAGAAAGCACGAACTTTGAAGATGGGTCAACTTGGGTGAGGACCCAGCTCTCATACTCACCAGCTGGTTGACCTTAGGCAGATTCTTGACCTCTCTGAGCCCCAGGTCCCAACAGCACCGGACCCTCCCTTCTCCAGCAGTGCTGGCGGTGCCATTGGGCATGGGTCACACCAGGTCTCAGGATGCGACTTGCTGTGGGCCACCTTGGGGACCGGGTGGGGCCTCCTCCGGCCTCCGGGGCACCCAGGGCTGCCTGCCTTCTCCCCTGGGAGCCTCATGAGTACCACAGCTCCCCCTTGGGGGAGCTCGCCTCCCTAGGGACAGAGGATGTCTCACGGTCCACTGAGGAGCCCCACCCCAAGTGGAGATGTGGCAGGTGGGAGTCTGGAGCCCTCGTTTGGGGCTGACAGAGGGGTCACTCAGCCTGGGACTGGTCAGGGCCACCTGGAGGCTAGTCTGCTAGAAGTTTCCAGGACCCTGGTCATTAGACGCTCACACAGAATCACATGTGGATGCTCAAATTTGCCATCCAGCTGGGACCAAAGTTTACACTTCGTCCAAGTGACATGGGCCTGCTTAACTCGGGGTGCAGGCACACGCGGTTACACAGACACGCATACGCACGCCCTCTGAGCCCCACGCCTGGCACCTCGTATGTGCCTAGTGAACAACCGTGCAGGTGACAGCCTGCTGATGAGTTTCCAGGGCAACGTGAATAAGGTGCCGATTTGATCTCAAAGGGAGGTGCTAAGGGACCCCACTCCTGGGGATTCGTGGGCCTAGAGACCCAGGGAGGCGGACTGGCCCAGGCCGCGTAGACGTGTCACCTTTCAGGTCACCCCTCAAGTGTTGCTTCTTCAGAAAGGCCACGCAGACCCCCATCCAGGTCACATCCCCTCGCGAGCATCCAGCACTCTCACCGTCTCACCTTTGTCACCTCTGCGATTCCTCACCCCGTTCCTGTCTCTGCGCTCTGGAGGGCGAGCCCCTGGGGGCAGGAGTGCGTCTGCCCCGCCCGCCCCGCCCTCCCCCTCCCCCGCGCCGGTTCCGGCCCCTCCTCATGGGCCGAACCACACACTGTGCAGGCGGTTAGTAGGGGTGGGACAGCAGGGGCTGCACCACTTGCTTCCTTCCGCCCAGGGCTTCCTGTCCAGGGGCCTGTGGAGGGCCAGCAGCTCGGACACTTGCGTGGAGGTGACCGGGAGGCCGGCGCCTTTGCCACTCAGTCTGTCCTACACACCCTGGCATGTGAGTTCACGCCACATGGCCGTTCCAGGAGCAAAGCCCTGAAAACGTCCCTGGAACCAAAGTAGTCAAGCTGGAAGCTGCACAAGAACTGCGCCGGGACCACGTTTCCCAGGTCCCTGCAGTGAGAGCTGCGTGGTGACCACAAGGTTCAGAAACACCGGAGCGGACAGGGCGCCGGGCAAGGGGTGCTTGCTCCCCTCTCGGACAGGAACTGGGTCACGGTTTTAAACCTTCTTCATAGAAATTCTGGGGAAAGTTCACAGAAAAGAACAGGGATGCTGAGATGAGCTTTAGACATAAAATGAACACCTCCAGCCAGGCCAAAGGTGGTTCAGCCCAGAAACATCCTCTGCTTTGAACCAAATAGAAAAAGCAGCAAAGCCCAAATTCAGCCACAGCCGCGCGAGAGTGCCACGTGGGCCCAGAGAAGCCGCTGTGCCAAAGCCCCGGCACAGGGACCCCGCCACCGCCAGAGGCTCGAGCAGAACCCACGAGCCCTGCGAGCTCGGCACCAGCAGCCGGGCCCCCCCTGGCCCCCCGCCCGTCCCTCCTGGAGTTGCACCATGACGGGCCCGCAGCGGGGACACGCCCTGCACTGGGGACAGTCTGTAGCGGGCACACGCCCTGCAGAGGGGGTGGGAGGGCATGTCTGGAGCTGGTTCTGTCAGGCTGGTCTGGCTTCTAAAGGCATCTGGGAGGACGTAGGCCCCAGAGCCCAGGGAAGCTGAGCGGATCTGAGGCCGGGATGAGGGTGCTAGGTCCTCCAGCCTTGCCCGAGGCCACACCCCGTCTGGGGCCTGTCTCCCCTAGGACAGATGACTGCAGGCTGGCGACTGGGGGTAAGGACACGGAGCTGCCCCGCTGGGCTGGAATGGGGGTGGGGCAGCCCGGTGCACAGAGTGAGCTGGGCGATGGGTCCAGGCCCTGGGTCAGCTCTGCTTTCCACACGGTCACCCTCAGCACTCTGGTCACTAGACGGCTGAAGCCGCCCCAGACCCTCACATGAGGGAGGCTCGGTCCCTCCGCGGGAGTGGAGAAGCTGCCCAGATGCCCCCGGCAGGCCTGGCCGCGTACCCCCTGGCCCCCTGCCTCCTCGGGACCGAGACTCCACCCCGGGCCACGTCTGACCCCACATACACTGGGGCCAGAGTGGGACCCATGCCTGAACCCCGGGGCTCACGGGGTTTGAGTTCTTGGAACTCCAACAAGGACTCACCCAGTGTCCGTCCTCTGGGTGCAGGGGGCTGGCTGTGGTCAGAGATGACGTCACAGAATGTCTCCCGCCGTCCCAGGAGACGTCCAGAGCAGGGGACACGGAGGGACAGAAGGCAGATCAGTGGTTGCTCAGGGCGGGGTGATTACTAAGGATACGGGTTTCTTTTTTGGGTTAACGAAAATGTTCTGAAAAGGACTGTGGAGATGACTACCTGTGAACACACCAAAATCATCAAATCGTTTGCTTCAAAGAGGTGAAGTGTGTGGGATGTGGATTATATCCCAAAAAAGCTGGTTTTCTTTCTTTTCTTTTTTGTTTTTAAAGGTAGTGTCCCAACAGAAAGAATTTTCTCAGCAGACGTTTCTAAGGGCCGGCACGGGCGAGGGCGGGACCCCAGGCCAGGACCCAGTCTGGGTGCCGGTGCGTGGGGAGGTTGTCCGCACACCCCGGAGTCCTCACCAGCCTGACCTGCCCCCGAGGGACCTGCCACAGACGCCAGGCCGCGCCGCCCTGGACTCACCTGGGGAAGGTGGCCGTCTCTGCTACGCGGCGGGGTGTGAGTCTCTGGACACTTGGTATGTCGGACATAAGGAGTCATGGAAATTTCCCACGATATTTAGGCCAAGATGAGTCAAAGGCAAAGGAAATCTTTTTTTAGATTTATCCCTTGTGATGATGATTTGAAAGGGCCATTGTTAAGGATCTGCCAGTTAACGTTTTTATGAGTCAGTCCGAGCGAGCGAGCTTGTTCGCAGCGCCCACATGCAGCCTGCAGAGGGGGCGTGGGCCAGGGGTGGCGGGGGGGTCATCCTTCATTGTTTAAAAAAAGGCATCGATAATAATTCTGAGGCTTCCGATTTTTCTGCCAGGAGTGTCACTTTTTCTGGAAGTTTCCAGGAAGCCACCTCTCCCACAGCAGCACTTTGGATACAGGGGGGCTGTCTGGATCTCCTGTATCCAGACTGTTGGGATACAGTCTGTCTGGACCCCCGGGGAGGGGGGCTCCAGGACCCCGGCCCTCCATGTGGGCTCCTGCAAGAGCTCACCAGCCCCCAGCCGTCCTTGCTGTGGCCTTGGAGACCATCCCTTCGTTCCTTGGCCTCCCTTCCCTGGCCCAGGGCCACCCGACGGTCCTGAGCATTTAGCCGGCCCCGCACACCCTCCCCAGGGGAAGGGCCCAGCCCAGCCCAGGTCTGGGGACAGAAGGTGCGTCCCATGTGCCCGCCGAGCCAAGCCCAAAGGGTGCCGTGGGCTGGGTGCAGAGGCCGCGGCAGCTGACCCCCAGCCCGCACTGCAGCCCCAAGAACCGCCACCCGCCCAGAGGCGTGCTGCCTGTATCCAGGGACCGGTCAGTGCAGGATGCAGGGCCCGGGGCCTGGCTAAGACTCTGGTGGCCCAGAGATCCCCGTGGGGTCTGCTGAGGCTCATTGCCCACGGGACCCTCTGCCCGGGCTGCTTCCCTCCCTCAGAGCAGGGGCCCCGGGATCGCCCTGTGGGCCGGGTGCAGAGATGCACAGCCCACCGCCCGGGCAGCCAGTCCCTCCTGATGGGTGGTGAGGGGGGCTCAGGGGCTCTGCCCCTCCTGGGAGTATCCTTGGCTTTTGGAGACTGTGGGAGCTCGTTCTTGATGGACGGTCTCTGAATCACAAATGCAAGGTGAGCTGTTGTGTTCAGGCTGGTGAACGTGGCAGGTGGAGCTGGGGGCCTGTAGGGAGGCCCCCGTTCACGCCCATCCGCCCCCCAGCACTCCCTGTTGTTCCCTCCTGAAACCGGCTGGGCCCATGTGGCCCTGTAGCACCCTGGGAAGTGCCCGGAGACGACCGCCACTGCCTCCCAGGGGGGCTCAGCCTCGCAATGGTCATCCCCGGAGCTGAGCTGGGAGGGGCCCGTCCTCACCTGTGAGCTCATACCTGGCGGGGTTGGCCCCCGCCAGACCTCAGAGGGGCCTGTGTCCATAAAAGGAGCAGGAGAGACAGGGGCTCAAGGCAGGATGGAGCCCCCTCGCACCCTAGCTGAGCGCTGGGGTCTCTTTCCAAAGGCCGCCTGGCCCTCAGGCTCTCCCAGGGCCTTCCCTGTCAGCAGGACGGGACAGAACAGGGTGGGACGGAGGGGCCCCGCACCAGCCTTCATGTCAGCCCAAGGCTCGGTGTCCTGGGTCCCCCCACGGGTCATACCCATCTGTCACAGCAGACACTCGGCCGGCCTCTGGGCGTGAACTGGGATCCGGGGGCCACAGAGCCAGGCCTGGGGGCCAGGGGCCGTCCTTGCACAGCACAGGCAGCGCGTCCCGGGCCGGAGTGTCCTCAGCTTAAGTCGGTGGCTCACGTTTCAACTTGGCGAGAAGATTATACATTGTCCCAGCGGAGGCCGCCGGACGCTAGGCAGAGGAGCGAGGCTCTGAGGAAGCCCTCAGAATGGGAGCCCTGGGGTCTGGGCTGCCTCTGGCTTCTGCCTCCCCCGGTCAGGCAGGTGGCTCTGGGGGGCGCGGAGGGCCTGCTCTGTGCACCCAGGGAGGCGCTCAAGGCCGCCACGGCCACTGCCGGCTGTGATACGGCATCCAGAGGGTGTGAAGCCCGCGACTCGGGCCTCTCTCCCCGCCGAGGGCGGGCATGAGGGCTCGCTCCCGCCACCCCCGAATCCCTGCCCGTCACACCTCGGCCGAGCGTCCCTGCTGGGGCCACGCTCCTCTCCCTGCACCCATGCACCTCCCCAAAGCAGCCTGAGCCCACACATCATTGACGGTGCAGCCCCTGTGTCTCCTGGACAACTTGGACCTGGACCTGTGGACCTTCCAGCCTCTGCCTCACTCCAGGTCAGCCGCCCCCCTGCCAGGACACCTTGAAACGGAGGCTCTGGACCTGCCCCAGTGCAGCGCCCGGCTGGACCTTCAGTCTCAGTGAGTTTCAGTCTCAGCATCCTTTCCCGATGACCCTGGGTGATCTGAGTTGGCCAAACTGGGATTTGAAGTGACTTGAGGAAGGTTGGGGGGAGCAGAGGGGCTGCAGCGAGGGGGGCTGTGGTGAGGGGGGCACTCAGCTTCTCACTCCCCACGACGTCAGCCAGTGGTTGGCCTCCTGGAGCCCAGCGTCCTGGGCTGTGGACGGCAAGGCGTGAGGTTCCACAAGCAGGAGTGTGTGAAAGCACCTTGTGAGCTGTCAGCATGTTCCCAGTCTTTGTCACAGAGGAGATGTCCTGAGTCCAGGCTACACCTCGGACCCCCTGGGGTGGGCCCCAGCATCAGCATTTCTATGAAGAGGCCCTGGTCCTTGAGAAGCCTGACACCCCGACAAACCAACACAGGTGTGCACGCCCCCGGCCATGCCAGGAGCACCCGGGCCCCGCGAGCAGCAGGCAGCCTCACAGATCCAGTGGGCGAGCCTGGCTGGGAGGACTGGAGAGCGAGGCTCTGGGCACCACGCAGGCCGTCTGGCAGGTGACCACGTCTCAGGCCTTATTAGCAGTTGGATTCTCAGCAGCCAGTTCTGGGCCAAGCACCCTGGGAACCGATCTCACGCACCTGCTGGGAGCTGACGCCACGGAGGCCGGCCCAGCTTCCTGCCCACCAGCCCCAGGTGGTCCCAGGGAGGCTCACCACAGGCCCGGAGGTCAGAACCGGCTGGCCTGGCTCTCCACCTGCCGGTCCCGGCCAATTTGAGTTTGTAGTTTACTACGAGGACCAGGCAGAAACCCTGCAAAGTGCGCAGAACAGTCAGCAATGTCCCAAGTCAGCACACACAGGGACCGTGACATCTGGACAGACGGGCCCTCCCGGTGGACAGGAAGTGGTCATGTCCCAGACAGAGCGACTTCTCCGCACAAGCGTCAGCAGGAGACAGAAACATTCCTGAAACAAAAGCAGTTCCTCGTTCGCTTCTTTGAGCCTGAGGAATGAGACGGGAGCGAACGCGGGGTCACCTGGGGTGTCCTCGGGGGATGCTGAGTGCACCTCCTGGAGAGAAGAAAAGCTAGCAGTGGTGGGGACGTGGCAGGGCAACCCCTGGCTTCCTGCAGGGGCGCTGGCCAACTGGAGGCCACGGCAAGGCACACACAGAGCCCAGCGGAGCCCGGACCCACTGCGCTGGCCCTCGGGGCTGGCCGGGTCAGCCAGGGAAAGAGCGTTTGCCCCCGGACGAACGGGGTAGGGAGGTCCTGGGGCCGGGGGTGGGCGCTCACCCAGCCCCGCCTGACCCCGAGGACGGTCATCCTGGCCGCCCCCATCTGCCCACAGAGCCACCGACCCTGCCCTCCTGCTCCCTGGGCACCAGTGGGACAGCCTGTGGGCCTCCAGTGGTGCAGACGGTCCGACGTGCCAGCTGCAGCTCCTGAGAAACGGCCTGGCTGCTCAGGGCTCAGCAGGGTCCCCGACCCCTGCGCCCTTCGGGGCTCTGGACTCTTCTCGGCAAACAGGGATGCAGCTGACAGCTTTCAGCCACGTGCAGCTGACCCTCCCTCGTGGAGCTCCCGAGGGTCCCGGTCCCCACGTGCTTCACCCTCAGGGCCAGGAAGCCAGGAGTGTGCATAGGGCAGGAGGCAGCCCCCAGACTCGGACTCCCTGACCTGCTCTCGGGCCCCATCGAGCGGGGCGGATCACCTCTGAGTGCAAACCCGGGAGCCGTGCTGGGCCCCGGGCTCACTGCATCAATGAGGGGAAGGTTGAGGGGCGAGAAGCCAGCTACTGCTGGGCCAGGGCGGCGAGCTCCAGGGAGGGAACGGCAAGTGCAAAGGCCCGGAGGCAGGATGAAGTCGGCAGTTTCTTGGGACAGACAGAAGGGTGGAGGGACGGAGGGAGAGAGCTGGGCAGAGGGCAGAAGGCAGCTCCCTCTGCTGGGCCAGAGCTGGCCCGCGGAGCCCCCTGCAGCCCCAGGGTGGCGTGAGGGCAGCCCGACGCCCGCTGTGTCTGCGGGTCAGGCGTGCAGGCTGGAGCGTGTCAGACTCTGCGGCCGGGGAGGGAAGGAGCCCCCACCCGGGACTCAGGAGGGAAGAGACCCATCATCCTTGGAAGGAGAGCCCGTCTGGCTTCCGACGTCCAAGTCAGCATGGTCGGGAGTGAGAGTCCGGCTGCGGAGAGGGGGCCCGGACCCGGGCGTCTCGCCCCCGATGAGCTGGACCTGCAGGCTGCTCTGGGCAGGCGTCTGTGTTGAAGTGATCCGCTCAGCCGGTGGGGCAAGGTGGTGAGTGTTCTCTGCTGCTGCAAGCTGCGTGGTTGGGTCTTGGATGGAAGTTGGCGTTTCCAAGCAGGCACAGACATCCGTCTATCATGGAACCTCACAGCCACCCTCACCCCAGCCCTGGCTCCTGTCGGCCCAGGCTCGACCCAGACGGCTCCTTCTCAGGAGGCACCGACCAGCAGCTCAGGTGACCTAATGCTGCAACAGACCTTGAGCCCTGGCCTTTTGGCCACACCGTCACCTGGGACCCCGAGACTGGGCGGGGCCCTGTCCCATCGTCCCTGTCCCCACCACCTGGGGACACACGTGTTCTCACGCCGGAAACACTCAGGCAGAAACCACCAAGAGCCTCGCTGGGCCACGCGGCACCTACCTGTGACCTCAGGCCAGCCAGTCGTGTCCCTAAGCCCGGGACATGCCTCAGGTGGAGCGGGGATGCGGCCTCCTCCCCCTCGTAGGATTAATGGGACGGTCCCAGGGCCCTTGTCATGGCCCGTGGCACACAGTGAACACCTGAGGGATGTCAGCCAGGGTTTGGCATGATTAGGGATCCGGGGAGGTGAGCTGGGAGCTACTGATCCTTCTAGAATAAAATTATGGTTTCATCGTGTAGAAATACAAATAGCTGGAATTTTCAGAAAAATATTAACGAACAGTGGTGAAAGGGGATAGGTCTGTTGTGACCGAAGCCCGTATCAGTCTAGACTCTTAATTACAAAAGACAGAAAAGCCAACTAAACTAGCTTCAAGGGCATTTATTCACTCACATGGCTTTGAGACTCAGGCATGGCTTGATCAAGCATCCCAGTCTAGCTTCTAAGTGTGTTTCTGTGTTCCAGCTCAGCTCTCTTCTTTGTCATAACATGCCTACAACAGCTCTAGACCATATGTCCACTCGGGGAAAAATTCAAAGGAAGGGTGAGCATGTTTCTTCCAAAATTCCCCAAAAAAGTCTCGTTATTTTCCATTGGCTATCACTGGGTCAGTTGCCCATTTCTGGCCGGGAGAACAGGACGTTTTGATTGACACACCTGGGTCACATGCCCACGCCAGGATGGGCTGGAGAGGAGAGAGAAGTCTGGCAGGCAAGCATTGACCAGCATAACGGTTGCTCCACATTCTGTATTATTCTGTTCAGAGTTTGCTAAGAATGCTGGGAAAGAATTGCGAAGTTTATCAAAGGCTCTTTGGCATTTGCTGAGAGGATAAGAGTTTTCTTCTTTGACCTTTGGCCGTTGTGGAGCTTATCCGCTCCTTGAAATTCAACTGTCTTTGCCTTCCTGGGCTAGCCCCGACTTCATAGGTCGCGCTTTTCGTGTCTTCTTGAACTTGATTTGCTAGTTTCCGTTGGTGACTTTTGCACCTGGCCGGTCTATAATTTTCTTTTTTGGATCAGTTTCAATTTCCTGATCAAGATTATGCTAGCATCATAAATTGAATTAGGAATTATCTAGTCTTTTTTTTTTGCGGTACGCGGGCCTCTCACCGCTGTGGCCTCTCCCGTTGCGGAGCACAGGCTCCGGACGCGCAGGCTCAGCGGCCATGGCTCACGGGCCCAGCCGCTCCGCGGCACGTGGGATCTTCCCAGACCGGGGCACGAACCCGCGTCCCCTGCGTCGGCAGGCGGACTCTCAACCACGGCGCCACCAGGGAAGCCCTATCTAGTCTTTTTATCAGAAAAGTTTTTATACCTTGGGAATTGCCTGTTCTTTAAATGTTTGAGAGGATTACTTGGGAAAACTTGAGAACATTCTTCAAAAATCTTCTACTGTTATTTGCATGTCTAGTCTTTCTCATGCTTCTTAAAGCCATTTTGCTAACTTATATTTTGATAAAATTACTTTCATTGGGATTTTTATATTTTAATTCCATGTCTGCTGTTATTATAATTTTGCTTACTTATATTTTAGTTCTTTTTCTGGATTCTGATTGCCATGGATTTCCTCATTTGTTGCTATTTTGTCCATAGACCAGCAGCTGGAGTTATTGATCAGTTTTTTTTTTTCTAATTTCATAGTTTTTTCTTCTGGGATGATCTGTTCTTCCCCCAATTTTGTTTTTAACTGATGCAGCTGGTTGATTCCAGATCTTCAGTCTCATTTAGAATGGCAACATGCCAGAGTTGTGACAAGTAGTGTTTTCAGTTTCACTGTGTCTTACGCACCCTGGGATTGCGCCTTTGCTGGTCTCTTTGACCCAAGAGCTGTTTTGGAGGATTTGCTTTAATTGCTAGCTGCTGGGGTCTCCATGTAAGCCGCGAGAGGTGGCACAGCCCAGCGGGGAGTAGCGGCTCCGGGGCTGCGGCCATTGGCCCTTGGGGGGCCCTGGTCTGGAACAGGACGGCTCTGTCCCTTCGCCTGGTGGTGGGGGGCACCACGGGTCCCTTGTCCGGGGAAGTGATGGGTTAGCGTACCTGTGGCCTGGGCCCAGTGCCACAAGCTTAAGCTGCTTCAGCAACGGCATCACGTTGTTATTCGTGTCTAGTTTACTTCATTGTGACGAAAAAATGTGGTCTCTACGAAAACGTTTTTTGGAATTATTGAGGTCTAGTATATGAACAAACTTGAGAAAGATCTAACACATACTTGCAAGGAAATGTATTCTTTATATGACACACGGCATTTGACGAAACAATTAGGTCAACCTTGTTATTTAAATCTTAACTCTCCTTCACGTGTCAGAAGTGGGCAGAAGGACGTCATCATCTCCCAGCACCAACGGACCCCTGTGAGCGGGCCTCGGTGTGCAGAGTGTTTGCTCCTTATACTTGCTGGGCTATTATCCAAAGCCAGGGCTTCAAGCCCTTTATCCCCATCATGTCCTGTTGCTTCCATCTCGGCTCACCTCACCTTGCTGGCATCTCTTGCCTCACAGAAACCATGGCTCCTCCTTGACCTTATGGCCTCCCCGCCTTCCTGCAGGTTCCTCAGCTCCAAAGATGTGCTCTTCTGGTTGAATCATCAGAATGATGACACTTTGTTGCCCTTAAACAGGGCTGTGATGTGAGCTCTGTGATGTGTGTGCACGTGTGTGCTGTGGCGGCGTGCGGGGTGTGTGCACGTGTGTGCTGTCGGCGGCGTGCGGGGGTGTGTGTGCACGTGTGTGCTGTCGGCGGCGTGCGGGGTGTGTGTGTGCACGTGTGTGCTGTGGTGGCGTGCCCGGGTGTGTGCTATTCTGTTGTGTGTGTGTGTAGGGATCCACCCCGTGTTAGCCGGCAGCACGTGGCATTGGTTTTCTTCCTCCAGGTCCACCTGGGGCTGGTTGCACCCTGTCCCACAGCTGGACAGAGCCCTTGGGGGCACCAGCCCCATGTCCAGGGTTCCTGGGTCCTCCAGTCCCCTTTGCCCCAGGCCCCGAGGTCACGGCTGTTGCTCGCCTGGCCTACAGTCCCCTTGGGAGGCTTCCGAGCAGGGTCCACGTGCACCCAGAGGAAGTCCTCAGCCCTCCGCCTGCCTGGCAGGGTTCGGAAGGGACAGAGTCTCGAGGGGTCCTCAGGAATCAGCACAGCTGCCTCAGAAAGCAGTCCCCATGGCTGAGGGGGCCACATGCGTTTCCAGCGAGCACAGGCTGGGGGTCCTGAGTGGGAGGCCATCCAGCCTCCTGGGGTGCCGGCAGAGGGATTGCTGCCAGCCGCACTTCCCGGGATATCTGCCAGATTCTCAGAGGAGCACGTAAGCCCTGGTTTCCCCAGCTGCTGTGGGGTTTTGTGTTTTTCCTTGTCTTCGAGGGTATCTTAGTGGGAAGTTTAAGAGGACGCCTGGGACACGGCAGGGAACCAGATAGTTTTAATGGAAGACTCTTTTCCAAGTGATTTTGAAGTTAATGAAAAGCAACACAATGCTTTCATTGTGGAAAAAGGCTCTTATACATCTTTTTATTTTCCCTTTACTTCCTGAAAGACAGACTTAGGAATAAAAAAAAAGATGCAGAATCAACAAGGTATAATTTACTGTCATTATCCATCTTTAGGAAGCAATTTCTTCCCTAAATATAACAGCATCCTGATACTTGAAGCAGAGAAAACAACCAACAGACACGGCAAAGACTGTGAGTCCAAGGTCAACACCAGCAGAGCTGTCTCTCTTAATGACCTCATTCTGGGAAAGACATGACAACGTGCACCCCGCAGCTGGACAGCATCGGGACACTGTGGGGCAGTGGGAAGACACCGCAGGCCAACTGGGAGGCAAGGCCGCCGTCCCTTCCCTGGGACATGTGTTTGCCGAGGCCGTGGTGGCCAAAACTACAAGGAACTGCTGGGAAGGTGCAGGGCCAGGGCCTGTAAGAACTGCCCTTTCCAGCCGGAGGGCTCTGGGGTCTCGGGTGGGCTCACCAAGTCCACCCCCACCCCCAGCTCCAGGTGCCCCATCAGTTCAGCCCCGCCCACGGCAGAGTCGCCCCAGTGCCCCTCCCCACCTCCGAGCCCAGCGTCCCCACAGAGCCACTGCCCCGCCCTGGGGCCGGCCCTGGCTGCCAGGGTCCTCCTCCCATCTCAGTCCAGGGGTGCCGGAAGGCCTGAGCACACAGAGACAGGCTGGGCCCACGCAAACCTCCTGCTGGGTGGGAAGGTGGTGGTGAGACGGACATCCCTCTCTGGACCAGAGGACGCTGAAGAAACGGCAGTTACTCCAAAGGGACCAAAGCTCCCACACACATGGGTACGCACATGCACACACGTGAGCATGCGCAGGTGTGCACGTGAGCACATTGGCCCACACGTGCCTGTGTGTCCACCGCCCTCCCCATAACCCACACGTGCTTCCCCCAGGAGGGGACGGAAGCGGGGCCTCCGCACCGCCCAGGGGGTCGAGTGACACAGCTGGGCGGGGAGTCCGGCTCCTCGGCTCTGCTCCGCTCTGGTGACCTGCTCCAGAAACCCTTCCAGTAATAAATGGCCCAGCGGCCGGCTGCTCACAGGAACTGGGCTGCTGGGGGCAGGACCAGCCTGGGGACACTCGGGAAGGCACCTCGAGCACCCAGTGCCAGAGTGAGACCGCCCGCCAGAGGCAGCTGGGTCAGGGCCGCATTGGGGGCCAGGGAGGGGAGAAGGGTGGGTGGCCCCCAGGACTCCCGGACGCCTGCAGGGAGCGGGGAGACCCAGGCCCAGCCCCCCTGGGGCTCAGCTCGGCTCCCCAGGAGGTGAAGGTCAGGCCACATTCTTTGCTGAGACTGGAATTCTGACATCAGATTTTCCATGCTCCGCTTGGGGGAGGAGCTGGCAACGCAGGGAGGGAGGAAAGGGGTGGGTGGGGCGGACAGAGGGCCGGAGGCTGCCAGGCACCCACGGCTCCAGGCCCAAGGCGGGAGGGCTCCACTGGCCCTGGCCTGACTGTGCCCAGGGCCCGGCCTGCCCACGCGCGGTCGCCTGGCGCGTCCCGGCCACTGGCCACCGTGTGACTTTCTCATCCCAGCGCAGGGCCTTGCTGAGTCACATGGGGCTGGGTTAGGGACTCTAAAAATAGCCTGGCAGCTGGGGCCAGCGCGGGAGTTATTATTAGGCTGGGACGGAGCCCTCCTCCCGGGGGGCTCTCCCTTCTAGGGGGCCCGGAAGAGCTGGGGCCTTGGCCAGGGGAGGCCGGGCTGCTGGACACCCCACCCTGGACACTCAGGCCGATCCCTCCTTCCTGGGGCCCAAGGCTGCAGTTCCTCCACCTGAAATCTCCCTGGACACCCCCTTCTTCCCCTGCTCCCATGGTGCACCCTAGGGTGGGGGCGCTCCTGGACCCTCTCAGAGGTCAGAGTGCCCCCAGAGAGCCTGCAGATGGGGGTGACCTTTGCTCAAGGAGAAATCACAGCCGAGGAGCCTGAAGCAGCTTTGGCCCCCTCGGGGTGCAGGTCCCCGAATGCCCAGACCTGCCGTGTGTTTCCTTGGAAGAGCAGCTGCAGGCCAGCACCTCTGGGGCACCTCGAGCCACTCACGCGAGGCATCGACCTCAGGGCGGCCATTTCGGCCAGTGAAGGAACAGTGGCCCCCAGATGTGGCTCTGTGAGCAGACCCCGGAGCAGAGGGCTGTGCTCTGAGCCCCTCCCGCAGAAACTCTTTGGTTAACTTCTGAGACCCTGTAGGGGACTGACCCAAGGGCATGGTCACTGGGCCTCCTGCGGGCTGGCCCCCTCCGGGCCAGAAGGATGACCCCAGGGCGCAGGCCCCTTCCCCCTTCCCCCCACCCTCACCCCACCCTCACGCACCTTCTGACCCAGCACTTTTGGAACCAGAGGCCTCGGTGACCGAGAAAGCCCCGATCCAAGCTCAGCCTCCGTACCTCCAATCCAGAGACCCTTCAGGGGTGAGCCCACTCGAAGGCCGGACTCTGGCCTGGCCCCAGAGCAGACCCGTCCCCATCCCGCCCACACGGGTCATCTCTGGTGCTAAAGCGGCATCCACGTGGTGGTGCAAGAAAGCGCTCGTGTGCCAGAGTGGACTTCTGGACTCAGAAGGAAAGAACCGGCAGCCTGGGGCAGGGCCACCTGCTTCCAGAAAGGGAGTGAGGGCCATGTGGCTGGCGGGGCTCACCGGAGCAGCAGCTCCCCGGGCCGGCTGCTGTGACTTACCGAATACTAATAGGGAGAGCCCCTGGGTCGGGCTGCCAAAAAGGTACTCAGGCCACAGATGTTCAGTGCCACCCAGAGAGATGGCAGCTCCCGGGGAGCAAGAGACAGCATCGCAATCACACCCGCGAGCTGTCCCAAAGCACAGCAGACACCCGAGGGCGGCATGGCTGGTGGCTGAGGTCGAGGCTGGCCCCCCAGTGGCGGGCTCACCTCTGACCCTACAGCGGGAGCTTTCAGACCTCCTGGTCCTTTGACACTCTAAAGGAAGAAAGCATGTCCGCACTTGCCTCCCACACCTTCTGGCAAAGACAAGGCTCTTCCTGCTGAAAAAGTAATTTGTGGCCTGAAAGAGGCTGCCAGCTGGTCCTCGCCTGCCGCCTCCTGATGTCCTCACGCCGGGCCGTAAGCGCGAGCAGTGCACGCGTCGGGTGACTGTCGAGCCCCCGCATCAGTCAGCCCCCCTCCCCAGCAGAGATCCCCTGGGTGCACAGGGGCCAGCTCTGCAGGGCGAAGGTCAGCGTCCACGCCGCACTGAGGGTCGCGAGGCGGCAGATCTGAGCTGCTGGGACGAGAACAAGTTTGTCCTGGGGCTCAGAGCTGCCCGCGGTGTGGGCTGCGGCCGTCGCATGCTGGAGGCAGCCATCTGCAAGTGTCCCACTTTCCTTCCACTCGCCGTCACGCACCTCACCAAGAGCATCGAATCTTCCTAGAGGTCGAGGGGAAAGCGGGAATTCTGCACCTGGTTTCTGGTGCTGTGGGCTGGTGCCCTGACAGGCCCGTCTTCCCAGGCGTCCTGCTCTCAGCCCCGTGCTCCGCAGCTGAGGCCTGGGGAATGGGGCCTGGCAGCACAGCCCCTGCTGGGCCACAGGATGAGCTGACTCTGAAACAGACGCTGCCCTGCAGGACCTGCCCCAGCATCGGGACCGAGGGAAACCAGCACCCCAGGCTGCCTCTGCCCTGTGCCACCAAAATGCCCTTAGTGCCTGGAGCCCAGGTCAGGACAGTAACCTGCCCACACCCTCCCTCAGGGGATCAAGGTGTGCGCAGGTGAGGTGCTGAGGGAACGTTTCAGGAGGGATGGGCATCTCTTGAGAGGGAGCTGGGTGGGTTCTGAGTCCGGCGTGGAGGAGATGGGGGAGGGGACGGGGCCGGGGGGCAGGGTCGTGCCCACCTGCCCTCAAGCCTCGATGAGAAATTAAAAACCCACATTTACCTTTTTGCTCAAAGTAGGTGCCACCCTTTGAAAGGAGGCATCTGTTTTCAGGCGAAGAGAAGACTGACAAGGGGACAGGTGTGACATTTATGCAGCCAAGATCAAGGTCTCGGCCAGGGCAGAGGGAGGCTGTGGAGAGGAAACAGAGCGGGAGGGGGACGGAGCCACCTGCCGTCGGGGAGCTGGGGGTCCCTGGTGGCGGCTGAGGGGGCGTCTGACATGGCCCTGGCACCTCTGCACGGCTAGCAGCTGCCACCAGGCGTCCCGCCCCGGGGTCCACCTGGCCCTGCCTCGCCGGCCAGACGTGCGCTGAGGACAGCTGAGCGCCGGGCCCCGGCCTCGACCGGGAGGAGGAGGGAAGAAGGGTGCTGGGCTCCTCTGGAGCTGGGCTTCTCCTGAAACTGTGGGGCAGGGTGGGCTTGCACAGCGGACCTGGAGAGCAGCCACGGCACCGACCCGCTTAACAATTTGAACAGACCGGCCTTCCTGCTCCAAGGTATCGGCTGCGCTTTGGAAATTCCACTTGCGAACCAGAGCTCCAGGAGGGCTGGATTCCCTCCACTTCCATCGCCATCCCCGCCTCCTTCCTCCTCCCACCTCCCTCTCCTCCCCCTCCCCCCTTCCCCTTCCAGAATGTGGGAACCTCCCCCCACTTCTAGGCCTCCAGGGGGCCTGGGGTTGGGGTGGGCATAAGAGGCTGAGACAGAGGAGACGCAGGGAAGTAGGAAAGCCCGGGAGGTGATGCACCAGGAGGCCCCCCAGTGAGCAGGGACCCTGTGTCCCGCCTCAGGACAGGGCCCGGGGCCTTGGAGCAGATGACGTCCAGGCCTCTGCGCTGCTCGAGGTGGGGCGGGGCAGGGGGCACTCAGGCAGAGAGCTGCTCTCCTTGGGGAGGTGAGAGACCAGCAGTCAGGCCCCAAACTGGGGGAAGCCCGGTGCCTGAGGCTGAAGACCCCGGCCTGGGGGTGAGCACCCCACGGTGGGCTCCCGCCGGCTCAGAGCCCCCCTGTGAGCACAGCCGAGTAGGAACCAGAGACAGGACCCTCAGCACCGACCTCTCTCTGCACACGGGCTAACGGGGGTCCTGAGACCTGGTGCTTCACGGCCTCACCAAGGTCTCCACTGGGGGAGGTACCACCCCAAGCCCTGCCGTCTGTGTCTAGGTGTCCAGCTCCATACACGCCGGGCAGGACGTGGCCACCGGGGACCCTGCAGCAGTGGGGTGGGGGGCACAGAGAGGGAGAGGTAGCCAAGGGCGCAGGCACCTGGCGGCAGAGGAATGCAGGAAGGGTCCCCAGACCCCATCGGGGACCGTGGCCTGAGCCCTAGGGGCGGTCCTAGGGAAAGATCCGGCCACATAAGCCCCGCCGGCCGGCTCTGGGAGGGTCGGGCAGGGCCGTGCTCTCTTCTCGCCGTCCCGGGTGGTGGTGGGGCCCCGCTGGGCACGCCCGCCCTGGCCTCTGTCCAGCCCCTCACCAGGGGAGTCACTGCCCCTCGGCGCTTGCAGGGCCTGCCAGACCGGACTGCCTGCCCGCGTCCAGGACGCACCACACACGGAGCGGGGCTGGCGGCGGAGGCCTGGACGCACAGCTTGGCCAGCGGAGGACTCAGGCCTCTGGGCCCGCTGGCCAGGTCCTCGGCTCCAACACTCTAGGAGATGGAAATGTTCCTAAACCCGTTCACTTCACAGCTGCTTTTACTTCTAGGTCTGTGCTTAAAATAGCCTGGAGCGGCCACTCTGGCTCGCCTTTTCCGCGGTTGAAAAGCGGTGCAGCCCGCGGGGAGCGCTTCTGTCACTGTGGCGCGTGCGCTGCAAGGCCTCTATCTGAAAGCCAGGTGAAGAGTTCGCTCCATAAACTTGCTCTTTGACTCAGACCAGAGGCCTGGCGGGGAGGAGGAGGCAGCACAAGGCCGTGCAGTGGGTGCGAAGGCTGCTTCCCCACGCGGTTGAGCTCAGAGCCAGGACCGCACCCAGCGGGCAGCCTGGTGCCCGGGCTAGAAGCTGGCTGGGCCCTCACCTCACCTGCCGGCCGTGGGCGCTTCTCAGCGGCTTTGCCGAGGTCGCACGGGGGCTGAGGGAGACGCCTGGAGGCCCCACACACATCCGCTGGCCAGGACCGCGCTCCTGCGGGGATGTCCGAGGGCCTGCCACGTCTCCTCTTTCAGGGGAGGGCGGCGGTCTTCCCATCTACCTGCGAGAGTCAGGCTGCCCGCAGGGAGCCCCTGTGTCCCCCTCCAACCCTAGGGCTCACCTTCCTGCGTCTGGGGTTTAGAGGGGAGCCCAGCAGAGTTCCCTGGCCAGCCTGGATAAGGGCCCCTGGGTTCTGCAGGCGCAGGTGACAGGTAAGCTGTCCCCCGGGGGGCAACAGTGAGCACCCGCCCCAGCTGTGCTGGTCACAAGTAGCCCCTGGACGCCAAGGAGACTCCCCGGGTCTGGAAACGGGTGACACCCAAGGCCTAGTTAGAGCAGGTGCACGACCCAAAGTGCGCACGCGGGGCACCTGTGAGGGTGCCCACCAACCACACAGCTGACACCCTGGACGCACTCCTCGGTGCTGGCACAGACGGTGCTCATCCGTGAGCAGGTTTCCTCGTGCGACTCTGACTCCGTCTCACGAAGGTTTTATTTCTGGTCTTGTGACTATTTCATGCCGAGCTTAATTAACGTCGGCCCTTTGCTTCTGCACAAAAACAGTTGCACGGCCCCTCGTCTGGCAGCCACTGCCCTGCCCCTCCTGTCCCTGGTTTTGGTCACAACAAGGAACTTCACAGTCATGCTGTCACTCAGGCCAGTGGGTGGGGACTTTGGCGCTGTGCCCCCGATTTGCACGAGAGGTCCCAGCGTGTTGAGGGTCACCGCTGAGAGCTCTGCCTGGGGTGGGGTCCCCTGAGAAGGGGGAACAAAGCTGACCATGGCGGACACCTGGCTGGACGGCGCGTCCTGGGTGCTGATGCGCTGGGGCTGCCAGGGGCGGCAGCAGCCTCCTGGCCTCAGGCTGTCTCTGCCCCTGAGGCTCCAGCTGTCCCAGGCTCCATTGGCCTGCCTGTCCCAGGCTCCTGCTCTGCGTCCTCGCAGGCGGCTTCTTCGGTGGCTTGGGGAAGTTGGCTGAGGCGGCTCCAGCTGGGGAGGTGAACCCCCCCGGACCCTGCACCCCCACGAAAGGACAAGCCCAGTCACTGGCACCAGCGGAACAGGGGAGGGGTCCCCGAGGAAAGGGACCTGGAAGAGTCTGAGGGGACGAGTGAAGGCCACGAGGGGGTAGGGGCCCCCAGACAGTGGAGGGGGTGGTCCCGCCTTGGCTCAGCGCCCTCGGAAGCCGGAAGCCGTGCTGCTCAGGAGTCAGCCAGGAAGGGGAGGGGAGCGTCCCGGCTGGGAGGAGCCAGTGGGCTCTGAAGGATGAGGACAGCTGTGTCCAGAGGCTGGGTCCCTGTCCCTCCCTCCCAGGGTCAGCAGGAGAGCAGGGCCCTGTGGGCGCCCACGGTGTCAGGTTTACCTCTCCCCTAAGCACCCTTGGGGAGCTGGGAAGCATCTGTGCTCTGTGCCTTGAATGAGGACCTGGGTCGGAAAGTCCGGCCAGAGAAACACAGCGCTTTGCCCGGGACCAGGATGGTGGCCTTCTCTAAACCGTGCGTGCGGTTAGAAGTACAGCCAATCTCCTATCCCCGCAGGGTCAGTCTCTGAGCCCTGGGAAGAGCCCCACGCCGCCACCCAAGCAGCCCCAGCTGCCCCCCGGGAGTCTGTGTCCTCTCTGGGTGTGGCCCACTGTCCCACTCCGCACCCCCCCACCCCATGGCCCGCTCCCCTAGGCCTCCCCAGGGCACCGCTGGAGCGCCATCCCCTTCGCGGGTCAAGCACCGAGACCCCGAGGGAGCCCGGAGGAGCTGGCCTGGAGCCGTGAGGGGGACGGGACTGTGGTTCTCTGTTTCCCCGAAATTTCAGGGGCTCCTGTCTGGTTTGTTTCCTGGGCTCTGGCTGGGACAGGCGGAATCTGCAGCTTTAAGCAGGCTTTTAGTTTTGAATGAATCTTCTAACTAACAAGGCTGTTCGAGGAATTGATCCTGGACTCATTTTGGAGGTTGGAGGGTGAGGCTGCCGGCTGCCGGGCGGGTGGGTAATCGTACCCCCTGCAGCTCTGCTGTGAGCTTTGGGCGATGTCTCCTGCTGGCCCACGAGCGCCGGCAGAAGGTGGCTTCTGAGCCCAGCACGGCGACAGCAGAAGAAACCGCGCGGTGAGGTCGAGGCTTGAAGACCCAGGCCCCCAGCGCCGCCCTGCCCGGGCCAGCAGGACCTGCCAGGAAGGCTGTTCTTCTTAAAGAATTGCTGGAAATGGTTTATTATTCAAGGCAGGGCATTTAACATGTTCTGATAGGACAAGTTGTGAAGTAAATACGTCGTTGGCCTCATTTCAAAAAATAAACAGTTTAATTAAATCTATTTGTGGTTTGAGAAACTCTCTGTCTTGCTTTAATCTCCATTCTCGGGGCTACCTTAATTTCGCTTTAAACAGCATTAGCACCGTCATTTCAAGTCAGTTAATGGGATTCCCTGCCTGAAAAATCCAAGAGAATGTCTAATAAATAATCAGAGAGAGAAAACCAGAAGCAAGAGTAAATGTATGTTTAGGTTAGTAGCATTTCTAGTTACAAACCACACGAGTTGGACTATGTGATGGAAGACAGTCACATTCCTAATGACAATACAAAAGATGGAAATACCCAGGAATGAATTTAAAAAGTCTGCATGACATTAAAATTTTAAAAAGGAAATTACACCAGAGGATATATAAGAGCCCTTGCATTAATAGAAAGTCGTTTTTTATATTAACACATTTTAACTTTATATTTAAGAGGATAGTAAACACTTCCTACTAAATAAACAATGCATAGTATAATATTAGAACACTCTTAATATTACTAACAGTATATTTCTGTTTAATAGAGGAACAAACAACATAAATACATATAACAAGAAAGTGAGACATTTGGTTTTTACTAATTTTTCTTATTAGACTTGAATTTCCCTAAGATATGAACAAATGGTGAATTCGAGTAGCTCGTGTAACGCGCAAAGAGGTATTCCTAATTAATTATAATTTTACCCCAGACAGCCCTGCTTTTAGGAGTGAACCTGTTTCAATAAGATATTACCGGGTAGAAATAAGTAAATATTTTAAATAGAAGATTTGAAAACACGTGGCCTTTGTAACAGAGGTGAGGCCAGTGTCTGGGGTCACCCTAAAAGGACCACCCACATCAGGACACTGGAATTACCTTCAGCCACTAGGAGATGGGGCTTTGAGTAGTGACTTAATAACCATCCTCAAATGTGTGAAAAAGGCTTTCAGGGGTCCAGGTGACCAACCTTTTTTTTCCTTTTTTCTTTCTTCCTTCCTTCCTTCCTTTCTTTTTTTCTTTCTCTGTTTCTCTTTCTTTCTCTCTTTCCCTTTCTTTCTTTCTTTCTCTCTTCCTTCCTTCCTTCCTCCCTCCCTCCCTCCCTCCCTCCCTCCCTTCCTACTTTCCTTCCTTCCTCAGAAAAACTGGCTTTAAAATACAGTCCAGGTGACGTTAGCCTGCATCCAAGAGCACACAGGGACGCACTTCCTTCACCGAAGGGCTGGTGGAGGTGCTTCTGTGTTTCCTACCATTTCCCTTAAAAACAGAGGAAATAATACAGCTGACAGTAAGTGATTTACGAGATCCACCAAAGCAAAGATGTAGTCTGTTGGCAAAAACGCATCACTGAGAAGTTCATTTTAATAGAGAGACATATGTAATGCACATAAGTAGTGAGATTTAATTTTGAGCAGGCCCCTACTCAAAATAATGTCAACATTTAACAGAATGGTATCTTCTCATTAAACCATTTCCACTTAGTGGACCCTTTATTCCTGTGTTTACCTGCTCCTTCACCATCCATTCACTTCCACGCAGGGCTGAGTCTCCACATCAACAGATAAAACCAACAGGATCCTTTCTATACAGACCTCAGGAAAGAGGGGGAAGGAAGAGACGTGTGCTCACAAACTGCTGTTGATTAAGGGCTAGGATATTGCGGAGGGTTTTTTCTTGTGAAATAAAGTTCGGGTATTTTTGAATCCTTCTGAAGATTCCAGCAAGGGACAATGGACACGGATCTTCTTAAAGCCGATTTGATAAATACAAAGTTGCAAAATAGAAATGACAGCTGAGTTGAGGATCCTTGAAAAATGGAGGCTGTGGGTTGCCCGTGCGAGCAATGCTGATTATTGAAGCAAGAGCTGGTACTTCCTCAAACGCCGGTCGGCGGGAGGAACACCAGCTTCTCGCTCGAGCCTCAAGAGCAGCTGAGACACGTCGGGAGCCTCGACAGCTTTAGAAGAGCAGCGCCAACTCAGAGACAGGTTCTCCTTGTACGATATCCCTGACTTTGTTTCAGTTATCATTTGGGACTCAACAATCCGGGAACCAATTTGTCCTTTTGGCTACAAAGGATTAACCTCTGGCCGGGTGGTCCCTGGGCAGGGCTGGCCCACCGTGGACAGCCCCATGAGGAAATGTGAGCACTTGCCAGCCGGAATCACGGAAATGCCAGCATTTCTGCCTGCACGATATTATGTAAATAATCTGGTCCCGTCAGCAATCTGTCTCGCCAAAGGAGAGGAGTCGCGCACCTTCGCCAGAGCAGCAGGCCTCGCGTGTGCTCGGAGGCGGCTCATTGCAGAGGCTGCTGAGACGTTGCCACGAGGACCCCAAATTCACTCTAATTTCCTCCAAAGGCGAGTGACGGTCTCACCCCCTGGTAGGGCCGCAGGGAAGGTCAGGATCGGTCAGTGCTCTCCGGGCGAGTGGCCGAGGGGTCCAGGCTGCAAGGCCCAGGCCGGGCATGTTGCCTCAAACCTTAGGAAAATTTTGGGGACAATTATGGTGCCACTAATTTTATGGAGCGGATTAAGAACAAACCAAAAAGAGGAGCTAGAGAGGACCTCTGAAGGCAGGACAGGCGTCCTGCAGACCGAGCATCAGGCCTGCTGGTGAGGGCTCGCTCTCCAAGAGCCAGCTTCCTCAACGTCCAGGGTTTGCAGAGTGCGTCCTGGGACGCTGGAGCCCCAGTCTCCCTGGTTAGCGATTCCCTTCCGTGGAGGTTCTGCTTCAGCTGGTGGAGCAGGCCATGAGGCGTGAGGTCCAGGCCCGGGCTCTCAGCCTCTCATCCTTGCGGCCCCTCCCTCGCGGGCGCCCTCCCCGTGTGGGTGAGGAGGAAGCCCTGCTCCCAGCCAGGGGCTGCTGCTCTGCAGGCTCCGGATGGAGAGCAGCCTCTGGCTATTATGTTTTGAGACTCATGACACTGGGAGTGCGTTTTCTAAGGATGAAAGCGCAGGTCTGAACGGGGGCTGTTTTCTCAGGAGCTGTCACAATTAAAGCTCCACATCGCTTATCTGAAACCCTTGGGGCCAGATATAATTTAGGAACCAGATTTTAGAAAGGTGATGGTCTACGCGCCCCACGTATCACGTACCACAAACAACGGGATGGGGGAACCCACATCTGAGCCCATATCCAAGCGTCTCAACCTATGGGAAACAATACAGATGGATTCTCAGGCTGAGCAGGGCATGAAGACTGTTTTGCTGTATTTCCCAGGTTATGACTTTCCAGGTTATGCCAATAAACAAATTAAAAAACAAGTTCCCAATTTTAGAGGATTCGGGTTTATGTTATTGTGCATAAGAAATTGTAGATGTACATAATCGTGATGATCAATTCATTTTCCTTTTCAAACATTTTAGATTCACCTTATTGAGGTATGATTTTCTTACCTAAAATGCACCTTTGTTCAGTGGACATTTCCGTGAGTTCTGACAAACGTATACACCATGTAATACCACTACAATCGAGATCAGGAATGTTTCCTTCTCTCCAAAAAGTTCCTTCCTGTGCCCCTTGCACAAAATCCACCCGGGCCCAGCAACCACTGATCCATTTTCTGTCACTGGAGAGAGAGTTACCTTCTTCAGAAATTATGTAAATGTTGTCACCCCTTTGTGTGCGTTTGTGTCTGGTGTTCCTGAGCCTGTCTTATGTCGTTTCTGTTACTGAATAACAGAATAATAGAACAATAATAATAATAGTCCATTGTGTGCAGACTCCAGGATTCTTATTCTGGCCATTTTCTTGATGGACGTTGGAGTGTAAAAAGGGTTGCTCTTTTCATTTTATTAACGGTGTTTCTCAAAGAACAGAGTTTAAAAATTTCGATAAAGTGCAATGTTTTTCTTTTTCATTTATGAACAGTGCTTTTGGTGTCTTCTCTAAGAAATCCTCACTTGCTCCAAGTCTCAAAAATGTCCTCATGTGCTCCTAGAAGTGTCATAACTTTAGCTTTTGTGTTTGTGATCCAGTTTTAGGTTAATTTTGGTATCGTGTGCGTCAAGGTTTATTTTGTCTCATATGGATGTCCAGTTGATCCCAGCACTATCCACTGAAAAGACTATTCTTTTCCCATTGAATTAGCACCTTTGTCTAAATCGATGACCACGTAAATGTGGGTTCTCTGTTCTGCGCCATTTATTTACGTGTCTGTCCTCATGCCAACAGAACTGTCTTCATTTCTGTAGCTTCATGGTAAGTCTTGAATCAAGCAGTGTAAGTACCCGAACTTTGTTCTTTTTCAAAACTCTTCTATGTATTTTACATTTCCATATATATTTTAGAATCAACCTGTTAATTTCTAAAAAAGAATTCAAACAAAAAAAGCCTTCTGAGATTAGATTGGGGTTGAATGAAGTCTATGCATCAATTGAGGAGAACTGACACTTTAGTATCTCTGAACCTTTCAACCTACAAACATGGCGTATCTCCCCATTTACTTAGGTCTTCTTTAATTTTAATCCTCCATGTTTTGTAGGTTTCTTGTACATCTTTTGTTACATTTATTCCTACACATTTAAATTTTCATGCTGTTGTAAACGGGAATGGTTTAAAATTTTATTTTCCCATCTTTAGTTACATTTATTCCTACACATTTTAATTTTCACGTTACTGTAAATGGAAATGATTTAAAATTTTATTTTTCTAGTGTTCATTTCTGATATATAGCCATATAGTTGATTTCGGAATATTAACTTGTATTCCATGACCTTGTTAAATTCACTTATTCAGTGACATTTTTTGTAGATTGCTTAGGCTTTCCTACGTAGATGATCACGCTGCCTGAAAGCAAAGGCAGTTCTACTTCTTCCTTTCCAATCTGTATGACCTTCATTTCTTTTCCTTATTTTATTGTACAGACAGCTCTTTCGTTCATGTTGAACAGAAGGGGTGAGAGTGGCCACTCCTGCCTTGTTCCAAGACTCAGGGAGCAAGTGTTCAGTCTGTCAGCACTAAATACGATGTTAGCTGTGAACTCTTCCCAGATGCACTTTATCAGATTTAGGAAGTTCCCTTTATTTTTAGTGTGTGGAGAGTTTTTATCCTAAAAAGGATGTTCCATTTTGTCAAATACCTTTTCTGAATTCCTTGACCTCATCACGCAAAACTGGAAACGACCTCAACTTACAACACTAGGGTGTCACTGGTCAGGTGAATGGCAAAGTAAATACTTCACATTAATAACATATAGGGAGAGTTTTCAGTGGTGCCGAGTGTGCAGGAGGGTCAGAGCGCTGGGGATGGGGCTGAGTGCTACGGAGATGGTGAGATGCTGGGGATGTGTTGTGAAGTCCTGAGGGGCTGCTTCCCCTTGTCACACTCTGTGTACAACTCTCTTGTTTCAAACATCCTACGGTGAGCGTTTGGCTTCCACGAGGAAACGTCCAGTAAGCTGGCAGGGCAGCACCTCAGCGAGTGCCTGCGCACGTGTTCCCTGCCTGCTCTCCTGCGGGAACCTCGGGCTTCCTGTGGACCTTTGCCGTCTTAGCCACGGTGTCCAGAATAGCACACAGCACAGAGAAGGTGCTCGATAAATGTCAGCTGAAGGAATACATGAATGAATGGCTGGATGGAGGTGAAGGCCGCGTGATGCTGCTGGGGACCAGCTGGGCCTGGAGTCCTGGCCCCGTACCAGTTGGCATGTGAAGCTGGACAGCTTTTTAATCTTGAAGGCTTGGTTTTCTTATCTATAAAACAGGGATACACACCTCTTAAGACTGCTGTGAGGCCCAGAAATAAGAACTGCAAAGCACCTCGCACACATCCGGTGCTTGCGAAGCGATAGAATCACTAAGCTGGTTAATGAGGAGCAGCCAGAGAGTTCAGAGGGAAAGAAGCCTCACTGGCTCGGATGAATTTGAGGCCGGGGAGTAAAATTCCCATTACCTTGCTAATGGCAAAAAATACCTCTGGCTAAAGAACCGAGTCCAGCCCCTCAAAAAGAGGACAGAGCCCTAGATTCCTTGCACTGTGCGTCCAGCCAGCCTGTCTGCCTACAGAAAATTAGCTTGAGTGAGTCAGTTAACTTAGTGTTTTTACATACAACAGAATAAGGTTGACCCACCCTGCAGGAGTATTGAAGATCGATTATTCAATGATTGAAGCACATCGTGCAGCTACAAAGTACCATCTATCTATCCATCCATCTGTCTCTCTGTCCATCTGAAGAAGAAGAACTCTTTTTTTTTTAATTTTTATAAATTTATATATTTAATTTAGTTTTGGCTGTGTTGGGTCTTTGTAGTTGTGGCTCGCAGGCTCTAGAGCGCAGGCTCAGTGGCCATGGCTCACGGGCTCAGTTGCTCCGCGGCATGTGGGATCTTCCCGGACCAGGGCACGAACCTGTGTCCCCTGCATCGGCAGGCGGACTCAGCCACTGCGCCACCAGGGAAGCCCCTGAGGGAGGATAACTTTTAAGCCTGTGGAGGAGGAATCCCAGCTGTAAACCTCTCAACCATCGGCTAATCCGAATCCATAGATAAATTGGTTACTATCTTAAACGAAGTAAACATGTGATACACTTAGTGGCTAACATACTGTCCTTTTTTAAAAAAAAGCTTACAGCATATTGCTGTTTAATCAAAGAATTGGGTCAGCCTCCCTCCTGGGAGCCCAGAGGGTGTCTGGCTGAGCGGGCCGGGTCGCAGTGGGCTGGCTCCCCTGAGGAGCCCCTGCCGCAGCCCGGGCTGCCTCCACCTACCCTCCGCCGCCCTCGAACACTGAGGGGCTAAGCCAGGCCGCTCCTGGGCCAGGAAAGCAGCCTTTGCAGAACGTCTTCTTTCTCCTCCTCTTGCTTCTTCTTACTACGATTGCAAAGGTAACAGACATGGAACAGGGTTCCAAAGGTAAGAAGGGAGTCAAGCAAAAATGATTTTAGGAACGTGGCTTCTAACACAGGTGGTCAATGTTCCACATCTCTGAAAGTTGGAAAGCCCTGGCCCCGGGCATGGTGATGGCTTCGGCGTGTCATCGATTCCTGTGATACATACTCACGGAGTGTTTCTCTGTGACAGGCTCTGCCCAGGCGGTGGGGGAGGGGAGGCAGTCAACAGGCAGAGGGGAAAGGAGAGCCTGGCTTCCATGGTGAGATGGGTGATGTGAGGGGGATGCATGGGGTGCGCTGGGGGCGCTCAGAGGGGTCTGATGGAGGAAGGGGCATTGGACAAGCCTGAGCAGAAGAGGCCAGTCAAGTCACCTCTGGGGCACAGAGACGAACACGGTTGCCATGGCCTTGACACGGCCGCGGGCCCACGAGGCAGAGCGAAATCAGGGGTGTGCGGCCACCCGCTGGGTTCGAGGTGGCTCTGCCCTCAGGGGTGTGCGGCGGTCGGGCACATGGCTGAACCAGGAGACAGCGATCACGGTGAGCACGGCCCCAGTGGGCTGCGTGCACAAAGAGGCGCGGTCTGAGGGCCTGGAGGGGAGGGGCCACGGGTCCCGGGGCAAAGGCTGGTTGACTTTAAGGAGTGGGTTAGCAGCAAAGGGAGTGGAGACATGGGAGAAAATGGTGGATGATGGAACCACCCAGAGGGGGTGGCCAGACGGAGGAGGCCCAGCTGCTGGGGGGCCTCAGACTGCAAATGTTCCCCTGTGAAGGGTAAGGGCATCCCTGGGCAGGGAGGACCCGCTGGCGGCTGGGAGAGGGGGGAAGGGGCGCCATCTTGGAGCGAGGGGGCACATGTGCAGAGGCCAGGAGCTCCGGTGCTCAGCGCAGACACCCCCTGGGACCTGAGCTAGGGCCGTGGGGCTGGAGTTTCTCTAGTTAATTTTCTCTAATTTAGGTGCAGTCTCAGAGTGAGTGTGTGTGTGTGTGTGTGTGTGTGTGCGCGCGTGTGCGTGCGCGCCAGCTCTTGTGTACCTATGTGCCGGTGTGCACGTGGGCAGTGGTGTTTCTGGGCCACAGAGGGCTGGGGAGGGAGTAAGAAAACAGCTCGAGGGGAGGGGAGGGGAGGAGGCGAAGCCATTTCCTAGGAAACAGGTCCCAGGCATCAGTGAGGCCCTTGCATTTGGCTTCTGCTAAGGGCATCCCTGGCATGTGCTGCTTTTGTAAAAAAGTAAAACAAGAGATGCTGTGTCAGTCAGCTCATGCTGCCGTAACAGACTGGGCAACCTAAACAACAGAGGTTTATTTCTTACAGTTCTGGAGGCTAGAATCGGGGATGCTGTTCCAAAGGGTTCTGTGTTTGGTTTGTGGACTGCCACCTTCTTGCTGTGTGTTCCCATGACCTCTTCTCTGTCCTCTGTTCAGGGTGGGAGGCTGTGGGTGAGGGACAGCAGGTGCTCTGTGGTCTTTCCTTATAGAGAGGCCAACACTGTTGGAAGAGGGCCCCACCCTTAAGACCCCATTTATCCTGAATTAGCCCCCAGGAGGCCCCGTCCCCACAGGCAGCCACACTAGGGGTTGGGCTTCAATCTACGAATTCTGGGGACACATTCAGTCCACAGCCGACAGCTGCTGCATGGACGGGACAGTGGTTTTAAGTGAAATGGGTTCAAGTTGTCAGGCTGAGCGGTCGCTGTAGGCAGGAGGGGATGCCTTCCCTACAGGGCCCGCAGCCCAGGGCCTGCGCCCCAGGCCCTGACAGGTGGTGGTGTCGCCTGCCCTAAGGGAGCAGCGCGCACATCTCTCGTCTCCCCTTGGACACTGTCCAAACCGGTGCCGTGGAAAGGCGGCCGCGCGGCCGAGATGCGCCTTCAGAGCCTTGAGAACCGTCCTGGATACGCGGTCACCGTCACCTGCAAAGACCGGGTGGACAGAACCTAGTGCCACCGTTAGTGTTGGCGGCTACTTGTCATTTTTCACTGCACTGTCCGCGCGTCTCCCGTCACCAGTGGCCATTTCATTTCCGCGGACGGCCTGGCGCGGAGGGTGGGCTGGGGAGACCCCACCGACCCCAGCGCGCCTGCTGCCTTCAGCCGTCCGGTCCGGCGGCCCGGCCTCGCCGCCCTCCTCTCCGTGGGTCCGGCGCAGTCCGCACAGAGCCACGCGCTCCCACCGCAACCCCTGCCCGGGAGCAAGGGGGTCGCGCCCGGTCGAGCCCGGAGCAGCGCGCGGCCCCTTTAAGAAGCGCCGTCGAAGCAGGGCCATGACGTCATGGGGTGCGGGAGGAGTCAGTGCGCCGCCGCGGCGTGGGGTAAGGCGGGGCGGTCGCTGACTGACAGGAGCGTGGCTGCGAGCGCCGAGGCCTTCGCAGGAGCGCCCCGCGCAGGCCCCACCCCTCAGGCCCTGCCTCGATTCCACACCCCGCCCCTCCCACACCCTCTCCGCCTTCCCCGCAGTCCCCGCCCCTGCAGTCTCACCCCGCCCACATGCCCCTCCCCTCCCCAAGTCCCCGCCCCGCCCCGCCCCTCACATCCCTGTTCCGCCCCCTCAGGCCCCGCCCTGCCTCTCGTATCCCCGTCCCACCTCCCTCAGGCCCCGCCCCCGAAGCCTGCCACGCCCCCTGGCGGTCCCGCCCCACCCCCGCGCTCGCCCCGCCCCCGGCCCGGGCGGGCCTCGTCTCAGCTATCGGCAGCGGCGGCGCTGCGGGAGCTCCGGCGGCCGCGATCCTAATGGCTGCGCGCGGGCCGCGCTGAGCGCGGGCGGAGAGCGACGGGCGTGGGGCTGCGGAGAGCGAGAGCGAGCGCGGCCGGACCCTGGCCAGGCCCCGCCCGACCGGCCGAGCCCGCGATGCGCCCCGGGGTCTCCCCCCGGCGCAGCTGACGCCGCGGCCCGCGGAGACCCCGGCCGGTCGGCCCCGAAGAGCGGCCACCCCGGCCCAGGCCGCGATGGCGGGGAAGGCAGCCGCCCCGGGCACCGCGGTGCTGCTGGTCACGGCCAACGTGGGCTCGCTCTTCGACGACGTAAGTGCGGCGCCGGACGCGGCACCCTGGACCCCGGACCCTGAGCCCCGGGACCCCGGACCCCTGTCCTGAAGCCCGAAATCCCGGGACCCAGACACTGACCCCAGAGCCCCGGGACCCCGGAGTCGGGCCTGAAGCCTGGGACCCTGGGACCCTGGGACCCAGACACTGAGTCCTGAGCCCTGGGACCCTGGAACCGAGACACTGAAACTTGAGCCCTGGACCCAGGACCCCAGCCCTGAACCCTGGCCCTGGGCGCTGGAATCCTGGTCTCCTGGTCCAGCCTTCACACTCCATAGGTTGAACCCGGAGCCCAGTCCCTGAACCCAGGTCCCTAAACACCAGTCCTAATCCCTGTCCAAGGTCCCCAAATCCTGGCCCCCGAGCCCTAGTCCGAGGGCCCCATACCCTGAACCTGGTCCCAACCCTGGTACAGAATTTTGTCCCCAGAAGCTCAGCCCTGAATCCTGGTCCCCAAACCGTAGCCCGTGTCTCCCGAGCGCCAGCCCCTGACTTCTGGCCTGTGACTCCCGACCCGGCCCTCCGTGGCCCTCGCCCCTGCCCGTCTGCTTGCTTTGTCTGCAGAGCTGTCTGTGGCTGCTCGGAGGTGTAGGCACCCTCGTTTTACCTTGTAACTTAGTAGCTCTCTAGTTCTCTAACAAGGGGTTTCTGTTGAAAGCCCTGGAGGACTTTATGTTTCTTGTCTGTTAAAGAGGAAGATGCAAGAAGCTTTTCAAGGCCAGAGAAAAGGATGCTGACTGCCCAAGGCCTTTACCTTCTGAGACCTCCCACCCAGGCACCCGAGGCCTTTGGGAGAAGAGTCTGCCAAGGCCCGGCGCTCCCCCGGCTCCCGAGGCAGGCGGAGGCTGACCCAGTTCGGCGTTGCAGCCACGGTGCCACCCCGCTGTTGGTACTTATACTGCCAACCCAAATAAAGCAGAATGTGGCTGCAAGTGGCGTGCTTGTTTAAGAAAAAAAGGGTGATGGCCCAGATGGAGCCTGAGGCGGCCTCGCACTGCCCGCCCCCTCCTCCCCCAGCTCCTCCCGCGGTGAGGGTGCGGCCACTGACCACGCAGACCACTGGTGCAAACATGACTTGCATCCCTGCCTCTTCCGAGCCTCCCTTTGCTGGCAGCGAGCATGGGTGGGATGTTTCTGTAGGCTAAGTTCATGTACAGGCGAGGTGTGATTTTATTAATCAAAGGTAGGCGCTGTTTTTGTGTTTTTCTTATTTTAACTTCCAAGCGCCATGTATTATGCTTCCCTGCTGGAGATGAACTGCGGGCCCTCTGACTTGGGCACAGACGGGACAACTTTATCTAGTTTCGCGATTGATCATTTTCTACAAAAGTGCCCGGTATGGGCGTGCGTCTGTATATTTAGCATTCTATTCTCGGCTTTGCAGTAACATCCACGCTAACATGGTTTTACTCAGATGATTCAGATCCGTTAGCTGTGGCTTCAAAGCCTCAGAAATGTCAGGAAAATTAAGCACGGTGGGGGCATTTCAGTCTCAAAGGGAGAAGAATTTTGCTGTGCAAACATTCTTTCCAGTAATCTTTGATTCCAAGTTAGAGCATTTTTGTTGTGTTCCGACTGTATACACACACTTCTCTCTGTGGACATTAAAGTGGATCCCTTAATTTACTTTTGTTTAGCAACAGGTTCTCTCTGAGTCTTCGTTTTTCTTAAAGGCTGTATGGAGTTTTGCATCTTGTTTGTATCGGGAAGGAACCTTTGTTTTGGTAAGCAGTGCGTGGGTTAATTCTGCAAGGTGGCTTCTGACTTAAGGGCCAGTAGAGACATATCTGTCCTCACCCACAGCTTTCTTAATGTGTGCAGCTTGGTCTGGGGCCGCTCTTCCCCAGTGGCCTGGAAAAGCAGGGGTGGGTGCTAACCAGTCCCCTGTAGCATGGCCGGTGAGAGCAGCCGATTCTCGAGTGAAGGACATTTTAGCTCCTTGGTTTATAGTAGGTTTCAGAAGAGCTGCTTGGTGACTCTGTCTTTGTATGGCATGTGCCCCTGTTGACCCACTGTGAAGACGGTGGCCCGGCCTGGGCAGGGATTTGTTCTTGCCCAGTTTCATCGTCTGGAAACCAAGCTCCACTGTGTGGCCAGGCCTCACAGTGTGTGGCATCAGCCTCTTCCTGGAGGGTGCGGGCCGAGGAGGAGGGGTCTGAGTTAGAAACGGGCCCTGCTGGGAAGGGCGGGCACTGTTGCCTTTCGTGCTCAAGTGACGGGTGATGCGTATCTGCTTCCGTAGTTTCGTGGTCTCCCCTCACTACCTCTTCTCCAACCAGAGGCGATCCCGTTAACGCTCTGGATGTGGACTTTCACCATGGTTTGGCCCTGACGTCCTGAGACCCCCAGGGCGTCTCGTCTGGCGGGCAGCTCTTTCCTCGTCTGCCCGCCCGGCTTGCTTGGGTCTGGGACAGTGCGGCTACCTTAGTCCCCACACAGGGCCCTCGGGTCGCTCCTCACCCTGTGATGTGACACACGAGGGGGTGGTCACCGTCCAGAGTACATTGGTTCTCAAACTTTTACCCCTTACACCCTTAGAAATTTTGGAGAGCCCCACAGAGTCCTTGGTCTCGTCGGTCATAACCACCAGTGTCTGCCAGGTCAGTGGGTGGACCCTGAGGCAAGGGGAAACTGAGACAGTTTCAGTAGCTCTCAGAAGGGTGATGTCATCGCATGTCACAGCCCCGGAAAGCTCCACCGTTCGTGCTTGAGACGGCGGGATGGAAAGCGAGCCACGGTGCTGCACTGTTGAGGGCATAGCCGTGACCTGCCGAAGCCCTGACCTCCAGGGCCCCTGTCTGAGCTGGGGCCCGTCCTGAGCCTGCGGGGAGGGGCCTGGCCTGGCTGGGCTGCCTGGGCCTGTTCCAGGGGGCCCCCAGAGAGCCCGGAGCTCTTCCCGGCAGTCCCCAGTCGGGCTGTGCTGCCACCCCCCACCCCGTCGCTGGCAAGGGGTGGCTAGGCTTGCATACCTAATTGCTTTGCTCGAGATGGCTGGATTTTTGACAAGGGAGGTTTCTAGCTTTTGGTTCTTTACGTGGTTTTGTTGTCGTTGTTGTTTTGCTAGAAGTGAACTGAGAAGGTGGATTCTTGCAGGCTGTCGTTTCAGAACTCAGTCCCACCCTTACATGGTAAGACTGTTTCTTGGGAAAGAGACGTAGCCAAGCGGTAGGATTCTGAGAGCACAGCTCGCTCTTGGGTGTCTGCCTGGAGGGCCGTTGTCCTGCTGCGTATTCGGAGCTGAACGTCAGTTTGGAGCTGGTTCCCTTTTTGCCGGGCCAGCTCCTGAGCAGCCCCTCTTTCCGCCTGGACCTGGGGACGGCAGCTCGCTGCGCATGTGGCTCTGTGTCGGGGGTCCGCGAGCCCCTCCCCTGGGCTGGGCACCTCGGGCACTTGTCCTCTGTCTCCCCCGCCCCAGCCCCGTGTGTGTGTAGGGCCTCCGCCGTCCATCCCGGGGTGCGGGGGGCCCGCTGGGGCCTCATCGGGGCCAGCCTCGGGTCCGGGCCTTCTCACTTGCTCTAATGGTGTGGATCCCTCCACTTCTTTGAGGAATTTCGTTTGGTGACGGCTTCACTGAGGCGTCACTCGCACGCACGGACTTCACCGTGTAAAGCGTACGACTCAGTGGTTTTTAGTGTGTGCTCAGAGCTGTGCTACTGTCACCGCAGTCAGTTGTAGAATTTGTTTTGTACCTGAAAAAGGAACTCCGTATGCCATAGCCGCGCCCCCCCGCCCAATTCCCTCCATCTCCCCTGAAACCCCCACAGCCCCTGATGACACCCGTCTGCTTCCTGTCTCTGTGCGTCTGCCTGTCCTGGATGTTTCACGTAAGCGGGGTCATGCACGCGGGCTCTGCATCTGGTACCGTGTTTTCAGAGCTCAGCACGTCACTCCTGTTGGTGGCTGAGCACCGTCCCACTGTACGGCTGTGCCCTGCTGTGTATCCAGCGCCAGGTGATGGGTATTTGGGCAGCCTGCACCTCTGGGCTGCTGTGGACGTTTACTTACAAGTCTTCGTGTGGACGTGTTTTGCTTCTCCTGGGCACATTCCTGGGGTGGGGACTGCTGGGTCTGCGGTGACTCGTGTTTAACCTCTTGAGGAGCTGCCCACTGTTTCCCCGTGTCGGCCCCGTCCTGCGTTCCCACCAGCGGCGCACGAGGGTTCCGATTCCTCCACGTGCTCCGGTGCCAGGTGTTAGCTGTCTTTTCTCGAAGACTTGCATTGGGCCCCCCACCTCCCGGCCTCCTGGGGAGTTAGTTTCTCTAGTCTCAGGTCTTTCACTAGCATCTCTTATGTGGATGCCCAGGACACAGGGAGGAGACCCAGACCCAGTGAGGACCGCCTCCCTCCTCCTGCCTTTGCCTGGGAAGGTCCAGCGCTTTCGGCCAGTGCCGTGAAGCAGGGGCCGGTTCTCGTCAAAGACATTGGGTTTTCCAAATTTCGAATTTTGGAGGCGGTTCCTCTGCTGTCCATGCAGCCCCTGAAGCCCCCAGGGGCTCTGCTGTGCTGGGGCAGGGGTGGGGCTGAGCGGGCCAGGCCTCTTCGCAGGCCCCTTTCTGGGCTCTCCCGGCCCCTGTCCCGTGGGGATGGCCGCGGGGGCATGGCCGCGGGGAGGTGTCTCCACATTCTTCTGGCATTACTGCCTCTGACCTGAGATCTCAGTGTCCTTTCTCTGTGGGAACTTGGTCTGTTTGCCCCAGCTGGGGCCTCTCCGTAGATGGGGGCCTGCCCGTCCCGTCCCCAGGGTGGCGGGGTCGGAGGAGTCGGTGGGCTCACACCGGTGGTGTCTCAGAACTGCTTCCTCCACGCTGGGAGGCTGCGCCTGCGCCCCGCACGCCTCCGCCCAGCCCCCACCCAGCCCCGACGAGCTCCTGTCAGGCCTGCCTTGGACGCGGCTGGAATTTAAACCGACGTGCGGTCACCCGTCTGGGGCCATGCCTGCCTCGTGGTCCCTCCTGCCCTCGTCCCCTATCTCTGCCGGCCCTGGTTCGGCCGCGAGAGCGCACTTTCATCTGCAGCGCTTCCCGCTTTTACTGGCTCTGGAGATGCTGAGGGAGGGTTTAGGTTACTGGTGGGGGAGGTACTTCTTAGGTTTGAAGTCTTAAATGCTTTGCGTGTCCTGAGTCCAGAGGAGTGAGCACTGCCGGGGGACCTGCTGGACAGCCCTGGAGGATGCTGACACGGGGCGCGTTCACGTCCACTGCCTCTCAGCCTGCGCCACTCCGCGAGCTCACGCTCTGGGCCCACGTCGTGAACTCCGTCAGCACGTGGACTGCGTGCCCTTCTGGGAGTGAGCGGGCAGGGGAGGAGGGGCCGGCGCTGCTGCTCTGGGGTTGTCTCTGGTGGGAGTCTCTTTCTGGGGAGAGAGGCCCCTGCTGGGGGTGATGCCATGTGTGTCGGGTCTGATTCGGAAGTTACAGGACTCGGACCAGGCCTGCCTGCCCGCAGCTTGCCCTTGTTTAAAGAGCCCCCTGTTTGACCCGAAGGGAGGGATGCGGAAGCCGGGGAGGCTGCCCGGGGGAGGGGGCAGGGCTTGCTAAGGGACTAGGGTGGGGTGCCTCCTTAAATGTTGACCTCCTCAGTGTTTGCCCCGGCGGGCGGGCGGGCGGGAGCATCTCCTGTTGGGAGGTGAGCTTGGTCCAGGAATGGGGTCCAGTAGGTGGGGGTCAGCACAGGGCCAGGAGGCTAGTCAGAAAGGCAACGAAGGGTCTGAGCGGAGTCTCGGTCACCTGTCTGTTGTCACTTCTCGGGATGCGGCCCTGCTCTCCCTGTGTTTATACGGGGGGGGGGGGGAGGGGGACCCTTGTGATGTGAGTGAGCTGAAGGAGGATGATCGTGGGCCCGGGGAGGAGAGGAGTGGAGAGAATGTGGCGAGTGGCCCAGGTGGACACGGACGTGACTTTCGGGTTCTCTCTTTTGTTGCTGCTTCGGGTAATCGGGGCACACGGGACTCTCCTGTCTGAGCCTGAGAAGTGTCCAGACGTGAGCTCCTCTGCAGGCTGGGGCTGGGCAGGTCCACTCCCAGCGTGGCTCTGAGCTCGTCGGAGAGCTCATCCTGACGAAGGTACCGCCGAGAATGCCGTCAGGTCTCGTCTCTGGTGGTGAGCGAGGGTGAAGCAGCAGCTCGTCTGGGATGTCTGGAGTGTGGGACCAGCACAGGGCCACCACCCAGCCGTGTGACTCCAGAGTTGGAGCGGCGGGGTAGCCTGTGGGAGCCCCGTCCCTGTGCGTCTGGGGAAGGCCGGGCACACGTGGGCCTCTGTTTGGGAGCATCCAGGCCCTTGTTTAGTCATGGTCCCTGCGTCTGCTTGGCCTCTGGTGATTAGACCTGTTTTCTAAAACTTAAATTTTGAGTTTACAAGGTTTGTTTTGGGAGATGGATGTGGCCCTGGGACAGGGCATCCCCTTGGATCTGCTGCACTGCGGGGGGCGGGGAACAGTGTGGAGGGCTCACGGCTCCGTCGTGGGAGGAGGTGAGCAGGGTGAGTGAGGTCTGTGGAGGCATGGCGTGCGCCATGCACACCTGAGCTGAGATGCCCCGGGAGGCGGCTCAGCCTGCACAGCTGTCGGCATCTGAGGATCTGGGGCAGGTCAGGGAGGGACCAGCCTTGTGCCACGGCTGGTCTTGGTGCTCTCACACAGCAGGGAGTTCCCCGGCTGACGGTGTGCCTTGACCATCAGGGAAGCACGCTGGTGCCGACCAGGCTCAAGGAGTTCTGGGTTTCCCTTGAGTAAGAATAAGCCAACTCCATTTCTGGAAGCATGGCTGTGGGGTCATGATGGGTCATCGTGACCTTAGGCCCTTTTTTTCCTGGTCCTTTGCTGAGCAGAACGCCCCGAGCTCTGGCCCCGTCTGAACTACCCAGGACACCTCTTGGGTCTCCGGCACTGCAGCACCCACGCTGAGTCTTCCTCCCTCTTCGTGCACATCCTGGCCCGGTCACTCATGTCGTGCTGGCCTTCCCGGCTCGTCCGACCTGCGAGCACGGGAGCTGGTGTCTGGAGCCGCATCCTGGAGGTCGGGGGCTCCCGTGTCCCCCCTCGGCAGAGTCTGGCCACAGCCCTGCTTTCAAGACAGCCCTCAGACAGCCTCCTTTTCTGCCCCACCTCTCGGGGCCTCTGAATGATGAGCAGTTATTCTAGGAACTGAAAGGGCTGTGAAAGCAGAAGGCCCGGCTTGGGCCTGGGTCTCGGTGGAGGGCAGCTCCACCTTTAGTGCCTGTCCAAGGCGGCGCACTTCAGGGTCTGCGGGGACGAGCGGGGACGCAGAACAGCTCCACCTCTGTGTACACGTGACGGGGCACGTGATTCACCTTTTTATGGCCATTTGCACGTCAGGGAGTGTGGAGTGACAGCGGCACACTGGCCGCAGCGGGGCAAGGAGGGAATGGATGCCCTGGCGGTCGTGAGGCACCTGTGCTGGAGGGGCCCCGTCCTCTCCTTCCCCACAGGGCCTCCGTGGGCGGCAGTCTTGTCCTCACCTGTGTCCAGGGCTGAGCTGCGCTCGGGCTGCTCCCCGCCTGCGGTCCTGACGTGTGGCTCCTGCCCTCACCTCCCGCGAGCACCTGCAGCTGTCCCGGTCCCCGCTGCCCGGACGGAACACGCGTCTCCGTGCTTTGGCCTAAACCCCTCTTTTCCCAGTAGCCCCCCAGCCCCCGGGAAGGCAGGATCGCACCTCCCTCCCGGCGCGGGTCACCGTGCCCAGCTCTGCCGCCTTGTCCGCCCCACATCCCTTCCCCACCTCCAGTAATTACAAGCTTTGGGCTTTTGTCATGTTTCATTACATTCGGTTGTGCTGGCCTCTGACCAGCAGTGCAGGGGCGGGATTTGGGGCTCTGCCCTGATGAGCGCAAGGGGCAGAGCGGACGTGGCTGTAGGGAACCAGAGTTGCTGCCAGCCTGCTGGTTGCTGGACCCCCCTGTCAGAGCTGGGCGGGGACTGAGTTGGGAAAGGCGCGTGTCCCACTGGCCTGGCACCTCGCGGGCACCGGGGGACCAGTGTTAGAGCCGCTCTCGGAGGTGGATGCCTGGGCTCCGGCTGCTTTTTCCTTCTCGCTGGGACAGTCTGGTGGAGGCACGATTTGCATCTCGCACGGTTCACCCAGCGTAAGAGTACGGTTCGATGGTCTTCAGAAAATGTTTGCCATCGCTCAGCTGTCACCACGGTCCAGCTTGAAACGCTGCCCTCCTGGCCTTTCTCAGAGCTCAGCCCCAGCCCCTGGGCGGCTCTCCCCTCCACCTGCCCTCACCGCGGATCCCGCAGCACCGACAGTCCGTGGCCCTCGTGGTGCTTCTCCTGCTGAGCGCTCGTGGGTGGAGGCACCGGCAGCGGACTCGGGGCTGTTCCCGGCTGGGCTGCTGCGCGCGGCAGGGTGCAGCCTCTGGGTGCCAGGCCTGGTCGTGTGGCGGGTGAACGTTTACCCTTTCTGGGCACCGCTCACCTGCTGTCAGAGCGGCGGCTCCACTTCCCGCCTCTGGCTGCGTGGGCTCCAGCTAAGTGTGCTCCAGCCCCTCCACGCGGGGCCACTCGTGCTGACGTCCCTTTGATGGTGGGTGTGGGCGGAATGTCCTTGTGGCCTCTGCTTCTGAACAGTAGGCCTCCCACTCAGATGGACGGTTTGCCATATTTGTGACAGTTTTTGGCAAACTGTTGACTGGGTTGACAGGGGTGGCTCCTTGGGGCTGTCACCCTTCTCACTTCCGGGGGGGGACAGAGGGTGCCAGAATCCCCCCCAAGAGGCCTGCTTTGCCCCGACAGAAGGGGGCTGTGGTCACGGCGCACCTCTGAGCACAGTTCTGCGGGGGAGGCGGGGCGAGGACGGGGCCGCTGTACAGCGGAGCCCGGTGTGGATGGTGGGACGGCATGTCTCCCTGCAGGGCTGGCGTGCTGGCCGAGTCCCACGCCCTCCCTGGAGGGTGCTGACTAGTCTGTTCGAGGGGGCAGTGGTGGCGAGGGCTCCCTGGAAGGGACTCGGGTGTCCTCCCCGCCCACTGTCCCCGGACATGGGGGACACCACCCCAGGTTAGGGGCAGAGCGTGCCTCTCCCAGGGGAATTCTTTTCTCCCAGCCCCTGAGGTGTGATGGCCCATCTGGGGGGCTGTCCTCCACCCCCTCCCCTTTGCCTTTCTCCCCCGGCTGAGTGGCTGTTAAGCCCAGTACAGGTCTCAGAATGTCTCCGATAGGCCTGCTGGTGCATCGCCCGCCACCTGCCCGGCTGCCATCCCTCGGGGCCCTCACCTGGGCAGCGGGGATGCTCTCAGGTGGAGCATCTCCGTGCAGCTGCCCAAGGTCGCCTGCCTGTGGGACAGAAGCCCAGCCCTGCAGGTGCGTCACCTCCTGGCAGGCACGCGGCTGTCCTGGTCTGGGCTCGAGGCCCAGTGAGGAAGTGCCCCTGCAGGACGGTGGGGTGGGTGTCAGACGCCAGTGTTTCCAGAGACTTCGTGGTAGAAGAGCGAGAGGTGCCACTTTGGCCTGTTCCTCCTTTAGGGAAAACCTTGTGTGACCGCAGAGGTGACAGGTCTTCAGGCTCTGAGAGGCCTGTTCCCAGCCTGGCCCGGCCTCCTGCCGTCTGTGTCACACCTGGCGGTCGTTTCTTTGCAGCTGGACTTCATGGAGGCCTTTGGGGGTGCAGCCCCCCTGCTGGGGCCTGGCCGTCCTTCGGGGGCAGGGGTGCGTGTGCTCAGGGCCCAGCTGCAGGGGGCCGCACTGGGGTCCACTTGGACCAGTGTCTTGGTTAGCTACACTGCCCGTTAGTCCTGGGGTCCTGAGGATGAGTTGGGGGCAGCTGCCCCGACCCCAGCACGGACCCAAGCTCCGAGCACCCTACCGTGCCTACGTGGGCTTTGGGGCGGCGGTCAGTGGTAGGCTGTTGAGTAGAGAGTTGGGTGGGGGGAGCTCTGGCCACGTGGGTGAGCCTGTGTGTGTGAAACAGACCTGGGTCGAGTGCTCAGTGCTCTGAAAACCATCACGAGGCTCCCTCAGCAGCATCCTGGGAGCCGTTGCACGGAGAGGCCGCTGCGAAGGCTTAGGAGCAGGCAGACCCACCTGTCCCAGCCGCCTGACGGTGTCCCGGGTGCTCTCAAGTCCTGCGCCTACTCTGGCTCCAGGGCTTCGTTGGGGTGTCCTGTGGGGCACTTACTTTGTCCAGTTCAGGGCAGAGCGCGCTCCATGTTCGATATATTCTAATTTGGGGTGATGTGGGCTTTACTTTCAGTTGGATTTGTTCTGTTAAGAATGACATCTGTCCAAGTAACAAACAAATTTGTGGGGACATGTGTTTTGCTTTTATTTTCTCCTTCATCACTGTAACGGTTTTTCAGATCTGTTGCAACTTCCTGTTTTTGCTGTAGCACGACCGCTCCCCTCGCCACTGCGTCCAGGCGGGGTGCTCTGTGTGCGGTCCAGGCGGGAGGTGGCAGGCTGCGCCGTGAGGGGCGAGGGTCGTGGTTAGTAGTGGTGCTGACAGAACGTGGGTGAGCGGCCAGAGCTGACCAGCAGGGGAACCAAAGCAGGGCCCGGGGGCCCATCTGGGGGCTGTCTCACCAGGGCAGGAGGCATCTCACCTCAGCTGCTGAACCCCTGCCCCCAGGACTCCAGCCTTACATACGGGGCCTGAGGCACACTTGGTGCTTTTGGGGGTCGTTCGGGCTCCCAGGTTCCATGGGGTTCTGCTGCGTCCCCTGCCGAGATTGCAGGCGCACGGTGACACGGGGACCGGGAGAGCTTGTCTTTAAGGGCTCCTAGTAGCGTGGCCCCAGGGGCCCCGGGCTCCTGTGTCTCTCCAGAGCCAGGCCCTCTTCCAGGGGCTGGAGCCGCCCCTCCCCACGCCGCGCTTCCGCCAGCCCGGCCGCCAGGCCCGTCTGGGGTGTCCTCTGAACTGGTGGGCGCGGCGGCCGAGCGCTGGGAGCCTCCCCGAGGCCCCTCGCGTGGCGCGCTGCTCCCTGGCCCCGCACCTCCCGCGCCTTCCCCATCTGTCCTGGACCGAGACAGGAGGAGGGGTTGGCGGGAGGTCACGGGCAGGTGGAGGCCCGGAGAGGAGAGGACTGTGAGGAGGGCCCCGGGAGGGGCGTTTTGGGAGTTCGAGGAGGAGTACTTCGAGAAGGGCGTGCTGGGGGTCTGAGGCGCGGGGCCCGGGCGGCCCCAGAAGCTGACAGGTCCGACTGCGCGTAGCCTGAGGCGCCTGCCCGTCACCAGGGCTTCACCCTCCGGGGCACGGCGCCTCTGTCCTGGCCGTCCAGGGGCGGGCACAGTCCACCTTCAGGGCACGGGGGACCTTGCACCGGGCCGCCTGGCTCATGGCTTGTGTGCGGGGCCCAGGCCGCCCCAGCTGCCGAGCAGAAGCAGGAGGTGAACAGGGATCTGGCTGGTGACTCGGGGTGGCTTCGGACGCCCAGAGATGCCCTGAGCGCAGAGACCACGGAGGGCCCCCCGGGGCGAGAAGCAGGGCCCGGGCCTGACGGCTTTGGGAGAACTAAGGAAGGGGGGCCGTTGGGGCCACTGTGGGGCAGGAGCAGTGGCAGGAAACGGGGAGCTGGGTGCACTGGGGCAGCCACGTGGCCGGCGTGGGTGGCGAGCGCGGAAGCCTGGCGCTGCAGGCTGAGAGGCTGTGCCTCCGATTGTGCAGGAGCCCCTGTTTCTGTCGTGCACGGGGGACGCAGCTGGTGATGCAGCTTCTGCAGCCGGCGGGAGGAGGCCCTGAGGTGCGGGTGCTGCCCCGGCCCCCTGTCTCCCGCACGGGCCTTGGGTGCGGACGGTCGGCTCCCTCCTCCAGGGAGCTGCCTGGGACCTGTCTGTAGTTTTTAATGACTGATAAGTGAGTCAGTCCGGAAAGGGAAGAAGGGGGAACTCGGGGCCGGGCCCAGCCGGGAGGGTGAGCAGCTCTGAGCCACTCTGGGAGATGCAGCCAGAGGTTACTGGTGCCCCCGAGGTGCGCCCTAAGGTGTACGGGAGGGGCCCTTGAGGATGGGGTCCGTCGGGAATGGCGCTTGAGGAACCCGGGACGGCAAAGCGGAAGCACCGACGTGCGTGCTTTCCATTGCTGTTTTTCCAGTACAATAAAACTCCACTCAGAAATGTAAAACTTTATGCTAGTTCCTAGGAGAAAATTGACGTCTCTGAACCTTGATAACCTTGACAATTTTAGTTTCCTCTAATGAGAAAGATTGTGTGGTGTGACCCACAAAGGCTCTGAAATGTCTCCTCTGTATTCTGCACGGTGTTGCCATCAACGCTACCAACCCAGACAGACCGCAGAATGATTTCAGCGTTTTGTGGCAATGGCTGCATTCCGAACCTGTGCCGTGTGAAAACAAAGTTCTAACTTTGTTCTGTCAGAGAATGAACACCCGCCTACTGCTGGGTGGAGCCACCTGGGGGTCTGTGGGAGCCTCTGGTGCCCAGCGGGCTGCGGAACTGGGCACGCATGCTGGACTCCCTCAGGAAGGAGGGGGGCACCGGGGCCCAGACACCTGTCGCGGCGTCCGTGTGTTCTGGGGCACAGAGCTTGTGGCGGAGGCACCCCCAGGCCGGCCCTTCCTGTTGTAGGTGGGCCGTTGAGTCCCTGTGCTGAGGTCACAAAGCGCAAGGGTCCTGGGGCACTCCTGCCGCTCCCACCCTGCGCTGCGTCCCCTCTCGATGTCGCGCCACTTCCTTGGCGTTGTAGCAGCCGTGGGATCCACTTTTCCGCACACAGCGCACTGTCTTCGCGGGGGGACCCCGAGGGCCAGTGAGCGCCCTTCTCCTGCGGTCACAGTGCCGAGCCCGGGCCTCCCCGCGTGCCTGTGCAGAGCCCCCGGCGTCTGGAGAGCCCGGCCCACGGGCTGGTGTGAGCCGCCATCCTGCGCCCCTGGGCAGTGTCACGTGCCTGAGTGTCATGTCCACCCCACGCACACATGCGTGCACGTCACACACATGCACGTGCACCCACGCCTCCAGTGATGTGGGGACGCCTGGTAATCACATCACACCAGCTGTTGGTTCTGTCAGATGGTGTGACGTGGGGTCTGTTATCATTTACTTTGTTACCCTGCTTGCTTGTAGTATCGTTTCTGAGCCCTTTTCCTTGGCTTTTCCAGGGTCTCTGTTTTAGAATCATGTAGCTCCTATGGACCTTGTATCTAAATTATTAATAGAGCTATTTGGACAGGGAGGTGATCATAGGGTCTGTGGAATAGCTACTGTTCTTTTTGTTACTGACACTGTTATTTGGGGTCATTTATCTCCTCAGGGCTGCGATTACACAGAAGTCCAGGGGGGTCTGTTTGTACAGGACTCTCGACTGCAATTTCTTTCCTGTATCTCGTGTTGTGCTCGCGGAATTTTGCAACTTTCTTGTGCTTTTTCTTCCTGTGCCGTGACGCTGTCTGAAAGCCCCTGGCCAGAGCTTGGTGAGTCCACCCGCCTGAAAGCACTCGGAGTGCCCGAGCGATCCCCCCCACTTGGTCCAAGGGCACCTTTCTGTTTCCTGCCGTGGGTGACTTCCTCGGACCTGAGACTTGGGCAGCCGCGGGCAGCGCGGTTGGGACCTGCTGATGAAGTAGGAGTCTCTGTATCTGGCCGGGGGCAGATGAGTGCGCTTGGAGCAGGTAAGCTCAGGGAGAGTGTCGGCCCTGGGAGCAACCCCTCCGCAGGAGAGGCCCTCTCCTGCTGTCCCCCAGCACAGCCGTGAGTGGCCCCGGTGCTGTGGGCGGAGGATTCCAGGCTCCCGGAAGCGCCTTAGCCTGAATGAGAGACTGCAGAAATCTGAAGACGACGGCCATTTGTCACTGTGGGGCTTAGTTCGCTCCTTTTGTGTAGGGCTGAGTAGATTTGTCTCTTCTGGCTCTTTCCCGAGTTGCTGTGACTGTGGGGTGGCAGGGGCCCCACCGAGGGCCTGCAGGCCCGCTGTTTGTCAGCCTTGGGCTGTGATGGTCCTGAGGTCAGACCGCATCCGAGTTACAAGGTGAGTGAGAGCGAGTGTGGCTTGCAGTGGGCGAGGGCCACCTGGGGCTCTGTGTCAGCCTTCTGTCTGACACGGGTGGCGCAGTGCAGGTTCACAACCTCAGATGGGCTTTTTACCCCGCGTGTCTGTCAAAGCATGGAAGCTGCTGCCCCCGCTGCCCTCCTGGTCGGTCCCCCGCGGCCTGGCTGGTGGGGTGCCCGGCTGAGCCCTCTGAGATGGGCCTCCATCCCCTCCTGCTTCAGTCACTGCTTTCCCAGGGAGCCTGTTACTGTGAAAGTGAGCAGGTCCTCGCCCACGATGAATCACAAAATAAGGGGTGATTGAACATAAATGTGACAACCAAGCCTTTTTAGCTTACAGAAGAAGCAGCCTGGTTGCCGGCTGTCGAGTTTCTGCAGGGCGGGCAGGGGACTTCAGAGGTCCCCTTCCCTGGGCGGTCCTTCCTGCCCCCCGCCCGTGCGTCCTGCTCTGCCCCGCGAGGCTCTCGCTCCACGGAGAGGGTTAGCGCCCTGATCGGGATGGTCCCGTGGTGCCCGCCGGTTCGGATCTCCTGCCTGGACCCTGAGCCCAGCGTGGCGCATGCGGCTAAGGTCGCCGTCGCCGTCACTCCTCTGCTCTGGAGACCTGAGTCCCCGTTGGGCAGGCTGCCTTTGGAGGGGGGGCCTGGTGTGTGTGGCCCCTCCCGTGGCGGCAGGATGGGGAGGGGCACTGGCGGCTCCAGTGCGGGGGAGTGTTCGGTGCGCAATCCCTTTGCTCTTCTCTCCACGGGGCGGGGCGGGGCGGGGGCGAGCACAGCCCACGTCACTGCATGTTCACCCACCTCGCCGCGGTTGACGTGCCTTGACTCTAGCTCCTGCACTGTTCAGAGGCAGATCGGGACCCGGGTGGCGCGTCCCCGCAGCTTGGCGCCCTCTGTCGGCAGAGCTTCTGGGCGCTCGCCGGCTCCGGCGCACGTCCAGCCCCACCAGGGCCCCGGCCGGGGCTCTGCCTGCCCCTGCGGGCGCCCCGCATCCAGGAGGCACCAGGGCCGGTGGACTTGTGTTCTCGTGGGAACCAGTCATCTCAACGGCCCCAACATGAGGCCTCTCGTCGCTGTGCCCGCCAGCCCCCTTCAGCCCGAGGCGGCCTCCGCCGGGAGCCTCCCAGTTCCACCTGGACCCCTAAGCTGGCCTCTCCCCGTCTCAGGGTCCCTGATGAGGACCTGATGAGGTGCTACTGAGCCAGGGTGGGTGGGGGGGGGGGCGTCCCTCCTGGCTTGGGAGGAAAGCTGGCTCACCATGGGTGGGGTGCTGTGCTCTAGCCTTTGTGCGTGCTGTCGGGTGGGTGGCACGCAGCTCCCTCCCGCATCTGCCCTGAGGCCTGGACTCCAGTCTGGCCTCGGCCCCCCCCGACTGCAGCACCCCACGTTGTAAAGGGTTCGCACGGTGGAGGATGAGTCATTCCGTTTGGAGGGCTGTATTGGCTGCATTTATTATTGTTGTTATTATTATTTAACGGTTGAGACAAAATTCAGGTACCGTAAGGTTCGCTCTTCTTGTGCATACAGTTCAGCGTTTTAATATATTCTCAAGGTTGCGCAGCCGTCACCACTAACCCCAGAATTTTTTCGTCACCCCTAGAAGAGACCCAGTACCCCTTAGCAGTCACTCCCCGTTCCTCCCTCCCCCCAGCCCTGGCCCCACTAGTCTACTCTGTGTCTGTGAATCGGCCTGTTCTGGACGCCTCATATACATGGAATCAGACAATGTGTCTGACTTCTTATGAGGTGTTCAAGGCTCATCCACGTCGTACCTGTGTCAGCACCTCACCCCATGTAGTGACTGAGTGCTGCTTCATTGTATGCCAGACCGCGCTTTGTCCATTCAGCAGCTGACGAAGCCAAAGCTTCTGTGAACAGTGTTGCTATGAACGTTTGTGTACACGTTTTTGTGTGAACATGTTTTTAATGCCCTTGGGCATATAGCTAGGCATGGAATTGCTGAGTCATATGATAACTCCCTGTATAACTTCTGGAGGAACTGCCAGACTGTTTTCCAAAGTGTCTGTACCATTTTGAATTCCTACCAGCAATGCACAACGGTTCCAATTTTTCCACATCCAAGACAACCCTTGTTATTGTTCATCTCTTTGAGTCTATAGCTGTCCTGGTGGGTGTGAAGTGGCGTTGTTTTGCGTTTCCCTGATGACTGATAATAGATATTGAGTGTTCCCTCCATGTGCGTATTAGGTATTCGTATATCTACTTTGGAAAAATGTTTATCTACTTTGGAAAAATGTTTATTTAAATCTTTTGCCTGGTTTAAAATTTTTAAAAATTGTTGAATTTTTCTTTATATATTCTGGATACTAGATTCTTATCATATATATGATTTGCGAATATTTTTTCCTGTACTTTGGGCTGTCTTTTCACATCCTTGATAGTGTCCTTTGAAGCACAAATGTTTAAAATTTCGATGAAGTCCAATTTATCTGTTTTTTTCTTTGGTTGCTTGTGCTTCACATTATCACATCTAAGAAACCATTGCCAACCCTCCTGCACTGTTGATGAGAATGTAAACTGGTGCAGCCACCATGGGGAACTGAATGGAGGTTCCTTTAAAAATTAAAAATACAACTACCATATGATCCTGCAATCCCACTCCTGGGCATGTGTCCAGAAAAGACAGAAACCCTAATTTGAAAAGATACATGCACCCCTATATTCATAGCAGCACTATTCACAATAGCCAAGACATGGAAACAACCTAAATGTCCACTGACAGGTGAATGGATAGAGAAGATGTGGTCCATATACACAATGGAATATTACTCAGCCATAAAGAAGAATGAAGTAATGCCATTTGCCGCAACATGAATGGACCTAGAGATGATCATACCAAGTGAATTAAGTCACACAGGGAAAGACAAATACCATATGATATCACTTATATGTGGAATCTAAAAAAATGACACAAATAAACTTATTTACAAAACAGAAATAGACTTATAGACACAGAAAACAAACTTATGGTTACAAAGGGGAAATGGGGGGAGGGATAACTTGGGAATTTGGGATTAACAGATACACACTACTATGTATAAAACACATAAACAGGGCTTCCCTGGTGGTGCAGTGGTTGAGAGTCCGCCTGCCGATGCAGGGGACACGGGTTCGTGCCCCGGTCCGGGAAGATCCCACATGCCGCGGAGTGCCTGGGCCCGTGAGCCATGGCCGCTGAGCCTGTGCGTCTGGAGCCTGTGCTCCGCAATGGGAGAGGCCACAGCCGTGAGAGGCCCGCGTACCGCAAAAAGAACCAAAACAAAACACATAAACAACAAGGTCCTGCTGTATAGCACAGCGAACTGTATTCAATATCTTGTAACAACCTGTAATGGAAAAGAACATGAGAAAGAATATATATATGTATGTATGTGTGTGTGTATATACATGTATATATATGTGTGTACGTATGTATATATATACACACACATATATGATGGAATCACTTTGCTATACACCTGAAACAACGTAACTCAAATATACTTCAATTAAAAAAATACCAATAAAGATGTATTAAAAAAATACACACAGGGAAAAAAAAGAGAGAGACAGCAAAGAAAAAGGAAACCATTGCAGATCCAAGGTCACAAAGACCCCATCTTTTCTTCTAAGGCTTATAGTTTCAGCTCTTAAAGTCACGTCCTTGATCCGTCTTGAATTAATTTTTATATATGGTGTGAGGTAGGGCTGCTCCCTTATTCCTCTGCGTGTGTGCATATCTAGCTGCCCTGGCACCGTTTGTTGGAAAGACTAGTCTTCCCCGTTGAATTGCCTTCTTGAAGATTAATTGATCACAGATATATAGATTATTTTCCTGGACTCTCAATTCTGTTTTCTTCATCTGTATGTCTGTCCCTGTGCCAGGACCGCAGAGTCTTGATAACTGTAGTTTGTAATAAGATTTTTTTTTAATTTTTGAGGTACACGGGCCTCTCACTGTTGTGGCCTCTCCCGTTGCGGAGCACACGCTCCGGACGCGCAGGCTCAGCGGCCATGGCTCACGGGCCCAGCCGCTCTGCGGCATGTGGGATCTTCCCGGACCGGGGCATGAACCCGTGTCCCCTGCATTGGCAGGCGGACTCTCAACCACTGCGCCACCAGGGAAGCCCTGTAGTGAGTTTTGAAATGGGGAAGTGTGAGTCCTCCAACTTTGTACTTCTTTTTCAAGCTTCTTTTGTCTGTTTTGGGTGTCTTCCATTTCCACATGAATTCCAGGATTGGCTTGTCACTTTCCACAGAAGAGGCAGCTGGAAGTTTGATGGGGATGGCTTGAATCTGCAGGTTGCTTTGGGGAGCGTTGCCGTCTTAACATTATGTCTTGCTGTCCATGGACCCAGGATGTCTTTCCATTTATTGAGGTCTCTTTAATTTCTTCCAGTGATGTTTATACTTTTCAGGACAAGTCTTACACGTCTTTTGTTTAACCTATTCCTGATCTTTTTACTTGTAATTAGGTCTGCTCGGATTTCCTGTTTTTTTCTGGGTTAGTTTCAGAGTTTGTCTTTCTGGGAATTTGTCATCTCATCTAGGTTACCAGTTTGTTGGCAGACCTTTGTTCATCTTATTCCCTTGTGATCCTTTTTATTTCTGTAGGGTTGGTAGTACTGTTCTCGCTTTCATTCCCGATTTTAATAATTTGAGTCGTCTGACTTTTGTCAGTGTAGCTAAAAATTTGTCAATGTCACTGATCTTTTTAAAGGACCAACTCTTGGTTCCACGGACGTCTCTCTGTTGTTTTTGTGTTCTTTGCGTTGGCTGCGTTTCGGGTTAGATCACACAGAAGCCTGTCTTGGAAGTCTCGTTGCTGCCGTGGCTCCTGGGGAGGATTCCATTCTCTCCTTCTGTCTTGCCTTGCCTTGTGTTTGGTCGACACTGAGCCATCCTCTACTTGTTCCTGAGGCAAGTGGCTGCCCTTCTCCTGAGCCGCTTGTGACTTTGGGTCCTCTTCCCATGCGACAAGCTTCGGGGCAGTTTTCCTCTGTGCCCGGGCGAGGTGGCCCTCACTGCAGGTTCATTGGCTTCGCCTGTTGCTTGAATGAATGCGAAGTCAGCGTGAGTCTGCTTCCAGCCTGGTGCCCCTCTGGGCACTCTGGCGTCCCTGGGCCCCGTCCCCGCAGCTCCGAGACCCTGAGGGTTGTCACGGACGCACGTGCTCCCTTCTGCGTGCGGGCTGTCCTCTCCAACGTAGGAAGGCACAGCGCGTGCCTGGGGTTGTCTGCAGCCAGCCTCCCGCTGGCCCGTGGAGGCCATGGACCGAGAGGAGCCCGCACAGTGCGAGCTTGGTTCACCCATCTGATTCCGGAGGATGACCCTGCAGTTGGCCCTGGTCTCCAGGGAGTGTGGACACTTCCTGACTCAGGGGCAGTTTTCCAGAGCCCATTAGGACCAGAGGTGGCCGTGAACCCTGCTGTCCTACCCCTGTGTGTCTGCCCAGGAGGGAACCGGCTTCTCGCAACGAGGCAGGTCTTGCTTAACCAGTGTGAGCAAGAGATTGACTTGAATCCGCGGAAAATGGAGCTTCTCGTGGAACGCAGTGACCCCAGTGTCGCCCACTCTTCCTTTCCCAGTGAGGCTGTCGGCGGCCCCCCGCTGCTGCTCGGCCACTGCACGGTTGCCAGGAGCCCTGAAGGTTCAGGTCACAGTTCCCAGTGTGGAGCCTCTTTGGGGGTGACCTGAGGGAGTCTCAGCTCTGAGGCTCGGCCGCAGTGGTGGGCTGGCCCTTGCCGACCGCAGCCCTGGCCCCTGCCTGGCCTGGGAAGAGGCCCGCCTCAGCCCGCGTGGTCAGCCTGGCGTCCACACCTGGCACTTGAGGTCCTCGGTGGTCCGAGCTCCGTCCTGTGTGCATGGGTTCTGTCTGAGGGCGAGCGCTGGGGCCTCCTCGGAGTGGAGCCCGCTCTGGGGGGCGACTCTGCCCGCCCCCGCTGACTTGGGGTCTGAGCCCTGCCCTCAGCGGGGCGGAGTGAGGGGAGGATCGTGGCCAGGTTACCTGCTGCCAGCGCAGGGCTCGAGGTACAGGAGACAGAGCTGCTCTTGCACGTCTGAGCAGAAATGGAAGTTTTAACAAGCAGATGGCTTCCTTGTCAGGCCGAGTCCGCCCCGCCTCGGGCCCTCGCACTGCTGTCGGGCAGAGGGTAGCACTGCCGGCCTGCCTGGCGGCTTCGGACAGCTGGGTCCTTTGCCCCTGCCCTCGCCGAGGTGGGTGCCAGGCAGGCCTCTTCCCGTCACCGGTGTTGGGCTCGACTGTGTGGGTGGAGCCCAGGGAACCACAGTGACAGGAGGACGGCCACGTGGGCCCTGCCAGGGGCACCGTCACATCAGGCTGCGCTTCTCCCCCTGCCGGGCATCAGACTGGTAGGTCGTTGACACACCCCAGTTTTAAATTCTGGTTACTGTGAAAGACAGTAATACTTTGGCTTAAAATATTCTTTTCCAACAGCTTGTCATTAGCTGCCTGAAAACAGACATTTTAGTCTAAAATGTGAAAAGAAGAATTAGGAAGTGAAAACTCATTTCGTGGCTCCTGTGTGATTGACAGGTGCTCCTGTGCAGCACCTGAGACAGCAACCGCGGGGGCGAATGCAGGGCTGTGTCCTCGGCATCTTGGGGGCCCGGTCAGGACCTGCAGCCCCCAGGCGCGGAGCTGCCCGTGTGTCCCCTCTGCTACCCACGATGTTTGGAATCGGTTTGCGATGGAACACAGGGTGTTTGTATTTTCCTAGACATTTTAAGAAGTGGCATTTGCTGGGTTCTGAGATGGAGACCACATGAGTGTGTGTAAATTTAACACTCTGTATGTAAATAGGTGTTGTTTAAACATAAACTACCTTCCATTTACTGTGCCTTAGTATACACTGGTTTTTAAAAATACATGAGTGGTGAGCAGTGTGGTCTCTGAGTTTCACTTCAGGGTGACAAAGGACGCAGAGCACAGTGTTGATTTTAAGGAGGGGCATTGGTCCTGGCGGGGCTAGAAGGCCTGGAAGTGTTTGCCCTTCACCTTGGGCCTCTCCTTCCTGAGTCTGCGTCACGAGAAGGAGCGGGCGGCCAGAGCCTCATGGACATCGTTCCTGGGTTCAGACGTGGCCTGGGCACCGTCGCTGAGCGGCAAGATCCCGGACGTTTGGCCCAGGCCGTTGACCCGGGAAGGGAGGAGGGAGGCCCCCCTGCCGGTCGGGGTCTCGAGGAGCAGCGAGGCCCCAGCAGGACTGTCTCTGTGTCTGGGCTCCTCTCAGAGGCCAGCGCAGACGTGGCGCCCACACCCAGCACCCCTGCCCCGCCACACCTTGTGTACCCGCCGTCTGCGCGTTCCCAGACGGCCCACCTGGCTCCTCCCTCGTGTCCCTGCGAGGGCCGGGGCGACCGTAGCTGGCTTAGATGCCGCAGCGGCCTCGCTTTGCTGCTGGGGATCCGTGCCCATCCCAGAACTGGTTGTGTTTGGAGGCGGCTAGTCTGCCGCCCACCCTCGAGGTAAAGGGCAGTGACACCCACTGGTCACAAGGGGGCGAGGGATGGCATCCTTGAGGAAAGGGGGCGCCCCGAGGGGCTGTCCTGGCAGCAGCACACTGTCTCCTCCGAGGCTCGCCGAGGCTCTCCCATTGCCTGGTGGTCGGCCATGGGCCTTTCTTCCCGCACTTTGCTCACTTGGGAGCACCCACCTGTGGGCTCCCACCTGTGGGCTAGGGCTCGCGGGGCTGGCGCCCTGGTGTCTGTGCGTGTGCTGGCCAGCAGGGAAGCCCTCAGAGGCTTAGCCAGAGTCTGCCAGAGGCCGAGGGGTGGCTTTGCCCAGTACTTTGAGGTTGGGAACTTTGGCTTTGAGCGGGATGTGGACCGATAAGACGTGACAGGAATGGATGAGCTGGTCTGTGGACCAGCTCCTGTGTCCACGGTCATCTGTGGGCCAGCCCTCATGTCCGTGGGCCAGATGTGTCGAGTGCCGGGGTGGCACCTGGGAGCTCGAGCACCTCGGAGCTGGGAGGGCTGTGGCTGGGCTGGCCGGGGCCTTCGGTGCCGTCCTCCCCGTCAGGGCCGCTCGTGTCGCGGGGTCAGTTGGCCAGTTTTCCAGCTGCAGGAACTTGAGAGTTACTCCTGGCCCTGCTTGATTGGTCGCCCCCCGCCTTTGTTCTTTTAAGACAGCAAGTTTCAGGCGTGAATGTCTGTGACTCAGCTTCTAAGTCCAGCCTGGCAGAGTGCACTGTGGCATCCCTGTGGGCGCCCTGCTGAGCCCGGGCCAGAGGAACGCTCACTGGTCCACCCACCTCCCGGGTCCCCTGCGCACCCAGGCAGCCCTCCTCCCCGCTGCGGCCCTTCCTGACCCTGACTCCTTCTCCTGAGGGTTGCGGCCCCAGGCAGGTTCCTGGGGGTGGGAGGGCCAGCGGACGGAGCAGTGCCCGAGGCTGCTCCCCCCAGAACTGCCCCCAGTCCGGACCTTCCCCCGAGCTCCCGGCAGCCGTCCCCCCCTTCCCAAGGTGCTCAGCCAGTCCACACCCGAGCTCTGGTCCAGATGTCCCCCAGCCCAGGCCACGCCAACTCCTTCACTCACGAGCTGACCAGCTCTTTCCCAGATCCAGTCTGTTAGCACAGCGCTTCCCAGCTCGCGGGGCCGTTGTCTGCCTGGGGCCCCGCAGGGCCATCCGAGGCGGTCAGCGCTCCCCCTCCCCTGGCAGGTGCACTGTAGGGCCGGGGGCCGGGGGCGCATCCTGGAGTTCACTGGGGACGTGCGAAGGCCTTGACATTGATCGTGTCAGCTCTGTATCTTGGTCTCCAACCCCGGGAAGAAAACCTGAGTCAGAGACGAAGGCTGTGGCCTTTCCTTGAGGTGACGCGTGTCAGGCCCGGACCGCTGACCGTGGTGGACTGTGCTGTCGCTGGGACGTGGAAGGACCGGGGGTCAAGGCCAGACCCTGGGAGGCCCCAAGGGCCACTTCCTGCCGGAGCCTGAACGGAGGAAGGTCCGGCAGGGCGCCCGCTTCCCGGCCCGCGAGCCCCTGGGGCCCGGCCTGCTCCCCGCTCAGCCTGGGCCCGCCTGGCCCTCGCAACTGAGCTGCCCTCGGCCTGTTGCAAGCAGAGCAGAACCTCCTGGAAAGTCTTCAGAGGAACAGTCGTCAGGCTGGAACAGTGTTCAGTGCTTGCGACGGGGGACCACCCTGGGCCGGGACCCCTTCAGGGGGATCTCTGCGGCCCCCAGTCTCTGGTGGTGCTGACATCTGGGGACACGGCAGAGTCAGGACAAGCTCTGGGGCCCTGGCGAGCGGGAGCTGCAGGGCCTGCTGGGAGGAGGCGCCCGAGGACCTGGGGAGACCCCACCCCGGGTGGAGGGCCCGGTCGGGGGAGGGCGCCAGCTGCAGGCCTGCACCTGCAGCTCTTGCAGGAGGTCCAGGCGTGGGAGGAGCTTCTGGGAGGCCGAGTCTCCTTGGCCGGCCTGGGCTGGGCGTCCATGTCCTGGGCCCGGGGCGGCAGCGAGGTATGGGGGTCTGAGGGTGTGGTGCTTCTGGGACCCCTGGCCACGAGGAGGGGAGCAGATGACGGGGGCCTGTGTCCTTGTGGTCTCCATGTATGCGTTCTCTCTGAAACGTTCGCCGGACTCCTGCTGTGGCTGTACGAGTAGAGGGGTGATGGGTGGTAATAGTCTGACTTGGGAGCTTGGGCAGGACCGGAAAGCAGCGTGAGCTTTGTTCAGAGTCCGGGCTGTGAAGCCGCTGGGGCCCCTGGAGCCGGCCGAGGGGTCAGGCCGGCGCCGGGTCTCCTTGTTGCCCTCCCCCCTGCCCTCCCCCCGGCCCAGGGTTCTGGTTCTGGCGTTTCCGTGCAGAGAGCGGCCCTGCAGGGGCGGCTCCATCTTTCCTGGCCAATCAGGTGTCTCAAATGCAGATGTTGGCTGCGTATTTACAGCAAGGGAATTAAACGGGAGCGCGTTCGTGTTCGCTAGATTTACAGAAAGGCTCACGTTTTGTTTTGTGTGTCAGGGCAGGAGAGCAACAGAAAACAGTAAGTCTGAAAGGATCATAATTATGGGTTGCCGTAGTGAATAACTTTAAAATCGAGAAGAATTCTCAGGGCTGCTACTGAAAACGAAGCATGAGGGGGTGTCCCCAGAAAGATGACACCAGAAAAAGGAGCGGAAAGAGGAAAACAAGCCCAAAGTCTCCCCGGCACACGGGTCGGCTTTATGGTTCCACCGTGATTGCTGGTCGGGACTGACCCGCAGGGGCTCTAGTGCCTGGTCTTCATTACTCTGTGCTTTGGTCCAGGCGTCAAGGACGTACATCCACTCGAAGTTCATCCGTCAGGGCCCCCAGCACAGGCGCGCAGACGCCACCTCGGAGGGTGGGCGTGCGGGCCAGGCATAGCTTCGGGCCCTGGATCTGCGGCCTCCTCTCCTGTCATCGTGCTGGTCGCCGTCCTCTGGGTGTGGCAGTGTGTCCTGGGGGGCCTCTCGGTGACCTCGTCAAGCCCTGGGCTTCCTCCTTGGCCTGGGCAGCCCTGCGTGTTGTGAAGAGCATCTTGAGTGTGTCTGGGCGGCGGTGACCTTGCCTCTGGGGGCGTGTGACTCCGGGCGTGGGTCGTCCCTGGCTGTCAGGCCAGCGCCTCTCACGCCGCGCCTGGGCCCCCCCGCCTGGCGGTCACCTCGTCAGTCCTTACGCACCCACGTGGTTGAGAGTCAGTTCTGAAAGTTCTGGAGTTACTTGGAAGAGAATGTATACATCAAGAGTGTTGTCGACGTGGCTGAAAGCTCCCGAGGAGAACTCAGCAGTGGGGTGGGGCCGCGCGGGGGGTGTGCAGCGTGATTTCTGGGCACCCAGCACGGCTGTTAGCGGGGTGACTTTCCACGGGGCCTGGGCATTCCAGCCTTTGAGGTGCTACGTTCAGGGTTTATTCACGCGGCACGTGTGTACCGTGTGCCTGCTGTGTGCCGGACCCCACGTGGCCCGCGGGGCGGTGCTTGTGGGCAAGCTGTGCTCGGAGAGGCCGCTGGCTGAGCCTCACGGGGCCACCCCTGCTCCGCGGGGAGCAGCGCGGATACGGCGAGCCGTCTCCACGGCGCTGTCCTACAGCCTCCGTGCTGAGCGGTTTGACATGTCTCCACATGTTTCGTAGAGCTTGTTTTAAGTGGTGCCTATCTGAAGATTTATTTTAATTCCAAATCTGAAAACAAGAAATGAGCCAGACTTTTCTCTGAGGCACTTTTCCTCTCTTGGTCTTCAACCTGCAGCCGTGGAGGCGCGCCTGCTGGTGTGGACGAGACTCCAGATGTCTGGGGTTTGCCGTCGCTCTGAGCGCGGCCCTTGCAGGTGCCCCTGGACTCGGGCGTTAGCCAGTGGGCGAGGGCGGGGCTGGGCATCCGTTTCGGCCTAGACCTGTAGATCAGCAGCATCGCCTTCTCCACGCGCACGGATGCGGCTCTTCCCCCGACTTACAGGCTCGCAGTTCGGGCCTGTGTCTCGGAGGCGACTTCAGCAGGGCCTCGGGGCAGGCCGTGCCGGGGTGGTCTTGGGGTGTGGCTGCCGCCTTGCCACTTGCACTGCTCCCCTTGGTTCTCCAGGGACCCTTATCAAACCTAAAACAGCTCTAAGGCATTAATTTGTTCCAATATGTTCAAATAATTTTGAAAAACTTAATGAAAGGGATACTTTTCTAGCAAAATATACATGACCACGTTGACCCTAGAGGAGAGAGAAGCGCTGAACCAGCCAGTTATTTGAGAAGAAAAGATCAGTCGATTTATCAAGGCCACGGCCCCAGAAAGCCTCCAGGTGCAGATGTTCCAGAGTGGGTCCCACCAAACGGTCAAGGAACACCACCTGCAGTTCTGCTTGACCTGTCCCCACTCCAGAGCGACTCCAGGGCCACGGAGGCAGGACCGTAGACAGCTGCAGGGCCGTCCCCCTTCTGCCTGGTGGCGGGATGGCCCCAAAGAGGGTCAGCAGCAAATAAGAGGGGTTAGACCCGTAAGCACTGCTTCGTATGCAGAAAGGTTGGGCCGTGTAGTTCGGCATGTTATAGTTAATAATTTATCAATAGGAAGAACCCCTCGCTTGGTCACCTCTATAGCTGCTAAAGATGTATTTGATAAAGTTCAACATCTCTGGCTTAAAATTGATTACTCTTAATAAAACTGAAACAGGTAGCTATTTCCTTAATATGATTTAAAACATGGAAATCAAACATCTGCAGTAGATTCAGGGGTAAGACAAAGATATTTGCTATAACCATGATTATTTAATACGTTCTAGAAGCTCTAGCTAGTGTAATTAGCAAATAAACAAGAGGAGAGTAGCTATTGAAACGTTAGAATGGACAAAGTGATCCACATCTGGAAAAGTCAAGAGCGTCTACCGCAAACCTACAATGTACAATGAAAGGATTTAGTAGCGAATTTAACGCATAAAGTCGGTAGCATTCTTATATATCCAAACAGTAAACAGAGGAGATCCCATGTGTGATCATAAAATACACAGGCTTGAACTTAAGAAATATGCTGTCATTATGTCACGTCAGGGTGGGTGACCTCGGTGGGACTTGGGGCCATGATGCTGGCCCCCATCTCCGGTTAATCTGGTGCCTGCCTCTCCCCACCATCAGGTCACCCTCTTCCTGTCCTGCCCTGCAGTGGGGGCCGGTCACCAGGTCCCCAGCCCCCTACACGCGAGGGGGTAACAAGCCTCACCTGCCGGGGCATCCACTTGTACTGTTGGGTATCTCCCAGTTCTTCCCGTTTATTTATTCTTTCAGTTGTCCGTTTACGCCAGTGTGGATTCATGGACATTTGTCGTATTCCTGGGTCACAGCCCATCACTGTCATACATGGGGGCTCAGACGGCCCGACTCTGGCCGTGGCTCTGTGTTCACGCCCATCCTGCTGTTTTCTGAGCACTTCCTGACTTTGCAGCCCGACAAGATGGTCCGAGCAGCTCGGCTTGGAGTTTCCCTGCCCAGCCCCGACTCGGCCACTTCTCCAAAGAGTCTGGTTCTTCATTGGAGAATGGTATTTAGAGGCAGGATCTGGGCGCTGGTGTGCCTGTTTACCCCAGCGGTGTCACGTGCAGCTTCCTGTCAAGGAGGGAGTCTTCCTGGAAGGCACCCCAGGATTCCCCGGTCTCGTCCAGACTGTCTGCTACCTGCCCCAGGCCAGCCGGCCAAGGGAAGTGGGATTGCACAGCCCTGGGATACCCCTGGGTGGGCACATTTGCATCTGCAAATGTCTGGGTCCTTGCCCCCCTAGACTACCCGCAGTGCTGTCTCAAATCTCTACTGCACTGCTTTGGAATTCGACAGGTACGGGAGCATGCAGTGGCAGCCAGGAGCACTATAAGCAGAGTGGTGACTCAGAAGGGACGCTTGAGCAGATGTTACAGTGGACCACAGAGCTGTGGGACTCAGACAGTTTGGAACCGATATCAAACAGAGGTCAGGGGACTACAGTTGCCAAGGCTGAGTTGTACATTTGAAAGTCGCCAGGAGAGTAGAGGTTAAACGTTGTTGTCACAAGGGAAAATGTGTAACTCTGTGAGGCGATGGCTGTCAACTAAACCTACTGTGGTGATTATTTTGCAACAGATACAGACATCAGTTCACCACATTGTACACCTGGAAACTTACACAGTGTTTTGTGTCAATTATATCTCAGAAAAGCTGGGGGAAAAGAGAGGTAGGTCAGGGGGACATGACAGTGCTAGAAAGAGACACAAAAGTGCACGAGAACTTGCCACGTGACGAAGGCGGCGTTTCCCTCCCAGCAGAGAAGTTTCAGTGAGGGTTTCTGAGGCGGCCTGGTGGCCCGTGAAGAGCAGAGCTGAGTCAGAGACTGACTGCATTTCACCACATCTGAGAGCGTCACTGGGGCGGGGGACCAGGAAGGAGAAAGAAAACCACTGCCACAGTAGGATCACCCACCATGCGTTCACTGGTAAATTTGCACGTGAAAATAGATAGAATATAGCAAATTTGAGAAACAGGAGCAGAAAAAGTACCAAAATAATTTAAAACAATCTCGGCACAGAGAAGACCTCTTTGAGTAGCACATGCGCACACGCACATGTACATGCGTGCACACACACGCACAGAATCCACAGGCATCTTAGGAAAGGTTTGTTCTACGTGTGTTGGCCTGTCTGTTCTGTTCCAGCCCCGTTCTGGGCTCCGGGGAGAAGCTGGTGAACTGAACAGAACAGAACAGAAAGCCCTTGTGTTCGAGCATCTTATATTCCAGCCAGTGTCTAACTCATGTTCATGTTCAGAATGATTATTTCCATTTAAAACTGCCTGTTCAGGTGAGGCTGCAAGGCTTGGTATGCTTCTGAAAGCCGCTCTTGCACCCGAGGCCCCGAGGTCCAGCTGACCTTCCAGTTTTATTATTCCAGTGCCTGGTTATTTAAAATACATGATTTAATTTTCTCTAAATACAAAGTTTATTGTAATGTGAATTATACTGCCACTTTTTTGTGAGTCATCACGTGATAACTTAGTGCTCAGTGACAACGTATGGAAATCATTTTTGAAAATTTTGGCGAGACCCCAGCTGTTCTTGTGTTCATCTGCTGCCGCCCGTGTGAGGTCCAGCCGATGCTGTGTGGCCAAGTCCTCACGGAGCCCGTCTGCATGAGCGCTGCTAGTCAGGTTTGTCCTGATAGTTCAGAAGAGTGCCTAGCAGCTCCATGAGATCAACAGGATTTTTAACCTGTCTCTAAGTAAGCCCTGAGTTTTCCATTTCAAGCAAATTGTTAAGAATTTTTCTGAAACAATTGAAGCTTAGTTAATATTGAAATTTTATTGCCCAAAACATGTAAATTCATTACATGTATTTGCAGAAGTAAACATAGATTGCAATGGTATATTATTTGTACGTTTTGGAAATTCTTTTAAATACTGGACATCTGAAAACACCTGATTAATTCTACTCACGCAATAAACTGCTAAATTCTGATACTGCATCTTTTTCTTTTGGACTGTCATTGATTCTCTGTGGTTAAAAACAATTGAAGTTTTACTTAAATGTCTCATTTTATGAGGCTGACTTAGGATAAATCTTGTAAGGTCTTCCTCATCGGTGAGCCCCGTTTGTACTCTTGCCGTGAGCCGTGGCCGCCTGGACCCCCACTGGGACCCAGGGCAGCGGGACATCCGCGAACCACTGGCCCTCGGCACGGGCGTGGGGAGCAGCGTCCCTTGTGGGGGGTGGTTTCCTTCCAGATTCTGTTCATAGACTCTTCATGGTGCCCCGCGCTTCCGGGCAGTGTCGCAGGCTGCGGGGAGGGCTTGGGGCCGGGGAGCTGTCCTCCGGTGTCCCTCGGTCTCCTCGTACCCCTCCCCTGGTGCACCTGAGGACGAGCCACCTACCCACACAGAGGCCTTCGCTGTCTCTTCATTTTGGGTGTTTGCATTTAAGATTCTGTTAGATGCTCTTGTCTTTCTAAGTATCAGCGTCCTCGCGCTTCCCCCCAAATTGCAGAGCACTGGTGGTGAAACCAAGGGCCAGCTGAACCGTCCGGAAGGGGCAGTAACTGTAGTTTGGGGTGGTGATGAGGGAGTGGCTCTTCTGGAGAGACAGGGTAACTGACAGAAGCTGGGTGTCTCTCAGCTGTCAGGACAGTGGGAGGCTGGACCCCGACCTCAGGGGTGTCCACGCACGTACTCAGGTGCACACGCCAGTCCCCCTCCCTCCTGTGCTGTCGTTCACCGCCGAGGCCGGCATCCCGAGGGCTGAGGGCTGAGACGACGTTCCAGCTCCGCCCGGCTGCCCGGCTGGGGCTGGCTCTCCCGCCACGGGCTCAGGCCCTGGGTCCTTCGGACACGTCGCCTGGCCCTGACCAGCGGCCGCCTGGGCATGCTGACGGGGCAGGGACCCTGGGCTGGAGGCCATAGGTGAGCAGAGGGAAGGGCAGATGAGCAGCGGAGGCGGGTCCCCAGATTCCAGGTTGAGGTCCAGGACCGGCCTGTGGGGCAGGTGGCGGACGCCCGTGCGTGCACCTGCCTCCCGAGCCCCCAGGGCTGGCCAGGGTGCCCCTCTGGTGGCCCGACGGCTGCCTGCCGCTCTGTGCGGCCACACGTGCTTCTGAGCTCGAGACCGTGGAGAGTCAGGACCACCACCTCGGACGCAAACAGCTGTTAGGGAGCTTACCTGACTCAACCCCAAAATAGCCAGCGTGGGTCGGGGAGCCGCGGGCCGAGCGGCGCCGGGGGCAGGGCCAGGCCACCCCTCTCCGCTGCTGCTGGCTTCCTCCCTCCTCTGTGGCCCTGTGGAGTCGGGCTGCGGGACGAGGGCCTCCGTGCAAGTGCGCATGGGGAGTTGCAGCTCATGTCTGTGTCAGACGCCCAGCTGAGGACGGTCATCCAGTGAGAGCGTCGTCCAGGGAGCAAGGGCTCTGGAAGCCCCAGGCTCCGGACCTGGGCACCCCGACCCTCAAGCCCCGGAGAGGCCTGCCCCGACCCAGGTGTACTGGGAGTCCGGCCCTGCGTGCGTGTGGCCCAGTGCTGTGCCCATGTGAGGCCGGAGGCTTCAGTGGAGAAGGTTAGTGACAGGACAGTGCCCTTGGCCCAGTGGCGTGTCCTTGGGGAGAACACTGAGAGTGCCTTTCTCAGCGGTGTGATCCCCTAAGCGTGGGGCTGAAGACAGCTGGGTGGGGAGGTTTTCCCTGCGGTTCTCATAGGCGAGGCGGGTGTTGGGGGTTGGGGGAAGCCACGTCCGAGCGGCCGGCAGAAGCAGAGGGTGGGGCGCCAGGGATGCTCGGAACCGTTTTTCCCTCGAGTCCGCGGGTTCACGGTGAGGTGCATCTCATTTGCTCTTTTCAGCGCGTCTGTTTTCATGAAGCATTTTAATGTTGCGTGTGGTTGTCCGGTCACGCATGTGGGCTCAGGGGCTCATCTGGCTTTCCTCTGTTGCTTTTGTCACCGGGACAGAATTCAGGGGAGGCTGCGGCTAGGCAGGGAGCGGGGTGCTCCCTCGTTGTGCTGAGGGCTGACATGTCGAGACCTGGATCATTTCTTGAGTCAGAACGAAAGTCCCTTTTAAACGTCAGCTGAGCTTAGTCGTGTATGTGCTGCTTTTTGCAGACGTTGGGTTTCCTTGAGCTGTTGCTTGTGGTAGACGTGGCACGTGGGCCCCGTGAGGACGGGCATCGTTCCTGTTTAGGGCGCCCCCGGGGCTGCCATGGGCCCAGTGGACACAGGCTGGGGGAGGCTGTTTTCCCTCTAATTTAAAGGGGTCTGTGAAGGCGGCTTCAGCGAGATGCACCTGAAGCTCCGGGGCACGGGAGCAGGTGGCAGGCAGGACACGTGCTTTCCCGGTGGGGAGGAGCCTCCCGTCTAGAAGCCTGACAGCTGAATGGACGATAAAAAGTGCAAAGCACGACTCGGGTTGCTTTCGGGGCCCCTGCACATGAGCAGACATCGTCTGCAGCGTGGCAGGTGAGGTTTCTCTCCAGCACAGGCGTGCCGGGTGAGGGGTCTGCTCCTGGAATTTTGAAAGCCGGTTAGGCAGTTTTAACGGTAACTTGAGGAGGGAGCCCCTGCAGACGGGGGTCGCAGGCCCACCGGCTGTCCGGGCTCCTCTGTGCGTCACCTAAAGGCCCGCGGTCTTCCTGGCGGCCTGGGGTTTGCTGGCCTCTGAAGACTTGCCAGACGCCTGCCTCTGTGGCGTGGGCGGGCCACCGGCTGATACCTGGGCCCCTTGCAGATACCCACGGACAGCCCCGTCCCAGGCAGGGTTTTCGGTGGCCACCGGCTTTGGCCCAGTGAGCTCACGGGGTCAAAGCAGGTGGGGGGCAGGGGGTGCACAGGCAGAGGCCCCGGCGGGACCCACAGGGGGGAGCAGCGCCCTCGACAGACACGCCATCGGAGCGTCAGGCTGTCTAGAGACCGTAAGATGAGTCACCGAGCGATGTGACCACATCCACAGTCATCTGGAAACTAGTGAGAAAGGGAAAAGACCACATCATCCCACTTCCTCACCCGACCACAGCATTTGAGTGTATTTACTTCTAGGCTTTTTCTTGTAGAAATCCGTTTATTTGAAATTCTGTAAGCAGTGTTTACACTGGCTAGGAGCGGCCAAGAGTGAACGTGAGCCCTTGGCTCACGGGTGCCCCCGCCGTTGGCCAGCACAGCTGCCCTGCTTGTGCCCCGTGGCCTCGCGTATCCGCGCCCGGGTCCAGCGGGCGGCCTCTCTTTGGCTTCTTTCTTCCTTGTTGAATCGCTTGCTGCCAAAGGGCCGTCTGATGTAATTAACGTCATGGCTCTTGTGGCTTTAAAAACCCGTGGCTCCTCTCTACTCCTGGACACGGTACTTTGGGGAAAGGATTTCCCCTGCTCCACCCTGGGCCTCTATGCACCGCAGCTGCAGGCTCGCCCGCGAAGCCCCTGCAGCAGTCTTCTTTGTGCCCTTCCCCGCTCGCCCTTGGTCGTGTTGGCGGAGGCCAGGCCCAGTGCGCAGCCCTGACGCAGCAGTGGGCTGCGGGCTGGAGTGCTGAGGGTCCCATCTCTCCCCCTGAGGGCCGGCCCCTCTCTCCTGTGCTGGTCACAGCAGATGGACCTCTGGGTTGGTAGGGTTTTGGTTCTGTTTGCAGGCTCAGGGTGGGGGGACCTGTGTTTCTAGGACCTAGTCCTGGGGGAGTTGGGGGGTCCCTCCAGCCAGGGTGGACAGAGGGAGAGAGCCCGGGCCTGGTCCCCGGGGCAGCAGCATCCTCCTGCCCCTCCGTCACTCCCCGACCCTCGGCCCCGCCCCAGGCCTGCACTGCACGACACGGCCACCTGCCTTCTCACCGGGTCGGCCAGCAGTGCACGTGCAATGTTTCGGGCTGTCCTGGAACACGGACCGTCTGCGTTACTTTTAAGTGTTGTGTTCACCTTCAAGATCAAGCAGATGTCTCAACGGGCTCGTGCCCCGCCCTCACTGACCAGAGTGCACGCTGTCTGTTCTCTTGGACCAGGGCCTGGGAGAGGCCGGCTAAGAGGTGGGCGGCGGCCTCCACTCTATCGTAGAGAAGATCTGGTCCTGGTGGGTAGGGTGTCGTTCCCGGTGCTTCTCCTGCGTGCTGGGCGGCTCTCTCCGTCCCCCTCCGTCCCCCTCGGGCCCCTCTCTCTCCCTGGCTCCTGGGCAGCCTCGGAGCTCCTGATATGAGAGAGGAGCGTGGGTTTCCAGGCCTTTAGGGGCGAGCAGCCGTGACGTTGTGATTTCTGGTTATTTTAGTTGTGGGTGTATTTGCTAATGTCAGCAGTTTGGCCTCACTCAAAATTTGTTTTGAGATTAGACTCAATATTGAACTTGAATTGAAAGGAGAAAACTAGGACCCTCAAATTAAAATAGTACAGAAAAAGTTATTTTACCCTGGGGAAGTAATCATGCCCCCAGCAAAATATGTTGCAAACTTAGATTCGGCATCAATAAAAAGAGACAAGCACCCTCGTGTTTTTGTGTCTGTTTCTGATGCTGCGGCACGTGACCCTGCACGGGACCAGAACTGAGTAGCTCCACCTCCCGCCCCAAAACTCAGCCTCGGGTCGCCCTTCACATTGTTATGGTGGGTTTTGCAGCACAGACAAAACTTTACGAAGGCGCGTGTGTGTGTGTGGGGGGGGCACTTCAGTGAACGCTGGGGACACGTGCTGCTCACCCCTCTGCTGGCCTCTGGAAACCGGAGGGAGACCCCTGGCTGGAGGGGCTCTGGCTGGGGCAGGGTGGAGGCCCGCGAGGAGGAGGGTGGGTTGTGACCGACACCCGGGAAGGTGTGCAGAGGGGCTGGGCCACAGGCTCTGGAGAGCAGGGTGGGCAGCCGGGAGTTAGGGGGCCAGGGGTGAGGGCGGCGTCGGGCTCAGCGTGGACAGGGGGTGGGAGAGTGGTCCAGCGCGGGATGGCCCAGCCGCGGGGCTGTGGCCCTGGGAAGGGTCTCCCAAAGCCTGCTGGGGAGCTCGGTCCCACTGTGGGTGAGGCGAGCCGGGGAAGCTTAGGGCTGCCTGGGTTCACATCTTCCTGGCTGTGACCCTGGGTTTCCTCCATGTCCAGGGGGGTTCCGAGGACCCATCCTCCAGGTGGCGGCAAGAGCAGCTCCATGCTCCCTTGGGGGGGGTGGCGCTGGTGGGGTGCAGCGGGAGGGGCGAGCGGGGCAGCTGGGGGGCCCCTGGGGTGGGAGTGCTCCTGGGAAGTAAGGTCACAGATCCCGGCCCCTGTGTGAGAGCTGGTGGGAGCCACGTGGGAGCCAAGGGGGTGCTGGGGCCGCAGGAAGGGCCACGTCTAAGGAACAGGCAGAGAAAGGGGCAGAAGCACGTGCCCGGCCAGGGGTGCAAGACCGGCCCCCTGCGGCGGCAGGAAGAGGGGTCCCTGGTGGCCTTGCGTTCTCTGTGCAGGGTTGAAACCCACGGGGAAGGGGGCGTGGCAGGCCCTGGGCGCTTCTAGAGTTCTCCATGGGTGGGGATGGGGGTGGGGGAGAGAGTTCGTGATTTTCAGGGTTCTCTGGTCCGTACCACACACCGTCCGGAGGGCCCCGGAGGGTTGACCCGCCATCGTGGAGGCGCCCGCGGTGACCCGGCGCGTCCCGCAGGTGTCCCGGGCAGAGTAGGCGTGGTTTGTGTCCCATGGTCCCTGGGGGGCTGCTGCTGGGCTCCAACAGTGACGCTGTCACCCATACCACTCCTCCGGGGCTGGTCTGTGTCGACTGGGCCTTTGGTGATGACCTGAGGGGGTGACGCTGTGGCTCCAGACAGGCCACAGGCTCTCGGGCAGGACGGGACGGCGGGATCGCGTGGCTCTGGACAGAAGCAGGGACAGGAACGACTTCCACGGGGTGATGGCGCTTCATTTCAGGAAGCTGCAGCGTCCAGGCTTTCTTCTAGCCTGTTACCCGTCTGCGCGTCGGGCTCACACTCGACACTCCTACAGTTCTGCAGCCTCTCTCGCCATGGCTGGAAGCTTCTGCTCCCGGGAGCAGGGGGGAGCCGGGGGCGGGAGAGTGGCGCCCGTCCTCCGTGGCCCCCCGGCTCAGTCACTGACCCCACCCCCCCTCACTCGTTGTTCGTGGATGCTCCTTTGCTTTACTTAATAGGAATTTTGGAAAAGTGCGTGTTTTATGAATTCACTTTATTTTCAGGAAGACGTTTTCTACTTTTTGCTTTGGAAATATGATAAGATTTGTAAAAGCGTATGTTTCAGGCGTTTGGAAAACGTCGACACCCTCCTGCCCCTGTGCCGGCCTCTCATCCCCTCCCCCTCCCCCCGGGCAGCCCTGTCCCTCAGGACACCACGCCTTTCCTGCCCCAGTTTCTCCTGACCCCAGTCCACGCCCCTTCACCCCTGCCCCCCACTCCTGCCCCATCCTCATCCCGCACCCCGTCTGGTCCGAGGTTGGGGGTACCACTGTGGACCTTCGGGGCAGGGGACCAGGAAGCGGGTGTCACATGACACAGCGCTGGCTCCCGTGTGCATCAGGGTTGGAGCGGAAGACTGTCCACCCAGAGCTCAGTGGAGCTGGGGTCCGCGGGTCCCTCAGTCCCCATTCCGGGCCCGTTGTGTGTATTGACTGGGGCGCTCACCTCCACCCTGCACCTGGAGCATCGGCCAGTGCTGGGTGGGGGTCCCAGAGTGTTCTAGGTCAGGGGAGGGGACGCTCTGAGTCCTTGGGGGGCTGTTGTATGCTCTGTGTCCAAGGGGTCTTCTAGGTGGAGGAGAAATGTAGTGGCAGGGGGAGATGCTCCAGGTCTGGAGAGATGCTCTAGGTCCAGGGAGGAATGTCCTGAGTCCCGGGGGTGTCCTAGGTCTGGGCAGGGAGTGTTGCAGGTTGAGGGAGCCCTGGAGGGGGAGGGGCTCCCAGGCAGGGCCAGGACCTCGGCGTTGCGCTGCCCCCGTGGCACCTTCCCCCAGCCCCAGCCTCTGTGCTTTGGCAGCCCAGCACTCAGCTGTGCGCCTCGGCCGTGGGACGCGGTGCTCATTCTTTGAACTGGTGCAGTTTTGACTTAGTTTCCCCCAAAGCAGTGGGGGCCTTTGGGGGTTTTCAGTAAGAGTGTAAGGGTGGGAGTGCGGAAGGGTCACTCTGGAGAGTGAGCTGGTGGGAAGGGGTGGTCCCAGGGGAGGGCGATTGGGCGTCAGGTGGCCTCCAGGTGACCTCAGGGAAGGCTGAGGCTTACTAAGGTGAGAGCACCCTGAGGCGCTGGGGCAAGGTCACGCGAGGTCACGCATTCTCTTGGGGGTCAGCAGGCCTGGAGGGGCAGGGTCTGCTGCAGGACACATCGTGAATAACAGGAGAGGCTGTTGGTCCGGAGCAGCGTTCTCCGCGAGCCCGGGTGGCCAGAAGAAGGGCTGTGCTGGCTGGAAGCAGCGGGCGGTGCTTGTTTGTTCGGGAATGTGTGGACAGGAGGGGCTCTGTCTTGTACTGACCATCTGATAACTTTGAAAACAAAACCGTGATTTGGGGAAAGCACTGATTTTTTTCCAGGCGTATGTTTAGGGCTGGACGGGGTGAAGCCTGCCGTCTCGGAGCCCGTCCCGCTGCTGCCGTGGTCAGAGCCTCCACGTGCACCAGGAGGCTGGGGCCACGGACACTGTCAAGGGTTCCGGCGGGAGCTGGCTCCACTCAGGGCCTCCTCTCTGCTGAGACTCGGGGGCAGCCTGGGGCGCCCAGCCCTGAGGAGGAGGCTGCCAGCCAGGCCGGCCGGGCAGAGGTGGGCGCCCCAGGTGTGGCCTCCAGGTTGCATTATGTGACAGGTGTTTCTGTTCCGTGCATCAGATCTAGTCCTGACGGATTCACATGGTTCAGGGGAGTCGGTGACTCAGCCAGTGCCTGCTTACCTGGCTGCAGGCTAGCTCCCCAGAGGGGGCCCTGGCTCAGAAAGCCGATGTCTGCACAGAACTCCTCAGCAGGAGAGGCCTTGTCTGAGTGGGTTCTGAAAGCTCCGGCCTCCCGGGGGGGAGGGGGACTCTGGGGACACAGCGGCTAGGATGCTGAGTCTGGCGTGTCGTCTGCAGGGCACGTTCACGCGGGCTTCATCTGCCGGGGACAGCGGTGGGGTGAGATCCTGCCGGGCCACCCTTCCACAGATGCACACGTGCACACACTGTACGTCACAGGCGTCGGTGACCCCATGTCCTGCGGGCACAGGCGGGACTGACCCCGCATCCCTGCTCGAGCCTGTGCTCGAGCTGCCCATGTGCCCTCCTCCCCACCTGCCTTCCTTTCCTTCCACGGTTCAGGGTCCTTGTAACAGTGCACTCTGGGCACCATATTCTCTATCAGTCAGGCAGCTTCGGATGAGAGGGTTAGGAACCCCGACTTGGAGAGGCTTGAGTCCACGTGGGATCTCCTGGCTCATGTGACTGTCTCCACGCTGGGTTGGCTTGGGCCACAGGCTGTCTTGCCTCCTGGTTGCAAAGTGGCTGCAGCCTTGCAAACTGAGCTACACTCACCATATCACCCAGGGCGGGGTGGCGAGATAGAGGCAGGGAGTCCTTGGCCCCCAGGGCTTCACACTGACCGGATGGCTGGTCGTGGGGCTCACCCCACCCAGGGCACCCTGCTCTGCCTTTACTGCCCAGAACACAGTCCCAGGACACCCCCTGTCCCTCAGCAGTTGTGTGCTGTCTGTTTCGGGACCGGGCTGCATGTCGGGTGTTTTGTGTTTGCTGGGGCATCCCTCGGGGCGGGGGAGCCCAGGGCCGTGCGCGAGACTCCCACCACACCCCCTGCCGCCCCCGTCCCCCAGGCCTTGACTCTTTCTGGACCTGGGGTCGGGCATCGGGCTCTGGGGGCTCTGAGCCATCTCCCAGCACTCCCGGTAGCTCGAGGGCATGTGCAGAGCTACCCTGGCAGGGGTGGCGCAGGGTGATAGCCGTGGTTTCCCACCAGGAATGCCGTGCACCGCTGCCAGTGGTGGTCCTGGGCCGGGGGCCGGCGGGGCGGGCGGGCGAGTGCGCAGCTGGCTTACACATTTCCCCGCGTGTGTGTGTCAGAGGCCACGGCAGGACGATGCGGGGAAGAGGCAGGGCCTCCCGTGCGCTGGCGGGAGCCTCGTGGGCTGGGCTGGTCAGATGGTCGTCGGACGTGGGGAGGCCCGGCCCCCGATCTCCCCCCTACGCCCTCCCGTTCCACACCTCGGCTGCCCTCGCCATCCCTTCTCTCGTCCCCAGCGGGCGCTCGTGTGGAGAGCGGGCCTCTCTCTCGGCAGTGGGCAGGCTCGTGTGGGTGCCACTCCATTGAGCGCACGCGGCCCTGCGGTTTTTCAGCTGAGCGCTGATGGCAGGGCGACCGAAAACTGGGGCCGGGCGACCGGGGCTCCTTGGGTCCAGCTGTGGGGAGGTCAGAGGGACAGCGTCCCGGGAAGTACCTGGGGCGATCTGGCTCCCTCACAGGAGGGACGTGTGGGCGGGGGAAGGTCAAGGGGAGGGTGCCAGCCCTTGACATTGGAGGTTGGATGCCGTTGGGGGTCTGCCTTCCCTGAGCCCGGGAAAGGGCCTCCAGTGCACAGAGCTGGCGCCCCTCTTGCCGAGTTGGGCTTAGGTGGGCCGGTGCTGGCGGTGGGCCGGGGGAACTTGAGGGGCCGTGCCCCTGGGGGCTGCCGCGTCTCCCCTGCTCATCAGCCGGGCCCTTTGGGGCCAATACGCCCCCTCCTCTGCGGCCTGATGCCCGCCTGCTGTGCCCGGCGGGGAAAGCCGGGGCTTGGGAGGTGCCTGTGCGCGTGAACCAGCCCTGCCTGCAGCTGGGGGCTTCAGGGCACCCCCAGCACTGTAGACCTGTCCCTCTGCAGCTTGCGGACCCCGCGGGCCTTGGGGTGGGGCTGTGACGCTCAGCACCGCTCAGGGCCTGGCGCCGTTGTGATTGCCAGTGAGAAGGAAAGGAGAAGCTGGAAACATTTTGCATGTATTTATTTTACAGCCGCCCTATTTTTAGACTTAAGTTACTTTGGACTTGAATTTACAAATTTTCAGAACTCTCCCGAGACTCAGAATTAGCATGTCTGATGGTTGCAGGCAGGATGTCGGGCTTTGCCGCTTCGTGACCCTGACCGTCCTTCCTTCCGTGGCTCCCGACTCCTGGCCTCCTCTTCGGCCCCCAGCTGTCCTGGCTCAGGGGGGCCACCCCCTCCGTCCCCCAGCATGGGCTGCAGAGGGCCCCTGCCCGGAAAGACGCCCGCGCCCGCCGCGGCGCTCTCCTCCTGGTGGGGCCTTACGGTGGCTCTTGGGTTGGGGCTGGGTCAGCTTTATCAAGTGACCTGCCCAGAGCTCCCCGGGGCTGTGTCTGCTTGGTGTGAGGTCTGCTTGGTGTGAGAGGAGGGTTCATTCAGTTTGAGGAAAAGAAAAGCAAAATCTGTCGTCCTGGAGCTGGCCATGCTCTGTGGCAAAAGTCACAGAGAGGACATTGGAGACCATCAACTTCAGCCCTTTATTAAACTCTTTTCCAACATTTTATTACACAAATTCCAAGAATGCAATCAAGTTGAGACTTTTATCGTTAGCACTCGTCTGTCAACCACTGAGATTCTGTTGCTAACATATAACTAGGCTTGTTTTATCACAGTTTATGACACACCTATTCATCCATCAATCACTCTTGTCTTTTGTGCATTTCAAAGTCCCGACACTGGCCGGGCTCCTTCCCCTGTCTTGCCGGGCAGATCCCTCTGCCGAGCTCCCCTCGTGCTGTGGTGGCTTTGGCTCTTCTCCCGGAGACACACACCTGCGCTGTTTCCACGTGCGGCCATTAGGGGCAAAGACACCGTGAATGTCCTTGTACAGATCTTTTTGTGAGCACGTGTTTTCACTTCTCTTCGGCAGCTCCACCTGGGAGTTGAATTGGGTTGTCGTGGGGTGCGTGTGGGTTTAGTTTCCCAGGTGACCCAGCCACCTCCCCCCCGCACCCCTGTCCCGCCGTCGCTGTGGACGTTGCGTTGCTCCTCACTGTCCCCCCCCCTCCCCCGCTCCCCGGGGGCTCAGGTCGTTGCAGTCTTAGCCCTTCCGGGGGGTGTGCGCTGGCACCTCGTTGCTTTGCTTAGTGTCTCCCTGACGACTAATGGTTGTAGGCGTCTTTTCAGGGGCTTGTTAGCCATTCGTGTATTTTGGGGGGGGGGTAAAGTATCTGTTGCTATCTTTTGCCTGTTCTGTTTGCTGAGCTGTTTGTTTTTATTACTGAGTTGTACGAGTTCTCTATGTATCCTGGATGCCAGTCCTTTGTCAGATGCATTTTTGCAAGTTCTCCCAGACTGTGGTTTGCCTGCTCGTTTTCTTAATGGTGATTTCAACCCCCGGAAGTTCTTACCTGTGACTCTTTCATGAGTGATTCTCGCTTTCTGTTCCCTAAGAAATCTTTGCTTACCAGCAAGTCGTGAGGACGTTCTTCTTGCTTCTTTCAGGAACTCTGCATTTAGGGGTTCCATTCATCCCAGATTAATTTTGTGTGTGATGGGAGGTCTGGGTTGAGGTGCGTTGTCCCCACATGGATGTCAGCTGGTTCATTGCTACCTGTTATAAGAGTTTGTTTTCCGCCATGCATTGCTTTGGCACCTTTGTGGAGACTCGCAGTATCGATGTGTGTCTCTTTCTGGACTCTGTTCTGTCCCATTGATCTGTTCAGTGAGTTTTACTGCAGGACCACCTGTCTTGATGAGTAGCTTGGTCGTAAGTGTTAATGTCAGGGCAAGTCCTCTGTTATTCTTTGAAGATTGCTTTGGGTATCCTAGGCCTGTTGCATTTCTGTACATGTTTTAGAGTTGGTGTGTCAGTTTCTACAGGAAACCTGCTGAGGCCGTGGCTGTGGGGTTGCACTGAATCCATGGGCCAATGGGGGGAGAACTGACATCTTAGCTCTTCTGTGTCCTCTGCTCGTGGGCCAGGCGTCACTTCCTTTAGGTAGGTCGTTGATTTTTCCCGCAGTATTTCGTGGTTTTCAGTGCAGAGGGCTTGCGTGGCTTTTGTTAAATGTGTTCGTATGTAATTTACATCTTTTGGATGCTGCTGTAAATGGTATTTTTAAACATTTCATATTCCAGTTGTTTGCTGTTGTTACATAAAAATGCAAATGAGTTTTTGTGTATTAATCTCGCGTCCCATGGCCTTGCTAAATTGTAGCTCTTTAGAGAAGTTAGGACTCTATGTCGGCTCCACATCTGCAGACAGACGGGCTGCCCATCCCTCTCTCTGCCTCCCTGCGTAGTCAGGACCTTCCACACCACGTGAATCAGGTAGTGAGTGTGGGCCTCCACATGCGTCTCTTCTTTTAGGGGAAAGGATTTAGTAGCTCATCAGTAACAATGGTGGTGGCTGGAGGATTATTTTTTTCTTCTTTTTTTTCAGTTGTCCCATATCAAACTGAGGAAGTTTCTAATTCTTACTTTGCTGAGAGTTTTTTTTTTTACCCACGAAAGAATGTTGAATGCTGTAAAATGCTTTTTCTGCATCTATTGAAATAATCCTGTAGTTTTTCTTTTTTAGTCTGTCAATTTGGTGGATTATATGTGTTTTTCAGGTGTTGAACCAAACTGCTGCATTCCTGGGCTACTTTGTCATGTTATATTCTTTTTTCTTTTTCTTTTTATTAATGTATTTCTGCACTTGGTTTCTGTATGTGTTCATAAGAGACATTGGTCTGTAATTTTCTTTCTTTGCCATGCCTTTGAAGGCCTTTGGCATTAGGGTTGTGTTGGCTTCTTAGAAGAAACTGGAGAGTATTCTCTCATCTATATTTTCAAAGAGCCCTGTGAGATGGTTGGTGTTTCTTCCTTAAGTGATCAACGGAATTCACTAGTGAAATTAGTGAAATCCACTAGTGAAATTAGAAACACTAGTCTGTGTTTTGTGGGGAGGGTTTTGGTACAAATCCAATTTCTTTAACAGATAAAAGTGTTGGTTGTGTGTCGTTTTATTTTAAGGAGTGTGTTCATTTCACCTGCATTGTCGAATCCGGTGGTGTGATGTTCATATTCCCTGTTATTACTTTCGCGTCTGTAGTGATAGCAGCTCCTTGTTGATTCCTGACACTGATTATCTGTGTCCTTTCTTCCTGCTCGTTCTACTCAGGGCTCGTCAGTCTCACTAGTCTGTCCTCTTGCCGCCATCTTGGCTGCGGGTGGTGACTAGTTCCTTCTGCTCAGGACTCCCGGGCCGGCTGGGGCTGCTTTGTTTTGTAGGTTGAAGTGGAAGGTCCGGGCCCCACTTTAATGTTTCCAGTGTAAAATGCGGCTTGTTTACAAACCAAAGTGAAATGAGTGTTGGCCCCGCGTCCTCGCCGTTGCTCCCGGGCCTGCCTGCGGCTGCCTCTGGGAGAGGCTGTCCTGCCTGAATCTCTGCCTGTGACCGAGCCATCCGTGTGGCGGGGAGGGCGCTTGCTGGGGCTCTGGCTCTGGCTGGACCAGGGCGAGTTCTCCTCTCTCACTTTTCCATGCACCTGCGATCGTGTTCTTCAGACACCCACGCTGCCTTTTCCCCTGAACTCTATGCATTTTGTAATTTTCCCTGGGAACGTGCTCCTCCTGACGTGGACGATCTGCAGTCCAGCCCGGCGGGAGTCTCGCCCTTGCTCCGCAACCGCTTCTCCTGGCCCTGAGCCAGGCCACCTGCTGCGGCGGGAGGTCACACGGGACGGCTGGCCTCCCCAGGGTCCCCGCGACAGCATCAGTCCACCGTGATCAGAGCCGGGAACTGGCCACGTGTCCCCAGACCCCAGCGTCTGTGTTTGTGTGCAGACGAGGGATGGTGTTGTGTTGCAGGTGGGAAAGCCTGTCGCTGAGCGTGGGGTGTGTCCTGCGGGAGAGCCGGGTAGGGGCTGCCTGGCCAGGCCGGGTTGGGCCTGTTCTCCCCTCGGGGTCTTCAGAGAGGAAGAGGGAGCTCCGTCAGAGGTCATGGCATCTCCTGTCCTCCCAGGACCGTCTCTGGCTCTCGTGCTGCACCTGGGTCCACCCAGCAGGGGTGAGGGGCCCTCAAACCCACCGACAGGGCCGCTGCGGAGTCCTGTCCTCGCGACGGTCACCTGGACAGTCCCCTCCCGGCGAGGGATGTGTGAGCCTGTCCCCGGAATCCTGCGGGGACTCCTCACCCCGCACTCAGCGGGGTGCCCGCTGTCACTTGTCACATGGGGTTGGGAGGCCCCCTGACTGAGCAGCCGCGCTGGACAGCCAGCTGGAAGGGTGGGGGGCAGGGGACCGGGGACTGTCCCGCCACCGATGGTGTGGTGATGGGTCTGAGGTCCCCAGGGGGACAGCAGCTTAATTGTATTTCTGGGCTCCCCTCTTGCTGAATTTCCCAAAATTTCTGAAAAGACTGTGATTCCCTTTTGAAAAGAAACCTCCTTGTAAATGAGACAGAAAGGCATCGGTGCCCTGACTCGGGAGAGGGGCAGGTGGACCTCCACCCGTCTCTTCCCCAGGCAGCCCCCCCACCTCGGGGTTTCCTCTGGTGCCCTCCCGTGTTTCTAAGTACAGGCTCATGTTTGGGGTCTGTGGCGTCTGTGGACTGAGCTGCTCTGAGCCCTGCCCTCCCATGCAGTTCTGGGCCAGGGCTCCATCAGGTCTGAGGTCCTTGGGACCACGTGCACGTTGTTCATGGCTCAGCTGCGTGGCCTGCTCTCATTTTATTTCTGCTCAGTCACCTTTTTATTAAAAAGAAAACAAGCAGTGGGAGGAGAACAGCACATGAACCGTGTTAACGGGCTTTGGAGGGTGGGAAGGAGACGGCCGGGCGGCAGCTCAGGTGTGGGCCCCTGCACCAGCTGATGCCACATGGGGGCAGCAGGATGGAGGCGGGCCTGCGGGAGGCGGGTGCGGGGCAGGACGGGCAGCAAAGGCCAGGTGCCCGAGAGGAGCCCCACCCCTCCTCTGCGTCCCCAGGCACCGCCCCCAGTGCTCCGGCAGCGCTGGCCAGGGGTCCTGGTGCGCCCCACTTGCTGTTCTAGCCAGAGCGACGTCTTGGAAGGATGTCGTGGTGCCAGAGGGAAGTGTGGTCCTGGGGAGAGGTACACACGCGTGAGGCTCTGTAACGCGGACGCGCTCAGAGCGGAAGCTGAGGTGTGTTTCCATGCCGATGTGCACACCTGCCTCAGGTGTCAGCCTTTTAGTCTGTTTCTCTCTGCATCTGCTGCTTACACTCCAGCTGGATGGGTCTCTGTTAAACGGGCTCAGCTTGGTCTTAGCTGGCCTGAAAGGTGGATAATTTCATTTTTTATAGGCTGCTATTTCAAAGTTAAACTTGCCTTGTTTCTTAGAATTGGATCCTGTTTGATGATTCACTGTCATTTAAATATACTATGTTCCAGGACACTCTTTAGGGGAAAATGTTTATTTTGTTATAAAAGTCCCCGAGCCCTCCTTCCCAATGACTATGGTTCTCAGAGTTTCCGTCTTTGTGAGAGGTTGTGGCGTAATTTATAGAGACGTGCACTGGCTTTTTGCTTTTCTTTAATTAGAGGAGGATGTTGTTGAGTTATCCTTCATGGGAAAACCTCTCTCGCAGTTCTTATTGTCATTTTGTCCTGATTCTCTTACTCTGCCAGGTTTATTTAAAGGCACACGTGTGAAGAGGAGAGACGGGTTTCAGGGCGTGCGGGCTGCAGGCCGGACCGCTGTGCGGCTTGCCCTTGCCATTTGGTGGAAGGCCCATCGTTACTTCCTTCTGCAGAACTATTTTTAGCCTCAGTATTTGTGACCGCACAGACAAGATTTCCTTTCTCTTGAAAGGAAACGGTTTTCCGCAGGGATAAGCGGGTGGCGTGGGGCAGGATTTCCTGAGGAATCGGGCAGCAGGGCGGGTGCACGCCTCGGGGCGCGTCCCCAGGGGCCTTGCCCGCAGGGTGAGGGAGCCCAGGGCCCTCGTTTGTTTCTAAATGCCTCCCGTTTGAAAGTTTTAGGAAGTGCTTGAGAAAGACGAGCTTGTGTCCTGTGTCCTGGGGTGTCACTGTTTCCTCGGAAGGCAGGTGCGCTCAGCTCTCTCGCGGGCTGGGACTGCTGCAGCCGGGCCTTGAGTCCACATCTGCCCCGAGCCCGGGCTCCAGCGCCACGCAGCCCCTTTCCTGCCGGTCACAGTTGTGCTTCCCGGCTGAAGGACAGCGCCCGCGCCAAGCAAGCGGGCAGGCTTCCTCCTCTTCCCGCGGGTCCCAGAGGAGAGGGATCTTGGGAGGCGGGGGAAGGGCCAGAACTGGGGCGGGGGCCTCCTGGTTCCCGGCCCTGAGAGCCCCCAGGAGGACAAGATGCCCCAGGGGCCAGTCAGCTGCAGAGGTGGCCCGTCCGCTGCTTTGCGGCGCCTTTGCGGCCACGCGGCCCCTGCCCCTTCCCACTGGCCGCCTGCCCTGACGGGCTCCCCTGCGTCCTCTCCTCGGGGGCCTGCCTCTGCCAGCTCTGCCCCTGCTCCCCGCATCCGTACTCAGGCCTTCCGGGTGGAGGGGGTGCTTCCTTCTGCGCAGCCGCCGCCGCCCCCATCACTGTCCTCCCCGGAGCCAGCGGACTCTCGCGGCCCCGGGCTGTTGGCCTCCTTCGGGGACCCTCCTTGCGGACGCGTCTGCAGGATTCATGACACTGCAGTCGGTCGGTCGATGTCTGAGCACCTGCTGTGTTCCCTGCCTGCGAGGCCCAGGCAGTAACAGAGGGACAGAGGGGCAGAGGGGGCGGGGCCCATCCTGTCCTCTCCCGGCCCTGAAGGGACGGAGCCGAGGTGCTCTCTCCGGCCCGGCCCTCGCACCTGGTGCGTGTGCGTGGTGTCTGGGGTGGAGGGGGGCTCCCCGTCGCCTGTCTGGTGCCCTGCAGCCTCCTCCGGGACGGCACCGGCGAAGAAGGAGTCGGGGTGGCCCTGTGATGGGTGGACGCCCGGGCACGTGGCTGCCAGCGCAGCTCCCTCAGAGTCCTGAAGCCACGTTTCATGGATTCTCAAAGTACGTTTTTTCCACATTTTCCGTCGTCTGAATTGAGACTAGTCTCCAAAGTTCAAAACCTCATGGGGTGGCTGACGTAGGGGCGTGTTGGACGCGGAAAGTGACCGTCATCACTGGTGGAGGCGTGCCGTGGCTGAGGGACCATCCCAGAGCTGGCGGCCTTCTCATGCGGCCGGAGTCTGTCCTGCGGGAAGAGGGGGCCCTCGGCTCTGTTCCCGGTGGGGGCCCTGGGCTGGCGGGGCAGTGCCTTTCTAGGGCCCTGGGGGGGGAGCTGGGATCTGGCCCCTGGCTCCCCGGTGCCTCGTCCTAGGCGTCCCTCTGCCACTCTCAGCCTGGCTCTCTCCGTGATGCGGAACCCTGGGCCGTGGAGAGAGCAGGGCTGGGAAAGCGGGCGGCCGCACAGGCTCAGCTGAGCCCCCAGCTGGGAGGGCGGGTGCAGAAGCTGGGGGGCCCAGGCCAGCGGGAAGCAGAGGCCCCCCAGGATGCTGGGTGGCGGTTGCTCAGAGAGACCACTGGCTGGTGTGGGCAGGATGAGGCCCAGGACCAGTGCCGCCCTCCAGGCCGGCCAGGCTGTCACCCCAGGTGACCACCGAGGGGTCGGGGTGGGAGAGGGAGGGGGATGGAGGGGGCGCTCGGCGAGAGCTGGGACCTCCGCTGAGGGTCACGGCTGCTGTCGGGATGCACCGCCCTGCTCACGCTCTGTTGGCCTGGGGTCACGGTTTGTCTTTCAGTCCCGTCCCCACCCTGGGTCCTTCTGCCGCTGACCGTGGAGGCTGCTCGTCCTGCAGGGGGTCCACAGTTTGGGTCCCTGGTTGTGTCTCCCTCTTGGTTTCGGGTTGGATATTGGGGGCCAGGTGCCCCCTGCCCCACCTCGGGAGCCCAGCTCCAGGAAGAGGGCGGCCTCCGTGCACACAGGTCAGTCAGGGGTCTTCTTTGCGATGCTCTGTTTGGGTTTTCTCATATTGTGCCTTTTTTTTTCCTGGATGTTAAGAGTTCTTCATAGTTCTTCAGATATTAGGAAGATTAACTCTTCCTCTGTGATATATATGACAGGTATTTTCAATCGGTTTGACAGTTTTTGATTTTGCTAATTTTTTTGCCATGCAAAAGTTGTTTTTTTTTTAATTGTAGACGAACGTATCATTCTCTTTAAAAATTGTATTTGATTTGAGTCATAGTTTGTTTCTCCGAATGAACTTTAGAATCAGCTTATCTAGTCGAGCTGGGTGTGGGCGGTTCACTTATTGGCATCGTCTGGGGGAGAACTACTGACTTTATGGTGCCGAGTCCCCCTCTGAGGACCAGAGAGGGCTCTCCAGTGATTCACATCTGTTTCTTGTCTCTGCCAGGAATGTCATAACACTTTTCTCTTATAAAATTGTCACATTTTAAAATGTATCCCTAACTTGTGCCTTTTCTTACGTTGCTGCTATAAATGGGGCGTTCTTTCCCAGCGCATCTTCCTACTGGCTACTGTTTGTGTTTATGATGGCTGTTGATTTTGGTATGTTAACTTTATATCCTGCTATTTTCCCTGAATTCTTCTGTTGTTTGTTTTAGTCTTACCATTGATTCCCTGGGCTTCCCAGATGCACTGTCACATCATCTGTGGATGCAGGCAGCCCCGCCTTCCGTTCAGCTGTTATACCCGTAGTTGTTTTCTCGCTTTGATCTCATTCCCTAGTATCTTCGATGTAAGGTTACGTGGACGTGGGAATAATGGGCATCTTTGCCAAGTTCTCGACCTTAGTGGGAGGGGCTAGTGTTTCCCCCACAAAGAAGGGGCTAGCTTTAGGATGAGGTGCGAAGGTGTGTGTGGTGTATAACTTTTCCAATACATATATTGTGATATTCAAAGTTGTTGCTATTAAATAAGAAGCAATAAAAATAAAGAAAGCTTTTCAGTCCAAAATAAAATACAGAACTATGCCATTAACTGAAGGATCACAGGAAGGATAAACATAAATCCAAATATTATTGAATAAGAAAACAGGAAAAACCCAGGAAAACAGTAAATTAAGGAAATGTTAAGAGTTGTTTGTTTGAATACGTTAAGTGAGATAAATATTTGATAAGCTGATTATTGGAGGGAGGGAGGAAGGGAGGGACAGGCAGATAGACTGACCACACAGTATCACTTGGGGACAAGGATTACTCATACAGTTTAACCATTTGGATTACATTGTAAATTAGATCCTTACCGTAGACGTTATACCAAAATAAAATCTGAGCGGAGAAAAATGTTTAGAGTGACATGTTTCATTTCGTTATACGCACACAGACATGTTTGTAATAGCAAGGACATGTATGGGTTTTCTATGCTGTGTAACAAATCATCACTGACCTTGTGGTTAGAATAAGCACCCGTTCACTGTGTCAAGTTCCTGTGGGGTAGGAGTCGGGACAGCTGAGCTGGGTCCTCTGCACAGGGTCTCATCTGGAGACCCCAGGAGGGAAGGTCTGTGGATCAGCTCCCTCAGGCTGTTAGCAGAAATCATTTCCTTGTGGCTGTAGAATTCCTGGTATCTTGCTTCTTCGGGGCCAGCAGGAGAGGGAGAGAGAAAGAGAGAGAGAGAGCGCGCCCTTTGCTCCCAGCCTCTGACCTTTAGATCCTCTAAATGGTTCACCCGATATCTGATAAGGTCAGACCTACCCAGCATAATCCCCCTCTGATTAACTTAAGATCAGCTAATTACGGGATTTCATTACATCTGCAAAATCCCTTCCCCTTTGCCGTATGTTACCCAATCATGAGAGTGACATCTTACCGTATTCACAGCCCCACCCCCACCCCCACCCCCACCCCCACTCTTGAGTGGGAGGGGTGGTGCAGGAGTGAAAGCCTGGGTGGGGCACCTGCAGGCTTGTTGGGATTCTGCCTGCTCAGGGAGCACCTATCAATTCCTGGTTCATTACAGTTTTATCATAAATGTTGCTTTTATTGAAAAACTTTTCAGTTCATTTTTTAACCTTCATTTATTTCTTCTCCATCATTTTTCCCTTATTTAAATGCAAATATTTGACCTATATAATTTTCCTTCTCCCTGAACAACTTTTGAAAACGTTACTTTCAGGTCATGTCTACCTGTGATGAATTTCCTCAGTTTTGTTTGTCCAGGTAAGTCTGTCTCCCCTTCTTTTGAAAGATGACTTCGCTGGGCACAGAATTCTAGGTCGGTGCTTCGGTTTTCTTCTTTTGCCGCTTGGAAGGTTTCCCTTCACTCTCTCCTTGCTCATGTGGTTTCTGTTGAGAAGTTCATGTAATTTTCATCCTTGTTCCTCTATAGATTAGGTGACTTTTTCCCCCTTCCTTCTTTCAAAGTTTCTCCTTGTCTTTGGCTTTCAGCAGTTTGTGCCTAGTTTCAGACATTTTGGTATTTATCCTACTTGGTGTTCTCTAAGGCTTTTGGATCTGTGGTTTGGTGTATGTCCTGAGTTTTGCAAAGTTCTTGGCCATTGTTTCTTGAAACTTTTCTTCTGCTCTCTTCTCTCTTTCTCCTTCTGCTATTCCTGTTACATGTACGTTTTATCTTTTGAAATTGTCCTACAGTTCTTGGACGTTCTGTAATTTTTTCATTTTTTTAATCTCCACATTTCAGTTTTGGAAGTTTCTGTTGACGTATCTTCAAGCTCACTAATTGTTTCCTTGGCTGTGTCTAGTCTGTTAATGAGCCCACCGAAGGCATTCTTCATTTTGTTACTGTTTTTGATTTCTAGTATTTCCTTTTGACTCTAAGAGTTTCCATCACTCTGCTTATATTACCCATCTGTTCTTGCATCTTGTCCACTTTTTCCATCACAGTTATTTGAAACCCCCTTTCTGGTAATTCCAAAATCTATGTCATAATTGAGTCTGATTCTGATGCATTTTTAAAAATGTCTTTAGGGAATTCCCTGGCAGTCCAGTGATTAGGACTGTGCACTTCCACTGCCAAGGGCCTGGGTTTGATCCCTGGTTAGGGAACTAAGATCCTGCAAGCTGCTAGGTGCAGCCAAAACATAAATAAATAAGTAAAATAAAATGTCTCCAGACTGTTTTTTTTTTTTTTCTTGCCTTTTACTATGCCTTGTAATTTTTTTTTTGAAACCTGGACATGATGTATTGGGTAATAGGGACTGAGGCCTTCAGCATGAGGCAGGAGCTGGACTGTGTTTACTGTTTGCTGTAGTTGTGGTGTCAGAGGCTTCACATCCCCCAGTGTCCTGGTTTTGGGGTTCCCCTAAGTACTCCTCCTACATCTTGCCCCTGTTTCGGCTGGAGTCACTGCCATTGCACTGGAGCCCTCCTGGTGTGGTGGTAAGGAGTGGGGGAAGGGGTGTTCTACAGTCTGTGATTAAATCTCAGTCTGCTAGTGGCCCCGTGTCCCTGGGCTGTGACCCTCACACATTTCTTACTTCCTTCTCCCCATCCCTTAGATGAGGTAGGGAGGCTAGGAGGGGGAAACGTCCTTCCCGCAGGTGGGCTGAGGCTCCGGCAAAGTCTTTCTCTGCCAAGTGGACTTTGAGAACGCATTGGGTGTATTTCACAAAGGTTACTCTTGCCCTCCTTCTGCCAGAGCCAGGAGGGGATCTTCACTGTGAGCACTCTGTGGGGTGCCTGGAAGTAAAGCCTAGAAAAATGTGCAGGCCTGCTTAGAAGTGTGGTCCCAAGGAGTTCCCCACGTTCATGCTGTCTGCACCCAGCCTCCAGCCTTTCTTCAAAATTACCATCTATTATAAGTCTTCCAGTGATGTTCTGACTCAAGCAGCTTCTCTTCCAGGTCTCAGGGGGGTGGTTTCCTAGCCATTGCAGCTCTCTGATGGGTCCAAGAAAAGACGTTGTAAGGATAAGAGTGAGGACTTGCAAGCTCTTTACGTCATGGGTCTGCAGCTGCAAGTTTCTAGTTAACGTTTCGGTTCATTTTAGAGATAATCATTTGATTTTCTTAGTCTTGTTAGTATGGTCGGTTGTATTAGGGGCTTTCCTCATATCGAACCGTCCGTGCATTCATGGTTTATTGCACTTAGTTCTGATTGTGAATTTTCAGTGTGCTGCTGCATTCTTTATGGTAGGGTATTTGCACTGATAGCCATACGTGAGACTGGCTTGAAGTTCCCCCTCTTTATGTATGCTGTCTTTATCTCGTATATATGTCAGTACTACACCCTTTTTTCATGATAGAGACTTTAAAGTTTTTCTTCTTTTTCTGTGACCTAGAGCTGTACTGTCTAATAATGGCTAATTATATGTGACTGTTATACTTAAATTAATCAAAATAAAATAAAAATTAAAAAATTCCATTACTTAGTCCACACTAGCCACATTTCAAGTGGAAATTTAGCTGGTGCCAATAGAGAACATCTTTATCGTCACACGAAGTTTCACTGGAAACTTTCATGAGTTTCAGAGTCAGAGAAGCTTCCCATGTCTCTGAAATCTGCACTGTCCAGGCCAGTGGTCACTAGCCACAGGTGGCTTTTGAGGAGATTTGTATGTGTGGTGTGTTTGTGGTGTGTGTACAGTGTGTGTGCGTGGTGTACTTGTGTGTGTGTGTATGTGTTTGTGGTGTGTGTTTGGTGTGTGTTTGGTGTGTTTGTGGTGTGTGTGTGTGGTGTGTGTGGTGTGTGTAGCGTATGTGTATTTATGGTGTGTTTGTGGTGTGTGTGTGTTTGTGGTGTGCTTGTGTGTGTGTGTGTGGTGTGTATGGTGTGTGTGTCTGTGGTGTGTTTGGTGTGTGTGGTATATCTGTGTGTGTATGGTGTGTATGTTTGTGGTGTGTGTGGTGTGTTTGTGGTGTGTGTGGTGTATGTCTGTGTGTGTATTGTGTGTGTGGTGTGCTTGTGTGTGTGTGGTGTGTGTGTGTGGTGTGTGTGTGGTGTGTTTGTGGTATGTATGGTGTATGTCTCTGTGTGTATTGTGTGTGTGGTGTGTGTGGTGTGCTTGTGTCTGTGTGGTGTGTGTATGGTGTGTGTCTGTGTGGTGTGTGTGTGGTGTGTGTATGGTGTGTGTGTGTGTGTGTGGTGTGTGTTTGTGTTTGTGGTGTGCTTGTGTGTGTGTGTGGTGTGTATGGTGTGTGTGTCTGTGGTGTGTGTGGTGTGTTTGGTGTGTGTGGTATATCTGTGTGTGTATGGTGTGTGTGTTTGTGGTGTGTGTGGTGTGTGTGTGGTGTGTGTGGTGTATGTCTGTGTGTGTATTGTGTGTGTGGTGTGTGTGGTGTGCTTGTGGTGTGCTTGTGTGTGTGTGGTGTGTGTATGGTGTGTGTATGGTGTGTGTGTGTGTGTGGTGTGTGTGTCTGGTGTGTGTGTCTGGTGTGTGTGTGGTGTGTGTATGGTGTGTGTGTGTGTGTGTGGTGTGTGTGTGGTGTGTGTATGGTGTGTGTCTGTGTGGTGTGTGTCTGTGTGGTGTGTGTATGGTGTGTGTGGTGTGTGTATGGTGTGTGTGTGTGTGTGGTGTGTGTGTGGTGTGTGTATGGTGTGTGTCTGTGTGGTGTGTGTCTGTGTGGTGTGTGTGTGGGGTGTGTATGGTGTGTGTGTCTGTGTGTGTGTATGGTGTGTGTCTGTGTGGTGTGTGTGTGGTGTGTGTCTGTGTGGTGTGTGTGTGGTGTGTGTATGGTGTGTGTGTCTGTGTGGTGTCTGTGTGGTGTGTGTATGGTGTGTGTGTGTGTGTGTATGGTGTATGGTGTGTGTGTCTGTGTGGTGTGTGTGTGGTGTGTGTATGGTGTGTGTCTGTGTGGTGTGTGTCTGTGTGGTGTCTGTGTGGTGTGTGTATGGTGTGTGTGTGTGTGGTGTGTGTATGGTGTGTGTCTGGTGTGTGTGGTGTGTGTCTGTGTGGTGTGTGTATGGTGTGTGTCTGTGTGTGTGTGTGTGTGGGGTGTGTGTGTGTGTGTGGTGTGTGTATGGTGTGTGTGTGTGTGTGTATGGTGTATGGTGTGTGTGTCTGTGTGGTGTGTGTGTGGTGTGTGTATGGTGTGTGTCTGTGTGGTGTGTGTCTGTGTGGTGTCTGTGTGGTGTGTGTATGGTGTGTGTGTGTGTGGTGTGTGTATGGTGTGTGTCTGGTGTGTGTGGTGTGTGTCTGTGTGGTGTGTGTATGGTGTGTGTCTGTGTGTGTGTGTGTGTGTGGGGTGTGTGTGTGTGTGGTGTGTGGGGTGTGTGTGTGTGTGTGGTGTGTGTGTGGTGTGTGTATGGTGTGTGTGTGTGTGGTGTGTGTATGGTGTGTGTGTGTGGGGGGGTGGGTGTGTGTATGGTGTGTGTCTGTGTGGTGTGTGTGTGGTGTGTGTATGGTGTGTGTGTGTGTGTGTGTGTGTATGGTGTGTGGTGTCTGTGTGGTGTGTGTATGGTGTGTGTCTGTGTGGTGTGTGTGTGGTGTGTGTATGGTGTGTGTATGGTGTGTGTATGGTGTGTGTCTGTGTGGTGTGTGTGTGGTGTGTGTCTGGTGTGTCTGGTGTGTGTCTGGTGTGTGTATGGTGTGTGTCTGTGTGGTGTGTGTGGTGTGTGTGTGGTGTGTGTATGGTGTGTGTCTGTGTGGTGTGTGTATGGTGTGTGTGTCTGTGTGTGGTGTGTGTATGGTGTGTGTATGGTGTGGTATATGGTGTGTGTGGTGTGTGTGTGTGTGTGTGGTGTGTGTGTGTGTGGTGTGTGTCTGTGTGTGTGTGGGGGGGGGTATGTGAGTTGTTGGGCTTCTGACTTAGTGACTGTTTGCGCGGTAATATGCAGATTAGCCCAACAGCTTTCATGTAAGCTGCAAGTACTTTCCCGTTTGTCATTTGCCTTTTTTTTCCCGTTGTTCATAGTGAATAGTAGTTGTTTCAAATGTTGCTGAACTATTCTGAGAGCTTTCATTGTTTTTCTCTGCCTCAAGCTTTTAAAATTAACAGTTAAAAACATGAAAGTAATGCATGGTAATAATTATAAGCATATTAAAAATGAAGAAAAGAAAAGAAAAAGAAATTGCTTCAAATACAACTACTCAAATTTTGGTGTTTTTTTCTCAGTCTTTTTTTTTACCCTGACAGAGGGTTCAAAGCAGCTGCCCCACAGGGAGGGCCCGCGACTACCTTCCGCTCAGCCATTCATTCCTCACGGACCCACGTGGGTCTGTCCGCCCTGCGTTAGCCTTGGCTCTCTGGGGACGAAGTGGAGGGCGAGGGTGGCCCGTTGCTGCAGGGTCCTCTGCAGATGGCTGTGCTGGTCTGGTCCTTGCTGTTGGGCTTGTGCGTGGGCACGAAGTATTTTTGTGTTCCTTCCATCTCTGTTAAGGTGTAAACTGCTTCCATGTTAATATGTGCTCATCAGATGTTGTATTTCTTGGTAAAATACACCTGGCATAGTATTTATCATTTTAATCCTTTGTAAACGTACAGTTCATCGGCATTACGTCCATTTACAGTGCTGTGTGATCGTCACCACTATCTATACCCAGAACTTCTTTATCATCTCATGGATTTCTTGCTGTTGCCTCCTTCTTTCCTTCAGCAGACATACTACATGACTTTCTTTATCGATGAGCCGTCCGCAGTACTATTCTGAAGTATTCTTAATTGTAATTCTCTTATAAATGATGTTGTCATGAACTTCTTTGTGTGCAGAGCGTTTTTGTTGTTTAGAATTACATTTTTTAGGATCGACGTCCAGAAATAGAATTTCACATTTGGAAGGAATGAGCATTTTTAACATTTTTCCCAGCCACATTTTGCTAGTTTTTTTCTTATTCTGCAAGGTCATGAGAGCAAATTGAGGGTGTTTAAGAGGTAAGTAAGGTATGTGCTTTCTTCGAATACACACAGAGCCCTGCCTGGCTCACGCTTTGGGCTGAAATGAGAGTATTTCTTTAAGAGCTAGTACGTGTGTTTAGCTTTTATTCTTACTTTAGTGTCTTTAAAAATCACTCTGCACTAGCCAAATATGGGCTGCAGCTCTGAGGAGGCCTCCAGGCCTTGCCGCGCAGAGTCACCAGTTTGTTAATTTAGCCGCTGGGACATCAGCGTGATTGCAGCCCAGCAAGACCTGTTTGGGTGGGGCTCTCTGTTAAAGGGTGCCGTGCTAAGGTAGGTCTAATTTTATAGAAAATTCTGGGATACGTACATTTGAAAAAATCATTTTTGTGTTTGGTCTTGGCAGAAAAGCAGGCCTCTGTGTGTGTGTGTGTGTGTGTGTGTGTGTGTGTACATGCACACGCACTCACGTTTTAATGTGTGAGCATGTATTTTCTAGATATTTGGAACCACGGTGACAAAGCTTTTCCGGTGTTTCCGCTGTACCTTTCCCTTTTACACACGGCATCGTGGGAGGTGTGTCAGGTGTGTGCACGTGTGGCTGTGCCGCTGTGCGCTTATCCAGGACAGGCCCTGGGCGGCATCCACTCTGCTCCTCCAGTAGCGGGAGCTTTCGGTCGCCCTGGTTTACCTCCTTGAGGACATCATGGTCTGTTGTTAAACTCCTTACATTCTGTGAGATAAGATTTGAGGTAGATATTTGGATTTCAGACTGTAATTGCAGTTGTAACTTTCAAGAATTTAGTGTTTTTCCACACATCTTCAGGAATGCATTAAGAAAGGGAAACAATAGGGCTATATGCTGGGTGGGGACATTCTTATCTGTAGAGTTTAAAAATTATGTATTATGTTGGCATTGCAGACGGTCTTCTCATTCTTATTTTTGTTTCCAGTGTTTGCCCTTTGATGTGTGTTGTGTGGTCACGGTACGTGGTGACGTTGTGCTGTGTTCGGCAGCCCCAGAGTTTTCTGTGTGTCTCCATCAGGTGGGCCTATGGGACTTCCCTTTCTTATCACTGGGCTTGAAACTTTTTTTTTTTAAATAAAATAAGAGTAAAATGCAATAACGCACCTAGAACAGCTCCAGAGACTGCTGAGCCGCAGCCCGGGGGGCTTTGCTCCAGTGGAGCTGCAGCGACTCCAGACGTGTTTCTCTTTAGTTTTGTCGTGGTCAGATGCACATGACATACGACTTACCACGTGACCCAAGTGCCAGGCTCAGTGGCATCAGGTACATTCACATCGTTGTGTAGGCGTCGCCACCATCAGCTCCAGGACTTTTTCATCTCCCGAAACTGACACTCTGCCCCCATTCAACACTCTGCATCCCCTCCCCACCACCCCTGGCCCCCACCATCTGCTTTCTGTCCCTAGGGACTTGACTGCAGTAGGGACCCAGCATGAATAGAGTTATGCGGTATTTGCCCTTTTGTGACGGGCTTATTTTGCACAGCCTGATGTCTGTAGGAGTCATCCATGGTGGAGCACGTCAGAATTTCCTTCTCTCTTGAGGCGGAATAACAGTGCAGTGTGTGGACGACACCACGCTGTGCTCGTCCGTTCCTCCACCAGCGGCCAGTTGCGCTGCTTCCACCTTTTGGCTGATTGTGAATAACAAATGCTGCTGTGAACGTGGGTGTGCAAATGGCTGCTTGAGTTTCTGCTTTCGATTCCTTTGGATAAATGCCCAACGTGGAATTGCAGAATCGTATGGCGAATTCTATTTTGAGTATTTTGAGGGACCACCATACTGTTTTCCAAGGTGGGTGCACCATTTTACATTCCCACTGACGTGCGCGAGGGCTCTGATTTCTCCGCGTTCTCACCAGCGCCTGTTATTTTGTTTATCTATTTTAAGATGATGGGTGTGAAGTGGTACCTCACTGCGGTTTAGACGTGCATTTCCTTAATGGCTGGTGACGCTGAGCATCTTGTCATGCGCTTATTGGCCCTTTTTGCACCTTCCTTGGAGGAGTGTCTATTCCAGTCCTGTGCCTCTGTTGAATAGTCATATTTGTCTTTTTGTTGTTGAGTTGTAAGAGTTTTAAAAAATATATTCTGGATGTTAACCCACTATCAGATATATGATTTGCCAGTATTTTCTTACATTCTGTGGGTTGCCTCTTCACTCTATTGATCGTGTCTTTTGATGCACAGAAGTTTTAAATTTGGGTGTAGGCCAGTTTATTTTTTCATTGGTTGCCCGCGCTTTTGGTGTCACGATCCAAGGAATCATTGCAAAATCCAGTGTCACGAAGCTTTTCCCCAACGTTTTCTTCTAAAAATGTTATAGATTTAGGTCTTATGTTTAGGTCTTTGATCCATTTTGAGTTAATTTTTATATATGGTGCTAAGTAATAGTCCAACTTTATTCTTTTGTATGCAGATACCCGGTTTTCCCAAAATCATGTGTTGAAATTACCGTGTTTTCCTTATTTTGTGGTCTTGGCACCTTTGTGAAAAATCATTTGACACACATGTGATGGTTTATTTCTGGGCTCTCTTCTCTGTTCCACTGGTCTATACGTCTGTCTTTGTGCCCGTCCCATGCCGTTTTGATGACTGTGGCCGTGAAATCGGGAAGTGTAAGACCTCTAATTTCTTCTTCTTCTTCAAGATTGTTTTGACTATTTATGGTCCCTTGAGATTTCATATGAATTTTAGGATGGGTTTTTCTATTTCTGTAAGAAAAGTAGTTGGAATTTCAGTAAGGATGGCATTGAATCTGAAGATTGCTTGGGATGGCATCAACATCTTAACAGTACTGTCTTCCAGTCCATGAGCTCGGGATGTGTTTCCATTTACCGATACCTAATTTCCTGCAGAAATGTTTTGTAGTTTTCAGTGTACAAGTCTTGCCTTGGTTATCTTATTCTTTTTGATGGTATGGTAGATGGAATTTTCTTTATCTCTTTTTTGGATTGTTCATTGTTAGTCTATAGAAAACCAGTGATTTTTGTGTGTTGATTTTGTGCCCTACGACTTTGCTATAATTCATGTATCAGTTCTAACAGGTTTTTGGTAGACTCTTTGGGGCTCACTATATATAAGATCATGTCATCTGTGAACAAAGATAATTTTATTTCTTCCTTTGCAGTTTGGCTGCCTTTTGTTTCTTTTCTTGCCTAATGCCGTGGCTAGGGCTTCCAGAACTGTGTTGAATACAAGTGGTGAGAGTGGGCATCCTTGTCTTATTCCTGATCTTAGGGGAGAAGCTTTCCATTTTTCACCATTGAGAATAATGTTAGCTGTGGTTACTTCAATTTTGAGTGTTAGAATCTGTAGGCATTTCCCCCCTTAGGTTCCTTTCTGTGCTTTTATGTCTAGGAAAGCTATCTTTCTAGCATAAGGACAGCTATTTGCTTATGTCTTCTTCTGATAGTTTTTCCTGTTTCAAGTTTTGTGTTTATCTCCTGAAGTCATGTAGAGCTTATTTTGTTTGCAAAGTAAAGAAAAGATCTAATATAGCAGTTTAAAAATAAGCATTGAACTAGTTGACTACTACTGCCTTGGCCCTCACCAGTGTGACATGCCCCATTACTTCCTGCAGCTGCCTCAGTTCTGTACTTAGGAAGGGGGTTGCTGTGTCTTCAAGAGTCTGGGTGCCTTTCTCTGTCAGGGGGTGCGGGACAAGCATGCTAAAATGACTCTCAATTCCTTCACGCTTCCTGCCGAAATAGAATTCTTTTATAAGGTCCCTTTTTGTTTTCCTTAAAGTCTAAGCATTATAGAAAAGTACAAATCATCCCACAACCCAGAAAGAGCCATTGTACATGTGTCCCCAGCTCTCTGTGTGCAGGGCGGTGCAGTGAGCAGGGTGGGCTGAGTGACCAGGGGCCACACAGCACTGCTGTCTTCAGTCCAATGTCAAATTGAATTCTCTTGGAATTTTCAGGAGAAAAAAGTACTGGCTTGAGAAAAATGCAAACTATATATCTCTCTAAAATTCTCCTAAGTATATGAAACCTTAAAAACAGACTTTAAGAATTTGTAGTTTGAAAATACATCTTAACTTTCGACCATGTTCGTGAACTGCCTGCTGTAAAGAAATCACTCTTCTGCAGGGGTTCTTTGCTTGCCACCCACCCCCCCACCCGGTATAGATTTAGTATCTGCGTTTTGTCAGGTCTCTGACATCACATCCCTTCACGTCTAGTCCTTAGTCCTGTGCGTAGGTGGACGCCGGGCTCGTCCCCGTGGTCTTCCGGTTTCTGTTTCTGTTCCTGAGTTCTGGGCCTGCGGGTTCCGCATCCGTCTGTCCGTCAGTGACCGGGTTGGTCTTGCTGTCCGTCTTTCCGAATCCCCTTTTCTCAGAATACTGTTCCCTCGCAAGCTTGGTTGGTTTTCCTTCCCTTTTAGGGAAGCATTTGCTCTACATTGGCTTCTGGGCCCTTTGTGTCCCGTTTTCCAGCTCCCTCCTTGGGGATGCCCATTCCTGCTGCTCCGCACCCTCAGGCTCCCGCGCTCGTGGACTCGGGACTGGAAGCTGAATCTCTTTGCCCTCTGTCTCCAGGCCGAGCCCACGAGCTGAAATGCTGGTGGGCCCTCTGTGCCCCCAAACCAGCACCCTTGCCCTCAGCCCAGGACAGGGGTGGGGGGCTGCCCTCCCCTTTCACTCGCTCCTGGTCAGGGCATCTGGGACCTTTGCACTCGAAGTCTTCTTTCTTTGATCACCCCGGGGCCCAAGGCCGACTGACTGGCCATCCCTGCTCGCGTCCTCGCCATGGCGCGGGTTGCCCCGCGTCCCTGGTTCAGGTGGGGGATCGTTCGGGTCGGTGGGAGAGGGGTGCGCGGTGCTCTCCGTGCTCTCAGAGCTGTGCCGCCGTCACCGCCTCCACCCCTCAGCCACACCCGGGACCCGGCAACAGTCTGCTGCCTGTCTCTGCGGACCTGCCTGTTCTGGAGTTCCGTGAACCGGCATCAGACGTCATCTGTCCTTTGGTGACGGGCTTCTTTCACTGAGCACAGTGTTTTGAGGCTCGTCCATGCCGTGGGCCATGTCAGTGGCCGTCGTGTTCTCTTGGACCACGTTTTGTCTCTCCGTGCATGCTGGGCTGGCCTTTGGGCAGTTCCTGCCTTTCGCCTGCCGGGATTCCGTGGCTACAAGTGCTCGTGGCCGAGCCTCTGCTTGGACAAGCGTTTCCACGTCTCTTGGGCGCATTGCTGGGCCAGCCGGCGTTTTGAGGAAGCGCCAGACCGTTTCCCACAGCAGCTGCGCCGCCCGCACCCTCCTCCCCCGCCCCCAGCCGTGTCTGAGGGTCCGCTTCTGTGCAGTCTCCCCAGACTTGTCTCTGTGTCAGCGTCCCGGGCTGTGGGGTGGCATCTCGCCGTGGTTCGGGTTTGCGTTTCCCTGACGCCTAGTGATGTTTGGCATCTTCCATGGGCTGTTGGCTGTCAGTCTGTTCAGAGCCTCTGCCCGGTCTTTCCGTGGGCGGCCTGCCTGCTCGTGCTTTTCTTTATTCACCTGGGAGGGTGACAGACAGAGGCACGGCGTGCCCTCCTCCCCGTGCAGGACGTGGGGGCTGGAGGCTGGGCCCCGGCCCCGAACTTGGCCTTGGAGACTGGAAGGCCCCACACCCAGCTGGACGCTGGCCTCCGTCTCTGTTGCGCGGATGTGTGGAGCCTCCTCTACACCCTCCTGTGTGGTCTGCGAGGCTCTGGTTTCCCAGCCGTTTTCCCTTTGTTCGTTGCTCAGCCTGCAGTGCAGGCTACCTGCCCTCGGGACACACAGAAGCATCAGCGGGCGACAGCACCTCCCGTGTGGCAGCCGTGCACTCTGGCTTCGTGGGCCATGGGTGACGCGTTTGGGCCCAGCAGTGGTCAACCTGGACTCTGGCTCCGGGCCCACAGCCTCGCCGTCCAGAGCTCTGCTCGGATCAGGGGTCTGAGTCCTGAGGCATGGTGGGTGGGGTTTTGTTTTTTTTGTTTCGAATTGTGGTAGAAAACACATAACATTAGATTTGTCATCTTCGCCGTTCTTAAGCGTGGTCCAGCAGTGTCAGGGACATTCACACTGATGTCACCAGATCTCAGGAACTTTTCATTTCCTGTGTCTGAAACTGCACCCACTGGACGTACGTCCCTGCCGTGTCTCCCGTCCCTGTCCAGGCCTGCCGTGACCTCTAGCACCTTGGCCTCGTTGGGTTGGGTTGGACCATGCCCCTCACTCGGCTGGCTGGCCTGGTGGTCCAGGACCCTGGCAGGCCGTGTGGGAAAAGGCGGCGTCCTGTTTTCTCAGGGACCGGGCACTCTGTGTTGGCTGTGTCCTGGGGTGTCCGCAAGCCCGAAACCAGCACTTGGTGCCGCGTGGCTCTTTCCACGTTCTCAGAGCCTGGCCCGGGCCCCCTGCCGCTAGGTCCTGCCGGACACCCCCGCCTGGCTGCGGGCAGCCCCTCCCAAGCCCCCCACCCCACCCCCCGCCCCGGGGACAGAGCAGGGCTGGAGGTCAGCTCTGGATCCAGGGCTGTGGCGCCTGCCCATCACCAGGCGAGGCTTGTCCTCGCTCTGCCCCTTTTCCCTGGACGAGCTGTGGACCAGCTCCCCGTGCAGAATGGGGTCTCCTGAGTGGAGCAGGGTGTCCTCCGCCCCGTGTCGCGCCCTAGCCCCCATGGTGAGGACGGCAGGTGGGCCATCACGTTGGCGTCTGCTCGCGGACGTCAGGGCTGTGTCACTGGCCTGACTGTCTTTTCTTCTTAATTTACAGCCAGAAAACCTCCAGAAGAACTGGCTGCGGGAATTTTATCAGGTAAGAGCCCCGTGGCGGCCGGGCCCGCGGGAGGGGAGCGGCTCACATTGCGAGAGATCACGATTCGTCCTGTGGCCTCGCGCAGGCAGCCGGGGGGTCCCATCCACTTCCCAGTTCCTCCTCGGAGGCCCCTCCCTTCTCAGATGCCCCCACCCCGGCCGGGGTCTCTGGTTGTCGGAGGGGAGGCTGTCGCAAGCTGGCGGGGACATTTGGGTGCCTTTCGGGGCGCCCTGGGTTCTGGGCAGAAAGCACGGTGACCGGCTGGCGGGTGGATGCCGGCCGGAGGCTCTGGGGGAAGCCTGTCGGGACGAGCGGCTAGTTCCCGGCACCTTCTGTGGAGCAGCTGTTGGTTGGGCCCCTCGTCTGTGGTCAGTTCTGTCCTGGATGCCAGGGGGGCTGCTCTGGAGGGATGACAGAGGACTCTGCTCCTGGAACTTGTGCTCCACGGGGACAGGCGAGGAGCACAGCCAGGACCAGCTCAGACGTCCCCCTACGAGGACCAGCCTCGCAGTATCGGGGTCCTTGGCGGCGCGCGTGGGACCCTGATGGGGCGTTGAGAGGCCACTCTGGGAACTGGTGGACGAGTAGGGCATCCCGCTCAGCGGGGCTGCAGGCTGACTGTGGGCCACCAGGAGGCCAGTGTGGCCGCAGAGCCTGGGGTAGGGACCGAGTGATGAGCCCAGCACGTGTGTTCTGTGAACAGGAGGAAGTGTGGATATTGGGGGCAAGCCTCAGGGCTGCTGAGACCCCAGGGGCTGAGGGGTGGCACCTGGCGGGTCCCCTCGGGGGCGCTTGGTGTCCTGACCATCCCATGTGGGACACATGGGCCACTGGGCAGCCCTGGGCTCCTGCCGTCCCTGCTGGCACTGGGGGGTGGCCATCTGTCAAATCTGTTGGTCTGAGCTGTCCACGCCTGACCCCACCAGATGCTCAGACCACTGGTGGGGACAGGGGTGGGGTACGGGTTCTGCTCCCACCCTGGAGATGCAGCCGGATCCAGAGGGAAGAGTCCAATGAGGTGTGTCTGCCTGGGCTATTTGGAGGCGGGCGGTGGTCTTGGCTGGGAGGGCAGGCGGGTCCCTGGGGAGCATCTGAGGCCCCGGAGGGTGGGGTTGGCAAGAGGCCGTGGCGGGGGTGTCTGTGGTAGTGAGTGGGGCTCGTTTCCCCATCACCTGGGGGTTCTGAGCTCTTCCTTCCCCACATTCTGCCCTGCCCAGGTGCAGAGCTGGCCTCAGGGCCCCGGCCGAAGCCTGGCCTGGCAGCTGTTACGTCAGCTCCAGGCAGGCAGCTGTCCAAGGGGGCAGGGCGAGACCACCTTCCTGGTCGAGGGCTCACCTCGGGGGCGCGGTCCGGCTCCAGCGGCTCCCTCTGCCTGTGGCCGTGGAGAGGCCCTGGTGTGTGGCCGGAGCCATCCGTCCAGCTCTGTCTGTTCCCTGGTCTGTGTTAGTTTCGGCCAGAACAGCTGTCATGTTTGTTCGTTTGTTTTTCATGGCTGGGCCTTGGCAGTGCCCGAGGAGCACAGGGTGTGAGATGTGGTGGGTAGCGGGCCTGGCTCCGGGCTGGGAGGGGTCTTGGCGGTGACGGCCTCAAGGATGCAGGTGGGAGGCCTGTTCGGGCGCTGGGCTGCCCTCGGTGAGAGGCCCCTGGGATCGGTCACGGGGAGCCGGCGAGAGACGCCGACTTGACAGGCCCCAGACTGAAGGCGCGGGGCTCACGTCCAGCCTTCCTTTTCCCTCCTGTTCTACTGACGACCTGGAGCCTCGGTGCAGTTAGGACAGTGAGTAGCCGGTGGGCTGGGGGTGAGTTCAGAGGGCGGCAGCTCCACTTTTTGTGAACTCTGACCCCCAGGAAACACAGGCCTCCTCCTTTCTGAGCCTCCTGGCTGCACACTCAGCCGTGTCGGGCTGTTTCCGGAACCAGAGACCGACCGGCGGGTAGGCAGCTTGGTGCTTCTCTCGGGGTCGGTGTGCAGGGCGCCCGCGTCCTTTCTGGAACACTCCGCCTTGGCAAAGGGAATAGAACGTATGGAGTGATGAGAGCTGCGGGACGTTCTTCCCGGTTTGTGAGCAGAAGCCTCTTGAGGAGGAAGGAATTTCAGTGGCAATTCTTAAAAGTAAGATTTTAACACAAGCCCCCCCCCCCCACCGCCTTTCTTGGGCCGACTTGGTCAGTGGGGTGCCCAGCCCCCTGCCCGCAGCCCAGCAGCTGTGGGTCGGGGAGCCGAGCAGCCCCACCCAGCGCAAGGCTGGCGCTGGCCCAGGGCCCAGGGGGCGGCGCCTTGAGACACGGGGAGCTGGGTGGCTGTACTTTTTTAAAAAAAATCCTAGAGTTTCTGTTATGCGGTTATGATATTTTTCAAAGTAGGCTTTTAATGACCTGCTTTTATAAACAGGAGAACTGAATACAACCTTCATGTTTTCTAGAACCCTTGGAGTAATTTTTGCTTTTTTGTCAAACTTGATCACCGTAAAAATGCAGGGACAGGAGGAAATACCGTTTATGTTCCCATCCTTAGTTCTGAACTGAGATTTTCGTGTGCTCTGTCCCGAACGTGGCCACGGCACCAGAGAGGGTGGTCAGCCTTCCAGAAGACGCAGAGCCTGGCCTCACCCCTGCTGGCCTCCCCATGCTTCCCTGCCCTCTGTGCCCATCCCAGCTCTGACCTCTCCCCAGGCCTCAGACTCCTGGAACCATCGCCAGCGACCCTCACCCACTTCCAGGCCAGCGGCAGCCTTGCCAGCCCCCTTCATGGTCCCTCGGGAATCTCCCTCGAGGCCGCCACACCCCCGTCCTTTCCCTGTGAGCAGCGGAGCGCCCTGCAAATGGAAGCCAGGTCCTGCTGCCCTCCTGCTTCCCGTCTCCTGGGCTGAGGGCCCAGGGTCCATGCGGGGCCTCCAGGCGGCCCCACTCACCCCGCTGCCTCCTTCTGTGCCTGCTCTGTTCCCAGGCACGCCTGGGGTTTGGGCCTCTGCCTTGCCCCCCGCCCCACTCTCCTCGTCCTGTGGTTGCTGCCCCCCGGAGAGGCCCCTCCCGGTCACCCTCTTGGCCTCCCCCAGCCTTATCTTGCCCTGTGGACGAATCACTCTCTGAACTTGTATTCTGCACATGCGGCCTCCACCTCTGCCCCCAAATTCATATGCTGGAGCCTCATCCCCATTGTGATGGCATTTGAGGCGGGTCCTTTGTGAGGTGATTACGTTCAGGTGAAGTCATGAGGGTGGGGCGTCATGGGATCAGTGCCCTTATACAAAGAGGAAGAGACCATGGCTTGGGAGGTGCCAGCCGCCGTGCAGGGTGCTGGGGGCCAGAGGGGAGGGGCCAGACACCCCGCCCTCGGGAACTTCCGCGGTGCTGCCAAGATACAGCCGGAAACGGCCCAGGGTGGCCTAGGGCTGCTCTGGGCTGGGCTGCAGGAACCGGCTTGCAGGATCCTCAGGAAGGCCCTGGACGAGGCTGCAGCCAGACCTGAGGACGGGCAGGCGCAGCCGTTCTGCCTCTGATGGTCACTAATCCTAGTGGCTGCAGGCCAGGTTGGTGGGAGGTCGATTTTAACTTTCCAGTTTACAGAGACGGTGCACTTGGGGCAGGGCCCATCCTGCTGCTGCATCCCTGGAGCCTGGAGTGTGTCTGCACGTGGTGTGTGCTCAGCTCTCAGCTGAACAACAGTGAGGAAACAGCACAAAGCAGTGGAGATAAATAAGTGTCCCCACCCCCATTCTGCCTGTGCTTGATGTCACACCCTCACGTCTAATGTCTGTGTGTCCCGGGGAAAAGGTCCCTTCCTTAGCCAGTCGCAGGTCAGCGCACTTGGACATCTTACTCTTTGTTTGGTAAACTGGGAAATCTTTCTCTGTAGGTTAATATACACTCTCTTTTAATGGCTTCAGGGTATTTCATCAAATGGATGGATAGGCCATCATGTTTTAAAGTCATTTTTCTATCAATGGCCCTTAGCTTGTTTCAAGTTTATTGTAATGCTATAGATAAATTATAAAACAGGTATGACGCTGGCTCACATCCAAACATGAAAAATGAGCAAGTATTGATGATTTTCTATTGAGATAATAAATATTTGTTATTTACTAATGAGAGATCCAGTAAGATGTTAGAACTGGTTCAAAGAAGAATCCAAAGAGCAAACATATGGGCTCTGCTGTCTGCGGTGCTGAGACGAATTTGCAGAAGGGATGTAGGACTGGCCAGGAATGAGCTGTGCGCCACCAGACACTGGCATTCTTTTTTTAAAAAAAGATAATAATAATAATATTTATTTATTTATTTATTTATTTATTTATTTATTTATTTATGGCTGTGTTGGGTCTTCGTTGCTGCGCGCAGGCTTTCTCTAGTTGCGGCGAGTGGGGGCTACCCTTTGCTGCAGTGCGTGGGCTTCTCATTGCCGTGGCTTCTCTTGTTGCAGAGCACAGGCTCTAGGCACGCAGCCTTCAGTAGTTGTGGCACGCGGGCTCAGTAGCTGTGCTCGCGGGCTCTAGAGCGCAGGCTCAGTAGTTGTGGCACACAGGCTTAGTTGCTCCATGGCATGTGGGATCTTCCCGGACCAGGGCTCGAACCCGTGTCCCCTGCATTGGCAGGTGGATTCTTAACCACTGCGCCACCAGGGAAGCCCGACACTGGCGTTCTTGAGGTCAAGAATCTTTGCATCACTGCTGGTGTTTAGAATTCACAGAACTGTAAAACAGCTCAGAGATCATTAAAGACAGAGATAACCCGAACAGGGACAGGGCACCTCTAATCTTTTATGCCCATTTGAAAGTCTTTCACAATTTTCCCTGACAATAACTTAAAGAATAACAGGATGAGTAATATCTTCTTCCAGCTAACATGGAGAAACAGGTACCAAATTTATCCTCCTGCCTTAAACAAATTAAGACCAGAAAACATATATGAAACAGTAGTTTTCAGACCTCAAGCAGCAGGCAGGACTGAGGGGATGAGAAAGGAGCCTGTACTCACCCCAGTTTACAGCCAGAGAGAACTTCTAGGCTAGTGTCCAGCAAGACAAAATTTACAATTTGATGGTTTACAACCAATAAAAAATGACCACGCAGGCAAAGAAGCAGGGAAACAGGACCCTTAAAGAGGAGAAAAGTCAGTCAACGGTATGGCTAGAGGTTTATCAGTTTTATTGACCTTGGAGAACCTGCTTTTGGTTTTATTGATCACGCCAATGTTGTTTTCTGTTTTCTCTTTCACTGATTTCTGCTCTTTATGTTTTCCTTTCTTTTCATCACTTTGGGTTTAATTTGCTCTTCTATATGTAGTTTCTGAAAGGAGAAGACAAGAGTGACCAATTTTAGAAATTTTACATTGGGGAATCATCACTAAAAATCCTGCAGACAATAAAAAGATAGTAAGGGAAATATCATGAACAACTTTTTGCCAATAAATTTGGACACTTATATGAAAGGAAGATGTTTTTGGAAAAACAAAGGATCAAAGCTAAGTCAAGAAGAAATAAATGAGCTCTCTATTAAATTAAAATTCTGCTAAACACTTTCCCACAAAAAAAACTCTCTAGGACCAGATGGTTTCACTGACGAATTCTGTCAAACATTTAAGCAAGAAACAATAACAATCCTACAGAAACTTTTCAAGAAGACTAAAGCATGGGCGATGCTTCTTAACTCATCCTGTGATGCAAGCAGTGCCCTGACAGCAAGGGCAGACAGAGGCGTCACAGAATAAAAAGATAGATCCGTATCCCCCATGGAGTAAATGCCAAAATTCATGGAACTTTAGCAAATCGAATATATGAAACTATATATATATATAAAGATACAAGCGACACAAGCATGCGTATAAACAACAACATATCAAAAAGTTAATGCATTAGTACCAAGGAACAGAAGCCTGATGTTAACATACAAAATTAATAAATAAGATTATGCATGTCAACCTACTGAGGAAGACAAACCACATGATTATCTCGGTAGGTGCACAAAAAGCATTTGCCAAAATTCTACAACCGTCTCTCATGCAAACTCCCAGCAAACCAAGAATAGAGAGGAGCTTACGCAGGAGCTTCTCTAAGGGCACTACAAACCCCACAGCTGACGCAATGCTTTTTTGCCTCGGGAGTGGGAGTAGAGCAAGGATGCCTGGTTTCACCTCTCTGTTCAGTGTGGCAGTGAAGGTCCTAGCCAGTGCCGCCAGGCAAGAAAGGAAATAGAGCCACACAGATCTGAAACGAGGAGGTTAGACTGTGTCTGGGCCGAAGGCATGACTGGAAATCATGAGGAATCCACAGAAACTTTACTATTACAGATATAAGTCAACTTATTTAGTTTGCAACATACAAGATCAATTTGAAAACATATTTTTCTGTTAGATATGATCACTTATTACAGTAGCACCAAAATGAAATACTTGGGTATAAAGCTAATGAAATACGTTAATGTCTGTACACTGAAAACATAAAACACTGATGAAAGAAATCAGGGAAGATACAAGGAAATGGAGAGGTGTACCATGTTCATGGACTGCGAGACTCAATTATGCTAACATGTCAACTCCACTAACTGATCCACCAGTTTTGCAGTTCCAATCAAAATCTCTGCAGGACATTTTGGTAGAAGACTGCAAGACGATTCCAAAATGTAAAATGTATATGGCAGAGCAAAGGAACTAGAATAGCCAAAACAGTGTTGGAAAAAAACAGTTAAGTTTAAGGAGTCACACTTTCTGATTTCAAGACTTACTACAAAGCTACTGCAATCAAGACAGTGTGCTTTTGGGAAAAGGACAGAGATATGGATTAATGGAACAGAAAAGAGATGCAGAAACAGACCCACAAATATGTCTAAGTGATTGACAAAGGCTATAAAAAGACTGTTCATTAGATAAGGGACAGTCTTTTCAACAAATGGTGCTGGACCAATCAGACATCCATTTGCAAAAAATTTTTTTTCCATACTTCACACCATACACAAAAATTAAAATACATTGTAGACTTAAATGTAAAAGTTAAAATTATGAAATTTCTAGAAGAAAACTTAAGACAAAAATTTTGTGGATGAGGCTTCCCTGGTGGTGCAGTGGTTGAGAGTCCGCCTGCCGATGCAGGGGACACGGGTTTGTGCCCCGGTCTGGGAAGATCCCACATGCTGCGGAGCGGCTAGGCCCGTGAGCCATGGCCGCTGAGCCTGCGCTTCCGGAGCCTGTGCTCCGCAACGGGAGAGGCCACAACGGTGAGAGGCCCACGTACCACAAAAAACCCAAAAAAACAAAAAAAAATTTGTGGATGGCAGCTAGACTCGTGGTGGTGATCACTCTGTAGTGTATACAGGTGTCGGATTACAGTGCTGCACACCTGAAATGTACATTAAGCAAACAGACAAATAAATTTAGCTCTAAGTCCCGCCCCCGTCCCCTCCCAAGTCTTTATGAGCTTTGGTTAGGCAACGGTTTCTTAGATACAACACCAAAAGCACAACTCATAGAAGAAAAATGCTGATAAATTAGAACTTTGCATAATTAGGGACTTTTGCTCTTTGTTAAGATACTGTTAGAGGAATGAAAAGGCACCCCAGATGTGGGAGGGATATTTGTAAATCACATTTGATGAAGGGCTTGTATCCAGAAAGTACAAGGAACTCTCAAAAGTCAATAATAAGAAAGCAGAGAACCCAGTTTACAAATGAGCAAAGGATTTGAATAGACACTTTACGGAAGAAGATACACAAATGGTAAACGTGTGAAAAGGTGCTCAACATCACTAGGCTTTCAGGAAATGCAAATTAAAACCACAGTGAGATATCAGTTCGTATGTGTCAGACTGGATACAATTAACAGAACCCTGACCACGTCCTGCGTTGACAAGGATGCAGCGCATTCTGAGCCTGCTGGCAGGAACGCAGGATGGTGAGGCCACTGTGGGAGAGCCTGTCTGTCCATTTCTGTGAAGTCAACACATGCCCACCACGTGACCCAAGATTCCCACCCTGTTTACCCACCTGACGTGGACACGTATGTTCGCACGAAACCTGAGACGGTGTCTCCACTGCTTTCCTTGTCGTCCTCTGCGAGCCAGACTCTGGTGCGTGCCCTGATCCACTAATGTGGCTCGTGGGGATGGGAACGACGCACTCCTACAGGAAGGACGGGGGCCTGGAGGAGGCGAGACCAGGGGCACGGGCCCTGCTCGGATTCTGGGTGGCGCTGGGGGCACAGGAAGTGCCAGTCCTTCCCTCCGCCCCCTGCTGTGGGCTCGGCCGCCGCGGGTCTGCAGCGGCCCCCCCTCACCCCGTGCCCAGCCTCACCCTATGCGTCAGCGTTTGAGGTCCTTTACAGAGACACAGAGCTGGTGATAGGCTGCAGACGTCGCTCGCCTGTGCTGTGCCCGTGGACGCCGGCTCATCCTCACGGCGAGTGAGGCACAGCACAGCGATTCCGGGGGACCCAGTGGTGCCCCAGCGGAGAATCCTCATTGGCCCTTGAAGAGCCACTCGCTCGCTGGTGTCAGCGTGGCTGCGTTCTTTGCCCCTGATACTGGGACGAAGGCCCACCCCCCTCGGAGCCCACTGACGTGGTGCCACCGGTGTGTCCAGGCTGCCCTTCTGGAAAGTGCTCTGACCCCTGACCCTGGGACCCCCTCCGAAGTGGATACTGGGGGGGTCTCACGCCCACAGGGCCCCGCAGCTCAGCAACTGGTCGGGTGTGATGGACTTTCAGTGATGGGGCAGAGGGTTCGTTGTGCTGTTCGCTGTAACGATGCGAAGGCACCTGCGTTAAATCCACACGCATGGGAACAACGGGCCGCAGGACTCCAGGCGACCCCTGTCTCACGTTCCTCCGGCCCATTTCCTTCAGTTGTAGCTGCCGCGTGGCAGGCGCTTGCGGCCTTTCACTCCTGCGATGGGCTCAAACTGCCAAACTCTGTTTCCCACGTGAGGAAAGGGAGGTTTAGAGATTCCGAGACCTGCCGGGTTGCATTAACAGGACGGCGCCCGTCGCTGTGATTCCAAAGGCCCCTGAGCTGGGGGACGTGGTGCTGGGGGCGCGGGGGCCGCAGAGCAGGCAGAAGGAGGTGGCGGGGGGAGGGCGTTGATGGGAGTCGGGCCCAGGGGTGAAAGGGGGTTAGGTGGCCTCCCTGACTGAGGACAGAGGAGGAAGAGGCGAGGACACGGGGATTCCGAGGTGGGGAGGAGAGCAGTGGGAAGAAGGGGTGGATGCAGGCCGGCTGGAGGGGCGGGGCCGGCTGGAGGGGCGGGGCCTGAGGACCTTGGGGGACTGGGCTCACCCGGGCACCAGGGACCCTAGCGCAGGGACCACGTGGCAACTGGGAGAGGCTTGGAGCCCCGGCAGGGAGAGGAGATGGGTGCAGGGCGGGGAGCCTGCGGGCCGGGACTCTGGAGGCTGCCTCCTTGGGGTCCAGGGTCCCGGGGAAGAGATAGTCTTTAGGGGGTGGCTGGGGCTGGGGGGAAGCCACTGTGATGAAAGGCCGGGGCGGGGGTGGGGGCTCATCTGGACTCTTAGACGGTGATCACAGTACCCTGTGCGCTGCAAATGGCCCCGAGGAACACGGGCCGGCTTCAGGAAGCAGGGTTCCAGAAGGGATTCCAAGGCATCTTGTGCTGTGCCCGGGAGTCTGTGGCCGCCAGCTGGCCCTACGGTCAATGTGGAAAGCCGGGTGGGCGCGTGTGGGGCGCGCAGTGGCCTCACGTGTCGGCCCAGGACCTGCTTTGGTCCTGCTCCCACCTTGGTTGGGAAGAGTGCTTTTTAAATTAAAATCAATCCATTCATATACAACTCTGATGTCCCAAAGCAACAGGTTTTGTTAAGAGTCAACCAAGCTCCATGGTTCTGCCTCTTTAAAAGGAGCGGTCTTGTGTCCAGCTGTCTGGATCTGGTGTAAAGCAGTGGCTTGCCCTGCCTGCCGGACGCTGCTTCACCTTTGCGGTCGGCGGTCCAGCGTGCCTGTAGGTGCCACGGCCAGTGGCTGCACTAAGAAAACTCCAGCCCTGCACTTTGGGCTGGACGGCCAGGCCTGCACCCACCCCAAGGACGCGGAGCGGCCCTCCTGCCCCACACGGGGCCAGGGAGACAACTTCGCTGATCGGACGGCCAGGCCCTCTGCCTGCTGGCGAGGTCACAGAAGCTCGTGGTGTCCTAGGTGCTGGCCGGCGGCTGCTGTGGGGCCTGGGCTCTGGGACGGCGCCCCGTCAGGGCCCCAGGAGCTGAGTCTGGGCCTCCTGGGGGCGGGCGCCCAGCCTCCACCCACAGCCAGTCCCAGCGCAGCCCTGGGGCAGAGCGGGGGCAGTCTGGGTGTCCAGAGGACAGCCCCACCTGCCCAGGCCAAGGGTGGGCAGACGTTGTGTGCAGGGTGTGTTCAGGCGCAGTTGGTAGGTGGCAGCCATCTTCCCTCGGGAGGAATTCCTTTGTCCCTTTTCGGCTCCTTATCTTGGCTCTCCCGGCTTCCACCGGGTTGTTTGTGGATGTGATTCCTTTTTAGGTCACTCAGACGCTTCTCTTTGGAAAAAGCCTAACCAGGCCTGGCTGTTTCTATTTTTAGTGGGGGGGAGGGGATGGCAGGGCTGCTCTCCTGCGTTCTGGGAGCCGAGGGCCGCCCTCTCACTGGGCCACCTGCACAGCATCAGGAAGGGGCTGCTTTTTGGCCGCAGGGTGTGTATTTTTTGTTTTTTTTAATTCCCTAGGCTCTTCCTTGCCAAAGTTTCTACTTCGCTCTTTTCCAAAATATTTTTCTTGAGCCTTCCTATGAACGAACCCACCTATTTTTATCAGTTGCCTACTTTTTCCCTAAAGTTCGCAGAAGCTCCTTTTTTTGGTAAAGAATTTTGGCCGAGCACGTGTGCAGTTTGGGCAGTGACCTTGTCCCAGGTGGGCAGGGTGGGAGCCAAGCCAGAGCCCAGGTGGGCGGAGGCGCCAGACACCGACCCTCCCGGGGGCCTGGAGCCCTCTGCCCCGTCCAGTTCCCGCTTTACTGAGCTCCTTCCAACCAGACGTGACCCGACGTGCTGCCCACACCTTGGAGGTACATTCCTGTCCATCCTCAAGATGTCCATGCCATTGGACCCAAAGGGATCTCTGTCTGGGCTCATTCAGCTTCCAGAGCTCCTTCCCAGAGGCTGGGGAAGGCCAGCAGCTCCATCCTCAGCTGCCCAGAGAGCTCTGGGCTGGAACTGGCGCGTGTGGTTCTGGGGCGGGAAGGACTGCGCGGCCCCGGGGCCTGGGTATATCCCCACAGCCGGTCCCGGCACTGCAGCATTTGTGGTGGTGTCGAACTGACATGCCGTCTGGTGCTTCCTCTGTGTCTGGCCTGTGCACGGCGACTGTCCCAGGCAGGCGCCTAGGGACGTGGATGCTCCGAGAGCCCTGGGCAGCAGGCACGGGGACTTATTCTGTGGCCCAGCGATGATCCTTCTTGGTGAATGGGCCACGGAAGCGGGTGCGCCATGCAGCTGCGGCCTGGACTGTTCTGTACGGTCTGTTAGGGCAGCGTGCGCACGCGCGTGTGTGTGTGTGTGCTCCTGTGAGTGGGAGTTTCTGATACTGGCCATGTACACACGTGTGGTTGTGTGTCTTCCTGACGAGTTCTGTCTGGTTACCACGCATGCTCTTCACCCCCTGGGGTCCCCTGCCGTCACTGAGGAGGCCTCCCAGGCTTCCCGTGTGTCCTTCTGCCCGTTCCCTTCCGCGTGTGACTCTGCACGCCCATCTCCCCTGGTGCTGGCGCTGCCTTGTCCTGCAGAACCTTCCACGCTGTCCCGTACGGGGGCCCCTGCAGCCCTACCACTCGGCGTGGGCCCAGACCATCCACATTTAACGTAACCATTGATACGGTTGGTTTGGGGTCCGCCGTTTAATTATCTGTTTTATGTTTGTACCTCCTGGTTTGTCCCTTTGTTTCCCCATTTCTGCTTTCTTTTGGATTCTTTCTTTCCTTTTTTTTTTTTTTGTTTTGCATTCTATTTAAATTTGCTTATTGGCCTCTTGCCTTTTGTAAACTATTTTTAAGTGGTTGCTGTAGGTTTCGATACACGGGCCTAAAGGTTTCCCCCTGCTTCTGGTTAACGTTATGCTCCTTCACGTATGATGTACAAACGTTGGCATCGTATGCGTTTCTGTGTGGCGTGTGCTTTAGGTCCACACGCGTGGAGGACTCCGGCAGGCGGTATTATCACTGCTGCTTTAAGTAGGAGTCAGCACCACCTCCCCGCCCCACAGCCCATCCCGCCTGCTGCCTGGTTTGGGATCAGGTTCCTGGGGGGCGGCCACGCCTACTCACACGGCATCTTGTCCACACCTGCCCAGTGGCGTTGCCTGCAGAGCCTGCCGTCTTATCTGGTTCTTGAGGTTAACGTTTGCCCAGCCCTGCTCTAGTAGATCCCTCAGGAAGGGCTCATGGGGACAGAACTGACCGGATTTTGTATGTGGAAAACTGTTTTTCTCTGGCTCTGACGTTTGAAGGACAGTTGGCTGACGTGTGTGTAATCCTTGCCTTACGCTTTGTCTCACTGAGGTTTTCAGTGAAGGTTGTTCTGCTGCTGCCGTGACTTGTACGTTGGTCCTGATGAGGGTCTCATTGATGTTGTTTCCTGGAGACCTGGAGGATGGTGTCTTTACCTTTGAAATCTAGTAGTTTCACTAGGATATGTCCAGGAGTCAGTGGTTTGGGGCTAATTTTCTCAGGTGCTCAGTAAGCCCTTCAGTGTGTGAGTTCGGGTCTTTTCCTGGTTTTGGCAAGTTTTCTCGGGTTATGGTTTTAAGTATCAGTTCTGGTCCATGGGTTTCCCCTTCCTCTCTGGGGCCCGTGTGGCAGATGTTCTTCTTTTGCTGCCTGTCGGCCACGGTCACTCCTTTCTCCACTGCTCTCTTCACGACGCTGTTTTCACTTTCTTGCTGAATTTCCCTTGAAGCTGATTCTCCCTTGGGCACTTTGTAATTTGCTCTTCTTCTCTGTGATGACTTTGTCTTTTTCTCCCCTTTCTTTCCTGAGGTTAGTCCACACTTTTCTTTCTCTCTTTTGGGTCCATTTCTAGTTCAGTTTTGTGTTTCTAATTCCAGGTGTGTTTGCATCACCTCCGCGCTTGTTTGAGTGCGTTTGCCTCCGTTTGCGATGTCGGCTTGTAATTCTGTGTGGCTTCGCGACTCCTTCTGGGGCGGAGGGCCTTTTCCTGGCGTGGGACGTGTGCATTTTTGCTGACTTGTTCACAGCGGCTTTGCAGGGACTTGAACTTCCTCTGGCTTGTCCCCACGGTGTCGGCATGGGTAGGATTCCTAGCTTCACAGCGCCCTCTTCTGTCTGTCCAGCGAAGTCCGGAGCACGGGGGCCACCCTGCCTGGCGTCGGGCAGTGAAGGACCAGCCTCTCCTCTGTCTCAGCGTTTCTGTCTCCCCCTTTCTCCTCTGCCCCTTTATCCGGTTGCCAAGGCCACCTGCCCGCTTGGCTTCCCTTTTTCTCTCCAGAAGCAGAGTCTCACCAGCGCCCTGCAACCTGGTCCTGTGGGCCGGTGCTTCCAGGGATTTTCCCTCGAGGGTTTCCGGCCTCCAGCCCCTCCCCCAGCCCCTCCCACGCCCGCAGGGCCTGGGGCGTGCAACTGCGCCTTGTGGACTGGTCACCAGGCTGTGCGTTAGATCCAGAACTTGTTATCTTATCACTTGAGGCTTTGACCTACATCCCACCCCCTCCTCCCTCCCCAGCCCCGGAAGCTGCCTTTCTATCCTCTGTTTCTCTGAGTTTGGCTTTAGATTCTACGAGTGAGTGAGGTCATACAGGGGGTCTCTCTGTGACTCGCTTCGCGCTGTGGGATGCCCTCCAGGTTCTCCGTGTGGTCGCGGCTGGCCAGGCAGCTGGGATGCTTCCTAAGGAGACGCTTGCCCTCCTTGGTTTCCTTCCCCAGAGGCGCAGGTACAGAGCGAGGCAGGATGAGTTCTTGCCTCATTCTCTTTATCTACCAGTTTTCAAAAGAATGTCCTGACTCCAAGACGACTAACGTGTGGGGTTTTTAGTATCGCTGTGAACTCGTGGATACAAATATATTGGTGTATGTGATTTTCAATCCAATTTACGCCCTAGTGGCCTGTCCTGGATGGAGTTGGGGCGTTAGTCACTGCTCTTAACGTGCCTGCAGGAAGGCATCCAGCCATCCAGGTGACGCCGTCAGGGTCCTCCTTCCCCGTCGTGAAGCCCCGCGCTGCCCCGCTGGTGCTTTTGCTGCCAGAGGTGGGAGCGAGGCTCTTCTGAGTCTACTCTTAGAGCAGGAGCTCCCCGTACTTGGCTGCAAGTTTATCTCCGGCTGTTCAGGGAAAGCCTGTGTGGATCTGTTCCGTCACCTTTGGTTGTAAATGAAACGTGCGACTTGTGGGCGTAGAGAAATGGCAGCGGCGTGTCCCTTGGTGTACGCTGTTCGTTTCCATGATCATTCGTTACTTTTCTTCTGAAATGTTTCGTGATAAGGATCTTGTCATTTTAATAGCTTCGTTTTCAAATGAGACGTGACTTTGGCCTCTTTATGTTACATTTCGGCGTGATTTCATCTAAACACCTCCTTTTGGCTTTTGAAACGTCCTCTCATGCCCGCTGTGTGTGGATGGGGCACCTGAGGCCACGCCAGCTGGAACCTGCGACCAGGCATGGCTGGGCCTGGCGAGCGGCCCTCGAGGTCGCCGACGTGTGCGGGGTCCCAGTAGGTGGCATGTCGGGCGATCTCTTAGCAGCCCTGAACTTGGGGCCTGTGTCCACGCCACTTGAGGTCACTGTGGTTCAAAAGGGCTGCACTGCTCCCTGGAGCTTGGTTTTCCAGGGTTGCCGCTCCCTGCACCCCTTGGCCACCCGCTCTCGTGGGGGGAGCGAGGGCCTCCCCTCCTCCACTGCGTCCCCATCGGGCTCCCTGCCCCTGCCGCCCAGGCTCCGCTGGCAGGCGCTCCACCAGGTGCGTCCACGTAATGCAGGTGGCTCAGGGTTAGGTGGATGGGACCTTTGTCGACAGCCGGGCGGAAGCACATGCTGAGGCCTCCTGCACGTGCTTCTCCACGCAGAGGGGAACCCAAGTAAGACACACGCTCGCTGGGAAGCTCGTAACCGTTGTGACGGTAACCGCTCCTGATCTGACTTTTCACACGTGTGCACTTGAGGCAGGTGTGCCTGTCGTCCCTAAAGGCGGTCGTGCTCGGCCATCGGGAAGTGTCGTCCGGGTCACTGTGTAGAAGACTGAGTTTCAAGAGTTAAAATAATATCAGTCATTTTATTTGGCTGTTGATTTAAACTGAGGATCAATGGAAATTCAGTTTCGGGTTAATTTACTTTCACTATAATTTAAATTTGGAATTAAATTTAGTTTAAGTTTAATTGTGTTTAAATTTAAATCTAATTGTGATTACCAATTAAAATGTGTTGAGTAGGGGTCTTCCTTCCCCAGAAAGTGGCTCAGTCGGGGATGGTGTTGTGGGCACACAGGGGCTTCACCTCTGCTGGGTGGGGCTCCCCAGCCTCTGTCTGGGCAGAGCTGCAGCGCAGGGAGTCCAGCCGGAAAGTCTCCCTCCCGCTGAGCTGGGACAGATGACTTGGTGTTTGAGTAAGACCGGAACGCAGTGGCGGGGACTGGAGGGCAAGGCGTGGAGGGGCGGGAGCTGCCCGCACGGCTCCAGGCCAAGGACACGTGGGGACATGTGGACACGCGGACACGCGGCCCTGGCTGTGTGCCGAGTCGCAGGCGCCGGCACTGGGCAGGCTGGAAGCACCTGCGTGTCTGTGGCGCGTTTGCACCCAGCACCTCGACTGGGCTGGAGCACAGCCTTCTGAAGAGGGGCTCAGGTCTGGGGGGTGTCAAGAGAAGAGGGACAGCAGGTTCCTTAGTCAGCGAGCCCTTTGTCTGTGCCCAGGGCTTTGCTAACCAGTGGTCTTCAGAGACCGTGGCACCAAAGAGGGTCACAGATGTGGCCGCCCTACAATTGTCCTTCATTTCAGCCTGGGACTCGGGAGACTGGAAGGTGGGTACGTGGTGTGGCGGAGGCTGCGGCAGAGGGGGCAGACGGCACCCCCCCCCCGATGTATGGTTGCACGTGACCCACACCGGGCTCTGTTGCTTGCAGAGTGCCAGCCAGTGCCACCTGTGCGTGGCTTCTGGGGGCGTCCTGTGACACAGTGTGTAGGCAGAAGTCCCCGGCGAGAGCTTTCTTGTCTAAATAAAGTAGGCAAAGCACTAGAAAAGAAGCCCTTTCCCCTTTTCCTTTAACCTTATGCCCTTTCCACTTCTTCCCGCCTGGAATGTAGGCATGAGGCCTGGGGGCTTTGCAGCCATGTTGCAGTCACGAGGATGATAGCCAGTGCTTGCAGTGGCAGAGCAGACATTGTGGAAGCAGCTGGTTCCTGGATGCCATCTGCGAGCAGGTGCACCATCTCTGCCTGCCAGCCCGGCCTCCTTATGGAAGCGGCTGGTTGTTGGTTTTCTGTTGTTGGCCAAGCACAATCCTAATGGAAACCTCGTAAGCCAGATTTTCTGAGAATTTCAACTCTTCATTTTGTCACTATCCTTTGTGAGTTTACAGCACGAAAAAGTGCTCCTGGAGGGCTTTCAGGCACCACGTCTTTTCTTGGAGGTGGAGATGCAAGAGGCCCTGGGAGGAGCACGGTGGGGCAGGGGAGACACACGTGGAGATGAGCCTGGGGTCAGACGGACTTGGTGCGCAGGTGTGCGGGCCGGGAAGACGAGAGGCAGGGGAACCCCAGCTCTGCTCTTGCTCTGGGCGCTCCGTGGTGCAGCCCCGGACCCCAGCCCCGCACGCCAGGGCGAGATGGAGCCGTGCGTCCCGGAGCCAGCAGACCCGCCGGCTTGGTGCTAGCGTCGCCTCTTCCCAGTTGTTTAAGGCAAAGCCCGAGTGGACGGGCTGGTCCTTCGGGAAGAACGTTGGCAGTGCTGTAGGGAGACGTGCTTTGTGCAGGGTGACCTCAGACTGAGAGGAGTGGGCTGTCTGGCCCCGTGAGTGCCCGGGAAGCCTACAGCGTGCCCATCGGGGTGGTGCCCACCCCATGCGTCCCCCAGTGCCGCTGTAAGCTCAGGCGTGGCCCCCCACGGGCGCGAGGTCCCAGCCCGCCCACCCCCGGGCCGGCGTTTGCTTCCTCAGCTGTGGCTGTGAAGGGGCTTCCCTGGCCCACAGCAGGGCCGGAGCCCCGGCAGCTCCTGGAGCGCCCACCTCGGTGGTACCGCCAGGCCCCTTCCCTCGCCGGTGCCTGGTCCCCCCGCCATCCGTACACAGGCCTCGTCTCTCCTTTGCAGCTGAGGCTCAGGCGGGCAGGTGGGGGCTGCCCTGGGCCCCTGCTCCTCCAGGCCCTGTAGCTCAGGCAAGCCCGCCATGGGTTTCAGAGATAAACCACCGCGGAGACGGCTCCACGTCCCGGGAAGGGGCCCCTCTGCTGGGCACCGCCCAGCTGCTCTGGCGTCCGCACGAGGGGCGTCCGCCCACTCCCAAGGGGCTGCTCTTTTTGGATTTCTCCATTTTCTGAGATTTGTGGGATCGGAGTCAAATGTCTGAGGAGTTTCATATGATTTAAAGAGTGAATTCTGTGCCATAAATGGCTATTTCAATTTAAACCACAGCAGAGAGTCGTCTTACGAGGGCGACGTGTATGGGATTCGGGTGAAGGCAGTCAGGTGGGCAGGCCTGCCCAGAGAGACCCCGTGTGTCTGTGACTTAATGCGGCCGCACGTGGGCCCTCGTCCTCGCTGCCCTAATTCATAATGCAAAGTCCTTGGAAAGCGGCTCCGCTTGGCTTTTACTGGGGACTTGGGTCGTGGTCCCAGCCACGATCTGGTGACCTGCAGCCTCGGTTACAAGAGGTGACAGTGTGAACTGCAGGAACCTGTCACTGACTCGGGGCCCCGTCTTCACCCACAAAACCCAAGCGTCTCTGGGGCTTCCTTCTCCTTTTCCCACCCCTGTTGTAGAGCTGGGCAAAGAACACGCTGCAGAATTACAGGAACTGGTGTCACGAACCTCACAGTCGCGCTCGTGACGATCTGCGTGTGTCAGAGCATCGCATTCACTTTGTGTGAAGTCACCAGCTTCCCAGGGAGGAACTGCTCCTGGGGGAATTCTGTGCCCCCTTTGTGAAGGTCTGGTTTTATATATTGTTCTGGGTACTGCAGAGGGTGGGTGACAGAGCTGCACACATCAGGGAGCCTTTGGTGGCTTCCGTGTGACCAGGCTGCTGTGTGCAGCTGTGGGCGTGGCTGGCATTGTGCACACTCAACCTTGGGCCTGAGGGCAGGTCGGTCTGGTGATCTGACCCAGGCTGGCCCGGAGCCTCTCCTGACTGGGGTCCCCTGTGCCCTTTGCATCCAGGCTTCAGGCCCGGAGACCATTCTGCAGTCTTTTCCGGTTGGTGAATGTGATTTGCTGCATGGATACCCCTGGGATTCCTGAACTTTGTCTTGTGATCGTTCCATGCCGGCAGGGGCTGCACGGGGGGCATCGTGTGTGAGGGCGCCTGCCAGGTGGCCGCCAGCGGGCGGCATCCAGCTTGTCTCAGAGTCTGTGTTTTAGCGCCTGCGCGGAGCAGGACTGAGCTCGCCGAGGCGAGCCGCCTGTTCTCCCCACCCCTGCCCCCGGGCAGGGCTGTGGCGCTACCAGCTGGGGAAACGTCTGGGCCTGTTCTGGTCCCCGTCCCCGAGAGCCTGAGCCCTGCGGCTGGTGACCAGGGACAGAGAGAGTCCACGCCTGTGTCCAGTGGGAAGCGGAAGCACCCGGTGGGCGTCCCGTAAACCCGCTTCAACGGAGCGTAGGGTGCGAGCCAGGGCAGGCCACTCTACCCGCTGGCATCGCCTTTCCCACGCGGCTGAAAAGTACACTTTCTGGCCTGAATTTTCCTCCTGTTTAAAGAGCCTCCCCGTCTTGGGGATTGTGTTTTGATGTCACAGCTGGAGCAGGACCAGGTCCAGTCACTCTCCCCGAGGCTGGACGTGCTGCCTGCCGTCTGTGGGTCAGGGGCAGCTACTGCTGGGCAATGCTTCCTTCCGAGACTCGCAGAAGCGTGGCGCCCAGGGCCTGATGGCCTGCGTCCTCTGTCCCCGTGGCCGACCTTCTGGCCTGGCTGAACCCTCGACGCAGCCGCTTCCCATCAGGGGCCACATAGCTGTTGTTCCTGGAGCACCCATCTCCGCAAGGCCCGTTGGATGCAGCCCTCACCTGTCCACGGTGCCCTGGCCTCTGGGCAGGACGCGGTGGTGGCCGAGGTCGGGTTCAGGCGCTGACACTGTGGCCTTAGGCGTGGATGGCCTTGTGTAGGGGACCTGCCTCTGGGACGGTGGGCTTGGGGAGGGACAAGGTAGTTCTGTGGGTTTGGGTGAGGCTTCAGAGCCGGCAGTGTTGCCGTGTCAGCAGGTACCAGGGAGGGGGCGGAGAAGCGCAGAGCCGAGGAAGGGCAGAGGGGCGGGTGCAGGCGGGGACAGGCAGCCTCTCGGCCTCCAAGCGCCCTGCCTGGCCTCCTGGTATGCCTCCATCGCTGCCCTTCCAGTCCCAGGAGCCCTTGCCCCTGCTGCTCCCCCAGGCCGTGCTGACGCCCCCGGTGCGTGTCCTGGCACAGCCGCCTCTTCGCCACACAGTGTGCCCCATCGGTGACTCGCTGTCCCCGGCGCCCCAGGAGGGCAGGGCCGTGGGTTCCTGGCCCCCTCGTGAGCACGTGCGGGTTGACACCTGCTCAGGTGACCTGTGGGTTGCCCGGAGACGCCTAACGTGGCTTACGGCAGGGGTGAGACGCAGGTCCGTGCCACCGCCTGCGGGTGGCTGGGTCCGTGCTGGGTTGGGTGTGGGCAGCGGGGGGCAGCTGGACGGCGCTCTCGGGACCAGCCCTGTGAGCTTCCTGGAGGAGCCGCTGGGGGCGGTCAGCGGCCGCAGCTTCGAGGACGACTGCAGGTCGAGTGGCCGAAGTGGGGCCAGTTTAGTCGGAGCCCAGCGGGCAGGGGACCCTGGCGACCAGGGAGACGCGGCGGGCCTGGCCCCGTGGGCTGTGGTGGGTGGGCGGCGCTGAGGGGAGGTGGGCCAAGCTGGCTCCGCTGCCCAGGGGCCGCGTGGCTGGACCAGGTCCCGCTGGCGGCCGTAGCAGCATCAGTGATGGCTGCCCTCACGTGTGAGGTTAGGATGCATGTTTGCTCCTCTGGGCCTTTGCAGGTGCCCTGCAGCTGACACGCAGGACTCTATAGTTGGGAGGAAATGTCCAGATTACTGAGGAAGGTTCTGAGGAATTGTGAATCCTTTCTGAGGATTTGTAGTAACGGGGAGGGAACGGCCCTGGGGACCGAGGTCCTCAGGACTTGTGGGGAAAGCACTGTGGCAGGAACCCCGCGGGGGCCTGACGCTGCCGTGTTTCCTCCCCAGGTCGTGCACACGCACAGGCCGCACTTCCTGGCCCTGCACTGCCAGGAGTTCGGAGGGAAGAACTATGAAGCCTCCATGTCGCACGTGGACAAGTTCGTCAGGTACGTCCCGGGGCAGCCGCTTGTCCCTCTGCTTCCTCCTGGGGTGGGGGGCACGCTCGTGTGAGCGCGAGGCCCGGGGTGGGGTGACAGTGCCCCCCGGGTCCAGGCCGAGATGCCGTCACGTGGCCCGATGGCTGTGAGCCTGCTGCTTCTGCTTCTGCTGCGGCCGGGGACAGACGGGGCTGATGTCCACGCAGCAGCCCACAGCTTTTCTGGCACAGTGGGACGGGCACAGAGCGCCATCGTCGGTGTGGCTCTGTGGACGGCGGGCCTGCCTGGCGCCACACGGGAAGCGAGGGCCCGGGCCTCGGGAAGTGGGCGCAGGGGCGGGGGCAGGACAGGTGGGACGGCAGGCCTGGGCCAAAAGGCTGCGTGCCGGATAGCCCTGGGTATCGGCAGCCGCCGGAGCGTCCTTCCTGCCTCTGGCCCCAGTGCCTGGGGCACCCTCTCTGCACTATGTCCCCTGAGATGTGGCCCTGTCCTCCCCGACCCCAGACGCCGGGCCCTGTGACAGCTCCCACCGGCGGAGTGTGGGGAGGTGACACGTGCCACTTGTGAGGCTGGTCGTTGAAGGCGGCTGTGGGTGGGGTGGGCCGGGGCCACGTGTGGTGTGCAGGTCTGCGGGTGGGTGGCCTCTATAGGCTCTCAGCCTGGGGCCCCGCCGGAGGCTGAGTCCAGCTGCTGTCCCAGGCCTCGGCCCCTGTCACAGTCCCCAGTGGCGTGGAATGCCACAAGCCATCCGTGTTTTCAGCTGTCAAATTGTGGGGTCCTTTGTTAAAAGGCAAATTTTTAAAAGCTACCAGACTTTCCCCAAATAATCTTTAATTTAAGGCAATTTCAATCAAAATGTTTTCTTAACACTTTAACACTAGAATTGATGTGGAAGTGCAGAGAGGCAGGACTCGCTGCAGTACTACTGAAACACAGCAAGGGGGGTGTCCTCAACTCCCCCGGCCCAAGGGCCTCCTGTGTGTGTGTGTGTGCGTGCGCGCGCGTGTGTGTGTGCAGGCGGCACCTAGATGCGCGGCAGCGGAGCTTCTGCCCCGCCTCACCCCAGTGTGCAGCAGGTGGCGGCTGGGTCAGGGGGCGGTACCCCTGGTGTCCTGGGCCAGGAAACCATGAAGCTGGGTCCCCAGCACGTTTTGTTCTCTCCACACACAGGGATGAATTTCAGTTATTACTGAGTCAATGTAAAAGGCCCGAGGACAATTCAAGAGTAAAGTGTAGGAGAGCATCTAGGGAGAGATTTCTTTAAAAAGGTGCAAAAGTGCAGCCCACAAGAGGGAAGACTGACGCATTTGACCATGTTGAAGTTAAAAGCTTTATCAAGAGACACTATAAACAAAGTAAAAGTTTAGCCACACTTGGGAAAAGATATCTGCAACATACTTTACTGACAGAAATCGTCAGTATTTAAATATATAAAGAACTGCAGTAAGTCAGTAAGAAAAGAACACCTTTGGAGAAGCTGGGCACATCAGCGACAAGCAGACGCAGGTGAGGGGCAGCGCCCGGCAGGGCTGTGCGTCCGAGCTCGCGGGATCCCACGGCTCCCGTCCCTGCCGTCCCCCGCCGTCCCCCTGCTGTTGTCAGAGATGTTTTACTCCTGCCTGTGCTCTGCGTCACACACATGTTGTTATTTTTGCTTGAAACTGTCGGTTGCCTCTTGAAAAGGTTAAAAAGTGAGAGAACATGTCACCTGTTTGACTAGAGTCACCTGCCCCTCCCGGGGTGGGTCCTTCTCCGTACAGTCAGCTTTCTCTCCAGCACCATTTTCCTTCAGCCTGAGAACCTGAACATTTATCTCAACACAAGTTGCTGCTGGTCAATTCTCTCAGCTTTTGTTTATCTGAAAAAGGTCTTTGTCTTTGTTTTTGAAAGATGCTCTTGTTGTGAGCAGAATTCTAGCTTGTCCATTTTTTCCCTTCAGTGCTTTAAGGGTATTGTCCCATTGTTCTCTGTGTGCCATTGTTCCTGAGGAGAACTGGGCTGTTGTTCTCGTCTTCATTTTCTGTATATCGTGTGTCTTTTTTCCTGACTGCTAAGTTTGTCTTTCTAGCTGGTGAGCAGCAACTTGATTGTTTTGCTTTAGTTTGATTTTCTTTGTGTTTCTTTTGCTTGGGGCTCTTTGAGCTGTTTCAACCTGTAGGTTTATGACTTCACTGAGATTTGGGAGAAGCTTTTGCGTGGTTGCTTCCCTTCTCTTTTGTTCTTGGACTCTGGCTTCCTGATGGGAGACTGTCACACAGGTCTCTACAGCTCTTTCGGTTTTGGTTTTTTTTTTCAGTCCATTTTTCCTCTTTGCTCCAGTGTGGATATAGTTGTATCTGTTCTTCTTTACGTTTTAATCTGCTGTTAGGCCTATTCAGTGAATTTATTTCTGAGGCTGTATTTTTCAGCTCTAGAACTTTCATTTGTGTCCATGTTTTCCTTTAAATCTTTGGTTACATTTATAATATCTGTTTCAAGTTTATTTTCAGCAAACTCCATCATTTTTATCCTTTCTACATCTGTTTCTGTTGCCTTTTTTTGTAGATTATGGGTCATATTTGTTGCTCCTTCAACATGTCAGTAATTTTGATTCTGCTGCTGTGTGTGTTTCGTGTCTGCGTCTTGCCTCGCCCCCTAAAGCATGTTGGGGTTCATCCCAGCAGGCAGGTAGGTCCTTGAGGACTAGTTTGATCCTCTCAAGGCTTTTATTCTTCCTTCCCCTCCCCCCTATTCCTTCCTGCCTTCCTCATTGTCACTCCTTAAAGCTGGAGCCCCTCTTCTTCCTGCCCTGAGTGCTGGCTGGTCACACGGCACCCATGTCCTCCACCCCCTGCCGGGGCACTGGTGGGAGAGGGGTCAGGTGCCTGTGTCCGTCCGCGCCATCACGGAACTCGAAGGTGCGCGGAAGCTCTGCCCCAGCCATGTCTGTAGAGACGGCGGCGAGGCCGCCTGCTGAAGGCTTTTGTGGTGACAAAGTGTGGCCGTGAGGTGTGCAGTCAGGGCTGGAGCCTGTTCATAAGGGACGTCTGGAGACCGTTCCCTCCTTCTTGCTGCAAAGCCTTGGTCCCTTGTTCACGGTCCTCAGCTTCTCTCCTGTGAGGAGCGAAGGCGGGCGGGACTGCCCAGGCCTGGGGGCGCCTGTGTGGCCCCTGTGAGTACCGGGCACAAACAGCCAGGATGCCCCACAGGCTGTGGACTTGAGCTTTCCTGGTGTGTGGCCCTGGGTGAGTTCCCCGTGTCAGCTTCCCGAGGGGCCCCCATCCTGCTCATCTCACGGCCGGCATGGAGCGGCCTGCGCTGAGGGCACAGAGTGGGTCTCAGTTTATCCACCTTCGCCTCTCTTCCCCTCCCCCTCCCCTCCCCTCCCCCTCCCCCTCCCCCCTGTTGCTATTGTTTTCAGGACAACGTAAAGCATGGTTTCCATCCCCCTCCCCCCGTTGCTATTGTTTTCAGGACAACGTAAAGCATGGTTTCCAAGCTGCCATTCCTGTGCTTCGTAAGCGCTCCTATAAGAGGGTGCGGTGTCCATGTGGCTGTGCGTTAAACAGCTCCCTCTTTTCCTTCCAGAGAGCTGCTGTCCGGTGATGCGATGAAAGAGTATAACAGGGCGCGGGTCTACCTGGATGAAAACTACGAGTCCCAGGAACACTTCACGGTGAGCACACTTTCCTTCCGTGGAGTAAGCATGGCCAAGCCAGGAGTCTTCTGGAGCTGCCATCCTCTGATTACGTAAAGAGACTCGGTGGCCAGCTCTGCCACGGGCACAGGCGGCCGTGCGTGAATTACAGTGTGACAGTGGTCTGGGGGACGGCGGATGCCCGGGGAAGCAACCCTGGCTGGCGTGGTGGCCACGGGCGTGCCGGGTGCAGGGCCAGGCGGGGGCGTCTCGGAGCAGCGAGGTCGGCCGGCTTTGAGTGGCCGTTGCTGCTGGGAGGCTCTCACCGTATTTGGGGAGCCCTGAGGCCGCCTGTGCTCCCTAGTGTCTTGTGTCATCTGTCCTCCGCGGCCTTCCCCTCACACCGTCCCCTGCTGCAGGTGCAGGTGCTGGTTGCTGGGTCCCCTCCTCAAGGCATCCCTGGCCCAGAGATGCGGCAGCAGGTGACCGTATGCCCGCTGCCTGGACCGGGGCTTGCGTGCGGGGAGTGGGGGCTGGGAAGAGCGTCCTGCGTAGAGCGGCCGGGGCAGAGGTGCCACCGCGCTTCCCCTCTGCTTAGAGAGGCTGCTGCCAGGTTTCAGGCCTTAAATTCGGGGCGTCTGATGCCAGCTGTGAGGTGGTCACGGGCTGCAGGTTCGTGTCTCTGCCTTTAGCTGCATTTGCAAGATCCTGCATCCCGGGGTCTTGCCTCTGCCATGCTGCTCGGCGGGGGGACCCTCCCCGCATTCGCAGGGGCCTCACCCCACGGTGGCGGGCCCAGCAAGGCCTCGAGGGCGGGGACACAGCCCCCCTCTCTCTCCCCTTTCTCCCCGACGGCTCCCTCTCCGCAGTTCATCCTGCAAATAAAAATGCTTTCCCCAAGTGGGACTTATTCAGATGAAAACGGCAGCGTCTGGAATGAGAACCACACCGTTAGCAGCAGCTTAGGGCCACAGCGTCAGGAAGAGCTCCCTGAAGGGCCGCAGCCGCAGGAGCTGTGGAGAAAGAAGGACTTGGCGATGGGTGTCGCCCAGTGCCAGGACGTCAGGTGGTGTCTCTGGAGCGCCAGGAGGGCCGGGAGAGGAAAGGGCTGGAAAAGGTCGTGGCTGGGATCTGTCAGAGTTTGGTACAATGTGTAAACCCCATGATCCAGTCACTGTGACAAGCGTCAGGCGGTCAGCATCGTCCCCGGGTTGCTGCTGGCGGGTTAGCGGGGCCCCTCGTCGCCTCCCCCTCTCAGAGACCTCGGTCCCTGCTCGGCCAGTAGAGCCGCCATGGCCCACCGTGGCCCTGGTCGCCTCTGCCTCATGGACACCGTGCTCGGGTCCTCACAGTCTCCTTTAGGTGGCAAGATGGGTATTTTACAAGTAAAAGGATGAAGAAAAAGACCATCCACACGGGTTCTGAGAAGGTAGGAGTGGCCAAGCTGATACCGAAGGAGCCTTCAGAGCGAGGGCTGTGACGGGGCCAGGGCGCCGGGGGCAGCTCCCCAGGGGGGTGTGGCAGCCCATCGTGCGGGTACCCGTGTCAGAGCTACGTGTGCGGGAAAGCTGGCAGAGTCCCTGACAGCTGGCATGAGCTCACGGGCCTCCGTGGGACACGGGGCTGGCGGCTGCACGCACAGCCCTGGGACGTGGACAGGGCATGGGCACGTGGCATGCCGAGGGGCGAGGCGGCCTCCACTCTCTTCCCTGGGAAGGCGAGCGTTGCTCTGACGTTTGTCGGGGTGGGTTCAGGGTCGCCGGTGGTTGGGAGGGGGTCCGTCCCGAGGACTCGAGCATTCCCGCCCTGGCGGCCAGAGCACAGACGGTCTGGGGCCTGGACGAGCCTTGGCCTGTGTGTGCACATGGAACATTCCACACACTGAAATCGGAGCCGAAAACGCAGCTCAGCACGTGTAGGAGATTGAGGTCACACAGAGGAACTACATTAGGAGGAAACAGAAGCGGTATCTGGAAATAAGCCCCAAATATTTGGAAATAAACAAGAAACTTGTAAATAACCCATGAGTCACAAAGGACATTAGAAATTGTTTCCAATTACACGATAAACAAACTAAAAACCTTCAGAATTTGTGAGATGCACCTGAAGTAGCGCTTAGAGGGAAATTTCCAGCATCAAATGCTGACGTTAGAAGTTTTGAAAATGCAGAGCAAATTTAACCAGCGCCCTCACAAGAAAGGAAATCATAAAATAAGACAGAAATCAGTGAAATAGAAAATAGAATATTAGAGAAAATCAACGAAATCAAACTGATTCCTCAGAAGGGCTGACATATCTGATACACCTTCCCCAGTGGACCAGAGACTGAGGCGGGGTGGGTGGCCGAGGGAGGGTGGAGGCGTTGTTTCCCTGGGGCAGAGGCCGTCCATCCGCTGAGGGAGTTATTCTGGGCCCGGCCTCCGTGCCCCGTGGGGCTCTATGTGCGCCTGGGACTGAGTCAACAGTGAAGCGTGGATATCAGCTTGTTAGTGGACGGGGCCTTGGTTCTTGTGCACAGAAGCTGCGGCCTCAGGAAGGCCAGGAGCTCCCACTGTCTCTGTCTGTCTGTCTGTGGAAGTTTTCCATAGTTTTTTGAAATGCTGAGTTTTCTAGTTCTCTGTGGTCTGTTTTGTGTCACCTGTCGTGACATGCTGACGTAAAACCTGCATCTCTCCTCCAGCCAAATGCTTGGTGGGCTGAGAAGAGGTTTGTGTTGGAGGCGCCTGGGGGCTGAGAGCTCCATTTCGGTCTTCCTCATCCCTGGAGATTTATCTTAAAATGTGACTTCACAGTTCGCAGTGGAATACAGAAACCTGCCGAAGAGCATCGCCGTCACTCAGCAGCTTCCCTGGAGAAGTAGCCGTCGTGCAAACTGTTGTGTATAAGCATGGTCATCAAAAATTATTTGATAACAAAAGTTGGAAGTAATTTTAAGTGCCCAGAATTAGGTATGTTTACACTGTGGACCAGCCACATGGTGGAGTAATCTGCAACCACTGCAGACGCTACAAATGACACGCCCGGAAGATCTTCCTGTCCGGTTGGTGCATGGAGGTACCTAAGGACGATACTACCTCCAGTCTGTTCTTCCACGAGTCGATTGTCACATTTACATCTGAGACCCGGGTGCATCTAATACCCACAGCATCTCTCAATTAGAACCGGCAGCGTTTTCCTCTCTTAGTCTTAGGTGCGCTGATGGCACGTTAGTCGGTGACAGGGCCACATCCTGCTTGGCTCCAGTCTGGGACGGCGCTCAGGGCTGCACCTCCCTGGACAGGACCGACCCTGCACGGGACGGCACCGCATCAGACATGGGGATGAGCCCAGGTCTGAGGCCCTAAGGCTGTGGCTCCAGGTGTCTGCAGGACTGGACAGTGTCTGGGAGTTGAGGATGAAGGTCCAGCCTGCCCAAGGAGCGGTGGGTGTGTCGGCTGGCCCCGCGAGGCTGTGGCCTGGCTTGCCTTCCAGGGTTGCTGTCCCGCCGGTGGTCCCCTCCTGCAACCACAGTCCAGTGTGGGCATGTTTCCCGGGGCGGGGTGGTGGGGGGCGGCGGGAATGGCCAGCGGTGCTCCACTCTCCGGGTCTGGACCTCATCGCAGACTCTTCCCCAGGGGAGGCATGTGTTTGTCACCCATCTCCTGACTGGGACCGTAATGGTTTGTGATAAAATCCTGCTTGGCCCTGGCCCTGCGGCCCCATCCCCATCGTGCCCGTCCGTCGCCCCTTCAGTGTGTCGTGCGTGGAACCGCCTTTGCTGGGTCCCCTGGACGTCCTGTTGGAGGGGACCTGGGCAGTGCTGGCCAGGTACATGGCCTAGGTACATGGCCACCCTCTCGCCCCAGCCTGGTGGCCTCTGGCTGTCAGAGGGAGGAAAATTTAATTTTTACCAGATTAATAGTATTGGAGCAATATTTTTAGCTGAGTGTGGTTCAAATAATAGGCCATTAATTGAAAAAGGAAATTGAAATGAATTTATCTTGTACATAAATGCTGTCACAGGTATTAATAGGGATCAGAAAATTGAAGCCTGTTCCCAGAAAGAGCTGAACCTGCAGCTGCACCTGGTGACGAGCATAACGGTGGGGGGCTCACGGAAACATGGGGGGCTGTGTCCTGGGGGTCGGCATCCTGGAGGGCTGTGTCCTGGGGGTCGGCGTCCTGGGGGCCTGTGTCCTGGGGGTCGGCGTCCTGGGGGCCTGTGTCCTGGGGGTCGGCGTCCTGGGGGCCTGTGTCCTGGGGGTCGGCGTCCTGAGGGGCTGTGTCCTGGGGGCCTGTGTCCTGGGGGTCGGCGTCCTGGGGGCCTGTGTCCTGGGGGTCGGCGTCCTGGGGGCCTGTGTCCTGAGGGTCGGCGTCCTGGGGGTCGGCGTCCTGGGGGCCTGTGTCCTGGGGGTCGGCGTCCTGGGGGGCTGTGTCCTGGGGGTCGGCGTCCTGGGGGACTGTGTCCTGGGGGTCGGTGTCCTGGGGGCCTGTGTCCTGGGGGTCGGCGTCCTGAGGCGCTGTGTCCTGGGGGTCGGCGTCCTGGGGGTTGGCGTCCTGAGGGGCTGTGTCCTGGGGGTCGGCATCCTGGGGGCCTGTGTCCTGGGGGTCGGCGTCCTGGGGGGCTGTGTCCTGGGGGTCGGCGTCCTGGGGGGCTGTGTCCTGGGGGTCGGCGTCCTGGGGGCCTGTGTCCTGGGGGTCGGCGTCCTGGGGGGCTGTGTCCTGGGGGTCGGCGTCCTGGGGGCCTGTGTCCTGGGGGTCGGCGTCCTGGGGGGCTGTGTCCTGGGGGTCGGCATCCTGGGGGGCTCTGTCCTGGGAGTCAGCGTCCTGGGGGCCTGTGTCCTGGGGGTCGGCGTCCTGGGGGGCTCTGGGCCAGCAGGGTCTGCAGCCTGGAGGAGCTGTGGCTGGGTGGGCAGCCAGCTGGGGGCTGTGGCCTTGGGGCAGTGGCACACCAGGAGCCTGCAGATGCTCATTTTCACCAGGAGGTGGCGGCAAAGCAGCATTTCCCATCCCAAGCAGGAGCTGCTCGAAGGGCAAGTTTCAGACTTGAATAAAATGATTACGGTAAATTTTGTCTGCCTCTAAGAACCATCCCGAGTGGCCGCTCACTTAAGCACGTGGCTCGTCTGGTCTGCTCAGGCCTGAAGAGGCAGAGTGTCCCCCACTGGGCGTCCTGCGGCGGGCCACCCTCCCTCAGGCCCTGCCCACTGACCGGGTCCCTGCCCGCCTGCATGCCCTTCGGGAAAGTCGAGCTGGAAGTCTGTTCGTTCAGAGGTGCCACCAGCATGGCATGCTGGCATCGCCCGTCCCGTTCCCGGGAACTCATGAACCGCTGTCATGGGCCAAGGACCTGGCCCTGGGCGTGGACAGAGCCACGGGCGAGCCGCACGGGACGGAGGGAGCTCGCAGGCTGCTGCAGCACCTCAGACGCCGGGCCCCCCTCGTCTCTGGGCACCGGCCACCTTGGTGTGCTTGGGGTTGGCCTTCTGATTACCGTGTCTTCCTCCTCGAATCCAGAGTCCGGGAGCAGCAGCCTTGCTCCCTGTGCTGCCCGGGGCCTGGGCTGGTGCCAGTGCGTGCCGGTGCCCGGCAGCCGTGCTCTGAGCAGGGAAGGAGGCATCCTGGGGCAGAGGGGCCAGGATGCAGTGGTGGGCTGGACGTGGATGCCCCGGGCGCCCCCAGCGTGGGTCCAGAGCCATGGATGCGCCAGTGTGAGCTCACGGGGGGTGCCGGCCTGAGGACAGACCTCCAGGCCATCGGGGTGTACGTGCATTGAAGACCGCGGGTTGGGCGAGCTTCCCCGAGAGGAGGCTGGGAAGACAGAAGGCTCATGCAGGGCATAGCTGGGGAGGTGGGGGCAGGGGCGGGCTGGAGGGCACGCGACAGTGAAGGAGAACCCCCGAGGGAGGGGCTGCCCCCCAGGCACCCGCCCTCCCCGGCCCCGCCCCCTGCCCAAGGCTGCCGGAGCGGACGTGGGCTTCTGGACGGGGCTCCCAGCAGAGGAAGGGTGGGGCTGTGCAGCCAGCGCCCTGGACGGCCTTCGCCCAAGCGTTTTCCGTGGTGAGGTGGTAAACGCCCTGGGTCTCCTGGCCGACGTGGACGCCCGACATCCCCCAGTGATTTTGTGTTTGCCTGAAAGAGGCAAGGTGGCCCAGTTTTAATCCCCCGGAGAGTTCAGACGCGGGTTCTGTTCCCGCCATGCCAGGTGCGCTCACGGAAGGTGACCGTCTCCAGGGAGCGCAAGCAGGAGTGCCCAGAAGAGGCCACTCCGGTGAGCCCCTTGCGGGGTCCCTTGAGGTGTGGCTGCGGGGGTCCTGCAAGGCCTGACCCACCCGCTCCCTGTTCCCACGGCGGCTCCCGAGTCCCTCCCAGGCACCACGTGGTGGGGTGAGCCCGGTTATTGCTGGGACGCCCTTCCAGCGCAGGGGGTGTGGGTTCGATCCCTGGTCAGAGAACTAGATCCCACATGCTTGGCAGCCAAAAAACCAAAACGTAAAACAGAAGCAATATTGTAACAAATTCAATAAAGACTTTAAAAATGGTCCACGTGAAAAAAAATCTTAAAAAAACATGCCTTTAAAAAGAAAAATGCAGAGGAGACCAAGAGAAGGGGGCACGGCTGTCGTTCAGCCGTCCCTCCTGCACCGCGGTGGTGCCGCGTTCTGCAAGCCCGCGTCCCGAGGAAGGTGGCTGCCACCCCGACGCACCCTCCGTCCTGCTCTTTCCCTCCTCCGTCCCCTGCAGGTACTGCAGGCCCTTTGCACCAGCCCTGCCCTCCCCGGGTGCCCCGTGGACCGGCTGCCCCAGGAGAGGTCAGAGTGCTAGCCTGCCTCCTCCCGGGCCTCTCCCTTCCCTCCTCCCTCCAGTGCCCCTCCTTTTCATACGCACATCCCGCCCCTTCCCAGGGCCTGGCTCCCCGCGTCTGTCATGCGTGCTCATGACAGAAGCGTCAGCAGTGGCAGTGTGAGCACCCCCCGTACATCATTGGATTTAACCATGGAGTCCGGTGGAAGAGCGTTAACAGTCGGGCCCATGATGTGAATCTGTGACTTTGTCCGAAAAGTGATTCATACAAGAATGCTTGGAAGAAACCTCAGTTACAAGGATGGGCCCCAAGGTGGGTCGGGACTTTCCTCAGAGGAAGGAGAGTGCGCTGTTTATCAGAGTAAGTTCAGGGCTTCTCAGGGCTGGTGAAGGCTCCAAGCAGGCACAGCCAGTGGCCACTCACATGCCCCCCTCACCTGGTCACCTGTGATGAAGAAGGGGAGGAGAATGGGGTAGGCACCTCGCTCCTGAGGCAGGACACGCAGCCTGGCCCAGAGACCCCAACGTGCAGTACCAGAGGGGCCACCTGAGGGGTGGGGCTGACGCAAGTCCCTGGGGAGCCCCCTGGTACAGAGGGTTGGTGCTCCGAGCACATGAGGTTCAAGCACAGGCCCTTGCTTGGTTTTCTCCCCGAAGCACGTGCTGGTGGAGCAGCTGGCGGCCATGGGCATCAGCTCCAGCCTGCTGGTCAGGACCCCCCAGAGCCTCCCGACCTGGCCTGCTCGGGCGACTGGGCGGGGAGCCTGGAGGGCGTCGCCCCCTCAGAGGGCGGGCGGCCCCCACCGTCTCTGCGGCGGGGCGGGCATGGCTGCCCCGTGCCGTGGCCTCGCCCCTCCCCTCCCCTCCCCTCCCGCAATGGCACCACGTCAGCCCCGCACGCATCTGTGCCGGGAGGGGCCTTTCTGGCGGCGCCTTCGCGAGTCCCCCTTGTCCGGCGTCAGCCTGCAGGACCTGAGCCGTGTGGCCGTCTGTCCAGTGGACGTGACGTCCGGGGAGCACGGGCCGGAGGCTGGCGGAGGGCTCCCCCTGTTGGCGCCGGGCTGGGGTCGTGGGCCCAGGGGGAGCCACGCGGGCGTCCGTGGGCTGGGAGAGTGCCGACTTCCCCTCAAAGCTCGGAAAGTGGGGGTGCGTCTGGTCAGACGGGTCAGCGGCTGTCAGTGGCCGGCACCTGTGTCCCCAGGGCACCGGGAAGGCCGGCGGGGGGAGGGTCTCCGGGGCTGCACCTGGAAGATGGAGGCCCCGCGCTGCCCAGGGTCCCAGGCTCGCCCTCCAGCTTCATCCGCGGTTAACTTGGCCCCTGGAAGGGGCGCATGGTTGGGCTTCATTTCCTGTGGGGTGAGAGTGCGGCCAGACCAGAAACCCAGACACAAATTCAAGGCTCACAAAGGTTTCCCGGGACCGTGGCCTCACTGGTCGGGGGCGGGGGTGATGTTGAAGTTGGGAGAAGCGACCCTTTCAGGCCCCTCCAGGAAGCACCTCTCCATCCCTGGCCTAAAGCGCTTTGCAAACCCACCTGTCCATGGGTCCCCAGGCCAAGAGCGCGCAGTGGCCTGACGGCATTTCTCCCTCCACGTCATACCAGGAGGTCCAAGGACAGGCCCTGGCGCCTGGGGTGGGCGTGGGGGTCTGTGTGTGCCCCAAGGAGGTCCTCGCCCTGGAGGGTCCATCTGCGTTCCCGCTCACTCCACTGTCCATGCTGGTGGCTCCTGGGCCCGGGACCCCGTGGAGGCAGGTCACCACCAAAGCAGCTCCCTCTTCTTCCTGCTCCTCCCTGTGTTGGGGGCTGCTTCCTCCCCTCACCGGCGGAGCACAAGTCTGGAGGGTCCGCGCTGGCCTCGGTGGCCTCCTTCCGCAGGAGGGTCTGGGCCTGCCTTCCAGCCGTGTCCCAGGGCCCTCCCCCCGCCCCTCGGTGGCCCAGTGCCTGTGCAGGGTCAGGCCGGAAGCCACGCCCCTTCCGAGGAGACGCCCTCCTGGACCCTCCTGGCTCCTCGCTCCGGGACCCGCCCCTTCCCTGTCTCTGCTCTCCTGGATGAGACTGTAGGGAAAATTTATAGAAAAGTAACGGCGCTTACTGACGTTCTCTGCTCCAGGGAACGGGAGGAGGGCAAACGCATCCTGATGAGGGAACCGACCTACTTTCGGGGGCCCCTCCGGCCCCGCCCCGTCTCCCAGCCTCTCGCCCCGCCTGTGGGTCCAGACAGGCCTGATAAAGTGAGGGAAGCAAGATTGGTTTTCCGAGGGCACCGGGCCCTCCACGCTCCGCTAAATCACGGCTGTCGGCCTCGGGGGTGGGGGACGGCCGCTCCCGCTGCGGCCCCTGCAGCCCCGTGGGACGTGGTGATGTGCGGCCGGGCAGCGGCAGGGGCTGCAGGGAAGGTGAAACTGTCATATCGATCTTTTTAGCACTAAAATATGAGCCACTTTACTCTGCTCCCCGCTGCTGTGATGTGAAAAATAATAACTGGGATCCAAATTAAAAATATTGATCTCTGGAAGGTGCTGGAAGTAAATAAACGCCTCCCGAAGTTTTCGGGTCAGCCGAGAGACGGCACTCAGCAATAAACGTGTCCGCGGGCCAGAGCCCAGGGTTCTTGATCTGTTTTTTCTTTAAATTGATTTTCCATTATTTACTTCCTAAAAGTGTTGGAATTTGGTCCTCAACTGTTAAATCCCAGCGTTTGGGCGAATTATTTCTTTGGGGCTTATGAGGTGCGCCTAATCCACTTGTTCATTGATGGATTGATTTTTGACTCAATAAGCGTGCAGCCGGGGCCGTATTTAGGGCTTCCATCATAATTCTTTATGCATTTAGGCTCGACTTCTTTATTTCCCTCTAACGGATGAGCTGGCTTTGGGCTGTCAAGCGAGGAGGACAGTTGCTGGGCTAGTTTGATCTGGCCGTGCGCTCCGCGGAGCTGGGTGTGTCCTGGCTGCGGGCCAGCGGTGGGGCAGAGCCCTCCGGGGCCTCTGAAAACCCACTTGCCCACCGGGCTGTGACCCCGGGGGTCCGAGAGCTGTCTGCAACCACGCGGCTTGAGTCTTGGATGCGGTGACCTTCTGGGAGCCCAGGAGACGCCAGGCCGGGTGCTTCCGGAGGCTCTCCTCTCCAGAGGCCCCGAAAGCTTGGGCGCATCGGGTCGCCGCACAGTCTGGGTCCGCGGGCCTGGCAGGAAGGCGGGAGGGCTGGGGACTGGGGGCCACTCGGGAAGGACAGAGGAAGTGCTGTGTGGCGCCTTCTGTGGGGCTGTTGTGAGGTGAAAACTCACCTGGGAAGACCTGGCAGACTTTAAACGTGTCTCGTGGCCGACAGCGGGTCCTGCTGCCCCGAGAGCCAGTGGCTGTTCCAACTGGTGGCTGGAACAGGGCACCGCCAGGTGTGGGAGCTCCCTGGGCTGGACCCCGCGGTGGCAGGAAGAAGGGGGCTGTGCCTAGGGCCACGGGGGGGGGGGGCGGTGTGCTGCCCCACCCCGCGCTCTGTGTGCCCAAGGCTGCCGTGCGGCCCTTAGCTCCAGGAGGGCCCGTGTGCCTGCTCGTGGCCGTGGGAAGCAGAGGCTGCAGGTCCTGTGTGGGCCGTCCCACAGGCGATGCTGGGTGCTGGTGCCGTGGAAAGCACGTGTGCAGGGCCCCGCGTCTGCTCCGGCGGGAGCCGTCCACGGAAGGCCTCTCCCGGCATCCTCGCGCGGCCCACGGTTGCCCATACTGGGTGCAGGAGGAGGCCAAGGCCGTGGCGGCTTGTCTGCCTCACCTGGACTTGAATCCCAGGCCACGAGGCTGCCTCAGTGCCTTGCCCGAGAGCCTGGGGTCCTGACCGCCGCCCAGGCCAGGTCGGGAAGGCTGGAGACGTTTCTGAGGGTGGCTGGCGTGCTGGCCAGAGGGAAGGAGGGCCACTGGCTGGGGCACGGAGGTGTCACTGGGTCCCGCAGAGGACAGAGCCCTTGGGGGTTTAGGCGGGCCTGTTGGGGAGGGATGGAGGGTCCAGGAGGAAGGAGCTGCTTTTCTCCATCCTGTTTGGAGGTGGTAGAGTGGGGGGGACATGGCAGTGGCTGCTGTACCAGCATGATGGTAGGGTGCAGGACCCCAGGTGTGGCGTCAGCCAGTCGGGGTTTTGGGTGGGAGGTGGGAGGAGCCCCAGCAGCCTGGACACGTGGCCTGCCCTCTGGGGGCTGAGGCGGCCCCTCCCCGCAGGGAGCTCGTCCGAGTGCCCGGCCCTGGGCCCTGCTCCCCAGCCTCATGCCCATCCCTGCCCCTCACTTTGGGCACCGCTCCCCCAGAAGCCACGTTTCGGAGGCTGACGTGCCCTTCAGAGGCTTGCTGGCTGCCGTGGGACGTTCGGAGCACGGCCCCCCATTTCCCACCAAAGACCAAGAAGACTGCCCGGGGGCAGCCGCAGAAGGCTCCTCGCGCAGGCTTGGCCCGGTCCTGCTGGTGTGTTGGCACGCGCGGAGCCGAGACCACAGGTGTCGGCTTCTGAGAGCGGAGTCTGCTGTTCTCGGCAGGGGGCTCGAAGGTGCGGTGGAGCCTTTCAGTTTGGCTGCAGGACACGCGTGCTGTGCTCTGTGTGCTGGGCCTACTGCGGGTGCCACGGACGCAGAGACACGGGACACACGCCACGCTGCCTGCGATTCCCCATGCGCTGCACACAGCGCACTCACGCTCTTTGCCCTCGTGGAGCTTGCACACTCCAGTGAGCAAACATGCAGACACGCGACACTCAACCCACAGCATGTGACGTGCTGCATGTGACCCTACGTGTGACCTGACATCCTCACACTCTCTGCCCTCGTGGACGCTGGGGCAAACACACAGCTGCGCAGTTGGGAGGTGTGAAGAGAGCTGATGTGCCCGTGTCTGCTGCCCGGAAGCGCCCGCGGGGCCTGATGGTGACAGGAGTGGAGAGCAGGCTGCTCTGAGGACGGCATTTAGTGAGACCCTGAAGGATGTGTGGGAGTGGGTGGGGAAGGAAGGGGGAAAGGGCAGTCCAGGCAGGGCAGTCCTGTGGGCACAAGACCAGGGCAGACTCGGAGATGTGCCCCCTGGGCCCCTTTGGGGATGGCCTGCTGCTGGCCATGGGGCACGTGGTCCTGGGTGGCCTCCCCTGCCTGCCTCCCCCTGAGGCCATGTCCTGCCTGGGCAGCCCACCCTGGTGACTGAGGGAGTGAGGGCATAAAGACCAGCATCGAGGCCCCATGGGGCGACTCTAAGGGAAGAGAGGGAAGGGCAAGGGCCAGAGGGGCAGGGACCCTGGCAGTGCCTACTTCCAAGGCCACACTGGAAGGCAAAAGACAGATCTTAACCTCTGGCATGCCGGAATTCCCATCCAGAATTCCCATCCAGCCACAGCTTATAAACGTGCAGAAAATGGTACTTCAGATATGTAAGGCCTTTTAAAATAGCATGTCCCCAGTGCCCTCTGTCAGGAAGCTTTGGTTCTCTACCCAAAGGTCCAGGAAGCACAGGAAGCAGGGCTTTGAGCACACCAGCTCCCTTGAGGGCAGGAGCAGAGAGCTCAGACGTGAGGGTTGGTTACCTCCGCCCTGACCAGGTGTCTGCTGGACTCTTAGCAGAGGGCCTTACCTGGCTCCCTGGGCGTGAAGACTGGATGCCCTTTCTGTTCAGCTTGGGAAACACTGATGTGTGCTCCTCTGTGCTAGGCCTGATTCTCAGCTCTCAAGGGAACCCCCAGGTCAGTAGTGAAGGGAGATCCCAGGAGGATAACCATGTAATAGGCGAGAGAGCAGTCATGCAGCTGGTTAAGTTTCTGAGAGAGTCTCCAAGCAGGTGAGATTGTTGTGGAAACATACTGAGATGAGGTTTAGAGAGTGTGTGAATGACTTATGATGAATGTATATTAAAGAACTCAGTTAACAAAAAAAGAAGGCGGTAACGAACTCCAGGGAAAACAGAGCTGTTCAAGAGAGGAAAAGCAGTTGTAATGAAATAAGTGGTTCTATTGTGAAGAGCATTTTCAAAGTTATAATGATATAAATACTGATTATTAATTTAAGTAAAAATGTGTTTTTATCTGGAGGATGGGGATGAGGGATAGTGTGTGTGTGTGTCATGTGGATGAAGGAGGAAGATGGTGTAAAGGGATTAAAGCCTCATCCTCCACTGTGGAAAAATCTGTAGTCAATATTGAAGACTAGAAAGTCAAGAAGTAGCATTGTAAGCTTTAGAGATACAGAGGGACATGCCAAAGGAAACAAATTAAAAGAGAGTAATAGCCTCTGGGGAGTGAAACTTGAAACGGTCAGAGCACTGCTATTTTTCCATTATAAGCTTTGCAGAACTGTGACTTTTTAAGACAAACTTTTAAAAAAAGAAATAGCAGGAAGAGATTCCTTCCCTTATTGCTGACCTCAGAGGAGACGGCCGAGGAGCAGGTGGAGGTGGTGCTCGGGCGGCCTGGCCTCAGGGAGATGGCATGTGGGTTTGTGCGCTGATGCACAGAGGCGGCTGTGGGCAGTGCATGGGGGTAGTTCCGGCCGTTGAACACAGGCTGTCTGAGAGAGATTACAGTGAGGGAGGAGGCTAGCATCCTGGAGATTCCTTGAGCATCAGGCAGGGGAATTTGAGTGGTCGGCAGGGAACCACTGCAGAGTTTTGGGAAAAGAGGTAAGGCCATCAGAGAGGCAGGGAGGGGATGGGCGGGTTGTTTGGAATGTGAAAGGCCTATAGATGTGGCTTGGAAGTTCTTGTTGAAATCAGTACCCAGAGTGCACCAGAAGTAGTGACCCGCTTTGGTTTTATTTTCTTGACTCTGTGCCTTCCTTTCTCTGAGCCTGAGCCATCCAGGGCATGTCCCCTAGTGAACACTGAGGAGAAATGGGCCGAACCCAGGAGGCGAAGACAGTGCAGACTCTGAGTCTCCTGGGATGAGGAAGCCAGGGTGTGACCAGTCCTGGAGTACAGCTTACAGCCCCCGTCCCTGCACACACACCCTTTCACTCCAGCCAAACCACACTGCACCTCCAAATGCATATCTCCACCCCTCTGTGCTGTAGTTTTGAAAACGCAGTCCAGAGCCAAGGGCAAATTGTTTGCGGCTTGAGATCAACTTTACTGAATTGACTGCATTGACCGTAATGAGGACAATATCTCCTTCAGGGAGAAACAATACAGAATGCAGTGCTTTCATGACTAGTCAGAATGGATTTGCTAATGGAGAAGTGTTTTGTTCATGTCTTTAAAATCTAGTCATGTAGGTACAGCTTGTAAGCTGTCAACTTGTAAATGATTTAGGCGGAAAATGAAATTCCAATAACATTACCATTTATAGTAGCACCAAAATGTGAAATATTTAGAATAACTTAGGCCAAAGATAAGCACTACAACATACTGTTGAGAGAAATTAAAGAAGAATGGAGAGATATACCATGTTCATGGATTGAAAGACTCAGTATTGTTAAGATGTCATTTCTCCCAAAATCTATGTAAAGATTCAGTGCAGTACCAATCAAAATCAGAGCAGACTCTTTTTTTTTTAATAGACGTTGACAAACTGGTTCTAAAATTTATATGGAAATGTGAAGAACCTAGATTAGCCAAAACAACTTTGAAAATGAACAAAGATGGAGGAGTTATACTACCTGATTAAGATTTATTATAAATCTACAATACTCAGGACAGTGTAGTCTTGTAAAACCAGAGAAATCGATCATGGAGCAGAATGGAGAATCTAGAAACAGGCCCACCCCACCATTGATTTTTGATGAAGGTATTGGGGCAACTCAGTGTGGGGACAATAATCTTTTCCCAACTGGTGCTGTAACAGATGGCCATGTACAACAACAAAGCCTCAATCTTTACTTCAAAACTTATGAAAGTTTAACCCAAACAGACTACAGACCTAGTGTAAGAGCTAAAACCGTAAAACTTCTACAGGAAAACAGGAGGAAATCTTAGTGGCTTTGGCTTTGGCAAAGAGTCCTTAAATATGACACAAAAAGCGCAAACTACTACTAAAGAAAACTTAAGCTATCATCAAAATGAAAAACAGTTGTTCTTCAAAAGATACAAAAATAGTTCACAGCCAAAGAAAAAATATTTGCAAAATATCTCTGATAAAGGACTTTACGTAGAGTACTACATATAAAGAACTGTTACGCATCAGTACTAACCAGACAACTGAATTTCTGAAAGATCTGAACAGACAGTTCATCAGACGAAGTATAGAAATGGCAAATAAGCATGTGAACATACACTCAACACCATTAGTCACTAGAGCAACGTGATGAGGAGCACACTGTTTGTTAAAGATCACAGATGTTCCACTATTGGCTTAAGTGAAAAGACGTCACGTCAAGTGCTGGAGAGGGTGAGGAAGAGCTGAACTCCTAGATATTGCTACAGTGGAAATGTCAGGTCACACAACCACTGGGGAGACACGTGGGGAGTGTCTTAAGTCAAAAATACACCTACCATATGACCTAGCCTTTCCACCACTAGGTACCCAGCTAGGAAAGATGAAAGCACATGTCCACACAAGGACTGTACGTAAGTGTTTATGGGAACTTTATCCCCAAACTGTGGACGACCCAAACATCAGCAGCAGGTCAGTGGATAGACCAGCTACAGTACCACTCGGCAGTGGAAGGTGAAGAACTGTTGATACAGGAGATGGTACGGATGGATGTAGAGATTATGCCAAGTGAAAGACGCCAGACGAAACACACATTCTGTGTGACTCCATTTGTATAATCTTGAAAACGAAAACTGATCTACAATGACAGAAAGTAGTTAGTGGTTTCCTCAGACGGGGACTGGAGGGATCTGGGGACCAGGGGACACAGGGAAGCCCCCCCGGATGATGGACGTGCTTGTTACCTTGATTGTGGTGTTGGTTTCACAGGTGTGTAGATATGTCACGCCTCATCTAATTGCAAACTTTAAGTCTATACAGTTTTCTATATCCATCAATAACACTGTAAAAAATATCTAGTCATGTGGTTAATGGCTGATAAGCAGTCAAACTTTAAATGATTTAACTGAGAAAGGCTATTTCCATGACAGGCTGACTCCAGGTAAAAGCCATACAAATTGTTCTGTACGTCTTATGATGGAGGAAACTTAACGCTCCGCAGGAAGTAACAGCAGAGTGTGAATAATTTTCAGTGTCACATGTGCCCTATGCAGATATTATCAGTATAAAATTCATTCCTTAGGTAAAATAAGGCTTTATTGATTTTGAATGTAGCATTGTTCCAACTCAGTGAAATAATTAGTGTTGACTTTGGTGCACACTTTTTCCTGACTTTGGGCTGGCGGGCGCTGTCTTTTGGTGTGTAGTTGGCCAGTCCATTTGCACGTGATTTACATTCCTGTGATGGGGCCTGTGAGACGGGCGTGGGGTCTGGAGGCTGGGTGTGGGGAGGGGCTAGGAAGAAGCTCCTGGGGCGGGGGGTGCAGGAAGTGGCCCGCGCGCAGCCGTGCGGTGTAGGAGTGAGTGGTCCCCATCGCGGCCGCGGCTCCCCGGCCCACCACAGGCTGCTCACACAGCTGCCCGTGCTTGCCGACCCCGGTGTCCCCAGGCTGTCCCCCACCTACATAGCGCTCACTGTGTGCGCAGGGTCACGGCCGTATCGATGTGATTCCTTGGTGAAGGGGCCCCTGTTCCTTTGCCCAAAGCCCCGCTTGGGGCAGTTTTCCTGATCCAGGCGGTTGTTTGTCTCTGCTTCCGTCCCACCACGGCGGGCCGCTGGCAGGGCCCTTCCCTCACCCTCGGCCGGCTCTCTGGGTGGGAATCGGGCCGGGCTCTCGGTCAGGGGCAGACAGGTGTGATGGAGCGCGTGTCACCCGCCGCCTGGAAACAAATGCAGCTCCTGGAATGTCCTGGTGAACAACTGAAAAATTGTAAAGCTCTTAAGGACTTTCAGGCTTGTTAGCATTTTTTGACAGGAAATCAGTGAAGCAGTGAACGTAAAGAGTGGTCCCGTCGACTCACAGTTTACCTGTTGTCCGTTCATTCAGCCTGAGTGACGCGCCCCCGCCCCCCAGCCCTGAGCTCACCCAGATTACCAGGCCCCCCCGTCCTTCTCCCGGGACCCTGCGCCACTGCGCCGGGGCTCCAGCCTCACGCTCCCAGGGGGCCCCCAGGAGCCCTCCGAGCAGACCCCTCCTCTGACGCCGCAGCTGGACGGCAGACCCCGGGAGCTGCGCCCCAGGAGTGTGGCCCACTGGGTTCCACAGCCCGTTCCCAGAGGAGGGCGGGCACAGGGTCCCGTGAAGGCCTGGTGAGGAGCGGCTTCCTGAGGCCTCCCCGGAGCTCCCGGGGAGGTGGGCATCGGCCAGCCTTCCGTGTGGGCGACGCCTGAGTTCCTGTGACGGGCCGGGGTCCAGGCAGAGCTCGGGGTGGTGTGGGCTGGCCGGGCTCTGCCTTGTAGACCGGCCGCAGCCCGTCGAGGAGAGCGAGGTGCAGGGTCTCCGGGGAAGGACAGCCTGCCGTGGGCCAGTGCCCGACTCGTGCCCGCTGCGTGCATGGAGCTGCGTCCGCCGTCCGGGCGTTAGTCCTCACACTGGACCGTGAGGGTAGCCAGTGCAGGGCTTTGCTGGCTGGTCCCCGGTTGTCCGGTGCCTTCACCCCCAGGCCCACGTGTGCAAACAGCACAGCCTGGTGTCCGCCACGCGCAGCCAGCTGGCGGAGGTCCTCCTCCGTGTCCGAGCCTCGTGGTGCCCGTGGGTTGTAACTCAGTGGGGGACGTAGCCATTGGGCTCCGCGTGTCAGCCACATCCTTTCTGGATTTATGTCTGTTAGACTCGCCCATCCAGACTGTGCTGCTTCCTGTTGGTCCCAGCCCTGTCCCTTGAAAGAGAGGAAGTGGCGTCGGGCAAGCCCGGTGCAGGGTTCCCGCCGGGGGGCCGTCTGCGGCTGCCGTCTGCGGCTGCCGTCTGCGGTGGTGCGGCGTGGCTCTCAGGGCTGGTGCTGGATCAGGGACCCATCGGCGGGGGACTTGTTGGCAGGGGCTCCACACCCCCCTGTGCAGCCGGGTGCTGAGCCGTCAACAGGCCGCCCCTCCCTGCCCAGACCTTTCTGAGGTGGTGGCTGGGCGCCAGCGTCTCTGGGCTGCGCCCCCCCAGGGTGAGTCCCACCAGCTGAGCTGTTCCTACTCCAGGCCCATCGGACAGGAGGAAACGAAAAGCGGACGGAGCTCGGAAACTGTATGTGCGTCCCGTGTTCCCTGCAGAATTCCTGGTGTTTTCAGAAAAGGCCCACAGTGTCGAGCCCGTCACCTTCCACCTAGAGCCGCCCTCCCGGGTGCCTTGTGTCCCGAGAGCCCCGGACACCACCTCTGAGACTCACACGAATACCTGTCCTGAAAATCAGCGTGTCCCATGGTTTTCCCTTGATTTTGTGTCTCTTGCCTTTCAGAAGTCCTGCTTTTTAACTATTACAAGGAAAAGTGGGCTGAGATTTGGGGTTTTCCTCGTTGTATGATTGTGTTCCGGGTTGAAAGGGAGGAATGTCAGCACGCTGATGGCCCCTCCCCGCGTTCGCCTTAAAATCGAATGATCACGTGCCCAACTCTCCTCCACATCACGGCTAATTTTAATGCATCATTAGAAATTCCTTCCCGTCTACTTCCTCACCTTCGAACCTGATAATCTGTAGTTGGGATGTTTGCAGTTAGAAGCCAAAGAGGAGAACCACGTGCAGACATGCTGCTACGAATGCGTGGATTTTCCGCCGTATCCTGCTGGCGGGACGGTGCCCACTGCGTCCCAGTTGTGGTCGCATCGCCAGACGGGCAGCAGGCAAGGCCCTGGTGGGGAAGTGCTGACCACAGCCTCCCTCCTCTGCAAAAAGTGGAGGGACATTCAGGCGACGGAAGGCTACAAAGCCCGCTCAGCTGCCCTGGATCGGGGAGGCCCTGGCCCTCTGCCGCGGCTCTCCTGCTCCCAGCCGCCTTCCAGGGTGGCCCAGTGTCCGCGATGGTCCCAGGAGGCCCTGAGAGATGGGCTGCAGGGCACTTCCACATCTTTCAGATGGAAACTGCTACACGTCTCTCTTCATCTTAATATTAATGTTTGGTTGTCAGCTTTTATTGGTGATTTGAAGGATGAGGCCCAGGGACGGCAGGTGTCCCCTTGGAGCAGCCCCTCCGGTGTGTGGACACCGTCCCCCGTGTGTGCCCCCCCCGCCCCCCCCCCGGTAAGTGGCTCAGGTGGAGAAATACCTGTGCAGGAGAATCAGTCAGAGCGTCTGACTTGTACTCTGGGCCCATTGCTCCAGGTACTGGGCGAGCACAGGTGATTTTTTGTTTGTTTAATTTTTTTTTATTAATCCTCCACTCCCACCCGCCACTCAGGAAAAAAGTGGCCGGACGCATCTTTCCGGGCTGGGGCCAGACCAGCCGGGAATGGGCAAGGCTGAGGTTTATATATCAGTTTACGAGAGCCAGTAATGCAAGATGTGATTGTGCCTGGCTAAAGATGGCTGCTACGAGCGGCAGCAGATGTTACACTGTGACCTGAACCGGTGGGGCTGCGGCCCCGTTTGGGTCAGAGCTACGCTATTTAATCAATGCGCACTCTTGTTCCAACCATCGAAATTATTTAAAGGGTTTTCAAAAGAGAGAGAACAAATCAAATCAAATCACAACTGTTGTATCTCATTCCGAAGTCAAGTGTAGTTTTTAAAATGTGGGCCTTGTACAGCATCTCCTCCCAGTTTTCATCTATTATCACAATAATTGAGTTTGTAGCTGGAATTAAATTTATCAAATTGTGTTATCCTCTTTAGAAATTGGAGAGGTAGCCTGGCAGGGCGCGGCAGAGTTAATCCGCTTTGCTGAAGCCCCCGGTGGCTCCACGGGGCCCATCCAGGCAGCTCAGACATCTTCCTGTCACCCTGGACACGCTGTAATTTCTCCTCAATCCCTTGTGCAAATAATGACATTTGAATCGAGCATTAACAGGCTTAATTACTTTAAAATTGTCATTTTAATTTACACTGATCTAGTATTGATCATACAAGCAGAGATTAAGCTGTTCAGTGGAGCGGATGATGGGGAATTAAACATTAAAGGGCCCTCCAGGGGCTGCGCGCCGCCCGGCGGGAGCCGAAGAGGGATGATGCTTCTCGGTAATGAACTGGCAGCATGCGGGGACATGAATCTCGGGCTCCTGGAAAAGTGGAAATGATGGGGTTTGGGCGGCATTTGCAGGTTATTCATTCGCTGCCATGCATCAATTCTCCGGTGATCCATCTGCCTCGCCAGCGTTTATTTATCCAGCAAATTCCGAGCTGTGACCTTTTGGCTGAGACATCGACCAGAAGTTGGAGTGGAGATTTTTCAGGTGTAACTTTTGTAAGTGTCTGTTATGTTTCCTTGTGTCTCGGTCACACCCAACAGACGCCTCCGTCTTTCAGATGCGCTGGGGATCTGGGCCGCGTGGCGACAGCGGGAGTGGCGGGGCCGGTTTAAGCGGCACTTTGGTCCCTTTTCAGACGACATGACTTGAGAGTCTTGCATTTTCACCAAGGAAGTCTTGGCCCTTTGCCACCTTCCGGTTCGCGTTTAAGTTTTCTTATAGTCAGAGCGACCCCTGACCGTACAGGTGCTGCTGGTGGAGAGAGCGTGGAAATGAAGCGGAACATCCCCTTTTCAGAAGGAAGCACGTTGACAGACTCCTCCCGGCTCGCGCCAGAGCACATCAAATATCTTAACCTCAAACCGTTTCACTCTGTGGAGGTTACGTAATAAAAACTTAACGTGATTGATTTTATAGCTCAGCAGGGAAGAATGAAAATCTGGATCCGTGATGGCTTTATTTTAAACAGCGGCCTAGAGATTGAATTAGAGCCTGATCGGGGAGGTGAAGAAACACTGCTCCCTCGCTCAGGAGAAGCGTGGATTTGCACTTGGGAGCATTGGAAGGGCTTTATCGTTTCTCTTCAGCGCGACTTACAGGCTTGTCTTCCTTTTCACTGGTTCTGGACTAGCTCACCGACCGTCAGCCGCAGCAGTAGCTCTTTCTGGTTGGTTGAGCTCTGTGGCTTCTGCAGAAGCGGCCTCGCTCCGACGCATCACAGCGCTACTCGCTTTTATTGGGCACCTCCTGTTTGCCAGGATTGTCCCGAAAGCGCGACCGTGATCCCCCCATTTTATAGCTGGGGACTTGGGCACAGAAAGGCCAGAAACACTAGCGACTGGACCCGGTGGGCAGTCCAGAGGGTCACAGGCGCGGCCCCTGCAGCCCCGCCCGAGGCGCAGATAGACGGTAAAGAGAGGGAACGCACACGCGTGTTACCGTAACCCTCCGCTTTTAGACCTGCCAGCACATCCTTACAGAGGAGGGTGGGGCCTCAGCGACCCGGGTTCATAAACTAGGCAGGACGATTCCCAAGGACACTCCTGGGACAGGTGGCCGTGCTCTGTCGGGCCCTTTTCCTTGACAGCCGCGGGAGGGTGACGGCCAGTCCTCCGTGCGCTCGCCAAGCCCCCTTGGAGTGGCATTGACGCGCCCGTCAGCTGGTCAAGGGCGGGTCGCGAGGCAGCCGGCAGGACGGACTCCAGGAGGGCTCTCCTCTCTGGCACGGGACGAGGTGCCACTAGAGGCTCATTGAGACTGTCCGGGCATGGGGATGACAGGCTCGCAGCGCTGGGGTCTTTGCTGTGAGCCCAGGGCAGCTGTGCTCCATCACGGCTCTCCCTGATCTCGTTACGTGTGTTTCCCTAGGTGGCCCCAGCTCTCCTCGTCGGAGTCGGGGGGTGAGGCTGCACGTGGCTCAGTGGCTCCCAGTGCAGGTAGTGTCGCGCGTGCACACAGGAGGGCCTGCCCTCCGTGCCCTCACGGCCCCCAGCACTCGAGGGGCGTCCTGCGTCCCTGCCCAAGCGTCCCCCACCCCGCTGCAGTCTCTGCGGCCACCCCTGGCCAAGCCCAGGCCCACAGACCTCCTCCTGAGAATCCCCTCTCCCACCAAAGCCTGGCGCCGCCCCCAGGCCTCCGGATCTGCCTTCTGCCCGGGCCCGGCCCCGGGCCCCCTGTGTCCCCCTCACCACTTCAAGCCCCGTCCCCTTCCCGCCGGCATCCACCCGCGTGTCAGACCCTCCCCTCAATCGTTTGCCAGTGACTCTGTGACCAGTGGGCAGGCAGGACATGTGAGGCCCCGGCCACTGAGGACAGGGTGCACCTGGGCCTTGTCCACCCCATCCCGACCGTGCAGGGACGTTGGGCTCACGGCTGGGGGGACTCGGTGTCCCCACCGGCCTCCTAGGAGGTGCCGTCAGGAGTCCCCCCGCCATCGGTTTTTCCCGCTGGGCCCGATTGTCCCCATCAGCACACAGGCCAGTGTTTCCCTCTTTTATGGAGAAAAGCTCTCCCGACCTTCTCCTCCCCTAGATTCTCTATCCTGAGGAAACACTGATTTCTCTTACTTTCTAAGGGAAGGGAGCTCTGCGGTTCCGGGGGGAGTGCAGGCGAGGAGTGGTTGTCGCGCTGCTTCTCCGTGACCTCGTCAGTAGGGTCAGTAGGTCCCATTCCTGTCGAGGCCGCAGGGGGCGGCTGTTGTGACCTGGCCTCAGAGAGAGGCAAGGGAGGGGGGGCCTTCCTTTCACGTTATGGGCATCACGCTGCCCGCGTGATGTGAAATGTGGGGCGCATGGGAGCCACCGCCTTCCTGCCTTTATCTGGTGCAACGCGGGGTGGGGGGGCAGCAGGCTCACCGAGGGGGCGATGCAGAGACAGTGGGAGCCTCTCCCGGCTGACCGCCCCTCCCTGCTGTGCCGTTGTATTCCCCGGGCCGCGGCGGGGGCTCCGCGTGGCGGAAGATTCTCACCATCTGCCCGGCCTGGTGGTCAACTCTGAGCGGCTGCGTCCCGATCCGGTGCCGCCCGCTGCGGGTCACAGCGGCCCTGCAAAGCAGACACGGGGCGCACCTCCCACGCCACCGCTGGGGTCCCAGTAACGGGACTGGGGTCCCCAAGTCAGGAAGGGCAGGTGCGGGACGTGAGCACGGGGCGCTGCTACAGGGCCACGCTCTGGACCCCTGCGCTGCTCACCCCCGAAGAGGGCGAGGGGAGGAAGATGGGCTGGAGCCAGGGCAGCGGCGGCCGGTCAGCGTTGGGCCGGGCAGGTGAGCGCGGGCGCCGAAGCCTGGGGGCCGGTGTTTGCAGCTGGCGGGGCCCTGACTCCAGGGAAGGACAGGAGGCCGCGCCGCTGGTGCTCCTTTGAGGACACTGTGTCCGTGGTCTCTCACAGACCTCTGTAGGCAGACTGGACCGGGCACCCCTACAAATGAGGCTTTCCTGGTGTGTTTGCCCAGATCACAAGGCTAGAAACTGCAGAGCTGAAGACAAGATTAATGAACTGCAGCAGGTGGGCCAGCAGAAAATGGTGAAAGGAATCGTGGAAAGACAAAGGGTGGGGTGGGAGGTGTGTGGTCTGACAGACGTGGAACTTGAGCTGAGGGGAACGCTGAGGGCATCAGTAGTCGTGTTTGAACAGAGAATAAGTGACAGTTTCTAGCATATAAGAGACAAACACACAAACTCTGCAATCCCAATGGGCCCCAAACAGGATAAAAAAACAAAATCTGTGTCCAGACAACAGATGATAGTGAAAGTGAACAGAGCCCTGGACAAAGGGGCAGAGACGGGGTCCCTCCCACGGGGCAGCCGTGACGCCGACGGCCTCCTTCCCAGCCGAGGCCGCGTCCCAGAAGGAAGCTGCTGGCGTAGGATCCCGGGTCCACAGGACACCTTCAGGATGGAAGGTGAAATCGACGTTTTTATGCAAATGAAACCAAAAAGGATTTGTCACCAGCAGACCCACCCAAGGGGCGATAAATCCTCAAGGACATTCTTCTTGCAGAAGGAAAAGGACCCCAGGTGGAAAGTAGAGGCCGGAGGACCGAGAGCGGTGGGCACGTGCGGGGCGAACGTGGAGGGGAGGATCGCCTGCAGTGTAGACGCGGGGTTGAAACCCACCAGCACCAGCACGAGCAGGCGGTGGTGTCAGTGGAATCAGTGTCCGCAGGGCTCTGCCACGTTGAGAAAGGGCTGTGAGGCTTGAGCGGCTGGGGTCCCTGCGAGCCATGCCCTTTGCAGATGCTGCTGTTTTAGCATTTCTCTGGGCTCAGGACTGGGTTAAATTATTTGAAACAGAAGTAGGTGGCAGTTTCCCAATATAATTGAAGTTTAAAAATCAATTAAACCTTTTCAGTAGCATTTTATATTCCCAGGTTTTTCTGATGGCAGAAGGTAGTTTGTAAACGGCGCGCGTCCGTGTTGGCTGCTCTTAAATGCATTTTACTTCACTTAATCCTACGTCCATAATGCTCGTAGCCTGTTTCTCCAGAACATTTGGAGGAATGAGACTGTAATTGAAAAGCTAATGATTTTTCGAAGACAAAAGCTGAGAGTCAGAGCTGTTTTAATAATTATGATGCAAACTCTCTACATAATTTAATTGGCATAAAGTTGATTGATTTACTTGGTAAAATCGTTTAGACGTGGAAGTATGACAACAAATTTCATAATTAAAACTGTTGTTATTTTAAGTCTGGTATTTTTCTTTGCTCGTTATCAAAACTTTCCATTTGCAAAGGTATTATTATTGAAAAGAACGTTCATACCGCAAAGGAATCTCATTTGGGGACGAAATACTTGGGTGATGTGCAGTTAAAGATGGTTTGCGGGTGCTTGCCGCGGGGCTCGGGGTCTGCGGCATTTCTCACCTTGCCTTGGAGGCTGATGGGCCCACAGCGTGAATTCTGTCTCGTGGTCGGATTTACTTTCCCACCTGCTGTCAGGCGTCAGCTCCTGGCCAAGTCAGTAGCATTTCCCTTTTGAAAAGGAAGGTCCAAGGTACTGCCTTGAACAAAAGCGAGTGATTCCGTGGGGGGAGGAGGGTGTCGGGTCGTGGACAGGGGCATCTGAGAGCGTCTCCCAGGTGCTGGGTGGGTCCGGGGCCCCCACGAGTCCCTGCCCTCGGGGAGCAGCAGCTGCCTGGGATCCTCGGCTGCGGGATCCTGCCACAATTTCTTCCACACCACCACTGCCCCGAGCCGTGGGATCCGGGCTCGGTGCCCAGCCCCGGGCACTCAGTGTGCCGGCGGGTCAGGCCCCGTGGCCATGCCCCCTCAAGACCACCCCCAGGACACCTCCTGCCCTTGTCCTGTCCTCTTCCCTGACTGTGCCTGGCCCCCGCTGACCATTCCTGGTCCCCACTGACCCCCTGTTCTCATGACTTCCCTCTGTCCCTGCTGACCCCCCAGTGTGCTTACTGACCTCTCCGTGTCCCCACTGACCTTCCCATGTCCCCGCTGACCCGCCGTGTCCCTGCTGATGGCCCCCTGTCCCCTGCCCTTTGCACTGGCTCTTGTCCGTCCTGGGGGGCTCTCCACACACCAAGCACCCCATTGACATCTGGGCCCAAACGTCTGTCCTGGACTCCGGGCCTGATGTCCCCCTGAGGTGTCTTAGGGCCACTTCAGCCCCAGCTTGTCTAGAGCTGGACGCCTTCCCTCCCGAACCCTCCCCGTCCCAGGCGATGGCAGAGCCCACCTCCAGCTGTCTGGGCAGCGCCCCGGCTCCACCTGTTCTGTCAGGATGTCCTGGGGATGGCGCCCCCCGCTCAGAAGCTGACCATCCCTCCGAGGCCCCCGTCACTGCCCCACGCCCCGCGCCGCCCTCGGGCTCTCAGGCCAGACTTCGCGCTGCCTGAGTGCGGCTCGATATGGTGCGGACGGTTTGTGGGGTGCGTGGGTTCTCTGGGAGGGCTGTCCTAGGCCCAAGGTCGCCGTGCGCAGGTTGGGGTGGGACCAGCGTCCTTGCAGCGCGGGGCCATGGCGATGCGCCCTCCCCGCAGCCCGCCCGCGAGGCCGTCTGGTGACACACCAGCCCTCTTCACGCGGCGACTGGGAAAGGTTAGCAGCATGTTACCCTGTAGGGTTTGTCGCGGGCCAGGGGACGCTGAGTGGCCGTCGCCGCGGTTTGCCCCCCGTCAGGACAGCAGTGCTGGCACTGGGTACTGGGCAGCCCAACGGGGGACAGCACAGCCAGGCTGTGACGGGGCCCAGCGCCCGGGGGCACAGCATGCCAGCCGCTCTGGTGCACGCTTTGTAAAATGCTTTTTAATTCAGCAACGGAATGTCATTAACTTCGTAAGTGGATGAATACAGTGGACAACCGATTTGATTAACTTCAGATGCCGCAGTCGGCGGGAGACCAAATGACATTACGCACGTCCCTGGCGCAGGCGGGCTGCCTGGACTGGGGCTGCAGGGTCAGCGGGGGTCCGGGGGCGTCCTTCCGCGTTTAGCCCACAGGCTGACGTGGAGAGTCAGTCAGCTCCTGTTTGAGGTCGCAGAGCTGCTCGGAGAAGCAGCAACACCTCAACGCAGCGTCCCCGCGGCCGCCTGCTGGTGACGTGGGCTGACGCGTCCAGTGGTGCCGCCTTGTCCAGTTAGGCTGCCCGTCCGAGAGTCTATTATATGGCGAAGATCAATGAAGCTCTGCATTGATGGAAGCAGGAGCCTTGTTTCATTTATCCTTGTTTATAATCTAATGAATGTTATCGTAACTTTGCTTTGATTTATTACTGCATCTATTAAATTATTTTAAGCCCGGAGTCTTGGGGCTTCACTCCTGTGAAGCGGTTGTTCCCCTTATTGGTGAAAGTGCCTTATTCTTTGCAGTCAGGCTCAGCTTCTTGGAGGCGCTGGAGGCTGCGTTAGGTTGTCCTTTGAACTCTGCGCGTTGGCTCCAGAGCCGTGGACCTGTCTCTCATCGGGGTGTCCTGCGCCTCTGCGACTCTCTCGCCTGACCAGTGGATTCGTGCCACGTGCCAGGCCTTGTGCGGGGGACTCAGAGGTGACCGGACCACCCTCAAGGAGCTCCCTCCACTCCCGGTAAAGAAGGGAATAAGCACACAGCCAGAGTGGGCAGCACTGCAGAAAGACAGGGCTCTGTGGGGCTGCAGTCCGGGGGGGGGCTGCTCAGAGGAGGCAGCATTTCCATGGAAACCTGCGGCCTCAGGGCTCTATTCCCATGGAAACCTGTGGCCTCAGGCTCTCATGAGAAGAAGCTGGCACAGCAGGTAATGCCTTGATGATGGCAGAACTTGGCCATCTCCAGGCCTGGGAGGGCCAGTGTGGCCAGAGCTTTGTGAGCTGGGCGGGCTTGTCGTGAGGAAGGGTGACGGGAGAGCAGAGGAGCACAGGGCCAGACTCCTGGTGGCCCTGGCAGCAGGTGGGGGAGAGGTGGGGAAGCAGTGGAGGAAACGAGGGTCCCACCTGGTGTGGGGCAGGGGAGGTTAGAGACACGTTTCTGTAACCGCGGAGTTCATGCGGGGAGTGGACGTTTGGGGCGGACGTGGTGGTGGAGAAGCAGCGGGAGGTGTCCAGAGAGAACGAGGTTTTCAGTGGGAGCAGGAGGGGGACCGGCGCCGTAATGTCTGAATCGGAGAGGCTGGACTCTTGCGGGAAGTCGCGTGGGGACTGAGTGCCCTGCACCTGAGGCTGGCCTCCGGGGCAGGCGCTGCAGGGTGAGCTGATGGCTGCTGCCACGTGGAGCTGGGGAAGAGACCCCGGGGAGGCCGAGAGTGGTGTCCTGACACCCAAAATGAAGACCCGTGCAGGAGGACGGGTTGGTGACAGGAGGACAGGTCCCATGTTGCTGGGAAGCTCAGGGTCCCAGAAGGTCTCCTGTGGGTTTGCAGCTGGGCCGGCACGAAGACCTGGCTTAGTGATTTCAACGGGTGGTGAGGACAGAGACCAGGTTGGGAACAGGCAACACCCTGGACACGGCACAGCAGACAGAATCCAGCGAGGTGTGAACATGGGCATCGTGATCAAGCCAGACCGACGCCAAGAACGCAAGACTGGCTTAACATTTTAAAATCTCTTAAAGCAACTGGCTGCTTTAACCATCCAGAAACCAGACCTCAATGTGGTTAAAGATATGTCATGTTTATGGGCAGGAGGACTGAGTAGTATCACCAAGACGTCAGCTGTCCCCGAGTCGATCTGTGTGTGTGATCCTAACCCCAGCAGGATGTTTCGGGTGTAATCTGGCCGTTGTTCTGGAGTTTTATATGCAAGTATAAAGGGCCCCAAATCACAGAAGCAATTGTGAAGAAAAGCAAAACGGGGCATTTATTTATGCTACTAAATATCAAGACTTATTATAAAGCTAAACTAGGAAAAAGTGCTATTAGAAATAGACCAATGGAACAGAACCGAGAGCCCAGAGAACAGATCCCCAAACGGATGGAGATGTGGTAAATGAGTCGTCACATACGTAAAGGGGAAACCGGACAGTATGGAATTCCATGTGGAATGAAGTAACGCTAGATCTCCCCTTGCGCCACACCCACGAGTAAGTCCCTGTTATTGTAAAAACCTAAATGGGAAAGAAACAGCCTTACACGTTTTACATGGAATATTGAGACTCATTGTGGGATCAGACTAGGGAACTGTTTCCAAACAAGACGTAAAGGCGGAACCATAGAGGACTATGTCGGCTGCTTTGACTACTTAAAAATAAAGGCTTTCATTTCATGGAAGATACCATAAAAAACTGACTAGGTAAGCCACAAGGAGTGGGGGAATTCTCTGTAATACAAGTAGTAGACAAGGGAAATAGAAAATAAGCAAAGGATAAGAATAAGGTGTTCACAGGAGAAACCCAAGTTTCCACTCCTCTTCAAAAGAGGTGCTCAGCGGCACGAGTCTAAGGAAAATGCAAATAAGATGACAGTGATGTGTAATTTCACCCCAGTCGGCTGGCAGAGATCCAGGTGTGCCGGCACCAGGTCCTGGCAAGGGTGTGGGGCAGCAGGCACTGCTGGGCGCCGTGTAGAAACCTGTGTGGAAGATGCCCATCCACCGTGACCCAGAACCCCCAGCCGCATGTCACGTACACGTACATGCACATTTAATGCACGCGGGTGTGTATCTCTCCCATGTGCTCAAGGACACCGTGCAATGTTCGTTTTAGTATTGGTTCTAATAGTGAAAACTTTGGAAGCAGTCTTCATGTCCAACAGCAAAACTGGATAAATAACTTTCAGTATTATTGTATATTGGATCTTATAGCATTAAAAATAAGCTAATGTTACATGTTGCAACATCAAACGTTTCTCAAATAGAACTTTGAATGGAAAATAAAACAAGTTCCTTAGCCAAAGCAATGTTGAGGAAAAGAAATGGAGCTTGAGGGCTCAGACTCCCTGACTTAAGACTGTACTACAAAGCTACAGTCATCAAAACAAGTTCCTGAGAAGGGAGTAGGTACGATGGTGCAGATAAAGTTGGTGAAGGCTCTGAGCCCTTCCAGGGATGCCTTTGACCTTGGTCACCGACACTGAGGATGGCAGCCACCTCTGGGGGGACAGTTGCGTTGGGAGTGTCCAGCACAGCGGACGCCTTGGAAGCCCCCACACAACCTAAGGCCTTTCTAGAGCAGTTGCTTCGTGCCCTGCTCCCCCCATAACCCCCATGCTGACTTCTGTGCCGATCTCTTTATTCCTTCGTTCTGTTTAAACGCACTCTTTTGATTGTGTCTGTTACCTGGGCGCCACGCCCTGTGAGGGTGCAGGAGCTTCCGTCTCTCAACATCGCGAAGTCCCTGTGTGGTTTTCGCCGTGGTTTGCTTGTTCTCCTTGCTGTGCGGTGCTCCACCGCAGGGCTGGAGCACGAGTGTGTCTTCACCTTGTTAGGCATTTGGTCGCTGGGTCTGTTGGTGTTTCTGGCAGCGCCGCCTGCCTTCCCGGCTTCCGAGAGAGAGCTCTGTGTGTGTGTTTATGCACGGCTTCCCCTGGATGTAAACTCGCTGTGAGGCCGTGGAGCTGTGCGTCTCCCCATGGCTGTGTGCTCAGAACTTGCAGGTCCCCCATGTTATGAGGGCTGGGTCCCCATCACAGCCACATCCCATCACTCCCCATGGCTGGGTCCCCATCACAGCCTCTCGTGTCCTGAACTTTGTTCTCCGAGGGTGGAGATATTTGCGTCTGATCCTGTTGGAATGTCAGTGCTGAGCTGAGCACAGCTGCTTCCCTGACGCCACAGCGTGTGTGCACACGCAGGGCCGTACCTCCTTTGGGGGCCCTGTGTCCACGGGGCGCTGTCTGCTCCCCAGGATGGAGCAGGTGACATGTCAGGGGTTCATCATAACCTCCAAACCAAGGGGCCTTTCCAGCCGTGAGTCATCCACGCCCATCGATGCTAACGCAGAGCAGCTCCCGATCTGTGGTTGCTGCAGGCTTGAGCATTAGTTATCAGCTGTGTCTTAGGAAGTTTTTATCGTCTTCTCAGATGCATTTATTTTATTTTTTTTAAAAATGACATGTTGAAAATGCTTTATCCGTAGAAACAGTGTAATGCAGTGCCTTCCGGGAGGAGCTGTGTTGCATTTAAAGGCAGTTGGCCTTCCCGATGGGCAGATTCCCTGGCCCTAGGCCGTGTGTGACCCCCTGGCTCGCCCTCTCCTGTCCTAGAATGCAGCACCTGGCCTCTCGGGGAGCCCCCTGCCTGGGGGATGGCGGTGGGTGTTCCCTGGGACTTGGAGGAGGGAAGCTCCCTTCTGCAGGCGCCCCGGGAGCTGAGACCCGGCCTTCTTGTTCCCACGGTGCCCTCAGGGGCACTGTTAGCGCCTTGGGGTCGTGTGCGAGAAGCACGTGTATGGTTTCCTCTTTCATTGCATCCGGAGAAGAACATTTCGCTCCTGTGCCCCTTCCTGCTCAGTCGATTTGACTTGAGGGTTCGGAACTGTCTGAAAGCCAACTGGACGTGGGGGCCGAGGGCTAACCTGTACCTGGGCCGCTAACATCGGCGCAGAAATGATCGGTTAATGAATGTCTGATCCGTTTGCAAATAGAAGGTGGAGGGGTGTTTCCAAGCAGTAGCTTTTGCCGGTGAGTCCCTGGCCCGCAGCGGGCGGGCAGCGGCTCCGTCCGTGGTGCCCTTCGCAAATCCACACTTCGCCGACGTCTGCGGATGCGTGGCTTCCTGTCCAGCCTGGGGGACATCTGCCTACAGTCCCATCCCGTGCCCTGGCTCTGTGTATCTGCAGAGCGGCCTGCAGCTTTCAGAGCTCAGCTCCCGCAGGCGAACGAGCGCCCAGGTGTGGCCTGTGGTCCCGTCAGCCGTTAGCCAACCTGCTCCAGGCAGGGGACTGGCTTCGCAGCACTGCAGACCCTCGAGGATCCAGTGGAGCCGGGCAGGTGGGACCAGGAGCCACACGGGCCGGATCCGGTCCACACCCAGCACCCCTTCAGAGCCCTGTCGCGAGAACTCTGGCCTTGGGTCCCCGTAGCCGCGGGGTGAGGCCGCCCCTGAGGCCATCCTGCTGCCAGAGGTCAGGGCGCCCGCCCTGTGTCTGCTGCTCCGGGGACATAGGAGCGGCTGGACTGCATTTCGCTAATGGAGAATTAATAAGCACTCTTGACAGTCAGGTTTATAAATATGTAAAAAGTATTTTAATTGTTTCTAGCAAAACAGGCAAGGAGTCAATACTCTGAGACATGACGAACACACTGCTGACAGGTGCGGGGTCAGAGGACCCGCGAGCCGGCGTCCCGTCGGCAGGCTGCTTCCCGCCACCTGTCCTCACAGCCTGTGACAAATGGGCCCTGAACTGTATCGATGGAGTCGGTCAGACGTTGAAAAAGTTGAGTTGAACTTTGACTTGAAATATTCATTAGAGCTAATTATGGATTGTCTGACTCTGTGAGTTACAGCTCTGCACCTGCCTTGGCAATTGATTTTCCATTTATTTACTGTAAACTTCTTAATATCATGTTAGCTTTATCACATCCAATGAGGCAATAGTTCAAATCTTTGCAATTGCGTTATTTACTTACGCATTTCCTGAGTGCTTTCTTTACCCAAGCAAACGGGAAGACATCCGTTCGCTCGTGGGTGTGGTCCTGCAGCTTTCCAGGGTCCAGTACTGCCCACGTCCCTCTTCTTGGAGGGGCCTTGACTGTCCGCGGTCAGAACAGACAGCGGAGGCTGGTCCTCGGGTGTGTGTGCCAAGGTGCCCAGCTCCTCTCAGAGAGGATTCGGGGCAGAGACCCGATGGGTGAGTCTGGCAAGCAGCAGGTGCGCTCCGTTTACTTTGTGCCTGCGCCGTGGGGAGCCTGTCGGCACTGACCACATGCCTGAGTCCCCGTCACACACATGGATACACACGAAAAAGATGTGTAACTACACACGCGCACACACACACCCGGTTAAGTATGAATCCCAGGTAAACAACTGACTTTTGGCGCCAGATGCCCCATCCCCACCCAGCCCAGTCCCTGCACTTTGGCCTTTTCCTGAGGGGGGCGAGCAGGGCCGACTCATCGCCCAGAGCAGCTCCTGGCACCGGCGGGCGCTCTGCGGCTGCTCGTGCTGTTGATCGTGGATGGGCAGGGCCGGTGGCTCCGGAGGCTCTGAGGTCGCAGCTCAGTCCTGAAGGATGAGCAGGGATTGGACCGGGCAGCGGGCGGCTGGCCCGCCGAGGGGCAGGGGGAGCCACGGCGAGGCTGTGCTGCCCGGAACGGAGCCGTGTCCTCACTCAGGAGCTATCCGCTCTGCCCCGACCCTCGCCCTCTGGACCACTGGACCCTGCAGCAGACGGGAGGCGGCAGGGGGTGGGGCGGGTGCGTCCACAGGGCAGATGCCTGCTCGGGGTTGGCTAGGGCCGGCGCTCCTGGCGTCCTGGGTCGGGAAGTGTCTGCGGCTGACTGTTGAGTTTGGGGGCTGTGATTGGACTGCAGTGAGCTGAACTCTCTTTCTCACCCACAGAGCTTCTTAGTCGCCGCTCAGGACTGCTTTAGAAACGCTGCCGTGCTGGCCTCACTCCATTTCTCTGTTTGCTCTACAGGCACTAGGAAGCTTTTACTTTCTTCACGAATCCTTAAAAAACATCTCCCAGTTTGACTTTAAAGGTAAGACTCCATGTGTGCTCTGCTGTCTTCTGGGATTCTCCATCTTGGTGGACCCCCGCCCCCCGCCCGCTAGTCTGGCTTCTCCTGGTCCCTCCCACCCAGTGTTCCTGCGAGAGCACCGCATGGTCTGGGTCTGATCGAGGGGTTTGCGCAGTCACTAAGCAGGGAATCGTGAGGACACCTGCTTTCTGGCTTCTCTGAGGCCGAGGTGGCCGGCCTGTGCTGGGCGGCTTCCCCCTCCCCGTCCCGCCCCGCCCGCGGCCGTCCCAGCCCGTTCCCGCACCTCTGCCACCCCTCACGGCTCTGGCGGGTGACTCTAGCTTTCCTATAATACAGTCAAGAGGAGAGGGAAGTGTTTTGTGTCTGTGTACCTGTCGAACGTGAGAAAGTAAAAAAAATGAAAAACACAACTGGAGGGTAGCATATTTCAGAAGAAAATGGGCGAGAGCATATGTTTGTGGCAGAGCTAGAAAATGTAGCCCCGTGTTTAGTGGGTAAACGCTGTGTGTCTGTACTAAGAGTCACCTAAGATGCTCATGATACGAGGGCGTGTGAGTCTGTCCCCTGATCTGAGGAGTTGCCGTCCCTGCTCCATTCAGTCTGCGGGATGCGTGTGCATTTATCTTCCACGCAGGGTTGTCTCTTCATGTTACATGTAAACCCGTCTGAGCTCCACTTGGGCTGTTGAGCCAGGTCGCATTAATCTGAGATGCCTCCCGCGGTGAGGTAACTGTGGGAGCGGCTGATTGTGTAGGTTTGTTCAGGTTCATTACCACCACTCACTCGGGAGACGGCTTGCACTCTCCAGGTTGGGAAGCAGTGATTCCATCAGCGTTGAGAACAGGGTCCCAGCCAGCAGGTGATGTTCACCGGCCCTGTAGCCTGAGCTTTCTCTGCTCTCGAGACGCAGCGTCTGCCTTTCCTGCCGAGGAGCTTGGAGTGGCCCAGCAGACCTGGCGAGAGCCGGGGCCGGGGTCGCTCTTCCCATGACCCTAGCAGACACTGGACGTCAAGTGTCCTGTCCTCGGGCTGCGGAGCTGTGAGCAGAGGGGCTGTGCAGACACAGCGGCTCCAGACGAAGCTGAAACAGAACGGCTTGCACTTCTAATAAACCTGCACCTCAGGCTCCACAGGTGCCACGTCTGCTGAACTTTTCCTTCTTCCAAGTAACCATGTGCAGACATATTTTATTACTAAATCAAACTCATCCGAAAGTACCTGGCTAGCACACAGTTTATTTACAGCTGTACCTTCGATGTACATTTATTTGACTCTAGCAAAACCTCCATGCTATCAGTGACAAGAACCATTATAAGACGGGCAGCGGCTGTGCCCTGAGCAGGCGAACCTGGCGGGAGGCTGTGTCGAGTCTGAAGACACCCCGGGGCGTGGCGTGGCAGGTGTTGCTGCCGACAGATCCCCAGCGCGGGCGAGGCCAGGGTCTCAGGCAGGCGTGGGCCGCCGGCCCCCGCTCCACAGCCCCGGCTCTTCGAGGCTCGCACTTCTGCCTGGAATTGAACTACAGCAAAAGCAATCCAGGTTTGTGAAGTTTGAATCAACTTTTGAAAAGAAACAGCCTGAATTTTAACAAATGTGTTCCTACTTAGAAACTTGAGATGAAAAGGGATGAAAGGGACTCCAGTGTCTGGTCCAGCACGTGATGAGCTTGGAAGCTGTCACTCAATCCTCAGGAGAGACAATCCAAACAAGCTGAAAATGGGTGATTCTTCTTAGGTCCCTCAGAGGAACAAGGTCACAGGGCAAACTGCTGCCCCCCAAACCGGGGAGACAGACAGACGGGCCCAGAGAGTCAGAGCCCACTGAGCAGAGAGCACCGCACGGTCAGGACACTAAGACAGGCCGAGCCTGGGCAGCTGGCAGGGGACGCGCACCCAGGCTCAGGGCCTACGCTGTCGCGGGCTTTACCTCCTGGAAGCTAACCAGGTTCTCACGCCGAAGATGAGAGAAAAATCCCCAGACCTTTCTGGCAGGGGAGGGGAGAGTAGCTGTTGTGAAGTGTGCCCAGACAGCTCTGTTCTTCTTAAAGGCCTGCCCGCAGGGAAACCCTGAGCCCAGCCCACTGGGGTCTGATCAGGGCCTAACCCACGGGGCAGGGAGATAGCCGATTGCACCTCCTCTAGCCTTCCTGTGCAACCTGAGAAAACAAGAAGAGCCAATGAAGTCCAAAATAAGCAGAAGAAAGGAAATAATAAAATTGGAGCCTATACGTCAGTGAAATTGAACAGAGACACTCACGAGAGAAAAGCAAAGAAGCCAAAAGCTAGTGCTTTGAAAAGATCAATAAACTTGGTAAACCTTTAGCCAGGCCAACCAAGAAAAAAAAGAAGACACAAATGACTAGTATTAGAAATGAGAAAGGGGTCATCAGTACTGATCCTGTGGGCATTAAAAGGATGATAAAGGTATATTGTGAACAAGTCTATGCCTATAGATTTGATAACTTAGATGGCCCACTTCTTTGAAAGATACGATCCACCAAAACTCATTCAAGGAGGACTAGATAGTATGCATGGGCCTTTGTCTATTGAAAGGAATTCAATCAATAAGTAATAACCTTCTAAAAACATCAGGCCCGATGGTTTCCCTGGTGAATTCCACCAAACATTTAAGGAAGAAATTATACCAATTCTCTACAATCTCGCCCAGAGAATAAAGGCAGAGGGAAAACTTCCTAATTCATTCTATGAGGCCAGCCTTACCCTAATAACAAAACTACATAAAGGTATTACAAAAAAGGAAAACTATAGGCCAGTATCTCTCATGAACAGAAAATGCAAATTCCTCAATATAATATTAGCAACTCAAAACTAACAATGTATAAGAAAATTATACACTATGACCAATTCAGATTCATCCCAGGTATGCAAGCCCGATTCAGCGTCCAAAAAATCAGTTAATGTAATCCGTCACATCAGTAGGCTAAGGACGAAAATCACACGATTATATCAATAGATATAGAAAAAGCATCTGATAAAATCCAACACCCATTTATAATAAAAGCTCTCAGCAAACTAGGAATAGAGGAGATCTTCCTCAACTCAATAGAGAATATCTACAGAGATTCTCCACTAACATCAGAATCAATGGTGAGAAACTAAGGTCAGTAACAAGGCAGGGATGGCCACTCTCACCATTTCTCTTCAACATCATACTGGAAATCTTGGCTAATACAATAAGACAAAAAAAAAAAAGGAAATTAAAGGCTTATTGATGGGAAGGGGCTGTCTTAATTCTTAGGTGACATGTTTACATAGAAAATCCCAAGGAACCACCACCACCAACAGTAGCAACAAAAACTGGTACCAGTAAGCAAGGTTGCAGGATATGAGGTTAATAATCATACGTCAGTGGCTTTCCTCGATACCAGCATTGAACAGGTAGAATTTGAAATTAAAAACACAATATCATTTACCTTAGCACACATACAAAAAGAAGTACTTAGGAATAAATCTGACAAAATATGTATAATATCTACATGAGGAAGACTACAGAATCTGATTGAAGGAATCAAAAAAGACCCAAAGAAGTGGAGAGATAGTTCATGTTCATGGGTAGGAAGCCTCAGTATTGTCAAGTTCTTCCCAACTTGATCCATAGATTCAACACAAGCTCATTCAAAATCCCAGCAAGTTATTCTGTGGATATTGACCAACTGATTCCTAAAGTTTATGTGGAGGCAAAAGACCCAGAAGAGCCAACACAATATTGAAGAAGAAGAACAAAGTCGGAGAACTGACAGTACCCAACATCGAGACTTTCTATAAAGTTACAGCAATCATGATGGTGTGGTGTTGGTGAAATCGGAGGACTGACACTACCCAACGTCGAGACTTTCTATAAAGTTACAGCAATCAAGACGGTGTGGTGTTGGTGAAAGAAGAGTCAGATAGATCAATGGCACAGAAGACAGAGCCCAGAAATGGACCCACACAAATACAGTCAACTGATCTTTGACACACGAGCAAAGGAAACAAAACAGAGCAAAGAGACTCTTCTCAACAAGTGGTGCTGGAACCTGCCGGACATCCACACACACAAAAAGGAATCTAGTCACAGACCTTACACCTTCACAAAAACTTAAAATGGATCATAGACCTAAATGTAAAATGTGAAACTGTAAAACTCCTAGATGATAACATAGGAGAAAATGTAGGTGAATCTTGGGTTCAGTGATGACTTTTTAGATGCAACACCAAAAGCATGATCTATGAAAGAAATAATTTTAAGTTGGACTTTACTAAAGTGAAAAACTTACATTCTGCAAAAGACACTGTTAAGAGAATGAGAAGACAAGCCAGAGATGGGAGAAAATATTTGCAAAAGGCACACCTGATAAAGGACTGTTATCCAACATATACAAAGAGCTCTTAAGATTCAACAATAAGAAAGCAACCCAATTTAAAAGTGAGCTAAAGATTTGAACAGACATCTCACCCAGGAAGATATACAAATAGCAAATAAACATGATGAAAAGATATTCAACATCATATGTCACCAGGGAAATGCAAATTAAAACAACAATTAAAACCACTACACACCTATGAGAATGGCTAAAATCTGAAAACTTGACAACGCCGTGCTAGCAAGGACATGGGGCAACAGGAGCTCTCACTCTGCTGGTGGGATGCAGAACCGTCCAGCCTCTTTGCAAGACAGGTTGGCAATTTCTTGCAAAGCTAGACATACTCTAACACATCCCTTGGCATTTACCCAAATGAGTTGAAAACTAATGTCTGCACAAAAACCTTTACAGCAATGTTTATAGCAACTTTATTCGTAATTAGCAAAAACTGGAAGTAACCAGAATATGTCCTTCACAGATGAACAAATAAACAAGCTGTGGTCCAGAGACAAGGGAATGTTATTCAGCAGTAAAACAAAGTGAGCTATCAAGATACAAAAACTCATGGAGGAACCTTTTAGGAGGAACCTAAAATGTGTGTTCCGACGGAAAGCAGCCCACTGGAGGAGGCCGCCTGCAGTATGTGGCCAACGACTGAGGAAAGGATGGAGACAGTAGAAGCATGGCTGGTTGACAGGCGCTGGGGGAGGGAGGGATGGACAGGTGGAGCGCGGGGGTTAGGGCCGTGGAAGTGCTCTGCGTGCCACTGCGGCGGAGGATACATGGCGTCATGCGTTTGTCGGGACCCCTAGCGCGTACGAGCCCACCAACACGAGATGTTGGGAAGCTGTTCGGGGGGCGGATGGGAACTCTGCACTTGCAGCTCAGTTTTTGTAATCCCCAAACCACTCTACAAATACAGGCTCATTTTTAAGAAAGAGGCCTCCTCCGCCCCACCCCCCCAGTCTCCTTCTCTTTCCTCAAGGGAACTGGGGTTTCATCTCAGCAGAGCTGCCTGCTGCTACGGCCCCTGCCCTGTCCTCATTCCCAGGAGCCTGCAGGTGGCTGCCCACGCCTCAGGGCTGGTCCTGCACCTGTGCCCGCCTGGCTCACCGAGGGCTGGTGCGTCTGCCCTGTGGGCCTCCATGCGTCCTGAGGATGTCTGGGGGGGCGTCCACCCCTCTGCAGCTCATGACCCGATGCCCCCAGTGGGCTGTTGGGGTGATTCAGCCTTGGCTACGAGGATCCCCATCCTGAGCAGACCTTTAGAAAGAACTTGCTTTATTCTCAGGTCCAGGCGATACTGGCGGTTAGCAAAGGGGGCAGGAAGGAGGGATAAAGAACCCCCTGCAGGGCGCCCAGACGGTGGGCCCGCGTGGCCCCAGCAGCAGCTCGGCGCCTCCCAGGGACGAGCCCGGATGTCGGGAGGAGGGGCGTCCCTAGGACCCGGCAGAGGCGGCCGCTGCCAGAGGCTGGACCTCCGCCCGGCCCTCACCCTCCTCAGAGGCCTCGTGGGGTCCCAGGGCCACCCCTCACTCCTCCATCAGGCTCAGCTCCGCCCTGCTCCGGGGCTCCCCTGGCCGCCCCCCAGGTGACACCCTCCTGTCCTCCACACTCGGGGAGTATCCACGTCCCATGTCGTAACCCACGTCCATCTCCCCGCCTCATGCCCAGGCCCACTCTGCGGGTCGTGTCTGCGTCCCATGTCCGCGTCCTCAGCTTCTGGCCGGGCCCCACGGCACTCAGTGGACGTCCTGGTGCCCACTGGTGCAGGGAGGGCCCAGGAGGGGAGTTGGAGGCCCGGGCGGGGTGGAGGGAGGGGCGAGGCGGGCGGGTGCACACAGCAGGCTGCAGCCGCCTGCCAGCCTGGCGCCCCGGGTGGTCTGTGCGGGACAGGCCTGCCGTCAGCAGGAGTGGTCAGCTGCCCCGCTCTGGGGCCGGGGTGGCCTGTCCGCCTCGCGAAGGGGAGCTGGACGCGACGTGCCGGTGACGGCAGGTGTGCCTCGCAGACAGCACTCCCCCCGCCCCCCTGCCACCCTGATGCCGGCTGTGCGGGGTGGTTTGATAAACGCTGTCCTTCCACGGAGATGGGCGGGTGGCTACAGTAAGTGCCTCGTGTGGTTAACACACTCCTGCGTCATTTCCCGCCGCAGGTGGGTGTTATGAGCGGGTCGTGGCTTCGTGCCTTGTTTGTTTACACTGGCCTGTGCCCACCTTCCCAGGCACCAGCCTCCTACTCGTGGGTTTGCCTGCGTTTCCCCCGATGGGCAAACCCGGGGGTGGGAGGGTAGCCTCAGAGCCAGCTGCACCTGTCATCTGAGGCTCGTCTCCGTGGTTTGGGAGCCAGGTCAGAGGAGCAGTGGGTACAGCGCAGCTCCGTCCTGGGGTGGGGGGGGGGGGTCCACGTCACGTGCTGTCTGTGTGTCAGTGGGCCCGTGGGGGCAGGCAGCCCAGAGACTGCAGGCGGGGCTGCCCGTGGGACGCGGAGCAGGGCCTCCACAGACACTCTGACGGGACGGCTCGTCCTTCGTCCCAAACACCAGGGATCTCCACACGCCCCAGGACCCTCACCCCAGTGTCCTGGCCCGGGAGCAGGAGACAGGTGATGCTCCAGCAGCCGGTGGGGGCAGTCTGGTGACCGCCTGGGCTGGGGTCTCCCCGTGGCGGTCTCGGCAGGCCCCCCGCTGCCTGGGCTCTCTGCCGGCATCTCGTGGGGAGGCTGACAGCCTTCCCACCCACCAGACAAGTAAGAGTTTGAGGAATAGACACATTTGTGCATTAAACTCCACGGTGGTCTCTGAAAAGGAACGATCCCAGGTCTGGGTGTGAAAGGACCAGGCCAGGCCCTGTGTGCGGGGCGTCCGCCAGATGCGGGGAGAGCCCGCGGGACACTGGACGGGGCGGGTGGCCCAGAGTGCCTGGCCTTCATCCCTTTCCCCCGTCTCACGTAAGGACTCCCCTTCCCTGGTTAGGAGTGATGTTGGCTGGATGCAAGGAGGAAATCCATGTTATTAAATGAATTCGTCTTAAGTGTGAGTGGACGGTAACTCCACGGCCCTTTTAAATACAGTCGCACTTTGCTCAGAGGATGCCAATTAGCCCCTGTAAATCCGCAGGCCGGGAGCTTGGAGCGGGTAATGACACCCTGTGTCAGATTCCAGGTCCAGGGATGGGAATGCACGAGCCACGGCGTCCCCGGGAGCAGCTGCCCTGCCTGGGGGCGTGGCCCTCGTCGGGTCTGCCTCCTGGGCCCTCCCTCGCCTCCACAGCACTGCCCGGGTGGGATGCGGGACCCCACGTGGCCCTGAGCTGGGGGGAGGGGGAGAAGAACTGAAGTTACCCCCGGGTCCTTCTTCTGCTCTTTCCTAGCCAAGAAGTATAAAAAAGTCACTGGTAAGGAGATCTACTCAGACACGCTGGAGAGCACGCCCATGCTGGAGAAAGAGAAGTTTCCGCAGGACTACTTCCCCGAGGTACGTCGGGGCCCCGCCGGCCACACTCGTACTAGTGCGTCTGCTTTCAGGTGGAATTTAGGACGTGAAATCTTCATACTTCACAGTGGGGCTCCCCCGGCCGCCGTCATGCTCCAGTATTCTGTCCTGGGAGGTTCCAAAACCCACGTGGGTTCATCTGGGTGGTCTTAGATGAGGGCTGGGAGAGCCCGTGGTGTTTATCGTTACATCGGTAGGTAAATTTTCTAATCATCATCGTTTCCAGGCAAAGGAACCTTCCCCCAGAGAGGTAGAAAAACCATAATCTGTTCATTTGGGGCCTGGGGTGCGCCAGGGGCCTCCCAGCAAACCTCAGCGTGAGCAGGTCGATCTGGCCAGTGATGCAACCCGAACAGAGAGCTCGGGCGTGCTGGGACAGTGGCACTCGGGGGGCTCTCCCCACCCCCAGGGTGCTGAGTGAGCCCCGGGCTCTTCCCTGGCAAAGCCTTGGTGTGGCCAGAGAGGCGCAGCCGCATACTCGGAGCCGGTGCCCCCACCCTGTGCGCTTCAGCAGAGGGAAGTGCAGGGTTACTTCTCACCCTCTGCTCAGACACAATCAGGAAGCGTGCATGTGTTTCCTCTGGGGTTTAGTGCATTTTTGTCTAGTTATTTTTATGTAGCCGTTACGCTGCATGCATAATTTTGGATTCTGGGATTTTCAGCGAATACTCTCATGGCCAGCGTGTTTGGAGTCTCGTAACCTGTGTAGTCCAGGTGTTGATCCAGACTGGATCACCTTCCCTTTCGGGGCCTGTTGACTCGCAGTAGGAAGTGACCCATGACTGAAGCATTCGGGGGTGAGACTGAGAGCCGGGCGGCCCCTCCTCACAGCTGCGTTTCCACATGGCCCCCAAAACCCCACGGGGCAGGTCTTCTTGGTCGAGGATTGCCCGCCGTGACTCTGTGGAGCCGCCCCTCCTGCGGCACTGGGAGCCGATTTCAGCAAGGCCGCAACTTTATTAACTTGCTTTATGACCCGATCCTGCAGTGGAGGAAAGGTGGCCGGCGCCTTGAAGGATGGGCCGCGTCCCCGGCCAAGGACGCAGTGTCAGGGGCCCGCCTCCCGCCCCGCCCGCCGCTGCCCCTGCCCCTGGGCACTGCTCCCCTCTGCTCTGCGTCCAAGCTTGGAGGAGGGTGTGGCTGGAAGGCTCCGGAAGCTTCCGTTCTCAGCCTCCCATGAGTGCGGCTGAGCCCGTGAGTCCTGCAGTCCTCCCGGGACGTTGGCCAGTGGACGTGTCCAGCAGGAGGCCAGCCCAAGGTTCCCCGGATCAGGGCGAGGGCTGAGAAGTCAGTTTCAGAGGCCATCAGTGCCGGTCTCCTGGCCCATCCCGATCCAGACTCACCCTTGCTCCCCTGCAGGCAGCATGGGAGCCGGCACTGGCCCTGGCCTAAGAGCAACCAGGGACCCCGGTGAAAACGGCGCAAGCTGCGGGGAGACTGGAGGCGGGGCCTGCAGCGCCACAGATAGGGTCTCGGCCTCTCCCCCCACGCGGGCACCTTAAGAGCGGGAGAGCCAGCTTACAGAGGCCCGCTGGGGACAGCCCTGAACGGGCCAAGGAAGAGGCTCTGGCATGTCAGCCGCTGCTCTGCAGGAGGGACCCTGACGCCCCTGCTGACGTCCAGGGTCCACGCACCTGGCAGAGAAGGCAGGGCTGCTGGGGACGGCCACGAAGCCAGCCTCGCCCAGATCAGCGCAGGGGCTGGGTGGCTGGTGGGCGGTGCTGGGCCCGGGCCTGCGTGGGGCTGGGCGGGGAGCACCTGAGGCAGCCTTCTGAGCAGTTAAGTATCTTTGCAGCTCTCCCCTTTAACTGTCACTGGAGTCCTGAGCCGCGGAGGTGCCAAGGCGAGCCCGTGGCCTGGGACTGGCAGGCGGCAGGGATGGCAGGCGGGCCTCTGCTCTTCCCGAACCCGCCCGTTCCCTCGAGGTGCTGCTCCCCCAGGTCGCTGCCCACCCAGGGGACGCCTGGTGCCTGGGACGGAGTTCCCACTCCGCGCCCCCCGCCAAGGACTGGGACGCACCTGGGTGACCTGGCTCGTGGTTGGACGCCCAGCGCACGGCCCCCATCGCCCCAGGGACTCGCTCAGCCCACAGCTGTCCCTCATCCTCTCGTCACTTGCCGATGACTCCAGAATTCAGCGTCCTCTCACTTCACCTGTGCCCTTGGAGCTGGGGTCACTGGAGGCTCCCGGCATCTGTCATCCAGGAGCTGTGCTGCTCCCGAAGAGGAGCCTTCTGTGACGGTCACCGTGTCCTCCTGGGTGGGCAGAGGGGGCCCCACTGCTTCCTCCGGAGAAGGTGCCCGGCACCTGGGCGGGAGCCTCTGCGTTCCCGGCTTGCCCGCTGCCGCCCTGGCCCTCAGGCTCTGCCCTGTGCGGGCTCCCTCCCCAGGCCACGGCCTCCTTCTGAGGGGCTCCCTGCCCCTCTGGCCCTCAGGCTCTGCCCTGTGCGGGCTCCCTCCCCAGAGGCCGCGGCGTGTCTGGGGGTCTCCCCGCATTTCTCTTCCCACCAGGGCCCAGGCGGCTGTGAAGCTTGGGCTGAGGTTGACCTGTGGGTGGTGGGGGGGGGCAGGTGTGGGGACCTCAGCTGTGGTTCCCACCTCCCTGCACACCCCATGTGCTGTGCCCTCCGAGGTGCTGGCCGGTGCCGGCCGGGGGCACTGAGCCCTCCTCAGACCCAACTCCCGGCGGCCTCACTGTCATCCGCAGGCAGAGGGGGGAGTGCGTCTCTGGGCGGAGAAGGTTGGGGGGGTCTCTGGGTTAGACCCCGATGTCTCGACTAGAGCGGCGTGTTGCTGGGACAAGGTGACCCCTGCTCCGGGGTGCTGGCCTTCCTGGGGGCCCCGTTCTGTTCCATGGAATTGCCCGAGTGTGTGCTCCGCTGGGTCTGATGACGTATGAGTTTTCAGGGCTTGTTCATTTTCCTCTCATCTCGATAAATTAACAGAAGGAAAATCTTATTGAGAAAAACACAAATGCTTCTGATGTTTCTGTCAACTGCGTGGAATTTCTCAGGTGTAAGGAACTCCAGGACCGTTGCCGGGCTCCCGTGTCCTGCTAGGAGCCCCTGCCTGGCGTGCGTCAGGTCAGCAGGCCGCCGGGCAGGGCCGCGGTGCCCAGGAGGCTGTGCTGCGGCTGCTCCCCTCCTGCTGGGCCTGCAGTCCAGGCCTTTAGCCTTATTGGAACACGTTTTGGGGGAGGGAATTAGTTTAAGACTGATTTCTCTTTCTTTTATTACCGTCACTTAAAGGCAATCTAAACGTAATTACCATGATGGAGGCATGATGCAATTCCAAATAATTACAGCCCACTGCACGTAAAACCGACAGAACTTCCCTGGTGGCTTGTGGGCGCTCTTGGCTCGACGCGAATTCCACGTGCTGCCTCTGGGGGAAGCGCTCCAGGCAGCGCGAGACCGTTTTGAAAAGCAGGTCTGCGTCGTCGGTCGGGGCCGAGGCATTTTATTCCTCCTGCCCGTAGTGAGAAATCGGTTGTTTCCATGCATCACAGGGACTGTTCCAAGCTCTTATGAAAGATGAATTAATTTCACTAATGCTCTGAAGCGGGCCTTTCACGGGGAGGCTGGGTGGTGATAACCTTCCCGCAGCCTCCCTTTTCTCACCGTGATTTATGCCGTCTTTTAGTAGATGAAGCCGCCTGTGTTCGCCATCCATCTGCTGGTAAAGGCATCCTATTAACAGGGCATCTGAGCAGAGACTTAATATTGTCAGGTGAATGATGTGGCGGCCCCCCCCACTGCCCCCGCCCAGACCCGGGCGTGACATGGTTCCCACTCCAGTGTGAGAGCCTCTCTGAGAACTGGGGTGGACACCCCCGGGGCACCCCAGCCACTGCCGTCCCGTCTGCCGTCGCCTGGAGCCTTGGGTGGCTTGAGAAGGCGGCCGATGACCAGTGAGCCTGGGAGTGTGCACGGGGCTGGGAAGAGGCAGAGGAGGCCCAGCCCCGCCCGCTTGCACCCCGCCTCAGTTTGCTATGAGCACCTGCATCCGGAAGCTTCTGTGCTGGAGGCCCCAGCCTCCCTACATGTGTGCTGACCACAGGCTGCCCTGCCGGCTGCTCCCAGGGAACCGGCCCAGACCCTGGTCCCGCTTCCGGAGGCTCGCCCTGAGCCCAGGAGTCAGGCCGCCCTGTGCTGCAGCTCCTGGTTTCCGAATGTGCACGAGGGCACCAGGGTGGCGGCGCCTGCTTCCCACTCTCTGCAGGACGTGGCTGCAGACGGAAGACAAGTCGCTGGTTCTCCCGGAGAGGCTGAGGGGGGGCGGGGCGCCCTCGACAGCCGGTGTGCGTGGCGACCCCCTCCCACTCCCGCTGCAGCAGTGGGAGAAGGCGACAGACCTTCTGGTGGATTTGACCGGGCCCACGTCCAGCCTGGCTCCCCTGCGGCCTGCCCCAGCGGGTGACCACTTGCCATGTGACCTTGGGTGCGATTCTCAACCTCGAGGGCTCCTGGGTCCCGCAGGTGCTGTGCTGAACAGTGGGCTGGATTCTGAACCGGACGTGGTCAGAGAGAGGGTCAGCGAATCAGCGGTCCGGTTGAGGACGCGTCAGGAACTCAAGGCCGTGGTGACCTTGTGAGAGCAGTCTGGGCAAGGGGTGGGGTGAGGAGCCCACGGGGCGCCGAACGAACAGATCAGAAGAGAGAGGAGCCCCTCGTGACGGCTGGCTGTCGGGGGAGTAGAAACAAATGGGACGGTGGTTAGGGAGGCGCGTGGAGAGCGCTTTAGCTGCTGAACTGTCTGCACGAAGTAAAGAAATGCGTGGCTGACCTAGGCCCCCACTTCCCTGGACATGGCCGTCAGGAGGCAGTGCTTTTCGCCGCGTCGGTCTCTGGGTCCCACGCGGCTACCATCTCTGGGACCACACGGTCTCCGCCCTCTGCCGCCGCCTGTCACCACGGCACAGCCCCACATGCCCCCCGCCCGAGGACCAGCCCCTGTGCTCCGTGGACGCTTGACACGCTGCCCTGGGACGTGGGCGGAGGGTCCCGGAGAAGACAGACGTTCCCTCCAGCACCCTAAAGTTTGCCACCAGGGATTCAGGAAGGTCCCCAGTGCCTCCCGCAGACTTGCAAGGGGTGCCGGGCGGAGCCCCACTCCCAAAACTGCTCAGGCCGTGAAGCTACCCTGTGCTGTGTGGCCATCTAAGTGAAAGTTGATTATGACACTGTCACACGCGGCCCCCAACACGGAACGTCCTTCGCCACAGAGCGGCTGCTGGGCAGCCCGGCTGCATCCCACCCTCCTCCCCTCGCAGCGTGAGCACGAGGGGACGTGGCCGCTGACGCTGGGCGGGGCAGGTGCCGCCCCAGCTGCGGGACAGCAGGACGGGTGGCGGCTCGGCGAGGCTTCTCCCGGCTTCTCCAGCAGAAGTTCCTTTCTTTGAGGTGGGGTTGGTGGAGCAGAAGTAAAGATGGGGTTTCTGTGTCTGTCTGCCTCCCGGGGTCCCACATGGCTCTCTCGCGGCGATGACGCCGCAGGCCCCGAGCCCGCTAGTGGCGGTGCCTCCACGCCGACCGCGCAGCTTCCTGCCGGCTCAGACGCGTCCTGTCACCCGCCAGGCCCGCCAGCTGCGTAGGAGGTCTTGCTGGCGCCGCCGCTCGGGGCCCCCTGAACTTGGCCAAGGGCGTCCTCCTGTCCACTGGGGCCCCCCATGGCCTGGCCGACTGAGCCCCTGGCAGCTGGTCTGGGAGATGGTGGTGGTCGTGCCTCGTGGTCCCCTCCCTGCCCGCAGCCAGTGCGGAGCCCGTGTGGTCCCACTTTTCTCGGCGCCCCGACTGCCTGTGAGCCAGGCGTGCCCTCCTCCCCCCTCACTGCTGACAAGTGTGACCTGTTTGTTTTTCAGTGCAAGTGGTCGAGGAAAGGCTTCATCCGGACGAGGTGGTGCCTTGCGGACTGGTACGTCCACCGTGGTCCCCTGCGTCCCAGGACGCCCCCCTTCAGCACTGTGGGGGCACTTCCGTCAAAGGCTGCCCAACCCGACCCGACCCTCTACTCTTTGACCCTTTTTGTTCTGGCGACTCTGTGTGACACAGAGCGTGGTTGCCGGGCACATGACTCTGGTGTCCCAGCACTCACTCCCACCCGCCCCCCCATCCCGTGGGTGCCCTGGCAGCCCCTCCCCATGGTGGTCCCCCTGCTGCTGCGTCCAGCAGCGGGTCCTGCTTCCCTGACGTGCGCTCGGCCACCTGGGGTCGGGCCCGGGGGACTGAGGCCACGGTCTGCACTGTGAGGTCCTGGGGTTGGGATGTCTCCCTAGTGAGAGGCCCGACCTGCCGCTAGCTGACCGCTTGTTCAGGCCAAGGCTGCAGCCCATCCTCAGGAGCTGCACTCCCGTCAGGTGCCAGTGTCAGCCAGTGACCGCGGCCCCCCTGCTATTTCCACGCGGGCCCCTCCTTGGGGCCATGCAGGTCAGGGCGTTTCCTGAGGCCAGGGTCCCAGAGCGTGAGAGGGAGCTGAGACAGCCGCAGCCTTCCTGACCTGACCCCCCAACTCCTGCCCTTGTTCTCAGTCCCACGGGCCCCCCCGGTGCAGCGTGGGAGGGGCACGGGGTGGCCGCCTGGGGTCAGTGGGTCCTCATGAGGCCATAGGAGAGAATTCGAGCTCTTTATCCGGCCCAGGACAGTGCTGTCAGGTCAGCGCACGTGTCTCACTGGATCGTGGGGCCCGGTGGTCCCAGCTCTGCGGATGGCCCCCACCTCTCTGTGCGGCAGACAGGCTGCAGCGATGCCCCAGGGCTCCCTGGGCACGAGAGGCTGACAGGCCAAACCCGCCTCACCACGTCCCTGCAGAAGCCCAGGCGACACTGGGCTGCTGGGGTTTCCCCAAGGGTTTTCCAAGGGCTGTGAGCTTGGGGCTTCTTCTGGGGAGTGAAATGAATCCCTTAGTGACCCCTATGGCACGGGGACCCCATGGTGAGCACTGAGCGGCACAGGGGGCTTCGGGCTGTAGCACCAGCTGCCCGTGGAGGGAGCTAAGGCCTGGGGAGGGGCCTTGTCCCCCCTCCCCCCTCCCGTCGCCCCTTCCCCGGCCTCCCTCCCGCTCCCCCCGCCCCCCGTTCTGAGGAAAGTTCCTGGGATCCTGTGTAGGTCCCTTTCTTCAGAGAAACAGCTCCCTTTTCCGTTGGCCGAGTACCCGTGTCCGTGTGGGGACTTCACTGTGTGAGGACTCCAGGTCTTGTGTGTCCTCTGACCACACCTCGGGGGAGGACACGCCCGGGCAGCGTGGGTGCACCTGCCTTGAGGAGCCAGGTGGGGCGGCATGGGGGGCCGGCCCAGGCAGCCGGGCAGCTCCAGCCCTCCTCCGAGCTTCCTGTCTCTGTCCCCGCAGTGCCTTCGACTTGGTGAACATCCATCTTTTCCACGATGCTTCCAACCTGGTTGCCTGGGAGACCAGCCCTTCTGTGTACTCGGGGATCCGGCACAAGGCCCTGGGCTACGTGCTCGACAGGTGGGTACTGAGGGGGGCCTCCCCCCGCCCACCTCTGGGGAGGAGTGCGCCTTGCTCTTTAAGCCATTTTTCGTATTTACCCAAAATACGGAACTTGCCAGTGTCGACCCAGGGCTAATGCACAAAGCCCGACCCCTGCCCCAAGGCTCCCGTTATCCTGTCCAGACGCGCTGGACAGTGGGTGTCCTCACTTTCTTTTCCGTCTTGGGGGGAAGATGAGCCATGGCAGACGGAGGTCTCCTTTGGCCTGGGGTCCCGCTGGCCGCGGGCTGAGTCTTCCCAGACTCTGGTCCCCCACCGGGCTCCGGCTATAGGCCCCTTGGAGTGGCTGGCCGGGCAGGTCTGCCCTGCCCGGCGGAGCGCCGCCTCCCGCACCGCTCTGCCCCAGCTTCCCGGCCCGGCTGCGGGCCCCTGGCCAGAGGGGAGGCAGCCTCGGTGGTCGTCAGAGTGCGCGAGTTCCTCCCATCACCTGCCCAGGCTCCCAGCACACCCCTCCGACCGCCCTGGCCCCCGTCACAGCTGGTTTTCAGGACCCTCCCCCCTGGGCCCTCTGAGGCCCTCCCTCTGTCTGCGATGGTCTCATGTGACCTCTCACGGGGTCGCCGCTGATGGGCTGTCATCTGGGAAAGAAAGGGAGCTCCTCACACCCAATTAACAGGCTGCGTTGGGCCCTGATTTGCCGGAGCGCGTCCAGCGGCCGAGTCCTCAGCTGGAGTCCTCTCCCACCAGCGCCCGTGCCCTAAGTGGGGCCTTTGGTCCGCTTGGGCTTGGGGCGGGGTCTCAGATCTCCCCAGGACCTCGCCAGCCTGCCCAGACCATGAGTTGTGCCTGTTCCTTCTGTGCGCGTGCTCGGCCGAGACGCTCCCTGGACGGAGCCGGAAGGCCAGGAGCCTGTCCTCGTGCCACCAGTCAGCAGGACGAGACAGTGGCCGCCAGTTCGCCTCCGGGCTGCCGGAGATCAGGCCCCTTGCCCCATCCGAGGCCCCCACGTGGGGGACACGGGGATCTGCTTGCCCTCACCCTGTCTGCAGCCAGGCGCCAGCATCGCCCAGTCTGTGCTGAGGCCCCGGGCTGTCCACCCTCGCGGCACCGGCCTGACGCGCACGGTGCCTTGGTCCGGGAGGAGGCCCAGGGGCGCGTGTGGTCACATCAGACTTGGGAGCGGCCCTCCTGGGAGGGCTCATCTCGCAGCGGCCAGACCGGCCTCCCAGGGCTGCTCGGCTGGGGCGCGGCTGGGGCCCTGCGGTCCCCGGGCCCTCTCTGGGGCCTCCTTTGGGGCCGGAGCCGGCTGGATGGGGAATGAGCTGGGCTTGGCGGCTGTGGTCAGGTCGTCAGACGGATGGCCTGAGGATGTGTCACTGCCCCAGACCGCCTGTGCTTTGCGGCCCCCGGGAAAGCGGCCTCTGGGTTTCGGGCCCTTCCCCAGCTCTGCGTTCCCATGAAGGGCTTCTGTGGGGCGCTCAGCCAGCCGCATCCGGACCTCCGCCGCGCGGGGCCGGGCCGCCCGCACAAAGGGCCGCTCTGTCGGCGGTGAATGACGGGCCGCCCTTTCATCGGGGATGCTAACCTTTTGGCAGCCACCAGCAGACCGCATTCTCTCTGCCGATTGGGAGGACAATGCCATGCTGGCCCTTTGAATGGACGCTGCCACCAACAGTTTCCCATTCAGGGCGTTGGGAACCTCTGGGAACATTGTCTGCGGCCGGCGTGGACGCAGGGAAACAGTGCGGGGTCCGAGGGGAGCCCGCCTTCCCGGCTTAATCTCCACGTAAAGCCTCGCAGGCTCGCGTTTCCATCCGAGCGAGGGTGTCAGGCCCGGGAAAGGTGGCACAAGGTGGTGGGGGCACCGCGGGTTAAAACCGAGAGGCACCCGGTGCTGTGTTTGCAGTTTTTCTGTGAATCCAAGATTATTCCAAAATAAAAATCTTACTTAAAACAAAACAAAAAACCCTGAGAGTCAAACTCTCGTCTGAAGTGTGTGAACTTTCAGAATTGTTTACGCTACGAGCAGCGCCCGCCATGAATGTCCCCTGCAGAGCACCACGCCTATGGCGCCCTTGCTGTGACGGGCTTAGTGGGAAGGATTCCCCTTGGAGACGTTGCAAAATAGGATTTCCAGTGTTAATAAAGGGCGGCCAGTGGGTTCGTCTGGGTTTTTATGGTAAATCATAACTGATGTTTTTGTGCAATAATTTTTTGCTTTAAATCTCTTGTTCTGGGACTTCCCTGGCGGTCCAGTGGTTAAGACTCTGTGCATCCAATGCAGGGGGTGTGGGTTTGACCCCTGGTCGGGGAACTAAGATCCCACGTGCCGCGAGTCGGGGCCAAAAAAAAAAAAAGAAAATTAAAAAAAACCCTCTCGCTCTGCAAGGTTAAAAGAAGACAAACCTCTAATTAGCAAAGGGCGTCAGGCTCAGAGACGCTGCAGTGGGCTGTGTTGGGGCCTCTGCGCGGGGCCTGGGGTCCTGTCTGCCTGGAGGGGTGGCTCGGACCCTCCTCGGGGCTCTGGGGGGCTGTGTGTGCCGCGTGCACCTTTGTACCCCCCGTGGGGACAGGTGGTCCCTCTCCAGGCGCACAGTCACGCTCTTGGGGAACGTTTAGTGCGTTAACTCGGCAGCAGAGACTGCAGCTCACACAGTCCTTCCTGGACTCTCCCAAGCTTTCGGCCGTGAAGTGAGATTTTTTTTCCACAAGTGACAGGGCTCTTGTGTCTCCCTATGCAATGCGGCCGGGCCAGGTCCTCAGGAACATTTTTACATCACAACTGTGAAATCTCGGCATAAAGCGCCCCTTTGTCCCCCAGTATCTCTTCACAAATACAGTCCATTGTCACAGCGCTGAAGTTAATTTGATCAACATTGGGACATTTAACTTTTATGTCCGGTCAAAAGAGTTGTTTCATGCTCATTTTGGGCTTTCGAAGAAAATGATTGCCAGAGAAATAATGCTGCCCGGGACAATTGGGAGCAATTAGTTTCCCAGGGCGCGGCGGTGTGATGCGGCTGCTCACAGCTCCCCTTTGTCGTCCTGCGGGCGGTCATCCGTCAGCTGTCAGCGCCTCAAAGACCCTCGTCTCAGGGTTTCTCTTAGGGCCGTTCCCAGAACTCGCCTCGCTGGTCAGCCAGCAGAAGAAAAGCCGCCGGTCTCCAGGCAAAGACAGGCTCTGTGCTAAGGATGCGGGGCATCGGGACGCCCCACGTGGCCGGTGGCCCCCACCTCCCCACTCAGGCGTCCCTCAGCCTGGAGGCCCAGGTGGCCACTGTCCCGTGTCTGTTTGGAGCCCAGCTCAGACGCAGGAGTCCCGGGCCCACCAGGCAGCGTCCTCGCCGCCCCGGCTCCTCCCCAGCCGAGGGCTGGGCTCCTGCGTGCTCCTGGCGTCAGGCATCCAGCGAGGTGTGGAAGGCTACGATGACAGTCCTGCGCCCTCCACTCGGCAGTGTCAGGTTTACGTTTTTCCGTGCTTGTCCTTCTGTCCAGAAGTGAAACGAGGGTGCCGTCGGTGCCCCTGTGTTCTCTGTCCTGAACCCTCGTCGTACCCGCCCCCCCACTCTGCCCCCCCGCCGTCTTGATCCAGTGCCTGTCTTTCCTGGACCCCGTGCACATCCCTGGACCGCTTGTGTGTGTTAACATGTGTGCAGTATTGTATATGTTTTTATTGCACGTTTGCATCCTCTGTTGTTTTGGGGGAGGCAGGCTTCCGTGAGCCCCTTACATGATATCCTGGAGTGTCACGTGAACGGCAGCACGGGCACCTCCCTCTGTGGCTTGTATCATGGGTTTGTCACTCCCACCCTCCAGCTCCATGTCCCTCGTGGCAGCTCCATCCGTGCTCGTCCACCATCTTGCTGGCCTTCGTTTGCGGTGTTCTCGGGGCTTCGCTAGCATTCAGGACGTCTCGTCCTTCTCCGCCGGACGGTGGCCCCGCCAGCTGCGTGCTCACCCGGGCTGGGGACCGCGGGGTGGTCTGCATCTCCCGAAAGCCGCTGACATTCAGCATTGTTTCCGACGTTCTTTGATATCAAAAGTCTTAAAGCCTCCCTCGGCTTTCTGAGCGTCCAGCTCTTGTTTTCTCTTCCGGGTACGTGGGGGAACTGAGTGGCCCCAGGAGGCTATGGGTCTTCTCTGCTTCTCTGGCTTCTGGTGGCATCTGAGCAGAAAAGGCGTATTTAATATTATGATGCTATTTAAAGAACGAATGAGAGAACTGCTGACGGGAAGCTCAGCCTGATGCCTGCAGGAGGTCTCCACCCACAGCCCTGCCCTGGAGACCGTTGTCATCAAAGGGAGCACGGCCATGCAGAGGGTGGCAAACAGCGATTTGATTGAGAAGTGCCGGCCATGGTGGGGCCTGAACCCCTCCTGTCCCCCCGACAGAGGCAGCCTCGTGGGCTGGAGGACATCTCGGTGCACAGACAGGAAACTCAGGCCCAGGCTGGAGCCGGACCAACCGTGCAGATTACTGGAGAGCCCGCGGCCACGATGCATTTCGTTGCCCTCAGCTCTGGAGGCCACGGGTCTGGGGTCAGGGCCCGGCGTGGTCCGGCTCTGGAGAGACCCCTTCCTGCTGGACGCCGCTGGCTGCCTTCTTGCTGTGTTCTCAGGTGGCAGAAGCAGCCCTGGTGCCTCTCCTTACGAGGACACCTGTCCCATCGGGTCAGGGCCCACCCTCATGGCCCCATTTGACCTGGATCGTCTCCTGAGCGCTCCGTCTCCAGTACTGTCTCAAGGGGCTGGGCTTCCACGTAAGACTGCAGGGACAGTCCAGCGCCCGCGGGGCCTCATGGCCTCATTCCAACAGCCGAGCTCCGGCCACCAGCCGGCTGAGACCAGAGGGGCATTTCAGAACCGGGCGCGGTCCCCGGAAGCTTACGGAAAAGAGTGGGTTCTGTAACCAGCCACAGCGGCTGCCCCGGCGCTCTCCATGTTCTGCTGCTCGAGGGTGTGGCCTTATTGTGCTGAGACTCCCCCTGGTCCACCCCACGCAAGTGGCTGAGGGTTCGTGTGTCACCCGTGCTGGGGAGCCCTGGGCCCAGCCCCAGGGTGCCTGCTGCTGCAGGAGGCATGGGTGACCTCACAGGTCACTGGGGCGCCAGGCCTGGGTAGACGCCGGGCTGGAGGAGCGCACGCGTCGCTGGAACTCGGCTCAGGCTCCATCCCTCAGATGTGTCCTTCCTGCCTTCACACGGTATCCTCCTCCTCTGTCTCTGCCTCAGGGGCGTCTGGGACAACCCACCTCCCCACAGGCTCCCTCGTGCCTGCAGCTGTCATAGTAGGGGACTCCCCCAGGGCTGCCAGCCCCACCGGCCCAAGCCCGAGGCCAGCACGCGGCGCAGAGTGAAGCGTGCAGTCCTGAGAATAGCTTCCAGGAAGGTCGGTCTGTAGAAGGCAGCTTAGATGCACGTGTGATAAACCCTTCAATCCGATGCTTTAAGACTAAGGGAAACTCCAAAGACCCTGAAATCAGCGGCCAGTCGTAGGAACCTCCTGCCGTCCGTGCTTTGCTATTTCAACTTGTTTGACCTGAGCACATGGCCTCTCCCAGATCTGAGACGAAACCTGAGGTCAGTTTCCACCATGTTCAGAGGCTAAAAATAACAAAGGAAGGACCCTGGAGTGCAGCCTGGTGGGCAGGCCCGACGGCCCCTCGTCTGCCCCTCCGCCTGGCGTCCTGTCCAAGGCCCGAGCCGCCCCCAGTAGAAACGTGTGACCTCAGGTATTCGGTCTGTGGCCCCTTCAGGGCTGTCGCCTCTGCCATCGGGCTCTTCAAGCCACGAGGCGTCCTCGGCCCCTTCCTTCCGCACAGGCAGCCTGAGCGGGTGAGGACCCTTCGGCACAGCAAGGTTCCTCGCGTCGTGAAATCGCCCGTCAAGACAGAAAGAGGCTCCGTTCTCAGGGCCTGAAGCACTGATTTCCATGGCTCTTCGTGTAGTTCTCTTTCTGAATTAGGCACAGGGTATTGATGTGGACCTACTTTTTAATCATAATAGCTACTGACAAGGTAATTAATTTTAAAACAACGCTTCTTTCCTGCTGGCCCAAATGGCACTATGTTGAAATTAAAAGTGAGGGCTGCGGGCCGCGGTCTGGCACTCGGACGACTGCTTCCCCGTGACAGCCCTTCCATCTCGCCTCAGACGGCGATGTTATTAATGGGCTCAGGCCATTACATCAAAAGGAGCAGGGCACGGGAAGATGATAAAGTTTAGGGTTTTAATGATAGAATTACAAGACCCGAGACAAGCTGATGAAATCACGTCACCCGTCACCGCGGGCCACCCCGTCCGTCACCAGAAAGAGGCCGCGGGGGCCGGGTTCCAGGAAGGCCGCCAGATGCAGCATTCTCTCCCTCCGAACCCTCAGAGCTCTTTAAAGTTGATTTAGTCCCATATTAAATCTGAAATTCGTTATCTTTTAAAAAGGAAATTACCTCTAAACGGATTCTGCCATTTAATTAGCCAGATAGTCTTGCTTCCCCGGCACGGTGTCGGCCGTCTGCACTGCTTCCTGGTCCCTCGTTTCCCGCCCATCCGTCAGGGCGAGGACGGTCAGCCGGGGTCAGCCGGGCTCGTGCTTCACCCAAATCGTCTGACGCCCGCCCGCCTCCACATACCTCCCGGGAAACCGCCTGTGTGGGGACTGGGGCCCAGGCCTGGGCCGGACCTCCTGTGCGTCCCTCGTGGCCCCCTGGAGCAGGAGAGCTAGTGTGGCCGTGACCTCCAGCGCCCTCAGGCACCTTCCAAGGCTTCGACCCCAGGAAATGTGGAGCTCCAGCCTTTCCTGCCGCAGGGCTGGAGCCCGGCTTTCCAAGCCAAGATTTAAGGCAAATGCTCTGGCTCGAGAAATAGTTCAGGATCGAGGGGCGCTGTGAGCGCTCTGGCCTCGCGTCTGAGCCGTGTCCCCGTCGCCTTGCTCAGGTGTCGCGTGTGACCCGCCACCACGTTAAGCGTAAGAAGCCGCGAGAGAGCAGCCGGTTCGCCTGTGAACGCAGAGGTTTCTCCACTTGCCACACCGACTTTTCTCGAGGACATTGTGCCCTGGGCTTCTTAAGAAACAGAAGCTGATACACCCTCAGGATAAGATGTGTAGGTTTAAAGTGGACATTTAAAGTGTTTCTGCCCAGGAAGCGTGACAGCTCGCCCTCCTTCCTTCAGCAAATCAAGTCGAAGCTTCAGTTTGGTTTAGTTTTTCTTAAAAAATAAATAAAAAGAACGAAAGAAAAGAGAAGTCCCCTTGAGTGGCCTGAGGTCCGAGTGGCGGCGGTGAGGAGGCGCCGTGCGACCGCTGAGCCCAGACCTCGCGGGGTCCCAGGCGCTGTGTCAGCTTGCTCCCCAGCCCCTTGCCCCGGGGACACCCCAATGGGCACCCCCCAGGCTCCTGTCTGGAGGCAGCCTTGCTGGGCCGGGGGCGCAGGGGGAGGGGGCTGAGGCCGGGAGGTGCCCCCGAGGGCCTCCAGGCGGGCTGGGGCCTACGGGCCTCGGGGAGCTGCAGGGACTGGCGGTCCTTGCGCTGGGGCTGCACGGCTGCTGGGCGCAGAGCGGTGACGTGGGGTCCCAGAGCCGTGAGGCTGGAGGGTGAGGGCACGGGGAGCAGCCCCCGTGCCCACCCCCAGGCACAGGCCCTGGGGCCGCAGGCGTCTCTGGCCTCCGCGCACAGCCAGCAGTCACTTGGCAGGGCTGCAGTGAAGAGTTCCGTTTGGGGGTTTTTTAAAGAGCAGTGTGGCGGAGCCCCAGTGCTTGTGTCTCTCTCATCCACTCACTGGTCCTGGGAGGCGGGGCCGGGAGGGACATTGCTGCTTCTCCTTTCCTGGTGGGGCTTGTGCACTGGGTCCCCTTCCCAGAAGATGGGCGACCACGGAGTCCGTGCCCCGACGGGACACCCTGTCGGCCTTTCCAGGAACCTGTGCAGGTTCTCTGAGGTATTTTCTTCTTCTAAAGTTTAAGGGCAGAAGAGATTAACTTTCTTCAAGATGGCTTGGATAGCCTCCTGCTGACAGACAGTCGATGGGGGTGGGTTCCTCCCCCTCCCCCGCAGGTGCCAGGCGGGTGAGACGGGGTGGGGTACACGGCCAGTCCTAGATGTACGGCAGCCCCAGGGCCGACCCACCAGCCTCCCTGTATTTTCATCCCTGAGCGATGTCTCCTCCACAGAAAGACTTAACTTTTTTTTTTTTTTTTTTTTTGCTGTACGCGGGCCTCTCACTGTTGTGGCGTCTCCCATTGCAGAGCACAGGCTCCGGACGCGCAGGCTCAGCGGCCATGGCTCACGGGCCCAGCCGCTCCGCGGCATGTGGGATCCTCCCGGACCGGGGCACGAACCCATGTCCCCTGCATCGGCAGGCGGACTCTCATCCACTGCGCCACCAGGGAAGCCCAGAAAGATTTAACTTTTCACACAAGAAGTGACGTCACTTGTCATCTGCACCGTTAATGACAAGCTGTTAAAATATGTCCTTTGTCTTCAAATTCGCATGTGTGAGAATCAATCCAACTAAACAGGAAAACAAGACTTTTTGTGGAATTTAGCTCCGTGATACAGCAATTAACATGCAAGAAAATATGAAAACAGCTGAGACAATTCCTAGAAGAACTTCAACAAGCAGGGCTTCCCCATGAGGAGTCCTATGACTTAAAAGCAACAGGAATAGATAAAAGATCTGCAGAAAAGGAGAGTCTCAAAAAGACCCATGTAATCTAGGGACTCCTGTTCTGCACAAACTCAAGGGGAAGAGGATTGAATGTTTAATAAAGGGTTTGGATCAGCCGACTGTTGGGAAAATCGATAAACTAAGACCCCTTCTTCACACGTAATTCCAGATGGATTAAAGTCTGCACTACAGACTCTGCCAGGAAGATGAGAGAAGGACTTGTCGGGAATCAGCCTTGGGGGGAGAAGGGCCAGCAGTTGGGGGGACGTGGGTGTGTTTCCTGCGTGAAAATTAAGGCTCGTGCGTGACAGGTACCGTGAGCACAGACAGCATCACCATCTTGGAGTTCACAGGGAAACTCTTGGAGTTGAAAAAGCAGGAGGCAAGGAACCAGAAAGGAAAGCAGGCCAGGCGCGAGCAGAAGCCACCAGCTTGCCGTCCCCGGGGGTGCGGACGGGACTGTCCCTCCAGCCCAGCAGCCACCGTCGTGAAACAGCGGTGATGTCATCGCTGTCAGTCACCTTTCCTTTCTCAGGCTAGTGCGTCAAGTTGGGAAGGCCACTCCGGGGTTGGGGGCACGCCTGCTCCCTCTGCCCTGGGGGCCGGACGGGGCAGGTCCGGTGGCACCCAGGTGTCTCGGTGCCGGCCAGATATTTCTGAGTTGATCTGGGCGAGGGGTGCTCCCGGCTTTGCCCGCCTTTAATATTTATTTTCTCAGAGTCCATCACAGCACGTAGGCCATGGGGGCGGCGCCCCACACTGTGCCCGTGGGCCCTGCTGCTCCGTCTCGGCGGGGGTGTCAGTGCAGCCACCAATGGGCGGTGGAACTGGGGACCTGGGTCACTGAACCTCCCTTCCCTTCTGCCCAGACCACACGTGTGCTCTGCGGGCTGTCTCGTTAGCCGTGGTTCGCATTCCGCTTTGAGTTGGAAGTGACCCGCACTTGCTTCCTTTGCCCTTGAGGCCAGTGCAGCCGGGACCCTGCTGCCACCAAGGGTGGGGAGGGGGTGGGGGAGTGAGTGAGCGGAGGATCGGGGTTGGGTGGTGTCCTGGCCTCTTACCGGGGAAGAGAGGTCTGTACGGGGCCGGGGTGGGGGTGACACTGACATATCACTGTCACGCTTGCCGTGTGTGCGTTTCTCAGCTGAAAAATCTCTATGAAATAAATTGTGATTGATTTAAAATACGTGGAAAAAGTTTTTTGAGCCAGGCAATACTTAGCTTAAAAAAAAAGACATAGTCACTCTCACTTTGTAGCTTCCAAACATCCACGTGGGGATAAGCTACAACGCTGAGAATGAGGTCAGGTGTCCACCACCGATGGGAGGAACCGTCCACGGACCAGACGGAGGCGTCCTGGGCTCATGTGGGTTGCCCGCTCCTGGCTGCTCTCCTGTGTCTGGAGTGTGGCGTGGCCCTTTTCCTTCCCTGGCGCAGGCTGTCGTTGCACGCCAAACGTGGTTTTCACGGCCCCGGCCTAGCGGATGGGACTGCGCTGGCGCACACCCCAGTGCTGGCAAGCTGGGAGCAGTCTGGGGAACACGTGTTGATCACGGTCACTGGGGTGCAAGCGTCCTTCAGCAGGAGGCGGTGGGAAATGCGTGGTGGGGAGCCCGGGGAGAGGCCGGGCGTGGCGGGCGCCGTGCCTCAGTAACCCCCTCTGCTTCTCTCCTCCCAGAATCATTGACCAGCGATTCGAGAAAGCGTCCTACTTTGTCTTTGGCGATTTCAACTTCCGACTGGATTCCAAGTCCGTGGTGGAGGTAGGCCACGCCGGGAGCCTCACGCGTGTTCGGTCATGTTGGGAAGACAGCGGAAGCCCGTGATCCTCGACGGGCGCGTTCCCACTGTCCTGCTCACTGGTTCTATTTAAGGCAGAAACTCCTAATGGAGAACGTTTTACTGTCAAAAGGAGGCTGTTATGGGAGCCCCTCCGAGCGAGTAGTTGGGTAGTGGTCGGGTCACTCAGCACATGTGTGCTGAGCCTGGAGGTTCCTCTGTTGACCGTCGGGAGAGGAAAGAGGAGGAAGCTACCTGTGAGAAGGCAGCCCCTGGTCAGCTGTATGCGCCAGTTCCCCCCAGCTGTGGGAATCTCCAGGGTGCCCTCAGCCCCTGGGTGACGCTCCCGCTGAGTAGCAGGCGCAGGTGGAACCTGGATGGGCACCAGCCGCGAGGCGACCGGGTCGGAAGGCCAGCTCGTCGGCCCCACCGGGTCCCGCCACGTGGCCTGGAGCGTGGTCTCCTCTGCATGGGGCCGGCTTCTCCCAGAGGGTCTGTGGCCCTGAGCCCCGCTGCCGCGCCTGCCCCACTCTCCCGGGGGTGCAGTGCTGATGGCAGGGCCCCAGGCCGCAGCGAAGGGGGCCTGCCAGCCGCCCAAGGTGAGCGGGTCCCCCCAGACCCAGGTGCAGGAGGGAGACCACAGCGTGCAGGGTCCAGCCTAGGCCTGTCCAGAGCAGGGCACACACAAGCGTGTGCCTGCAGTGATGGTGGAAACAGCAGGGGGAGACCCCGGGGGTCCCCTCTTGTCATCTTCCTTTGGCGTCTCAGGTACAAGTAATCCTCCCTTCTCGGCAGAAGATTCTGTCTTAAAACTGAGCAGTGAGAGGCGCCTGAGTGTGGGGAGGGGGCTTTCGACCACTCGGAGTGTTTTCAAATAGACAAATGAATTCCACTGAGGACCATAAAATCCTGCGTTTGGTTCTGCTGCCTTTTCCCCTCCTCATTTTGAGTTTGGCTCAATCAGCAACCTGGATCCAAGGTCCCATGGGTTCCGTGCCTTTGAGCCATGGGTGCGATGCCCGCCTGTTGAAATCCGCCAGTGCACGTGTGATGCTGTGAGGGGCGTGGGGAGCCCGGCCCAGTGCCCACAGGCCAGGCGCCCTCGCCAACAGTGCCTCCTCTGGTATTTTAGCCGTGCTGGTTTTGCTGGGGTGAGCCCCCAAGCGCAGGTCACTTCCGGCTGGTACTTGGGCCCGTGAGCCCGCTGTGCTGGAACGGCCTCTCTGCTCGCCCGAGGGCCCCGTCTAAGGGCAGCGGCTCTGGACGCGGGCGGAATTGTCACGGGACGTGTGGCGCAGGCGGGGCTCCGGTTTCCATGGGGGGCGCCGAGGCTCCTGCAGAGTCGTGATTTCCTTTTCTTACTGAGTGGGAAGCGGGAGGACACGGCCCTGGGCGTGAGCGGGCGTGAGCGGGCGTGAGGGGGCGTGAGGGGGCGTGAGCGGAGCTGGGCCGTGACATGTGTGGCTGCCGCTGATCGTGTGACCCCCTCCCCTTCCCCAGGCTTCTCTGCCCGGCGCCCTTTCTCCTGACCCTTCACCTTCAGACCTTGGCTTCACCTCAGGGACCCGTCCCATCCCCTAGAGGAAAGACTCCTGCCACACGGTGACCGCACAGGTGGCCGGTGCTGGCCGGGGTCCTGATGGACCCTGGACTCGGCCAGGGAGGCGCTGCCCGCGGCTGGGCGCTCCATCCTTCTGTGTTTCCTCCCAGAGGTGGCAGCCCGGCCCCGTATCATCAGGATGTCGGGGCTGGTGGTACAGGACCCACGGCCACACGTCCTTGACCGTGAGTGAGAGGGGGCAGAGCCTGAGCAGGGACATAGGCGCTCACTTCCTGGTCAGTAACAGCCCGAGGTCGTCCCCTGAGCAGCAGCGCTTTGAGGGCCAGACGCGGAGGAGGGAGAGGGCTCGCCCCCGCGTACTGAGGGGCTGCCTGGTCTGTGGATCCACAGGGAGACCCCCGATGGGCGCATTGTTCTGAAGGCCACCCGGGGGCCCCAAGCGTCTCCAAGGACCAACAGCCTGAAGGTTCCAGGCCAAAAGCCTCGATATTTGGTGGACTGCCCAGGTTTTAATAAGTTCCTCTTCCTTCAGGAAAGTACAGGGGATCTTCGTTCTTGAGCGCTTTTCCAACTAATTAACTGACTTAGATAAGGAGCTATAGTAAATGCTGTTTTTTGTAGGCAGTTCTCACAAACAGCTGATTTTTCAGGGAAGCGGAACTATGTGCACAAGCTTCCCCTCCTGGGCCCCTGCGGACCCCACCTTGGCCTCCCCGGCCCTCGGCTTCCCTTGGCCTGGCCGCCCCTGGACCTGCCCCCGGCCTTGGTGTCCCGCTGTCCGGGCAGCTGGTGAGCACACCTGGGAAGGTGTGGGGCACGGAGTGTCTGCCCCTTCCCTGTGTGGGTGGCTGTGTGTGAGGTCAGGTGCAGAGCAGCAGTTCTGCTGCTGGTAAGAGTCACAGACGTTACGCATCTGTGTGGCCCCTTCCCCCAGGAGGTCATTTCCTAAACAGTCAATCATCTGTCTGCTCTAGGCTACGCATTTCCGTGTGCCTTAATCGCAAGCCCCTTGGACTGTGCTGGGGACCCCATGTCAGTAGTCCTGAGAGGTCAGAGGGACCCACGGCAGGGACGGGTCCTGGGCACACAAGGGCACACGAGGGCTGACCCAGGCGGGCCGCCCACCACAGGGGGGCAGGAAGCAGAGGCCCTCCGCCCCGCCAGCCCCGCCCACCCCACCTCGCGCGAGAGAGTGGGTTCTGGTGAGGGGGCGTGGCGAGGACGGTCTCGGGCCCGAGGAGGTCCCACTGCACCCCAACGGGACGTGGTCGTTCTGAGCAGCAGCTCTTCCCAGCGGGCCTGCTGGTAGGCGTTGGGCTTGGCGGAGCGGGGCGGCTCCAGGAGACCCTCGTCCTCCGGGCACACGGAGTCTCCCTCGCGGAACCGGCGGCTTCACCCAGGGCTCCGTTCAGTCTCCTCGCAGCCTCTTCTGGGAGCCGCCCGGAGTGTGGCAGCGCATCTAAGTGGACCTGAATGCCACCAGGACACCCCGCACCCCCAAGCTCTGGGCTTGCCCACGACAGCTCGCTGGACACTGCCCCTGCCCCGCTGCTGCCAGGGAGTGTTTGCTCTGGCTGTGCACCCGCACACGTGAGAAACCCAGCGCTCCGTTGTCCAGGGCTGTGAAATTGGCACTTTCAAAGGAGGGAGGAATCAATGGTGTTTACTTGAATTATTTGCTCGATGAATAAACAGATGTGTCTAAGATTCGTGCATTAATTTTTGGAGGGTTTTCTTGTGCACGTGGTTCTTTAAACCATACGGTCCATCTATCCTGTGGATAAATGGCTGTTCAGTTGACGAAAACTTACATCTCTGCACACAGTTTACTGTGTAAGTAAAGCAAACCAATGGGAAATGATTTTTATTCCCAGCACGTGGAGTATGATTTTTGGTATAGCGAGTTTTTAGGACCGTTTGGTCAAATGAAGACTTTAGCCCTAGGGATTAAAGACCATCTTCTCACGCCTCATCAACAGTCATCGGCTGTTCACAAAGCATCCAGGCTGTGCAGGAAGCTGCCATGCAGTCCCGCGGCCGAGCGCCCTGGCAGCTGAGCGCCCTGGCGGAGAAGCAGGGACCCAACGGGGGAGTCGTAGGCAGATAGCGTAGCGCGTGACACCCGGACCCCACCCTTGCGCCCGCGTGTCCCCTCCGGGTTGCCACGTCACCTTTGGCCCCAGACGTGTCCAGCTGATGAAGGAAATTGTAATGAACGTGGTATGTTCTGAAGTCCCCAGGGAAGACACAGCTTGTGCCTGGTGGCACCTTCCTGTGTTGTGTTTCGTGTCCCCGGCCGGCGGCTGGGACACTGGTCTCGAGGCAGAAGTCTGAGGTCAGGGGGCTCCCTCCTGCCTCCTCGGCTCCGGTGGCCCAGGCGCCCCTGGGCTGTGGCCGCGTCATCACTGCCTCTGCTCCGGCCTCACGTGCCTCCTCCCTGCCTCACTGTCCTTGTGGGGACAGTCACTGCACTTGGGCCACCCTGAATCCAGGGTGAGCTCGGCTCGAGAACGTTGACCCGTCACATCTGCCAAGGCCCTGGTTGACAAAACAGTCGTGGGCTGGGGTCTGGGTGGACGTGAACTTGGGGACGCTCTGCAGCCCCCTTCCTGCCAGAGCCCCGTTTCCTCTCCCACCGCTGGAGAGATCGATGCTAACTCAGAAACATACTTGTGGGCAAAGCTAGATCTAAAAGTTTAACTGAAAGAGGCCAAGTTTCTTTTGCTGAAGATTAATTTCAGTAGCATTCATTAAGCTACCTGTTTAGGTCTTGAATTTTAAAACACCATGGAAGCACCTCTTGGAACGTCAGTCTGCTGGCCCTCATGGCTTTTTGAAAGGGTTTCTAACTGTAGAAACAACTTACAGAAACTCTGTGGACACCAGAGGAGAGGTCTCCAAATTTTCCCGAAAGGTTGTGAGACCAAGTGGATGCTTCTCGAGGCCTGCCAGCCGTCCCAGCTCCCAGAACGTGCAGAGCAGCGTGAGGACGAGGCCGCCCGGGTGTTCCGTGGCTCCGGGACACCTCTTCGGGGCTTTGCCTGTTACAGGAGAGCCGTGTATGGAGGTGAAGGTGGCCACTTCTTGGGACTTGCACAGCGGGGAGTCAGCGGGGCACATTTGGGGATGGGCCGCCTGGTGGACAAGGCCTGGCTGGGGCCACAGGGTCCTGCAGGTTCTCAGGCAGTGCTCGGGGGCATCACTGAGGGTGGCAGGCGGCCTCCAGGTGGGCACTGGGGCACCGGGAAGAGGGGGAGGGGGCTGGGATGCAGGCAGCTCATCCTCTGCCCCACCCCCTCCAAGGACTGTGCCCTTTCCTTCCAAACAACACGGCCCAGGAAGAGCACCGGTCAGAGCAAGGCGCACCACGGCTTGAGCCGGGGCCCAGGCCTCGAGCTGTCCCCTCCCTGGGTGAGCGGCTGCCCTCGGCGGTGACCCTCTAGAGACACCGGCGTTTCGTGCCTACAGACCGGGTCCTGGGGTGGGAGAGGCCATGCCAGCCCCGACCCGTATTCCTGGGGAGGCCGGTGTCCTCAGCTGGTGGGTCACCCCACAGACGGTTTCCAGATTGCCCAAGGTCAGCGTAGCACCCAAGGTGACCACGAGCGCCCCAGACAGCACTGCAGTCGTGCGAGTCAGAAGGTCCGAGGAGACGCAGGGATGGGGACGCGGGACCTCCGTCTGCCGGCGTCGTCTTGTCTGGAGGTGGCAGGTGACCCCCTTGAAGAGGGAAGTTGAGGTCATCCTTTGTGCCGGCTTGGCTGGGCTTTGGTGTTGGTTGCTGGTCCCCCACTAGAGTGGCAGGTACACCCTCCCCAGCCCTGGGCCCCTGAGATGCCCAGGGACGCCCTGCCTCTGGTGCTCACCCCGCCAAGCTCCTGGAAGCTCCCAGAGGGGAGTCAGGTCCTTCCGGAAACACGAGCATCCTGACCTGCAGGGAGAAAGAGGCTGCAGCGGGCAGGGGCTCCTGGAAGGACAAGTCGGCGAGGGGCTCCAGGGCAAGCTGGACACCCACCGGTCCTCTGCAGCAAGGGGTCGCGGGCATCTGGCTGGCACCAGCGTCGGAAAGAAGTGCTTTGTGCAAAGTGAACGGCTGCCCCTCCCACCCCCGGAATTAGAGCTTCGCGTTTCAGATGCAAATTAATACAAACATGCTTGCCTAGCAGAACTGAAAAGATGATCCTGCGATCAAACTTGGCACCTCTTAAGCCGTAATTAAAACAGACAAACTATAAACACCACGATCGTGTGCCGTCTAACGGGCTGTGCGTCCCGAACGAATTAATGATGCAGCCTCCCACTCAGCTCCGCCGGCGGGATTGCTCAGAGAGTATGTTTCATGCCTTGCGCAGTGGCAACTGGCAGCTGGGCGCTCAGCTGGCCAGTGACAAAGGGTGACAGCGGTGCCAGGCGCTCCCATCCCCGCGCGCCCCAGCCGCACCCACCTGCCGTCCGTCACCGCGGACAGCCGTGGTGATGGATGCGTTTTTGGAGGCTGGCGGCTGTTTTGAAAAGCCGGCTGCCGGTTGCTGACAGGTACAGGTTCAGGTGCCAGCAGGGCCTGTGAGGACCCTGGCTTCTCGGAGGAAGCAGCCGTCCCCACGCTCATGTTCGCGGGGCAGGGGCAGGGCGGGGGGTGGGAGCCCAGGCGGTGCCCCAACAGCCGGGGTCGCAGCACTAACCGCGCCCGCCTTGGAAGAGGACCAGGGGCACCGCACAGCCCGCCCGCATCACAGTGCGGCCAGGGGGACTCTGCAGGCTGCCCGGTGGCCTGAGCCCCTGCCCCAGACCACGGGCATTTCTGCCACCCAGCCTCCTGCCCTCTGGCTGCACGTGCGACCTGGCGAGGGTGGGTTCCCACTCAGCCAGGAGGGGGCATCGCACCTGGTCGTTACCTGTGCCGGCCCTTCGTAAGGCCCCGTGAACTGTCCCCAGCCTGTTTCTGCATTTTCTCACTTCTCTGATTCAAGTTATTCTTTGGAATTCAGGGAAGGCCTAGGAGGCTAAAGTTTTTCTGCAAACAGAGGCAGGCAGGGGACAGGGGCAGGGAGTCTGTCCCAGGGAGACAGAAGGAGGTGACGAGGGGTCCTGCTCTCCCCCCTGCCCCTTGTCCCCCACTGCCCGGCAGGTCTGAGCCCTGGTGTGTCTGTGGAAGGCCGGGGACGTTCTCAAGAGGCCAGACCAGGAGCGTGGCAGGTCCCCTGGCCGGACCCCTGCGGGCAGGGAGACCCCCGAGCGGCAGTCCCGTCCTGCTGGACAGGAGCCTAGAAAGAGCCCGCGCTGCTTCCTTCTAGAAAACTCAGTCAAGCTCCCCTGGTTTGCGCAGCTGGCCGCGGGCGGGCGCTGTCGCCCCTCCGTCAGCGGGTCGGGAGCTGGCAGGGCGTCTCGGGGAGGAGATGAAAGGGTCTTTATGGTGGTTGTTGTTCTCGTGAACAGCTGATGATACAGAACAAAAAGGACGAAGGCGCCTCTGACGCTGACACGGCCTCACAGCAGCGCCTCTCACGGACCCCGGGCAGCGGCCTGCCGCCCTCGCACGCCCTCCCGCGCCCGCCCGCGCCCACCCGGCGCCGTCTGCACCTTCAGGCACTCGGAGTCCATGTGCTCTCGGCCATCAAGGATGTCCCTCCTCCCGGGGGCTGGGGTTTGCCAGGAAAACCTCTGAAAAGCTGCGCTTCTCCAGAAGGGTCTTCCTTGGGGAAGTCAGAGTAAACGGAATGGGGGTGTTTGGGGTCGCTCCCGCCCGATGCAGGACGACCTCCCCACGGTGCTTCCCGGTGAAAGCCCGACGCGGCCACCGCCCTGCTCAGCCTCAGGTCCTCGGCGCGCACCCAGCACGGTCCTTCTGTGTCAGGCAGGCCACTGGGACCCTGAAAACCGAGGAAGTTAGCGCTCTGCTGAGCTCCCCCGAGGGCAAGGTCCCGGCCAGGCCCCTCCTGCCACCGAGGCAGAAGGTGCGCGCGTTTCTTCATGGCTGTCGCCGAGGCAGCAGGGTGTGTGTTTCTTCATGGCTCTCGCGGGCGCCTGCTCTGGGCCCCACTTGGTGCAGCTGAGAGGCAAGACGCTGCCCAGTGGCCTCGTCTTAACTACACGAGCTCCCCGCCCCCCGACACCCAGGGACAGCCGTCACGGCCCGGCACCTGGCCGCAGACCTTCCCCCTAGAGCACGGTGACCTCCTGGGCCTCGGGCCGGCCTGGCCACCACTGGAGGGGCCCTGGGGCTGAGCACGGGCCAGGCAAACCAGGGTTCTTGCTCTCCAGAAGATGTGTGTGTGTGTGTGTGTGTGTGTGCGCGCGCGCGCCGAGGGGCTGTGTGTGCGTGTGTGATAGGGAAGGAAGCTGAAGCTTAGGCTGGAGCTCGTTGGACCACGTGTCCGTGCACTGGGAGGTGCTGTTCCTGTCGCAGGCTCAGTGGCCCCGGCTGTCCCCCGGGGGCTCCCACGGCAGCGTGTACCCTGAGACCTGCTCACCCGGCCGCAGGCGGTGTGGGCGGCTCCGAGACGCATTTCTATCTGTCTGCCCAGCGCCTACTTTTCAGGCCGTGGCACGTGTCTGCCCCGAAGGGGGTGGTCAGAGGGTTCGTGAAGACTTTTTCTGAGCACTTCCCTGCGGAGCCATGAGTTACCTGTGACTGAGGCAGGTTCTGAAGCCGCTGACTCCGCGTCCCTTCTTCTCTGCTCCCTGGACGCCTTTAGGACTGAAATGACGTCTGTAGACGCTGGTGACCAAGGACTGGCCCATCCCTGGGACGGATGGTGCTTCTCTCCTGTTCCTGGCGGGTGGGTGGGTGTCCAGGGCACGGGGCTGGCTGGCTGACTCTCCGTGCCCACCTCACAGTGACCCAGCGTTGGACCCACACCTCCCACACGCTGGCTTGTGAGTGAGGTACCAGAGGCAGCCTTTAACCCCTCGAGTCCAAGAGGTGGATCTGGGCAGCCCGGGTCGGGACCCCGTTCTCCTTCCAGAGCTGAGGCAGCTGTGGGGTTAAGGGGGTGCAGCACAGCAGGAGGCAGACCCGGGTTAACGTCCAGAGTCACGGGGAGAGTCACCGCAGAAAAGGTCACGTTTATCCTCTAGAGCGGGATCTGTTTTCCAGTCATTTGAAAAAACTCTAGATGTAAAAGGTAACGATTTTCCATTAACTTGTTCTGAAGAAAACCCGTGTGAAGGACTCAGGTCTGTCTGCGCGCCGCCGTTCAGAAATCCTTCTCTTTCTCGCTGCGGCCTGTGCTGCAGGAGGGCGCAGACGGAACGTTGATTTGTGTGCCTGTTTATTTGTAGACATTTTTATGGCTAGAATTTAACCAAAAGTAACAGGATGACGAGAACAGCCGTGGGACGGGGTGAGCTTGATGACGAGAACAGCCATGGGACGGGGTGAGCTTCTCCCTGACGCCCTTGGTTGGCTGGTTTTCAGTGAAGGGTGTGCGTGCCGAGGCCCGGTTTCTCTGACGTCTCCGTGATATTCGGGGGGGACCCCAAGGACTCAGGGCCCTGCAGCCCAGCTGGGGCGGCAGCTCCATGCCGAGCTCCTCGGATGCAAATTGCTGGCCTCGGCCTGGTTCCTGCTGGACGCACAGCACAGAGACGGCGAGGGTGTCCGAGTGCCTGGGGAGGAGATGGCCGCCCCCGCAGGAAGGAGAAGCTGCTTGTGGCTGCGGCTTGCTGGAACCAGGAGCTCACCCTGTTCTAGCTCCCCGACGGCTTCCGCTCCCGGAGCGCGGACCCCTCTGCGCAGAGGAACAGGAGCTGAGCGCGGGCCGGTGGGAAGCCGGGCTCAAGGCCGGCCGTGCGTGGCTGCAGGTGGGCGGGGCGTCTCCGGCCCCTGCTCCCGGGAGGTGCCAGCACCGGGGCTGCAGACAAAGCTGATGAAGCACCTGCTCTGTTCCCGCTTCTGCTTCCAGCAGGTGGACCCAGAGCCAAGCCCCACGGGAGTGGCCAGAGCGGGGGCCACCGCCCGTCCCCGGGCCGTGGCGAGTGGAGGCTGGGCTCCCCACAGCACCCCACCCCCGTCGGAGGTCTGGGCCTTTCTGGCCTCACGCCCTGCGTCTGAAACGCAACTCAGAGCAGCCAGCCACCCCCTCACGCGGGGCCTCCAGAGCAGGGTCACTGTCCTTTTGACGTTGCGCAGGAGATGAGGCCACGGATGTCGGTGGGTGGAGGGTCCTCGAGGGGCCGGGCGGGGCCAGGGCTCCCCCGCGTCTCCCCTGAGATGCCAGAGGCCAGGCCGGCGGCCCCACCGAGCATCCTCACCCAGGGGCACGCACGTCCGCGCTGTGTTGAAGCCCTTGAGAACGTGTTTCTTTTACGTGCTTTTCCTTTCAGCTTCTTGGGGGTCGGTCGTATGCGCACATTTGTGGCTGAAAAGAGAACCGGTGGCCACGGCCGGTCGGCCTCTTTGTGCCCCGGCTTTGTTTCCGATTTCACGCTATCAGAGGGTCCGCGTGTTTTCCTGCGTGAAGTTGTCGGGGGATGAAAGCTCCGGAGCGGGGTCGCACGCCAAGGGCCGGGCATGGAGCCCACCCGCCAGCCTCCCGCCCTCCCCCTGGCCCCTCCGCACAGTAACGGTGTCGAGCTGGCCGGCCCGGCCCTTCGCTGCAGAACCAGCGCTTCCGTCCAGACCGGCTCATTCGTCTCCCATGGGGCCAGAAGGAGCCTCGTCCAAGGCTAAAACAGGGCGGCCAGCTCACCCTCCCCAGCGGTGACCCACTGCCCAGGCGCGGACGGCCCAGCTGGGTCCCTGACGTGGTCAGGGGAGGGGGAGGTGAGGACGCTACCAGCTCCCTGTGTTTTCGGGAACATGTGGCTCTGTGACGGGGCAGGTGGAGTTCCCGCCCCGTCCTCACTCGGGAAGGACCCCAGCGGCGCAGAAGCTGTGTCCGGTCTGGTGGGACGCGGTGTGCAGCGGACCTCACATTGGAGGCTGCTGGCTGTCCTTCCAGAGGGCCCGCGTCCAAATAGAGGCGCTGGAAGCCAGGCCCCAGGCGGCGGGATGCCACCACGGGGACAGGGAGGACCCTGCGGGGCTGGGGGGGCTCCACAACGTCAGGAAGCCGCTCTTCGGGTTATTTTTCATTTCAAGGCTGTTGTATTTTCCACTTGATGGAAAAAAAGGTTAATCCAGCCCCCAAGGTCTGAGCGGGGGACGGGGGACCCCGTGTAGGTGCCGGCTCGCCACCCACGCCCTTGACCGGAAGCGGCCTTGTCACCGGCAGGTGGGTGCCGCTGAGAGAATGCTGGACCTCCAGGGGGCTGGACGCCCTTGGTCCCGCTGGTCCCTGTTTCTGGGGGCCCGTTCCGTGGTGTGAGCTTCTCCTGGGGGCCCAGGCAGAAATGGGGGCTCCGCGTTCCGTCCTGCAGGGGGTCTGCGTTTCAGTAAAAAGAGGAGTGCTGTCCTCTTACTCAGAATGAGCTAGAACGTTTCCAATATCTGCTGGTAGTGTCTAAATTTGGGTGCCAGAGTGGCTTGGTGGTTCGTTTTGATTTTGTTTAAACCTCGCAGCTCCCCACGTGGAGGGGAAGAGCGCAGAGGGCCCTGAGGAGAGACGCACGGGGTCGGCCACTGCCTGTACCTGAGACGGCCGCAGTCATCTGGCCACACCGGTTTTCCTCGCTGCCTGAAATCAGGAGTAAACCTGCCCCACCCTCTGTGCAGCCCCCTGAGTGATGGCACGCCAGACAGTGACCCCGCTTACCGCTTCTGAGCTCAGGCCCTGACGAGCCCCCTTCCCCGGGTGCAGGTGTGTGTGGGAAACCAGAGCGGCAGGGGGCAGGAGGCCACAGGGATGGACTGCACGCACGTCCCCTGCTGCCCACCACGCTCCGCAGCTTGGACTCCTGGTCACCTGTCTGTGCCCAGCCGTCCGGGGACCCTGGCACTCCTCGGAGCCTCCTAGAAGCCAGGGCGTGAGGCCCGTCGCTGAGAACGGGGGTGCCTGTGGCTCTCGGGGACCCGGGGGGCTGGCTGCCGGAAGGGAGTCCGTGCCTCCACCAGCACCCAGTCTGTGTCCGGCTCGTAAACAGCTGCCAGGATAACTCGGGAACGAGCGTCGCTGGGGCAGGAGGCGGCCCCCTGAGCCCCGCCCCTCGTCTGCAGGCCCGAGCGTCCTGCGGGGCACGAGGGGAGGGCGCCGCGTGCCAGGCTGGCAGGGAGCACCCTGGGGGGCGAGCCCCAGCGCCTGCTGACCCCTCCCCGTGCCCGCACCCTCCGCGGGGCCTAGAACCCGCAGGGCAGGGCCCACACTCGGGCTGTGGGCCGGTGGGCTTCTTCGGGGTCCCTCAGAGACCCCTGCACGCTCACATGTCGGGACTCTCGACTCCGGTGGAGAGAGACCCAGACGCAGTCCCCAGGCCACACCGGGCTTTGCAGACAGAAGCAAGACCAGCTATTCGTGTTCATTCGAAATATGCTTCCAATACCTGCATCGCTTCCTATGTTTTCTCAGGTGGAGAAAATAGGTAGAATGGAAGTGTGTTCTGATTCTCTTTTTGCCTCAGAGGAGAGAACAAACCCGCTGGGCCGCTGGGCAGGCCTGTGACGATGGGGCAAGCCGCGAATTTCTGTCCTGGCCGCCTGGGAGCTCTGTAAGACAGGCTGCGTCCCCTCAGCTCTCCTCCACACCGTGTGGCCCGCCGGCCATTCCCTGCCTGCCCCCAGCCCCCCTCAGGCCCTGTCTCCACCTCTCACGCTGCCCCCCCGGCCTTTGCCCCACCAGGGCCCTCCACCTGGAACCCGGCTCCATTAGCTCCGTTACACGGTCACCATCTCTCTAGTTACCCCGACACCCAGACCCAGGCGTGCCCCCCTGTATACACTGCACGTCCTGGACGCCAACCACAGGTGCCCGCCGACCACAGGTGCCCGCCGGCCCGGCCTACGCTGGGTCCTTTGGAAACTTGGGGTGTGTGTCAGCTGGGGCTCCTGGTGGATCCCCTTCCTCCGGGCCCAGCGTGCTGGGTCCAGACAGAAGCCGGGTCTCTGGAATCACAATAACTGGGTCTGAAGCCTTGGCGAGCCATCAGTAAACGCAACTGAGACGCTTTTTTTAATGCCTGCTACCTCTCGAAGTGGATGCACAGAAGAGAGCCTTATGGCTTTTATTTACCATTTAGAAGCTTAGCAATTACAATGAGAAAACGACCGGTGTGCCTCTGACCTCCACAGACGGAAACTTACCGCCCAAACTTTCCAGAAGGCGCGTCGTGACCCAGACTCTGAAACCCGCCGTATCCCCCAGGTCAGGCTTCTCAGACTCGAATGTTCCTGACCAGCTCCTGGCTGACCCCAGGGCCTGACCTCGGGTGCGGGGCTGGCTGTCCCCCCACCCCCGCGCCAGTCTGGCAGAGAGCAGGGTGGGTTCTGTAAGGCCGCGTTCGTGGGCTTGCCTGTGGGGACCCCAGGGGCTCTGTCTGCATAGAAGTTGGACCCTGGTGGGGAGCGTTTGTGACGGCGGGATGGGGGCAATGGGGGGGCAGCTCTGGGAGGAGCGGGGCCAGCTGCACAGGCGCCCTGAGCCCCAGGGGGCTGTGCGGATTCAGTGGCTGTAAGACTGCGGGACTCGCAGGAAACGCTGCACGCTGCGCCTCTGGGCTGACACCGGCGTGGGGTCCTGTGGGCACCGCCCCAGCAGCCTGTGCCCCTAAATTCCAAGTGAAAAACCAGGGGCTCCGGGTGCCAGTAGGACAGTGCTGGGCCGCCTCTCCTGTGCCCTTCCTGCCGCTGCTGATCGTGAAATAAATCTTACAGGGCTCTTTAAGATAACATTTGGGAAATTGTTTTCTCCTTTCAAAAGAGGAAAATGCCTTCCTGTAAGTAGGCGAGCCGGAAAGGCCCTGGCCCAGGGGTTTCTGCATGAGTGGTCACGACTGCGATTGAAAGGCCCGCCCGGGAGGAGGCCTGGCGGGTGTGGGAGAGAGGCCCGAGGCTCGCGGAGGCCCCTCCAAGGGCTGGGCCGGTCAGATGTTTATCCTCTGGGAGCCCGTCTGAAGTGGCGAGAGATAAAGCAATTTTTTAAAAAGTTTCCAGCAGATGCCTTTGGGAGAAGACCATGAATTTCCTGAATCGTCGAGAGGCTACAATGCCGTCTGCCTGCCGGGCCCTCCCCATTCACCGGGCTTAAGCCACTTAAGCGCATTAGCATCTGGATGGGGTGACCTCCTCGCCGGGGGCTGGGCAGGGTGGCCGCGCTGGGCCGGATGGTCCAGGCGCTTGTTCTAATCCGGCCGTTTGAAGGCGGCCAGACTGATTTGTGACACATGAGTCCAGAAGCCACTGTGGGGGGCTTGACCTGAGTAGCTGTCTGTGCTCTGAATGTCAATGCCTGTCCTGGAGCGCGCGGCCCAAGGGGGATCGGCTTCCGGCTTCCGGGCCTCCCCGGGCCCTGGGGCCTGTTGCGGGAGGATGTCCCGCAAAGCTGGCTGCTTTGAGCCTCTGAGCCCCGCGGCCTCTGAGCCCCGTGGCTCTGCCGTGAAGTGACCTCACGAGGGCTCCTTAGACAAAGAGGGCTTTTTTTAAGTCAACATTAGTTCAGTTGCGGTGGTCTTACTTTCTTTCTTTTTTTAATAAAAATCACCTAGTGCTTTTTCCAAAACAGCCCTATCGAAGTATAACTTACACACGAACTGAAATCCAGCTGTGACCTTCTCACCCCACCTGTCCTCCGCGGCCCCCGCTCTGTCCTTTCTGGACTCCGCGTGGATGGACTTTCCTGAAGGGAGGGGTGCGGGGCCTGGTCTCCGCACATGCTCGCCGGCACTTGCCGTACACCTGGGGTGTCTCTCAGCCCGTTTAGAGCTGCACTTCGTCTCTGCGGTGTTGGTGTGGTCAGCGCGGCCCTGCGGTGCCCCTAACTGCACCAGGCCTCGCGGCCTCTGCGCCAGCCTCCAGCCTCGTCCTGACTGGGGAGCGACCCTGTTTAACCCCCATCCTGCTGCCTTTCCTCGCCCCACACCCAGGTTGGGACAGGGAGGATTTTCTAAAGGAGTCTGGATTTAATAGAGTTTTCAGCCTATCTGCAGTCAGCCTGTCACCCGTGCCCTTCCGTCTGCCCTGCCGCAGCTGGTGGGCGTCCCTGCCCAAGGCCCCCGGCTTGGCCTCTGTGTCCCGCGTGCTGCCCCCGGGGCCTTTCTGGCTGCCCTTCACTGTCCCTCCCGCTGTGGCTGTGGAGGACCGCCAGTCAGACTGTTCCCTGCCCAGCCTCCACAGGCCCCCTGGTCCCTGGTCCTCGGGGCAGCTTGGGGCGGCGGGCAGAGGGCCGGGTGTGCGGCCCCGCGTGTCTGGAGCCGCGGGTCCCTCCACGGGAGGTGTGAGCCCCTGAGCCGAGGTCGGGGAGCGGTGGAGGCGGGCAGCAGGCTGGCATGTCTCCGGGGACTGAGCTCCTTCCGTGTCTTTCCCAGACTCTCTGCACAAAGGCCACGATGCAGACCGTCCGGGCCGCCGACACCAACGAGGTCGTGAAGCTGATATTCCGAGAGTCGGACAACGACCGGAAGGTGAGCCCCTGAGCAGCTGTCTGTGCTCTGAATGTCAGTGCCTGTCCTAGGTGCGGGGGGTGCCGTGCCCGGTGGGCCCCGCGGCGGGAGAGGTGGGGCCCCGCCTGCTCTGACGGCCCTTCCCTTGGCAGGTGATGCTCCAGCTCGAGAAGAAGCTCTTCGACTACTTCAACCAGGAGGTCTTCCGGGACGACAACGGCACCGCGGTGAGCTCTGGCATCCGACGTGCGGCTGGTCCCCTAGCAGCTGCTGTGGGGTGGCGCTGGCCCCCGGCCCCTCCCAACGCCCCCGCTTCCCCAGAGCCATGCTTCCCGGTGCCGTCACAGCCTGTGGGTCGGCTCCTGAACCCTCACCCTCCCGTCACTTCTCCACTGGGCCCTTCCTGGGGGCGCGTCCTGCCGCCGGCTGGGCTGCGGCCACCCGCCTCGCTGCCTGTGCCGGCCAGTGTGGCTCTCAACACTGGGGTCCTCCCCGGTGAGAGGCAGAGGGCTAGGAGCTTTGGGTGCGGAACCCCTGGTTCAGGGCCGGCCCACAGAGGCCTGGGCTTCCTTTGGAAAGAAGAGAACCACCGTGCAAATTTGCGGGGGCATCTCTGTGGCTGCGAACGCACGTGTGTGCGTGTGTGTGTGTGCAGCGGGAAGTATTGGTATGTGTGAGCGGACGCCTGCAGTTCACACCACCCGGCGGGCATGGCCCCTGCAGCGGGAGAGCCGAGGGGGCCCTGCACCTGCGGTGCCCTTTACTTCTTGTGCGCTCAGAAGAGGGCTCACGTCTAAGTGGAGAGGGGCTCTCCAGATGTCCAGCAGACTCTGCCAGCCTGTGAACCCGCCCTACCTTCCTGTCCTCCCCGGAAGCCCTCGTCCCCCCCCCGGGCCTCCCTCGCCTTGCACGTCCGGCGGCTCCTGGGCCTGGACTCGCCACACGTCTGAGTCTGCCGCCCCCGGCCGTCGCCCCCCCTGCCTCCTTCCCAACCCCTGCCCCTCTGTCCACCCCCAGCCTGGAGCCCGCCCGGGCCTGGTCACACGCCCACCCAGTCAGGCCCAGCTTTGGGCCTTGGCCACCTCCCACCACCATCGGGTAAAGCCCGGGACCCTGACCTCTCCTCCGAGGCACGGCTCACGCCCGGGGCCTCTGTGCTGACGCCCCACCCCTCCTGCAGCCGCACGGGGGGCACCTCTGCCCCCGCGGATGCTCCGAGCCGCCTCACGCACTGCCCCCTGCCTGTCGTGCTGCGTCCCCGCGTCCCCGCGGCCAGTTCCCAGCTCGGCTGCGCAGGGGGCCTCGGGTCCCGGTGAGGTGGGCTCCTGCTGTGTCCCGCAGCGCCTGGGCTCAGCACACGGCACTCACGGCTCAGCTGTGGCCCTGCTGGGCTGGACGGGAGGCTCTGTATGGCGCGGCCGTGTCTGGCTGCCGTCCTGTGACTTCCCAGGCCCGGAACACGTGGGGCAGGTTTGGGGACACGACGCGTTCAGTGTGCCTGTGTGGGGTGAGGTGCCCAGGAGACTCGGGGTGCCGTCCGCTCCCTGGGCAGCCGCGCAACCCTCTGAGCTTGGAGTAGGGCGGGCGGGGTGGGCTTTGAGGGCCCCTAGCACAGAGACGGCCCCTCGAAGCCAGGGACAGTGTGGTTACCAGGGCGAGCAGAAAGCGGAGACGCCCTGAGAGGGGAACGGTGGACACAGAGAGTGGCGCTGGGGTGGCCAGGGGGCCAGAACGTTCTGGAAGGAGCCAGGACACTGGCGAGAAGGAAGGTCCACCGTGTGAGGGAGAAACAGGGTCCTGAGGCAGGTATGCGGGGCGGGGGGGAGGGGGCACGGGGATGTCACGGTCGGTCCAGAGTCCCCGCTGCCCTCGGTTAGCACTTAGAGAATGTGTCACCACCCTGGAAACTACAGATGTCACCGTTAGACGTAAGCTCTAGTTCTGTATTTATTCACCATGTGAAATTGTGCTCCTTTAAGGTGGAGCAAAGTTAGTTTGAGTATCTGGGAGAAGTTTGAGGCTGACTCAGATGAGAAGACGCAGTGGAGTCGAAGCAGAGACGAGGTCTACACGTGGGTCTGGAAGGCCCGTGGCCCCGCCTGTCGGGTCAGGAATCTCCGGGGAAGGGGGTGGCCTCGTGCGTCCCCGTGGTGCAGGGCCGAGGCTCTGCGGCAACTGCCCCGGCAGCGCGGCGTGTCAGTCCCACTTGGGAGGCGGGCGTCCAGACCCCCCTGGGGGACGATGCATGGCCTGCGGAGCCCTCAGAGGACATCTTACCTTCACGCGATACGCCCACAGCAGGATGGATGTGCTGCTCCGGCCTCGGCCCCCAAATCCATCGCATCCTTGATCAACCACCAGCCTTGTTCCCATCTGACAGAAATTTAATTCAAGCTGGCTCTGAAAATAATTATTGTATTTTAAGAGTAGTAATCATTGGCCGGGACATGATTGAATGTGTCCATGCCTATTGACTTTTTCTATGATTTATAGCTTTGTTTAGTCGATATTCCCATCGAAATTGTATAATTAATTATAAGTGTGGCTGTCAGGGCTGCAGGATGGAGTGCCCTGGTGAGGATTTGGAGAGATTAAATTTTCTGCGGCTGTCCCAGGGCAGGGCGTGTGAGTTTCCACCGCGCTCGGCCTGTTGGATAGAGATGTTTTCTGGGTGTGTAGCAACTGCTCCAGCTCGGGGCGCATCGATTTTCCGGCTCTTTCCCTTTATCAGCGCGGCGTCTCTGCAGTAACTGAGGAATGTGTGCAGCCGGGACAGCGCCTGACAGATACGTACGATCAGCCACCGCTTAATCATTGTCTACACACGCCCTGCTCTGTTTTTCACTTTGTAATCAAGAAGAATGTTAAAGATACATGTGAAATTGGTTACCACTTTGTGAAAAATCTCAGAGAGATACAGATTACCCTTTCAACAGAAATGCACTGTCATTTCTAATCAGAAACACCTCACGCTGGCCTCCTGTGGCAGCAGCCGTGGCTCCATCCCCCATCGTTCCCGTGGACTCAGGGCGTGGAGCCGTGGGGGCCGTGGGGCAGCAGGAACAAAACACAGCCCCGGGTACAAAGCGTGTAGGAAGCACTCCACAGTAGACAGAGTCCACAGACATCAGATAACTGAATACTTGATAAAAATTATAAGATGAGATTTAAAGGTATTGAAAACATGAAAGCATCAGAAACATAAACAGATACCATACCCTGAAAAAAGCAGGCAGATTAAAAGATATGAGAAGTGCTAGCAGCGGTCACTGAGGTGGAAGTCTCCACAGGTGAGTTAAGTGTCAGGACGGACGCAGCCGGACGGCGGAGCTGACACCCCAGCGCAGCGCGCAGACCTCACAGGTCGCTGGGAGGCAGCGCCTGGAGGCTCAAGGCGGGGCCGGAAGGCCTGGTCCTCAGGAGCTCGGCGAGTCCTGAGCCGAACGCCAAACGCGAAGATGGAGAGCAGCCCGAGCGCCAGGGCCCCACAGGAAGGACGCGGGCAGCGGGCCTTGTGGGAGCGACAGCTGCCGCCAACCGAGGGATCGGCGGGAGGCCCCGCGGCGGGGCCGGAGCAGCGGCACTGAGCGAGCGTGCGGGCTCTGCAGACACGCGTGTGCCCGTCGCGCACAGGACGGGGCTCTGCGGACACGCGTGTGCCCGTCGCGCACAGGACGGGGCTCTGCGGACACGCGTGTGCCCGTCGCGCACAGGACGGGGCGGCGAGCCCATCGGGACGCCTCGCGGACTTACCGTGTCCAGGATGTTCCTCTTCTTCTCCCAAGAGTCTGAGTTAAAGTTGGGAGAAGCTGAAAGGCTTGGCAGCTCTCGGTGGGCGAGGCTCAGGCCGCTCGCTGCCTGCAGGTTCCCAGGTGCTGGACCGAGTCCTCTGGGGGGAGGAGGCCAGTCGTCAGGGGTGCCGTGGATGCACCTTTCCTGACGGTTGCGCCTGCCTGCAGCCGCCACACAGCATCACGGCTGTCTTCCCGTCTGACCTGCGAAGGCCAGGAATTCACGCTTGGAGCGTTGTGGATGAGACGTGCTCGCCGGCCTCCGCGGGGGAGTGTGTACCTGCGAGTGTGATGCGAGGGCATCTCTAGGCCCACATGCGTGCAAACACGTGTAAGCACAGGACTGGTCCAGGCCTCACGCTCATGCTTCACCCCCCCCCCAACACACAGTTCTCCTCCATCCCCGGCACCCCTGAGGCGCTAACTCTGCAGCCTTCCGGAAGCTGTTTGGCCTGGGCTGCTCCCTGGAAGTGGGGTGTGTTTCTCCTCGATGCAGAGGCAGGGGCCACTGGGGCCGGGAAGCTGAGGGGCTCGGACGCCCCCCCATGCCCGCCCCCGCCCTTCCCCTCCCGCACCCACAGCTCCTGCCCTGTGCCTCCCTCCCCCATCCCAAAACCCTTCCCCCACCCCATGCCCCTCCCCATCCTGCATCCCCTCTCCTGGCCCTGCACCCCTAGGGCCCCTGGCATGGCCGCCAGGGGGTGCTGAGTGGGGTGAGGTTTGCCACGGGTGCTTCTTCGCAGCAGATACGGGCTCACGAGTGTCACCTGTGGGGTCCAGTATCCAAGCCTCGCCAGGCAGGGTCCGAGGCTCTTTGTGCCCCCGTCTCCGGGTGTCCAGGATGCTGCAGGACCCTGTGTGAGACTGAAATCAGGCAGCTGTGTCTGAAGTGGTCCCGTTTATGCAAAAGGAGCTTTGGTTTATCCCCCCACGCAAACCACAGACGCCATCAAGGGCTCCTGCCGGGGTAGGTGTCAGCTCTGCCTCCCTCTGACCGGCCGATGGCTGGCCTGGTGCACGCAGGCTCAGCGGCGAGGGCCACGTGCAGGTGGCGTAGGTAGCAGCCTGGCGCCCGGTAATTGCTGTGGCACGGCACCGCTAACTGCACGCTCTGGGAGTGATGGGTGAGGTAGCAGAGGGAGAGGACGGGTGTGGCCTCGGGCTCCCGCACAGCTGCAGGGCACATGAGTGATGACCGCGTCCCCAGGGTGTGCGTGGCCATGGTGGCCAGACGCTGCCAGTGCCCTTCCCTCCTGGGGGCACGGTGCCCCGTGGGGTGTGGCTCTGAAGGGTCCCTCAGGGCCAGGTCTTATTTTTTATCTTTCTGTGTGAGGTCAGTGCTCTTACTCTTTTGACTTAGTTTGGGCAAAACGGTGTCCCCCCTGCTGGACACTGCCTGAGGGCACCTCGGAGGCGACGCCAGCGCCCACGGCGGCTGCACCGCGTGGTCTCAGCAGGGCGAGGTGGCCCTACGTGGCCAATCAGCACAGGTAGTGTGGGTCCAGCGCCGGCGGCGGAGCAGGCCTCGCACAGGAGGGCCTGCAGGGTGCTCCGGGTCTCTCCGGCCACACGCCCGGCGGGCCCGCCCTCGGGAGGCCTGCACGCGGCCCGGGTGATGTGCAGGGCAGGTGCTGGAGCAACACCTGTTTCCCGGAAGTTGCAGGTCCCTGCTGCAGACAGACCCTCCCCCAGGGCTTCTTGGTGCCCCCTGGGAGGCAAACCAAAGTGACCCTATATTTTTTTCTGTTTCTTTCCTTCAGCTCTTAGAATTTGACAAAGAGCTGTCTGTCTTTAAGGACAGACTGTATGAACTGGACATCTCGTTCCCTCCCAGGTAAGGACCGCCGCTCGCTGGGCCAGCAGGTAACTGTCCTCCTGTCCGTGCATCTGTCTGTGCCCACCTGTGCCTCCTCCCCCTCCCCCACCCCCCACTGAGCACAGCAGGGGTCTGTTCGCTCCTTTCTCCCAGCATGGCCTCTCAGATTAGCCTACGAGGGACCCACACAGGCAGCTCTGTGTTCTGGATCTTTCTGGAACCGTCGTGGCGTGGGTTTTGGTTTGGTTTGTCCGTGTTTGTCTTTCTCGGGTATGTAAGCTTTTGCTGGGTTTTGCTCTGGTGTTCCCAGAGTCTTGAAATCTGCAGGAATAACAGTGCGTTCCCTCCCGACCAGCCCGGGGCTGCAGAGGGCCGGGGTGGGGGGAGAGAGACGATTACGAAGTGGCCAGGACACCGGGTGGGCGCTCGGCCCGCGGGCCCGTCTGGAAGGACACGGATGCCGCATCACGGGCTCCTCCCACCCATCTCTCTCCTTTCATAGATTCCAAGTACGAGTTCTTATCACTTGGGAGAAAATGGGCCTTGGGCAGGTTCAGGGAAGCTTTCTCAGGTAGACGGGACCTGGTGAGCAAGTGGGGCCGAGAGCGCCGCCTGGCCCCACCTCGTCTGCGTCGGGCCTGGCAGTAAACGCGTCAGATCCACGTCAGAGGAACGGTTGGCCTCAGAACGCGCTGGGGAGCCAGGTCCTCTCAGGCTCCCTCTGAAGGTCACCCCTGCTTCCTGGGCCACACTCCAGTGGTCAAACGTGTGCAGGCTTGAAGGGCCCCCACCATCCACTGGACATGGAACTCGCTACGGGTCCAGGCTCTGGCCAAGGCGGCCGGGCGCTCGCAGCTCAGGGTCGGTGCCCAGACCAGCGGTGCGAGGTTCAGGGGCCAGAGAAGCAGGGACCTGGGCCCTTGGGGTGCCTGGTGAGCCCCCAGCAGCGGCTCCAACACCTGTGAACTCGTGACTCAGCGTTTCAGGATCAGAAGGGCGGCCCTTAGCAATGCCGTCCAGGTGCTGACCACCACGTTGCCCTCAGTCTCTGACGCTACTTTAAACGTACACATCACGTGCGGTGAACCGTGCTCCCAGGTGCAGCTGAAGTCTAAAGACGTCCCGAGGGACTTGTTCAGCCGCGCCTCCTGAGGGTAGTGCCGGGGTCTGGAGCGCCCCTCCCGCTTGACCGGGGTCCAGCGCCTCTCTCAGGGCTGTGGAGCCGGCCAGGAGGGAGGGGGCCTGGGGCTGCCAAAGGCATAGCCCTGTGGACGTGTGCCCTGAGCTGGCGTCAGCCCCTCGAGCGTCTCCCAAAGGCCGCAGCCTTGAAGGTCACCCAGGTGCGAGGCGCAGAAGATGCAGGCAGGACCGGCCACAGGACCTCGTGGTCCGTGCTCAGGTGGCCGAGGGACGAGCCCCCACCCCTAGGCAGCAGAGAGACTGGCACGTCCAGAGTCGGGAGGGACGGGGCTGCGTGGTCCAGCCAGGCCCCGGCTGGCGGTCTCCAGGAAGCAAGGGCCGTCCCCCCGGAAGGCGGCCGTAGCCCTGGCCTCTGAGATCCCAGTGGTAGGTGGGGGTGGGCATGCTTTGGTGCCAAGCCGGAGGAACTCCAGGGAGGGCCTGGGGTTCGTCAGGGTACCTGCGGCTGCGGGCACCTCGAGGGCACCTGCGCTCAGTCTGGGGCACACCTGCCTCGGTGTTTGATGGACTCGTGTGGCAGGAGAATGACCTCGAGAGGTCCCGCCCTCGTCTGGGAACCTGTGGACGTCCTGTGACTTTGCAGGTGCGTTAGGAATGTGCCTGTGCTGTAGGGGCGGCGTCCTGGGCCGCGGGGCCCCCGCAAGCCCATCACAGCAGAGGCCCCCGTCCTCCTGGAGGTGGCGGCTGCCACCCGAGGGAGGTGGCCTGGGCGGGGCAGGCCGCCGGGGGCACTGGGAGGACCATCAATTTAGGGGCCGGATTTTCTCCCTTTAACTGGGAAGTAGCATTCGAAGTCTTCTGAGGTGGGAAAAATCGTGGTTTACAGACTGAGTCATCAGCTCCCAAAGCTGGGGGTCCAGCTCACGGTAGGAAATATACTTGGCCTGTCAGCCCTGTCACAGCCAGTGGTGCAAGACCCAGCAAAGGCTCCTGAGGCCTTTCCGGCCACTGCCTGGCTCATCCATCCCTCCCCCACTGCCCAGGTCATCTCCCCGCACTGTCCAAGTCACCCACCCCTCCCCCGCTTCCTCCCGCACTGCCCATCTTCCCCTCCTCTGGTGCCTGGGTCACACCCATCCCCCTCCCTTGGCTCTGTTGCATTTTAAAAGCATGTTTGTGACCATCGGGCCGAGCTCACAGCCCCCCTGGGTTGCCACGTGGGGTCTGGAGGGCTGTTCCAGACGTGGGACAATGTCAGCGGAAGCAGAAGCGGGACAGCAGGAGGGACTTGGTTAGAAACGGTGGCTGTGTGGTTTGGTACCCACATGTGGTCTCTGACTGTGCCGGAAAATAAGCGATCTCAGGCGTGCTGTGTGTGTGTGTGTGTGTGTGTGTGTGTGTGTGTGTGTGTGCAGGAGCGTGAGCTGTGCACACGTGTGTAGTGTGTGCACAGGATTGTGCATGAGTGTATTCACCTGTGCACACTGGAGGCACGTGTGGCTGTGGCAGCACATGGGGGTGGGTGCATGTGTGTGCATGGTATGTGCACGTGTGTGCAGGGGTGTGTGTGTACCTGTGGGTGTGTGTGCAGGATGTATGCGATCGGATTATAGGCTGATTGCGTGTGTTTGTGTAGGCACGTGTGGATGTGGCAGCGCATGGGGGTGGGTGCATGTGTGTGCATGGTATGTGCACGTGTGTGTAGGGGTGTGTATGTACCTGGGGGTGTGTGTGCAGGATGTATGCGATCGGATTATAGGCTGATTGCGTGTGTGTGTGCAGTGCATGGGCTTGCGTGTGTGCATATAGTATCCACGTGCACAGATATGGGTGTGCACACGTTGGAGTGTACGTACGTGGTGTGGGTGTACACATGTGCATGCAGAGTTGTACGCATACATGGTTGTATGTGCAGACGTGTGGTATGTGGGTGTATGTGCATGGGTGTGTGCAGTATGTCTTGGGGTGGGGGGTTGTGTATGCACATGTGCACGGTGTGTGTACGCATGAGCCTATTTGTGGTGTGGGTGTGTGTGCGTGTGTGCAAGTACATGGCTGTGTGCAGGTGTGCATTGCATAGGTGTGGGCATGTGTGTGCATGAGCCGTGTTTGCACATGTACATGGTATGTGCACATATGAGCGAATAGGTGTTTGCATGTACATGGGTATTTACATGGTGTGTGTGCATGTGCATGGTGTGTGCATGAGCTTGTGTGCAGTTCGCGCGTGTGGTGCAAAACTCGTGTGTATACGTGTATGCACGTGTGCTTCCTGGGTGTATGCACTGCCTGCACGGGTGGGGGTGTTGCTGGGGCATGCAGGGGGTGTCCTCTGTGCACAGCTATTAGCCTAGGGCCATCTCCCGCTCTTGGAAGCTGTCGGGGGCTTCTGGCCTGGAGCGGTTTCCTTGCAGACCGTCCATCTATCGCTTCTCTCCGAGCTGAGGGGTGGGAGCCACTGAGGAGCCGCCTGAGGAGCCTGGCACCCGGGCTGCCCTGGTCCTGCACGGGGAGGGGCAGGCGGGGGCAGGTGGGCAGGGGAGGCGCCCTGGAAGGAGGCAGGAGTCTGCAGGGGTGCCCGCCCGCTGCACGTCCTGCCCACAGGGCCGTCCTGCGTCCAGGCTCCACCACGCTGCCCTCTTTGAGGTGGAAAGGCGGAACCTCCCGCTTCTGTTTCTTCTGGTGTGGCTGAGCCCGTGGGGACCTTTCCGGAAGCCACGCTGATCAGTGAGGGACACCACGTCTGCGTTTGTCTGCGTGGCCTCGGGCAGGGCGGGGTGTGCATGTGGCAGCCCCTCAGTCACAGAGAAGGGCCACGCCAGCCCCTTCCCATGCTCCCGAGGCCCGTGTCATCCTCACGACTGCGTTCTGTGAAAACGGCCCTTCCCTCCCACGTGGGCCAGGCGGTCGGGACAGAGGCGCGTGGGCTCCGAGGCCGTGGGCCCTCGCGCGTGGCTCTGGGCGTTTGTGGGGACGGTCTGTGCTTCACTGGCTGCCGGACTCTGGCCCCTCCTGGGGGCGGGGCCGGGGGGTGTGGGCAGTGTCCGTTCAAGGGGTAGTGGGCACCCCAGGCCGTCGTGCCTGTCCTCACCCAGCTCTCCTCTCTGTGAGGCCTGTTCGCTGCAGCTTGTCAGCCAGGGAATTAGCGAGAGCCATGGGCATCCCTGGTGCCAACGGGCAGTGCCGCGGGAGCAGGGTGTCCTGGTTTTCAGAACCTTTCTGCGCCTTTTGCCTTTGTTATCCAAGCAGTGGACTCACCGCAAACTGGCTGCGGAGTCCTGTTCCCCGTTCTGGTGGAGGCGAGCTCTCAGCTGCTGGGGGCCGGGGCTGGGGGCGGGGTCAGTGCAGAGCCTGGAGTGGAGGCCACCGGGGCCCCCGTGGCTCCAGGCTGTGGCTAATCGCATACCCGGGACAGTCCTCAGAGATGCTCGAGCAGACAGGTCTCCTAAGGAGAGCGAGGGGGCGGGGGCGAGTTTCTCGAGCAGAGGCGTTCGTGACTGTTCTCCGCGGGCTCACAGAACTCCACTCCTAATGGACTGTAACTCAATGCTGTGTGTCACTTTGCTGGAAGAGGTGCTAATATTTCAGGCGTTTGTAGAGCCTTCAATTCTCGTTCTTCTCAGCCTCGGGGACAGTTTTGCACCTTCGTGAGGGACAACCACGAACCGACCGGCCGGTTGGGGTAGAGGCAGGGAGCGCGGCCAGGCCAGGCTAGTGGGCGCACGGGGTGCCTGCCATAGAGACCCTCCGGGGCCCACCCTGCGCTTCAGATGATGCCCGCCAACCCCAAGTGGCCAGGGACGGCACTCGGGACCAGGCCAAATGAAGGCCTTTAAGGCCACGTGGTGTTTCCACGTGCTGGTGACGTAAAAGGCTTTAAGTTCGTGCTCAGAATAACTGGTGGGCAAAGAGTGTGACGCTGGCGCTGGCATGAGCCGTGCCCACCTGGTCTGTCTGTGTGACCGGCCTCGAGGCCGGTTGTTTGCCGTGGACGAGGCGACAGTCAGCTTTCCGCGTCCTGCGTTGTCATCCTGTCCACCCTCCCTGCTCTCCGGCCCAGCGTCCGCTTGCGTCTCCTACTCTCAACCCGGATTTGGGCCGATCGCGGGAGCCCCCCTTTCCTCTCCCCAGGATGGCCCGGCGTGAGTGGCAGTGCTTTGGGACGCCCCAGAGGTGACCACCAAAGCCTGCCCTGTGCCTCCAGCAGGGAGTTTCTAACGTAGAGTGTCTTTCTGAGTTACTGTCGTTGGTTTTAAAATGAAGAGATCAAAGTATGAATATGAGATGGCTTAGCTGCCTTTTCCACTAATGTGGTGGCAGCAGGCTTCCCGTGGTGTGGAATCCTCCCGCGGCCCTGCACGCAGCCCTGCCCTGGACCCAAGTCCCTGTGGAGCGCTGCTGCCCACCTGCGCCCTCAGAACCGCCCCTGCCGCAGGAAGCCTCCCGTCACTGAGGCTCGAGAATTCCCAGAGGTGGCGGGATGCGCCCCACACGCTCCCCTCTCGTCCCACTGACTCCTAAACTGTCTCCCAGGCCTGAGATTCAATCAAGGAAGCATTGGCGTGGCTTTGCCTGGGTGGGGCTGAGGAGGGGACCGCTCCCAACACCATGACAACAGCAAGCAGCGTCTCCGTGTAATCGCAAACATAGAGCTTACCTTCCAGCCCCTGACAGGGTCTCGGGGCCCCTGGGGGTCCACACGTCACGGCCGAGAACTCCCCAAACCTGGAAGTAACCAAAACGCCGCCTTTAGCGGATAGACGTCGGCCGCTGAAGCGGCCGGACCGCTGCTTCCCGCGGACCTGGGAGCAGCGGGAACCAAGGGGCCGGGCGCTGCTGCCTGTGGCGCGGGAGCCGCCGGGGGGTGGAGGGGTGATGCGGCCCCTGCGCTTGTGGCCCTGCGTGCGCCTCAGAGTGAAGCTGACTGGGGAGGTGGACAGACGCACAGTCAGAGTACACACCTCGCCAGAGAAAAGTCACACCTTCCCAAGGACGGACAAAAACGCTCCACGGTGGGAAAGAGGTTTTTACTGGGCAAGTTACTTACAGAAAAAGATCCAGCGAGAGCTTTCGAAAAAGAAAAATATACACAACACAGGGATGAAATATACCGCACGGCAGAAATATACACAACACGGGATGAAATATACCGCACGGCAGAAATATACACAACATGGGGATGAAATATACCACACGGCAAAAATATACACAACACGGGGATGAAGTATACCACACGGCAAAAATATAAACAACACGGGGATGAAGTATACCACACGGCAAAAATATACACAACACAGGGCTGAAATATACCACACAGCTCTGGCCAGAGGAGGCCGTCTCTCTTCAGTGGATACATTTATTTTTATATTAAAGATTCGGAGACACTTTTCAGACTTCTTTTTGGGCCATAATTCAACTTTGGACCATCTATAGATTCCTCTCTGTAACGATAAATATAAGATGGTGACATTTGGACAAAAAGGCTGAGCTCCCTGCTGTGTGCCCGGCCTGGTTCTTGGGAAGGGAGCCAGGAAGCTTGTCCAGCTGGTCACCGAGCCCCGGGTGGACACGGCCCACACCGAGGCACGGGGGCCAGCGCTGAGGGGCGAAGGGCCAGGGCACCGGTTACTCGGGAAGCCGCCGGTCACCCCACGGGGATGCTGCGGGCACCTGTGTCCACAGAGCCGGGTCAGCTCTGTGGCTCTGACCATGGGCCCCTCCTCCCCACGGCAGTGTGAATGTTATTGCCCAGTTCAGGGGCAGCTTCCTTCCACCTCCTTTTCTTTCCCAGGAGTCTCAGGTGTTTGGAAACTGAGTTCCTGCCCGGCCACTGCCTGCCGGCCTCCGGGGCTGCCAGGCACGGGTGGACGGTCTGCCGATTCGCTGGCCGCGCGGGCCCGTCTGCCCTCAGCAGGGCCATGACTTGGGAACACTCACGTTCTCCCCGAGCGAGAAGCCCAGGAGGGTCTCCCCCAGCACCCCCAATTCTCCGCCTCCCGCTTCGGTGAGAACTGGGCCTGTCTGGCCAGGTGCAGGGGCCCCCGCCCCCTCCACCCTCAGGGTCCTCCTGAGCCCGCGTCTCTCGCGCACTGCGGCCGGCCCTGCGGAGTCGGGCGGCCGACACAGTGGGCCTTTGTGCCTCCGCGGCCTGGCTGCTGGCCTCGGGCCCTGGTGACACCACCCGCCTGCCCGCCGCTCAGATGCAGGCCGAGCCTTGTCGGCAGCACCCTGGCAAGGGGGCCGCTTGCCCACATCCTGCATCCTGCGGGAAGGAGCCCGAGGCGCTGGGCGGACAGGTGGGCAATTGTTAGCTTTATCGCAGGGCCATTCGTTGTGGCGTCACTCCCCACCGTGCGGGGCCAGGCCAGCGGCTCCGTCCCACGTCCCCGCCCTGCGCAGCGTTTGCTTTCAGATAAGTCCGCGTGTGCAGCGAGCATTAATCATCGGCAGCCCCGGCAGGCAGTGCTGGGCCATCCTCGGAGTGGCCTGGGCAGGGCCCCCCTCTCGGGCCCATGCCGGCCTTGCCCGGCCCGTCTGCACCGGCACCGCCCTGCTCACTCCTGGCCTGGCTCTGGGAGTGGCTGGCCCCTTCCGGGAGTCTGTCCACAGCAAGGGCCCCCGGTCCGTGGGGTGAGGGTGCCGCCCCCAACCGCCCTGCCCGTCCCGGCCAGGGCGCCCCTCACGGCCAGCTTCTTTTGCCCGCTGAATCACACGTGGGCAGGCCCCACAGCAGCAGCAAGGTTGAGGACACGGACTGAAGGCCCGGGGGGAAGCTTGTCACGGCTCCGGGCCTCCCGGGTCCTTCCCTGTTACTCCTCACCAGGCTGACTGTCCCCGTGATGGCCCGTCAGTCAGCTCCTGGTGGTGGACGGGGGTCTGGACTCGGGCCCGGACACCCTGTGACGATGGCTCTGCGGTGTGCATGGGGACTGTCCGTCACTTACCTGAGTGGGCTTTTCGTGCTGTTTCTAATGCAGGACGCTTGCCCTGGGCAGGTCCCCAGGGGGCTCTGTGGGCATTGGGGTGCAGCCTCAGTGGGACCCCCGATGGCCAGGGCTCCCGAGGGCTTTCCCGTAGCAACAACGTCATAGGTGCAGCTGAGGGTCACGTGGTGGTTCCTGAAGCCCCCGGGACTCTATCCCACTCCCGTCTGCACTGCGTCTCTGAGGGATGCTTTGAGCCGGCCCGTTCAGCACTCTTGGAGCAGCGCGCGTCTGCGCGGCTCCTGCCTGGCAGGGAACGTGGGCGAGGCCCGGGGTGGCCGGCTCCACCTCCCAGACCTCCTGTTGACCGCAGATGTCCCACCGGGTGAACCTGGCCTGCCCCGCCTCACAGTCAAGGACCAGCTTGGGTGGGCTCAGAGCACACGACCTTCCTAGCCCTGGCCACAGCCCTGCCGGCCGCTCTCTCCCCTGACCTTGGCCTCCAGTGGAGGGGGCTGGGGGCTTGCTCTGTGCTCAGCACATCCTGCTCTGGACACTCAGGGTCGGCCCGTGCGGACCCCGATTCCTGCAGCTCCCGGGAGGATGGGGTGGGCAAGCGTCGCTCCTTCAGGACCACAGCCAAGCTAGGCTGGGACGTGCCTGGACAAGCCCGCCGTTGGCCCCCCTTTTCCCTGAAGGACGTTGTAGGGTGGTCAGCACTCTGTGCTGTCAGCAAGGGTGATGCTGTTAGAAGCAGAGATCAGGGACGTTTTGTTTGTAGCCATGATGCTGCTTTGGGTCTGCAATGAACTAAATTCCTGCAGGGCCTGGGGCCGTAAGTCACTGTTTCTGACGAGAGTGTGTGGAATACTCTGGAGGATGGAGTAGGCTGAGAGCCGTTAACTCAGGTTCTGCGGACCCTGACCACGGGCCACAGAGGGAGGGAGGAGGGGCAGAGGCCCCACGCGAGCAGGTGCCCAGGACAGAGCAGCTCAGGCAGACGGTGGCATTTTTCTCCTCCAGCTGAAAGCACAGGAAAATTTAACAGAGAGTACAGTGCCATTCACAGCAAATACCATGTGGTATTTTGGAGCTGGTCTAAAAAGCACATTAGACCTTGGCAAGGAAAAAATTTAGACTGTATTGAAGGCCATAGGAGACGCACCCCGAGAAAGCAGACCCGCCATCCTCATGGGTGTGCAGGGAGCACGGCTGAGGGTCCCCCAAAGCCCGTTAGTTCATTCTGGTTAAATGCACCTGCTGTTAGTTCAGTGCAGCCCAATCAAAATGCCCACGGTGGGCAGTGCAGAGCCCGGAGCCGGAGGTTCCGGTGAGTTCCGGGCCTCAGCCAGGCGGCTAGTGTCGGGGTGTCGGGGGCTCAGCTGGTGGTCACAGGCCCCACCTGCTTCTCGCCATGGCAGTCGGTCGGCTGCGGTGGCCCCATTCCCAAGGGGCCCCAGGCGTCTCCCCGCTGCCGCACCGGGCCGGTGGGCGGGAAGAAGGGCCCGTGCGGCCAGGGCAGTAAGTCAGGGCCAGGCACACACTCCGCCACAGCGAAGGTCCAAGGCCACGGCCCCGGGCACCTGGGCGCTTCCTGAGGTGGACGCCTCGGTGGGACAAGGGTATGGCGTCAGTCTGGGCCCAGGCGTCCGTAGGCTCCTGGGCAGGTTTTCGTTGGGCTGTAGGCCGCATCCAGAAATAAAACCAAGTTCAATAGACGTGTCCACGTCCTTGGGGAGGGTTTATCTGAAGTGCTGGGGGGGACAGTCCTTTGACTTTATTCTGGAAACTTCCATCTGCCTGTTCTCACCCTGGACAGGCTCGGCCTTTCTGAGGTGCGTGGGGCAGAGCCCACACCACCCTCCCCCGGGCGCGGAGGAGGGGCTGGAGGAGGGGCCCCGTGGCTGCTGACCGGTGCCTTCCTGTCCTGTCTCCCCAGCTACCCATACAGTGAGGACTCCAGCCAGGGCAGGCAGTACATGAACACCCGGTGCCCCGCCTGGTGTGACCGTGTCCTTATGTCCCCGTCCGCCAAGGAGCTGATTCTGAGGGTAAGTGTGAGGGCTGCGCGGGCCAGAGCCCGGGCGGGTGGGGAGCCTCGGGCCAGGGGACGTGCCCTCCTGCCGGCCCGGATGAGCCCTGACCCCGTTCTCGGGGCTGGGATGGAGCCCGATCTCCAGTGTCTTTCTGGATTCCAAATAGGCATAAACTGTCACCAGTGCTTTAGGAATCGTTTTAGTTTATTGTGTCCTCGGGGGAGTCAATGAGCTCTTGTCTTCGAAAGAGCTTGGGAGCTATGAAGTCCGTCCTTATTTTCCTAAGTTGTAAATCAGAGCCAGAGTCACACTGGGGCTTGAGAAGTTGCAGATGCATGGCCAGCGCTCAGGAGGCAGCCCCGTGAGACCGGGTGCACGGCCAGCGCTCAGGAGGCAGCCCCGTGAGACCGGGTGCACGGCCAGCGCTCAGGAGGCAGCCCCGTGAGACCGGGTGCGGAGAGTTTGAGCTTCCTGGAGCTTCTCGATCTCCCGGGGTTTTTCAATGCCCACATTTAACACAAGAGGACTGCTCTAGAGAATCAATATCTGCATTGGTTTTGTCAACCCCATCAGTGAAAAAATATAATAACGAGGTGCATTGATTCATCAGGGCAGCGGTCTGGCCTCTGCGTGATGTGGGCCGCCAGTTAGGAGGGGGCAGGAGGTCCCCACGGCCCAGGCCATCCCCCAACCTCAACCCAGTACGTTTTGGGCTCTAGTCACCACCCTCCACAGCCCCCGAGGCTGCTGCAAGGAGCCCTGTCTGCGCCACTGGGCCCCGGGCCCTTTACCCAGAGACGCAGCCAGGAGGGCAGAGCCCCCTTGGCCTGCCCAGGTGCACGCCCGTCCCCCTGCTCAGCAGCCCCTGCAGCCCCCCTCCAGGAGGCCCCGCTGCTGGCCTTTCCGGGGCGGGCCGGCCCTCCACGCTCTGCCTTGAGCCAGAGCCCCCGGGTGCATGGGGAGGGAGGCCGCTGGGCCCGGGTTGGAGGTGGGGACGCATCGGGTCTGCGGTGAGCTTGCTCTGACGGGGCCTGGGGGCAAGGGCCTGCGCCCGGCTGTGACACATCCGCCCCCAGAGCACATCACAGAGGACAGGCGCTGGCTGGGCTACTCCCACAAGCAGCCTTCCCGAAGGGAGCTGCACGGGACACTGGCCCTGACCACACAGACCCGGGCAAGCATGCCTGGTGCCCGGCCCCGGATGCAGCCCTGCCCTCTCTGCTGGGCCTGCCCTTGGGGCCCTGAGATGCCATGTGAGGACATAGCGGCTCACACCGGCAGGCGAGCTGAGCACAGGGCTGCGTCCAGAGAGGGTGCCTCAGGGGCCTCGGGGCGCAGAGAAGAGGTGAGTGTCCTCTTCCAGGGAAAAAGACATCCTGCGGTAAACCCACCAAGACAGCAGGAGTGCGTAGGATGGTGAGGGGGTTGCCCAGGGCTGCAGACGCGTCCAGCAGAAGGCGGCACTGCAGGCTGTGTTACCTGCGTTCACATCATGGCAGCTTCGGGGCCCGAGATTTGATGCTGCAGACACAGCGGGGACAGAGCTCGGCTGGGTGGCCCAGTGTGGGGAGGGCCCAGCGCCTTCCTTGGCGGGGGGAGCCCCGGCAGGCCCTCCCCTGGGGGCTGCCCGGCGGGTGGCAGGCGTTACCAGCCCCCTGGCTGTGGCGCGAGCAGCTTCCGCGGCGTCATCCATCATGCCACGCTCGGTCACCTCGGCATCATGTTCCTTCTGCTTCCCGGCCCCGGAACACGGAGGTGGCGGGCGTGCTGATGAACGCGCAGCGAGGTGTGCGGCGCCCGCTAATTTGTTTATCTGTCTCACGATTATGCACTTGGAAATCACAGTTTCATGCTGCCTTTGTAAATTACCACGCTGCGCTTGAGCGTTTCCCCACTCCGGGGAGGTGCTGTGCTGGCGAAGGATGCGCAGAGGGTCTGTCTTTATGCCTTCTGGCAGCGACCGTGCTGGAAGGGAAATCTGACCTTAAGCTTCCCGCTGCATTAAAGATGATTCAGTTTATAGTCTCAGTCGCTTCAGCCGAGGATGTGAAATCCTGGCCCAGCTGGAGCCACAGCCGACCGACCGCGGGAACACAGCCTTGGCCGCACACCTGGAGTTGAGGTGCCTGTAGGCCGGCAGAGGAGGGAGGGCACCCTGTGCACACAGCCCTGCGTCACTGGGCGCAGACCGCTGGGTGCGGCAGTGTGGCGTTCGGGGAGTCTGTTCTCGTTTGAACAGGGAGTTCTGGGTCACCAACAAATGGCAACAGGGCAAACAGGAACCGGTGGGCTTCCTCAGTGCCGGGGGCACAGCTGGAAAGAAAGCTCACAGCTGCCCCGACTGCGGCGAGCATGGTCCAGGGCCCGGCCCAGAGGCAGAGGGGCGCTCGGGCTCCACACCAGCGGCCCGTGTCGCCACCTCCCAAGGCCGGAGCCCTCCCACCTGGGACAGCCGGGTGCCGAGGTGCTGCCCGGACTGCCCGGACCTCCCTCCTAGGGCCCAGAGGCACACTGGCGGCTCTGAGCCGGCCGGAGCCCCACGGAGACGTGGGCGGGGTGGCCACGGGCGGAGCATCGCTGGGCTGCCTCCCGCTCGCTGCTCTCCCAGGAAACCCCACCATTTCCGCCTCCCATGCCTCTCCCTCTGTTTGCTTTTCCCAGTCGGAGAGCGAGGAGAAGGTTGTCACCTACGACCACATCGGGCCCAGTGTCTGCATGGGAGACCACAAGGTGACAAGAGCCGTGCCGCGGTCTGGGGGCTGGGCCCGAGGGGCGGGCCGTGGTGGGCTTTCCAGGCTGGGGGCCGTTTCTGCTTCTACTGCCCCTCTTCTCCGCCTCCTTCGTCTGCTTCACAGAGGAGGCCAAGTTGGTCTGTTTTTATTTAACTTTAATAAAATACCAGAAGGTAGGTAGGTAGGGGCTAGATAGGCAGGTAGATGAGAAGACAGAAGTGACTGGTCACAGTAGGATAAAATGCGCAGTGTTACTGTTTGTAGAAGGAGGCTGCGTCCACCACTGGCTAGTTCTGGGGGCCGTTTCCTGCACTCAAGTACATTCCTGGCTCCTGATGGCGACCGCCCACCACCAGTGCGGGCGGGAGACGGGCGTGTCACCGACCCAGTGCCTCGGGGGAAACACCGAGTATTTGTTCCGGGACTAACTGTGTACGTGTGACTGGCCCGGGCACCTCCGAGGGGCGTGTGGTGACGGGTCGTGTGTCACCATCAGCCACGTGAGAGACGTTCACCGTTTCCCATTTTCAGGGCCTCTGGGCGGGTCGCCCACACTGCCCAGTGGGCCGGATCCCAGGACGGGCTCTGTCCTTCCCCGTGTTCTTTGGGCCTGAAATCAGCTCTCACGTTGTCTTTATCTGGAAACAACACCGTCTTTAGAGAACACGAAGGCCCTTTGCCTCTAGCCTCTGGTCGCCCAGTCCCACCAGCTCCTCGGGAACTGGGGCCCGGCGCTGGGCCTGCGGGCCGCGGCCGGGAAGCCCGGGAGCGGGGTCTGGGCGCCCGGTTCTGACAGCCTCTCTTCTCCCGCTGCAGCCCGTGTTCCTGGCCTTCCGCATGGCGCCCGGGGCAGGTAAACCTCACGCACGTGTGCACAAGTGTTGTGTGGTGCAGTGAACTGGTGGTAAATATGCCTCCTCCCTCGAGTTCACCTTTCTGAGCTTTTTGTGGTGTGTCTGTCCCCTTAACAAATGGCTGATTCCACGGCAGGGAAGCGATGCCAGCGCCACGAGGGGACCCCCGGCGAGACCTCCCTGCAGCACGAGGAGCCACGTGCTCCGACAGCTGCATCGACAGACCCGCCTGAGCGCCACTGCTAGACGGCCGGCCCCACACGTCGCTTCAGCCCGGACGGCGCTCCGGACAAGCCTCACATACCTCACTGTCGTGTCTGCTCGTGTGACATCAAGTAGAAACATTGGGATTTTTTAAATAAGTCACAGTCCTGTTGCCAAAACTCTAATAGACAGCAAAGAGATTCTGCATTTTAGACTTCACGGTTTTCGATTTTTAATCATTGTCAGCGTGGAGGAGCTTCTCCGGCGTAGAAACCCCACAGGGCTCGGAGTCCCCTCCGTGGCGGGGCGGCCGGGGCTCTGCCGGCCAGCGGCGTGGCCTCGCTCTCACTTCTGGGGGCCCCTGTTCCCTGTTAGTCACATGGTTTCTGAATCACACTGCGGCTGCTTTCCATTTTTATATATATAAATATATATAAATATATACTTTTTAAAAATAATTTATAAACCTTACCAAAACTTACGCTAAATATACTTTCCAGTATGAACGCTTAAGTGTCATATCAGCAGGTAGAATTGGCGTCTAGGGGTTTGGTTACATGCACGTCAACACACAAAGCTATAAAACAAGTACTACGACCCAGCAGAGACGTCAGGGGTCAGACCGACCACAGCACGTCCATACGAGCAGCTGGAGACTCCTAGGCCTTTTTCTGTCTCATATTAAGAACTGAATGTGAAGTTTATAGCTCGCTCGGGTGTACCTTTTAAGAATTTTGTAAACCGTTTTGTCTGTCTTTTGTTACCGTTCTATGGTGCCAAGTATTCTACATAAAACAATAATATCATGGGAGAAATAAAAATAGCTAGTCTGCTTCCGATAGAAACTGCTTGTAATGTGGCCTGTGTATAAAAATATCCAGAGAAACAAGCTGTACGCGTCCTTGGACGCTGAACCTCTAACGACCTGTCGTAACCCTGCTGCACGTACTTGCTCCTGGCACCCGGCGGAGCCGTGAGAGGTGGTCCCAGGGCCCATGGATGAAACACAAACGAATGTTTTATTAACTTGCTTTAACACTACAGAACTCCTGGGCTGGGTGAAGGCGCTGGGTAGAAGCTTGCTTTAGATAAATCACAACCGTTGCAAGTGAGCTGGCGTCCACGTGCCGAACCTGTGTCCTTGACCGTACCGTCGGGGTCTGTGTCGAGCTGTGGTCGCCCTGCTCTGGCCGACTCACGGCGATTCTGTGCAGCGGGGTTTCAGCTGTTGGTCACTCAGGAGGCCTTTGGAAATGACCGCTCCGGTCCCTAAGCAATAAAATCGATCGTGGTGAAAATATCCCGTCTGCTTTGCGTTTCCTCCTCCCGTGCTCCGGCCCGTTGTAGCCTGCAGTGCAGGCTACGCTCGTGGCTCTCGGCGGTCCTGGACTCCACTGTCGGATACTGTTACAGAGCTGAGCTCTGGCGTGAGAGCAGAAAGATCATCTTTCGGATTTTACTGCAGAGGTTACTGCTGGGACTTACCCCTCAGCGTTGTTTAAATGAGATTACATAAATGTGTTGCTTTCCTCAAACTTTAAAACTGGAAATTCCTTTCCTCTTGAGCTGAAAGAAGAGTTCACTCACATAAATTTTGAAAAAAAATTAATGCTCCCTTAGAAAACCAGCCAGTGAAAAACGTCTGTTTTTTAAATTGATGCAGCCATGTAGCAAAAAACACCCAAAAAACAAAACTTCAGCCTTTTACATTTCTCTTTAACATTTTCAGTAATGCCTTCCAAGAAGAATCTTTCTTACAGTAATACAACCCTTTATATTCAGTTTTTAAAATTAACACAACAGTTATGCAGCCACGTGGAGCATCCAGAGTCTGCACGGATGGGGTGGTCTTCTGTGAACCAGAGCAGACGCTGTTAGCTGGAATCCTGGCCCTTGGATTCCGGGGTGAGGGACAGGCCAGAGAGAGGGCTTCCGGGACCTCCGCGGGGCTGGGGGGCTGGGTCGGTCTGGCCGATCCAGGGAGGTGCCCCGGGTGGAGGCCGGAGCTGCCCAGGAGGAGGACAAGGTCCAAGCACTGGCCAGACGTGCTTCCCCCGCATCCCAGGGTCAAACGGGCAAAGAAAACTCCAGGGCCCCTGAGAGAACTGACGCCGGGGCAGCAAAATTATCTTGGATTTCTCTTTGTAGTCCCGGTTTGAATTAAACCCCGCTTTCTACCGATGAAAACAATCTATTAAACCGCAGGAGAAGTGCTACGGTGCTGATGAATTTAAAACCTGATTTACTTCAAATTATGTAGCTACTAAGGCTGGGCACGTTCCAACCTACATAATCATGGCAAAGCACGTCAGCAGGACAGCAGGAGCTAGGGCCCAGCGGCGCCCCTCACCGCCCCCGCACCCACCAAAGGGGAAAGGCGCCACTCCGGGTGGGGCAGGAGCGGGGGTTCACCTGCCCTTTCCGGCAACCCCAAATGTGTCTAAATCTGCCCACACCTCATCCACCTAAGCCTCCAGAGCCCTGGGGAGGGCGCCCCGGGCTGGCGCCGGTGCAGTTGCGGGGAGGGACGGAACAAGGGGTCCTACCTGCTGCCCCGCGCGAGCCACAGCTGCCTGCGCCTGAGGAGCCGCCGCCGCCGCCGAGCGCCCCGCTCCATCCCCCCGCCGTCGGCTCCGCTCCCGCTCGCTGAGTCCTGGCTCTTCCCGGCCCTCGGCCCCGGGCGGCCCCTTCCCTTGGCCGGCAGCCCGAGGGTTCTCGGGCGGGGCCGCCTTCCCCGCGCCGGGCCTCGCGGTGCCCTCGGTCCTGCGAGCTGCTGCCGCCCGGGCAACCCGGGGCGCGAGGCGACCGGGACTCCATCGCACCCCGATTCTGAGCCGGACCTGCGCCAGACCCAGGCGCCCCTTCGGCCGAAGGCGCGGACCCCGCGGCATTTGAAGACTGGACAAGGGGACCCGGGACAGGGCCCGGCAGAGGCAGAGGGCCGCGCCACCGCGCCTCGCCCGCGGTTTTCGATAAGGAAGAAACACGCGGTGCAGCCTCGGGAGCCACGGCTCCGACGGGGGACGTGTTAAATAATTTATTGATTATACAAAGTGATTCCTCTCAGGACGCGCGGCAGCGGCGGTCCCGATCCCGCGCCCACGCCGAGGACAGGGACGCGGGCGCTCTGGGGTCCCCGCACGCCGAGCCCGAGCCAGGCCGCTTTATAACTTATTCTGTAAAAATATATATACACACTCCGGCGCGGGCGGCTGGCGAGGGGCGCCGGCCCGCGTCCCGTACCCTGGTTGTCCGGCCTTGCCGCCGCGTCCTCACGAGGCGTCCCCCGCGCCGCCGCCGCACGGGCTGACCAGCGCCAAGTTCGAGGGTTTGTGCTTCTTGAGCAGCCGCGTGATCTTCTCATCGTCCGAGTTGGGGTCCAGGGGCCGGGTGTACTCGTCGTCGTCCTCCGCGTCCGAGCCGCCCGCCTTCAGCTTCTCGGCGTCCGAGTCCTGCTGCTTCTTAGCCGACGCCATCTCCGCGGCGTGCCGCTTGCGCCACTTCGTCCGCCGGTTCTGGAACCACACCTGGGGTGGAGGATGCCCATCAGGCGGCGCCTCCCGAAGCACCCGGCCCGCGGCAGCTTGGCCCCTCGGTGGCCCGGCCGGAGACGCCGCCGGCCGCGCAGACGCAGAGGGACGCCCGAGGCCACCCCTCTGCCCGGGCCGGGCCGCAGGGCTGGGCGCCCCCGGGACCGAGGCCAAGGCCGACGGCCGCTCGCAGACCGTTCGCAGGACGCGGGGGAGCGGGTGGGCCTCGGCGCAGCGGGACCCGCGGGGGGCCGCCCAGGCCGCAGACGCCTCACCTTGACTTGGCTCTCGGTCATACCCAGGGAGTAGGCGAGGCGCGCGCGCTCCGGCCCCGCCAGGTACTTGGTCTGCTCGAAAGTCTTCTCCAGCGCGAAGATCTGCTGGCCCGAGAAGGTCGGCCGTGAGTGCTTCTTCTTGCCGTCCTTGTCCAGGACCCCGCTGGCCTGGGCTGCAAAGGAGGGCGGGTGAGTGCGGCCGGCGGCCCCGCGGTCCCGACCGCCCCGCCGCCCCACGCCGAATCCGCGGGTGGGCCACTTACCCGGGCCGGCCAGGCGCGGGTCCCTCCAGGGCGAGCCCTGCACCACGCCAGGCCAGAAGATTGGCGGGCGCCCGGGCAACTCGGCCAGAGGCTTGGGGTAGCCGCGCGCCACGGCGGCCGCGGGCCCGAAGTAGACGCCGGCCGACGAGGCGAGCCCACTGAGACGGGGCAGGCCGCCCAGGAGGCCGCCGCCCGCCGCGCCCACGGGCCGCCCCAGGATGTCGCTGATGCCGTGCGGGGTGCCGAGCGGCAGCTGCGCGCCGAGGCCGCCCAGCGCGGGCGCCTTGAAGCCGGCCGGGCCCTGCAGCGCGTACGGGAACAGCGACGTCTTCATCTCGGCCATGTTGTGTAGCGCGGCCAGCGGCGCACTGCTCAGCATGAACGCGCCCGGGCGGTTAGCGTCCATGGGCGCCGCCGCCGCCGGCCCGGGCGCCCATCCGGGCCCCGCCGCCGCCGCCCGCGCCCGCCGGCCCGGGAAGTTTGCGCGCGACCCCGGCGGGCGCCGGCTGCAGCGGGGGCTCGGGGTGCGGGCGCCGACGGCGCGGATGGCGGGCGCGAGGGAGGTCGGCGGCTCCGGCGCGGGGTGGGCGGCGGCGGGGGTACTCCGCGCTGCGGCGGTGGCGGCTCCGGGGCCGGTCGGAGCGGCGCCGCGCCGCGCGGGCTGGACGCGCTGATAACCGCGGGGCCCCCAGGCGGCGCGCGTGCTGATTGGCTGCCGGCGACCGCGGCCCGGCCATTGGCCAGCGCCCCCGCCGTCTGCGCGCGCCCCCGCTGGCCGCGCACTCCATGAAGGGCCCATTAGCCCGGCAGGTGCCTCCCGGGCTGTAAATTTGCCCCCTGATTTATCTCCCCGGGGACGAAATAAATCCCGTTGGATGGGAGTTTAGTTAGGCAAAGGTTTTAGTGGGAAATCAGGAAAAAATACGATAACATATTTTATCACCGAAAGAATGCAGATTTGAGGATCCACTTGGCACACTCCGTGCGCCCATTCGGTGAAGAGGCACAGGCGGGAGGGCGCGGGGATTCAGCAGGCACCTTCGGGGTCACAGTCCGCGCCCCGCCTTGCGGCTTCCCGGCCGTCCCGGTCTCAGGTTTGAGGGAGGAACGAAAACATTGCCGGGAACATTCTCCTCTGGGATGCAGAAGGGCGGAAGAAGCGGGACGTCAGAGTCCACGGGCCGAATGCTAGACTTGGCCCGCGAGAATCTGCTCTGGTTTCACCAACCAATAGCTGGCGCCGTGGCGAGGCCTGTCCCGGGGCCACACGCGAGGCTACCGAGTTGCGCGCGCTGCCGGAGGGGCGGTTCCCGGTCCCCTCCCTGCCCGCGGGACTGTACAGTGTCGGGTCAGGGCGCGGGGACCGCCCGGGCCTCCCGGTCAGTCGTTTCCCGGCCGCGAAGTCGCAGCTTGTTCCCGGGGGGCAACCTGAGTCCGGAGCTTGGACCTGGGCGCCCCGACCTAGGGCACAGCCGTTCCCTTGTGAAGCGCGGCCCGAGCCGGCGGTCGGGGACCCTGGCAGGCTCAGAGTCCGGGTCCCAAGGCGTGCGGGGCCACGCTCAGGGCCTTAACGTGGGCGTGCGCCCGAAGTGCAGCCAGCGGGCAGAATCGTGGCCTTTTGACGGGCACGCAGGGCCCATGGTGTCCTCCTCTGGGTGGAAAAGCCTCCCACCCCGTGGAATTGCTGTGCGGGTTCAAATAAGATCGCAGAGGACAGCGGGCGCCGGCAGAGAGTCAGTGCTGAGTACAGTTCTGGACGTCGCCTCCTTGGTTCTCTTGGCTGGTGTCACAGCAATTACTAGGTGGCGGCTATTATTATTATTCGCTGCCTGCTGGGAACGTGACGGGAACGTGTGCGAACCGACGGCTGCAGTTTCGTGGCTGGGCGGCGGTGTGCGCCAGGCCGGCCTCTCTCAGGCCTGGTGTGGTCGGTTAGCAACGACGTTCCCGTTTCACCCCGGCCGCCAGGGTTTCTGTGGCGCGGACGAAGGCGACCCTCTCGGCTCTGTGCAGGGACCCAGCGTCCGCTGGCACTGAGACCTTTGGGGAGATCCATTTTCGTTTTGTGCAGTTAGCTTTCGGGTCTTGGCGCTGCGAGTCCTTACGCCAGATCGCCGCTCAGAAAGCCATTGGCCGCCGGGGCTGGGCGGACGTTCGGTGGCCGCCCCTGCCCACGTGTGCGCGCACCGTGCTGTCCCGGGCGGCGCGCCGTGGCGCGTGTTGGCCCCGGCTTCAGGCGCGGTGCAGTCCGCGCGCATGGGAATTTCTCTCTTCCCGCCTCCTCGGTCGGGGCCGCACTCGCGGGATCCGGGTGTGGCTGCCCCGCAGGCGATCGGCACCTGCGGAGCCAGGCCCGGGATACCTAACGAGCGCTCACCTCTCGCATTCCCGCGCTACCTACGGGCGGCCAGGCCCCGAGACCCGCCCCGGGCCTCACTTGAGCCCCACCGCCTCGGGCACAGCGTAGGTGCTCCCCGAGAGCCCAGCCGCAGGGAGGATCCTTCCCAGCAGGGTTTGCGGCCCTCTGGGCTCCTCGGAGGCGGCTAACGGGGTGGCCAAGGTTCGGGCTCTGAGGGCGTGGCAGTTACTGGCTTGGGGGCGGGGCCAGAGGAGGAGGGGCGGGGCCAAGCCAGAGGGGTGGGGCCGGGTCCCTACTCCCGGCACCGAGGAGCCGACTCTGGGCAGCTGTGGCCCAACAGTTCTCTGGGGCGGGCCGGGAGTGGCGCGCCCGGACGGGGCGACAGGGCGCACTATCCTCCCTGCGACTCTGGCTCGGTGGCTGGAGGAACACCGCAGCTCTGGGTGCCGCGCTGTGGCTCCTCGAGCACCCGGGCTGGGGCCTCCGCAGCCCTTTTGACCGCTGAGGAAACAGACACCCCGAGTCGCTGCCCTGAGTCCCGGGTCTGTCTACGCCGCCGGGCCCTCCCTGGACTGCGGCCGGAATGCTTGGGGTCGCGAGTGGGGCTGCTTCTCTCCTGGCCGCAGAGTGCTCGGCTCTCCAGGGAGCCAGTGGCCCTGGGTGCCGGATGGGGGGCCGGAGTGCGGTTTGGAAGGCCCAGAGAGCATTGGGGGCGCCCGGGGTGCGGGGTGAGGGCGGCCTCTTCTCCATGCTCTCTGGTGGTGGGTGTCTCGGTGCCCTCCCCATGCGTCCTGTCCTGCCCGGCGCGCGGGGGTTCCCAAGCCCCGGACGCAGCCCCCCAACCCCCCAGGACGCCACGGCACGGGACACCCTCCCCCAGTGCCCCAGTCCCTGGTGTGTAGGCTTGATAACTTGCTCAACTTGCCTGCCCGCCATCTCTGCGCGCTCCGAGGCTGCGCCCCTCCACCTTCTACGCGGCTCCCACGCCACGCCCTCCTCCTGCGCTCCCGGGAGCCGCCCCCTGGGTAGGATCAAGGGAAACGCCCCTCCTCCGGGGAAAGTGCCGTGGCCGCCGGTGGGGAAGGAGCGCCTCTCGGCCTCCGCCGCTCGTGCTGGTTGCCGCCGGGGTGGAGAGGTTCGCGAATGCCACCTCCTGGTGCTGAAGGAAAAGTCCTGCCTGGGAAGGCGGCGGGCACTTCGGCGCTCACACTTAGACGCTGTGGGAACACGCAGAGCGCGCGTTTGACAGAGACCTTTACTTAGTCAACGCTGATTTATTGGGCACCTACTAGGTGCCAGGCGTGCTCTGGGAGAGCCACGTGAAGGCAGCGAACTCCACCTCTGCACCCCGCCCTGCCCCAGGGGAGGAGTGGGTAATAAACAATAAACCAAAAAACTTCCGGAAGTCCCTGCAGGAGGGGAACAGGACCGATGATCGCTGGGAAGGGGGAGGTCAGGGAAGGTGGTCCTCCTGGAGGGCCAGCCAGGGCCAACAGGTGTCCAAGCCCAGGGTGGGTCAGAGCCCGGCCGGCAAGGGGGGGAGGGAGGGGGGGCGGAGAGGGAGGTGGGTAAGGGCGCTTGCACCTAGAAGGAGCTTGGATTCTATCTCCAACCACACAGATACCCCTGGAGTTGGCAAAAAACCTTGTCAAAGGAAAGAGTTGTCATTTTGCGGCTGGTAAGTCATGGAGCTCCCTGCTCGGTGACTGCTCGGTGGCTTCCTGCAAAGGGCAAAGGGCCCGGGCATTGTCCTCCCATGTGTGAGCAGTTCTCAGCCTCTGGGAGCTTGAGGAGGTGACCACACCTGGGGGCGGATTCAGGGGGCTGCTGACCCAGGGTTGGTAGGTCAAGAGAACCAAGTGCCGCCCGCAGCTCTGGGATGAAGGGGCAGAGGCGCGGTCACCTGGGCCCTGGAGCTGCAGGAACTCCCAGGTTCTGGAGATGCTGAAGGAGCCCTGCTGGCGCAAATCCCACCCGCTCCCAGCAAACGCCCGGGGCACAGGGAAAGACCAGACCCCTGCCCATCCCGCTGGGCGCCCTCCACTGGCTGGCCCCCGGAAAGGCGGCTGGCGGACACCCGTCACTGCGCAGGGGCGCGAGTGGAGGCTGCCCTGCTCACTCCCAGTGCCACCAGGGCAGTGACTCTCGCTGTCTGAAGGCAGCGAGAGCACTGAGTGCTGAGGGTGTGCGGGGCCTGGGGTGAGGGGCACGGGTGGCTGGTAGGGGAGACCCAGCTGGTCACCGGGCCCCGCCTCACCCCTCTCCCACCTGCATTAGGGCCCAGTGCCGCGCACCACGCTGCAACTCGGTCTAATCCCCACGTAGTGACCCGTGTGCCTCGGACTGAGGCCCCCTGTGGCCTCGCAACCCTCTGACCCCCACACTGGTCCGTTTGCTGCCGCCCTGCCTTCCGCCGGCCCCCGGACCACTGTCCCCCGTCTTCCTGTGGCTCACTTCCTGCTCCCTCGGCTCTGGGCTGGACCCTCACCCCCAGCCTCCGCCAGGCTGGCCTGCCCATCTGCACGGCAGCACCTTCCAGAGAGGCAGCACCTGGGTGCAGGGCCCCCGTGCTCCGGCCACCTGGAGGGCTGAGGGAGTGCTGCCGAGCCAGGGAGCGAACGTGCCCCCAGGCCCGGGCTTCGGAGGGTTTCCCGGAGCCCGTGCTGCCCCAGGGAGATGGCGCCGCTGAGAGGCTCCAGACACCCTGAGCCGAAGGGCACCATGGGCACGTGGGCCCCGGAGGGACACCCGTGGGAAGATCCCGGCAAGACCCTGGGAGGCGGGGACTGTTGGTGGGTGGGAGGGGCCTGGGAGCCGGCAGGCCGAGGAGCCCCAGCTGCCCCCCTCCCCGATCTCTGGGGGCCTCCTATCCCTCCCCCATCCTCTGTGATGCTCTGGCTTCACTGGACTTGAAGCTCCTCCCCCAGCCTGGGCCGGGTGGGCGTCTCCCACCTTGCAGAGCCCCTCCCCACACCCCCAGCTCCTTCACTTCTTTAAAGGTTATGTATTTTGATAAATGTAATAGCCCTAGAGGAGTGTACAGAGCTATAGTACGCGTTCTTGTCACAAACCCGAGTCTCTTTTACCATTTAGCTGTGCTGGCCTCACCTTTCTCCTCCTGAAGGAAGAGCCCGTCCGCCAGGTTGGGATCTGACACAGAGGCTGGGCGTCCACCAACACGCTGGTCTCCCAGGACCTGTGGCTGTGCAAGCCACCGGTACTGGGCGACTCGGCCTCACGACTCTCTTTGGGGCACGTGGCCACAGGCCTCTCGTGGCTGCTGGGAGGTACCCACATATGAACGAACCCCTCTGTTGATTTAGGTCCAATTACTTTCATTCTCTTCTCAGGCAGCTTCTTAAGAGGGTGGCACACTCCACCCTCCCTGGCCAGTGCTTCTGGGCTCAGCGGGGCTGCCCTGTCTGATGGGCAGCCTCGGGGTTCAGGCGCCTGGCCTCTGCACTGGGGGCGGCACTGGCCATACTCCCACGGCTGCCGGCGTCCGCGTGCCTGGTCCTCCTCCCTCCTCCTTCTTCTCCTTCCAGGGTCCCTCCCCCAGGTCTGCTACCCTCCACTCATCTCGCATTCCCCACGTGAATGTCCAACAGGCATCAAGGCTGTGCTGCCTCTTCCCTTCCAGGTGTCCTGCAGGGTCCTTGGTGCAGGACAGGCTCCAACCCACCAGGGGCCCAGGCTGCTAAGAGCTTGAGTGAAGGAATGGCTGGATGAATAACTCCCTGGCAGAGAGGATTTGGGGCTGAAGAGGGAAACGTCCGTGTGGGTCTGGTCCAGGCCAAAGGGGCAGGCGGACCCGCCCCCCAGGCCCCCTTGCCCCGCCCCCAGGCCCGCCTGGCCCCAGCTCTCGGGCACCTTTCCTGGGTCGCCGTTTTGCTCTGCTTTCCTGCTTCTAGGTGGCGCCTGGCTCTGGGTTGGAGAGTGTGGCCACCTTCCCCTCAGCCACACCCAAGCTGGGCCTGGCGAGGGCTCTGGCCCCCTCTCCACACCCGGGAGCGGGGCCACCACTCCCTCCGGCTGCGGAGGGCCGGGCTGGGGCGTGCGCCCCCAGATGTTCTCACCCGAGCTGGAAAGCTTCCCCCAGCCCATGGCTGTGGAAACGGGAGCCAGGCGAGGGGCCCCGGGAGGAGGTGGCCTCTGCCCTGACGGCAGGTGGCAGGCACCTGGCGCCTCGGAAGCACTCTTCTGGGGTCCCAAGACTCTTGTCTCCCTCAGGAAAGGACAAAAAGCGGCAGCTGTGAATCCGCCCCCGAGCTCAGCGCTGGGGCCTCGCGGCACCAGATGCGCTGTCGTGGGTAATGAGCTCTCTCCCGAGGCTGCTCTCCCGGGGGTCTGACTGCGTGCCAAACGCGCTAATTGGCCGCCAGGTACACGATCTGTGTTAGGGCGTCTGCTCCAGCGCCTTTGCTGTGCTCCCAGGATGGGCTCGGACAGCACTGGCCAAGGAGACGCTTCCGGAAGGGCTCCTGGCTACACTCCAGGCCGCTCCGGCCCCAGGGTGGGGCTTCCTGGTGGGTGAGGGATCCAGCTGTGCCGTGGCCAGTGCCCTCCCATCACCCCCCACCCCGCCGTGCGGGGCCTGGGCTTGGGCCTCGACGTCTTTGTCCTCGTACCCCCAGGTCTTTATTAAGTGCCTTTCATGGCGGAGAGGGGCAGACGGCAGGCAGATTAATAACCGAGCCTGACAGACGCAGGGCAGCATTGCTGACACGGCGACCCCTGCACTGCTGCTGAGGGCGCTTGCGGCTACCTGGGGGAGGGGCAGCTTCCCTGGAGACCTGCCCAGGAAGTGGGGTTCAATCTTCAGGGGAGGAGCTGCCTATGACGGGAACCAATTTGCACTTTTAAAGGGCCACTGGGTGGCGGATGGAGGGCTGGACCCGGCGGGGTTTCAGGTAAGAGTGATGGGGTCCCCTCCCCGTTCCCGGGGAGGGGCCGGCACACAGGGGGCCTTGGTCTAAGGAAAGCCTTACAGCCGGTGCACAGGTCAGGGCTACTGTTTGCCCTGACTGGGCAGCCTGTCCTGTAGGCTCCTATACACGAGGAACAGCCAGGCTGTGAATAACGCCCCTGACTTCGAGGCAGAGAACACCCCACACCCCTGGCAACACACAAGGGGCTCCGGCTCCCAGCGCAGGCTGCCCGCTGCCCGGGCAGTGCCATCTGGCAGGGCTGGGGAGGGGAGTGAACTGGGCCCGGGAGCTGGTCCGGCACATGACCCCCAAAGGCTCAGAGGCTGTGTGCGGCTGCCCGGCCACTAAACCCCTCTGCCACGGGGGTAGGGGGTGCGGGCACCCCCAGGCGCTGGTGGCCTGTGGCATCAGTATGTGGCTTGGTCTGCAGGGGCCCAGTGAGCTGCCTCTTCCTACAAAGGGCCCAGGAGAGGTTGTTCCGCTAAGGAAGTTAATCCATCCTGCCCGGCCCAGGGGACTGGCTCTGCTTCTCCTGGGAAGACCCCACTCTCTCTCCTGATGACCAGCTGATGACCAGCCTGGCCATGGGATCGCTGTGGCCGGGGAAAGGTGGGCAGGACAGACGCCAGCCCAAGTGGAATCTTAGGATCCCTTGTGTCCACCAGTTTCCTCGCTCTTTGTCTCAGCATGAGAATGGCGTGTCCCAGACCTGCCCCAGGTGGGAAGAGCGAGATCTGGTGGTGCGGGTGTTTCTTATACAGCGTTACTGAGCAGAAGCTGGCTAATATATGAGCAGAGGGTAACAAGGGGCTCTTTCCAGACCCCCAAGTGAGGAGGACAATTTATGCTTTGAAGTCTCTAGTTGGGACAAGCGTTTATTTGGGTGACACTGGAGGGATCCTCGTGGTTTCCTCACTGTCACTTTACCTGGTTTATGGGGCAGACAAGGAGTGTGTCCCAGTGCCCGTCTCCAGGTCGTGCACTGAGACTTGAGGGGCAGAGACTGAATGCAAGCCCCTGCCCTCCAGTGGCAGGGACAAGCTGGCGGGAAAGGCCTCTGGGCACTTACTCAGGGTCCTGGGACAAGGAGGGGCCTAGGGACTCCCAGAGGCTCCCTGAGGAAGGGACGGAGAGCTGAGCCTCCGGGAGGGTAGGAATTGAGGCTGGTTTCTCCTGCTCTCAAGGGAAGACTTACAAACCCAGGAGAGAGGCCCGCACGGGCAGGCCGGACCCCAGCCACCACACGGCTGTCCTCACAGGTCTCTGGGAGCCCACGTGGCGGCCTCACCTGACACCCTGGGATTTCCACCCCTGGAAAGACCCCAGGAAGCCCCCAAGGGAGCAGTAGGCAGGGGCTGGAAACATCCAGCTGCCTAAAGAGACGGAGGCCAGGGCAGAGGGCAGATGTCACCGAAGGGGACTTGGGCCAGACCACGGAGGCCAAGCCCTGCATCCCTGCCCGGCCCAAAGGCAGAAGGCAGGCGGCTGCTGGGTCCCCGACTCAGTCTGTGTGTGGTGTCCCTGCGGCTTCCCCTAGAGGCACAAATGTGAGCATGGATATTCCCCAAGGCCCCGTCCCTCCCCAAGGCCCCGTCCCTCCCCAAGGCCCCGCCCCAGAGGGTCGCCAAGATTTCCCCTGCAGCCCCTGCCCTGCCACCCGAGGGCCAAGGGAGAGCCTCCACCCAGCCTGGGCCTGGACATTCAGGGGCCTCTGGGCACACAGGGTGGGGGGTCTTGGGCACATAGAGGGGAGTCCCGGGCACACAGGGGTGCAGACGGGGACCCCATGTGCTTTGTGGGCTCCAGCCATGGTGCAGACCGACTGACTGCAGAGTTTGGACTGTGGTTCCACCAGCAGGAGCCCTTGCTGGCCCCAGGCCAGGGCCGCATTCTTGACATCTCTGGAGAGATGACCGCTGTCAGAGATTTGGGTGGAGAGAAATTGCATTTTCAAACAAAACTTTTTTTCTGGTTATGGTGACAGACACCAGGTGTGAAACATCGAACACAATGAAGAAAGTAACTGTCTGCCGCGTCTCAGCCCTCAGCCCCAGGTGGCGGTGTGGCCAGCGTCCTTTCCACCTCTGTCCACTCACCCTCCTTCACTCGTTCATACGACTGCTGAGTGAGCACCTGCCGGGGGGAAGACACTGCCCCAGGCCCCGGGGACAGCGACCCCCAAGGACAGAACGCACAAAAGACCCCGCATGTGGGAGGTCTCACTCTCTATAAGATCCGCCCCCCACAGAACTAACACACACGCTCACACGCACACACTCCTGTCTGTGCGCCTTTTCCCACGGGGCCTGTGTCACGGCATCTTCATAGAACCGCTGTTCAGGGCCCGGAATTGCTCAGTCCTGCAGACCAGGTTTGTGGGTGTCCCGTAACGGGTGTCATCTGTAGCAGTTATACTGGGAAGACCACGGGGTACACATGCAAAACCTCTGATATCCTTGTTAGGACAAATTGCTGCAGGCCCCTGACCGGACCTGGAGGTTTCTGTGTTAATCCTGCTGGTGTGTGGCGCTGCGGCAGGTGTCTTCGGCCTTCGTGATCTCACTTTGTCTTGCTTTCCTTCTCGCCTGCGGCTCCCCCGTTTCTCATCCTTTGTCACCCGGTCTGCTTTTTAGTCTCCTTTGGCTGGGGCACAACGTGGGGACCCAGGAGCTCCCCCGGGAGTCCTGGGCCGTCCAGGCGAGGAAGGTAGGGCTGTCCCTGCTGGACAAACACAGTTTGTGGCTGATGTACAGACACCTGTGAGCAGAAACCGTGGGCCAGACAGTAAAACCTCTGTCATCTCGAGACAAAGCTACAGTTGACAACAGTGGAAGCTACAAGCTGTTCTGAAGACAAACCTGGCACCAAAATCCTTAAAAATGACAGAAATGCACAAAGAAGCAAAAAGAGACGCAGTTGTGGTCATGAACTTTAACTCACCTTCCCCATCCGTGAAGGCCCAAGTCAGCTGCGGGACGGGAAGGATAAACGATCAATGCTGGGGTCTAATAAATGCATCGAATTCTCCGTCCTGAACGCAGAGGCGTGACAGAGTTACGTGAGTTGACCATACATTTTTCACAAAGAAGATATCAATAGTTTCACCAAAATAAACAGACTGCTTGTATCCTGGGAGCACAGTAACCCGGGGTGCGGCCGTGTATGAAGTGCGAGACGCCCACGAAGACATGCAAAGTGGGGGGACCCCGCTATGACAGCACTTCTAATATACTAACACTTTGGGGAAATCTGCGTGTCATTTCATCATTAAATATGTGGACACTTACCCAGAGAAAAGTCCTGGAAGTACCCGTGGCACCAAACCCTGCCCTGGGGAGGAGCCTGGGGAGGAGGGGCGGGGCTTGGAGTGGAAGGGGCGGGCAGATCTTGCCTTCCTTCCTATAGCCTCTGCTAAGCTCTTCGGTTTTTTCTATGAGCAGGGATTACTTTTATTTTTTTTTATTTTTTTGCGGTACGCGGGCCTCTCACTTTTGCAGCCTCTCCCGTTGCGGAGCACAGGCTCCGGACACGCAGGCCCAGCGGCCTTGGCTCACGGGCCCAGCCGCTCCGCGGCATGTGGGATCTTCCCGGACCGGGGCACGAACCCGTGTCCCCTGCATCGGCAGGCGGACCCCCAACCACTGCGCCACCAGGGAAGCCCAGGGATTACTTTTATTAATAAGAACAACAAAGGCCCACATTCCTGGGCACTGAGTGGCCGTTGGTCATGACTGATGAGGCCGGGCTGGGGTCCGGGAAGACCTGCGTTTGTTTGAGCTCGAGGACCATTTTCTCCGGCCGAAGTGAGTTCGGAACAGCCTGCCCTGTTGGTTGTGGGCCTGTCGGCAAAACCAGCAACGCAGCAGGAGGACGGCCGAGCCCGCGGGGCCGGGCGGCAGCGGGGTCAGCGGGCCGAGGGTTGTGGCCGGTCAGGCACTGCCCGAAGCAGGCCGTGGGGCGAGGTGGTCCTGGCCACGGGGTGGCCGTGACGCCCCCGTCCCCTGAGCACGCCCCCCCTGACTGGTTCCTAAGTGCACCATGAGCTTGCTGGGCCGCAGCCTCGGGCTTATCCGCGAGCCGACCTCGCCCGCTCGTGGCCCTGGCTTTCACGAGCCTCCACCACGGACTGCACCCCGCGGGACCTTCACCGCGAGGCCATCCCTGTGCCTGCGTGGAAGCTGTCGTGAGTGCGAGGACTTTGGGGCTGGTCCCCGCAGCAGCGTGGCCTCCTCGGGGCCGCCCTGCGCTGGGAGAGGCCTGTGCTGGCGAGGACCCCGCCAGCCAGCGGCCGAGCTCCTTGCCGGGAGCGCACTGACGTGCGCGTGCCTGTGAGCTGCCTCACCCCGGACTGCTAGAGGGGCCGGCTGCAGGCGGAGCCCGGCGGGGCGACGGACACGCAGTGGTGGTCAGCGAGGGCAGGAGGACTGCGCGGGGGTGGAGGGGGGCTGGAGGGCAGGGCAGGGGCCACACAGGAGGCGGACGGCCCCCGTCAGGATGCGACCCCTCCCGGCCCTGCCTGGAACAAGCTCCCATCAGGACCAGGCGGCTCTCCTCCAACTGATCTGAGCTCTGCGTCTGGGCAAAATCGTTTGTTTTTGTCTTAATTTCTCATTAAACCGGTTCCAGAGCCAGCAGATCAGGTGCTGATTCTGTAGCTTTATAATACTGGCGCTGCAGCTGGGCAGACAGAATCAGCCAGGATGCCTGGGTGGTCAGGATGTGTGGATGCTTGGGGCCGTGAGAGCTCTGATGCTTGGACGTTGGCCCCAGGACAGCAGAGGCTGCAGGTAAATCTTCTTTCCACTTTCTACTCAAATGCTAAGATTTAGGCTCTAAGGGTGATGTCTCTGCTCAGTTTTCAGGGAAATCCAAAATCATCTCTTGTGAGCAGTGGATCGGAGGAAAGGGCTCGGGGGGCAACAGGCAGCCCGGGGTGAGAGCCTTGTGGACGGCGGCCTGGGCCAGGATTCCGGCTCCTCAGCGGATGGCTGCACCTGTGGCCACAACTGGCTCTCTGTCCACACTTGTCCTGGCTCCTGAAACCTGTCCCCATCACCTGTCACTGCCCTGTCGTTCCTCAGGGGTCAGGTGTGACGGGTTACATCACAACCAGAGGAGGCTGTCCGTGTCAGTGACGTCCACGCAGACAGTGTCATGACACGGTCCCCAGAGGCAGTGGCAGAGGCCAAACACTGTCCTTCTCGCTCGGCTTTCCCTGCCTCCGCGCCGCATCTCCCCGCCTGCCTGGGGCCCTGTCCTCACTGTCCCGGCCCCCGTATCCAGTATTCCCAGCCTCCCCCCGCAGCCTCTCCTCAGAGCCTGGGCCCGTCCAGGCACAGCTGCCCCTCCTGCAGAGGCCAGTCTCCCCCGTGGGGAGGGGCTGCGCAGGCCCAGCAGACCCTGATCTCGGGGCGCCGGGGCAGAGGGGGCCTCTACCTTATCCCGTTGCCATCTCTCACCTCGTGTCACAAAGAATTAAAATCTATAATAAGAAAATTTAAGAGCTCCCATCAGCTCCTTCCCGGCCATTAGCCAACCGCACGGGGGTATTAATCTCCTCATCTCCCTTTGGTCTCAATGAATTGTGATAAAAATGTCAAACAATTAGATTATATTGGCCGAGAGAGCCGTGTGATTGATTGGCAAGGCAGGACGCATCCCTTGAATCACCCTGACCAAGGGGCGGGCTGCAGGCTGCAGTACATCCCCCGGGACCCCCTCCGAGTCTGCGTGGGCACCCGGTCCATCTGAGGTCAGCGTTGGTGCAGTGAGCAGGGCTGTCCCCAGGGAAACCTGCTGCTGGGCGTGGGGGCCTTGGGGACCAGAGTGATGCTGGGGGGAGGGGAGGGGCAGGCAGCACCCACACAGGACAGACCCCTGGAGGCGGGGGTCACAGGCCCCTCCCAGAGTCTGCCCCACGGAAACGCTCTACACAGAAGGGCTGGCCCATGGAGAAGCCCCGGGGTCTGCAGTCAGGCCCGAGCTGGGAGGGAGCTTGCAGGCGTCACTTCCCAGGAACCACGCCACCGCCTTCTTTATAAGGGTGGAGACGTATTGAAAATTGATTTCTCTGCTGGAAACGGGATAATTAAACTGGTTGTTTCTATCTCCATCATCGTCATAATAAAATGAGAGGACAGTGGGCTGTGCACGGCATGAAGTAATACTGTATGTCTTAATGCAAGGGAACATTAATTGAATACAGATGGCCTTTCTTGAAGCGGCTGGGTTATATTTCAGAGATATGGGATAATGATGCCAGTTAATCATTTTTACAAGATATAAAATTACTGGCTCCTCCAGGACGATCATTAAGGAAAACAATTGTTCACAGTAATTGAAAATAGAGTTTTAATTATTTAATATAGAAATTAAACTATTAGAGACCAGCGTTGAATGAGGGAACTTAATAGAAATTTATATACAAGCGCCTATGAACATTTTAGCTTTATTAACCTGCCAATTTCTTAATCCAGATCAACCTGGAAGGGCTGCTTTAGCTGTGATTGTGAATTAACCGCTGGTAGAGGAGGGTGGGCCCGGGCTCCCCAGGCCCCAGGTGGATGGGGGAGCTGGCCGGAACCACAGGAAGCACAGGCTCCTGGGAAGCGTGGTGAGGGGCAGCCGTGCCCTCAGATGGGAATCCCAGGGTGGGGGGGGGCGGTCCAGGAGCTCAGAGAGCCCGTGCCTGGAGGTGTGAGCCCGGGGCCATGGCATACCAAGGCCGGGGTCTCCCACGCGGCGAAAGCGGTGGCCACGTCATGGAAGGTGGACCTTGGTCTGTGCTTGGTGATGCTGTTCCTCGGGATTCGATGAGGATGGAGGTGCAGACCCAGCCGGGAGTTGGGACCACCCACGAGGCAGGTCCTACAAGCATGAGCCCCCCACAGCCCGGCTGGCCCAGCTCCAGAGCCCACCGTCCCCGGGCCCCCAGCCCAGTCTGCTAATGCCCCCACTCACCCTCCGGTCCCCCCGCTTCCCCTCCAAGCCCGAAGGACCCTCGTCCCCGTGCATCAGATCTGTCGTGTTTGCAAGCAGCATGTGTGAGGGTAGGAATGCTTTGAACAAGGTTTCTGATTAATATCTTGAAATGGGAAGTCCTTTACCATGTTGTGTGAAACCACCCAGGAGCTCACTGTGCAGAAACACAGAAAAAGCCAGAAACCATCAAAACATGGGTTTCTGCCTTTGTGTGGCTCTGAGGGCTTTTCTCCCTTTAACCCCCCCAACTTCCTACATTATAACATATTGTGAAAAGAAACTCCATATTTTAAAAATATGAAAATCTCTATTTCCAAGACATAAATTCGGAAAACAAACTGAACTTTTAAGCAGGTGACTGACGAGCAGGAACCGACCGGTCCGATTCGCCGGCTGCCGCGGGTGAGGGACCGACGCTGCCGCCGGGGACCCGGTGGGGGGGGCGGGGGCGGGGCCTGGACGCAGGCAGAGCGGCTGCGAGGACGATGCTGGGCCCCGCTCCTCCCCATCCGGCCCGCCCTGGGTGCTGCACTTTCCGGGGGAGGGGCTGGGGCTCCTGGGCGACCAGCTCAAGGCCGTGGAGCCCATCCGGATTCTGGAGCTCAGCTTGGACCAGAGCCGACTGCCGGTGGGGAAGTCGGAGGCTGGGCGAGGGCAGTGGCGGGATCTCCCGGGGCCCCCGGACCCCGTGCCCCGTGCCAGGGCGCCCCGTCATCCACCTGCGTCCTTTCTGGAACGTTTAGAACTTGCAGATCTGGTCGTCCTTTCTCAAAGGGCTGAAGGGCTGTCCACCATTCAAATTACATTCTGTCTCCTATTATTACCAATAAATTCCAAGCGATCTTTCTTCTCCTTATAGTTTTTAGGGTTACGCAGTTCTTTCATGCTTGGATATATTACGGAATGCCACTTCTGTTATAGGAGCTAATTGATGCTGTGATTTGTTATGTCGCTGGGACATAATTCAGAAAGTTATTGTAGCGGCTTTGGTACACGGAACGGCACTCACCGTTGAACATTTCTCACAGGAGCAGATGCAGCACCAGGTGAAAAATGTGACACTGCACAGATGAAATATTCCCAGAAGCTTTTATTCTTGTTGTTTGGGTGGCTGCCAACATCTTTCTAGAAGAAAGCTCGTATTTCCAACGCTGCTTGATTTGAATTTATTCCCTGGTCATTAGTTAGTGCTTTAAAAAAAAAAAAAAAAACTGGAACAAGCATGTGTATATATTTGAAAAAAGGAAAAAAATCAAACACAAAGGAGGGGAATCACCACCTCCCAATCTAATCAAAGATGAGCTTTAAAAAAAATTTTTATGGTGAATTAATTATAGATTCACAGGAAGTTGCAGAAATAGCAAAGGCAGTGCAGCGCGTCCTACACAGCACACACTCTGCTGGGGAGTTGCCCCAGATAGCGGCAAACCAGGAGCCCAGGTTGGTGCTGCAATCCGGGCTGTGGACCCGGTTCTGTTTCCACCACTTCAACAGGCATTTGTGTGTGTGTGTGTGTGTGTGTGTCTGTATTCTGTGTGTCTGTCTCTGTGTGTCAGTGTGTGGGAGGGGCTCTGTGAAATGTTATCCCATGTATAGATTTGTGTCACTGTCACAACCGAGGCACAGAACCTGGCTTTGCCCCAAGGCTCCAGTGGGCCTGTTCTCCATCTCAGGTGTTCTGTCCTTTGAGGATGTTGTATAAACGATACCACAGGGCGTGATCTCATTGATGTTGGCTTCTCCACTCAGCACGACACCCTTGAGGTCCATCCAGCCCTTCGTGGGCATTCTAGCAAGTAAATGTGCTGTTTGCTTAACTGTTAGAAGTGAAGGCATTTGGGTTGTTTCTAGTTTTTGCTCTAAGGGGATGGAGCTGCTATAAACATTCACGCACGTGTTTGCGTGAACCTAAGTTCCCATTTCTCTGGGATAAATGCAGAGGCTGGGCCATGTGCTAACTGCACCCACAGTTTATGAGAACCTGCCCAACTCTTTTCCGGAGAGTCTGCACCATTTGAGATTCCCAGGAGTGACGTATGGGAGACCCAGTTTCTTTGCATCTTCCCCAGCATTTGGTGTTTGTCGCTATCTTTCATTTTAGCTGTTTTAGTAGATATGGTAATGATATTTTATCTCGGTCTTAATTTGGGCCTTTTTTTTTTTTTACTATTTGGGCTGTTGTGTGTCTCGGCCCAGGAATCTCAGCACTGCTCACTCTGCGCCTAAGAGCAGGGAGGCCACGCCGCAGGGATGCAGTCTTGCCAGCTGGTGTCCAGGGCACGAGGTCAGGACGGAGCTCCGTGCCTGCTCACGTACAAGGGGAACCTTCCCCTGCTGTGCCACCTCTCACGTGCTCAGCTCCTGGGCCTCCCAGCCCAGACGGGACGGTGACCAGGGTCAGTCAGCCTGGGACTTGGCATCCTCTGGCCACTGGGTGGCTTCTTCCATCTGCCACGTGGCCCCAGAGGTAGGCGAGGCAGGCAGGGGACTTGAGGCCTGGTTGGGGACATGACTTCTGTGTGGACACTGCACCTGTGCTCGGAGCCTGGCAGGACGGGCCCGGGAGCCCCAGGAACACCTGGGCGCCCTGGAGACGGCACCCGAGCAGCCCCGGGGCCAGCGGCCCAGACCGTGCACTCTGCGGCCTGGCCTCAGCGGATCTGGGGGGCTGCCTGCCAGGACCCATGCCAGAAGGGGCTCTGACCCTCCCCGGCCCCAGCCTGTGCGCCCTCTAATGGGCTGGCTCCACCCCAGAGAGGCCAGGAGTGGGCTCACCCTCGACCCTCAGCCACAGACCTGGGGGCTCTCGGGACGCAGGGTCCTGGCCAGTCTGCTGCCCACACGTGGGCCAGGCTGGCCTGGGCACGGTGTGAGGAGCTCTCCCGGTGACTGTGGCATCTGTCCTCCTATGGCCACCTTCAGCTCCAGCTGAGTGTCCACCTCTGGGGACAGTGGCCTCTCCCAGGGCTCACTTTGCCCAGAGCGGTGCCCACAGGTGGTGGCTGGACGTCCAGCTCTGGAGGAGGCTCTGCTGCACGTCCCGTAGTAGTGGGGGCTCTGAGATCAGGGATGGGGCCCCTCCCCACTCCCGTCTCTGGAAGCTGCAGTCACCCTGCAGCCCGTGACGCCCTCAGCCTCCTGGGCTCAGCCTCCGAGGCGCGCCCGCTCATCCCTTCGCTCTGCAAGCACCTGCTGGCCCCGCCACGGCCTGGCGCTGGACAGTGCCCCTCTCCAGGGATTCCCAGCCCGGTGGTTGGAGGTGACCACAGACTGTGACGCACCAGGAGTGGTCAGCGAGGAGCAGGACAAACAGGGCGTCGCAGGCCCGCCCCCGCCTCCCCGAGGATTCCTGGCATGTTCACACGGCCATTTCTGGTCCCGTGATTCAGGGGAAATGAGGTCCTGGACCCAGTCTGCCCACTGGCTCTTCCCGCCTGCCCCCTGCCCGGGACGCCAGGGCTGGCAAGGGTAGTGCCGGCCACTCCACTGAGAGGCATTTGCAGCAGACGTCCCACCCCCTCACATCTCCTTGGCAAAGCCCCGTGGAACTGAGTGGGCAAGGTCCCGGGCTGGGACCCTGGGAGCCCTGAGGATACGGTCGCCTCTGCCCGGGACGTGAGTCCCCACCCCGTGGAAAGCTCTGGGCAGGGAGGGGAGGCCTGGGGGCTCATTTCACACAGCCACTTCCTCTCTTTGAGTTTTGAGGTGCTGGGCAGTGCTGGCGTGTGCGTCGGCCGGGGGTGCAGAACCAGAGCTGGTCCCTGCTTCCAGGGGCACAGAAACACAGCTCGGAGGTGACGCAGCTGTTTACTAAAGCACTTCAACAGACTCTGCCTCCCAGCGATTCTGGTCTAGCAGCCGGGGCACAAGGGACCCGGGAGCCCAGGCCGCTGTGGGGTGGACCTGGACGCATTCCTCCCCCAACCCGTGCTGCCGAGCCCCCCAAGATGCTCTCCTCCCGCCGACAGGGCCCTGGCTTCACCGTGGAGGGAGAAGCAGGTTGCTGCCCTGTGCAGAACGGGGGCCGGGTGGGGTGGGGGTGGGCTCTGGCAGCGCAGCCTGGGAGGAGGTCATGGGCGGAGGGGCCGGGGACACCAGGGAGGGGGATGGCGGATGGTGGGGACGGGCTGTGGGGAGGCGCGGCCCCATCACACGATGGCCTGGTGCGGCAGCCCGTAGAGGACCAGGTTGAGGGTGACGGGGAGCCGCTCCGAGCCCTGCGGCTGCGGCCGGAAGAGCACCAGCCTGTCCTCCCAGGTCTGCAGAGCCTCATCTGTGGGGAGAGCAGGCGGGCTTGTGAAACACGGGGCTCACGGGGACAGGATGCCTGTGGCCCAACCAAGGCTCACGGCGCATGCGGGGAGCACAGCAGAGGTGAGGGTGCTGCTGGCCCTGCCGCTGGTCGCAGCCCGGACGGGGACGCCGGGCGCGGAGGCAGCAGCCAGAGGCCAGCGCTCGCCCACCCCTCACACCTTCACTCGCTCATCTGCGCGCTCGCTCCACGAGCTTTTGTTGTTCGGCAACTACCTCCCGGGCACCCGTGGACCATGTGAGTTTTGAATTTGAAGCCCCTTTCGCCTTGTATATTTGAAAATTTCATGATTTAAATGACCCTGGGATGAACCTTTCTTAGTTACGGTAGATTCTCCAATCAACGTATTGCTAAAGCTCAGACTCCCTCGCGCTGCATTTAAGGTTTTTACACCAGAATCCGCGTGTAAGGCCGCTGCCACACATGGACTTCAGGGCTCCATTTGCCTTGAAGGAGGAGTGGGTGGGCTCCCCGCCTCCCAGAGAACACACCAGGGCTTTTGGATTTGTGGGACTTGAGCTGTTTTGAAGATGAAGACGTGCCAGTGACCCATGTGTGTTTCCGTAAAGACATTCGAAGCCAGATCTCACTGTAGGCAGTGGCCTGTAGGAGGCTGTGCAGAAACGGGAGAAGTGGGGGACCCCTGACCCTGCAGCCCGAGGGACGAGCAAGGAGGGAGGGCCGTTTCTAATCACCGTGGTGGACAGTTTCACCGGTTCCCCTCTTCTGAAGGAGGCGGGTCGTTCTCCCGATCGGCTTGCCAGCTGTCAACAGATCTGGAGAAGAAGCAGCCCTTCAGAGGGACCGTTAACAGCCCACAGGCTTCCGGGAGCCCCGCGGGGCTGCAGGACGGGCGGCTGCCGGCACGACTCACTTTCCCACAGGATGCTGGCCCGCGTCGCGTTGTCCCGCAGGACCGTCGGCCACTGGTTCGCCACGATGCTCCTGACCCCCACCAGACTCAGGAGGACGGCCGTCTCGACGGGCCCCTCCAAGGACAGTCGGGGTGCGCTGCAGGGGACCGAGCTCCTGGGGGCCGGGCCAGCACCAAAGGGCCCGGTCCGAGCCCTCCTCCACCCACAGCCCGAAGAGCGCCAAGTGTTGGACCGGGTATTTGGACTGACAGCTCTTAGGGTTCTCGAAAGAACCGAGAATTCCTCCCCCGCCCCCGCCCCCGCCCCACACAATTAAATACCATTTAACAAGAAAAGTCATTTCCGAGCCCTGCCAAGTCCCCCTGGGCGCTCCCAGTCATGCGGTGTGGGGCCAGGAGGGGAACCCCGCCACAGGGTGTCCTCTGCTCCGCCCGCCTGCAGCCCACAGAGGCCCTGGGTGGGGGGGGTGACAGGTGACACGGGGAGCCCTGAAGCCAGGGTGTCCTCCCAGTTGCCAGCCGTCTGCTTCCTGGCCCAAACCCAGCTGCCTGAGGTTCCAGGCAGGCCTGTGGTCTGTGCCGGCACCGTCCATCCATCCCCCCGCCCTGGGACTCTGCCGGGCAGGGTCTGGGGGCCGGATGACGGCATCCCAGCTGCCCAGGGGGTGCAAGGACAGTGCCCCAGGCGGACAGCCGTGGCTCATATGCCCCCCCCCAGTCCCTCGTCAGCTGCCGGAGGCCAGGCTGCAGGCTTGAGCCCGAGCGGAGGGGACCCCGGGCACCTCTTGCTCTGCGAGGACTCCACGTGGCGTCGCATGCTCTTGCAGGACCGCGCCAGGTCCAGCAGCACCACCATCTGGCACTCTGTGGTCACAGGAGGGGCGGCTCAGTGGCAGGGCACCCAGGGTGAGGGCGCCGTGCAGGCGGGGGTGTCGCCCAGGGCGAGGAGGATAGCGGGAACTCGGCCTGACCCAACCGAGGCTCCGACACCACTCGTCCCCGTCCTGGGTCGCGTGGGCTGCACGGGCAAGCCGGCCGTTATTTGCCTTGGCCGACCCACACCCTTCACGTCCTCCTTGGGTGACCGGGCCGGGCGAGGGAGGGAAGCCCACCCCGGGGCCTGCCACAGCTCTCCCTGCCTCGCAGAGGGGTCTTGGCTCCCAGAGGCCACCCATGAGGCACTCCGGCTTGCCAGGGGCTAGGCATCGGTGGCCCTGGCCCCGTGTGCTCACTGAAACGGGGCCAGTGTCCAAAATGCAGCTCTTGGATGTGAGTGTGCGGAAAGCCCCACAGATGCTGAGGCCAAGCGTCAGGGGCCGTCCCCAGAGGGGGCAGAGCCTCCAGCTGTGTGAGGACAGGCCTGGCTGGGAACGGCGGGGGCACCCAGCGATGCTGTCACCCCTACAGGCGCCTGGGAGCCTATGATTTCTTCAGTGTCACTCACCGCTCGTCTGAGAAGGTCTAGAATTCAAGTTTCAGAGAAGCCTGTTTCTACCTTCTCCTGGGGTAAGAACGTGCGGACCCCACCCATATCGGCAGGGCCTAGGGAGGAGATGGGGTGACGGGCTGGGTTCAGGTATCCCGACCACGGACAGTGTCCACCTGTGCCACACACCCCAAGGGTAGGGGCCTCTCTGAGGGGTCCCTGAAAAGGCCCCCACTCAACCGTGCACAGTGGCCAGCTACCCAGCAATCCCCTCAGGAGAAGGTCACCTGAGGGCAGGCCAGACGACACTCACGGGCACCCTGGGGGTGGGCTGGGTGACGCAGGGGCCAGTGGACAGCGGGAGGGAAAACGGGGCCAGAGTGCCTGCATCTCAAGTAGAACAACTGGTGGGAAGGGGCTGCGACCAGCACTTTCCAGAAACGCCCACCCAGCCTTCCTGCACTCTGCAGGCCCAGCCCTAGAGGGGTGACCCCCCCAACGCCTGACCCTGGCCAGGCCTCTCAGAGGAACGGAGGAGGGGCCCCCCAACCCAGGCCCCGCTGTGCCTTCCTAAAGCGCCCCCCCAGCCCTCCATCAGAGCACAGGGGAGACACCTGATAAGACACAGGGGCGCCCTGCTCTGTCCCCGTGTGGATTCGACTTGTGCCGGCGGGTCTGGCAGAGAGGCGGGCTTTTGGGGGGTCTCACCTTCCAAGTTCATGGCGGCCAACCTTTCTACCAATATGTGGGACAGGAAGCTCTCCATCCCGTAGAAGAAAAAGCCTCCGCAGCTGCCCAGCAGCTGCTCCCACTCTGCCTGGCTGCCAAGGGAAGGAGCGAGACCCGGGGTGGGTGCCTGCGGGAGCCGCGGGCTAAGGACGCGATCCGCAGCAGACTGTCCCCGCGTTCCGTTCCACACCCTGCCCCCGGGGCGGTTACTCTGAAAAGCCGCAGAGGGTCTTCCATCCGGCCAAGGAGCCCAGGTCCCTGCCCCAGAGGGCCCCGCCCCTCCTGGGCCCCGCCCCGACAGAGCCCCTCCCCTCCATCGCGCCCCGCCCTCTGGGGCCCCCGCCCCCTCCGCGAGGCCCCGCCTGGAGGGGCCCGGCCCTTGTGCAGGGGCGCACACACGGCGGGGGCCCAGGTCCGCATCCAGGATCTGCGGATCTAGGCGCCTCCATGCACCTGAGGGGAGGGTCTGACAGGACAGAAGTGGGGGTCAGGGCAGGAGGGAGCCTTGGCAGGACGGGGAGGGGGGAAGGGGCCGCATGCGGAGCGCCCCTCGGGCTGGCGCCCCCCAGCCACCGCAGGACGGCGTCCCAGGAACCCAGATGCCAACCTGGGAAACTGCTTCTTCCCCAGATGCCCCGCCCATCTCGCAGTGAACGTGTCTCGGTATCTTTCCAAAATTTCCCGGGTCACGGAGACAGGAGTCAGCATTTCTGCAGCCAGAATCGGATGGTGAGAAAACTTAGGCGCACCGCGCGTGTGGGCACGGGCGGTCCCGGTGCCCTTGGCGGCTCTTGGCGTGGCAGGGCGGCCTGGGCCTTGGGCCCTCACAGACGGGGGCCCCGGGGGAGTGGAAATCTTAGTACTCCTTCCCTCCTTTGTGGAGAGATGAAAGCACCAGCTCAGCAAAAGAGGAGCTGAGGAATCCTGTCCCCGAGCCGCAGAGGCAGCCCTCAGCCACAGCCGCAGGCCCGGAGTGGGGCACGGCGCCGCCTCGGGCCCAGGTCACACAGCTGTCGCCCTGACTGGCTGCAGACGGTGAGGGCGGGGTCTCGGAGCACACCAGTGTCCCCCTCCCGCCCACCGTCAGTGTAGCAGGAGGTGACGGAGGGCCGGGTGGCAGCAGAGGCCGAGGCACCCGGTCCACGATGCTCCGAGTGCTGTGGGCGGCATATGGCTTGTGCGTGGGCGGGAGGGCTCACCTGGGCCTCGGGCCTCCTCGTAGGGGTCCACAACGACTGGGCCTTGGTTAAGGAGAAACAGGACCACACGCTCGCTGTCTGGGGCAGAAGCAGCAGCAAAGGATACATCTGAAGTTGTCCGCGTCGACCGCGATGCAGTCGGGGGGGATGATCCGGGACACGACGCGCTGCAAAGACAGGCAGGCGTCCTTGGGGATGCGTCCTGGGGGCACGGCCGGACCTCGGGCCCCGCCCGGCTCTCCGCCTCAGCGGGGCCTCGACCACCTACCTTTGCTCCCTTCTTTGCTGTGCCTCTCTTTCTGTGATCTTTACCTCTGCTCTCCTTTTTCACATTCCCTTCTGTTGAGACAATAACAAGAAGTGGTGATGTCCTGGAACTAGACAGAGGCCGTGGTACACGACGTTCGAATGCTTAAATGGTTAATTTTATATTACGTGAATCTCACCTCAATGAAAAAAACAAGAAGTGGTGTGAACAGTTGATTTCCATTTTTGTAAAGTTGAAATGGCAGTAATCTCTCAAAGGTAAAGGCTCACAGGGTTGGGAAAGGCCCGGGCCAGGAGACCTCAAGAAAGGAACGGCCGCCAGAGGTTCCCGGGCCCATGCGGCTGCCCAATCACACACCACGCTGGGCACCTACCGGTGCACCTGCTGAGCTGGCCCAGTCGCAGAGGGCTGGGCCCTGCTGGCCCCTCTCCCTCTTGCAGGAGTATTTACACCTGCCCCCGCTGTGCTCCCATTCTGGTGAAGGTAACCGAAAATAATGCCAGTTTCCTTCATTCCCGTCTGGCCGCCTCAGAGATGTAAGCGCTGATGTGGGCCTCTCTGCCGTGTCCCAGCCTTATGGGGGCACCGCTGGGAAGCAGCTTGCCCTAGATTTGGATGGCTTTCTCCACCAGGATGAGAAGAACTCCTGGTTTGCTAAGAATTTCTATTATGGATGCATGCTTTTTTTTTTTTTTTTTTTTTTGCGGTGCACGGGCCTCTCACTGTTGTGGCCTCTCCCGTTGCGGAGCACAGGCTCCAGACGCGCAGGCTCAGTGGCCATGGCTCACGGGCCCAGCCGCTCCGCGGCATGTGGGATCTTCCCGGACCAGGGCACGAACCCGTGTCCCCTGCATCGGCAGGCGGACTCTCAACCACTGCGCCACCAGGGAAGACCCGAATGCATGCATTTTATCAAATGCTTTTTTTCCTGCATCATCTTGGATGTTTATAAGTTCGATTTCCCTTTAATCTGTTCCTCTGTGATACCTGTAAGTTTTTAAGGTCAGACTGGGTGATGAAATGTTACATGTTTCTTTCTTTCTTTGCTACTCCTGAGAAGTTTGGGTGTCAGGGTCTGGACTGGCCAGCAGAAGGATGGCTTTTTTTTCTTCTACCTGGGGAGACATGTATAGACTGACATGAACGGTTTCTTGAAATTTTGGTAGAATTCAACAGAAAAATGGTAAAAGCAATATTTTTTGTGGGGAAATGTAAATGTATTGATCGTCCTTTCTTCGCTATGAGGCCGCTGGGTTTTCTTTCCTTCTTGAGTCTCCGAGTATTTTTGAATATATTGTCAAAAGTTGTTCATAATATTCTCTTAAATCTCTGATGCTCTTTAGAGCTGGTGTCTCTTGTATTTCTCATATTGTTTATTTATGTCTTGTCTGTTTTTTTCTGGATCATTCTCACCCAAATGTGTCTATTTTATGAGGTTATTTTTTCCCAAATAACTAATTTTTGTCTTTGCTTCCTATTTTGTTTTGGGGTCTGTTCGTGATCCTTTAAGCATTTAAAGCTAAAGGATCCTTCTAGATTCTGCTGTGGTAACATCCAGCCATCTTTGGCATTCCTATCATTGCTTCTTCTGAGTCCCGGGAGTTTTTAGAAGTCAGTGTTTTAAAATTTCCAGATGTATGGGAGTTTAAAAAATCCGTCTTTTGGGAATTGGTTTCTGACCTAATCACATGTGGCCTCAGCCAGTTTCTGTGATTGTTTCACGTGCACCTGAAAAGAATGGGAGTCTCTAAGTTTTAGACGCAGGGCCCACGTGTCCGTTAAGCCAAGTCTGTTAAGTGCGTTGCCGCAATTCTCGCTGTTTGCGCCCTTTCTGCTTGTCTGACCTTTCAGTCGTGGGGGCGTGCGGGAATCTCCCATCGCGGGAGTGGCCACCAGCCTCGCCCCCGGTGCTTGTTACTTGCTGCCTCCCGTATCGAGGCTCTTTGATCCTCCCACGAACTTCACCGCTATCACTGTGTGATGACCCTACGGATGCCCGCGGCGGTGAAGTCGGCTCCGGCGGACAGTGCGACGGAGGCCCTTTTGGGGGCTCGCCCGCCCGGCTCCTCTTTCCGCTCTTCTGCTTTCTGGCTTTTGTGCCCCCTTTCTGTTCAGGAGAGTCTCACGTGGCCGGCATCCTGTCTACGTGCTCTTGTTTACGGTGTCTTTAGTCGGCAGGTGTGGTGCACTCACTGGTTCGGTTCCTGACCTAATGGATGGGCCACAGCACCTTTTCGCCCGTGGGTTCTCCGTCCTCCCTGCTCCGTGTGTGCGTCTCCACCACTGGCTCTTTGTAACTCGACTGATGGGTTGGTTCACTTGTTTTTCTTATTCATTTTCCCTCTTTACTGGTTTGGAATTTATACACCAGTTATGCTCTTTCGTGATTATCCTTAAAGGTTTGCCATGAATATTTAACACTCAAAGGGCATTCCTCCAGCCTGAAGGGCTCAAGGCTCTGAGAACACTTCACTCTGGGACCTGCAGAATCCTTTTTATCCCCACTCCGTAATGCATTGAAAAGACTTCACTCACATTTATGCAGTATTTTTGTTACTTTATGGTGAGAGTTTGTATTAAGGTCTAGTTGCTGCTGTAACAAATCACCACAAATGTTGGGGCTTAAAACAACACCAATTTATTACCTTACAGTCTGGAGGCAGGAGTCGAAAGGGGTCCCACTGGATTAAAGTCCAGGTGCGAGGGAGGCTGTTCCCCTTGGGAGGCTCCAGAGGCGAATCGGCTCCCTTGCCTTTTCCAGCCTCCAGAGGCGCCACGAGCCCCTTCCGCTACCTCCGCACCCTCCTGCCTCCCTCTTTTCAGAACGCTGGCGATGACACTGGGCCACCCAGACAATCAGGACAGTCTCCCCATCTCAGGACCCTTCACTGCATCTGCAAAGGCCCTTTTGTCACATCAGGGCACCTCCTCTTGGGCCCGGGGTCAGGGCGTGGGCACCTTTAGGGCCGCTATTCTGCTAACCCCACCAGGGGGTGGTCTGCTCTTCCAGACAGCGCTGGCGGCGCAGAGCGGTGGGGACAGGAAGGCCCTTTCAGTAAATGGGGCGTGCACAGCGGGGGACTCACGTGGGAAAGAGAGACCTGCCCCTTATCTCACACTGTGTGCAAAACCGATTTCGGATGGAAGGTACGTGAAGACGTGAAGGACAAAAAGAGAGACACATTTAGAAGACATCATAGAACCTTCATGATCTTCAGGTAAGAAAATGTTCTTTATAAAAAGACCCCAAAAGCACCAGCTGTTAAGAGAAGATGGATACATTGGACTATATTCAAATATTTTGTTCACCAAGAGGTACCACGTAAAGGAGTGAAAAGACCAGCTGCAGACTGGGAGGACATCTGTAGTTCATAAAATGATCAGAAAATTTATACAAACCTAAAGAACAAAAGGCAGATAACCCAAGAGAAAAACTGGCCAAAGACTAGAACGGATTTTCACAAGTGAGGACATCAAACGGCCCATAAAATGTGGAAGGGCTGGGCTCGCCAGCAGCAGGGGCTGCAGATAGGCGGGGCTTGAGCCCGAGGCCCCGCCCGCAGCTCCTGGTGAGCCCAGCACCGTGGCCTCTTGGGGGCGCAAGACCTGTTCTCTCTCCGTCCTTTGTATCTGGCCCATTAGCGTCCTTTTATTTACACTGATTTCCTTAAAGAAGCATGTTTGGGACCTTGCGTTTCCATTCCCAGAGGTGATCTTTACCTTTTAACTGGGATGTTTTGACCTTGTGCGGAGACTGTGATTACTGATGTGGTTGGGTGGAAACACACCATCTTGCTGTTTGTTTTCTATTTGTCCTGTCTCTTCTTTGTTCCATGTCCCTTCTTTTTTCTGCCTTTTTCTGATTAATCATATTTTTTTTTATGATTCCATTTCGACTTCCTCGTTGCGTACTAGCTGTACCTCTTTGTTTCTGTTTTCAGTGGCTGTGCTGGTCCAGTAGCCCGAGCCTCCATTCTCCGCCCCCCACCAGCCTTTGCTGCCCCACAAGTTACATTTATATACTGCTGTAGAACCCCACGACACGTTGCTATTATTTTTCACTCCAAGCTGTCAAAATCTTTTTTTTTAAATTAATTAATTTATTTTTGGCTGTGTTGGGTCTTCATTTCTGTGCGAGGGCTTTCTCCAGTTGCGGCGAGTGGGGGCCACTCTTCATCGCGGTGCGCGGGCCTCTCACTGTCTCGGCCTCTCGTTGTGGAGCACAGGCTCCAGACGCACAGGCTCAGTAGTTGTGGCTCACGGGCCCCGTTGCTCCACAGCATGTGGGATCCTCCCAGACCAGAGCTCGAACCCGTGTCCCCTGATCGGCAGGCAGACTCTCAACCACTGTGCCACCAGGGAAGCCCCTGTCAAAATCTTTTAAAGAGATTTTAAATTAAGAAAAAAGCTTTAAATATTGACCCACCTAATTCCAGTTTCTGGTGTTTATTTCTCTGTGCAGATGCAGGTTCCCATCCTTTTTTCTCCTGCCTGGAGAACACTCTGCAGCATTTCTTGTGGGGTAGGCAGGCCTGCTGGGGAAGAATTCTTTCAGCTCACCTATTTCTGAAAAAGTATTTCACCATTGTTTTTGAGAGTTATTTTCAAAAATATCTGCATTGATAGATATTTTCTTTAATAATTTAAAGCCGTTCCTCACGGCTTGCATTGTTTCAGCCGAGAAGTCTGCTAACTCTCTTGTATTTCTTTCTGGATATATAATGTGTCTCTTTTCTTGGCTGCCTGGAAAATACTCTGTCGCTGGATTTAATCACCCTGACCACAATGGCCCCTGGTATGGTTTTATGTCTTGTTGGGGATTCATTGAACTTCTTGGGTCTGCAGGATTACAGTTTCCATCAAAATTGGGAAAAATTGGCCATTATTAACTCAAATGCTCCCCCTGCAAAGACTCCAGTGACAGGCAGGTCCGGCCGCTTCACTTTGTCCAGCAGCTCACTGGTGCTGTTTCTGTTTTTGTTTTTTTTCAGTTTTTTCCTGCTGTTACTTCTCCAGGCTCACTAGTCTCTTCTCCTGTCGTGTCAAGTTGCATGAATGCTGCCCAGGGCATGTCCCTCCTCAGCAGAAGTTCAGTTCTGGTCCGCTTTACATCTTCCGTGTCTTTGCTTACCACCTCCTGGAACACCTGGATGATAGTTCCAGGAACTGTCACCTGGGTCACCTCTGGTTCGCTTTCGATGGGCTTTTCTCTCAACCACTGGTCTTTGCAGGCCAGGTGGTTTTTGATCAGACGTCAGACATTTTGAATTTTTCCTTGTTGGGTCCTGGATTTTTAAAAACACTCTATCCATCTTGAGCTTTATTTCGAGATGCGGTTAAGTTACCTGGAAATAGTTTGATCCCTTGAGGCCTGTTTTTAAGTCCTGTTGGTGGGACTAAAGCCAGTCTCCCTAGTGCAGACAGGCAATGCCCTCTGGTTCCTGTACCTGATAGCTGTGAACTGTAAGATGTTCCATTCTGGCTGTAGTCTCCACACACGCTTGCACTGACCGGCTCTCAGCAGAAGACTGAGGGGGACGCTCTGCAGGTCTCTCCTCCCAGGACCGCCTTGGGTGCCCAGTCCCTCGTCTCCTCGCCTCGGGGAGACCGCCAGGCTCTGCCTGGTCCCCCCGCCCCCGCCACCATGTGCTTCAGCCTGTGGGCTCTCTCCAGGCAGAAAGCTGGGGCTCACCTGCTTGTTCCTCTCTCTTGGGGATTGCTGTCCCCCACTGCCTGTTCTCCAATATCTGAAAACCGCGGTTTCATATATTTTTCAAATTATTTATTTATTTACTTTTTGATGTGGACCATTTTTAACGTATTTATTGAATTTGTTACAATTCAACATTAGCTCCCCGACCAGGGATCGAACCTGCACTCCCTGCATTGGAAGGTGAAGCCTTAACCACTGGACTGCCAAGGAAGTCCCTGTTTCATGTATTTTTGTCTGAGTTTTTGTTGTTCCAGCTGGAAGGGCAAATGTGGTCCCTGTCACCTCATCTTGGATGAAAACAAAAGTCCAATCTATCTACTTTTAATGTAATTTGATATTTATCGTAGTGCAACATACATGCAGAAAACTGCACACAGCACCAGTGTACATCCTGGAGAATTTTCACACCCCAGGCACGTCCAAGTCACAGAACATGATCATGCCTGAGTCCCCAGCCACCCCCAGGCCGAGCCAGGTCCCCCTTGTCCTCTCCCTCATTGCCTCTCATCATCTGATTGATGACTAACTGTGTAGTTGGTTGCTTAGCACCAGTCCCCTCCTTTGAAACAGAAGTATGTGAGGCCAAGAACAAAGTTAAATTTCCTGTTCAGGGCACGTTTGGCACCTAACAGAGCACCGGCACATAGCAGGTGTTCTCTGAATGAACCAGGGCCTCGAGAAGTATGGTAACATCTGATAACTATTTTTTGACAAGAGTTACATTCTCTTATCGTGAAAGTCACTTAAATATTTGCATTTTAAAGTCAAGTATCAGTGTAGCTCTTACCTGTCTCCTTTCTATGCAGGCGGTTCCACAGCATCTGGAGAGAAAACTCTCGTGACACGGAGGAGACCATCCCTTCGTCAAACACAGAGAGACCTTCTAACGGCAGCTCCAGAAGGTGCCTGTCAGCGATCAGGATGACGTTGTCTGCGACCTCGGGCTGCACTGTGGGTGGGAACGCCAGCGGCTACCAAGGCAGCGGCAGACACCTGAGGGCCAGGCTCTGCCCCTCGCCACTGAGGCCGTCTGGCTGCTGCGCAGCCCCCGCCTGGCGGGAGACGCGGAAAGGATCTGAGCCGGGCACAGCTCGCAGGCACGCCAGCGCCGTCTTGGGGGTACACGCTGGTTTTGACGGTGCGGCCGGGTCACAGCCAGGACCTGGACAGAGGCCAGGCCATGGGGACGTCGGATCCCCTGAGGTTCTGAGGGCCGCCCAGGCTCCGCGGCCTCACCAGGGAGCCCCTTCAAGGGACGAACATCTGCACGAACCCCCCTCCCCGAGGGCGGTCCAGGCAGGGGCCACGGCCTCTGGGGACAGGGGACAGCTCCGTTCGAGGAAGGGTAGTGGCGCTCCCCTGACACCACGGCTTCTCCAGCCGTCGGGAAACCGGTGCAAAGGCTGAGGCCACCAGACATGTCAATGGAATTGATGTGTTTGCAAAGTCAAGTTACTTAAAGTCTAGCGGGTTTTCATCTGGGAACGTTTAGGGCAGAAGCTCCGTCACACAAGTGGTCACTGGGCTCCCGGCAGCTGCACACCTCGGCGCGGCCTGGGACCTCGGGCACCGGGTGGCTCAGCCACGGGGCAGGTGGCGGGGAGCAAACAAGAGCACTTCATCTTCCACGTAGGAAAGCAGCAGACTGCTGACCTGGGAGGCCCGTCTGCCCTCCTGCCGTCTGACGTGCTCAGGAGGGTGACGGCGACGTCACCATGGTTTCTGCCCGGGCATCCGGCAGGGCAGGGGCATCTGCGGTCGCGTGGGCAGTGGCGGGGTGGCGCGAACCTTCCGGGAAGGCTGCCCCCGGCGGCCCCGCTGCAGCCACAGAGAGCGCAGCTCTGCCGGCCTCCATCCCACAGACACGGACCTGGGGCCCCACTCACCCTGCGGCAGGGACTCTTCCCTCTCCTTGTCTTTGCCCTTGTATTTTCCCAAATCCGCAACAACTGTGGGAATCGGCGCTCTGAAAGGCAAAGGCAGAGATTCAGTTTTAAAAACTCCATGAAAATCACTGAGAACAGGGACAGCATCTCCTCAGGCTGTTCCCACCAGGGCAGTGAGGGCCACAAGACTCTCCCGGCCCGCTGTTGGGGACCGGTCTCCTGAGATGCGGGCAGGGACAACAGGCAGGATGTGAACACACAGGATTCAGGATGCTCTGGCCTGCTGGCCAATCAGGGAAGTTCACCTGCCCGACCCCTACCTTCTCTCCCACCAAACACAGACCCAAGGGGCCAGGTACTTCACCGTGCTCTCCCCTCCTTCTCACACCCAGGCCAGCGGCTCAGAGGGCGGCAGGGGCCCGTACGGCGGGGACGCCCCCAGAAAAGGTTTCAAGCAGGGCCAGACTTCCTTCCGACGGCAGGCGGACAGAGCCCGGGCTTCTGTTCTCAAAGAGCCTGTGCACGTCTCCCGTTTAATCGAACGGTCCGATTCAGCGCAGAGAGAATCCCACCAAGCCTACGGCGCTGTGGCCTCAGAGATGCGAGTTTCCACGAAGGAAACAGCTCTGACTTTCCCACGCCCACAGCCAGTCGCTCAGCTGGCCCTGGGACTCAAGGAGTGCTTGCAGGCCGCGCCCCGCAGCCCTGGGTGTCCCTGTACCTGTGCACACCTGGGTGCACCTGTGGGGACAGAGAGACGACACGACCCTGTACCTCGAGGGCTCGGGCAATCCAGACGGCGCCTGCTCTCCGCACCCTGTCCCTGAGCTCCTCAGGAATCAGCCCTCGATGGGTACCTGGCTTCCGGGGGGCAGCTGAGTAGCGGGAACAGTGGCCTCAGATACTCCTCCATGGGCTTCACGACCTCCGTGAGCCTCTGCACAGCGTGTTCTTCCCCTCTCAGGGCTGCGCCCTCTGACTCCTTCTTGCCCCAAAGACAGCCGCAGTCAGAGGCGTCAAAGGGGAAGAGGGGCGAGACCCTGCAGGCGACCCCCCAGGACAGGCCCAGCTCAGCAGCCAGCAGCCCCCCACCCCCGACTCCTCTGCCAGCATCGCGGAGGCGTCTGCAACAGACTTGGCTCAAGGATTGGCCCCGTGCCTGGTCGGGGAGCCTGACCCGGCGTCCAGCAGCGCCTGGGGGGTGGTCCTCGCCCAGGCCTCCCCACCCTGCCCTGCGGGGTGGAAGCAGCCCTGGCACCGGGCTCGGGGCCTCACCAAGCCTGGGCTCAGGGCCGTGTCCTCACTGTGTGCCTCAGCCTGGGTGTGCTCCCGGAACTGCTGGGCACTGGCCAACAGGGAGGAGAAGGCGGCTGGGCTCACGGCCACCCGAGTCACCTTGCAGGAGCCTGCAGAGACAGACGCCGCCGCTGTCCCCACACGCGGCTTCGCAGAACGCCCCCCGGGGCTGAGGGGACCGCGGGTGGGAACGGGTGCGCACGCTCGGCCTTGGTGCCGGTGGGCGCACCCCTGCACACACCCCGAGGGTCGTGCTCCGGCAGAACTCACCCCCGACCTGGGGCAGTTTGCCTTTGGCTGCGGGGATGAACTTGGATTTCTCGTAGGCAGCGCCATACAGATGGGTCCTGTTGGCAGGACGTAGGGTGGGGTCAAAGCCCGGCTCCGGGGATCCCAGAGGAGCCCCGACGACGAGGCCGACTCTGTGCCACATACCCACCCTGCTGGGAACAGGAGCCTCCTCCCTGCGGTGCCCCAGCCAAGTCAGACACAGGGTTAAAACCGGCCCCTGGGGGGTCTGTGTGCGGTGCTGCCAGAGGCTGGGACACCAGCTTCTCCCCAGACCAGTGGGTTCTGCGCCACTTGAGCAGTGAACTTCAGACCAGGGCCACGTGCTGGCGGGAGGTGGCACCGTGCCCTCTCCCCTCCCCGGGTCGTACGGGCCAGCCTGGCCATCGTGGCAGAGGGACGGTCGCCCCCTGCCGCCCCCCTCAGCGGGCAGCCCCCGCCGGCCTGTCTGTCCCTCGGCTTGGCAGCCCCGTGCTGTGTCCACAGGGACCTTAGCGGGCAGAAGCCTGGGTAGCAAGCCCGAGAACAGGAGAGAGAAGGCCTCACCTGTCCCGTGAGTGGTGCAGAAAGAGGATCCGAAAAGTGGGAGGGATTTCACTCAAGAAGTTAAAGTGCTGTTCGGTGACCCAGAGATTCTGCCAAGCCTGCGGGGGGCAGTCAGGAGTCAGCGCCGGGCGGCGGCTGCGGGGCCGGGCGCCGCCACAAGGGGGCAGCAGACGCACGCGGACTTCACCGCTGCCCTGGACACTGGCTCCGCCGGTACCGCCAGAGCCCGACCCGCCGCCGCACACCCGCAAAGGCACCGAGCCCAAAGGCGCACGGAAAAGCCCCGGCACGTCCTGCAGCACAGCTGCCGCCCTCTCCCCTCCCCGCGGTCCCAGCGCCCCCCGCGCAGACACCGGCAGGGCACGCGCAGGACCCGCGCTCCCGGCCCGCAGGCCGCGGGGGGCGGGGGCGGCCGGCGGTTCAGCCTGCCCGGACCCGGGTCCCCCTTCTCTGCGGGGAAGGGTCCGCAGCGGGGGCCACACAGCACCCCGCGGGCCGCCTCCCCAAAGAGCAGCGGTCGCTCAGAAGCCCATTCCCCACTTTCGGATGAAATGAGCTTCAGCTTTGCCCAAGCCGACCAGCGTCGGCACTCAAGCCCACGGAGGTGCGGAGGGGCTTCTGGGACGCTTGCCCCGGCGGCCAGCGGACACACGGAAGCCGTGGGAACGGCGCTCGGGAGGCTGCGGGCTGCTCACAGGGGCCACGGCCTCGCTCCAGGGGAGGCGCCGGCAGGCTTCCGCAGCTCGGGCGGCCCGCTGTGCGAGGCCCGGGCCCTCCGCGCTGGCGCACGTGGCGGCTGACCCCGCTGCCCTTTGCTGCCTGCAGAGTGTCCCATCGGTGAGGGCACCGCTTCTCGTCCCTTCTGTGGCCACTGGGCACCTGGGTGGGCTCCCTTTCTGGGCCACAAATGCTGCTGTGACGTCTGTTCTTTGGGGACCACCGGCCGCAGGGGAGTTGCTGGGGGACGTCGCTTCCAAAGGGGCCACCGGGCCCCACCCCCGCCAGGGCCCCGCCTGCTCTCCCGCCCTTGGGGTTTGCACCTGTTCCCTTTCGGCCCTTCTGGTGGGTGTCTAGCAGTACCTGAACGGGGCTTTAAGTTTTCCATCTTCCTGATGAGCAGTGAACTTGCGCGTCATTTACAGAGTTTACTGGCCACTTGGGTATCTTTTGTGAAATTCCAGTCTTGTGATTGTTTTCTGTGGGACAGTCAGTCTTTCTCCTGCCGAGAGGGGACACCTCCTGTCTACACACAGGACACCAGCCCCTGGCCCCCCGCGTGTGTTGTATCTCCTCTGGGGCTTGCCTTTTGACTCCTGGGCTATGGTTTTGATGAACACAAGTTCTTACTGTCAGTGCAGTACAACTGATCATTCCCCCTTTGATGGTTGGCACCTCTGTCTCCTGCGTAGTAAGTCTTCCCTACTCCGAAGCCATGAAGAGGTTCCCTTAAAGCTTATTCTGAAAGCTCTGCTGTGTTACCTTCTCAGGTAGAGCTGCCCTTCGTGCAGGGCTGCACCATCCGCTCTTCTGCCCTAAGTGTCGCGCTTTTCATCTGTCAGGTGTGGGTGGTGGGTCTGTTTCTGGGCGTTTTCTTGTCCCATCGGTCATTTTCTCCATTTGTGTGCCAATGCCACGCTGTCTTACCTTCTATAGTTTTCAATGCGTCTTGGTATCTTGTGTAGTAAGCTGGCGTTTCCTTACAAACATCTTAGTATGGAGCCTTCCCCCACAAATACAGCTGCCTCTGGGCTTACTTAGTTCTTCTTGAATTTTCCTTAGGATAGGTTTGCAGTTTTCAGGGTAGAAGTCATGTGTATCTTTTGTTAGATTTCCCTTAGGTATTTGATTGTTTTTGATGTTACTGAAAACGGTATTATTCGGACATTGTCATTGCTTGTTTGTAACTGGCATGTAGAGATACAAGTCATGTTTACAGCCTTCAGCAGTGACCTGCCAAATCTGCATGTTAAATCTGTTATCGAGAGACTATGATTTTCAAGGCCCACAATCATGCTGATTGTGAATAATCAGTTTTACTTCTTCCTTTTCAGTGCTTCTGCCCTTTATTCGTTTTTCGAGTCTAATTGTTCCATTGAATAGAAGCAGTGATAGCTTTCTTGTGTCATTCTGACTCAAGGAGAAAATTTTTCAAAATTTTAGTATATAGTATGATGTGGGGATTTTTTTGCAGTACGCTGGCCTCTCGCTGCTGTGGCCTCTCCCGTTGCAGAGCACAGGCTCCAGATGCACAGGCTTAGCGGCCATGGCTCACGGGCCCAGCCACTCCGCGGCATGTGGGATCTTCCCAGACCGGGGCACGAACCCACGTCCCCTGCATCGGCAGGCAGACTCTCAACCGCTGCGCCACCAGGGAAGTCCTGTAGTATGATGTTTGATATGGAGTTTTAAAGACATTCTTTATCAAATTAAGAAAATTATCTTCTATCTTGATATTTTGAAATCACAGACTGGTGCTGAATTTTGACAAATGTTTTTTTTGCGTCTATCAAGATGATCTTATGATTTTCTCCTTTTCCTCCTGTTAATACGGTGAATTATATTGAATGATTTAAAAGTATTAAACCACATGGAACACAGCCATTTGATCCTCATGTATTATCCCTTTTATAATCGCTGGATTTTACTTGCTAATACTTTGTGTCCACGTTGATGAGAGAGATTTTCCTTCCATGTAACGTCCTTGCTAGGTTTCTAGTATCGAGGCTCACTGGGCCTCTTTAAAGACAGTTAGGAAGTATTCCTTTTATTCCTATCCTCTGGAAGTGTTTTGAAGGATTACTTTTTCCTTCAATGTCTGGAAGAATTTATTAGCGAAGCCAGTTGGGTCTGGGATTTTCTTTGTGGGAATGTTTTTAATAAAAGCTGCCATTTCTTGAAGCGATATTATTCAGATTTTCCATTCTGTCCGCTTTGGTAGGTAATATTTTTGGGGGAATTTGTCCATTTCATCCAAATTGTCAAATTTATTAGAGTAAGGTTATAAAAAATAGTCTCTTACTAGCTTATTGATGTCTGAAGGATCTCGTGATGTCTTTTTATTACCGATACCGAAATTTTTGTTTTCTTTCTCTTTTTTCTTTATCGGGTCTTTCTAAGTGTTTATCAATTTTATTAGTCTTCTCTTTGGAACCAACACTTGTCATGATGATTTCCTCTGCCGTAAGTGTGTTTTAATTTCATGGCTTCTGCTGTTCTCGTTCTTATTTGTTTTCTATTTTTCTTAGGTGTTTTTACTCTAGCTTCTTGAAATCACAGCTTAAATCACTGTAAGACTCTCTTTTGTATTCAAGGCTGTATTTTTCCTTCACGCCCTGTTCTGGACAAGTCTCCTAGGTTTTGATATACAGTATTTTTATTCTCTAAGTCAATTTAAAATATTTTCTAAATTCCATCGTGATTTCCTCTTTGACAAACTGATGATGATAGACATACTGGTTAATTTCAAGGCAGTTGTGTGTTTTACACGTATCTCTTAGTTACTGATTTCCGTTTTAATTTCCTTGTGGTTAGAAAACAAACTGAATGACTTCAGTGCTTTGGAACTTGTTGAGGCTCTCGTGGCCCAGGGCTGGTCACACTGGCGCAGCATTCCAGGCCGGGTCTGTCCAGACCTCCTGCACTCACGGATGCCCCACACGCTTCTGCAGGCCACTGCCTCTTCATCTGCTCATCGTGCCAGCAGCCAAGAGGGCGGCTGCAGCCTCCCCGCAGAGCCGGGGGTCTGTCTGCGGCTGCTCTGTCTCTGGCAGTTCTCTTCTGCGCCTTTGAAGCTGCATCACTGGTGCTCATGGATTCAGGACGGTGGTCCGCGCTGCCCGGCTCCTGGGCCGTTTCCCTCCAGTAAGGCATCTTAGCAGAACGCTCACTGCTTCTCACCTGGTAGTGTTTTCACGGTTCATGTACTGCTTCTCACCTCCTCCAGGCTGGCCTGGCCCAGAGCAGCCTGCACCCCGTCTTGCCTCCGCCCCATAGGAGGGAGGATTCCCATCCCTGGGTCACGGCACTGGCTCTCGGCCTGGTGACTTTTTTGGTTGTCACACCTGGGGAGGTGCTGGAGGCCAGGCTGCCGCTGAACACCCACGGCGCACAGGACGGCCCCACCACAGAGGGTCATCCTGTCCTCAGAGGTCAAAAGGAGGAAAGCAGCCGGGTCAAGGGATATGAGGTCGGCCCATGCAAGTAACCGTGGAAGCCCCATGAAGGAGGAGGGTGGGCTTGACCAGAGCATCCGGGCCTGTTTTCTCTGTTGAGTTGCATCAAGTTTAATTTCTTTAAATCTCCAATTCATATTTGCTAGTCCAAATAAAAGCAGAGGTGCTATTAGCTACCATGCTCTGCAAATTTCTTTCAAAATTAAACTCTAAGACTTGACTGAGTATAAAACTTTTCTTCAAACACAGTGAGGGCTGAAAGCAGAGCCCCGGGGTACTGTCCCCCTCGGGGCCTGCTGCAGCCCCTGGGCATTTGTACTTGCGAGCTCGCTGACTCTCGCTGTCACCGAGGAGGTGGGCTGCTATCCCCCCACCGGGCCCATGAGGAAGCTGCAGCTCAGAGAGGTTGAGTGACCCTCCCAGAGCCACACAGCAAGCCAGGATTTGGACTCGGTCCGAGTATGTCTGCAGAGCCGCGGGGCCAGGGGCAGGGTCAAGGGCATCCCTAGCTTGGTCACCTTGGATATGGCGGCCAGTCTCTGCTCCACGCTGGCAAACAGGTTGGTGGACGTCCTCTCCTGGCACCTCAGCCTGTGCTGCAGCTGCAGCAGCGCGGCCAGCTGTGAGCTGCTGGTGTTGGCCGTGGCCGTGAGCAGGACGTCTCGCATGCCCTCTGAGGCTGAGCAGCTCTGAAACAGACCACGGAGGCTGCCGAGGGGCCCGGGCGCCGTCCAGCGCGGGTGGGCGCCCAGGTGCTCCTCCTGGCAGCCGGCACAGCCGCGGGGCGAGGCCAGGCCGGACCTTCACCGCTGTGCCCGCAGGCCTGCAGCTCAGGACGCAGGGAGGAGGGCTCGACGCTCTTGCCCTACGTCGCAGGAACACGAGCTTGGAGGGCTTCTGCTGCTCGTGCACCCGTGAGCCTCCGGGCAACCTCGGGGGGCCGGCCCCCTTCTCTTGGTGCCCACGGTGCTTCCTCCAATGAGCGCCACCCTTGAGGCAGAGCCCAATTGCAGCCTGGCTGGCAGGGCCACCAACGGAGGGAGCACCGGGGTCTCGGGGACCCTCCTTCTCCCCAGTGGCTAAGAGGGACCTTATGGAAGGCGCCCAGAGCAGAGCGCACCTGAGACAGCGCCAGGAACTGGCAGGCGGCCGCAGGGTCCAGGGTGCCGACACACTCCACCATCTCCAGGCTGGCGGCTGCGGCGATGTCCAGGAGGTTGCTGCCCAGGGCTACCTGCAGGCACTGCAGCAGCACCTCGGACGCCTGGGCCAGGTACCGCTGGGCCAGCGCCATCCTCCTCTGCGGGGAGAGGCTCAGGCTCAGGCCGGCTCCGCAGGCAGGGCGCGCCCGGGGCGGGGCTGGGGGCTGGGGCAGGGGTACCTTCAGATCCCAGCCTTTCCTGCTGTGCCCCTCGGGGGTGGCCCTGAGGGCCAGCAGGCCGCCGTAGGGCCCCTTGCGGTCCTCGTCCTCCTGGATGATCTCCAGACACTCGCGGCTGTTCAGCTCAGTGCCCCCCTACGGAACACGCACCTCCAGTCGGCCCGCACGTCAGCACGGACGGCAGTGCCCGCCGTGGCCAGGCGTCTCTGTAGGACCCCTGGGTGAGGGCGCTGTGGGCGCTGGGCCGGCATCTCGCTGATTTGGGTGACCGGCAGGACCCTGGCCCAAGAGCCTGGCGTTCGGCAGGTACAGCCAGGGTGGGGCCTCGGCGCGCTCAGGTCAAGGGCCTTCTGTGCTCACTGCCCTTCAGTCCTTCAGAATCACCTCCCCCGGCATCAGGCCGGCCAGGACCCGGGGAGCCAGCTGCCAGTCTGCCCCAGGGGCCCGGGGGGCAAAGGCACAAACAAGGCCCTCCTGTCTGCAAGACAAGCCCCCTGACGGGGTCCTCAGGGTGCCAAGGGAAACTGCCTAGGGGGCAGCAGGCCCAGGAGGACTCGGGTTGAAGGGGAGCCCTGGGTTTGAGGGGACATGACACGAAGCGAGGCCTGGGGGGCACATTTCCCCAGCAGCCCCTGCGAGTTGGGGTGTGGTGAGGGCCGCTTCATAGATCTTACGCCCGCTCAGAAAGGAGCTGTGTATCTGGTCCACGTCTGCCTGACTCAGAGCCACCTGCTCTGGTGCTCAGTAAATACAGGTTGAACAAGGGGCCAAACGCCATCAATTCACTCAAATGTGAGTCACGTCCTGCGGCCTGGAGACCCAGGACAGACAGTCACGGGCTGACCCCGGGGCCTGCACACCCAGCTGGGTCAGGGAAGTGGAGGCACCAGCCCCAAATCACACAGGGGTGCGGCGCCTGGCTGCTCGGGGCTGGGGGTCTCCTGAAAGAGCAGGGTCTACGGGGATAAGCCTGGCTGCACCGCCAAGCAGGTGCCTTCCAGTTGGAGGAGGTGGCATCTGCAGAGGTGGTTAGGACGGTGACCTGGAGCTTCCACGGCCAGCGGTGGCAGTGGCTGTCACCAGAGCTCCTTCCGAGGGGCACCAGGCCTGCTGGGCAGCCTTGTGGGGGGTGAGGAGTGCTGGAGAGAAGGGTGTGGGCTTCTGTGCACTGATGCAGCTGCTGGGGTCAGGGCTTCACCTGACCGTATGGGTGGGGAAGGGGAGTGAGGGGGCGGGGCAGGGGAGTGAGGGGGTGGGGGAGGGGAGTGGGGGGAGGGGAGTGAGGGGGCGGGAGAGTGAGGGGGCGGGGCAGGGGAGTGAGGGGGCGGGGAGGGAGCGAGGTGGGCGGGGCCCCCCACTGTGCTATAGGATGCAGGTCCAGTGCTCAGGTGCAGGCCAGACGCCCAGGTGCAGAGTTGCCAGGGTGAGGGAGACACCAGGGACACCCACATTTGGGGTGGGGTGGGATGCCCCACTTAGGATGGGTCCGTCCTGCCCTCAGACCAGGACCAGCCGTGTGCCTGCCCTTCCTCTCCCACCCGTTCTTTGCAAAGGGCGGCCGCCCCTCCTCGGGCCTGTCCCCAAAGTCCCTGTCTCCGTCCTTCCCTGCAGGCCCCGGGCAGGGCTGCTGCCGCCCTTTCCTTCCTTCCATGGCCCACATCGCCCTTCTTGACGGGGATGATCAGAGACCTGTTTGCTACCTCAGTTCTTACTGAGGTCAGGTGAGCTCTAAATATCTTGTTTCTGTTTTTTAAGCGCAGGTGGTAGGTTTGTGAACCAGCCAGAAGCAGAAGCACATACCAAGAGGCTCTCCTCCCAGTAGAAGGCGGGGTGCAGGGGGTCTGCGTGCACGGCCAACAGGTGCAGGGCCTTCCCGGCCAGGCTCAGGAGCTGGGCACGGAGCTCCACGCAGCCGGTGCACAGTGGCTGCAGGCTCCCCAGCTGGGCCAGCACGGTGTGCGCCAGGGTCCGCTTCAGGGTGAACCACTTCTTCAGGGACACAGACCGCCTCAGTTACTCCACCCCCGCCCCAGAAACGCAATAGGCCCACCACTGCTGCCCCTCCCCAGTGGGACCCACCCTCTAACACCCCATGCATTGTGGCGAGGGTCTCCAAGGGTCAGGTGTTGGGAGGGTCTGAAGTCTGCTGATGGAACCTTAATTTGGGGCTGACTGACAAGGACATGAGTTTGTATGCAGCTCCATTTCAGGACTAATTTGATCCATTTAGAGTTACATCAAATTATTTGATTCATACTTCATGAAATCTAAGACAACGTCTAAAATTCCAGGACATGTTTCCCTAAAACAAATATTTTGCAAATGTAACTTATTTTCTCAACAGACTGCAGCTGACCTTTATGGACTCCTTACTGTGACGACATGACCGTCAGAGCAAACTCGCGCCTTGGGAAGGGAAGCCGTCTGTGCACAGGGGGTCTCCCCCTAAGTACGACCCCGCTTTCATTAGTCAGTTAGACGGGGCCTTTCTGAGGCCCACCGAGCTGCTGGGGGCTGCTGGGACCTGCCGGGAGCTGCGGGGGCAGGGAACCCACTCTGAGGGTTCAGAGACCTCAGGGGGAGGCCTGTGAAACCTGGCCTCCTGGACTCCCACTGGCTGGTCTGCACTTCAGGCACATGGAGGTGGAGGCCCCACCGCAGCATGACAGCCCCCGTTGGTGGGGGCCCCGGGGGACTGGTGAGTGTCCGTGGACGGTTACCAGGCCGACAGAAGTGTAGTCACTGGGGCTCTGCAGGTAGTCGGCCAGCAGCTTGTCCACCGAGCCCTGCTCCAGCTGCCGCTCCAGGGTCTCCTCCCACGTGCGCTGGAGAGTGTCCAGACACACCTCCACGAGGCTGAGCTTGAGGTGCGCCAGCCTCCTCCCCAGAGGGGTGCTGACGTGCTGCAACTGAGACGCGCGCACGCGCAGTCACGGCACGGGCGCTCCCGCCAAGGCTCCGCCTCCACCCAGTCAGCCCCGACGGGCGCGCGCGTGCCGACGTACGGATACGCACGAAGATGACGGCTGCACCCTCGCCCCCAAACCCCCTGCCCCCTCCGACTCAACCTCCTCCTTCTTAGGCAAACATGTGGCTACTTTCTGGGTCTACAAGGTAGCTTGCACTTTCTCGGATTTCACACGAATGGAATCGTATAGCACGTACTCTCTGCCTGGCGAGCTTCACTCGGCGTGGTTACGTTAGGGTCCATCCACGTTGTTGCCTGTATGTTAACCCCTTCGTACAGCTGAGCAGTGTTCTGTCGTGTCGATGTGCCAGTGTGTTTACCCACTCACAGTCTGGGGCTGTTACAAATGCCACTGCTGTGAGCATTCATGCACACGTGTGTGTGTGAACACGTGCTTTCACGTCTCTTGCGTAAACAGCTAGGAGCGGGAAGGCTGGGGCATACGGCGGGCCTGTGCTTAACTCTTCAGGAAGCTGCCAAACCACCTCCCAAGGTGGCTGCACACGTTGTGTCCCCACGGGCAGCGTAGGAGAGTCCCAGTTCCTCAGGTTGTTCTAATATTCAGTGTGGTCGGTCCTTCAAGTTGTAACCATGTTAACAGGTGTGCGGCGGTTTTTCACTGTGGTTATAATCGGCGTTCCCCTGACTCACTAATAACGTTGGCCATCTTTTCACCTGATTATCTACCATCCACATATTTTCTTTGGAGAAATGTCTGTTCAAATGTTTGGTCTGTTTTTATTGGGTTGTTTATGTCTTACTAAGTTTTGAAAGTCCTTTGTATACTCTGGAGACAAGACATTTGTCAGATAAATGATTTGCAAACGTTTTCTCCCCGTCATCGACGTGTCTATTCGTTCTCTTACTAGTGTCTTTTGAAGAGCAGCGTCCAATTTATACATTTATTGTTTGATGGATCACACTTTTGGTGTCACACGTAAGAAAGCTTTGCTAAACCTAAGGCCGCAAAGGTATTTTCCTGTTTTCTTCTAGAAGTTTGATAGTTTTAGCTCTTACATTTAGGCCTATGATCCATTTTTGAGTTAATTTTTACATATGGTGTGAGGTAAGAATTGAAGTTTATTTTTTGGATGCGGACGTCCAGTTGCTCCAGCACCACTGTTCTAAAGATGGGACTTTGTTCACTGAACTCTCTGCACCTTTGCTGAAAGTCAGTTTTCTGTCTCTGTGCGTGTATCTATTTCTGGATTCTCTATTACGTTCCACTGATGTCTGTGTATTTTTAACCCTAAAACCACACTGTCTCAGTTCCTGTAGCTTTTATAGTGAGTCAAAATCAGGTGGTGTCAGTCCTCCGACTTTGTTCTTCTTTTACAAAGTTGTGTTGGCTATGTTAGGTCTTTTGAAATTCCATATAAATTTAAAAATCACTTTGTCAATTTCTAAAAAACAAACAAACCCTGCAGTATCTTGATCAGGATTGCAGATAATTTAGGGGGGAACTGACATCTTAATAACGTCAAGTTTTCTGAGCCATGCACTTGATATATCTTTCCATTTACCTAGGTATTGTTTAATTTTTCTCAGCAATGTTTTGTAGTTCTCGGGGTACGAGTTTTCACTTTTTTGTCAAATTTCATATTTATGCTGTCATAAATGGTGTTGTTTTAAAATTTTTAATATCCAATTGATCATTCCTAGTATATGGAAATACACAATAATATTTGTATATTGTTCTTGTATCCTGCAACCTTACTAAGCTCATTCCTTAGTACTAACAGCTTTATTATTTTGTAGATTACAGAGGATTCTCTATACAGATGGCCATGTTAGCTGTGAACAAAGACAGTTTTACTTCTTCCTTTCCTGTCTGGACGCCTTTAATTTCTTTTTCTTGCTTTGTTGAATTGGCTAGAACTCTAATAAAATTCGGCATCAAAGTGGTGCAGGACGCATTGCTGTCTTTTTCCTCACCTAAGGGGAAAGCATTCAATCTTTCAACATGTGAGCTCTAGTTCTTTTCATAGATGCCCTTTATCAGATTGAGGAAGATCACTTCTATTAATAGTTTGCTAAGAGTTTTTTTTTTAAAATCAGAAATGGATGTTGGATCTTGCCAAATGCTTTTCCTGCATCTATTAAGATGATCATTTATTTTTAATTTTTAAAAATATATGGTGAGGGCTTCCCTGGTGGCGCAGTGGTTGACAGTCTGCCTGCCAATGCAGGGGACATGGGTTCGGGCCCTGGTCTGGGAAGATCCCACATGCTGCAGAGCAACTAGGCCCGTGCACCACAACTACTGAGCCCGTGAGCCACAACTACTGAGCTTGCACGTCTGGAGCTTGTGCTCTGCAACAAGAGAGGCCGCGACGGTGAGAGGCCCGCGCACCGTGATGCAGAGTGGCCCCCACTCGCCACAACTAGAGAAAGCCCTCGCACAGAAACAAAGACCCAACACAGCAAAAATAAATAAATTAATTAAAAAAAAAAAGAAAATTCTAAAAAAATATACGGTGAACAAAATTGATTGATTTTTGAATGTTAAACAAGTCCTGGGATAACCTCAACTTGGTATATAATCCTTTTTATACATTGTTGGACTTAATTTTCTAAATTCTGTTTAAAATTTTTCCATCTATATTCATGAAGAATAATGGCCTGTAGGTTGTTTTTTTTTTTTTTTTTTAATATCTTTACCTTGTTTTGGTGTCAGCCTCATAGAAGAGTTGGGATGTATTCCCTCCTTTTCAATTTTCTCAAAGAGTTTGTGCAGAACTGGTATTAATTTTCCTTAAATGTTTGGTGGGATTCACCAGTAAAGCCATATGAGTCTGACATTTTCTTTGTGGAAAATCTTTGAACTACAAATTCGATTTATTTAGTAGACAGAGGGCTATTCAGTTTCTGTTTCTTTTTGAGTGAGCTTTGGTAGTTTGTGTCTTCCAAGCCATTTTCCATCCATTTCATCTAATTGTCAAATATATTTTGGCATAGAGTTGCTCATGATACTCCCTTATTATCTTTTTAATGTGTGTAGAGTCTGTGGTGATGTCACAGCTCTTATTTCTGATATTGCTTATTTATGTCCTCTCTCTCTCTCTCTCTTTTTTTTTTTTTTGATCAGTCTGGCTACAAGTTTATCACTTTACAGATCTTCTTAAAGAGACAGCTTTTGGCTTTATTGATTTTCTTTTTAATTTTTGTGTTTTCTATTTCATTGATTTGTACTGTGTTCTTCAATTTCCTTTCTTCTACTTATTTTGAGTTTGATTTGCTTTTTCTCCTTTCACATTGCAGAGGGTGGTGAGATCATTGATTTGGGATCTTTTTCTCTTCTCATACAGGTGTTTAGTGCCACAAAGTTTCCCCTAAGTATTGCATTAGAGATATCTTAAACATTTGGATATGCGCCCCCTGCAGCACTGCAGTTCAAAATAATTTCCCTTTTGATTTCTTCTCTGGCCCATAGTTATTTTGATGTACGCTACTTTCTTTCCAAACATTTGGGCATTTCCTCCATAGCTTTCTAGGTTTTTTAAAATTGAGGTAAAAATCACATAACACACTTACACCCTGAAGGGACAGTAAGCCCTGAATACGGTGAAATAGCTCTTCCTCTTCGGCAGCAGCTCTCTGGACCAGGTCGTATGCCTCCAAGTAACACGCAGTCTTCTGTTCTGCATCTTTCTCATTTTGGGCAGATAACCTTTATTGGACGGAAGAGTGGAACTTAGAACAAAAATGTCAAAGCATTACGTCGTCAGTACTAACAAAATGTGTAGCATGTAATTTTCTTGTAATTATGATTTTTATTTTATTAGTCCTTTAAATTTTATAATTAGATGTTTTACCTGGAAATATATTCTCAATATATCTCAGAAAAAAATAAAAAAACAGGAGCGATCTGGAGGAATGCAGTAAGCACAGCATGACACTATGCTCATAACTAAACTGGTGCTGATACATCAGGTGAAGCAATGCCACAATATTAGCTGTGCTGGTTTAAACCCCTAATTTTCCTGTCTGTGTTTTTTTGCATTTTTTAAAGTTCTACATATACTGCTTCTATGATAATATTGTGTTAGGTTGGGTTTCACAGGCGTCAGGTTGCTTTTCCCGCATAAAGGCTGTTTGTAATACCCTGCCCTTGGTTTGCTTGTTGTGTCTTGGACGCTTGCGTGGCCCCGACCGCGGGGGGGCCCTGGGCGGGGTGCGGGGACAGGGGAGCGTCACGTGGGAGGGTTGTCGGCCCGCTGGAGCGGAGGCAGCGCCCGGGCCTCCCGAGGTGACGTGCGTGTGGCCGCGTGTGCACACGCGTGTCCGCGCCCGTATGGTCGTGGGAAGACGCGCGCGCCTGGGGCCAGGGCTGGGCCGGGACGACGTGGGCGGACGCCCCCCAGAGGCTGCGGACCCCAGTACGTGTCTCTGGGGGAGGGTCGCGGAACCCCGCGGCCAAGCCAAGCCGTAGGGAGGCCCTGCTGGAGGCCGGCGGGGGTGGCCCGGGAGGAAAGCTGGGCGCGTGGGGGAAGCCGGGAAGCGCTGCGGAGGGCCGGGAGGGGGCGTGGGCCCACCCACCTCTTCATCTTGGCGCGCTCCAGCTTGATGTCCACACACTTCTCCTTGTGGCCAATGCTGGTAAACTTCTCCTCCATTTCCAGCAAGCGATTATCCATTTCCATCAGCAGAGCTGAGTTCTGGAAGGGCTCAGAGTCCCCCGGCTCCTGGGCGGCTTTGAGCTGGAGGCTCACACACCTGAGGGGGGGCGGGGCGGGGGGGGCGCTTCCCTGAGACTCGTGGTCAAGGCCACCACCCACCTCTAGCTTCCATCTGGGCGCAGGGAGAAACACTTTCCCCAGCGTTTCTTGACACCAGAAATCCTACAAGACACGCACGTTCTTTGGTCACAATGCCATAAAATTAGAAAGTAACAACTCCCCACCCCACCCCTCTCTTAAAACACTCAGGGGCAGAAAAGAAAACCCACTGGAAATGGAATCCGTTCACAGGTCACACCTGCAGGCTGCTGCAGGGGGCGTCAGAGGTGCCTCTGCTAGGGGCAGAGACAGAGCACAGGGGCCACGGAACCCATCCCAGAGGGAGAGACAGAACAGCCATGACAGAACAAGCCTCTCCCAGCACAGGAAGAACTCAGCAAAGCCCAAGAGAGAATACAGAAAACCAAAATCAGGCAAAATCCACAGTTCTTTGGTCAGTGAAGCAGAAGCTGCGCTGAGAAGGCGGATCCAGCTGGAATCTGCAAACCCAACTCAGGAGACAGACCTCGCGGCTTCGCGCAGCTACGAGAAAGGCACCCACGAACGTCCGTGCTGAAACCGCGAGGAAACCGCTCTCTGGGAGAAGATAAACGACCAGGAGGATGGCTCGAAGATAAGCTGCTGATCTGAAAGCTGACGGTCCTACTTGGGGTCTCTCCTGCAGCCTCCCGCCTCCCAGGCAGCTGCAGAGAGCCTGGCGCTGTCTCTGTGGACCCGACACGCGGCCCGGAAAACTGGCGAGCAGAGGAGCAGACAGACCAACAGACCCCAGGAGGACGTCTGACCGCCTGGCAACGTGGGGAGGGGAGAGGCCGGGCCTGCCCCAGCCTTAGAGGCTTCCCGGAGACGGAGCCACTTCCGGGGGAGCTGAGAATCCACGGGACACACAAGGCCACCCGCCCCCTCCCGGGAGAAATGCCTGCTGCCGGGACGGGATGCGGACGACGCTGTGGGCACAGGGCCCTGCTGCCAGGACGGGATGCGGACGACGCTGTGGGCACAGGGCCCTGTCCTGGGAGTCTCTGAACCTCGTAGGCTTGAAATTTGGCTTAAAAGTTAATAGATGGAAAAAAGTAAACCACTATTTTCACGTTGATTAACATTTTTTTTTTTTTTTTTTTTTTTGGCGGTACGCGGGCCTCTCACTGCTGTGGCCTCTCCCGTTGCGGAGCACAGGCTCTGGACGCGCAGGCTCAGCGGCCATGGCTCATGGGCCCAGCCGCTCTGTGGCACGTGGGATCTTCCCGGACCGGGGCACGAACCCGTGTCCCCTGCATCGGCAGGTGGACTCTCAACCACTGCGCCACCAGGGAAGCCCGATTAACATTTTTTCTTACAAAATATTACCTGGCTTCTAGGTCTGTGGTCATGAATTCCAATATGGGCATTTGGTTCGGTCTCTCCTTCTTAAGAACGTTGAAGGTATCTATGAGCTTCTGGAACAGCTGGCAGACCTGAGGCAGGCCCAGCAGGGTCACGGCGGCCCCCGCTGTTCCGCCCCCTCCCCCCCGCCGCAGGCTGCACCGCCGGGCGGGCAAGTGGCCGGCCCCTCACCACTGCCTCTCTCCTCTCGTTCTCGGTGGACAGGAGTGTGTCCGCCAGGGTCAGGGTGGACTCGTACCAGAACTGCTCACTGCCCCCCAGGTGCTGGGCCCTCTCGGCCATCTTCCTAGCTTGGCCGTACTTCTTTTCCTTGTTTGCCAACCGTGCCAACAGGTGCAGGCATTTCGATTCTGCACAAGGATCGTCGAGCTCCTAAAAAAGAGGTGCGTGTTGAGACAGGATGGGGAGTGGCGGGGGGAGAGTGAGCGAGAGAGAGACAGAGACAAAGAGATAGAGAGACAGAGAGACAGAGAAACTGAGACAGAGAGAGAGAGAGAGATGGCAGCCGTGGCACCAGGCCTCTGCACACACTGTCTGAGCTCTTGTCTGGAGACATGCCTGCAGTGTGAGGGCGCAGGGCCTGGGCTTGATGCCTGTGTGTGTGTTAAAACCTACTCCCCTGACTCTGGAAAGCACTGACAGCCCTGGAAAGCCCGCTCCTGGCAGCAGGAGGGTCGGGTGGCGGCCAGGTGGAGGTGAGGGCAGCGCGTGGATGACTCTTTCGTGAGTCTGGGGGAGGCTGACAGGGAGGGTCACGGATGCACGGCCACAGGCCAGGAGACGGGACTGCGGCGCCTGTGGCATGTGGGTGTCGGCTCACAGCCCCCCACCTCCTTAGGCCACCTGTCCGCCCTCTGGTCCCCACTCCTGGCCCCCGGGAGCCCCCCCGTGCCTGTGCTCCTCTGTACCCCCCCAGGGCCCACCCTGGCCGCTTCCCTTCAGCAGCCGCACGGCCTTCTCGGTCCCTTCCCAGGCCACGCTCCCTCTTGAGTCTGGTCTGCACACACCTGTCCCCCTGCCTAAGACAGAGAGCTGAACCTCCCAAGGCTGTGAATTTTTTGTACCTTTATTAGGGATGCTTCTCTCTCTGGAGTTCCTCTACAAAGAAAGTGTCAGCCTGTGTGGCTCTGTAGCTTTGCCCCACCCTCCCAGGGAACAATTCTGAACCCGCCCGGAGACAGAAGCATCCGTCTGAGGCCCTGGGAGCCGCTGACACTGCAGCTGAGCTACCACCTCTGGGGAGGGAGAGACGCACACACGGGTGGCTCCGCTCTGTCCTGGGTGTTTCCCGAGGGCGTCTGTCCTCACGGGGGACAGAGCCCAGGAAGAAAGCCACATCTGAGCTGGGGGAGGAGGCAGGAGCCTGGGGCTTCCAGAAGTTGGCACTGGAGGGGGCGGGGCCGGGGGAGGGTCCAAAGACCTGTTCTCAGGGGCAGAGCAGGCTCAAGAAACCCAGCAGACAGTAGTGGGGGCCTGAGGGGCTGAGCTGAGATCTGAGCGTCCAGGCTGGAGTCAAGCCTTTCTGAGGAGGCCGGGTGAACCCCAGGCTTCCAGTGAGACCCCGGAGATGCCACAGACACCTGCAGGGCCCACACCGAGGAGCGGCAACAAAACAGCCAAGCGGGTCGGGGCCCCGGGGCCCCATCTATCTATCTGCCTCTTGGAACAAGACCGAAGCCCTCGGCCTCGCCAGGGGCGCCCATCCACACGCACATCGGGAGGCCGGCTCACAAACAGAAGGGGCCCCCCAGCCCGGGAGGAGAAAGAGGCTCTACCACACTCTGATGAAGGAGCTCGAGAAACCAGAGGAGCCGACAGACAAAGGACGTGAAGGACAGACCTCCGGCAGAGCTGGATCTGCACATGGGAGTGGGACGGGTGCTCTAGAACAGGCTTCAGCACAGACAGGTCCCTGCCTCCCAGAGAGAAGGGTCTCAGTGGGGGCACGGAGTTGGGGGGCTGCTACTCAGGGGAAGAGGCCCCACAGGTGCAGTGGGCCGGGCAGGTGTGGCCTCACCTGGAAGGCCAGGTACGCCTCTGACAGGAGCAGCCGGGCAGGCTGGTACAGGTCCATCTCCAGCAGGACTTCAGCCTTGAGGGTCCACAGCTGCGGGAAGGACATTCCATCCAGGCCCCTGCCGGTCTCTCCGTCTATCTTCAAAGTCTGTAAGACATGCAGGCCCGCCGGTGCTGCGTGGGTGCAGGGCCCATGCTGTCGAGCGAGGTTCCCCACCGGCCCCACACCCGCCAAGCCCAGCCCCCACTCCAGTGCCCGTGGCCGGGCTGTCCCCCGGGAAGTCTGTCTCTCCTCACCCACCAGGCCCACCAAGCAATCCCGGGTGCAGGTGGCTCGCCTGGCCTGTCCTGCAGGAGGGCTCTGTGCACTCCGGGTCCCAGCCATCCCCCACCACGAAGGGAGTCCCAGGTGTGGCACTCCCATGGTAACAAGTGCTCATGACCTCGGAGCATGGGGTGGGGATGGTTATTTCCTTTACGGGCGAGCCCATATGAGGCGAGCCCACCACCGGACGGGGTCGGGGGCAGGCCGGTGGGCGCTCAGGCCTGCGAGGGCCTCGGCCTTTCCCCCTTCTGGTTGGCGCGGTAGCTCTCCCGGGGGGGCACCCGCTACTCCCAGCCCGGCCTCTCTGAACTGCAGCTCAGGCCCTGCAGTCCCGTCTTCCCTGGGGACTTCCAGGGCCCGCAGGGAGGGGACACATCCCATCAGTCCCTGGATTTCCCAGGAAACCCCACACCAGGATTTGGAGGCAGCAGGCAGTTAAGACAAGTCCGAGCTTACTGGCTGGCGCGGGACCTGTCACTGCCCCCGGTGGGCTAGGAACCGAGGTGCTTCTGCAGAGAGAGGCTACCTTATCCTTTGCTACGAGGGGCTTCATCTCTGCTTGCTGGGCTGGAGTGGGGGGCTCCCTCAGTGTTGGCAGACTTTCTTCTAATAGAGGTTCCTTATTTTTCTCCTTTTTCAAGGCAATTTCTTTTCTGCAGCTAATATAAGTAAAACAGGCATTATGCCAAGGAAGAAATACCATGGCCAGAGACACCTGAAAATGTTCAGTTTCAGTAGGAATCAAAGAAATACAAATGAAAATAGCTACAAGAAGCCGCTATCCACTCACGTGTTTACAAAGATTTTTTTTTAATTCCCATGGTTTAGCAGCATATATGACTCCCAAATCTGCACTCCTAGCCCATTCTCTCTTCCAGACTCCAGGCTCATGCATCCAGCTACTCGTCTGACATCCCGACCTGGATGTCTAACATGCATCTCAAACTTACATCCAGGCCAGAACTCCACCCCATCAGGAAAGGCAGCCCGCAGAGGCCCCTGCCCAGCCCCTGCTTCTTGTGGGACCCTCCTTCCCCGTGTGCCCTCAGGACGCCGCCTCCTTCACCCGTCCCGCTCCCCCTGGCCCCCTGCACACGCCTGGTGCTGTGTCCCTCCGCCACGCGGCCCCAGCCCGGGAGACGCCCACACACGGGAGGGCAAGTGAGGAATGAACTGCCGCTGCTGCCCAGCCATGGTGGGAGACGGGGCCTGGGGCTCGAGGAGACGTGGCCGAGAGCAGGGCCGGTGCCTGAGCGGCACGGCAGCAGGCGGAGCTCCGCGGCTCGGCTGACTTACCTCACCTGCTCCACGTCGCAGATGTAGGCGTGCCCGACCACCTCCTCGTGGAAAGTGGCTGCTTCCCTCAACTTCAAATCAGAACAAACTAGGGCAAGTCTGGGGGGGCGAGAGGAGCGTCAGCCCTGAGTCGGGCTGCCCTGGGCTCAGCCAACTTGATACAAGTTGGTAAACGGGAAAAGGAATGGATAATCTGAGGCTATTTTCTATAATTTGTAAAGCTAAGCCAGATTACTAGGGAAACATAACAGACGGCTCTATCAAGTTCCAGCTGGAGCACGTTTCTACACTCATTCATGAACTTTACTCCACACACATTCATGAATTTTACTCCATTCATTCATGAACTTTACTCCACACACATTCATGAATTTTACTCCATTCATTCATGAACTTTACTCCACACGCATTTATAGCCTCAGGGTCATCTTTCGAGGTCAAGACAAGGTGCAGTGGGTGGGGCTCTGACCCGTTACAACTTTAAGCAAACAAGCTCTGCTTTGATTCTTGTGTAAAACAGTTGTATTGTGAAATGATTTCAAGTTTCCAGAAAAGTTACACAAACACTACAAAGAATTACTACATCCTTCACCACCCAGGTTCTCTCTCTCTCTCTCTCTCAATTTTACATATGTAAAGATCTATTAAAATTTTATATAAAACTTTATAAAAATATAAAAATTGTATATATAAAAATTATTTCCTGAACTATATATAAACTTTCATATATAGTTCAGGAAATAATTAAAACTTATTTACACATAAATTTTATATTAAATTTATATATATCAAATGTTTTCCTGAACTATCTGAGAGTAAGTTGGAGAAACAAAAATGCTCCTTTTTTCTACTTATTCTACTTCAGTGTGTATTTCCTTGGAATAATCATATTCTCTTAAGAACCAGGCAGAAATTTTAAAACTAAAAATACTATTTTTATGTTTAAGTATTCTGATTTATTTGGCTTTACAAATCGTAGGGACTTTATTATTTATATAAATCGTCAACTACAGAATTAATATTTTAAAATCTTATTTGGTTTTATATTGCTTTGGGAAATATTCACTTTAGCCACTTAAATGTCTCCCAGCTCCCCCCAAAATAAAGCAGGTGGTACCAACCGGAGGTGGTAGAGGTCCTTGAGGCTCTTGCTGTCAACCACGGAGGCTGCAATGAGTACCTCCAACTGCAGGACCGGGATGGTGAGCTCATGAAGGAACACCTTCTGCAGGGCCTCGACCAAGTGGTCCAGATAATATAAACTGTACGTCTACATCAATACACAGCAAACATGTAAGGTCAAAGACGGGGGAAGGGTGGGCCCCCAGCTCACAGGGTCTTCCCTCCAGAAACTCTGTCCACACAGTGCCACGTGCACAGGGGCTGAACTAGTGTCTGTTGAGGGAAGGAGTGATGTGCTCTCTGCCTCCTGTCCTTCAGTTAGGCTTTCAGCTTGTCGTGTGCAATCTCCTGGAATCTTCAGCACCCAAGTATAAAGATGCTCACAAGAAAAATCCACCTGCTTTCATTCAAATTAATGTCTTTGTTTCATTTCTTTATATACACATACAATTGCTTTCAAATTCAATATAGACAGAGACGAACTAATACTTCTTATAATGTCACACTAGGTTTGATATTCTCAGTAGAAAATTAGAGAAGTTGGATAAGCTATTTTAAAAATCTGCTTAATAGCACTGAAGAGTGAACAATGCAGGCAAAACTGACTGGGCCGAGACATGGAAGAAGATGTGAATCGAGAGATGTGAACCTGGCACCTTGGGATACACGTGTCCTGGGATGTCTGCTGACAGAAGAGGCAGCTGAGAGCCTGAACAGCACCTGTGACTCTTCCTTTGCAGGTGGAGTTGAGGGCCCACTGAAGGCTAGTGCCCCGACTGGGTCCCCAAAGCCCGCACCTGAGGCTCAAGGGCAACGAAATAAAACAGCCCTGTCAGGGGTTACATCCCAGCCCAGTGGCATTTGGGTGGCCTGGAAAGCGTGTGTTTTTTTGAGAGACTAATAACTGATCATCCCTGGTGAGGCCGACACTACAAGATGATAATAGGGTATTAAGGGGCTTCCCTGGTGGCGCAGTGGTTGAGAGTCCGCCTGCCGATGCAGGGGACACAGGTTCGTGCCCCAGTCCGGGGGGATCCCACATGCCACGGAGCGGCTGCGCCCGTGAGCCATGGCCGCTGAGCCTGTGCATCCGGAGCCTGTGCTCCACGGCGGGAGAGGCCACAGCAGTGAGGGGCCCGCGTACCGCAAAAAAAAAAAAAAAAAAAAAGGATAGTAAGAACCACATTATGCCAATAAATTAAAAATTTTATATTAACTGGAAACATCCTAGAAAAACACAACCCACCAACATTACAAAAAAATTATAAAATCTGAAGCGTTCTGTAACTATTAAGTAAATTGGATCCACATTTGAAAATCTTCTCAAATAGATCCAGGCCCAGAAGTCTTCACCAGGGAATTCTTCCAAACGTTTGAGGAAGAAATAACAGCTAATCTTATACAAATTCTTCCCAAGAAGAGTTCAAAAAGGGAACACTCTCTAATTGACTAAAAGGTCAGTGTGATATTGTGATATAATAAGACACATACCTCTGGTCTTTGTTCTTGGTTCCTGGCACTGAGCTCCTACAACCCTTGGGATTTTGTGGTTCACAAGTCCCTTTCACCCACACCTGAGTTTACACTCGCAAGGTGACTCCTGGCCATCCCTACAGAGCTTCAGGATGGGGGCTGGCGGTCAGAGGAACCAACCACATGATGGGAGAGTGAAACCCTCAGCCCCGTCCCGACATCTGGGGCGGGGGGAGGGGCTGGAGGCTGAGTTAATTCCCAACAGCCCGCGAGCCGATCAGCCGTGCCCTGTCCCGGAACCTGCAGGGAAACCCTGCGGGAAGGGGTTTGGAGAGCTTCTGGGCTGGTGAACGTGTCCACCTGCCAGGAGGGTGGTGCCCGGCACACCCCAGCTCCACGGGGACAGACTCTCCCGTGCTCGGGACCCTTCCACACCTGCCCCATGGACCCCCTCATCGGGCTGCTCATCTGCATCCTTTACAACATCCTCTGTAACAGACCAGCGATCTAGTTAAGTCAAGCGTTTTCCTGAGTCTGGGAGCTGTCATGGCAAACATCGAACCTGAGGAGGGGGTCATGGGAACCCGATTCATGGCCACACTGCATGAGTGCAGTGGCCTGGGGACCCGACACTTGTGACCGGCGCCTAGTGGGGGCGGACTCGAGGGACGGACCCCTGACCCTGTGGGGCCTGCGCTGACCCTGGCACATAGTGCCAGAACTGAGTTAAATGGGGGGTCACCCAGCTGGTGTCCACGGGGAGCGGAGAACTGGCTGTTGTGCGGAAACCCGCACACCTGCGGTCAGAAGCGCTGGGAGCAGAAAACAGTTCAGAGTCAGTGCAGCCTCTTACCACTTCCTGACAAGCGTGTAGTATGAAAGGAAAATTAAACACCAATTTCCTCATGAACGCAGAGGCAAACACCCCGAACAAAATACTAGCCAGTTGAATCTGATGATAAGTGAAACGAATAATATGTCTCAACCAAGTTGACATTATTCTGATAAGCATTAGGGAATAAAGTAAGGAAAGAGAAAAAAGCCATTATGTGATAGATGGAGAAAAATACTTGATAAACATCTGTAGCCATTTGTGATTAAAACTCTTAGCAAATAGAAACAAAGGAACTTCCTTAATCAATAAAGAATACCTATAAGCACCTACAGCAAACATCAATGACACTGAGTGAAATGCTGAAGCCCCCTTGCTAAGCCAGGGGGCAGGATAAGGAGGTGTCACCATCTCTGTTCAGCGCTGTGCTGGTGGCAGCCAGTGGAATAAGGAGATAAAAAGTGTAATGATCAGAAATGAGGAAAAACATTTGCGGACGAAATGCAGACTCTGTGTATACACATAAGATCCAAAGAATCTACAGATCGATTACCAAACTTATCTAGAAGTTAACTAAACTGATGGCTGCAAGGTCAAGATGAAAACAATTATATTTCTAGATTTCATCTGGAGTTTAAAAAAATGAAACAAGAGGTATATTTATAACAGCAGCACAAACATCAAATATGTAGAAATAAATCTAATGTGTGTAACCTCCATGCATAAAACTCAAATCCATTATCAAGAGAAGTTACAGAAGACCTACGTCAATAGAGAACTAGAACATGCTCATCGACTGGAATATTCAATGTGGCAAAGATGCCAGTTCTCCCCCAAACCAAAAACTGATCTCGAGATTCAGTGCAATCACAGCCAAAACTCCACCAGGGTTTCCAATGGAAGCCAACAAGCTGACTCTAAAAGTCACATGGAAACACATGGACAATGGAAAGGACATCCAAGACCTTCCTGAATAACAAGGTCAGGCAATGTTCTCTCCCAAGCAGTCAAGGTGACGAACCTCAGGAGCTCAGACAGTGAGGTGTTGGTGCAGGTGTGGACGCCTGATTCATGACAAGCGTGGCAAAGAAGCCCGGCAAGCGATTTTTCAATGAGTGGTGTTAGAACATTCAGATTATCCAGATCGGAGAGCTCAGAACCGGATCCTTCACCTCACAGCACGCACATGAACCAACTTCAAGTGGATCTAAATCTGACATGTAGAAGTATAAAGCTTTTGGGAAAATACCATAAGAGGACATTTTCATGACCTTTAGGAAGGAAAACATTTTTTTAAACAGGACACAACAAGGCACTAGTCATAAAGGGAAAGATTAATACTTTTTCGTACACTAAAACTTGGAATCTGTATTCACAAGAAGACCTCAAGACAGTCAAGGCCCAGAGTGGAGGGTGACCTGCTGTCCTAAACTGTCAGAGTGTTTTTTCCAAGACAGATAAGGAACTCCTTCAATTCAACAAGGTAAAGACAGAGGCTTAATAAAATATGGGCGACCAATTGCACACGCAGGCCATGAAAGAGGACATTCAAGTGGCCAAAAGGCGCTGAGAGGCGTCCGGCCTCACCGTAGTCAGGGAGTGTCCGGCTGAGCCCAGTGAGAGGCCCACGCCCCCCAGACGGCCAGGTGAGAAGGCGGGCCTCACGGCACGACCACTGCCAAAGGCAGTTTGTCAACATGCTGTAGTTGGAGATACACGTGCTCCGTGACCCAGAAACGCCGCTGCCGGGTGTGCCCTCCAGGCACGTGGGCACGTGGGCCCTGAGACATCTGTAACAGGCACGCTGGAGACAGCCCCGTGCCTTCCGTGGCTGAAGGACAGACAGGCCGTGGTCGAGTCACCAGACAGAATACTCGTCACCGACGATGTGAACACAACCAGACACACGAAGCAGCGCGGAGGATTCCCGCGGACACCGCGCTCCAGAGAGAAGCCAGCCATGGGCGGTTAGAGGCCGAGAGTCTGTATTTCCACAAGCACAGAAACCAGGCAGGTGCGGGGCTGAAAAACAGCCCCCAAAGTAGCCCGGCGCTACCCCTGGAACCTGCGCACAGGTGTGATCGAAGTAAGGATGCCGAGCTGGGGAGGTTGCCCTGGATGATACAGGCGGGCCCCACGTGTCATCGTATGGGCCCCTGTACGTGGGAGATGAGACACAGACACAGCGGAGAAGCCACGTGACGACGGAGGCGGGGGGTGGGGGAGGTGACGCGGCCACAAGCCCAGGAGACCGCAGGAGCTGGAAGAGGCAGGAAGGACCCTCCCCTGGGGCCTCCAGAGGGAATGTGGCCCCGCCGACATCTTGACTTCGGCCCGGTGATGCTGACTTTGAACCTGTGGCCTCCAGAACTGTGAGGAAACCCTTTGTGCTGCTTTAAGCACCTGGTTTGCGGTGGCCGGTCACAGCAGCCGTGGGGCACTCCCAGGCATGGCTGAATTTCACGTGCAGGAGTGTGACCTGTGCGGGGAATGCGTGAGGAAAAGTCCCCGGGTGCTCGGGGAGGGGGAGGGGGCCGGGGACGGGCCTGTGGGAGGGTCTGGGGGCTCATGCCCGGGAGGCCCTGCTTCACAATTCCCTGAGCAGAGCCCTGTTTCTGCGCATCCCTCTCTGGTCCCACTGCACACCAGAAAGCGTCAGCTGTGACAACAAGCCAGGAGGCAGGACACGGACACAGGCCTGGGACGGCATCTTCAGGTCCACTCACCGGCTTCTGGAGAGTTGACCGGTTGACAGCAAAGTTGCTCTGATCCTGCTTAAATACTGACATAGCTTCCTCGGGGCAAGCGTAGGAAGCCCACTCTTCTATGCTTGCGGGTGCGTCTTCAAGGCGTTTGCCAGGAGTGGGGCTTTGAAACTGCAAAGCAGGAAGCCAGGCTCCGCTTTAGGAGGTGGAGCTCGCAGCAGACGCCCCGGTGGCCCCACGGGAAAGGACGGGTCGGCAGCGCCTCTGGGGACGTGCGTGGCGCCCTCCCTGGGCTGCCAGCCCGACAGCAAGCCACGCCGGACCCACACGTGTCTCCACTTCCTGGAGAGCAGTGATGGGGGAGGGAGGCGGGGGCGTCCCCAGTGGGGACAGTGAGGCGGGACAGCCGGGAGGGGTGCTGCCGTGAGCACAGCCCCAGAGACAGGCAATTCCTCCGGTGACAAGGTGACGTGCAGCACGGGCCCCCAGTGGATGGAGAGAAGGTGCTGTCCCACCCCACATGGCCAGGGCCCAGATGCACCTGGGCAGAGGGAGGGACCCGCTCTGGGAACGCAGACGACAGACCACAGGGGAGAAGCCAGACCCTCCCCGTGTCACCTCCTAACACCCGGGGCAGGGGGACAAGAACCACTGGCTCCACTTCCCAGGGGGAGAAACCGGACAGAGCAGCCGGGACGGCTCTGCCCGCTGCGGCCCAGCCTCTGGGACGAGGAGCCTCAAGGGCGGCTGGGGCAGAGCCTGGCCACCGGGAGGGCACGGTCACCTGCTTCGAGGCCCTGCCCTTGTCCTTGTCTCTGTCCTTGTCCTTGTCTCTGCCCTTGTCCTTGTCTCTGTCCTTGTCCTTGTCTCTGCCCTTGTCCTTGTCTCTGCCCTTGTCCTTGTCTCTGTCCTTGTCTTTTTCTCTGTCTTTGCTTTTCTCCTTCTCCTTTTGAAGCAACAATGAATGTGAACTCGCTGCTGCTGGAATTCTACTTTCTGAAATTGATTTTCCTGCTGTTAATAAAGAAACCTGGGGAAAGAAAATCCGAATTTGCAACACTGATAACAGAAGCGGGTCCCCCTCCTCCCACGCACTCAGGTATGAGGGCAGGTTGGGAGGGAGTGGCCAGGCCATGAGCCGCCCGGCGCAGAGGTGGCGGCAGTGCCCCTCGGCGGGTGGACACGCGGCCGCCCTCCTCTGCCCTTGGGGGGCTTCCTCCAGGACTCTGGGCCTGCGGGGACGCACAGCTGACCCTTAAGAAGAGCTTGTCAGCCCCATAAAATGAATTAACGTCTCTAATGAAGAACATGCTCAAGTGACTTTTAGCGGTTCTCAAAGAATCGCAGAGCCGCTGCATGGTGGGTGGTGGGTGGTAGTGGCCTGGGGCATCTTCAAGACCCAGGACGGCCTTCCCAGTCCTTCCTGCTGCCAAAGGGCGATGGCCCTGTTGTCCCCAGCACATGGCTGAGGGCAGGGTGCAAACCTGCCCCCAGAAGAAAGGCCTGTCCTGCCGACACTGTCCCACTGGGCGGGCACCGATGGCGGGAGGTCCTTGAGAACAAGAGTCGACCAGGAGCTGCCCCGGGGGCCCCGTAAAGAGGTGGTGGGAAGGAGGGCAGCTCGGAGGCCGTGCAGAGGGGGCATAGAGAAGGTTCTGGAAGCCCAGTGGCAGCGAGGTGGAAAGACAGGCTTCTGCGGGTGGTTGGGCAAAGGCGCTGGGGTGAGTCTTGGGGAGGAGGGGCCACTTTGTAGGGAGCAGCGAGGCCCTCCCTCCTCCCCTGAGTCCCCAAAGCAGGGAGGGTGCTGCTGGGAAGGAGGGGAGAGGGACGCTGTCCCGGGAGAGACACAGGACCTGTGCAAGTGCAGGTTCCCGGGGCCTCACCTGCCAGATGCGGCGGAGAAAGGTGTAGGCCATGAGGCAGTAGTCCTGGTGGCTGGCGGCGCTCGGGGTCACCACCAGGGCCAGCAGCGTGTAGGCGCGGGCCAGCATCTCAAGCTGCCGTACATTCCGAAGCTTCTCCAGGGAGGGGGGCCCCGAGCCCTCAGCCCCCGGGCCCTCCGGGGCCGCCGGAGTGGACACCTGCTCTTCTGGAAGACAGGAGCCGCTGGGTGCCCTCCCTGCCCACCCCCTGTGCCCGCCTGGTCCCCAGGGGCCCCTGCCACCCGGCCTGGGGTTGAGACTCTTCCAGAGGGGCGTGCCACCTTCACAGGGGCCACCCTCAGGGACGGGCCTCCCAGGGCTTCCCCAGCGGAGACAACAGGCCCACCTGCAGGGACGCTGCAGCCACCTTCGGGGCAGTGAGGGGATGCCGCCCCTCCCTCCGTCCATCTGGCTGGGCTCCCACCACCTCCCTATCACGCCTGGGCTGGGCCTTCCTGGTGGATGAGCTCTGCTGGAGCGGAAGGGACCAGCAGCCGGGGAGGCAGGGCCCTGACCTCGCCAAGCCCACAGGGCGCTGGCCTGCAGGGGCGTCGCAGGGATAGCGGAGCCCAGGAGCCCCTCACGGCGGGCGGCCCCTCCGCCCGCCACCGCGCCGCTCACCTGTGGCCCCCGCGCCTGCGGCTCCCGCACCTGCCGGCTCCGGGGAGCCCCTGTCGGGCCGCATCCTCAGCAGGATGTCGATCGCCCACTCCAGGTGGAAGACGACGTCTTCAAGAGGAAACTGGTTGTGGTACAGCCACTCGCTGAATTCCATGATGTAGTCAACCTTCTGCCACTCACTCTCTGGCTTCTTTGGGATTAAACAGAAAAGGGTGGTAAAGACACACACCTGCCACTCAGCAGCCCGAGGACCACACGGCAGGTGTTGTGTTCCCCCACCTCCTAGAAACAGAGGGGCTGCTTCTCACCCGTCTCTACCGTCACGAGACCACCAGGCTCGGCAAGACCTCCCACGTGCAGCGGGCAGCAAGACCAGAGCCAGGCGAGTGACCCCGGCCTCTGCTCCCTGCGGACGCCCCGCCACCTGCCCGCCGGACCCCTCGCGGGCCCCGCGTGTCCCTCCCGCCTCCGGGGCGACGCCGGCCTGAGGGGCTCTCTGCGGGCGCTCCACCACCAGCCCCGGGTCTCCTCCGGCACTCGGAGGTATGGACGGTTCTGTGGCTCACAGGGCTCGGAGGGCACTGAAGATGCTGCACCGTGCAGTGTGCAGCCCGAGTCAGACCCAGTATCGCTCATCAATCATCACTGCACGAAGGGAGGAAGCTGCCCTCCCTGCCCCCCCGAGAGCGGAGCCAGCCTGCCTTCCGCTTGCCGGGCCCCAGGCCCCACACCCCACACCTCACGCCTCACATGCCAGGAGGATGCGCGGCCGGAGGTGAGGGAAGGGGCCGGTTGGTGGGACACGCAAGGTCAGGGTGGACTCTCCCCAGGACACTGCCTGACGTCACCAGGGAGCGGGGGCATCCCAGCCCTGAGTGGGGTCCTCCCCCTCATTAGCAGGTGGGCAGAAGGGAAGAAGGAGTGGCCCTGAGCAGTGGGGCCTGGAAGCCAGGTGACAGATGACCACGAGTGCCAAGGAGGGGTCGGATGGGGCCTCAGAATGACCGTGACCATGTGGTCACAGGTGGCTTTGACAAGAGCTGTGCGAGAGAGACGATGGGGACAAGGGCGGTGGAAGAGGGAATGGTCATCGTTTCAACAACGGTGCTGGGAAAGCAGGCAGCCACACACTGAGGAAAGGAGCAGGACCCCTAATTCGCACCAAACACACGGCTGAGCTCAAGACGGATCAAAGACTCAAATGTGAGAGCTGAAACTATGAAACCCTTGGAAGGAAACGTAGAAATCTTCGTGACCTTGGATTACACGCTGGTTTCTCAGCTACGATGCCATACGCGTAAGCAGCAGAAGAAATAGACAAGTTGGACTTCATCAAGATTATAAACTTTTGTGCTACAAATGACATCATCAAGAATACGAGAAAGCAGTTGAAAAGACAAGCCACAGAATGAGAGAAAATATGTACAAATCTTATATCCGATAAGGGACTTGTATCCAAAACACATAAAGAATTCCTACAGCGCAGCAATAAACAGACAAGAAACCAAATTTTTTTTTAAAAGGGCAAAGGATTTGAATAGACATTTCTCCAGAGAAGATGCACAAATGGCCGATTAGCACAGGAAAAACATGCTGCCAGTTACTACGTTAGTTACTAGGGAAACGCAAGTCAAACCACGACTCAGGTAGCTAAAGACAGCCATCACGTGACCTGGGAGTTCACTCCCAGCTATGTGCCCCAGAGAACAGCTGTAACGTGTCCGTGCAAACACTCGCACACGGCTGTCTACAGCAGCCCAGTCACAAGAGTTCCTAAGAGGAAGCAACGCCGAGGCCCATCGGCGCAGCCTCCGTCCACACGATGGAGGACTAGTCAACCAGCAGCAGTGAAGCCCGGACATGCGCTTCAACAGATGGAGCTTGGACGAGACGTCCAGGGAGGGCAGCCGGACACAGAGGACCCACCTCGTCTGGCTCCATGCGTGTAACGCTGGCTCACTGGGGCCGGCGGGGGTGGGGGGAGGGACACAGTGCCCACGGACCTGGGTTTTGGGGGGCTGGTGAAATGTTCTAAAATTGATTGTGATGATGGCTGCATAACCCCGTGAATTTACTATAAAGCACCTTGTACCCCTAAGAAAAAGGAAGCGAAGGAAGGAAGGGGCAGAGAGCCTTTCCACGGAGTCTGTGCAGAGGGTTCCGGCAGCTCGGCTCGGCCAGCAGCCGCCCCGTCCATAGCACCGCCTGCTCCCCCGGCACAGCTGCCTGGCCCCAGGAACCCTGGCCTGGGCTCCAGGCGCGAGACGCAGGGGCACCCACGGCCGCTTGTAGTGGGCCCGGGCCTCTGCTTGACCGATGGGTCATGACCGCACGGCCATCGATGGAGCCTGTGTTCGGACCCCTTCCTGGGGACACCCCGACCCTGGAGCGCTCTGAAAACCTCGGTGGGATCTGCTCCGTGAAGGGGAAACATTCTGCTCAACAGAAAAGCCTGTCAGGTGCCTGCCGCAGGGCACGTCTTTGGGGGCTTCAGTCCCACAATCAAGGGGCCTTCTTTCCCCCGAGGCAAGTCCCACAAGCTCTGCACCAAATCAAGGTGCCCGCCCTCCCCCAAATCTCCAAGCGCGTCGAGAGGAACACGTGTCTTGGCTTCTTGGGGGCGGGGGCCGTCCCCAAGACCCCGAAACCCCAGAGGCTGCAGAGCCCCGCGGCCCACCCCCTGCCCTCCCCACACGGCCTCACAAGGACTGCGTCCCTCATGTGGGAGGACAGGCTCCGTCTGCCGCCCCGGCTCGTGTCCCGCTGCCCCCCCTTCCTTCCGGTTCTCCCGAGGGGCTGGGCTCCGCACCGCCCCCCCTCCCCCCGCACCTTCCCACCCCCGGGGGCTCCATCCGCAGACACACGGTGAGTCAGAGCCAGACCTGCAGGGCCTGGATGGCGTGGAGGTAGCAGGTCAGCTCCCCGGGGACACTCGTGGAGTTGAGGGCCAGGCGCCGCCACATGTGCGCCAGATACTCCTCACTCTGGTCTTTGAATCTCTGAATTTCCATCACGAAGTTCTGGCCGAGTCTAGCCTTCACCACGACCATGTGTTTGAAGATCAAGCTGAAGAAAAGTAAAAGAGAGAAATTAGCGCCTGGGTGGTGAAGGTCGTCCCCATACAGAAGGCACACCCACTGGAGTGTCTGCGCGCGCTCCTGCTCACGCAGAGAGACCAGGAGACCTGAGTGCCTCGGGGGTCTTGTGTCGTGCTGTGTTTTGCTTTTTCCGTTTATCATTTGTGTGTGTTGGGCTTAAATCCCCTCCCTTCGTGTGTTGACTTCTTGGTAGGGAAATAAAGTCACCAGGGGAAAGGGGAGAGTGGGGGGCTGAGGAGGGAGCCACCCTGTTGGGGGGCTGCAGGGGAAGGTACCCCGGGGGGGGAGGCGCGGGGAGGGGAGGCGCCCTGGGGGGCCTCAGGGACTCACAGGCGGTGCGCCGTCCGCGGCAGCACCTGCAGGGCCTCGTCCAGCACCTTGAGGCAGCCCTCCCAGTCATGCTGGTCGGCGTGGCTGTGGAACAGCAGGCCATACAGCGCGGCCCTCAGCGTCAGGTCATCCTCGGCCCCTGCGGTGGGAGAGGGGGCTCAGGAGGGGCGCCGGTCAGGGGGTCTGGGGATGGAGGTGCTAGCAGCTGGGGGTCCACAGGACCGGGAGGCCCCCAGGGAGCACTCGGGACACGGCCGCCTGTCTGGGACACCCCGGGCCTCATGCCGCAGAGCCGGACAGCAGGTGGGACCACGTGGAGATCCAGCCACAGGACCTCGTCATCTGCGTCCCTTAGACACACGCAGAGCTGCCCTTCCAGGGCCGGGCCTCGAGCAGCGGGAGTGACCCCTGATCGTGGGAAACACATCAGTCCTTTTGGGACTGAAGGCTCAGGGGCTCCTCCCGGGCGACACCTGCGCTGCTGTCCTCCCTCCCCCACCTGCCTCACCTGCACCAGGTGCCCCCAGCTGCCCCTCACCCCACCCCGCCAGGCTTTCTCGGGCCCCGCAGTCCTCTAAGCCCTTTCCCTTTTGGAAACTCCCGTTACTCTTCCGTAATTTTAAAAATACACAATGGGAGCGTCAGGAAAGGAGAAGCCTCTCCCCACCAGCCTCCCCAGGCCGCTCGAGGGGCCGCCTCAGCCGCGCCGTCCAGCAAAGCAGAGCCCCTGCCCCTGGTGCCAGACACTCACGTTGTCCTGTTTTACCTCGTTGACCGTGTAGCTCTCTTTCCCGTTTTTGAATCGTTATAGCAAAGGGGTGAACACGCCCGTGGATCCTGCCGGCATGTTGTCCGGCTGCTGGCTAAGAGGACAGCACCAACTCACACCACTTAGGGCCTGAGGGCTCACCGTGGCCCCCCACTGCCAGCGCTGGGACGGAATACAGGTGCCCAGGAGCAGGGGGATTGAGGCACGTGACCAGATAAACTGGTCAACGTCTTGACACTTGGGAACGTGGGTTCCATAGCGTGCTTTCCTCCTCTCATCTCGGCCGGGCCAACTCGGAACCACACGCCGCGGTGGTGAGGGCTCTTACAGTCAGGGCTCTGCACCCCCTGGTTGGCAGCAGGGCCACATGCCCCTGGACGTGGCAACCCCGCTTGCCAGAAATTCCAGACGGTGCCTCGGACGAGCAGGGAGAGACTGCCCGTGCGAGTTCACCTGCTGAGCCGTCGGGGCCATTTGTTACTGCAGTGTGGCATCTCGTAGCCTGACTAATGCAACTGCTCGTGCATTACAGAAATGGATCATTTAGCCGCTAAATTTGATGCCAGTACTTTTCCAGTGTTTACTTTTTAATTTTCTCATTTCTCATTATTTAAATTTTCACGTATTTTGAAAGTGTGCCTCTTTGATCACTCTAAACTTTAGGCAGGAATCTTTCCTCAGAACATTGCTTTGCTCAATTCTACTTTCCCATTTTTTCCTATGGCTTGAATTGTTAACGCTGCTAAACCATTTAGCTGAGTATGTTTCAGCACGTGGAGTAAAGCGTACACGGGCTCCACGCGCTCCGGGCGGTGCCGGGACCCCAAGCAGCCGGCTCCTCACTGGCCCTTGCAGTCCTGCGGGTCTGGGCTGCTGTCTGCATCTCCCTCTGCGGCAGCAGCAAACAATCTTACCTGGGGGTCTAGAGTTCAACTCAGTATTTAATTACACACGGTCACATCTTTGTTCACTATTTTAAATCGAGTTTCTCTCTCTCGTAGACTCTGAGGCACCTGAAGGAGGGCCACGGCTCTAATCCACACATTCACGCTTTGCAGTACACACCGTGGCCCTTATTTTAGAAATAAATTATACAATATGTTTTAGCTTATTAAGGTCACTACTTTTTTCGCAGCAGTATATCTCCACATTTTTATGGAAATGGAAAAGTGTGATTTACCTGTCAGAAAAACCCAGAGGCTAGATTTCAAGGCTGCCTGGGAGGGCGCAGGGTGGCCCTGAACTGGGGGGCCACCTAGGCTTGGGGGGTTTCCTCATGCTTACAGTGGGGGTCCCCGATTGCTCACGAGGAGCCCTCACCCTCACCGTGCCTGCCCGAGTTCAGGGCTGAGCAGGCATGTCCCGTGGTCACTGCCACGACTTCACCTGTTCTACACAAGGCTCGGGATCTAACAACAGCAGGCCCTGCCCGGCCTCATGTCTGCGGCTCTGTCTGTCCTGCATCTACAAACCTGAGAGAAAACACCCTTCCATCGTCCCTCCACTTTGGAAGTCGGCTGTGGGCCACCGGTGCAGAGGCAGCGTCTTCCCTTTTTCCTAAAGCAAAAACAAAGCAACAATACCGACGTTTGGAAGTTGCAGTTTCTTCTTTCACCAGTCTGTTTTTCACTGGGGTCAGCATTGAATTACGGAAGCTGCGGCTAAATTTCTGAAACACTAAGCCACAAAAAGTGGAATCACGTTTCCCCTGTAAGAGAAGGCGCTCCAGTTCAAGGTTCACTACCTTAAAACACACACACACGCACAGACTAGCCCTGCAGCACAGTCTACGGCTTACAATGACACGAAGCAGACAAGTCAGTTGTATAGCTTTGAGTCAATAGGATCAAAAGCACATTAGGAAAACTTATGGGACACGAAAAAGCAGGGCTCAGGGGGAAGTTTACACCTGCAAATGCCGACACTGAAAAGGAAGAAAGATCTCAAACCAACAACCTAAGTTTACACCTTAAGGAACCTGAAAAAGAACAAACTAAATCCAAAGTTAGCAGAAGGAAGGGAATGTTAAGGATTAGAGCATAGAAAATAAAAGGAACAAAATCAATGAAACCAAAAATCGATTCTCTGCAAAGATCAACAAAATAGACAAACTTTAGCTAGACTGGCAAAGAAAAGAAGAAAGAAGCCCAAATAACTAAACTCAGAAATGAAAGTGGAAACAATACTATCAACCCTACAATGATAGCAAGAACTATAATAGAACCCTACTAGCAACTGTCTTCCAACAAATGAGATCGCCTACAAGGAACGGAAAAATCCCTCGAAACACTCAAATTGCCTAAGAAGAAATAAAAAATGGCAACAAAATTCTAACAGTAAAGACTGAATCAGTAATCAGAAACCTTCCAGTTAAGAAAATTCCTGGACCAGCTGGCTTCCCAGGTGAATTCTACCAAACATTAACAAAAAGAATAACACTTATCCTTCTCAACTCTTCAAAAAATTGAAGAGGAAGGAACATTTCCTAACTCATTCTATGAGACTAGCATTACTTTGATAGGGGGTCCAGATAAAGACATCACAAGAAAAGAAAATTATAGATGAATACCCTTTATGAATATAGATGCAAAAATTCTCAACAGAGTAAGTTGCTGAATTGCAGATCAAATCCAACAACACAGTAAACATATTATTCACCACGACCAAGGGAGATTTGTCCCAGGAACACAAGGCTGGTCCAACCTAAGGAGTGTAACCCATCGCCTTAATAGGACAGAGGAGAAAACCACACGATCAGCTCAACTGATGGAGAAAAGGCATGTGACAAAATCCAAAAACGTTTCATCACAAAATCTCTCAGAAAACTAGGAGTGGTGGGAAAATTCCTCAACACAGTAAAGTTATGAAAAACTCACAGCTAGCGTGATACTCAAAGGTGACAGACTGACGCTTTCTCTTTCAGATCAAGGGAGGTCCCCGGGCCGCGACCTACCGCACTCCTGGGTGACGGCGGAGGGGGAAGGAGGCCTCACTCCCCGAGGCCCACCAGATGCCTGTCCACTGTCAGGCAAAACCTCCCTGGGCCCTGAGTGGGTCTGCGCCCCCACCCTCCCTCCTCTCCCCTTTCCTACTGGCGCTTTCTAGGTCTGAGTTAGGGTTCCCTCAGGGATGGGGGAGGACAGAGCTGAGCCCTGAGCGCAGCCAGGAGCCGCCCCGCCTTGCCCCGCTGGGATCTCACGGGTGTCAGCGTCCCCTGTCCCCCATGCAGCCGTCGTGTTCATTGCCTGAGTGCTTCCACGGGGCCCGTCTTTCCTCGGGAGCCTCGCGCACCGTGCTGGAGGAAGGACGCGAGAGGCGGCCCAGGGCACACCTGCTTTCTGGCCTCCGTCTTGTTGATGATGCTGATGACCTCCTGAGTGGCGCTCTTGCACTTCTTCCTGTTGACCGCAGAGGACAGCAGCGGCAGCCAGGTGTTCCAGAAGTGTCGGGCGGCCTGCATCACCAGGGCGCTGCTCCCCGCGATGCCCCCAAACCTGGAAAGGAAGGTCTGACCTGGACAGGTATAGGCGCCGAGGGGAGGGGTGGGGCCCCAAGACATCTCTACAGGACCAGGACGGGCTCTGCTCAGGGCAGCCCCGCCGTGACCCGCTCACGAGCTCCGGCTCCCCGTTCCTCGGGCCCGTCCTGGCTCAGACGCTCAGGGCTGCCGGGAGCACCCAGGGGTGAGGTGGGTGTCACCGCACGGGGCAGGCGATGACCCTGGTCACAGGGCCACTGGGGGAGGGGCCGGCCTCGGGGACAGTCCCCAGCGAGCACCACGCCCCGCAGGCACCATCGTCCCCACCCAAAACACGCACCCCAGACGCGCCACGCACACGACGACCCTGGCCACCGGGGGCCGCAGCCCACCTCGCACTCTCTACGAAGGCATTGGCGGCCGTCAGGCGCAGCTGCTTCCAGCCCTTGAGGTTATCCATGATGCTCCTGCCCTGGATGCAGGCTGCGGTGCTCAGCATCTCCGCCACCAACTCAGCCTCCACCCTGCAGACAGACAAGCGCCACGGCTCCCAGGAGGCTCCTAGGGGAGGGAGGTGCCGCCGAGAGGGGAGAGCCCTGGGGACACCCCACCCCGGCCCCTGGAGAGAGCCCTGGGGAGTCCAGAGTAACGTCATGAAGGTCCCCAAGCCAGAACTAACTGGCTGAGTCCAGTCAATCCGCAGAACCATGAGACAGAATCATAAGCTGATGTTTGAATGACTAATACGTAGGGTGTCCTGTGCGGCAGCAGCAGCAGAACAAGGCGCCCACCCCAAGCGAGGCCGGGCCCTGCCGGAGCGATGGGGCCCCGTTCCCCGTGCCCCAGAGCACGTCTTGTTCAGGGGGCCTAGGCTCTGCGCTGAGAGCTCAGAACGTACAATTTAGACTCAGCAACGTCAAGGGTGCCGCGAGCTCTCTTCTCTCAGCCAAGCCGTGGCTTGTGCACGTAACAACCACACGCACGTCCCTGCAACTCGGCTCAGGGGGCACCAGGCTTACTCTAGGAGAAAAGCACTGGTTTCTGGGTAGACCTCCCCGCCATGGCCTGGGAGGCCCCAAAGGCAGGTACCCGCCTGCAGGAGCCAGCTGCTCCGCCACCCTGCCCGTCAGGAGTCTAGGGGAGAAAGAGGCTGTCCCTCCGCCTACAAGGATCTGCAGGGCACGGCCAAGCTCATGCTCTAGGGGTGAATCGGAGGCTGGCCCTGTCCCCCAGGATGGGCGTGCCAACCCAGCAGGAGGTGGAGGAGAGCCTGGCCCCGCTGGGCCCTGGCGTTGCTGTCCTGGAGACCTGGATCTTTAGGACGTGGTCCTTGGGGAGAGTCTGTCAGTGACAACTGGGTGATCTGCTGATGGCGACCACCTATATGCTTACGGCTTACTCTGTTCTATCAGCCACTGAGAGAGGAATGTCGAGATCTGCAGCTGTAATTGTGCCTGTATCTAACTTCCTGCTTCTTGAATTTTGAAGCTCTGCTGTTAAGTGTATACACGTTTAAGATGTTTATGTGTTCTTGCTGATGGAACCCTTTTATCTTTGTGAAACGCCTCTCTACCTCTGATCGCACATCCTGGGAGCCTTACTCCAGCCCCACGGCGTTCTTGCAGCTGGTGCCGCAGAGGCCATCTGTCCCCCTCCTTTTACTTTTCACCTGTGTCTTTGTATTTGAAGAGTGTCTCTTGAAAATGGCTTCGAGTTGGGTCTTGCTTTTTGGGTCCAGTGGGATAAACTCTGCACTTTAACTGGAGTGTTGGTCCATTTACATTTAACGGATCTGTTGGTGTGGTTTTGGGTTAAACCTTCGATTTTGCTATTTGCTTTCCTTCTGTCCCATACGTTCGTCCTTTCTTTCCTCCCCTCTTTTGGATTAATTGAATATTTTTAGTGTTCAATTTTATCTTCTCCATTGGATGTCTAGGTATAATTCTTTTATTGTTTCTGTAGTACTTGCTCTAGAGACTGCAACATACATTCCTAACTAATCACAGTCTGTGGTGAATTAATATTATACCACTTCACAGACGGTGTAAGAACTCTCGATATACCCCTCTCTCTCCCATTCCCGTCCTTTGTGTTACCACTGTCATACATTTTATTTCCACATTTGTTAATAATCCCACAATGCAATGTATTTTTGTTTGAAACAGGCATATGTCTTTTAAAGAATTCAAGAACCGAAGGGGGGAAAACCTTTTATGTTCAGCCACACAGTCACCACCTGGGGCGTTCTTCACTACTTCCTGAACTGAGTTTCCATCTGGTACCATCTTCCTTCAGGCTGAAGAACTTCCTTTAGCATTTCTTGTTCTGTGGGTCTTCTGGGAATGGATTCTCTTAGTTTTAATTAATCTAAAATGGCTTGATTTTGCCTTCATTTTTCAAAGGCTATTTTTGGTGTATACAGAATTCTAGATCGACAGGGTTTTTTCTTTTTTACCACTTAAGATGGTTTACATTGTTCCTGTTGAGAACTTGCCTCTCATCCCTGTTTCCCTGTGTGCAATGCATCCTTTTCCCCTTCCACCTTCCTTCCAGGGTTTTCTTGTCACCTTGGTCTCCAGCGATTTGCCTACAATAAAAATAGGTGTGGCTTCCCTCGTGTATATCCTGCTTGGAGTTCATTGAAAATCCTGGATCTCTGGGTTGATACTGTTAATTCAATTTGAAACAATTGCAACTATTACATTTTCGAATATACGTATTCCCACCTCGCCCTCTGGCCTCTGTCCTTCTGAGACCACACCTGCACTTGTGCTGGCCCATGGGCTCTAGCCCACTGGTCCCCAAGGCACTGCTCCTCCGTTTTTCAGGACTTTCACCCTGTGCTTCAGTTTCCATAGTGTGCTGACCTGTGTTCAGAGTTACTGATCACTTCTCCAGTGTTCAAATGTCAAGCTCTCCCACTGATATTTCCATGTCAGAGATTGTACTTGTCATTTCTAGAATTTCCACTTAGTTCTTTAATTAGAGTTTCCATTTCTTTGTTGGAATTCACCACCTGCAATTTGCCCATTAAAATCCTTTCTTTCCTTTCTTGTATTTACAATAACTGTTTTAAATCCGTCGTCTGCTAATTCCAACATCTGTGTCATGTCTGAGTCGGCTGACTGCTTTTTCTCCTGGGATGGGCCACAGTTTCTTGTTTTTCCACATGCCTGGTGATGTTCGCTGTTACGCTGGGCGGCGGGCGGGGGGCAGGATGGGGGGCTGTCTTGCTGAGAGTGTGGATTATGTTGCCTTCCTTTAAAGGAAGGTGGGGTTTCATTCTGGCAGGCAGTGGATTCACCTGTGGCTCACCCTTATCCTACTGAGATCTGGACTAGGCGTCTTAGGGCAAGTCTCGCGTGGCCCTTAGAGCCCAGCCCCTAAGGCGTGGTCTTCCTGAATGCCCCGGCGGTTGAGCAAGGGCTCCCTGACTCTCCTGGGTCAGCACGGGGCCTCCGGCATCTCTGTCGCCTGCTTCCTGCCAGGCCTGCGGGATCTGGCCTTCTCTGTCCAGGAACCTCCTCGCTCGTCTTGCATTCTGTGGAGTCCAGAGGCCCCAGCAGCCCCAGGGTTTGGTCTCTGCCTCCCGAGAGCATTTCTTCTGTCTGGGCTCCAGCTCCCGGAGCTGCAGTTTGGGCAGCGCCCCGCGCCCCCAGGCAGAGCGCGAGGGTGCACGTGGGGCTCACTTCTGATGGCCTCTTCTTGCAAGAAGCGTGGCCTTGGGCCATCTGTTGGCCAATGTCTGGAAGCAGTTGTTTCATGTATTTTGTCAAGTTTCACAGTTTTTTAAACAGCACAAGAGTATGAGATCCACTGTGTGTCATGGCCAGAACTGGTAGAAAAAGTGACTTTTAAGTTCACATAAAAACCCAACAGTGATGATGATTATGTCAAATAAAAGTGCTAAACAAAGTAGAAAGGTAATCTCTGTTGGTCTGTTTTAGGGATCTACATGAAATTCCTATTAATATATATTCCTTTACATTAATAGTATAAATATGAACCTGATTCTGGTAATTACACACTCAGAGGTGAGAATACTAATTGATTAGTAACTGCACTATTTTTCACCAAGATCTGAAAACTATTTTCACTATTACTGTGAAATGCTATCATAAAAATTACTGTGACCAATTCCACACTGAGTTTCTTTACATAACTTGCAAAATAGAAAAAATGAGCATAAAAATTTGAAATATGTATAATTGTTTTGAAAAAAGATGCATCACCTGCAGTACACGCCAGGTGCTGAAGTTGACCACGGATCCTGCTGACTGGGGACCAGGTCCAGGGCTCTGAGGGGCCAGCAAGACCACCGTGCAGTCGGCATCCCCTAGAGAGCCAAGGGCCGCCCACCTCTGCCTGTCCAGCCTCCCAGCACCCAGCTCCAGGCCTAGACACAGCTGGCCCTCAGTGTGGTGAAAAACGGGTCAGGTCCACAGTCAAGCCCGGGTAGGGGTGACCCCACTGAGAGTAGTGACACCGACCACCACTAGAGGACAGCAACAGTCTACAAATGAGTTCTCCAAGGTCTTGAGGTGAAAACCAAACTTTTACATAGTCTTGCACGACCTCCCCTTTCCCTATTACCATATGTAAACATTTATATTTTTAGCCTATTTTATTATAAGAATTGCTGTTTTAAAATAAAAGTTAATTTAAGGGTCACTGAGGAAAGAACGGCGAAGCTGGGGCACACACCCATCACCGCAGCAGGCACCCTGCCACCCCGTCCCCTGACAAGCTCTGCGGTGCCGGCAACGAGTAGTGAAATCAGCCTTAACTCCGCTATAAGAAGACGAGGCAGCAGCCCTCACACACCGACTCTTTCTTTATGAATGTAGTCTTTTTCTTTCTTTTAGAATTAACCTTCTAATTTTTATCAAAGTGGTACCTACCACATGGTTGAGAACTACTCCCCTACCCAGCCCCCAGTCCTATTCCCAAGAGGGAATGACTCCTAGGTCTTCAGCTCTATCTTCTAGCAGGTATACGCTTTCCTCCAAAAAACTGGCTTCTATTTTGATTTCCCAATTTATGAATTTTAAACATTACCTACAGAAGTCCCTTTTCCCAACTTATGAATATAGCTGGTCCCAGCATTACTTTTAATTCCCTTATTATCTTTGTACCTCAGAATATTCAGCTTCTCAGATGAGGGTCTCACGCCACCTGTCCTCATCCCCCTTCCCGCTGCTAAAGTATGTTATCTGTGCTTTTACTTTACTTTCGTACTGTCAAAATTGTAACATTGATATTTTACTGGGTAACCACAAATAAGCCTTCTTTGTCAAAATGCTAATCCTAACACTGGAATATCAATAAACACCCAGATAATGTCTGTGTTTTTCACTGAAGAGGCAAGCTATTACCTTTGTTATCTCCTGGCATTTCCAACTGGCTCTTCTCCCTCCCTCCTTTACCACAACACCTGTAAACTCTCCACCACACTGGGCCCTCCTCTGGCCCTGCCCGCACCCCCAGGGCCCTCCCCTGCATCCTTGCCGAGGAGGCTCTCTCAGCAAGCAGTGCAGCTGGGCACCTTTTCTGGACTGCATCTCCATTTCCAGCATCCAACATCTTTCTCTTTTCCGGGTTACTCCCTTGTTTTTCTGGAGTGTATCCTCAATTAACTTTCTAAAAACAGGTGTGTGACAAATACATTTTCTAGGTCCTCATCTGTTTAAAAGTAGCTTTCTTTACCAGGATACTTGAAAGTTTGGGTGAGTTAGAATTACATGTTGAAAACTACTTCCACTTAGAACGTTCCACTTTCTTTTAGCTGCTAGTGATGGTTTCTGAGAAGACTGATGCGTTTCTATTTCCTTCTTCTTTTTCTTTTCTTCTAAACGCTGTAGGATAGTCTCCGTATCTACCGTGACCTGATGACCCCATGACGTATCTGGATGTGAGTATCTCTTCATTCTTCTCGCCGGTCATTTAGTGGGAGGGTCAGTCATGAGACGGTGTCCTCTGCTCAGGGAAGCTCCTGCTTTTCACCCCTTTCTTAAGAACGCTTTCTCCCCTCTTTCTGGAATTCCAATAGCTGGGTTTAGGACCTCCTACTGTTTCTTCTGGCTTTTCTGTCACATTTCCTTCTGTCCTTCTTCATATATTTCCTGCACGATTTCCTCACACTTTATCTTCTAGCCCTTCACTGACTTTATTTTCAACTTCAGAAATTACCTTTTTAATTTTGAAGAGCTCTGTAGTCCTTTTCCTTTTATTCCTCATTCCTTTTCCATAACACACTTTAACTTCTAAATGCTGCATCTTCTCAAATACCTTGGACGTTATTATTATTATTTTTTTAATACTTCTTCTGATCATCATGTAATCTGTTCTGTGGAATGAATTACAGAAACCTCAGCTACAGCTAGAGTCAGGCCAGGCCTGTCAGGGAGGTCCCACGTCCGCCACGCACCGCAATTACCCCAAACAGGAAGGGGCCTCGCCTACATCTCAGACAGGAAGGGGCCTCTACTCACTGTGCAGCAGGAGGAAGGAACCTTCCCTCCACCCCCAACAGCCCGGCCGATCAGAGTCCGGCACAGACAGCCAACAGGAAGCCTCGGTACTTTGGACCCCCAACTCCCCCAGTGGACTCTGGCTATCACAGCCCCCCCTGACTCCCCCTTTTTCCTAGAAAAGCAAGATCCCCCTCCTTGTTTTCCACATTTCCTGTGGTCCACCGAAGTTTGCATTTCCCTAATTGCAATTCCTCTGCTATTCCTGAATGAACCCGCCTCTCCTGGTGAGATAACTGGACATATTATATTATAAAAGTTGACAGTTTCTTCCAGAGTAATTTTCCCTATTTCTTCTCGTTGGTCTTCTCTTCAGAGCTGAGGGCCTCTCAAAAGTCTGAGGAACCTCGGTTCACACTGGAGAGTGTGTATAAGATGCTGTGGGGAGCTCGGAAGGGCTCGTCTGCTGACGAGCACAGCTTTACAGTTGTTGGTGGAGACCAGTGTCTGGTGGGGACCCCTGTGCTAAGGACCAGAGGCTTCCGGGAATAACCCCGAGTCCCTGGCTGCTATCAGATGTCCTGCCGGGGGGCCGGGTGTTCCGTGCGCTACCGCTGCGCCTTCTCCATCTCCGTAGGCTGGGCACCTGAGCCAGCGGCCCCCTGGCCGTCACGGAGCCCTCGGCCCCCACCTGCTGCACGGTGAGGCCAGGGCAGGACGTTCGAAAGCCTTTCAGAAGCCAAGTCCTTCTCAGGATGGATTGCTGAGCAAAAGCCACCTCCGTTTTGGAGGAAAGGCAGTCACGAGGGAAAGCCCCTTGCGGGGGTGGGCGCAGTGAGACATGCTGGGCTGGCCTGGGGGCTCCGTCCAGCCTCTGCTTCAGCTGCCTTGGTTTTCACGCCAGCAGCTGCCGGGGCTCCCCGCTCCGCCTCCACCTGCTGGGTGGCCTCGGCCAGGGCCTCAGCCTCTGCCTGCCTTGGTTTCCTTGCTCCCAGTGCGGGCACGGCAGCCCCTGCCCAGGAGCCGCTGCAGGGACAGATGAGGTGCGGGTGGGGCCTCCACGGGAGCTCGGAGCAGCCTGTGGCCCTGGCTGCACGCGAGGCGGGTGACCACAGCTCGGGTCATGGTCACTTGTCAGCCCCCGAACACCCACGGGGGTGTCCCACGCAGGCCCCAGAGCAGCTGCTGGGGCGTGGCGGCCGTGCTCCCGCAGCTGGCCCCGGGATCCTGACCGGGAGGGGCTCAGGCCTCCACTCGCGTCACCCAGAGGCAGGCGGCCAGGCCTCCCTGGATCCGGCCTCGAGCGGCCAGCTTGGCTGGGCGGCCACGGTGGGTATCTCCCCGGCCTGGGGGCCAGGATCCCGTCTTTCAGGAAATAGACTCAGAAGAAAGGCAAAGAGAAGAGCCTCAAGGGAAACAGTCTTTACAGCAGAAATACTCACAACAGAAACAACTTTAAAACAACCTCCTGTTTAGGAAGACGGAAGGATCAGAAGCCCTGATTACCGACGAGCTGAACGGGGCCCGGGGCACAGGAGCAAGCGGCCTGGAGCGCCTGCGGCCATCCCGGGCGCCCTGGAGAGCCCGCCGCCAGCAGCGCTCGGGCGGAGAGGAGCCAGTGGCAGGGGGGCTATTTTCATTTCACTGAAATCACCCTTCAGTTACTTCCGAATTTACGTGGCCTCCTAAGTCGCCTGCTCAAAACTAACTCAACAAAGCTGCCTGCCTGTGGGAGCGGCCGCCGGTCGAGCCTTGCGGCCCTTTCGGCCTCTGAGCCCCCGTCACGCCCGCAGCTGGCGGGGCTCGTGGGGCCTCGGGACCCTGCTGAACACGGCTCTCCAGGGGCCGCAGCTGAGGCGTTGCCCCGGCCGGCGCGGGGCTGGCGGGGCGGCTCCAGGGCCGAGCGGGTGAGGCTGCCCCGCCTGGCGGGCTCAGAGGACGCACCGCGCCACAGGGACACAGGTCGGGCGCTGGGGCGACTCACGAACTGAAGGCCTGCAGGTGCTTGATGCCCGTCTGGATGGCCTTCTGCGAGCAGGCCATGGTGGCCTCGTGGTCCCGGGCCACGTAGGTGAAGTGGGTCAGCCGCGTCAGGGTCTGCAGCTCCACGAAGGGGTCCGACCAGCTGCACTCCAAGGCCATCTTCACCAGCTGCCGGTGGCGGGGGAGACGGGCGTCTGTGAGTGCGGGGGGGGGGGGGGCGTCTCTGCTGCCAGCTCACGGCTGACATCACACGGATGGGTCCAGTGGTCACCCGGCCTAGGCCGAGTCACCTGCAAGGCTGAGGCTCCAGCTGCCAACTGCGGCCAAGCCTGGGTGGGGCTGGTGGGTTGAGGACAAATGTCCCAGTGTCCACACTGCGTTCCTGCCACATGGGCAGCCCTGCCCTCTGAGGAGCCAGGAGACCAGACTCAGGGGCCCTGAGGGGACCGCTCGGCTCTGTTGGGAGCGCTGTGCAGAGAACACGGCAGGGCCGCTGGCCACCTGGGGCTCCTTGTCTCGACAGCACAATTCGAATAAGCACCTCGAGTTGGGGAGCCTTGTCGGGGCACAGCCCCTGGAATGCCTACCAGGCGCCTAGTGACACCTGCGTGGGCCAAGGGGGAGGAAGGTGACTTCTGGGGGGACGTGACACCTGTGGGGTGAGGGAGCGACAGCTACCTGAGCCAAGGGGGGCACCGTGAAGTCCATGAGGCCCAGCCCGTTGCAGGAGTGCATCTCCAGAGCAACGAGGACTCCGGTCACCGAGTTGATGCCCTCGTTGGCGCTCTGGTGGGAAGGAAGTGCAGAGGGCCCGTCAGCCCCGGGGCTGGAGAATCTGGACTACTCGGGAAGTGACCCTGTGAAACATCAGCTCTGCGGCAACGATCGGAGCTGTTTGTGTAAGTGTTTGTCTCCGAGCTACCTCTTCACGTAATAAAGAGGAGTAGGCGCTGCAGCCCCCAAGGTGGCCCGGAGGCTGGCTGAGCCGGCCAGAGGTGGAGGGCAGGTGGCCAGGCACAGCGGTGGCCCTCTGCCTGGAGGCCCCTCCCTTGGTCCTGCTCCAACCCGGTGCTCACTCCCGGCAGGCTCAGATGCCCCTCCCTGATGGTCCCTGCCTTGCCAGCCTCACTTCCCACCTGAGCCACGCGTCCTGGCTCCAGCTGGGGCCCCAGGGAACCTCCCACTGGCCTCCATCCACGGCCCACGTCTGCAGGAGGAGAAGCCGTGGGGCTGGCCCTGCCCCCTCCCCTCTGGGTCCCTGCATCCTCACCCCGACGGCCTTGCGTTCACAGCTCAGGTGGCCCGTGGGGCCCTGCCAGGGAGGTGTCCCCCTGTGGCCTAGATGCACCTCCAGATAAAGCCACAGCGAGGTGTCACCGAGGGTGGACAGCGCCCCCAGAGGCCCAGCGGCTCTTGGTGGACAGTTAGAACCGTGGCCAGTCGGCTGGAGGAACGAGGGGATGTTCCAGCGGCCAGGCAGGCAGAGGAGGCCTCACGCCCCATCTCTCGGGGGTCGGCCTGGGCAAGGACGGACCCTCCTGAAGGGAAGCACCCCTTCCGCAGCCCCGCCGCCCCGTCCCCCAGGCTGCTCGCCCTCGGGTGGGGAAGACTTCAGTGGGGACGCCCCCCGGCTGGCACCTGCTCGTCCGTGCCCAGGCGCGGCCCGATCTGCTGCCACAGCAGCTGCTTGGCCTTCACCCACGTGGCGATGAGCTGCTGCCGGATGCTGACGGGCACCGCCTCCTCAGGCACCGTCCCGTTGGTCAGGTTCAGGGCGAACTCGCAGACCTGAAACAGAGGTGTCCTTGCTCATGACACCTGAATCCAAACAGGGGACCCGAGCCAAGACCCAAAGCTGCAAAAACAAGCAGACCCGGTGCTGGGTCCAGAAGGGACGGTGGCCCGAACACGCCCTAGTCCTGGGGCTGAGGCACAGCCTCAGCAGGAAGGAGGCGCCGCTCCCGGCCACCCCTGGGGCAGCCGCAGACTCTGCGCCTCCCTCAGACTCACTACGGAACTCATCTTCGCTCACGTTTACTAGGAATGGGTGAGGGGTCATCCGTGCCTGTCAGCACCCATCAACATCCCTCCTCCTCGACTGGGAAGACCGCCACACAGTCCACGTCCCCGGGAGACGCAATCAGGGCACAAACAACCCCCCTCGGTCACCGTGGAACCGCCCGTATCCCCGGCCTGTGCATCTTTCCTTTGGTGTTGCGGCTTTCCTGTTCTGAACTGGCACTGGTCCTATTTTTCTGGCCTTATGTCCACCTTTTTCTGAGCTCTGGGACTTGCAGGGACGTCCCCACCACTGACACCCAGGTGTTCTCGTCTTGTTTCCTTGCTCTTAGAGAAAGCGTGTCCCCCCACCCCACGCCCCATTTCTGGGCAGCTGAGAATGCCTGCAGCTTCCTTCCTGAACTGCTCTCCCACTGACGCCTGCACTGCCCGGGGTCTGCCACTCCCCCGGCTCCGATCCCACCCTCGGGCGCGGCACCTCCACTGCGGTCCTGACTTCAGAGGCGGCCTCAGGGTCTAGCGGCGTATGAAGTGGGTTTGAGCGTGTGTGTCTTCTAGACTTCTCTGGCGTCAGGGCTGGGATCCAGGCGATGATCAGGCCTCGTGCCAGGGTGCTGCAGAGCGTCGCCAGCAGCGCCAAGTCTCTGGAAGAGAAGCATGTCCGGGCCAGGCCATCCCAGGGAGGAAGCCATGGTGACAGGACTGCCTGCGGTGAAGGCTCGTCCTCCACCAGGCCGCCTTCACGCCTGGAAGACACCTGTGCCGTGTGGGCTGGACTCCTCAGGGAGTCCTGCGGGGCCTGGACAGAAAGGCCCACCTGGCCACCGTGCCCACTGCCAGGCCGTCCAGCAGGCCCTCCACTGGGCGACAGATGGAGCGGGCTTGGACCAGAACCTCCCTGCTTCTTCCTGAAACGTCTCAGCACCAAAACATTTAAAACCATCAAAAGGGGTCCGAGCTGTGTCTACGACAGAGACACGGACACCCGCCTAGAAAGAGAGGTGCTCCCGCAACCCCTACGGTCCTGGGGACCCTGCCCGGGCCTCGCGCCCAGAGGAGAGGTGAGGGCACTGGCAGGCCATCCTCCATGGCTGCTCCGTCCTATTCGCGGTGTAAAAATCCCCATGTGCACATGTAGCTGCGTCCTGACTCACTGAAGCCTTTCTGCTTCGGGATCTGGCGGAAAACTTTAAAGCTGAGTGTTTAGACTAAATGCCCAAGCAGCAGAGAACACAAAGAGGGCTTCACACAGTCACCCTCATTAGGCGAAGGTCTGGCCTGACTTGACGCTTTCACACTTCCAACTTCGGGTAGTGAAAACATCGGTCTCTCATGAGTTCACACCACCTGGATATGAAAACTCCCGGACACTGATTTCCAACCCGCCCCAAATCAGACCAAGGTCGGTTTCCACCCCTGTTCCTACGAGGCTTGGGCCTCGCCAACCTCCCTCAGAATCGCACTGTTTGCAACAAGAGTGTGACAGGCCGGGAAGCTGCGTGGCAGTGGTGCTGCTGGGAATCCGTGTACGGGCCCGAGGGCGTCTGAGCACCTCATCGATCCCCACACGGTGCCCTGAGCCTTAGAGAGGGTGAGTATCTTGCTCGGGGTGCACGGCCAGTACACAGAGGCCCTGTCACTGCTACGCACTAGGTGAGGGTGGCCCCGCACGTCCCACCCCACAGCTCCCGGCCCGATCCCAGGGTCTCTGGCAGGGGCAGGATGGGGCCCTCCTGGGAAGCCAGGATGCACACAGCGACTGGCAGCCTCACCCACCCGCTGTGGCCCATGGCCTTGACGATGCCCAGGAGGTGGTACAAGGCGTCCACGAGCTCCCTCTGGCGCCCGGCCGTGATGAGGTGCTGGTTGTGATTCAGGACGTAGACCACGGCGTTCTGCACGAGCCACGCCTCCTGTATCATCTGCCCAATGTCGGCCGAGCGCAGCCAGCTGTTCATGGTGTACTGCGACAGGCCCTCTATCCAGGTCCTACAGAAGGCGTGCGTCAGGCTCTCCCCGGGATTAAGACCCTTCCCAAAGCGGCAGGAAGACACCAGTGTGAAGCCATCCCTAGAGCCCAGGGGTCAGAAAGTTGCCCTGCTGGGGGCTGCCCGCCACTCCCGCTGAAGGACCCAGCCTGCCCATCTCCTCCCACCTCCACCCCATCCGCCTGGCTCTCCCATCTCCCTGCTGGACGCCCCTCGCCCTGCCCCTCCCTGGCCGAGGACGGACCCCTGGCCGAGGCTTGCAGGCCGCCAGTCCAGCTCTGCACCTGCCTGTGCCCAGTCTCCCCGGCCCATCACACGCAGGCTGCCCTCCTCCGTCCACATGGGCGCGTGGGACCTGCTGGCCTCAGACCAGCGCCTGGCAAGCCCTTTCTCTAAAGGGCCAGACAGTTAGTACCCTGGGCTTCGACAGCTGCATGGAGTCTCTGTTGTGTGTTTCTCGCTATTTAACTTCACAAACTTAAAAGCCATCAAAACCACTGTTAGCTCGTGGGCTGTACAAAAGCAGTGGTCAGGTGTGGCCTGGGCCCTCCCCCAGGCGTGGGGAGCCCGGCCCAGACAGAAGCGGCGGCGGCCCCTGGGGAAGGCCGCGGGCTGCGCTCTCACAGGCGACTTAAAACACCAGGACAAACCCCATCTGCGCAAAATCAGGGCCCTCCTCCCTGTGCCTCTCGTGGGCAGAGGGAGTCCGGCGGCATCCCCAACCCCCCCACAGCAGGCGGGTGTGCGGGCCCGTCCACTGGGTGCGACAAACAGGAGAGTGGCCCCTGTCCGCATTCAGCGGGAAGCAGCCAACAGCCTCGGCTCCTGCGACACCGCAACGCGGACTCTCACTCACCACCGCGTTCACCTCTCGAATATTTAATTTTAGATGAAACAATGGCTAAAAACTGTGGTTGTTTCCACAGCACCTCGATTTCATGATTAAACCGCACTTGGCATCTCACGTGGGCAAGTCTCTGGGGGTTCCCTGTGGACCCTCTTTCCATGCACATACTTCCCGGGACAGTTTCCCATGGCCAGCCCCGACTACCGCTTCCCTCCGCAGACACCAACTCCCTCACATCTCGTTTCCACCAATAACGAGGAAGACTAACCACAGCGAACAACGACGTGAGCTAGTGAGCCGTGCTGGACAGCCGGCCACTTCCCTCACATGTCTGGGCGCGGCCCACGTCCCAGCCTGTGCCCCCAGGCCACACATGAGCGGTGCCAGGTGCATAGGACGCGCCCCCGCGGCTCCCCTACCGGTACGAGATCCACTCGGCGTTGTCCTCTGGGGACTCGGGTATGTAGCCCACCGGGTGCTGACTCAGGTCCTCGGGGGGCATGGGACGGTCATTTAGCTGCACGCCCTCTGATCGCAGCAGGTGGACGGTGGCCTGCAGAGGAAGTGAGTGGAGTGGAGGAGAGGTCCCGGGAGCACAGACCCAGCGCAATGCCCCCAGGGCCTTCCCAGCCCCTGGGTCCTCCCTGCCTGCAGCGACACTTCCCCCACCCCACGCCGTTGCTTCACCCATACACGCTGCATCTCAGAGAGAGACCGGCTCCTTTCGAGAGCACAGCCTGAGCCCCCAGGGACACAAACGTCCCCTTGTCACACCACAGGCGTCCACGGCAACCCAGTCCCCGTCCCTCCACGGCTGTGCACGGAAGCCCTGCAGGCTGACAGGACCAAGGACAGGGGGCAAGTGGCCTTGCCTGCCTCCCGGGGGTGATGCCGGCTCCATCCCTGGCTCCGCGGTCACCTGCCCCCAGCTCTCAGCATGGCCTGGCCCTCAGGAGGCACTCAGCAAACCCTCACTGAACGAGCCGGGGAGTTCTGTCCAGGTTACCCCATCGACCCCCAAAATAAACAACCTCGAGTGGCCCCAAGAATCCCGAAGTTACAAAGTATCACCAAAATCACCACCACGTGCAGGTGCAGGGATGCCAGTGCCAGCTTAGACCCAGCTCAGCCACCTGGCTGACGCTGGGGTCTCTGCATGCTCACTGCAGGGGGCGGGAGCGACCCCAGGTCAGGGCTGAGGGGGGTGGTCGCCAGCAGCCTTCAGCGGCCTCTGAGGGGCTGAGATGAGAACACACGCTCCTCCCTTACAATGGGTTCAAAGTGCTTTTGAAGCTATCCCCATGCAGAGGGCACTCCCAAATCCAGTAACCATCAGCCTGCGGTACCTACGTCACCGTGGATTCACAGTTCAAACATTACTTCTAAGGAAAATTAACATCTACACCCCTCACGATACATTCTGATTTATCTCTTTCTCCCAGAAAAACTCCCAAGAACCCAGGAAAACTTCCCTAAAGGACAGGCTCCTTCGGGAGCAGGGCTGGGGTATAGGGCCACGTCCGTGCAGAGGCAGGTGACACGGGGGCCGAGGGGCCGTGGGCAGGGACGCACCTCAGCGTTGATGAACCCCACCTCCGCGAACTCGCGCAGCAGGCTGGGGGACACCGGCCTATGCAGGGTGGCGTCTGACTGGCCCGAGGAGTCCTGCTCCGCGCCGTCCCCGCCCTTCTTCTTCTTCCCTGGAATCAGCAGAGCGGCAGGATGCTCAGAACCCGAACAGCCTTTCAGGGAACGCGGCGCAGCCCCGGGTGCGGCGGCGGGGTCTCTGCGAGGTGGCACTGTGCCCAGGAGGGGCTGGCAGAAACCTCCCAAGCGCAGGGGCCCCACGGGGTGGCGAGGTGTCCCCAAAGCCAGCTTGGCCATGGCCAGTCTCCCACCGATTCCCTGACAGCTGGGCTCTTGGTTCTGTTTGCGCTGTTCTGCCCCTCGAGAGGCCCCGGCCCCGCCCCCAACACCCAGGCCCCGGGCCTCCTGGGACTGCCTGCAGGTCCCCCCATCCTCACCGTCCGCAAGACCAACCTATTCCAGAGACCTGCAGGCCGGACTCGTGCGGACCCAGCGCTGACGGGGGAGCCGGCCCAGGCCCACGCTCTGCCCGCAGGCCCCCGCCTGCAGCCCTGGGTCCCCTCGCTGAGCCCCGCGGGCCCCGCAGCAACCCCAGGTCGCCTGGGGAGATCCCGCCAGTGCGGGCGCCCAGGCGTGGCCCCGGGGCCTACCTCGCCTGAGCCTCGCCTGCCGCTCCACCTTGCCGACGTCATACGCGAGGCAGAAGCGGCTGGCCGTCCGGCACACATCCCACACGCCCTGCTTCCGGGCCACCTTGGCCAGCTCAGCCCAGATCTGTACCCTGCACAGGTGCACGATGAGCTCTCTGCTCGGGAGGACCGGCGCAGGGCTCCTGCCACGAGCCCAATGGACGCCCCAGCCTGGACGCGAGGCGACGGGCAGACCCGCGGGGGTTCTGCCCGGGGCCAGGCGAGGGGGCGGGCAGCGGTCCAGTGCCCCCGCCGCGACGACCCAGGAGCCCCCGCACGCCCCCCGGCCACCGCCCACTCACCTCTCCTTGGCGTTCCGGCCCTGCAGGCGCTGCACGTGCCCCGCGGCCTCGTCCACGCTGAGGGAGTGGTGCCGTGCCTTCGCGTACAGGTAGGTGAAGCGGCCCCGCTTTTCCCCGGTGGAAACTGAGGGTGGACAGCGGGACGGGGCAGTGACGCGGCGGGTCCCGGGTCAGGGCACGTTCCCGCAACCCCAGCGCGCAGGACTCTGGACGGGTGTGGTGGCGCCTCCCGGGCGTCTTTTGACGTTTTCATGAAGATTAGGTCCCGCTAGCTGTGCCTTTGTAGGGGAGGGGCGCCGGGCACCAGGGGCAGCTGGTGCACAGAACGACCCCCTCTGCACCCGCCGGGCCGGCCCCAAGAGCCTCCACCCGCGCCCAGCACAGTGGTGGCCTCTGTCCCCACGGCCCCCCACCTTCAGGAGCCGACTGGCGGGGACCCCGCGGAAGGCCCCCGCCTGGCCAGGTACTCCTGTCCGGCCCCTCGCCGAGTGAAACGCACCAAGAGAGCCCGAGCGTGTCCGGGGCGGCTGCCCACTGGGCCCGTGCCCCTCACACCCAGCAGGACAAGAAGGAAGCATGGGGTGGCACTGCCACGCCCCGGACGGGGTGACAACAGGACCTGGTGACGTGCGGCGGCCACAGAGACAGCACAAGGTCCGTGGCCCACCGAGGCCAAGGGTCACATCCTAGAGCCATCCCCCAGTCCACATCCCAGATCCACCACACTGGCCACCGTGGGCTCCCTCCGCGGCTCCTATCTGCAGACGGCAGGGGCTGCCCGGCTGAAGGCTGCCGGGGGAGCCAACATTAAGGGAGCCCTGGGCGACCTCAGGCGGGACTCTGAGAGGAAGGGCGCCGGGGTGCTCCAGAGCCGGGCGCTAATCTGCCATCTGCAAGGGTTCGATACACTTGGGGGTAATGCAGAGAAGCCCGGGACCCCCATCCTCGGGGGGGACGGTGGCATGGGGGCAGTGCCCCCTAAAGTATACGAGGAAGCCCTGAGCCCCAGAACTCCAGAATGTGGCCTTGTTTGGAGATGGGTCTTGCCAGGAGAAATCAAGTTAAAGTGAGGCCGTTAGGGTTAGGGTGGCCAATCAATTACGACGGGTGTCCTTAAAGGGGAGACTGGACACAGAGAGAAACGGGTGCAGAGGCAGGCCAGCCGTGTGGGCCCCGGAGACAGGCCCAGGCGGCCCCTCCCTCCAGCCCCCGGTCTCAGGCTTCGGGCCTCCAGGCTGTGTGAGCCTCCCCCCTCGCCACGGGAGGTGCTCTGTCGCGCAGAGTGGGGACAGGAGGCTGCACACCGGCACCTGAGGCCCGTATGGGCGGAGCTCGAGGGCGGGTGGGTCAGGCGTGTGTGTGCTGCTGAGAGAGCCTGCGCACCTTTGGCCTCGTTCTCACTGTCGAGCACGATCTGGAAGGTGTCAGGGGCCAGGGCCAGGCCCGCGGCCACCAGCAGCGCCCGCTTCTTGTGCACACTGTCCTCCGGCATCGCTTTCTTTGCCTGCGAAGGGTAGATGGCGTGATGAGCACCCGCGTCGTCCAGAGCAGCTCCGCTGCCCGTCTCTGCTGAGCGCTCCTGGCCCGACGGGGCCCCGCCCTGGGCACCTGCCCTCCCCAGGCGCAGAGGCCCCAGGGCCCAGGTCCGGGGGGCGGGGCGCACCTGCTCAATGGCCAAGGTGGCCTTGTCCTCGGTGCGCCTGGGGACCTGGCACGGCGTGGCGCAGAGGTGCAGGCGGTTGAGGGCCATCCTGAGCGTGTCCTGGTAGAGGCCCAGGGTGTCCAGGAGCATGGCCTTCCTCAGGTGCCCCATGGCAGGCTCCAGCCGGTCCGCACCCTCCTCAATGTACGCCATCTCCATGTGCACTTGGCAACGGAACAGGACCATGAGGCTGCGGGGACAGACAGCATTGCAAGAGCCCGGCGGGGGTGTCGCGGGACACCCCTGGTGCCTGGTTTTCCAGCCCCGCCTTCTGCCCTTCGTTACCCCAAGGACCCACGGAGGACCAAGAGGTGGTCCCTGCAGACCACAGGAGACCTCGGAGCCCACTGGCGCACCAGGGCCAAGGAGCGGCAGCTGGGCCCAGCCGGGCTCCACGCTACAGAGAACGGCTGCGGCACGAAAGCCAGGTGGCGGGCTCAGCAAACGCGGGGCGCCCGACGCTGCGTCTCGTCCAGCACCCCGGGAGGCTCCTGGCGTGGCCAAGCAGGTGCATTTAGCACAACCGAAGCCCAGGCTTTGTCTCAGCGGATGGGCCGTCTCGGCTCTGCTCTGAGTTCTCTCCATCTCATCGGCCGAAGCACACACACCCCTGCTCAGAACGCCTCTCGTGGACCCGTGGCCCTGCCTGGCCGTTTGCTCCTGCTGCTGCCTCTGCTGGAGCCTCCTGGGCTGGGCGGGGCTGGAGACGGCCGTGTCTAAGCTGGTAACACAGTCTCCTCAAAGCCTTTCATCCACAGCACGCAGAGCCCCATGCCACAGCCTCCACCCTGGACGCGAGCATCAGAAAAGCCAACAAATTTGGTCGAATTAAAGTTCTAGGAGACCCACGAGCTGACCCTCAGCCACGGCAAGGCATCAGCGTCACACGCTAGGCCTGTGACCTCAGGGAAGAGGACGCAGTGCCCAAGGCGCCTGGAGGCTGGCGCTCCGCTGCTCGGGGGCCGGGAGTGGCGGGCAGGAGAGGGCACCTGGTTGATGCCAAGGGTGAGGTCTGCGCTCCCGTCAGGGAAGCAGGTTCCACGGACTCTGCCCGGAAGCCTGGACAGCAGCCAGTAATAGGCCACTTTCTTCTGTGTTGAGGCAGCGGAAAAGGAGGCCCACAGAATGGGAGCTGGACCAGCACCGAACTGTGTGCTCTGGGCAGCCTGACCCTGAATCCATAATGCGAGACTCATCCAGGGCTGGACCACGCGAGGAGCCATCTGAGGCAAGCTGACACCACAGAGAGAGGGCTACACAGAGGCCCAGCCCTGGTCAGGAGCAACCCGGCAGGCGGAGAGGGCTACACAGAGGCACAGCCCTGGTCAGGGACAACCCGGCAGGCGGAGAGGGCTACACAGAGGAACAGCCAGCTTCAGGAACAACCTGGCAGGCGGAGAGGGCTACACAGAGGCACAGCCCTGGTCAGGAGCAACCCGGTAGGCGGAGAGGGCTACACAGCGGAACAGCCAGCGTCAGGAACAACCTGGTAAACCATTGGCTCAAGGAAGCCACAGAGATGATGGTGAGTAAGCACAGCAGGCTCGAATGAGAGACTCCGTCCCTGTCAAAACAGGATGAATGGGACCAGATGAAAAGGATTAGAAATGAGTAATTTTCAGAGTTCCTTCTGCTTCCAACTGTGATCAAGTCTCTGCCACGAGTATCCACCGTGAAGCTGGACCAAACACAGCACTGGGTCTGAGCAGCACAAGCCTGGGGTCCCTGGAGGCGGGAACTCAGGAAGGAGCCCGCACCCTGCCTGGAGACAGTGTCCCGTGGCATCGCGGGCAGAGCACTGGGCCCAGAACCAGGGCACCTGCCGTCCACAGGGAGGGTCTCTGCTCTGGGCTGGGAAGGCTGCTCCAGGCTGGAGAAGAGGAGCCGGGTACCAGAGCAGCTGTTGCAGGCCTGCCCACCAGAGAGGAGAGAGCTGGGTATCCCTCACTCACACCCCGGATGTCAGCCGAGCCCACGGAGATCGCGGGTGCAACCGGGCTAGAGGTTGAGCCCCACTGAGACAGGCTGGAAGACACTGTAACCTTCCAGAGATATGGCCAACAAAACAAGAAGCCAGCTCTCAACCGGTAACTGAAGTACCCAAGAGAACAAAAAGCAACACTCTCTTTAAAAAGATCACAGAATCCACAGACTCCACAGTGCACCAACCACAACATTCGGTACACAATAAAAAACTACTGGACATGCAAGGAAACAGGAAAAGGTAACCCACAGTCAGAACGTAAGAGGGGCCAGATGCTGGGTTTTTATCAGAAACTACGAAGGCCAGAAGAAAATGAAACAACCTCTTCAAAGGGTTTAAAGAAAAAAAAATCTGTAAACCCAGAATCCAGCAACTGGTGAAAATAATCTTCAAAGATGAAGGTGAGGTGAAGTCATTTTCAGATCAACAAAAGCCAAAAGAATTCATCACCAGCAGTCATGCATTACAAGAAAAAAATAAAGGAAGTTCCTCAGGCTGAAATAACAGCAGAAAGAAACTTGGATCTGAGGGTAAGAAAGAAGAGCGAGCCTGTGGGATTGACAAAGAAGTGGGCAAATATAAGAGACTATTGATTTTCTCTGTAATTTTCTTTAAAAAACCACTGGCTGCTAAAAGCAAAACAATGAACTGTAAGATGAGGCCCATAACACATTGAGAAGTAAAAGACATGCCAACAACCACACAAAGTGGGGTAGATGAAGGGAAATGCGTGAGGTTTTCCCTTTGCCGGGTGGGAAGCACCACCTCACACAGACTTGGCTAAGGAGGATGTGCACTGTTAGCCCTACAGCAATCCCCCCCACCCCAAGGGTACAGTGGACAAAAAAGCTGATAGAGGAAGTAAATCCAATGGTAAAAAATTCAATTAACCTCAAAGAAGGCAGGGAAAGAGCAGCAGCAGAACAGAAGGGACAACTGGAAACAAATGATGAGATTGTAGACAAGTTCAAAGCTACACTAAACGCAAAGAGACTAAACACTCCAGTTAAAAGGCAGAGATTATCATACTAGACAGAAAGAAGTGAGGCCAAACTACATGCTATTAAAAGCTGTGTTCTACACTTTAAATTGGAAGATCCACAGAGGATGAGAATTGAAAGGATGGAAAAAGAAATGCTTCAGACGGGCCCAGATGGTTTCACTGGATTCTATCAAACATTTAAGGAAGAAAACACCAAGATTGCACAAACTCCTTCAGAAAGCAGAGGAGGAAGAATCCTTCCCACCTTCCCAATTCATTTAATAAATTCAGCATGACCTTGATGTCAAAACCTGACAAAGACATTACAAAAGAAGAAAATCACAGGCCAACGTCCTCATGAACCTACACGTAAAAATCCTTAACAACACGCTGACATATGTCAGGACCATGCAGAGAATGCAAGGTTGGTTCACCACTCAAAGTTCAATCAGCATAATTCACCACATTAAAGAACAAAAGAGAAAAGTCACAGACCTTTTAATAGATGCAGAAGAAACATTTGACGGCACTCAACACCCACCCATGATTAAAAAACAACACAACGAAGGGACATTAACAATGTTTGTATTCTATTGTGTGCAATTATATCTCAATAAAGTTAATCAGAAAAAGAACTGTCAGAGGAAAAGAGGGCAACTAGAAGACATTATTTTTAAAAATCAGGCAAATATGAAAATAAACTAAAAGGATATTTTGGAAGAAATAGTCATTAAAATTTAAAAACATAGGCTAAAGAAAGGAAGGAAAATTAGAGAATTTGTAAAATAAAAGAGTACTAATGGCCTGGAGGAAATCTGTCAGAATTCAGCGTGTCACACATGGGGGGTGGGGCCATGAGTGTGGAAGGTTCGCTGGGGGCGGGGGGGGGGGGGGGGGTTGGTAGCTGGGCTAGGAGCCTGTCATACATCCCCATGGGATTCCAGAAGGAGAAACTATTTTCAAAATGGGTAAAAATCCCAGATTTGAAGAGAGATGCACCTCTTCACAGCCAAGACCCCCAGGTGCCGGCAGGAAATGAACCATACCGGAGACCCTGGGGACCCCCCTTGCCCACCCTCAGGCTGACAACCAGGCCCCTGGCTCCCCTGCCGAGACCCCTGTTCCGAGGGCTCAAGTAGGCGACGAAACCCAACCCTAATTAATCACAGGAGCAGACGGGGCAGGGCAGCTCTCCCCACCGCCCCTCCCTGCGGCTACAGCCCCTCCTGGGTGACCCCCCACAGCTCCTCTCTGCCCACACATCAAGTCCCCGTCTCCCAGACCCCTTGTCTGCCAGGGACCAACTGCAGCATCCCCATGGGCTGCGACCCCCAGCCGGGGGGCCTCACTGACTCACCGCCCACTCCACCTTCCCTCCTGCGCCTGTGCCCACAGGCCCAGTGCCCTGCCATCCCCCTGCCATGCAGCCCAGGACCCTCCTGACAAAGCCTATCTCCTCAGCCCCTCTCGACCTCAGATGGTTGCTGCCCGGGTGCCCCCCAGCCTCCCCCCTGCAAGGCCCTGCCCCCCGCACTCCAGACACACCTCCCCCACGGCCTGCCGGCCTCTCAAGCTGGCCCTTCTGCGGGGAGCCGTGGAGTCCTGCTGCCCTTCCTGCCCACTTTTTTGGGAAAATGAGTTGGACTTCGTCCTTACCCCAAGGGTCTCCCGCCCGCTTGTCTCCCCCCGGGGGGAGAGCCCAGGACCGCCACCTGTCCACCTTCTCCAGGACCTCCGCGATGCTGGCCAGCGACTTCCGCAGATGGTGCCGCAGGTCGTGCTGCAGCAGCGGGAGGCAGGTGTTCCACTGCGTGGCGCACACCACGTGGATGACCCGCGGGTCGCCCAGGCGCACAGCTCGCTGGAGCACCACGTCCAGTCTCTGTACTATATTCAGCTGGGTCTGCACAAAGGACAGTGGCCCATGTGTGAGGCTGGGGGCAAACGCGCAGCACAGGGCGAGCCAGGGCAGCCCCGGCCGACCCTGAGCCCAGGAGGCCGCGGGGGGGCCCGGGCCCACAGTCTGAGTCTGTCCGTGGAAACGGCCTGCGTGATTTTCTCTAGAAGGGCCTGGCTCGGTCGAGACCCTGCCTTAGAACGGGCTCTGCGCCCTCTGGGTGCGTCTCTCCTCTGTGAGCCCATCTGAGCGAGGCTGCTGATCTCCTGGCCCTGTACATTTATGGGGCCCACGCCCAGTGACGTCCACTACCCAGTGAACAGCTCCTCCAGTCCGTGCCCCACACGCCCTGCCCAGCAGACAGGCGCTGGCCGGCCTCAGCCTGTGCAAGGGGCCTCACCAGCTCCATGCCTCCCTCAGCGCCCACTAGGGCTGCCTTGGCGCCTAAGCTCAGCCATGTCCATGGGCCCTGGCTTCTGGCACCTGGGGGCCTCCCCTTGTGCTGCTCCCAAGCCACAGGGACCAGCACAGGCTTGGGGTTCAGACCCTGTGACTCCTGCCTGCCAAGATGTGTCCATCAAAGCCTCATTGAACCGGTGCCCCTGAAGGGCCCCTGGCCCGAGGTCCGAGGCCGACAAAGGCAGAGGGACACAGCCCTGCAGTCTCTGCGCCACCACCAGCCAGCACCAGCACGCGGTCAACAGGTAGCCCACGACCTCCCTCGAGAAGATCAACGCCGGCAGGGGCAGCCACCTGGGCAAGTCCAAAGGGAACACGCACATCCCCCAGGTGGCCTCGAACTCGCAGAGCCCCGGCCCAGCTGATCGTCCCCTGGCAGAGCTCACGGCACCGACGCTGCCTCTCCTGCTCCAGAGGGGCAGCACAGCCCGGCTCCAGGGCTCCAGAGAGGGTCCCAGGAGCTGAGCCAGGGGGCGGACACCTGGGCCCCAAAGAAATGCCAGCCGCCATCACTCTGTTTCAGGGTATTTTGGTTCCCTTTTTCCAACTGCAGGATTCTTATTAAAGAACATAAATGATCGCTGGATTCCTTTTCGGGCGGTGGCTGCTGGACCAGCTCTGACTGCATTACATAGGACGCTGAGCTCACATGGTCTGTCACTTTGCCACCGTGTTCACCAGGCTGCCATGCGCCAACTCCTCAGAGAGACAGCTGCCTCCTCAGTAAATACCAGTGGAATATTCTAGACAAGTCAGGGATTTCCAAAGGGGGCAGCGAGGGAGGAACGCTCGTGCGGGTCCTCTGGACCTGCCCTCCACCCTCCCCGAGGTCCCCCCTCCCCCATCCCGTGATGACCTCACCACTTCACTGGAGCCCCTCTGTTTCCCAAGCCCAGCGAGGCCGACAGCCCCGCACTAGAGCCGGGGCAACGTGTGCCTTCCTGGACCTGAGTCAGGATGGCAAAGTGCTCTCATGGGGACTCAGCGATCACCAATGGCAAGTGTTATCAGTGTGCTGGGGTGGGCCACTCCACACAGGCCGCAGGAGGGCTTGGCCAGAGGATGGTCCCACCCCAGCCCCTGGCCCAGAGAATGGGCTGCATGAACCCAGACGTCTGCCAGGCCAAGGTGGCCCTGGGAGCCGTGGGGGGTCCAGCTCCGTGCCGCAGAGGAGGACGGCAGCCGGCCTCGGCAGCTGGGGGCCACCCAGGCCCCTGGAGCTCCTACCAGAGAGGCCACAGTCACGGGTGGGAAACCAGGGCACAGGGGCTGGCCCGTGCCTGTCAGGTCTCCCCCCCAAACCTGGCACCAGTCAAATCACAGGGTCCAGGGAACCTGCACAACAGTTCAGCATCTGCTGCGGCTCCCAGTCGAGGACTTACCTCCACAGCCTCTCGGGTGTAGATTTTCATTTTATTTGCAAGTCTTTCAGCTTCCAATTCATACTCCAGGCATTCGATTTCAATTAGCTCCCCGGGATCCTGCGGGGCACAGGAGTTGCTGTGTAAGATGGAGAGTTTTAACGAAAGCGATCACACACATTCACTAACTTCAAAGACCATTTAAAAATATGACTCGTGTACTAGGTAGAAATTCAACAAATAAAAATTAGATGATACAAATATATATAAGAAAAACTTCAAATGTTTCCAAAAGATGCAAAGATTTGAATGAGAAAGCTAGAAAAAAATTGTTTTTCACCTTTGATAGTTAATTTCACTGGACACAGAACTTTTAAATAACTACACCAACTTCAGACAAACGCTCTGTTATGAAACTTGGCCGATTTCTTTCATTGAATCCCTGCCGGGTTTGGACGGGGCGTCCTGCTGGAGGCGGCGGGGTGGCGGGGGCCTGGGATTTGCTGGGTGGGTGGCTGACACACACTTTACTTTTACAAACTGCTCAGCTGTTTTCCCAAGGGGTTGCCGTTTCCCATCCCACTCCTGGCCATCTGGGACGGTCAGTCTCCGGCTTAGCCGTCTACTAGGTGTGTGCTTGTGAGATAATAGCTCACAAAGTTTCCTCTTATTGTTTTCTCTTAACGTTTTCCCCAGAAGTTTTATCATTTTAACTCACGTTTTGGTTTATGATGCATTTTGAGTTGATTTCTGTCCACGGTATGAAGTGCAGGCCGATGCTCACGTTCTCGCACATGGTTGTTTCCTTGTCCGGTACCATTTGTGGATGAGATGCTCTGTCACCCATCGGAAGCCTCTGCACCTCATGCAAGCTGGAGGCCCCGCGCTTGTAGGTCTCCTTCTGGACCCTGTCCTGTCCCTCAGTCTCTGTGAGTCTCCATGTCAAAGCCACCCTGTCTCAACCATGGAGACTTTATATCAGGTCGTGCTCGTCTTCTGACATCGTTCTGCTTTTTCAAAGCTGCTTTTAGCTATTCTAGATCTTTTGCATTTCCACATAAATTTTATACTCAGCTTGCCAATTTTTGAAACACTGCTGCCGGGACTTTGATTGAATCGCATTGAATGTACAGTTCAATCTGGAGAAAACTGACATCTTAACAATATTGAGTCTTTTGATCCATGTTGTTATCTTTGCTTTAAATAGCCAATTATCTTTTCAAGAGATTTACAGATTTTTCCGTCTCTGTGTGACTCATGCGGCTCCCCTTGCTGGTCCTCCTCACTATTTGTGTGGATCCAGATTTCCGCCTGGCATCATTTTCCTTCTGCTTGAAAAAGTCCTTTAAAATTTCTTGTAGTGTAAGTCAGACTCTTTCAGATTTTGTATATTTTAATAAATACTTATTTTGCCCCTGATTTTCAAAGATATTTTCTCTGAGTGTAGATTTTTTAGGTTGATAGTTTTTTTGGTTTTGTTTTTTTATTCTTTTTCGGTACGCGGGCCTCTCACTGTTCTGGCCTCTCCCGTTGTGGAGCACAGGCTCCGGACGCGCAGGCTCAGCGGCCATGGCTCACGGGCCCAGCTGCTCTGTGGCATGTGGGATCTTCCCGGACCGTGGCATGAACCCGTGTCCCCTGCATCGGCAGGCAGACTCTCAACCACTGCGCCACCAGGGAAGCCCGGTTGATAGTTATTTTTAATTTTATTTTAATATTTTAAGGATGTTGATCTTATGTCTTTTGACTTGTATTATTTCCTACAAAAAGTTTGCTGTCATTCTTCTCTCTGTTCCTCAGTACATAATTTCCTGCTCTTTACAGACGATTAAATTTAGAATTTTGAGCCGTTATTTCTTAAAATATTTTTTTTCTGTCCCCTTCTTTCTCTATTCTTCAGGGACTCTGATTACATATACATTAGAGTCTGCTTCAAGTCGTCCCAAGCTCACTGATGTTCCCTATATCCTCCTTAGTGTTTCTCCTTTCTGTCTCATTTTAGATAGTTTGCATTACTATACCTTCGAAAGTCTGCTAATGTTTTTTTCTGAAATGTCTACTCTGCTTTATTTTTATGTAAAAATTTTAATTTAGGTATAATTGACAAATAAAATTGTATATATTTAAAGAGTAAAGTGTAAAAGCATAGACATTGTGCAATGATTCCCATAATCAAATGAATTAATACATCCATCACCTCACATTGTTATTGTTTTGTTTTCTTTTTGGTGAGAATGCTTAAGATCTTTCTTACCAAATTTCAAGTATACGCTACAAAATTCTGAACTGTAGTCACCAAACTGTACATTAGATCCGCAAAACGTATTCGTCTTAAAGCTAAAAGTCTGTCCCCTCTGATCAGCACCTCCCCACTTCCTGCGCCCCCGGGCCCTGGCAACCCCCAGGCTGTTGTGTTTCTCTGTCCGGCTTCTTTCAGGGAGCATGTTAACCCACACTGTCACAAATGGCAGGATGGCCTTTCTCCTCGCTGAGTAACACTGCATTACACACACACACACACACACACACACACACACACACTTTTCTTTATCCATTCATCCATCAACTGACACCTAGGTTGTTTCCACATCTTGCTTTTGTGAATAATGCTGCAGTGAACATGGGGGTGTACGTATCTCTTTGAGATCCTGATCTCATTTCCTTTGGACATACAAACAGAAGTGTGATTGCTAAATCATATAGTAGTTCTATTTTTAATTTTTTAAAGAACTTCCCTACTGTTTTCCATAATAGCTGTATCAATTTACATTCCCAACAACAGAACACAAGGGTTCCCTTTTCTCCACATCCTCACCAACACTTGTTATCTCATCTTTTTGATAACAGCCATTCAAACAGGTGTGGGGTGATACTCACTGAGGTTTTGATTTTATCTCCCTGATGATGTTGAGCACCTTCTCATGTACGATTTGAGTATCTTCTTTGGAAAAATCTATTCAGGTCCTTAGCCCATGTTTCCCATTGGATGATGATGATTTCCTACTGATGTATGAGTTCCCTATATATTTTAGATATTAAACCCTTATCAGATACATGGTTTGCAAATATTTTTCTCCTATACCATAGGTTGCCTTTTCATTGTGTTGTTTCCTTTGCTGTGCAGACACTTTTTAGTTTGATGTAGTCCTACTTGTTTACTTTTGCTTTTGTTGTCATATTCAAAAAATCATTGCCCAGAACAATGTCAATAAGTTTTTGCCCTATGTATTCATATAGGAGTTTTACGATTTCAGGTCTTAAAGTCTGTAATCCATTTAATTTTTGTGAGTAGTGTAAGGTACGGGTCCAGTTTCATTCATCTGCATGTGGCCAGTTCTCCCAGCACCGTTTATTTAAGAGGCTGTCCTTTCCCCACAGCGTTTTCTTGTTGCCCTTGTCAAAGATTAGTTGACATTATGTGTGTGGCCTTATTTCTGGGCTCTCAATTCTGTTCCATTGGTCTGTGTGTCTATTTTCATACCAGTACCATATGTTTTGATTACTATAGCTTTGTGGTATAGTTGGAAATAAGGAAGTGTGATGCCTCCAGTTTTGTTCTTCTTTCTCAAGAGTGCTTTGGCTCTTCCGTGGTTCCGTACAATTTTTTTTTTCTATTTCTTGAGAAATGCCATTGGAATTGCAATAAGGATTGCATTGAATCTGTAGGTGATTTTGGGTAGTATAGACATTTTAACAATTTTCATTCTTGCAATCCAGGAACATGGGATATTTTTCCATTCTTTGTGTCTTCTTCAATTTCTTTCATCAATGTCTTCTAGTTTTCAGTGCACAAGTCTTTCAATTCTTTGGTTAAATGTATTCTTAAGTCTTTTACTGTTTTTGATGCTATTGTAAATGGAATTGTTTTCATAATTTCTCTGTCAGATAGTTCATTTTTAGTGAACAGAAACATAACCAATTTTTGGATGATGATTTTGAATCCTGCAACTTAACTGAATTTGCTCATTAGTTCTAATGGTTTTTGGTGGGGTCTTTAGAGTTTTCTCTGTATAAACAGGTTATGCCAAATGCAAACAGAGACACATTTACTTTTTCCTTTCTGATTTGGATGACCTTTATATCTTTTTCTTGTCTGACTGTTGTGGCTAGAACTTCCAGTACTATGTTGCACAGAAGTGGCAAGAGTGGGAACCCTTGTTTTATTCTTGGTATTAGAAGAAAAGCTTTTATTCTTTCACCATTGAATATAATGTTAGCTGTGGGCTTGTCATATGTGGTCTTTGTTATGTGCAGGTACATTCCTTCTATACCTAATTTGTTGAGCGTTTTTATCATGACAGGATGTTGAATTTTGTCAAATGCTTTTCCTGCATCTATTAAGATGATCGTATATTTACCCTTCATTCTGTTAACGTGATATATCACATTTATTGATTTGCCTACGTTAAACCATCCTTTCAACCTCAGGATAAATCTCACTGATCATGGTGTTTGATCTTTACAATGTTCTGCTGAATTCAGTTTGCTAGTATTTTGTTGAGGATTTTTGCATCTGTGCTCATCTGGGATATTGGCCTGTAATTTTCTTTTCTTATAGTGCCTTTGTCTGGTTTGGTATCAGGGTAATGCTCACCCTGTAAACTGAATTGGGGAGTGTTCCTTTCTCTTCAATTTTTTGGAAGAATTTTTGAAGGATTAGCATTAGTTCTTCTTCAGATGTTTGGTAGAATTCACCAGTGAAGTCATCTTGTCCTTGTTTGGAGATTTTTTGATTACTGATACAACCTCCTTACTCACTGGTCTATTCAGATTTTCTATTTCTCCATGATTCAGCCTTGGTAGGTTGTATGCTTCTGGGAATTTATCCATTTCTTATAGGTTACCCATCTTCCTGGCATATAATTGTTCACAGTAGTCTCTATGATCCTTTGTATTTCTGTGTTATCAGTTGTAATGTCTCCTCTTTCATTTCTGATTCTGAGTCTTCTCTTTTTTTCCTAGTCTAGCTGTTTGTCAATTTTGTTTTTTTTTTCAAAAAACCAGCTGTCAGTTTCAATGATCTTTTCTATTTGTTTTCTGGTCTCTATTTCATTTGTTTTTTGCTCTGATCTTTGTTATTTCCTTCCTTCTGCTAACTTTGGGCTTTGTTCTGTTTTTTTGTTTTTTGTTTTTAGTTCCTTGAGGTATAAATATAGGTCATTTATTTGAAATCTTTCTTTTTTCTTATTGTAGGTGTTTTTGGCTATGAACTTCCCTCTTAGGACTGCTTTTGCTATATTCTATAAGTTTTGGTATGTTGTATTTCCATTGTCCTATGTTTCAAAATCTTTTTTTCCCTTTTGATTTTTTCTTTGTTCAGGAGTATGTTGTTTAATTTCCATACTTTTGTGAATTTCTAGCTTTCCTCCTGTTGCTGATTTCTGGTTTCACACCACTGTGGTCAGAAAATCATCTTAAATTTGTTGAGACTTGTTTCATGATCTAACACAGGGGTCCCCAACCCTCGGTCCGTGGACCAGTACCAGTCCACAGCCTGTTAGGAACCAGGCCGCACAGCTGGAGGTGAGCGGCAGGCAAGCGAGCAAAGTGTCACCTGCCGCTCCCCAGCACTCGCATTACCACCTGAACAACCCCCACCCACCATCTGTGGAAGAACTGTCTTCCTTGAAACTGGTCCCTGGTGCCCAAAAGGTTGGGTACCGCTGATCTAATGTATGATCTGTCCTGGAGAATGTTCCATGTGTGCTTGAGAAGAATGTGTATTTTCCTCCATTGACTGGAATGTTCTACGGATGTCTATTAGGCTCATTTTGTCTAAAGTGTAGTTCAAGCCCAATACATACTTATTGATCTTCTGTCTGGATGATCTATCCATGTTGAAAGGGGGGTATTAAAGATTCCTACTATTGTTGCATTGCTGTCTATTTCTGCTTTCAGATTTGTTAGTATTTGCTTAATATATTTAGGTGTTCCAATGTTGGATGCATATACATGTACAATTGTTATATTCTCTTGACAAATTGATCCATTTATCATTAATGATACTATTGATGCAAAACTGCAAAAATCACATCATCTCAACTGTATGAATTGCACTTAAAAAAGACTGAAAGGAAATTTACCAATACAACAATTTAGGCCCTCCTGGTGAGGGGCTTTTGAATTCCTTTCCCGTTTTTGTTTTTGTTTTTTGCCTTTCATGTCAAGATCACAGTGAGTAGGGGTGGTGCACCCAGTCCCTGACCACCTACTTTGCTGTCCATCTTCTTCAAGTCTGAGAGGCAGTCAGAGGTGATCTCCCCACATTTCAAGATCAGAGAAAGATGAGCTAATTCAAAAAGCAAAAGAATTCTGGAAACAGAAACAAAACAGCATTGGGTCAACAGAAGACAACAAGAAACACCCACCTGTGGGTAGAATAAGCCTTCAGCTGTCATTTAGGGGAGGCAGGAATAAAATAGAGAAGAGAAATCCTATGGTGAGGGTCCCTAAGTCCAGCCCCCTCTGGCCCTGACACAGGATTTGGAGGGACTTCCACTGACTCAGGGCAGGTGCAGGTGCAGCCTGATGAGGGGCTGTGAGCCCTGGGCATCACCATTTGAGCCCTTGGTGGGGGGCAGGGGTGACAAGAGACAGACACACATTTCCTCGGGGCTGTGACCAGAGCATTCACAGTCACCAAGTGCCAATCGTGGTCTTTGTGGAAATCAGCAGGTTGATGCTAAGATGTGCACGGAAATGCAAAGGACCTAGGCTCTCCTAAGCAACTCCGAAAAAGAACAAAGTCAGAGGACTAAACTTCCTGATTTTAAGACTTAAAACTGCAGGAATCAAGGCAATGGTTCCCAGCCTGACACCATCACGTCTTGATGAGGCAGTTCTCTGCTGGGTGGGGACCCGTCCTGCACACGGTGGAGTGTTTAGCAGCACCCCTGGTCACCAGCAACAGTGGCCACCAGCAGCGTCCCCAGACATGCCAGCCTCCCTTGGGGATAAGCCAACACCTCCCTGCTCTTTCCGAGGCAGGCATCATAACCTGACTGTGGCTGGACCACACGGACTGCACTTGGTCAGCTCCTCTCAGGCCCGCAGTCTCACCCCCGCCTCCTTCTAGTGACCGCGACCCAGCTTCCGCCCACTCACAAGGAATGCGTCCAAAGCAGAGGAGCCCCGGCAATGCTAACCCTTGCCTTCACCTGATACGAAAACTGAAGAGTGCCCTGTGCTGACAGTGGTCACCGAACCCCAGGGGAGGTAGACCCTCGGTCCCACTGGTAGTCAGGTGCCAGTGTTAGCTCTGCCCCTTTAAGTCCTCCTTAAGTCCCCTGCGCCCCTTTTGGTGGCTCAGAGCACAGCTGCGGATGCCTCTGGATTGTCGTCCGCAGACCGGTCCTGCCTGTGTGTCAGTCCCCCAATGAACTTCCTAACTGCACTTTACAGAGCTGCCTGCTTTGTTTTTCAGTCTCAGAGACGCTTCTCAGCCGGGAGAACATTATCCAACACCTCCACCTCCCAGCACCCACCCCGGAAGCAAGCACCCTGTCCGCTGCAATAAGCGCCCTCCCGTCTCCCTTCACGGGGGTGGGTGCAGGTCCCTGCCCTCTGCCCCGACCCGTGCAGCCCGGACCTCCAAGCACCCTGGTGGGGCCTCCAGACCCACAGCCCCTCTGACCTCCCCGAGCTCCAGCCACCTGTGCCTGTTGTGCAGGGAAGAAGGGAGAACCCACAAAGGGAGCCAGCACTGATTTTCAGTGCTTTTTCGGTCTTAACCTCACAGAACTTTTATTTCTACCCGAATTCTAGATACAGACGCTCAGGTGGGGAGGGGTCAGCGGGCGCCTCACAGACGGCTGGAGCCTCGGGGCTGAGGAAGGACCTGACCCCACAGACAGCATCTCCAAGCGGCTGAGCCTGTGACCCAGGCCAGCAGGGGCCACGCCCCTCCCAGGCCTGGGGAGCAGCTGGGCTGAGCACTCGGGAAGCCACATCACAAGCCACATGCAGTAACCTGGCAACCGCGAAGCCACAGGCCCACAGGCAGGGTGGGGGAGGGGGGCGTGTGGCGGGCGCGGGAGCAGGGTCGCAGCTGGCTCCGTGCAGGCCACATGTCGGGGCTCCTGCGGGAGCCAGGTCAGCGCCCACCGACCGGGCTGCTGGGCCAGAAGCGTGGGGACTCCCTGACGGGTCTAAATGGAGCCTGGTCCAGGATGCTGGGGGATGAACGTCAGCTCAAATTATTCTTATCTTAAATAAAACACAGCTGGGACTTGCCTGGTGGCGCAGTGGTTAGGAATCTGCCTGCCAATGCGGGGGACACAGGTTCGAGCCCTGGTCCGGGAAGATCCCACATGCCGTGGAGCAACTAAGCCCGTGCACCACAGCTACTGAAGCCCGCACGCCTAGAGCCCAGGCTCCGCGACAAGAGGAGCCACCGCTATGAGAAGCCCGTGTGCGGCAACGAAGACCCAATGCAGCCAAAAATAAATAAATAAAAAAAATAAAAATAAAACACATCTGTACATCAAAAATTGTTTTAAAAGACCTAAAAAGTAAACATACTGACACAATTGATAACTATACTGGAATTGGAGGGCTCAAATTTTGAAACAGAAAAAGCTTTTGCAAGTCCTTAGTAAAATGATTTACAACCTACTTTTTAAAAACTGGGCAAAAGAAATCATTGGAAAATTAACGAGAGGAAAAAAAATGTCCGTAAATATATGAAAAAAAGTTCCACTTCGCCAGCAGGGAGTGGACCTGCAGTGGAGTCAGTGCAGTCCTAGGAGGCGGGGCAGGTGTCCTGGTGTCATGTGGTCCCCTCTGTCCCCACGGTCCCCCCTCTGGAACCTCCCAGGGCCCCTCAGGGAGGCTGTGCCCAGGCACGGGACGAGCAGGACCTGCTCTGAGTTAGAGCAACTCAGAGAACCTGATGAAAGAGCTGAACTGGGGGTACATTCCAGACCCTTCTTTCAGCCTCTGGCTCAACTACCAGTTCCCAGGAATCCAATCCAGGACTGAGCTCTGAGCAGTGCTCGCAGGACTCAGGCAGCAGAGAGCTGACAACGGAACTGCTCAGGGAGAGGCACGCTCCTCTGCGGCTCAACTGTGAGGCGTCTATTCAGAAGGTGTAAGATGGTGTCGTAACTTGAAAAGCACTTGTGACTAGAAGTCGAATTTGACTTTTAAAAAGTATGATGTGAAGTTTCATAACCCAGGTGCTGCCAAGCAGTACACAGCTCAGGACATGAAAAGACTAGAGGGAAACACTGACACCTCCACGATGCTTGACACTTGCTTCCGTAATGATGGTTGTGTGGTTTTCCACATTTTCCTATAGCTACGAAATGCTGTACATAGATGTGAAACTGCAAAAACATAAACACTTACTTTTCCTCTCTGACTGAAGGCAAGTTCTGGTGATCGTAATAACTTAAACATTTATAGGTATCCTTCAGAATTTTGTTGGTATCTTCAGATAAATCATTTTTATCCAGTTTTCTAGAATATAGATTGATTTAATCAAATATTAAATAACCAAAAGATCTGTCAGATTTCTTTAAATTATCCTAAAAAAATCTGAGGTCCATGAACTTGTGTCCTCACTGAACAGAAGGCCTAAGGTAACACCTTCTCCTTCTCCATTCTCCTGATGACCTCTCACGCCCTCCTCCCTCACTGCCAGCCCAGGCTCTATCTCCCTCCATCACTAAGGACGGATCCCGAGGACACCGTGCACAGGCCCTGTACCCAGAACGAGTCCCACACCAAGAGCCCACCGAAAGGGAGGCTTGGCCCTTCCCATCTGCCCAGATCCAACCCAGACCAGCACCTGCCTCCCCCTGGACAGCTGTCCTCCCCACTCACACCGGGATCTTCTCACTCACACGCTGGAATCTCCTCACGCACCCACACCAGGATCTCCTCACACCCCGGGTTCTCTTCGCTCACACACACCGGGATCTCCTCACCACAGACACCAGGTTCTCTACCATCTATTTCCCTCTCGCCACAGCAGGTCTCTACCTCGGTATAATCTCCCCCATGCACTGTCACCCAGTCCCATGAGGGTCTCACCCACGACTACTCTCTTTTTGTTCAAGCTCATGGCCAGGTCTCAAGCTTCCTCTGGCAGGGCCAACTGAAGCATCTGACATGGCTGCTGTCCCTCTCTTCTAAAACCACCCTCCTCACTGCTGACGAGCTGCACTCACTCTGGCATCCTCCCCGGAGCTTCTCAGCAAAGGGAGGCAAGGCCGAGCCCGCCATCCAGCCTCACCGTCCCTGCACGTGTGCCCCCGCCCCCACCCCGGCACAGAGACTAGTCGGCGCCTATCCCCCTTCCCAAAGCACTTACGCTTTCAGCACATTAATCTGGAAAGTGACAGACAGGCTAATAGAACTTCTCTCTTCTTCCTTTAACTGAAGCTCATCCATTAATTCATGTCGGACCTGTTGTAAGATGAAAACAGAATATTAACAGAGATTTGAGCAAATAATTAGGGAAAGACCAGATATTTTATTTAGCTATTATTTTACAAACATTCCTCCTTTAAAAGTAAAATTTCGTAATTAACAATTATTTTCTCATTTATTATGCTTTATGTTTAGTTTTTCTTATACAATTTGATTCCTATATATAAAATTAATAGGTGATGAATGCTCTTTACACACTGTTGCCGTAATTACTTAAATTACTAATTTTCTGCTAACTTTTTAAAAAATTCAGTGCTGTTAAAAAGGAAATATTCAGTCACAACGAAGGAAAAGATTTTGTTTTGTTCTGTTCATGCTGGTACATATGTATGTATGTTTTTGTATCTCTCAGTGGATGGTCTTGTCTGTTTTTTATACATAGTTTCCTGAACAATGGCTTAAGAAAATACTTCTTTCTACAGTTTGGAATATTCCAACTTACCATAAGAGCAAATATTTGTCGATACTTCTGTGGCGCATTAGCCTTGATGAACGGGGCTGCAGTGGCACAAAACTTCGCGGCCTCCTCGTTTCTTCCAGCTTGTAGATAACACTCCAGAAGCTCCCTGGGTAATACAGAAATCATCCATATTAAACCTGGATGAAGTCATTTTCTGCTGCAAACGCCTAATAACCCGGTTATTATATTTTCATGTTTTACAAATTTCAGAAAGATGCAAGGATTGGCCAGCTCCTTACCCCACGCCCAGTATGGGGCTCACTGAGCTGAGGCCGGGGCTGGAAAGCTCGGCCACTGCCTGCAAAGGGAAAGGGGCCTGTTTGGCTGTGAGTACCAAGGACTCAAACAACGGTGTTTTACAGAAAGAGCATAGTTTTACTTATTTTCGGTTAAAGCCTCCCCAAATAGCTGTAAGGCAGGTGAGGAATGCCTGCACACTCTGGATTCCAACTTCAGGGCCGACCCTCTGGGCCCCGCCAGTAGCATCCACAAAGTCACTGGCCGCAAACAATGCCACCCAAATACAGGAAAGTGTCACCGAGCGCCTTTCAGCCCGCCTGGGGACCACTTGCTGACATCCACGCAGGGCTGTCTGTCCCTGGGGTTATGCGCTCAGGGCAAGCTTCCCTAAGTGGGGCCACCTGGATGCGTGAGCACTCGGGCCAAGCTGTATGTTGCTAGAATGTCTACTAGATTCACAACTTATTTATTTTCAAAACCACGAGCCAGGACTATGACACAGGCTCCCACTTCCCGGGTTCTGAGTAGAAGCACGTGTTTTGTGGTAACACCTGTCTGATCAGGACACTGTGATGCCATCTGCAGAGTTTAGAAACGTGTGCAGACAAGACACACAAAACCTGATTCTAACTTCGGGCTAGAGAGCATTGCCAGGGCTGCGGTGTGAGATGTGGCCACGGGAGGGGGGAGGGGAAGGCCAGCATCTGCCGGGTGTCTGGGGACTCACAGCATCAGCTCGGCCTGCCAGCCTTTGTCATCCTCCTCAGTCTGACTCAACACGCTCACGATTTGGGAGAGGCTGGGGATCAGGCGGTGGTGATATCCAGGCTTGCGAAATGGCCTCACCATTTGCCAGTAGAGGACCGATGCATTATACACCAGGAAGTAATACCTGGGGCACAAGAGGAGGGTGGGTGAGGCTCACCCAGAGCCAGTCCGTCCTGAGCCCCTTCCTGAGGGAACCCAGGGCCTCTGTCTCTGGCAGGTGCAACAGCCCTGCCCGAGCCGCCCTGGCCTGGCTGCCAGATATACATGTCGGGTGGACGCAGCATCCTCCCAGAGGCAGCCATGTGCCCTGCTCAGCCGCGTAGGTGGCTCCAGTTCAGACCCCGCCACAGGCTCCTGGGTCCAGACCAGAGATCCCATCACTCTTTTGGCCATTCTGAAAAGCGATCAGCTCCCCATAAAAGTACCCAATGAGGAAGGCCTCCTTCGGCTTTCAAGGGATAGACAAGAATGGGCAAGTGCAGGGGGCATCAAGGAAGGCTGCCTGGAGGAATCATCCAGGAGAGCAGTACAGGGAAAGCGGCTTGGGTGGGGTCCCCGTGCGAGCGGATGAAGTGCACGGTGGGTGAGGAGGAATGCTGGGGCAGAAGCAGAGCGCCCCGAGAAGCTGGGCCTTTCCCTGAGGGCTGCAGGAGCCCCCAGGAGAACCCGAGTGAGGGAACCCAGGCGCCTCTCTGGAGGGGCCACCTCTGCCTTGCAGGACCCAGGTACCTGGCGGTGCTGGCTGTCTGATGGACGGTGCTGCCGATGACCGCTGCGACCCAGAGGAGGGCGGGCCAGGCCCAGCAGGAAGGCAAGGCTGCCTGCTCCTTCGTGGGGTCTACTCAGACCCCTCATCAGCCCCCAAGGCTCCTGGTCCTCCCCAGGCAGCCTGCACGTCCCCCCAAGACCCCTGCAGTGCAGCACTGACCAGGCCCCTCCCCAAGGGTGCCCACAGCGTGGGCTCAGGGCTCCAGGGCATGGTCCCCCTGAAACACCCACTGTCCTTAGAACCTCTGGCTCAAGGCCGGGCCTTGCCGTCCAGATGTCCCCGCTGAGGAAGGGTCTGCGGAGCTGGGCCCTGTATCCCCTGCACCTACGACAGGGGCTGGCCAGCGGAGGCCATCCACAGCGACACTAGGAGAAGGAATGAATGAACCTAGGGTTTATACTTAAATGTGCTTTAAACGTTGTGTCCTGTTTAAATAGGCTGTATCAATACCAGTTTGTATGCAAACTTAACAATTTCAATAATATTTAAGCAGTAATTAAGTAGAAAACTGTGCTGGAGTTTCAGGGGAATCAAACCTCCAGACACGAAGCCATGGGCCAGGCGATCTGCCAGGGGGAGCACAGGTCGGTGGGGGCAGGGCAGGGAGGGAGCCCAGATGCCAACCCCCCAGAGAGGACAAGAAAGGGAGGTGCCTGGGGACTGGTCAAAGGCGAGGTTCCCACAGAGAAAGCAGGCGAAAGGCATCTGCAGGTCATAGAGACCTTTGCACAGGGAAGAGGGTGCAGCTAAAGGGTCCAGTGTGCACGCGGCCCAGCTCCAACGCTAGAGACGTGAGCCCACAGCCATAGATGCAGTAAAACACGAACAAAACAAGACAAAAACCCCGGCATCCAAACAGACAGAACCACCTGGTAAGTTCTGGTTCTAAACCTTGTACACACTCAGTTAGAAACGGCCGTTCCGTCATGCTCACCTTGGTTCTCCTTTTGCAAAGTTGATTGCCTTCATATACTGAGTCACGCAATTTTCAAATTCCTCCTAAACAACATAAAGAATGCACAATTAGATCAAATTTGCTACTAGAACATCAATCACTGTTCACCGTCACTCCCCTGAACGTTAGGCCTCTCTGAAGACGGCCTGGCCCCCAGGGTGTCAACAGGGGGAGTGGACGCCCACAGAAGCTCTCAGGAGCTCCGCCCCCTCCCTGGAAGCCTGGAAGTCCACCCCCACCCCACCCTGCGCCCCACCTGTGCTGCAGGCACCACCAGGCACGGGGACACAAAGGGCAGAGGTCAAAAGGACACAAGCCAGACCCCTCAGGGAAAAGCACAGATGGGAAATGCGGCATCTCACTTCACTGAAGAAGAATCTGGTCACCCAACTCCCAACAAAGCCGTTTTAAGGTGAGTCTAGCCTGACGCCGTCTGGAGGTGGGGGAATTTTAACTGCGGCGGTACACGCCGTGGAACTTTGAGGAGAATGGAAGCAACCTCTCAGGGGAAAAACACAGTAGGACAATTACATATTCATTTCAGGATGGCAAGCTAGCTAAGGGTGCGCTTCACCTCGCCAAGACACTCAAGGCTGTGCACACCAAGCCTTCATGATCCAAAGGACAGTAAAGAAAATCCGGCGGAAGCAGCACGCAGGGCTGGCGGGGACGCTGGGACAGGGCCCGGAATCGCCTCTCACCATGTTTTCGGTGGACTTGGGCGCACACAGCTGGGCCCTGCACAGGTGCGCTCGGCCCAGAAACTGGGTGACCGGCCCCTTCACCTTGAAGTACATCCGGATGCAGTCCTCGCTCATCTCGGGCTGCCCCATCTGCGCAAGAACACAGACGCCCCCCCCCAGGAGGTTCGCAGAGGGGGCGGCCCAGTGGACCACCCACCAGGGGCTGCCGCTTCCCGATTCTAGTACAAACCAAGAAATCGGGGTCCCCTGAAGGCGCCTCCCTAGGACCCCTGGGATTAATCACCTTCAGGGCCTGTTCTGCACACAAAACAAACAGGTCGGGGCTGAAGCTTTCTGTGGGGTCAAACTCTGATTTCCCCAGGTTGGCGGACTTGATCAACTGATAAGCCCTCTTCAGGGACGCAGCATCTATCAGCACAGGAGTTGAGGCAGATTTGGTCATCACGCAGCCATTGCCCCACCAAGCAGCAGTGGGGACGGTCAGGAGGACCCGGGACAGGGCTGGGGTCGGGCAGGCAAGCCCGTGCTGGCCCCCGCGCTGGCCCGGTCCTCTCCGGGGGAAGGAGCCCAGCAGCGAGATGCCCCGAGCTCAGCCCTCCGGGCCCCGCAGCAGCTCTGCGGCTCCGGCTTCAGGAGCAGCGTGAGGTGAACAATCCTTGATGAACGCTTAGGAAGGACGAAAGGCTTCCTTTTAAAAAGGCGCCTTAGTTTGCCCAAGTCAGACAAATCCTCGAAGCGCTGGCTTCAAGGGGTCACTGGATCAGGCAGGGCGGGGGTCAACAGGGTGGGGACAGCCTCCCGGTGGGAGGGCGGTGACCGGCGGGTCCCGGGGTCTCCCCAGGGGCGGGGAGCGGGCGGGTCCCGGCCCCCCACCCACCCTGCTGGCTCTCGGCGCGGGCCAGCTCCTGCATTATGACCGGGTCCATGGCGCCGGCGTCTGAGGCGCCCGCTGCCCAACGTCCGCTGGCTTTATCTCCGCGGCCCGGGGGTTGCCTAGCGACAGAGAAGGGCGCCGGACCTACGGGTCGGCGGCGGGGCCATACTTGTCCGGAGGCGAAGCGCTCCGGCGCCCACCCGGTGAGAGCGCCTTCAGCCCCTCGGAGAGGACGTGAGGGCGAGGCGCCCGCCTGACCGGGGTCGCGTCCTCGCAGGCGGGTCCACAGGCTCTGCCCCGCCTCCCGCCCCTGCCCACCCCCGTCGCGGGGCTGCCCAGTGCAGCTGCCACGGGTTCCGATCTGGGTCCCTGCCGGTCCAGGATGCCCAGGGTTCGGGCCCTGACCCTCTGCTGAAACCCCCTCGCAGTCTCCCACAAAGCGGTCCTGCATTCCTTAGCTCATTCATTCATGTATCCTGCAAATAGTTAATTGCCCCCTGCCACTGGCCGGGGCTGAGCTGGGCCTGAAAAGGCAGCTGGGTGGACAGCCGCCCCCGTGGGGAGAGGACATCACACCCGCACGGAGTAACTGTGCGCCCGGGGCGCCGCCAGGGCAAGCGCGGGAGCCAGGCCACTTGTAGAGGGGTGTGGTCCCGAGGGGGGTGTTGGGGAGAGTGCCCCAAGCTCAGGGCAGTTGGGCTGAGGTCTGAAAGAGGGGCCAGGTGCTGGACAGAGAAGGAAGGGGAGAGGATGTCCAAAGAGTAGCGCTTGCCAAGGCCTGGGGAGGGGCACGCGGGGTGGGGGGCACAGCAGTGCGGATGGGGGTGGGGGCAGGAGAGCGCGACTGCCAGGGCGGTTCTCGTTCCTACTGCTTCAAGCGGTGTGCGTGGGTCTGAGCATGTTCCGTGGGCGCCAGGTGAAGACTGGGTGATGGACGTGGCGCCAGGGAGGGCCAGGGGACTACACACCTGGGGGTGGATGGGGGCACGGGCCAGCCTGGGGAGCTCCGGGAAAGGGCGGGTGGAGTGGGGCTCAGGAGGACGTCCGGCCTTCTCTGTGGGACATGTGGATCGGGTGCTCAGAGCCCACATTTGTGGGAGGTGTCTGAGCTGGGAGGAGAGGTCCGGGGCTGGAGGCTCAGGCCTGTGAGCAGGTGTGCAGAGGTGATGGCGTGCGGGTGAGCTTGCAGAGGGGGAGCGTGGCGGGGCGAGGAGTGCTGGAGGCAGCTCTTGAGACCCCTGGGCCGTGGGCAGGAAACAGGTGCGGGGGAGACTGGAGAGGTGGACAGGAGGCCTGTGCAGGGCTGAGTCCACAAGCCAAGGCAAGGGGGAGAGAGGGATCGGCCAGGTCAAATGTGGCCCAGACAGTGGTGAGGTGAGCCCTGGGAAGCCAGTGTCGGGTTTAACACCCCCCGGGGGAGGAGGCCGGTGACTCAGGAATAGCTACATCTCTAATTGGAGGGGGGGAGGGGGCGGGTGTTGGAGGGGGTGGAAGAGTGAGCGAGGGAGAGGAGGCAGAGGGAAAGACTTGGGTACATAATTCTTTAAGAAGTCTGGCTCTTAATGGGGAGGAAAGAGACTTGGGGGAGATGATGTAGGGCCTTTGGTGTCTGGGGAGGTGTCTTATTAAAGGTAAAAGACAATTAAGCACTTTTCAAGTTGATGGGCTTTTATTCGTAAACAAAGTGATCATGGGTGTAAAAAATCCTGTGGCATCTACAAAACTACTACAACTACTACTAAGTGAACTTGGCAAGGAGCAGGATACAGTGCTATGCGTGGATATCAATTGTATCTGTGTATACTGACAACCAACAGAGAAGGGCAGAAACGTACCATTTAAAATAGCATCAAAACCAACTACCTTGGGATAAATTTAACAAAAGATGTGTTAGTACTGTTCCACTGAAAACTACAACATCTTGCTGTGCGAAACTCCAGGAGACCCCCGAGAACGGAGAGGATCGCTGAGCTCGTGAACTGGAGCTTATCTGTGACATGTCCTTCTCCCCAGGCTGATCTTTCTACTCAATGAAATCTCAGTCAGAATCCCAGAAGTGCTTTCCTGGAAATTGAAAGCTGATTCTAAAATTTATATGGAAACACAAAGGCCTGGAATGGCCAAGATAGCCTTGAGGAAGAACAAAGTTGGGGGACTCAAACTCCTGGATTTCAACACCTACTCTAAAGCCGCGGTGTGGGCTTCCCTGGTGGTGCAGTGGTTGAGAGTCTGCCTGCCGATGCCGGGGACACGGGTTCGTGCCCCAGTCCGGGAAGATCCCACATGCCGCAGAGCGGCTGGGCCCGTGAGCCATGGCCACTGAGCCTGCGCGTCCGGAGCCTGTGCTGCGCAGCGGGAGAGGCCACAACAGTGAGAGGCCCACGTACGATAAAAAATAAATAAAGCTGCGGTGTTTCAGACAGTGTGGTGTTGGTGAAAGACAAATGAATGGACCGATAGAACAGAATAAATAGTTCTGAACCAGACCCACATGGATTCGGTCCATTGCTTTTGCCACATGTGCCACTTCAAGGGGGAAAAGGAAAGTCTTCGCAACAAGTGATGCCAGAACAAGTGGGCCGTGAATTGCCTGGAACCTGCATCACACCATGGACAGAACTAATTTGAGATGGACCATAGGTAGACTTTAAAAGGAAAATTTAAGTGCGTACAGCTTCTTGAGTAAAACAAAATACTTCACCACCCTGGAGCAGACAACGGTTTCTTCGGTAGGAAATAAAAAATGGCATCAAAGGAAAAGAAAGAAAGCTGTCCTCATCCAAAGTGAAGCCTCTGCTCTTCGAAAGGCACTGTTAAGATGAAAAGGCAAACTACAGGGTGGTTGAAAATAACCACAGTGAACATCTAACAAAGGACATGTATCCAGGTTATAGAAAGAAAGCCAATAGACCAATAATAAAAAGACAACACAAATTTTGAAAGATGGGCATAAACTTGAATAGACTCTCAAAAATACAAGATATTTGAATATCCAATAAGCACGTGAAAAGGTGCTCAACATCGTCAGTAATCAGGGAAATACAAATTACAAATTTTCAAAAAGAGATGTCGCCGTAGACCCACTAGAACGGCTACAATGGAGACAGCCGACAAAGGTGGAGGTTGGGATTCTTCCGCACTGCTGTGGGGATATGAAATGTGCTATCACTGGAAAACGATGTTTTTAATAAAGTTGAACATCCCCCTACTCTCTGACCCAGAAATCCTTCTCCCAGGCATTGACCCAGAGGAATGACCACATGTATGCACAGGGACGTGTACGAGAAATTTACACAGCAGCCTTATCCTGAATGGCCCCAAGGTGGAGACAACCCCAAACGCCCAACGGTAGACAGTTGTGGCACAGCCACGGTGGACCACAACTCGGCAACAAGAGTGAACCAGCCACACGACCCCGAGGTGGATGAATCGGGGCAAAAGCACCAGGCGTGGAAACCATCTGCACAATCCCATTTCCACGAAATTCTAGGACAGGCAAAGGGACACTGAGGTGACAGAAATCGGGTGGGGGCCTGACTGGGGAGGGGTGGCATACAAGGTCCACGTCTTGACTGGACAGTTGGGCACGTGGTCGTATGCATTTTTCAAAATGCAGTGAAGCAACATTTAAAGCAGGGGCATCTTCTTTTACTGTGATGATAGCCAAGCCGGAATGAACCATGAGCTGGGCCCACTCAGAGCCGGGGTCCGCGGGCCGGGCGGGTGGACCAGAACCAGGGGTCAGCTGGCGGGCGCTTTGCCTGGGAAGCTGAGAGAGGCCAGGTGGTCTGGGGAGGACTGGGCGTGGAGGAGGGTGAGCGAGTGGGTGACAAGAAGCTCCTGTGGGCCCTGCGTTGTGGAGCCGTGAACCCCGAGTGGCACCCCCATCCCCAAGAGGCTCCCGCAGGGCACAGCTGCTCAAGTCCAGGGTGAGAGAAGGTCCCCTGGGGCCCCTGTGGGTGGGAGGCTGAAGGAGCAGGGGAGGTGGGTGCGGGCATCGGGCGGAGGTGACCGGGAGGGAAAGCTGGCGGGCAGGGTGGGGTGGGTCTTGGTGCCCTGGGCGGGGCTGGGCTCTGGTGACGGGGCTGCAAGAGCCCAGAAGGCCAGCCTGCAAACAGGAAAGTGTCGTGGATGATTTGACAGTCGGCAGCAGGGGGGCAGTAGAGCAGATCTCCCTCACCTGGCCTCCCAGGCTTCGGGGAGATCTTGTCATACTCTGTCTTCTCCCCTTCTTCCTCGGGAATAGATCCCAGATTTTAGCAGGCACAAGACGTCCCCAGTTCCTGCCTTCCTTATGACCAGTATGGCCAAGTAACCCAGCTCTGGTCACTGCAATGCAGCCTTAGGGGAGTGTGCTCAAAGGGAGAGCAGCCCCTTCTTTGGCCCTTTTGTCTGCTGGTGGGACAGTGGCTATGAAGGCTGGAGCTTGAGCATCCATTTTGTGCCATGAAGAGGAAACCTCTGTGCTGGGGTGAAGGAGCCTGGGTCCCCTTCTGTGGGCAGCTGCTCAGTCCTGGGTAGCCTCATGTGAGAAAGAAGTAGACTTCTCTCTTGTTGAATTCACGGCTGCTTTGTGTTTCCTGAGACACCCCCAACCGACATCCTCACCAGGGCTTTAGCTGTGCCCGTTGGTGAAGGTTAGGACGCAAATGCAGATCACAGGGCAGTAGGAGGGAGGGGAGACGTCTGACACATTTTCTGACAAGTGTCTAAGTTTTCTTAGCTAAAGTTTAGAGCCCAGCGCATGATGAAATATGGATACAAATGTACACACATGACAAAAGAAGTTCTCCCTGGATATCACTTTGAAACCTAAACACCCTTCTTCCTCGGCGTCCGGAGCCGTGCACCACCTTGGAGGGAGAAGGCTCCAGTCCCTGTCAAATTAGCCAGCAATTAGTCCTCACAGATGGTTCTCAAACATGTCTTTGTTTATTCATAAAGACATCCGGCACCATACGCATAGCAGTTATAAAGTATTTATTCCCACCGAGGAAGTGTCTCACAGACATTGTGTAGTAAGAGACTTTCAGAGTCCTAGAGCATTAAATATTAAAACTCCTGTTTCCAGTTTTACAGCAGCCTTAAATATTAAGAGTGGAAAACAAAAGTTATTTTTTGCCGGATGGTATTTCATTTAGCAAAGACAATTCAGGTCAGGCCCACTCTTTGCTTTATCTCCCCAAGAATCAACTTGGAACTTGTGGGGCGCCACGCGTTTCCCCCTGAAATCCTCCTCCGCTCCCTCCAAAAGCTGAGCGTGCCGAGGAGCTTGGATAGAAGGCTGGGCGTCTGCCCAGGTGGGGCCCACTGACCGCCCAGGAGGCAGCTCCGCAGAGCCCTCCGCGTGGCTGCTTCCTGCCTGTGCCCCGCAGCCCCGTGGGCTTCCCTCTGGGCCGTGAGGAAAGGTCCTGCTCCTGCGAGCACTGCGCTTACAATATGCGCCTCAGTACGTAAGGTTGTCCTGCGGTTTCTTCTCAAACAAATAATTGGGAAGCTTGTCCTTTTTTCCTTTTTTTCCTGCGCTCTTGAACTGGTTTTCATAACATTGTAATTATGTGTTTCTTAAAGGTTCACTAGAGCTTGTGAAACTGGACATTTTCTCTTCTTTTTTTGAGCAGGTGTGTGTGTATGTGTGCATGTGTGTGATGTGCGTATATGTGCTTTTGTGTATGTGTGTGGGGGTCTTTGTGTGGATATGTACGTGTGCATATATGCTCGTGTGTGTGTCTGGCGTATGTGTACATGTGTATGGATGTGTGTGTGTGTGTGTGTGTGTGCTGCACGCGTGTGTACTGTTGCAGCTCTTTCGCAACACTCTCATCTGTGGTAACTGGCTCCTCCTGACTCAATTTGGTAATTTATATTTTCCTAGAAAAGCATTCATTTCATCCAAATTGTAATATGCATGGGGTTGAACAAAGTAGTCATTTATGGTTGTTTTCCATTTTCTCTGTATCTGGGGCTGATTTTTCTTATTTCCTTATTTTCTGTATCTCTCTTTTTTTCTTGATTAGGCTAACTAACTTATTTTTAAATGTTATTGTTTTCCTATTTTTAAGAACCAGCTTTTGGATTCATTTATTGACCCTATCATTTTTTATTTTTTAAATCATTAATTTCTTCCTTGGTTCTTATCTCGTCCTTCTGTCTGCTTAACTTAGCTGTATTTTTAGTTCTTATTGAATTGGATGCTTGATTTATTATTTTCACCTTTTCTTAGTAATTAAGTAAAAAAGAGTGACTTTTCATCTGAGCGCTCTGTTAGCTGTATCCCATGATTTCTGATATATAATGCAGAAGCCTGATTCTCAAACTGTTGAAATGTGTTTTTTATACAAATAGCTGGGGGTGTGGCAGAGAACCCGCTAGCCCATTGATGAGGAAACTGGCGGATGGCCATAAGGTCCGAGGTTGCAGGACATAGAGTCCCGCCAGTGGACCAGGGACAGTGAATCAGTTTCCTGCCTCAGATCCACACCTGGTGCATGTCGCACGGGACGATGAGTGCATAGCCTTGGGGTCACTTCTGTACCCACACGCCATCCCCTTTCCACAGGGTGACCTCTGGCTTCCCAGGTTGGCCGGCCAGCCCTGGGGTCACGACAGGAGCCCCCAGAGCTCTGCCCGCTGCACGGGGCGGGCGAGGGCGTGGCCTGATGCTGAAAACCAGAGCCCCTAGCTGCCTTACTTCCAAATTCTGGATGCATTTTCTCGAGCAGCAGGGATTACCCTAGGATTGCTTTCTAGATAGTCTGTAATGAGAGTTCTTTCTTCTCTGGCTCAGGAGTTTCTTATGCAAGTTGAAAGTTTTTTGTTTCCTGCCGCTTCAACTTCTCGTGGTGTCGCACTGTGAGGAGAGACCACTGTCCCGGCTGCACCTGTTTTGCTCTGCACCTTTGGGCCCAGATATGCAACCGGTTCTCAGGATGGTCCCGCAGGCACTGGAAACATCATGACACGTCAGTTAGAACCTGGTGCCGATTCTACTGTCCAGGTCTCTGCATCCTCACCTTTGAAAACACAGCATCACTGGTGTGCTTCTGCCTGGGTCTCCGTGCTCACCTGCGGGCTTCCCTGCTTTCAGGGCCTCTGGTCCTGTGTCACGTGGCACATTGGGTAGGCAGCCTTTCCACCTGCACTGTGGGTTATCACCTCTGTCGTATTGTTCATTTCTTTTGCCTGGAGTCCAACCTTGTCTGATGTGACAGCGGTGTCCATGGGGTGGGGAGGTGACGGCGGTGTCCTTGGGGTGGGGAGGTGACGGCGGTGTCCCTGGGGTGGGGAGGTGACGGCGGTGTCCATGGGGTGGGGAGGTGACGGCGGTGTCCATGGGGTGGGGAGGTGACGGCGGTGTCCTTGGGGTGGGGAGGTGACGGCGGTGTCCCTGGGGTGGGGAGGTGACGGCGGTGTCCTTGGGGTGGGGAAGTGACGGTGGTGTCCCTGGGGTGGGGAGGTGACGGCGGTGTCCCTGGGGTGGGGAGGGTGATCGCTGGCATCCTGGGCTTTGGATGCAGCCTCAGGTGGAGTTGAGGAGTGTGCGCCCTCAGGAAGTGGCCACCAGAGGGAGATGATGCTCTGATGGCAGCCGTGGGCCCTCCTGCCGGTTCTCCACCAGGCTCCTGACTGCACGGCTGGGATCCCAGGGCTGAGCATCACTGAGGGCGCTCCTTGGGCTGATAACCTCCTGGATCCCATGGGCTCGGAGCAAGGCCCCGAGGGCTCCCAGGCTGTCCAGGGGGTCCTTTGCTGCTTCTGTGGTGAGGACTGGGGCAGGATTGGTCAGAGAAGCTAGTCTGTGGACAAGCCTGTGAGGGTATGATGGTGGCGGCTCCTGGGCTCCTTCCTTGTCGGCTGGGCAGTGATGGGGGATGACATTGCAGAGCAGAGACTCTCCCCCCCAGAGGGGACACCACAGATCACCCTGGAACAGTCCTGGGTGGAGACAGTGGAGGGCACGCGGTCGGGGGATTGGAGGTGGGTGCGGCCGGCCCTTGCAGGCTCTGCTCTGCAGCCCAGAGGCACCTCTGGATCCTGGCATCGCCCGCGCCCACGGGTCCCTCACCCTCTGCTCTGTGGCCAGGGCTGCCCCTGCCGTGGGTGGTCCAGCTCCCCGATGCCACAGGGACCTTGGACCTGTCGTTGACTTGAGATTGTTTTTCTTTGGGGGGTGCGCGGGCCTCTCACTGTTGTGGCCTCTCCCGTTGCGGAGCACAGGCTCCGGACGCGCAGGCTCAGCGGCCATGGCTCATGGGCCCAGTCGCTCCGCGGCATGTGGGATCTTCCTGGACCGGGGCACTAACCCGTGTCCCCTGCATCGGCAGGCGGGCTCTCAACCCCTGCGCCACCAGGGAAGCCCACGTCTAGCATTCTTTACTGTCAGAATTCAGGTGCTATATCTGTTTTTAGTCCTTAACATAACCTCTGCAATAAAATATTTGGGCTCCCAAAGTAGGGGCAGAAGGATTTTTGGATACTCGACAGCTGAAAGGATTTGAAAGTGTCCAGTTTTCCTGTTTCAGCTTCAGTGTGACACATTAATTACAAGGTCACCTTTGGCCGAATAGAAGACTGGCGTTTCCTTTGTGCAAATGAGACATGAGAAAACTCTCTGTGATGTTTGTTGTGATGCAGAAGGACCCAGGCAGAGCCTTTTATGGGAAGAACCGGCCTCGGGCTCCACCGGCCTCTCGCAGCCTCTGCCTCGCCCCGACAGAGGCCGTGAAGCGAGTTTGCCCCCAGAGCCCCGGCAGGGAGGAACCCGGCTGGGGCGTCCACGCGCTCACGCACGCCTGCTTCCCTGGCCTGTTTGGAGGCCTGCTTCGGGGGACCTTGGGCGAGACCTCCCTCCTCCGACTCAATCTCCTCTCCCAGCTCCCCCCCTCCCCTTGCCGGCAGGTTCCAGGGCAATTCGGGGCGTTCAGTGCATGTTCACAGTTGTGCAGACATCACACTGTCCGCCTCCAGGACCCTCTGATCCCCGAGCGCCAGCGCCCGCCAGCGGCCGCTCCGCGTGCCCCTCCCCCAGCCCCTGACAACACGGGTCTGCTTCCTGTCTCTTTGGAGTTACCTTTTCTGGACACTTCGTATACGCGGAATCATATAACACGTGGCCTTTGGTCTGGCCTCTTCTACGGAGCACAGTGTTTTCAGCGTTCACCCCCGTTGTAGCGAGTGTCAGGGCTTAACTCCTTCTCGCGGCCGAGTCACGTTCCGGGGGTGGCTGGACCACGTTTCATCTATTCACTCTCACCTGTTGATGGACATTCGGGCTCTTCCCGCCTTTGGGCTACTGTGAATCGTGCTGCAGTGAACATCTGTGCACAGTTTTTGTTTGAGTTCTCGTATTCGGTTCTTTGGGTGTATACTCAGGGGTAGAATTGCTGGGTCTTATGGAGTTCTAGGTTTAACTTTCTGAGGAAATCTCATCCCTCTCCCGTACAGGAGAGTGACTGCATGCACTCGGGTGTCTATACAAAGCACACAGTTTATAAATATGCTGCTGACATAGGTTCAGTCATGTGTTACCTTATATTTAAAATAAGCATTAGCGGAGCTCAGCGTCAAGCAGCCCCTGTTATCTGTTTATCAACTGTCATTCTGATGTGAAAATTCATACAATTTGAAACTCTCTTAGCTGCGCTGAATTATGAGGCAGAGCAGGGAAGCTGATTCTTTTTCATTTAAATACATCTTGGGCTTGAGCGGTTTTGTATTTATAAAATAAATGACTGGTGTGGTTTCTTAAATTAAAAATCTTAACAAACGTTATCACTTAGATGAACACAATTAGGTGAGATCCTCAAAATAATAAAAAGGCCTCTTTCAGAGCACTTTGGGTATAAAAATAAACCAGCGCCTCTTGGGGGAAGTTTGTCATCTTTGCAGCAGCAATTCCCCAGGGGCTGGTGGAATGGAAGCCGCGTGCAACCGAGGCAGCAGGTCCGTCCACGGTTGCTTCTAGCTGGACTTGGCCCTCGGGGGAGGGTCTGAATTAATAGCAGTTTTGAGGAATGGGATTATACACTGTGTTTCTTCCTTAGCTGGTCGGGCTTTTTCTGTATTTATCTCAGAGCAAAGGATTGTTCGGGGGAATACAGGACTCAGACCCCACGAAAACACGTTCCCTGATTGCGGCCGTGGACACGTGCCCCGTGGGCGTATTTCCATTTGTCTGGTGTCTCGGGTCCCCACGCCAATCGTCTCTCCCTTAGATGCCACCCCAGGTCCCTGTGTGTCCCACCTGTCAACCAGGGGCACCTCATTCGTCTGAGGGAAGCTGCAGAGCTCAAGGGTTTCAAAGGACTGTCTTGGCTCTGGGTGGGCGGAGGGAGGGTCCCCAGGAGTTGCCACGATGGAGACCCCCGTCCCGGGAAGCGCACGGGGCCCACATGGGGGCCGAGGCAGAAGAGTGACAGTCCCAGCAGCAGGTCACCTTTGACCCAGGAGACCAGAAAGGAGCGTGTGGGTCCGTCCAGCCTGTGCCGGGCCCGGGCTTGGCCCCCACCTGGTATCTGCCGGCTCCTCCCGCGATGGCTGCAGGCCTTCAGCTTCCACGTGGGTCTCTGCAGGGCGAGCTGGCGGCCTTTGGGGACTGGGCCCCAAACGTGAGCTTGTGTCAGGGGAGGGGGTCTTCGGGCCAGGGTAGAAAGCCAGGGCTCTGGTCACCCGTTAGAGGAAACCTGCGTCCAGACTGCGTGGCCCGTCACCAGGTATCTGGGGCGAGGACGGGTCAGGGTGGGGTGGGGCTGACTCCTCCTTACTTGGGCCCCCACTCAGTGGTGACAGCGCTGGAGGAGGTGGTGGCTGTGTGTTTGACCTGAGACAGGGCTCTCTGAGCCCGCGAGCCTGGCTGTGCTGGTGGACGCGTTAGGGTTAGGGTTAGGTTAGGCATTCACTTTCTGTAGAAAGAGCTATTTTTCTGAATGTGTGTACAGAAAAGTTGTCAAAATTCCTCCTCTAGAGACGCTGGGCTCCAGCCTGTGCCCGAGAAGCTCGGCACCCCTCGCCCGAATGAGGCCATCTCTGCTGGGAAGCGTCTGGCTCCATGACTCACGCGGCCTCCTCTCCCATTGCGCCAGCCTTGTCTGGCCTGTCTCTGTGGGAAATCAGCCCAGGGTAAAGTCTTTGCTGTCAGAAGAATAAAGCAAATGCAGACGATGATGACAGCTCACTATTCAGAACACGTTGTCAGAGGCGTTGGCCTGGCCTCCTGGCTGAGCTGAGCTCGGCCCGAAGACGTTATCTGTGCTTCGACGTTGATAAAACCAGAACAAGCGACCACCATGCTCCTAGCTGTCGTCATGGGGACTAGAAATCCAGGATCGTGTTGTTTGTTGTTGGATGGATGCCATCCTGGCCCACTGCACTCACCGGGCTCTCTTCACCCCCAGCCCTGCCTGCCCCAGGTGAGGGGTCAGTGGGCAGTGGAGGGGAGAAGCCCACCCGAGCTGGCTTCTGTCTGCGGGAGGAGTGACTGCAGCTGACCCAAGCCCGGGCGGTGCCGGAGCCGCTGCCGCCGCCTCCGAGCCCAGGGGCCTGGTCCTGCCCTTCCGTCTGTGCGGGAGCCCAGCAGCCCTGCCCGCCCACGCAGAGCAGCCACTTCTCTGGGACCCGCTCTGCAGGCCAGCGCCAGGCCGCATCTCTGATTCCCTCCACGCCCACCGTCTGCTTTTCCCAGGAAGCCCCTCACCCCCCCGTGAGGATGCTGCCTTCCGTCAGAGCAGTGCCTCCCGGGAGTCAGCTGCCGGCCTCTGCGTACCAACGCTTTGATGCTGATGTGTGGCCCCGCCCGTGACCAAAACTTGCCGAGCTCGCTCTGACGTGCAATTTCTGCCACTTTGTGTTTTCATTCTCTGAGTTTAAACACGATTCCCCGCCCCCTCCGTTTTTCTTTGAAGACCCTGGCCCTCGTCCTTCCTGTTCTGCTCATTGCTGGCTGAGCTGGTGCCTACTGAACCCTGCCAGCCAGGAGGCGCCCTCCCGTGCCCAGGGCCCCCCACTGGCCTCTCCATCCCTAGCTTCCCCGTGGGTGAGGGCCGGTGGTGCGGGGTGTGCCTCCCTGCCAGTGTGGGCGCCGAGTGGACTTGGCCTTGGGTGTGGCCCCACTCGGGGCTGACCAGGGACGATGGGCAGGGAGGTGGTGGATGCCACTCTTGTCAGAGGTCGCTCCTGGGGACCCTCTGTGCAAAGACCTACTGGATCGTCTGTATCTGGGTTTGCATGAGTCGGCTCTGTAATCGTGAAAGACGTGTTTTCACTGGTTTTAAAAAAATGTATGAAAGGGAGCCTTAAGACACCCTATTCTGAGGTGGCGGAGGACATGGTCTTTTCCTACCACGCTGATTTCCAGAACGAACGCGGCAGCTTGTCCAGCACGTGGTGGGGGACACTTGCAGTTCATAGATGGCATGAGGCCTGGCCCGCGGCTCCCGAGCTGCTTACCATGGGCTCTGCTCGCCTGATGATGTCGTTCTGACGGGTTGTGCAAAACTTTATTTTCAATTAATCGAGTTATATTCTAAATACAGCCCATGGAAGAGCTCTCTATTTAAAAGGAGCTTTGCTGAGCCTCGATGCAGGAGATGATGCAGGAGCTGACGCAGGTGATGCCAGCTCACTTTATTTTCCTTAAAACCAGGAACAGGCTTCCACAGGTGACTGACACAGACCCTGTCACTCCGGGTCTGAAGGAGCCCCTCCCACAGGCCGGCTTCCTTTCGCACATGGAGCTGGTCCAAAGGAACCGTGTAAAGTAAACACTCTCCGAGCCGAGTCCTATTGCCCCATTCCCAGTGCCACTGCAGACATGGACTTTTCCAGAAAGCACTTTGGCCCCAGGACATAGTGAAGTCATCTGTTTCGGGCCAGGCACCAGGAGTGGAGTGGACAGGCGGGCACCCAGGTGAATAACTGTGCACGCTCTGTACATGCACAGTGCATGCACACTCACACACCTGGGCACGCCTACATGCACACACTTACGCACAGGTGTGCACACACCCATGCACTCACGCACCCCCACACGGACAGGTGTGCACACGTGTGCACACGAGACACACCACACTCACCTGCAGGCCCAGCCACACACGGACGTGTGCCCTCCCCCCACCCCCCTCAGCTCCACCAACTCCTCATCTCTTCTCCGTTTCTGCAGGTTTTCCATTTCCAGAATGTTACAGAAAAGGAATCACGCCGTGCGTAACCCTGGGGACTGGCATTTTTCAAGGAGTGTGGCTGCCTGGAGGCTCACCGGGTCGTCCCCTCGTTTCTAGGGCTGAGTAGCTGTCCGTGGTCTGGGCGCGTCTCAGCTGCCTTATTGTTGAAGAGCATCTGGCCTGTTCCTACACTTTGGCTGTTATAAATAAAACTGTCATAAACATTCGTGCCCAGGTTTTTTGTGCGAAAAAAATGTTCGTTTCTCTGGGATAAACGCCCAGGAGTGCAATTGCTGGGTCATATAGTAATTGCATGTTTAGTTGTTTTTTAAAAGCTGCCCAATTGTTTTCCAGAGGGCCCCACCATTGTACCTCCTCAGCAGCTGTATCTGAGGGATCCATTTCCTCTGCCTCCTGCCAGAATTTGGGGTTTTTTATTTTAGCCATTCTGAAAACCGTGTAGTGATACCTCATTGTGGTTTTAATTTGCATTTTCCTAATGGCTATGATGTTGGACATCTTTTCATGTGCTAATTTGCCATCTGTAGATCCTCTTGGTGGAAAGCCCTTTGTGACTTTAGCTCATTTTATAACTGGGTTATTTGTTCTTTCTTTTTTTAAAAAAAAAAAACTGTTGAGTTTTGAGAGTTCTTTATATGTTCTAGATACTAGTCCCTTGTCAGATATGCAGTTTGTAGTTTTTTCTCCCAGGCCATAGCTTATCTTTTCCTCCTCTTAATGGGGTCTTTCATAGAGCAAATGTTTTTGATTTTGATGAAGTCCAGCCCATCAGTGTATCCATTTATGAACTGAGCCTTTGATGTCAAGTCTGAGAGCTCTGCTTAGCCCTGGATATTGGAGATATCAAACATTTTCTCCTATGCTTTTTCTAAAAGCTTTATGCTTTAAGTTTCACGTTGAAGTACGTGGCCTGTTTTGAGTTAATTTTCGTGTAAGGTGTGAGGTTTCAGCCAAGGTCCTTTCTTGCCTGGGTGCCCACTTACTCCGGTGCCCTTTGTTGAAAAGGCTGTATTTCCTCCGTGGGATTGTTTCTGTGTCTTTCTAACAAGTCAGTTGAGCACATTCGTGTGGGTCTGCGTCTGGCTCCTCTGTCCTGTCCCACTGATCTGTGTGTCCGTCCCTCCATAGACACTATCCAGTCTTCCGAATAAGTCTTGAAATTGGATAGACAAATACCTCCACTTTTTCTTTTCTTTCTTTCTTTTTTACTTTTCCATATACACTTTAGAACAACCTTGCCTGTATGTATGAAAAAAATTAACTAGAATTTTAATGAGTTGTTGTAAGCCTGTATATCGATTGGAGAGAGTTGATATCTTTCATTGATCCTTTCATTATCATTTTGTAGTTCTTACATAAAAGTTCTGTACATGTTTTGGTAGATTTATTACAAGTAAATCTTTCTTCCTCTCACCCTTCGTTTTCTTCCTTTCTTCCTTCCTTTTGTGATTTAAATGTCATTTTATCTTTAATTTTGATTTCCATGTGTTTATTGATAGTATATAGAAATATAATTGATGTTTGTTGATCTTGTATTCTGAGAACTGCTATTAGTTCTCGTAGTTTTTTGTTTGTTTTTGTTTTCTGTGAGGTTTTTGTTTTGTTTTGTTTTCTGGGATTTTTTTGATAGTCATTGGGATTTTCTACATAGACAGTCATGTCATCTGCAAACACGGACAGTTTTATTTCATCCTTTCTGGTCTGTATGGCTTTTAATTCCTCTTCTTGCCTTATTATGTTGACTAGAACTCCCAGTACAATGTTGAATAGGAGTTATGGGAGTGGACATCCTTGTCTTGTGCCTTGTTTTAGGGGGAAAACATTTAGACTTTCACCATTAAGTATAAAGTTAGTGCAGGTTCTTTTTAGATGTTCTTTAACAAGTTGAGAGTTTTTCTCTATTCCTATATTTCTGAGAATTCTCATCATGAATGTAGATTGACTTTTTCAAATGCTTTTTCTGCATCAGTCAATACGAACACATGATTTTTCTTCTTTAACCTGTTCAGATGGTAGGTTACACTGATAGATTTTCAAAAACTGAACACAGCCTTTCATCCTTGAAATAAACTGCACTTTCGTGCTGTATAATTCTTGTTATGTGTTGCTGAATTCTATTTACTGATTTTTTATAAGGATTTTTGTGTCTATATTTATGAGGGATGATGGTCTGTGGTTCTCTCTTTTTGTACGGTTTTGGTATTAGAGTAATTACTAGCTTTATAGAGTGAATTACGAAGTCTTCCCCCCTCTTATTTTCTGGAAGAGTTTGTATAGAATTGGTGTTAATTCAACTTTAAATGCTTGATGGAATTCTCTAGGGAAACCATCTGGGGCTGGAGATTAATTTTGGGAGAATCTTTTAATTATAAATTCAACTTTCTTCATAGTTATAGGGCTATTCAAATTATTTATTCATACTGAGTGTGTTGTGGTAGTTTATGTTTTCTAAAATATTGGTCCATTTCATCTAAGTTCTCAAATTTATGTGTTTAATTTTGTTTGTAGTAGCTCTCCCTTTATTACCCTTTTGATGTCTGCAGGCTCTGAATTGATATCCCCTGTTTCATTCCCAATATAAGTTATTTGAATTTTCTCTCTTTTTAATCATTCTTTATAGAGATATGTCAATTTTATTTATATTTTCCAAGAATCATCTCTTTGTTTCATTGATTTGCTCCATTTTACTATTTTCAATTTCATTGATTTCTGCTCTTTAGTATTTCCTTCCTCTGTTTGCTCTAGATTTATTTTGCTCTTCCTTTTCTAGGTTCTTGACGTGGGATCTTAGATTATTGATTAGACATCTCCTCTTTTCTAATATATACATTTTAGTGCTATAAATTTACCTCTCAGCCCTGCCCTAGCTGCATCCTACAATATTTGATGTGTTGTATTTTTATTTTAATTCAGTTCTGTGTATTTTTAAAATTTCCCTTGACACTTCCTCTTTGACTCATGGGTCACTTAGAAGTGTGTTGTTTATTTTCCAAGCATGTATAGTTTTACCTGTTATCTGTTTGTTATTGATTTCATTGTGGTTGGAGAACACCCCCTGTATGGATTCAGTTCTTTTAAATTCGTTGAGGTTTGCTTTATGGCCTGGGACATGGTTTATGTTTGTATATGTTCCGTGGCCACTTGAAAGAATTCTGCTGTTGTTGGGTGGAGATTCTTTAAACGTCAATTAAATCCTGTTGGTTAATGGTATTCTTGAGCTCTTCTATATCTTCGCTGATGTTCTATCTTTCAGTACAGAGAGATAGATGGGATGTTTAACTCCCCAACTGCAATTGTGGATTTGACTATTTCTCCTTTAAATTCTATCAGTATTGGTTCAAGCATTTTGAAGCTCTGCTGTTTGGTACATACACATTTAAGACTGCTATGTATTCTTGGTGAATGGACCCTTTTATCATTATATAATATCCCTCCTTGTCTCTCTGTCTGTAATTTCTTTGCCCTGAAGTCTATACTATCAATACTAATATAGCCACTTCTACTTCTTTTGATTAATGTATGCATGATATAGTTTTCTTCATTCTTTTACCTTCAACCGGCCTGTATATTTGAAGTGAGCTTTTGGTAGACAACAAATGGTTGGGTCATGTTTTTTAAACTACTCTGCCAATCTCTATCTTCTATTTGGTGTATTTAGACTATTTATATTTTTAAAATTAAGATATAATTCACATACCATAAATTCATCTTTTTACATGTACAATTCAGTGGTTTTTAGTAAATTCACAGTTATGTAACATCACCACTATCTAATTCCAGACATTTTCATCACCCCAAAAGGAAACCCCATGAGCAGTAACCCTTCATCCCTTCTGTTCCCCAGCCCCAGACAACCACTCATCTACTTTGTGTCTCTATGGATTTGTCTATGCTGAGCATCTCCTGTAAATGGAGCAATACAAATGTGGCCTTCTGCAACTGGCACTCTTCACTTAGCCTAAGGTTCTCAGGGTTTACTCGTGTTTTAGCATCAATCAGCAATTCATTCCTCTTAATGGCTGAATAACATTCCATCATTGGAGATGGCATATTTTGTTTATCCATCATCAGTTGAAGAATTCGCGCACACTTTCTTTAATTCAAAAACTTGGACCTGAAAAGAAAGGGCTTCAGTCACACAGAGGCTGCTTCAGATGAACACAGATCATCAGAACGTGAAGCTGCTCTGTGTGCTTGCCAGCGTCTTCTTTAGAAACCGTGAACACTAGCCATTTCTAAAAGCCCACATGGAGGTAAATAAAGAGTGCTGTTTATAGACAGTGAAAACGAGCCTGAGGCCAGAGCCTCCTTGAAAGAACGAAAGCACCAGGTGACACAAGCACCCTGCAGTTTGGGGCACCCTGTGTCTGGAGTCCTGTCCTTCCCGAGCATCCTCCTCCCCCAGACCTCACCAAACCCAGCAGGAGTGCAAGGTCACGCCAGAGGGGAGGGTAACCTTGGGGGCCCCTCTCTGCGGGAAGAGACTTGGCCCAAAGGGCCTCAGTGAGTGGGGAAGAGGGGACTGGGCGGTGCCTCGAGAGGTGGGGAGTGTTCGGAGGAGAGAGCAGGGGAGAGGGGGCATCCTCTTGAAGAACAGAGCACTGGTGAGGATCAGCTCGCATACCGTCTGGGGAGACCCTGGGGCCACTGGAATGGTGTTGGGGTGAGGCTGCCGACAGCGCTGCTTCCAGGTGGGTCTCTGGCTGGGTTCTCAGATCAGGGACCTGACCACGCCCCACTTTGCCCACGGGGAAGATGGGAGCGCCCTACTCCCTGAAATTACCTCTAGGCGGGAGACAAACAAATGAAGCGAATGCGTCCAGAAGTGAGCAAGAGAAAACCAGGCAGTGTCCTTGAGCCGTGAGCGCCCTGGGATGTGCTGGGAGGTGGGCAAGGCCTGACTCTGGTGGGCCAGAGCATCTCTGTGGCCAGAATGAAGATCAGAGACCAACTGGGGCGTGGAGCCGGTCCCGGGTCCCAACCCTGCAAGCATGTTTCCAGAGGAAACGCTTAACAGTCCTTGGGTTTTAATCAATATTATTCAAGCTACAAATTTAAATGTCTTTCCTTAAGCCTCTAGGCTGAACTCACAGATCTTGTTATATTATTTATGGATTTATTAATATTGGCATAAAATAATAAATGTCAGTCATCTTACTCGCCATTTGATTAATTCATACACACGACAGTTTCCCTAAGCATTTAACGTCGTTTACATATGCAGACAATCTCCTCCAGCATCTGGAACTGCAACCACGGATTGGATTGGCCACTTCTTTCAGACCCTCAGACCCTCTGGGGCAGCCCCCCAACCTGGTGAAACCTCCCTGCACGGCGGGAAAGCTTGCACGGCAGCCCTGTGGACGGGCAGGGGTCAGCGAGCAGAGATTCCTCGGGGCGTGTGGACACAGAGCGCCTTTGGGAAAGCACGCTTGGTGGGGGCAACTCTAAAGTCACCGCCGGCCACAGTGTAGACTCGCGTCCTCAGGGCAGCTGGGGGCCACCCAGCTGAGAGCCTCCGCAGCTGCCCGGGGTGCAGTGTCACCCCAGGGGCCCAGGGTGGGGCTCCAGCCGCTCCCTGCCTCACAGGCGGCTCTTGGAGCCCCTCGTCTTCCCAGAGGTGACGTGCGGGCAGGTGTAGGGCTGGAGCACGTGGCTGGAAGGGCCCCCAGCCTGCTTCTACAGTGGCCGGAGCAGGGCTCACTGTGACCCCGGGGGGGTGCCTGGGGCGGTGGGCTCTGTGCAGCGTCTGTGCTGCCTCACGCTCAGGGCCCCTGCCCGATGCAGCCTGTCCCCGGGCCCGGGGACCCTCTGGTGCCCAGACTCCGCTCAGCTTCATCCCTCAGGGAGAGCTTTGCTCTTTGGGCCTAGAAGGAAAACACCGTGGACAGAGCAGAGGGAAACAGGACTAAATGCCACACCCTCCTCGCAGACTCGGAACCGGAGGGTGAGGCCCCGAGAGCTGAGGGCGTGGAGCCCCCGAGGCCAGCGCGCAGTGGGCGAGGGCAGCAGCCCTGTCACAGGGGCCCCGAGAAATGTGACCCGGCTCCACCAGTTCCGGGGGTTCCCGGGGTCTCGGTGTGTGGGGGCGCCCTGACTCGCCTCCATGTGAGGCCCTGGACTGAGCGAGTCCCCTGCCCTCGGCCCCCCTATGGCTCAAGTCGTCCCCCTCCCCCGGCCACTTAGTTAAAACTCCTGGTCTGGAGCCTGGCGGGTATTCGAGAACAAAACTTCTTGTTTCACGAGCTCCTCGCAGTAAAAGCCAGTGTTTCCGGGAGCTCATGCCGTGAAACCCTGCAGGATTCCTGCTTGTCCTGCGGAGCCCAGGCAACCAGAGGGAGACAGCCCGTCCCCTTTGGGCCCCTGGACAGTGCCTTCGCCCTCCCTGTCCAGCCGGCCGCCCGCCCACACTCCGAGCCCAGAGGGGCTGTGCTGCAGGGCTGGGCCTGGGGGAGGTGATGCCCACGAACTCTGCTGAGGAGGCCCGAGACCACCTGGGGGAGGGGCTGGGCAGGGGCGCCTGGCCGGGGTCCCGGCACCTGGGGCCTCCTGCTGCCCCAGGGGTGCGCTGGCCTGGCTCTGTGGTCGCACACAGACCCCTGCACCCAGGGTCAGGGAACAGGCCGTGTGAAGATGGGCTCCCCCAGCGGCGGGCCATCTTCCACTCTCGCCTCAAGAAGAGAAATGAAGCCTCCTAAATGTTTCCATATTAAGCCTGAGCAGGTGCAGGGAGACAGAACCATCCCCGCCCTCCAGTTGCGAAGACCTCCGTGCTGAGATGGGTAAGTGGGGCTGCACGGACTCGCAAAGACCTCGTTTGGGAGGGAAGGGTCCGCAGACCAAGGGGTGAGGGCCCTAGGAAGGGTCTTCCGGCAGCGGCCCTGGGGACAGGGCTGTCCACCCTGCTGGACTCCTTCCCGTGGCGGGGAGCGGAGGGGTGGGTGTGGACGGGCCCCTCCCACGGGCGCGTCTGCAATCCCCAGCAGGCAGTGCCTCTCACAGGGGACTGGGGCTCATGGCAGGCCCCGAAGGTCAGCGGCTATGTCTCCGAAGGTCAGCCTGATGCCCTGAAGGTCAGCAGTTCTGTCACCGTCCCTGCACATGCTGGAGGAGGGCAGAGACACACCGCAAGGGCCCCCAGGACCTGCGCACCCGGCCGGGGTGCCGTCTGTACGGGGCTGCCCCAGACAGCCGGGCTAAGTGGGGGGTCAGTGGGCACAGGAGCGGGAGGGGCCTCACTGCCTCTCTCCAAAGCTCAGCTGAAGTGCCCTGGGGCGAGGTGGATGGAGGGGCCCGGTGGGCCCAGTGGGACTCCACCCACCCGTGCGCCCTCCAGACCGAGGGGCCCTCGAACACACTCTGACAGAAGGGAAAAGCTGCGATCTTTGAAGCCACTGCTGTCGGGGATGGCGCAGAAACCACCGGGCCACCCGCCCTCCTTCCTCCTCTGGAAGGACGGACGGAGGACGCAGGGCTGGTCTCTCTGCAAACAGTCCGGCCCCTCTTCCTGGGGCATTTCTGGGACACCTGGGCCTTTTCCATACGTGCCGACAGCGGATGTGCCTTTCCCGGGGCTGGGGCATCAGGGAAGCCTGCAGAGCTGAGAGGGTGAGGCCTGCTCAGAGGGCCCCCCAGAGACTGACCTCTCCATTCTGACTTCCCACCCCCACCTGAACCCGCCTTTGGGCTCCCAACCCCTCTTTTCAGTGAACCCTTTCCCAGGGTTGTCTGCTTTCGTGAAGTTCCTGGGTGAGTCAGACCCCGTGAACGCGAGGGCTCCCCCTCCAGGGTTTCCGAGCTGGCCTACGGAGGGGCGGCGTTGGCCCCCGCGTCCCTACTGGTCCTGCTTCCGAGCCCATCACTGGATCAGCCAGCATCTGCTGTGGGACAGATTTTGAGGGGTTGGGGTTCTGGATCAAGGAGCACCAGCTATGATTAAACATTGGGGGCCACGGTTAATTACACAGATAGAGGGCCAGCGCCCAGCCTTGGAGGGAGGGTCAGCAGACAAAAGGCGGCTCTTGGCCAGGCGCCCCGAGGAGCTTCGCCCTTTGGTGTTCCAGAGCCACCTTCTAAAATCAGAAAGGATCAGAGCACGTGTGCTGATGAAACGCCACATGCTTCTACAGGGAAGAACTGTTCCCGGCTCATCGGGGCGGTTTGTCCAGGGATGGATGTGTAAACACGAGGCGCGTCCCTCTGGTCCTAGGGAGACCCGACTGGGGGCGATCTGGTAAACGTCAAGTTCCCGTCACATCTCCCGAGCCTGTGAGCACAGAGCGTCCTGTGTGTCTGTCACCACCCGCCCAGCTACATGGCCAGTCCAGGCAGAGAAACCCTGGGTGCGCGTAAGTGCACACAGAGCGGCTTCTCCAGGCTGGACCGTGGCAGGGAAGCGGAGTGCCAGCTTCAGGATGGGCTGGTTCAGGCTGAGGAATTAGGAAGAAGAATGACAAGGGCCCTCCTTAGAGGGTGGGCTCTGATAATGGCTTCCAAGGGCACCGTGGTCTGAGCATCTCCCAAGGCTCTCCTGAGAGATGCTGCTGGTCTGGAGGCAGCTGAGCCCCCAGCTTGCCCCGGGCCGACAGCGAGGGGACCAGAACCTCCCGCTCTGCCCCTGCTGCGCACAGCTCCGGCTTCATCAAATAATCCCCCGAGGCTCTGGGGCTCACCGGCCAGACGGGGGCCAGGGCTGGAGAGCAGCTCCCCCGCTTGGAGTCAGCACTTGTGGCTCCTTGGTGAGCCTCCCAGGCCGGATCCCCCGGCTGGGAAAGGCGGAGACAAACAAGGCCATTTGAGGGTTAAATGAGGAAAGAGGCTTGGCGCAGCCCGGGGACCAGGAAGCAGTGTGTCCTGCGTGCACACTGGGGAGATGGTCTGTGCCCGTTTAACGCGGCCTCTGGTGCCAGTGCCACGCCGCACACATGGCACGGAATGAATGATCATTGATTGCGTGCAGGGAGGGGTCAGGTAGGGGAGCAGGGAGGGGGGTGGGGAGCAGAGAGGGAGGAGAACGCAGACTCCAGAAGCAGGTGACACTGCTAAGATCTCAGCATAAACAGCCAGGACCTAGAGCCCTGTCAGATTACACGTGTCAAGAGGTCAGCCCCGTGTGCTGCACCGTCAGACAAGGGCCGGGGCTCTGGACGGGCTGGTCACAAAGACAGCTCCAGCCCTGAGATACGCTCCTGCCCCAGAAGCAGGAGTGGAGCTGGGTGTGGGGGGACTGCCCCCCAGGGTAGCCGGCTCCGTCCCTCCCTCCCACGGGGGGCAGAGCCTAGTCCTCAGAGGCAGTGTCCTTCAAAGCCTGCGTGCGTGGATTGTAGCTGTGCTTGGAGTCTTGAGAAAAGACCCTGCCCCTCAATACTGTAATAAATCACTTGAATCAATACTTAAATCAATCACTTGAACCTCCCAATGGTATAATAAATCAGCATCGTTACCATGTGGGGAATTGCATTATATTTGAGGAAGGATTAAGAAAAGTTGGTGTGTGATAGAGAACGAGACAGAATCACAAAGAATCCCCTGGAACCAGGGGCCTGTGCTGCTGCCCGCGGTGCTGACACGGTCTGGTCAAGGGCTAGGTCGAGGTCCAAGAAAGGACAGGAGGGGTTTCTGCGCCGCCCCTTGGAGTCTGTTGGGATTTTATTGGTGGCTTTATCACAATCGAAATGAAAAGAGCGAGTTAGCATTCCTTAGACAAGAAAACGCCCTAATTTTATAACAAGAACAAACAAATGCTTTTCGGACCTTTTACACATAAACATATTCTAGGCCCATGCCCAGGGGAGGAATGGGAGCCCTTCATGCATGTGGGAGTCCTGTGGCCGTGGCTCAGAGCCTGTGCAAACTCGGGGCTTGGCTCCCAATTCTGTGCCACCACCACGAGGCCTGGCTCCATCCTGGGGCAGGGGTGTGGCAGGGGACACCCTGAGGGCAGCTCACTGCTGGCCTCTTGTCCTGGGGTGTTTCTGTAGCTTTGATTCTGAAGACCCTTAAGCTGTCCCTGGAGAGGACTCCCAGCGGACCGGGGTTGGAGACAGCTGCTTTGTCTCCTAGGGACCCCTCCCGCCAGCCCCGAGGGCCTCTGGCAACCACGAAGGGGGCATCCTTCATCCCACACCTGCAGGACCCTCACTGCCTGTCAAATGCAAGTACCAGGACATGTGTGCGTACATGTGTGCACCTGTATGTGTGTGTGCGCGTCTATATGTGCACGTGTGTGAGGGTGTGCATGAGTGTGTACGTGTAGGGGCACCAATCATGTGTGCACACGTGTGAGTGTACGTGTGTGCATCTTATGTGTAAGCGTGTATGCACACACGTGTAGTTTCCTCCCGCACCCGGGCGCTGGGTTTTGGGCCAACGGCACGCGGTCTCGAGGGCCCAATTCCCCCAGAAAGCAGAGCCGAGACGGACGCCTGGGTCACTCCCTGTGCGCCTCGGTCTCAGGACAGTGGGCTGGAGCGGGGCGCGGTGGCTGCCTATCCCGGGGCCCCCATTAAGCCCCCTAAATGCAGGAGGAGAGCATTCATCCGCTGGTGCTGGCTTCCATCGGGTAGTTCTGGGGTCCACAGCTCATGGCCAACAGGGCGGCCCCGGAGAGCAGCAGGAGGCCCGCACGGGGTCAGGAGAGGCCCATCGTTCTGGGGGGCAGTGCCGGCGTCCCCGGGTGGCAGGAAGAGCAGGGAGGGCTCGTCAGGTGACCAGCAGAAGTTCTGACACGGGGGACCCCTCGCCTTGGTTCCCTTTGCAAAGGGGCCTCCACCTCTGGGAGGACCGGGTTCCGGCCCACCGCTGAGGGTGCTGCCAGCTGATGGTAGCCGGTGGTGGCGGCTCTGGACGCACCCGGCTGCGGCCCCTGATCAGCGCCACCTTGTTCCCGTGCCCGGAACTGGAGGGTGGGAGGGCAGCTCCGGTGCCAACACCCCCTGCTCCCTGCCCAGCAGTGTGGGTCCCTGAGAAGCCAATTCAGTAAAGGAAGGACAAACTTTCCAACAGCTAGTGCTGGGACCACCGGACACGCAAAGAATAAACTCAAAATTCACTCAGAAATGCAAAACTGTAAAACTCCTAGAAGGCAACATAAAGGAAAATCTATATGACCTGGGGTTTGGTGATGAGGTTTTAGATACAACAGCAAAAGCATGATCCCAAAATTCCTGCGTCTGTGAAAGACGCTGTTAAGAGAATGAAAATACGAGACACTGAATGGGAGGAAATGTTTCAAAGCCACATCTGATCAAGGATTCAGATCCAGAATGTACATACAACTTTGAAAACTCAAAAATAAGAAAACAAACGGCACAATTTACGATTGGGATAAAGATCTGAACGGACCTTTCCAAACAAGATATAGGGATGGCAGATAGGCACATGAAAAGATGCTCCACATCATGTGATATTAGAGAAATGCAAACTAAAACAAGATACCCCTGCACACCTATCAGAGTGGCTCAGATCGAAACCTGCCAACACCAATGTCTTGAGAGTGTAACCGAAAGTGGGGGTCCAAGCTGCTCGCTGCTCAAAAGCCAATAAACAGGCCATTTGGTAGAAAGCAGAGTCTGCTTTATTTTGGGTGCCGGCAACGGGAGGGGAGGGCTAACGCTTGTTCAAAGGCCAACTCCCCCCACTGACAGTCAGGGGGCAAGAGCTTTTATAGGTGGACGGAAGGGGCTCCATGCAGAAACAGCACAGTCAGCTCTGGCAGTCATCTTGAAATTGGTCATCGGTGGTCTGAGCAGCGTCCTCTTGATTGTTTTAGGTACAGTGAATCTTCAGTTCCTGGGTCGTTTGTTTCCATTTCCTTGAGGCCAGTTCTCAGAACTGTGGCAGCTTATGTCGTGGCTACAGCCTGGTCATCATGGAGTTAACTTCTTCCACCCGGCAGGGGTTTCAGTATCTACAAGACAGCTCACGGGATACGGCTCAGAATATGATCTATAGCCCTTGAGGAGGAACTAAAGGTCCTTGACTTTGCTTAATGACTAAACTATCATTACTCTGTGTTTTTTGAGTGCTTTCCTTTGCTTCTGCGTTTTCTCACCTCTCTGATTAAACTTATTTTTGGCTAGAATTTTTCCACAAGCAAAGGCAGGTGGAGGATGGGGCGGGGGGAAGGACCCTAGGGTCCTGCTCATTTCGAGTCAGGGCAACAGGAATCAGCATTCCTGGTGGGGACGCAAGTGATGCAACTGCTGTGGAAGACAGTCTGGAAGCTTCTTTATAAATCTAAAGGCAATGTTACTATATCATCTAGCACTTACTCTCCTAGGTATTTACCCAACTGATTTAAACGCTTTTGTCCACACAAAAACCTGCACATGAGTAAAAAGGTGTAACCAAGCAAGACCTGGGGGGCCTTCCCGGGGCAGAACCCCCTCCGCCCATGTCTTCCACCTGCCTCTTGTCTGTAGAAAACTCTAGTCTCCCAGGCTTTCCCGAGTTCCAAAGAATAAATTTAATCAGAGAAGTGAGAAAATGCAGAAACAAAGGAAAGTGATCGAGCAAGACAAAATAATGATAGTTCAGCCGTTAGAGAAAGTCGAGGAGCTTTAGCTGATGACGTTGACTTCCAAATACCTCACCACCAGCAAGTCAGAAGAGCGTCCACACCCCACAACCTCGTGCCTCACCCTGTCTTTAAAAACCTTTCCCTGGGAGCCTTCAAGGAGTTCAGTCTTAAGCACTAGCTACCTGGACTCCTTGCTTGGCCCCTGCAATAAACACTGCACTTTCCTTCCCCACAACCCAGGGTCAGTAGATTGGCTTTACTGCACAAGGGTGAGTGGACCCAAGTTTGGTTCTGTAATAATTTTGGCACCCCTGGTGGGACAGAAGTCTGGAGCAGGCATCTTGCCCGTGGCACATCGGCCCCTGGCCAGTGGCAGCTCTTGGATCCTGTCTAACAGCTGCCTGAGCACCTCTGTCTCAGGGACAGGCCCAAGTGTTTGCCACTGACCAGGCGTCGCTGGTCCACGGCGCTCTCAGTTCTGTGGTGAAGGAAACAAGGCTCTGGTCCTGGTCGGTCTGGTCTGGTTTGTGAGCCTCTCTGGTAAGTGACGACACCAAGGTATTCCTATCTCATAGGCTTCACCTATGGTGGAGTGTTGGTTGGGATTTTCCCTTTTGGACCAAGGTTTGGTCATTTGGCTTTGTCTCTGGTGGGACATTTGCATCACCCATAAAATGGGAGTAAATATTTGCAAATTATGTTTCTGATAATGGATTTAATACTCACAATATAGAGAGAACACTTAAAATTCAACAACAGCAAAAAGAAACCAAACAACTTGATTTAAAAGAGGGCAAAGGATTGAATAGACATTTCTCGAAAGACAACATACAAATGGCCAATAAACATGAAAAGATGCTCCACATCACGGGTCATCAGGGAAGAGATCAAAACCACAGTGAGATACCACTTCACACCCATTAGAAAGGTTGCCATCAAAAAATAGAAAATAGCAAACATTGGTGAGGATGTGGGGAAATTGGAACCCTTGTGCACTGTAGTGGGAATGTAAATTGTGAAGCTGCTATGCCAAACAATATGGAGGTTCCTCAAAAAATTAAAAATAGAACTAACACATGATACAGTGATTCCACTCCTGGGTATACACCCCAAATAGCTGAAGGCAAGGAACTAACACATGATACAGTGATTCCACTCCTGGGTATACACCCCAAATAGCTGAAGGCACGGAACTAACACACGATACAGTGATTCCACTTCCGGGTATACACCCCAAATAGCTGAAGGCAAGGAACTAACACATGATACAGTGATTCCACTTCCGGGTATACACCCCAAATAGCTGAAGGCATGTACTTGAATGGATGTTTGCACACCCATGTTCATAGCGTAGCTAAAATGTAGAAGCAAATGGATAAACAAAATGGGATCCCTCCATACAAAGGAATATTATTTAATCATAAAAAGGAAGGACATTCTGACACAGGCGGCAACGTGGATGAAACATGAGGACATTATGCAAAGTGAAGTAAGTCAGTCACAAAAAGTACACTGTGTGACTCCATTTATGGGAGGCACTTAGAACCGCCAAAACCACAGAGACAGAAGGTAACATGGGGGTTGCCAGGGGCTTGGGAGGGAATGGGGCTTGGTGCATAATGGGGACAGAGATCCAGTTTTACAAGAGGATGAAAAGGTGGAGTTTGTGATGTCGCACAGCATTCTAAATGTATTTACTAACACTGAACTGTGCACTGAAAAATAATTAAGATGGTAACTTTTATGTTATGTGTACTTTACCACAATAAAAAAATGTCAAGGTCATCACTAGCGCTTGGTGTTGTCAGTGGTTTTGGACTTTGACCGTTCTAATAGGTGTGTAGCGGTATTGTGTGTTGCTTTACATTTTCCTGATGACATATGCTGTGGAGCATCTTTTCATATGCTTGTTTGCCACGTGTATAGCTTATTTGGTGAGGTGTCTGTTAAGGTCTTTCGCCCACTGTAATTGGGTTGTTTTCTTTTTGCTGAGTTTTAAGAGTTCCTTAAATATTTGGACAGCAGTCCTTTATCAGATATGTGTTTTGCAAATGTTTTCTCCCAGTCTGTGGCTTCCTTTCTCTTTTTCTTCCATCATCTTGAGCAGAGCGGGAGTCTTTCATTTTAATGGCGTCCAGCTGATCAGTTATTTCTTTCATGGACTGTGCCTTTGGTGTTGTATCTAAGAGGTCATCACCAAACCCGAGATCCGTCTCAGCCTGAGCAGAGTGGATGCTGCGGGTGCCCTGCCCACCTGGGCTGCATCGATGGAGACCATGGCCTTACTGCTGACAGCGGGTCAGCATGCAGCCCCCAGAGCCCCGCAGCCCAGCTCTCCGGCAGGAGGGGGAGCTGCCTCCAGCTCTGGGCTCCCCCCACCGCCTCTGTTCCCCCACGGCCATGTATTTCTTTGGTTTCTGATTTGTCCATCTGCCTGTGGGTTAGCCCGAGCACATGAAAGCTGGGTGTGTGTGTGTGTGTGTGTGTGTGTGTGTGTCTCCCTTCCTATCGTCTTGGAAAGCCTGCAAGCCATTTCTAGGGGTCTCAGTTGTGTGGGGTGTGCTGGGCAGGCTCCAGGCGCCCCATGACCCCTGCCTCTTGCTGTCCGCCGGCTCGTGTGAGCCCCTCCCCTCGGGTGAATGTCTGGGGGTGGGCCTGGTGCAGGGGGGCCCTTGGGCCTGGCCTCCCACCCTGCCTAACAGATGGAGGGGCTGGCTGTGCCCCCGCTGTCTTGGGGGCTGCGTCTCTCCAGACGCCCCCATCTCAGCTCAGATTCCTGACAAAGGCCGGCTGAGCCCTGCGGTTTCCAGCCTGTGAAGGAGCCTAGCCTGGCCCACTCAGCCTCCCATGGGCTCTGTCAGGGGAGGGGTGACGGGGTCTCTCTTCTCCAGGGGGCTCCCTCCCAGCTTCCATCCCACTAGAGGGAAGGACAGGACCCGCTGGGAGCAGGACCCTCGCTCACAGAGTAACTTCCCCCAGATAAGGGGCAGGGCAGCACGCCCACAGGCTCTTGCTCACGGGTCCTCCCCAGGTGTGTCCCCCCCACCCTGTGAACTTGGGGAGGCACGGAGGAACCCCTAGTGAGACCCAGGGGTGGGCTCCGCACCCTGACCTCTGTGCCCAGGGACAGTTTGTCGAGTCCAGACCTCGAGGCCTGAAGTTCACGGCCAGCCCGTCCCCTGTGTGGCTGGCCAGTTCGTGTGCTGCGTTGGGCCAGGTCACTGCAAGCCCGGCGACTGTCCCAGGGGCCCTGCAGCAAAGCGGGCACGTGTTCTCAGACGTGCCTGGAGCCTCAGGGTCCGTCTCCCCTCGGGGGGCACCTGGGAGTCCCCAGCGCTTTGGCCTTTGTGCTGAGATGAAGAGGCTGCTTCTTGGAAGGTGCTCTACTAACACTTGGGAAGAGCTGCTGTGGGGCGCCGACCCCGTGCTGAGGTTCCCGTGATGACCTGCCGTCCAGGTTCAGGGTGCGGGGCGTGCAGAGCCGCCGGGCAGCAGCCCCCAGCCCGCCTTTCTCTGCTGAGCTCACTCTGGCGGGTATTCTCAGAAGCACCAGTGTTCCCACGAGCTCGCGCTTCTTCCCCCCCGAGGCCCCGGACAAGCACTTAGAACGCTTTTCTCCTGAACTATAAACAGCGGCTAAGATTCACTTTAAAGACATGAACTGGGCCACGCCACGGGGGTGCACTTTGCTCCCAAGGACCTGGGCACTGTCGTCACTCCTCTGGCCGCTCGGCCTGTGAACACCCACAGACCAGCCCATGCAAGCAACCGATTCTGCGTCAAAGCATTTGTGCCAGGCTCAGCAGTGGTTTCCGAGGGCCGGGAAAGCACACACCTGCCTCGCGACCTGCCCATCAGTGTCTCCATTTAGCTCACCCACTGCACCGCCGCCCCGCCCCCCCCTGCCCCCCAGCCCAGCCCGAGACCCGCCTGTCAGCTCCGGCCCCAGCCGCTCAGTGACGCTGCGCACCTCCCCGGCCTGGCGGCCCCCCTCCAGCCCCGTCCTCACCCTGAGCTGGGCTCCGTTTCCTGCCCGGGTCCCCGGCAGCCCCTCAGGGCCCCTGGCTCTGGCTGTACCTTTCTAATCCCCACCCCGGGAGTCAGGCCTCATCTCAGCGGGTCCTGCTTCCTCCAGGCCTGTCCTGAGCCCACCTTCCCTGTGCCTGCTTCCGTAATGCCTTCCTGGAGCCCGGGGCTACCCCCTCGTCCTCCCGCAGTCGTGCCCCAGGCCCGAGGATGGGCGCCCCCGGCCGCGGCCCCTCACCCCGTCGGCCCCCCTTCTCACCAAACCCGGGACCACGAGGGGACCGGAGGTGAGGACGAGAGAGGAACCTGACGGCGGGGTGGCGGGGGAGCAGAGCCCTGGGGAGGAGGCCAGCACTGCCGGGGGCCCAGGCGGGTGGAGGCCTGTGCGGGCCGAGCTCGCAGGCGCTGGGGGGGGGCGGTCTGCAGGCCCTTCCCGCCTCCGCCTGTTCACCCCTGGACCTGAGGGGACACAGCACCGCACAAGGCCGCCTCGCACAGAAGAGCGCCCCCCCCAGACGCCTCTGTGGCAGCTTCCAAGGCCGCCCCCCCACCCCCGCCCCCGTGAGGCCTGTGACGGCCCCGCCTCCCAGCCTGTGGGCCCATCGCCTCCTTGGGCCGTGGCCTAGCTCTGTGGTTTTTCCCCGCTTCGGTGCAGGCGGGCAATCTCTGAGCAGAGACCCAGACACTGTGGATCTCACGTTGGATTAAATTAAATTCGGTTAAATTACCTGATCCTCGCGAACCTCGCTTCGTAAGGTCTGTGAGGTGGGGCCAGGGCAGTGTTCGCTCCAGGACTCTATTTGCCACCAGTGAACGCCTCTGTGAGTCTACCCAGGGCCCAGGAGTCGCGAGGTTTTCTAATCTGGCTGGACGGAGGTTTCCTTTCAGCCTCTCGCTGCCCCTTTCCCGCCCTCAGGTGGTTTCCACACACACGTGCTGGAACCAGGAGGACGCACGTGGGACCCTCCTCCCCTCTCCTGGTGACTCTCTGGCACAGGGAACCAGACTGGACGTTCACACCACCAGGGCCTCCCCACGCCCTGCCCACCCCCGCCTACGGACAGCTGCCGTGGGGACACAGCGGACAGACTGCAATCAGGCTGAAAGATTGTTCGCAATCACGCAGCTGTGGACAAGTTTCCCAAAATAAGGACTTGTGGAGAGAGATGAGCAACTTAGCACTCGCCATCAGAAGAGGAAAGGGATGGAAAAACCCAGCAGCCTGCAAAAGTAGCAGGAGCCTCGTGTGGAGAAGCGCGCCATGGACTTGCCCCTTCCCTTGGGGGTGTCGTGGCCTCAGCCTCCTTCCGCGTCCTGAGACCTTCCAGTGCGCACAGGGTTACACTAGTCCCTGCTTTGACCATTGGGTGTCAGGGAGCCGCAGGCTGATGAGGCTGTGTCCTCACAACCCTGCTTGGGTGGCACGTCCATGCAGACCCCGTCCTGAGGGCCACGGTCTACAAGACGTTTGGACCGAGCACAGGACAGCTGCCACCTGCGAATGTTTTTCCCTGCAGAGAGAACCCTCCACAGTGACATGGAGGAAAGCGGGGCCCCGTGGCTGCAGCAGGGGAGTCTCCAGGAGCCACTGCAGGGGGTGAGTAGGACGCCCCCATCGCACAGCAGCCAGCTCGGCTTCAGGCCAGGACACCCCCAGGATTCCAGAGGAGCGAGTGGGAAATCTCCCCTTGGCTCCAAAGCCGGGCCCTGGAGCAGCAGCCCTGGTCTGGACACTGCTGGTCTGGACGTAGCCGGCCTGAGCCCCTCGATGGGCCAGTGCTGGCGGCTCCTCTCCGGCCAGGCCCCCAGGGGAGACGCGACGACCCTGGACCCCTGAGCCCGGTGGGGCCGACACTCTGGACCTGACAGGGCTCCTTGCCGGGTGGGCACTAAACGGGCCTGAACCGCGTCCCAGGGATGCCTTCTGACCACGGGGTGGACGCTCTGCCCCACTGAGCAGAGCTTCTCCTCAGACCCCAGCTCTGCCTATGCCTGCCCGGGACCCTGGGCTGTACGTGTCCATGGCCCTCGGTCTGGGCAGTGGATCCCTCCTCGTGGGGCACAGGGCGCGGTTCCAGGCGGAAGGAGCATCTCCAAACCTGCACCTATGGGAACCACCTGTGTGGACGCCAGGCCCACACCTCCATCTCCCAGGCTCCGTCATGGGGGGTGAGGAGGGGGGTGCCCGCCTCACCAATACCTGTTAGCGCCCATCCTTCCACATTTCCACATCCCAGTGCGTTTGACGTTACAGCTGGGTTTTTTTGTTTTGTTTTGTTTTTTTGCGGTACGTGGGCCTCTCATGGCTGCGGCCTCTCCCGTTGCGGAGCACAGGCTCCGGACGCGCAGACTCAGTGGCCATGGCTCACGGGCCCAGCCACTCCACGGCACGTGGGATCTTCCCGGACCGGGGCACGAACCCGTGTCCCCTGCATCGGCAGGCGGACTCTCAACACTGCGCCACCAGGGAAGTCCCTACAGCTGGTTTTGACTCACGTTTCCCTACTGACCAACAATGCTGCACCTCTTTAGTGCACGGAATAGCCATTTCTGTATCTTCTTTGATGAGATAACTATTCAAACATTTTGCCTACTTTCTATTTGGGTTATTTATCTTATTATTATTGAGTTGTAACAGCTCTTTATATATTCTGGATACAAGTTCTTCCTCAGATATATGATTTCAATTCTTTGCTTCAGTCGACAGCTTCCCTTTTCATTTTTATGTCTTTTGAACTTATTGTGCTTTCTGTATCTAAGACATCTTTGCCTAACCCAAGGGCACAAGGTCCCAAGGTATTACTCCTATGTTTTCTTTTAAGAGTTTTATAATTTTAGTTCTTTCATGTAGTTCTTCGATGCATTTTGATCAAATTCATCTTTATATAAATCCTTCTTCCTGCCCGTGGATGCTCACTGTGCCGGTCACGTGTTGAGAAGACTGACCTTTCCCCAGTGAGTTACTTTTGCGCCTTTGCTGGAAATCAGCTGATGGTGAGTGTGAGGGTTTATTTCTGGACTCTGGATTCTGTCCCACTGATGTACGCTCTGTCCTTGTGCCAGAACCAGTCTTGATGACTGTAGCTTTGCAGTACGTTTTTTAAACTCATTTCGTTCTTTTTCAGGATTGTTTGTCCTCCCTGAGGCCTTTTATTTCCACAAAGCAGGATTGGTTTGTCAGCTTCCACAGATGCTCTTTCTTGCTGGTGGTGTCAGAACCTTCCTCCGAGCTCTCTCGCTGATGCCACCCTGAGCCCCGTCTCGGGGTCTGCAGGTCCGCAGCTGCGCTGATGCGGTGTTAGTCCCGCGGTGGTGGAGCGACTGCAGGAAAAGGGGCTTCCGCTGGTCACCGGGCCGGGGTCTGGCCTGTGTCCTCGGGCTTGGTTCACGGCGTCTCACGTCCTCCAGAGAGGCACTTGGGGAGCTGAAGGTTCCAGATAGTCTAATCAGGGCGTCTAGATAAGGCCCAAGGGGGCAGCCGAGGGGCACCCCTGGGGTCTCCTCACCAAAGAGCTGAGCATAACAGGTGGATTTTAATTTTCTCTGTAAACAGCCTCAACCCAACATACAGTGTGGAAGCTCCCACAGCCCTTAGTGCCGCCAAACTGGCCCAGGTGTGGGTCTCGGGAGAGGAGCCGCAGCCCCGTCTAGAACCTGGGGCCGATACCGGAGCAGCCTGACGCCCTGGCCGAGGGAGTAGAGGGACGTGGGCTCCGGCCCCAGCACCCAGGGCCACTTGGGGAAGCACGTGGGCGCGGCCCCGGCAAAGGCACGTCTGGGCGCGGCCCCAGCAAAGGCACGTCTGCCCCCGGCCTGTGTCTCCTACATGAAAGCCCAGCGTCCGGGTCCAGCCTGGCTTGACGGGTGTGTCCAGGCTAGCTTACGGCAGATCACTTCCTCAGAGTAGTAAATGCATATGAAGATACTTGTCCCCAGCTCTCCGCCATTTTCAAGGCTTCAGTACCTTCCGTGGTCTAATGTCCACGGTCTCAAGCCCAGCGGCCTGTGGCTGGGCTTGAGTGTCTCCCGTAGGATCACCGTCACTCCTTCTCCTGTCTCCAGACATCACAGAATAACTGGGTTAGCTCGGTCAGCGGGGGCCTCGCTTGGACTTTCAGAACCAAAGCGTCTGCGAGGATTAATTCTGTCTGAACTGTGCCGGTAACTGTGTCCCCATTGCCACCTTTCCCGGGGCTCGATGTGTCGCCAGGCAGCAACAACGCAGGCTCCTCCGGAAAAGGCAGGGTGCTCCCGGATTTCACCCTCTTTGTCTCTGCGCGGTCGTGGCTTTCTCTAGACTCGCGTTTTGTATACTCTACTTTCAAAGCACTTTGAAGGGAGGTTTCTTTAAGGATCATTTTTGCCTGGAGCAGAAACAAAGAAACCTCCTGTTAAAAAGTGCCAATAAAATAGCTGTCTGGATGCACGCTGAGGATTTTCTGTGGCTAATGGCTTTTAAGAGCCTGGATGTAAGAAGCATTTTTGGCAAATGGGTCTAAACTATTTATACGTGAAAAGCTGCCGTGATAATCCGGACGTTTCCCAGAGTGGGCAGTGCAGGCGAGGGGGTGGCCGGGCCGAGGCGCATGCGTCCCCCCCTCTGGGGCACACGTGCCCTCCCATGTGCCAGGGCCCCCAGTTTTGCCTGTCCCCAAATCCAGCTGCGGTGTCCCGAGGCCCCCGTATGCCAGCCAGGGGTCTGGGCCCGGCCCGGGGCTGGATGGATAGGGTCCTGACCACGTGGCACCAGGACAGGGAGCACCTGCCCTGAGCCCCGCGTGCCGTGAGAGGCCCCAGGGTGCTAGTCACCTGCCCTTCACCCTCACCTGGGGGGCGGGGCTGTCCATCTGAAGCCTGACCCAAGCCCCACGCCCGGTCACACCCCCAGGAGCCGGCCCTGCCCACAGGGGCCCCAGGGGCAGGACAGAGTGCCGTTAGGGGTGCCTTCTGGGCAGAGTCGGAGCTCAGCAGCACCTTCCCCTACGACCCTTGGCCTTGGCACCCAGAGTGGGGGCAGGGTGGCTCCCACCAGCACAGGGGTCACCAACCTCCGACTGGTCCCGGGATTCCTGGCGCTGAGGGTTGGCAAACCCCAGGCAGTCTCAGCGGGTCTGTGGGAGCAGCAACCTTGTTGGGGGCGGGGTCTCCTGTGCCGGCCCTCCCCCCATCGCCTCTGAAGAGATCATCGCCATGATTACCTCAGCAAAATTCCTTTACCTTTCCTGCAAGGCTTTCACTCAAGAAAATGAATTATTTACTAAAGTGTAATTTTTCCGTACTGTGCTGAGTTTCATGCCCTCCTGGGGGTGACCCCTGAGGTTTTCTACAAAACCCACCCTCTGAGCCTGCGGTAAGCTCCCACGTGGTGATGGAGGTGCTGACCACCTGGGCCCGAGCTCCACTAAGGCCTCAGTGGTGTCGGCGCCGGAAGAGCCTCCCATGGCCCAGGCCAGGCCTGCCCCGCGTCCCTGGACCAGCCGAGGTCTTTGTTTGCCTGGATAGGCAGCTGGCCCTGGACAGAGCAGAGGCCACCTCCTCCCCACATCCGCCCTCCGTTCCCCGCTCCCTCCAGACCCTCTTGTTCGGCAGTTCAAGGCTGAGACCATGACGACAGGACAGGTTGGCCGAGAGACCAGTGTTGGGGCTGCAGATGCCCTCACAGTGTGTATTCATCAGCGTCGCCGGCTGCCGTAACAAACGTCCCCGAGCGTCAGCACAGCAGTGTTACTTCTCACTCACGTCCCATCCAGGCCAGTCAAGCAGCCTTGCCTCGGCGGTCACTCAGGGGCCCAGGCTCCGTCCAGCACACACGGGCCAGGACAGCCTTGGGGCGTGGTGGGCCATCGGCAGCCCAGGAGCGTGGCCCAGCGCCTCTGCCCACCCCACAGCCTCCAGGCTTTAATTGTTCTGCATTGCTCTTATTATGCTGTTGATACCATTTTGCTGCCAGTTAAACAGATCTGACAGCTTTCAGGAAGTGGGGATTTCCTCTGGATCTGTGTGTGACAGCTGTGAAATGCAGAGCGACTGACCTCCCATGTCCCCCGCCATGGGACCTCCCTACACTGCCCCTGGCGCCTGCCCCTGGCCCCGAGTGGGCTGCGAGCACCTCCCCTCACCTTCCTCCCCCCTTCCATGTGCAGGGTGCCCCCTACGGCTGAGATGAGAGCAGAGACCGGGAGGCCCCCAGCTCCCCACCCCGTGAAGCGGCCACAGAGGAATGAGGGGACTCAGAGAAATGTAAAGCACGAGGGTGAAGGAGGGAAAGGCAAGGATTAAAACAAGTACCTGTGAGACACATGCTCGGAACCAAAGTCACACTTAAGTTTCTGTGAGAAGTTCTAGTGCCATCAGATTGTTCATTTCCAAATTATGTAGAAAACGTCCTTCTGTCTGAAGCACAAATAATTTTTAAAATCTGGGCTTCTATAGTTAATGAAAATAATGCGTCATCCAGTCATGGGTTTGCAGCTGCTGCTAAAATGCGACACAGTTTTCTATTCTTAGTTGACTCTGGTCACCCCGGCCAGCGACTGCCTTCAATTGCGTGTTGGGGTCGGGGTTTCCCCGGAGCCTTCGCGTGTCAATGGCGACGCCCCATGTGCCACGGCTATGGCCTCCCGACACGTGGCAGCGTTCACCCCCAGAGGTCAGATCTCGGTGACGGCGAGCGGGGGTGTCAGGGCCCGCCGTCAGCGCAGCGCCACTGGGTTTCTGGAGGCCCGGCTGCCGAAGCCGAGCGCCGCCCGCGCGCCGTCAGGAGCAGGGATGCCGGCCGCGTGTGGAGCGAGCAGAGCAGAGCGTGTGCTCCAACGCAGCCCCCGCCGCCCTTCCCGATGATGTTTTCTTAGTTAGGCCTGCGCGTGGCTCAAAACGTAAAAGAAAACCCAGGAGGCCGGCGCCTCTTTCCAGGACCGTGCGGCGCAGCCCCCCCAGCCCCAGCCCCTGCCCTCCAGCCCAACTGCCCTTTGCCCAAGGTGCTCCGTGATCCCGGCCTTGCCATCAGCTCCAGCGCGACTGAAACGGCCCGGAGACAGCAGCGGGCATGCGACTGCCCCTCGTGCCCGCTGGGCTGGGCGCCCCGGGCCTTGACACAGAGGGAAACCAAGTCCTGGTCACCAGGGCGGCACGGGGCCTCCCCCAGTCCCGCCCAGACCCCGGCTGCAGGCTTCCCCGTTGCGGGGGGTCTCCCCGGGAGCGCGCTCGCAAGGCAGCCTCCAGGGACGGTAAAGTGGTCGTGTGGGGCTGCAGGGGTGCTCAGCAGGTGTCCCCTGACCCAAGGAGGGAGAAGGGGGCCCCCCACGGAACCACCAGCGTCCAGTGGCCTCAGCACTGATGAGAATTTCCCAAGAACTTTTCTCCTTCGAGACGATACGTTAGTATTGTCATCACTATTGTTTTTAACCCAGGACAAAGTTCAGAAACTGAGGGGGAAGCCAGAGCATGGAAAAGACTGCAGGGCTCTGGGCGAGTCAGGCCCAGCCGCAAGGCGAGCCCGGCCCCCCACCAGGCCTGGCCTCCAGCCTCCGCTGTGTGTTTACCCCAGGCAGCGGCCAAGCCCAGGACCTGCTGGTCTGATGAAGCCGGGGCCCATCTGAGGGGGCGTCTCACCGCGTCCAGCGGCCCACAGATGCCCTGGCCGTGTGTGGAAGGGGCCACGAGCCCTCTGGCGTCTCCCTCTGGGCCTGGACACCCGGACGGCCCACGTCAGGACCAGCAGGCTCGTGCAGCTGGGAGAACGTCCAGGACCAGGACGAAGAGTCACCGTGAAAATCTCCAGGAAATCTTCCCCAGCTCCCGCTCAGAGGGCTTCCCACGGAAACGCCCTGAAACGCGCTCTAAACCGCCTCCAAAGACAGAAGCCGGGAGTGCCTTCCTGCGCGTCATGTGGACACAGCACAGACGGGGCGGGCCCTCCCCAGTGTGTCCTTTCCTAGAGGACCTGGTCAGCGTGCCGGGCACTTGGAGGAGATAAATGACTGCGACTCTGAAAGGCGTCCTCGACCCACGCTGGGCGGCCGCCCCACCCTCTGGTCCCTGCAGACCCCAGAGAGCGTGGGCTGCCTGAGGGGCACACAGATTCCAGGAGGCAGCTGCGTCCTGAGCTGCCCGCTCTCCACGTGGCCCTGCCCCGAGGAGACTGCCCACCTGATACAGGCACGTGGCCACGTCTTAGTCCCGGAGAGCTGGCTCTGTGAAAGGCAAGCCAAGCTTGGCTTCTTGGGCCCAAGGAAGGCTCTCGTCCCTGGGATAGGCCCGGGCTTAGCACCTCCTCAGGCCCAGAGGCTGCTGTCTCCCAGCTTAGCCAAGGCTGTTCCTTAGGCCCTGATCGTCTTTGGGAGAAGTGAAGGGGCAGGTGCCCTGCTGGGCCCTCTGCAGCTGGGCCACAGGCCCGGCCACTGAGCATCCAGGAGACCACACCCTGGGCCATGTGGCTTTTAAACAGCCGGAGCACATGTCCACATACTCATTAGCTCAGCAGGTGAGCTTCTGCTTTGATGAGTCTTTTCATAAAAGGGCCTAAAGAGCGGCCGAGGGGCCAGAACGCTTCCTCCGCGTCTTGAGTGTTGCTGAGACAGCACCTGGGCAGGGATCCGGCTCGTCCCCACACGTGGGCAGAGAGGCCAGGAAGGAGGGCAACCACCAAACTGGAATTTCAGATGAACGTGAATAACTTTTTTAGTTTGTCCCTTGCAGTATTTGGGACATACTTCTACCAAAATAATGCTTATCTGAAATTCAAATTCAGCTGGGCATCCTCGGCTCTGTTGCTAAATCTGGCAACTCTTTGCAACAGTCCTGTGAGGCAGAGAGGCAGATAAGACCTGGGGCACCTACCCCGTGCTTATAGACACAAAACCAGAAAGGAGAGGCTGCGTCACTGTCTGAGGGCCCACAGCCCCTCAGCAGCCCAGGGCCCACGCTCAGGCCACTGGATGGTCACAGCTGGGGGCTGGGGGCCCAGCACACGGAGTGGAGGGTCCTCCATCAGCTCTGACCCAGAGGTCCGGATGGAAAACTTATCATTCCTTCTTCCACGGGATGAAGGGGAAGCATCATCTTTCCGTGTGAGCTGATCCAGGGGCCACAGCTGATGCACAGCTTCTGAGAATGCCCCCCCACCAGCCGCGTCAGTCAGGAGCTCTGGGAACAGCCCGTGCCCACCTCCCACCCTGGGACATTTGGGATTAGACTGTGAGGACCCCACCGTGTTGGGGTCTGGGTGCCAATGCACAATCTGCTGTAAAGGTGGACAGAGCAAGAGAGGGGAGGGTTCTTGACCCTCTGTCCTCCCTGGAAACAGGAGAGTGGCCTTCCCACCTGACGTGGGAGGTGGCAGCTCTGCCCAAGGCTATCTCAGCAGGCGTTGGTCACGGCTGTTCTCCGGAGCATCTGACTGTCTTCTGCTCTTGTCTCATTTGGAAATGTGGGCGTCGTCTGTCCTGCATGTTCGGGGTTCTATTCACCAGCTCTGCAGGTGACATGCTGTCCCAGTGCTGCCCACCCTGTTCCTGCTGCCTGCGTGTCACCGAACCAAACTCAGGTCCACTCGCCTGCCCACAGGAAAGCCAATCTACTGACCCCGGGTGGTGGGGAAGGAAAGTGCAGCATTTATCGCAGGAGCCAAGCAAGGAGTCCAGGCAGCTAGTACTCAAAAGGCCTGAACCCCCAAGGAGTCCAGGCAGCTAGTACTCAAAAGGCCTGAACTCAAAAGGCCTGAACTCCCAAACCTTTCAGGAAAAGGTTTTCAAAGACAGGGTGAGGGAGGGTGGGTTGTGGGGTGTGATCAGCTCGTGCATGCTCTTCTGATTGGCTGGTAGTGAGGTCATCAGGAGTCAACGTCATCAGCCTTCTGGTTCCAACTGGCCTGGGGTCTGCGTGCTTGTGGGCAGCATGCAGTTAAATTCTTCCACCTGGTGGGGGCTTCAGTATCTGCAAAACAGCTCAAGGACGTAGCTCAGAAGAGTATCTATAGCCCTTGAGGAGGAACTGAAGGTCCTTGATCTGTTTAATGGCTAAACAATTAATATTTTGTCTTGTTTAACTGTTTTCCTTTGCTTCTGCATTTTCTCACTTGTTTGATTTAATTTACTCTTTGGAACTCGGAGAAGGCTGAAGTTTTTCTACAGACAGGAGTCAGGCGGAGGATGGGGGTGGTGTCTGTCCTGGGAAGGCCCCCACGCAGCGTCCTGCTGGGTTACACACAGGCCTCGAAGCTCCTTGTGGATCCCGTGCCCATCCCACCCCAGGCCCTGCAGAAGGGCTGCTTCCCTTTGCTGTCCGTGGTCCCGGCCCTCCGTACCTAGCGCAAACTGACACGGTGTGACCGCCTGAAATCTGGCCCAGAGGCAGGGCTGTGGTTCCCTCCCCGTCCGGCAGCCAGAGGCAGGCTCTATGTGCACCAGAGAAAACCAGAGAACAAGCTGAAAAGAGCCCAGATTCTAAAGCAGGTTCCGCTCTCAGAGCCAACACCCGCTGGGAAACTTTCCCCATCACCATTTCGAAGCCACTCAAGGAGGTCACGTGAGCGAAGGTGGGAGGTTAGCCCTGTCTCGACCCAGGTCTCAAGGCTGGGAGGTAGGGCGTGTGCCCATCCGTGGACGCCTCCATCTTCTGGACCGTGGTCCAAGGTTCCGAGGGTTCCACACCCTCCCCGCCTGGGCGGCCATTTCTCTGTGGGGGAGGGGCTTCTCACGGCTCCATGGCCACTCCTGGCCACCCCGCCATGGCAGCGGCCCCGCAGGTCCCCACGTCCTGGTATGCTTGCTTGTGTCTCCTGTTCAATGAGCTGTGGTCTGTTCGGTCCTTCTCTGTTTCCCTTGGAATTTATCAGGCGGTGTTTCTCCAGCCTGAGGCACAGGCTTTACTCAGAGCTCCAGCTCCGGAAGCTGGATGAGCCAGCCTCCGCTACCCTCGGGCTGGTTCTGCCCAGCAGTCCCTCCAGGTCAGGAACTCCGCAAAGCCCCATGGGGTCCCATCTGCAGAGGCCGGAGAGCCCCAACCCGGGCCTTTCCCGCCCTCACCTGTCCTGGCCGAGAGAGAAGAAAGTCCAGGAGGGGGCGACAGGTGAGGACCAGCCTGTGGGGCAGACTCAAGGGCACGAGGACCCCCACCCGCTCCCGTGTATCTGCTCCACGTGCACCAGGCAGGGCTCCTGTGACCTGCCCCCGCCCTGCACACCTCCCAGCCCTGCAGCCCAGGCCCCCACGTGTCCCCCATTTAAGGTCCCGGGAATGGGGCGAGTGCCAGACTCCAGGGCACCCACACAGGGGTCCCACCTGATGGGCACAGACATGGACTCGTGCTGGGACTGCCGTGCAGAGACGCCTCCTGAATCCTGCTGGACGTGCCAGGTCCTGCACGCTTCAACCACGGGGCCTCCTTGGGGGCTAGGATGCCGTCTGCTTTTTAGGTCCGGTCTTGACGGCAGACAGACTGTGAACTCAGAGCTCATCTTCCTGGGAAGTCTGTGCGTCTCGTCTCGCGGGCGGGGTCTTCACGAGGCCGTGCTCCGTGAAGCCCGGCAGTTCTCAGCCGTCTCCCTCGAGGGCCCCAGGTGGGCGGCAGAGGGGAGAGGGGACCCGCAAGGCCCTGGCTGTGGACGGCTGTGCCGAGGGCGCCCAGCACCCCCCCAGAGACGCCTAGGAGAGCCATGACCCTCCTCACAGAGGGACATCCGGCGCAGGAAGTCAGGGAAATTCGGAAACTACCCACGAGAGGGCCGGCCCAGCTGCTGCACATCCCGACCTGAGCCTCGCGGGAAGCTGGTTAGCGGGGCTGCCAGCCCCCGCCTGCGTGTCCTCCGGGCCGCGTGGGGTCAGCGACAGGCCCGGCCACGCTGAATGCCCTGGGGCCTGGCAGTCGGAGGTGACCTGGGTCCCAGGAAGTGGAACGCATGCCAGAACCGTCGCGGAGGCTTCATGGCAGATTTCAGGTCAGAATAAGGGACACTGCTGAGCCCTGAGGACTGCGGACTCTGAGGGCCGTGGCTGGCCGGTGGCCACGGGATCGAGACCCCAGCTCTGGAGGGGTGCCGGGCCCTCCTGGTCACCCCTCCTGGCCGTCAGCAGAATGCTGCCCTCAGGTCTGCTGGCTCCCAGGAGGAGGGCTGGGGCCATGGGTAGTGACTCTGCTTTCCTGAGGTCAGCAGATGCCCCCACTGCCGGGCCGGCCTGTCCAGGGCGGAGGCGAGGTCAGGAGAGTGGTCGGCACAGGCCCAAACCTACCTTTGCCGGGCCTGAAGCCTCAGGGATGAAGAAGGGGAGGCTAAGAGGCGAGGGGGGTGGGGGCGCAGGGCCGACTTGGGAGCCCACTGCAGCACCCACGTGGCCAGGCCAGTCGGGGGTCCCTGTGGTGGGGAGCCAGGAGGACAGAACCTCCAGGGATGCTCCACAGAGCCTCGGGCAGCAGTACAGCATGGGCGGCGGAGCTGGTGGACGACCAAGAGGTCTGGGTGGGGACCTGCGACGGAACCGGAGTGGAGCTGGCCACTCCCGCACACCCGCTCTTTGGGTTGTCCCAAGGCCCTCACCCAGGCCCCGCTGGGCCCCCCACCTGGGCTTCTGCAGGGGCAGCCAGGCCGTCCCCTCCGCGTCTGCCCGCAGGCGCAAGCCGGCCCTTGGACGGTTTTCTCGTCTCTGCTGCAGTTTTCACTAACGTCCCGCAGCCCAGATGAAATAGCTCTGCGGCCAGGGGCTCACCCCACAGAGAGCGCGCGAAATACCTGACGCACCTTTAGCTCCCAGAGAAGGACACCTCGCCCAGAGGCTGCGAAGCGGAGCGGGACACCTTCCTGGTTCATTGAAACAGTGCATCTTACCAGCAGGGCTGTGCCCGGTTACATGAGCAAGTTCCCGCTCCCCGTGGGAGCCCTGCCTTGGGCTGGGCACCGAGGGGCTCCTAGGGTCCCCCCGTGGGGTCCCAGCCGAGAGGTGAGGTGTCCTGGCAGGGGGTGCATGCCTCCTGACGCTGAGAGGGCTGGAAGGGACAGACCCTGAGGAAAGGGCACAGCCGCCCCGGTGTGTGAACCTGGCTCTGTAGGACGGACCCTGATGCCACCCAAGCCCACAGGCCCAGCCACCGGGAAGGTTCAGGCCTTTGGGAGGGTCCCTTCAGCCGGGTAATGACGGCACCTGCCCCCGACCTGCTCGGCTCTCTGGTCACAGGCCTAGCGCTCAGCCTTGAGGGCCAGGGCAGCACTGCATCCCCACCTGGGTCCTACCTGCCTTGCACGGGACCCCCTGGGGGATGGGGAAGATGGTGCGGCCACCGGGCAGAGGAGGTGCTCCCCGGGGCCCCTGGACAGAGCTGCGTGTTCCGGCTGATACCCTCCCGGCACCCAGCGCTGTTCCAGGCGATGGCGGCCACTCCTGTGCACTGAACGCCACACACAGGAGTCACCACACAGGACCCCTCGTCCACCACGGCTGCCTCAGCTCCTGGGGCGTCCCCCCTCCCCGGGCCGGCAACTCCCTCCTGGGTCCACGCGTGAGGGTGGAGCTCTGTGCCATGTCACCCACAGCAGCTCAGCTCAGCTGCCACCCACGCATGGATGATGGACTCAGCCAGGGTGAGACCCAGAGTCCACGGGAGAACCCGTCTGCTCCAAACGTCAAAGACAGATGCACAGGCACAGGGCACGGAACACAAGCACACGCGCGTGCACACACACACCCCCATGTACACATCATACACATGTGCACACACCCATACACACGTGCGAACACACTGGTGCCCACGTGCACGCACACATTGGTGCACACCTACACGCATTCATGCTCCCTCACGCACACACGTGCACACTCACATGTACACCGTCCCTAGGAGTCATTTGCTCCCAGCACTGACCCTGCAAGTTGAAATTTCTCAGCTGAAACCTCAGGGCAGCTCACCTGGAGTCTGTTCATCCAGCTGCCAGGACCAGAGGGCAGACCAAGTGGGTAAGCAGGGAGGTGGCCCTGTGCGGGGATGCCAGGCCGCGTCCCCAGGGCTCTCCTTGTGGGCTCCTGTTTGGGGAAAAAAGGAGGTCTTGGCCCGCTGAACATTCTTCCCCACTGAAACCCAGACTGCCTATCTGAGTCAATATGATGGTTTTATACAAGGTGGGGTTTTTTTAATGAAGGGATTTTTCGATCCTGAAATAATACCGTTTTGTTTTGTAAAGTCTGTGGCGGCGTCTCTGGGCCTTTCTGTTCAGGGCAGCTTTATCGAGCTACGAGGCTGGATCTTCCCTCTGACATCAGCTCAATGACAACCGGGGCTGCCCCAGCAAGACGCACTTTCTGCACAGATGAAAAAATACATTTTTACAGATTGAGATAAGAGGTGATGCTGTTTTGAGTCTGAAGTGTTTCCTTTTTCATGTGGTGTAAAGGGTCCTCTTCTCCACCGTCCACACTGAGTGTGGATCACCCCCGAGGCCGCCCTCGGCGTGTGGGTCCTCGAGTCCCTTCCCACCACACCTCCACGCTCTGTCCTGCTGGTGTCCTGGGCTCGGGGACCCAGCGTCGGCTCCTGTGGGGACGGGGCATGGCCGAGGCCTGGGGCTTCTGTAGCTGGAGGTGGCAGCAAACCCGACCCCAGGTGGCCACCGGCTCTAGGAACAGACTCGAGAGGGACGTTGGCCGAGAGGGACCCCTGTTCTCCCGCCACGGGAAGGGCTGTGGGCTCCGGGGACCTCGTGAGGCACCACGTTAGTGTCGGGACAAAGGCCGAGACCGGCCTCCCGGAGTCGATGCAAGTGAGGAAGAACGCAGGCCGGAGGTGCTGCTGCGTCCCCAGAGGGGCCTGGTGTCACCATGTCCTGCAGGGAGCAGGGTGCCCTGCACGCGTGTGGAGTCTGCACCGGGCCCTCAGCGGAGCGCTCGCGTCCCGTGTGTTTGGGCTGGAAACGTGTGCTGAGACGTGTCTGCACGTGTGGACGGCGTCTTCGGGCAGCATCCTCTTTGGGACACAGAGGCCAAGACGGGGCCTTTCGGAGGGTGTCGGGTCTGAACCTGGGTCTTCGGGCCTCGGCCTCAGGGACCTCGCGCCTGGTGGCTTGTCCCTGCCTCACCAGCCATCAGAGCTGTGCCACTGCTCCTGCCACTGGGTTCCGTCAAGGCTTAAAGGATTGACCGCCTCAGTAATGCAGGCCTGGCAGGCCGGCTCAGCCCTTCCTTACAAAGTCTAAATCACGTTAGCACGAGTGGTCCTGATGGATGCCTGACTCTCCCCGTACACGCGTCCTGGGGAAACGCCAGGCTGGTCTCCAGCAACCCGGTCTGCATTGGGCACGTAAAGCCAGAGCGTAGGTTCCTTGAGAAGGTGAAATGCTTCCCGGGCAGGGAGTTTCTGGAGGCCGTCTGGGGGTCTCTGCCGGGCAGCAGGATGTGTGTGCACCCGCCCCAGGTCTGTGCACCTCTCCTACCGGCCCCGCTGGTGGGGCCCCAGGCCGGGGGGCGGGGTGGGGAGGGAGGACCACCTGCAAACATCCGAGGTATCTCGGGATCAGGTGAGTAGGTGGCGTCAGCCTCCTGTTTTTTTGTTTGTTTGTTTGTTTTGCGGTACACAGGTCTCTCACTGCTGTGGCCTCTCCCGCTGCGGAGCACAGGCTCCGGACGCGCACGCTCAGCGGCCATGGCTCACGGGCCCAGCCGCTCCGCGGCATGTGGGATCTTCCCGGACCGGGGCACGAACCCGTGTCCCCTGCATCGGCAGGTAGACTCCCAACCACTGCGCCACCAGGGAAGCCCCAGCCTCGTGTTTTTAAACTTTTTTCTCCACCAATTGAACACACTGTCTCTGAAAACTCTGAATAGGCTCCTTGGTCTCCGGGGAGCGCGAACCGTCACATAAAGCCTGTCCGGCCTCTCAGCGGTCTTCAGCCGCGGTTCTGACCACAGTATTGGGGGACGGCTCCTGGCCCAGCCCAGGCTGGGGCTGCTTCTGAAGCGCCCGTTGCTCCTCGGGTGTCGGCACCTTGTGTGCAGATTCCGTGTGTGTGACGACAGTCAGGCTGGAGCCCCCAGGACCCACCTGCAGCCACCGCGACTTCCTCTGCCGCCATCGCTGGTGGGCGGCCAGGACGTCCGGTCTGTGTCTGTGAAGTACTTCCACCTGGACGCATCCTGCTGGGAAGATCCCCCGAGGGACACTCGGTGTGGGCTTGGCCCTGCACCACCCCAGCAAGGCTCAGGTGTGAGGGTCCCAGGAGGACGGCCTGACACACCCCCAGTCCAGCCGGGCTGAGGACCACCTTCTCGTTCCTATAAAATTCATGGCGGCGATAGGCAAGATATGAAGAGTTCATTAAATGTTCTAGGCGACCATCTGGTTTCTTTAAAGCTGCCCTTGAATTTCTTGAAGACACTGTGCTCTCCAGTGTGATCTGAGTAACACAGGGCGCGTCTCCTAGAATAAGACAGCTCGGAATGATCATTAACCTCGAGAAAGGAGGATGCGTCAAGTGAGACCCACTCAACGAGGCGGCCCAGATTGCCCCGTGTCCCGTAGGAACATGATGGTGGCCGGCCTGTCCGGCCCTTTGCTGGGTGGTGGGGGGTCGGGATGGGAGAAGCCCTTGGCCCCCGAGGGGCACCCCTCTGTCGGGTCACGTCCCCAGTGCATGGGTCCCCAGTGCCCAGGACACGCCACGGGGCATGGGGGCTGTGGGGCACCCCTTCATCCCCCTTGGTGAGAGCCCCACGGCCCACAGCAGGCTCCCAGGGCTGCCCACCAGCCCCTTCACATCAGCAGGGGCCCAGCCCTCACAGGCACCCACCCACCGCCCCGAGGCTCCTTGTAGGACTGCTCCTGGGCTCGCTCAAAAGGACAAGCAGGCTGGGGGAGGGCAAGAGTTTCACTGGCCATCCAGAGGGCGTGTGTTTCCGCAAAGTAGCTGCTGAGTCAGGAGGGGGCGCGGGCATCTGAGCGCCAGGCGGGCGGCGTCCAGGCTGGAGCTCCAGCCCCTCAAATGGATGCGACGGGCTGTGCACAGCCCCCTTCGCGGGAGGCCCAGGCCTGGTGAATACTTAAGCTTCCTAAATAAAACATGAGAGAGTCGGATGGACCCGCAGACTAGCCTTGCCTTTTTTCTGCAGTGAAAACACTGAACTGGGTGCCACGTGGCCTGTGCCGGGTCACGTGCACGGACGCAGAGGCCGCTCTCGAGTCTGACCGCAGCCTCCCCTTGGCTCTGACCCACAGGCCGCAAACCAGCCGAACCACTGGCCACTCACCTGGTCCTGAGCTGTCAGAACCCGACGGTGCACAGGGAGGTGCACGGTGGGGGGGGTGCCCATCGCCTCTCGGGGAACGCGGGGCCACAGCCGCCTGTGTTAAGGTTCGGCCAGGCCTGTGGTTTGGGTTTTCACACGGATTTTGGAGATCCCCCCCACCCCCGGCACAGCGTCATGTCCACAGCTTCCAGCATCCCAGTTCTTGTTCCAGGACCCGTGAGCATCCTCCAAGGCCGCTGTCAGCCCCACAGATGGCCGTCCCACGGATCAGAAGCCCCACTGCCCACGCCTCAGTCCTGGGGCGTCTGTAAGGGGTTGCCGTGGAAATCGCACCCTCCCCAGACACAGCTCCAGCGATGGGCAGGTCAGGAGACACTCGCAAAGCCAGCCGGAGACCAGACTTTGGAACCTGCGGTTTCAACACCAACACGTCTCCTCGGGTGGGACCTGCCCCTTGCCCGGCCCCGAGTCTCAGGGGCTGGATGTTCTGGTTAAAAATAAAACTTTAGAAGTGCATCCCCCAAGCCGGCGTCAAGAGAGCAGCACAATACATCCGCACAGAAACCCTGGGAGCCCCGGCGCCGGAGCCCGAGCTGGTGATGACACCTCTTTTGCTTTAACACCAAAAGGTTTGTTAAAATCCTGCAGGTTCTAACAAAATCCAAGGACGTGCTGTCACCGTGTGATGATCAATGGAGAGGAGGACACATCCCTTGTTACTGATCCTGCCTTGCAGCCCACTCCGCTTCATCCCGAGGCACTATGGAAAGCCCGCTGCTACCTCTGGCATCTGAAGGCCCTGCATCAGGACCATGAGACCTCGCCCCGGCTGGGCCCTCATCCAAGAAGCCGCCTTTGAGGACATGTCCGCAGTCGGGGACCCTGAGGTCCGCTGTCCTGGCAGATGGGGGGCAGATCGAGAGGCCCTAAGGCGGCCAGGTGCGGAGCGTGGGGCTGGGAGAGGTGAGGCCCGGCTGGCCCAGGGGCGGCTCTAATTAAATGGCCGGACATCTAACAGGTCAGTGTCCCTCTCACGCCCACACTTCTTCTGCTGACCTGCCTGGGCTCCTGGGTGCTGAGGTGTGGCCCCTGTGTGTAAACATCTCATCAGCTTTCCTCACCAGGGAGGGTTCTTGTAGATGGTGGGGATGAGGGTCATCTTTCTCCTTCACGTCCTTCCTGGGAATGAAGGGCCTCGTGAGCTGCGGAGACCCAGGTCTGCCCTCCCCTGAGATGGCTCTACCAGCGTGAACTCAGAGTTCAGGGCTCAGACAAGAGAGAGAGCTGGACCGTGCCCCCCCTGCAGCCTCATCGGCCAGCACTCCACCCTCTGGTTGCTGGCCCACTGCCCCGCCATCCTGCCCACCCACGCTGGCCATACCACCCAGGCCCGTGCTCTTCGCTCTGCCCAGAACACAGCCCCCTGCCCTGGAATGGGGGACACATGGACACTCCACTCCTCCCCCAGGCGTCCGCTGTGGGCTGTCGTCACAGGGACCCAGGAAAACACCTCCCACTGGAAACCCGCTGCCTCGGATGGCCGGGCTCTGCCTTGATTGTCCCGATGGAGTCAGCTGAGCCCGTCCTATGAGGCCAGAGAGGCTGGAGAGCTCTCACTGTCTAGGAAGGAGGGGGCTGCCCTAGGGCCCCACCTCAGATCAGGGGAGGCCAGCAGAGGGACTCAGACTTCCTGGACCCCAAATGTCTGGGCCACTGGGGACCAGTCAACACCCCAGCCCAACCCCACCTGAACCCGTGGACCAGAGGCTGGGTCACTGGGCATCTGGTGGCTGGAAAACTCAGGTGCAGGAAACATGGGAGCCTTGCTGGGGGGAGGGGAAGGGGGACTGATGGGGTGACAGACAGGATAGGAGGGTTATTGGCTATTGGGGCGAGTGGGCCATAGAATGTTCCAGAAATGTTGATAAGTCTCAAAGAAAGGAAGCACGCCTTTCGTGAACTGGGTGGGTGGGCCCTTCAGAGGGTCCCCTCATCCCCGTGGGCTTCTGGGGTGCGGCCGGGCCGTAGGGTCACCCTTTGACTGCCAGGAGAGGGGAGTCCACGTCCTGCTCTATGGCCCCCAGCGTAGGGTCTGGCTCCCCCTCTAGGAACTTGGAATCACCAATTCTTCAGAGGAAGCAAACCGGAGGCCATACCACCCAACGACGTGGTGACCCAAAGAAACAAAACGCTAATCGAATCGGCCTCTTCTGATGACTAGAAATCAGATTTCACACGTGTTCCAAATTTCTGGCTCAGAACCGAGTGGCTCTCTCCTCTGGAGCGCTGGGGCCCCTTGGCAGCGGTCAGCTGAAGCCCAGGTGAGGCTGCCTGTCAGGCCGATGCCTTTGCCACTGTCCCCACCTCTCCCCCGCGCCCACCACCCGGTCAGCCGCCGTCGGCAGGGGCATTCTTGCCTGGCCCTTGGCTCCTGAATGGACAGATGGATGGAGGAGGGCAGAAGGGGGCAGAAATGAGGCCAGAGATGTTGTAGGATTTAGAATAAGAAAAGGTGTCATTTCAAACCGTGGGACAGGAGGGAAGGCTCAAGGGCGGTTGAGGTTGGCCAGCCCCTGGGAGGGCTGGCAGCGGCGGGAGCTGGCCCGCGGAGGGCGCTGGACGTGTGCACAGCTTGGCCACCTCAGTGCACAGGTCCCACCCCAGGAAGTGCCCTTGCGCCAGCACCCGGCCAGCACCGGTTTTTCAGTGAAGGAAAGTACACCTCAGAACGCCTTCCGGGTTCCTGCCGTGCAGCCTGGGCAGGGGTCAGAGCAAGGGGCTGGGCCTCACCGCCTCGCCAAACGTTACCTTTCGAGGCGGTGGAAGCCTGGCGTCTACGGGGGTCCACGGGCTCGGCAGACATGGAGCGGCCGTCCCTGTGCCTGCGGACGACGCAGGCCCCCACTGCCTGTCCGCTCCCCAGAAGGTTCTGGGCTGAACCGGGCTGTACAGACCAGCACCCACCTCGCTGGGTGCCCGGTGACCCAAGCCCAGGGCCCACCTGCCGGCACGCAGCCCCAGACGGCGTGTCCTGCTCTGCACACAATGCAGACGCTTGAATCCGGCTCAGGTGCTGGGAAAGTCACTGTCCTCACAGATGTGGCGGGAGCCGTAGCCGTTGCTGCGGAGTGATCGCTGGGTTGTGTTTGGCTGGAAGGCGGAGCGCGGGGCCTGCCCTCAGCCCAGGACCGCTCTCCGCGGGCGCCTGGCGCTGGCCTGCAGCCTCTGTTCAGCTCTGGCCCGCGGGCTCAGCGAGGGGGCAAAGTTCTGGCCCGGAGCCTTCAAAGCGGCTTTAGCCGGTGTCGGGCCGCCTCCCGTGTGGGGCTGTGCTGGCAGGACCCCAAGGACTCAGCTCCCTCAGCTCCGTCTCGGGTGTGTCTTCCCAGGGGCTGTTCTTGAGATGCCAGCACCTCATCAAAGCAGTTCGATCGCCCGTTGGGGAACCTGCTGACGAGCCGCGTCCCATCACACAGACCCCGCCATGCCCGCGGCGGGGATGCCTTCAGGCGCGAGGTGGGCCCCGCTCAGTCTGAGCAGCAACCGTGTCCCCAGCAGTGGCAGGTGGGGGCACTGGGGGTGCGAGTGCCTCGCCCATAGGCTTGGGGACCGGCCTTCGCTCATTCACCGCCCACCCCTCTCTGCTCGGGGGCGCGGGGGGCTCCCCAGACCCCAGAACCCCTGCGGAAGGCGCTCCTTGCCCAAGGCTGCAGCTACGGGGGAGGGAGCAGAGCGGCCCTGCGGCTGTGGGGAGGGGCTCCTCTCCTCAAGCTTCAGCTGAAAGGCCAGGCCCCGGGTGCAGCCTCTGTGTCTCAGGCCTGCTCCCTTCTGTGACCTCATAGTCACTCTGGCAGGAGGAGAGCGGCCGGTCACCGTGGGCCCTGAGCCCAGCCTGGGCTCGGGGGGACCAGGGGAGGGAAGGGACACGTCCTCCCTGGGGGCAAGTGGTGTTTCCCTACACCCCAAGGAAGCCTCCTCTTCTGCGGGGGGTGCGGTCTGGGGGCCTGGAACGTGGAGCCCCGCTCAGGCCTTCTCTGCCTTAGGCTTGACCCTGAGGGAGGCCGCATGACCCCGCCATCACCACCTGCGACAGCCCCAGGACCCAGGTGTGGGCGGCTGGGGGGCACAAGCCCGGTCTGCCCAGAGATGCGGCCCTGGAGGGCGGTTAGCAGCCTCGTCCGCCCGTGGCGCCATGGCCAAGGAACAGTTGAAAAGTACACACGTGCGTGAACGTACTGTTCCACGCACACACCTGCATCTCCTCTCACTGTCATCTCCGGCTAATAGGATTTGCAGCCTGAGACTTAATCCATCTTGCTAATTTGTAGAAGCGGCTTCTAGAGAGTGTCGCTGAAACTGGAATAAATGATTCCCAACGTTCTTCTCTGTCCACGTACGTGTGGAGGGAGAAGGCGTTCCCTTCCCCAGTGGGGCCTGCGCACACCAGACTGACAGCCCAGGACATCTGTCCCGCAGAAGCCACATTGCCCACATCGCTAAATGAGGCTGGGGGAGGCCCTGGAACTGGGGGGCACCAGTCACTCACTGGAGACTACAAAACAACTAAAAGAATTGTCTCCAGTTGCGTGGGGCCACTGCCCCGGCCTCAGAGCTGCGACCACACCCGACACAGGGGGAAACTTGAAAGGTCAGGACCTCAGCTGCCTGGACCCAGGCTGGACGCTGGTGTGTCCACACCAGGCTGCGTGCCCCAATGGCAGGGACCCACTCCGTTGATCGGAAGTTGGCCTCGAGGGTCTTGACAGGCCCTGGAGGAGGAGGGGTCCACACCCAGAGGGGCCAAAGGAGCCTCGGCGCTTGATGGCAAACCCGTCAACTGGGGTGGGGGGGGGCGCAGGGCCCGGCGGTGAGATCCTGAACGGCCTTGCTGGGGAGGAAAGAAGCGGCCAGTGCGGAAAGGGGTCATCGCCAAGAAGGCCGAGGGGCCACTGGGTCCTCCCAGCCCCTCGGCTTACGGCCTTCCCCACGTGGAAGCCGGCGAGGACTCAGGGCAGCGGCTGGAGCCACGTAAGGAGACAACGGCCACAAAAGAGGGCTGGTGGGGAGAAGGCCGGCAGAGGCCGGGAGGACACAACTCCCGGTCAGAGTGGAAGCAGGAGGCCCAGAAGTAGTTCCCAGGAAGAGGGGCAGCAAACGGAGGAAAACACCCAGAGCACAGGTGACGCCGACTGTCCTCAAATCCCAGGTGGACCACCAACCGAGCTGCAGCCCAGCGAGGCCATCAGGGTTCAGAATAGGGACAGAGTCACTTGAACACCTTAGCCGGAAAATCAGCGGCCTGAAGGGAGAGGAAATCTGGCCATACCGCCCGCCCTGCCCACAGGAGACCTCGGGGCCGAGCCGAGGGAGGAGGGTGTGACCAGGCTGAGCGTCCAACAGAGGGGCCACGATGCTGGTGGGTTCTCACAGCGGAGGGGCCCAAGGGTCACACCCGAACACTCTGCCTGCTGACCCGGACGGGGCTGAAGGGCGCGGTGGTGGAGAAATCCCAAGACAGGTCGGCAGTGCGTCCCTGCCCCGTGTCCCCTTCCACAGGGGATTTACTAGCAGGACGCGATGCTGATACTGGGCGTCTTGCAAGTAAAGCAGTAATAGTAACACATAAGCCAAGGGCGAGGGCCAGAGGCACCGGAAGCATTGCCGGGCATGGCCATCAGAACTGCGCCAAGTGCGAACACGGGGATTTGCTAAAGGGCAACCGTATCAGCCACTGAACACTCACAATATTTTTTCTTCGGAGCAGTTGGTCTCAGCCTCGTCTTCTCGTTAAAATCACGCAGCGGAACTTTTAAAGCATCTGGACACCAAGCGCCCCTCAGGCCAAGTCAGCTCTGCAGCCGCAGCCAGAGGGCCAGTGGTCCCCGAGGCTCCAGGGGCTCCCGTGCGCAGCCTGGAGTGAGATCGGGGTTCCTGGGGACCTTAGAAACGTCTCTGACAGGAGAGCAACTTTTACCTGATGCTCTGTTCCATCAGGTTCACTTCAACCGACCTTTCTTTGGTTAATTTCAAGTACAATTAATTGGGGATGTTTTATTAAAATACCACATGTATATTATCCCGATTTTCAAAAATGATTTCTGTCTTTCTAGCTATAAATATGAGCAAAGGGGGATCTGCGCCGAGTGGTTGGATTTGGGGGAGGTTTTTACTTTCTTCGTGGTTGGATTTGGGGGAGGTTTTTACTTTCTTCGTGGTTGGATTTGGGGTTGGTTTATTACTTTCTTCGTGGTTGGATTTGGGGGAGGTTTTTTACTTTCTTCGTGGTTGGATTTGGGGGAGGATTTTACTTTCTTCGTGGTTGGATTTGGGGGAGGTTTTTACTTTCTTCGTGGTTGGATTTGGGGGAGGTTTTTACTTTCTTCGTGGTTGGATTTGGGGTTGGTTTATTACTTTCTTCGTGGTTGGATTTGGGGGAGGTTTTTTACTTTCTTCGTGGTTGGATTTGGGGGAGGATTTTACTTTCTTCGTGGTTGGATTTGGGGGAGGTTTTTACTTTCTTCGTGGTTGGATTTGGGGGAGGTTTTTACTTTCTTCGTGGTTGGATTTGGGGGAGGTTTTTACTTTCTTCGTGGTTTTCTGTGTAGCTCGAACTCCTCTTAATAAGGAACATATCATACTTTACAAAAACAATTAAGTCGTTACAGAGAAAAATCCAGTGGAACGAGACAGTCAAGTAAAAACAGAGCAAATGGCCTGTGGGTAAAACCCCGGGGGCAGGCGCGCATCGGGGGGTAGGGCCTGGGTCTGGGGCTGTGTCCCCCCGGGTTGCAGGGGCGGGGCAGGCGGGATGGGGGTCGTCCACTCACCACCCTGTGCCCTGGGCAGCCCAGCCTCCTTCCTCCTCCACAGGGGAGGTGATGCCTAACGCCTGCTTTCCCCTGCCCAGGGGTTGTTTTTTTAGCTCAAATGAGATGCTGATGTTTGTAAAAGAGATGCACAGACCGTAAACAGCTGTCAGATATTCCTGGCAGCTCCGTGGCAGCCAGTCAATTGGTGGTGAACACGTTAATTCAACACACTTAGAAGTCTGCGAGGAAGGACGGCCCACCAACGTCCAAGAGGAGGCTTTACAAATTACTTAGGATGTCAATTTTTAACAGACTAAACACATTTTTGTTTTGTAGAGAGAACTTAATGTTTTAAGAAACACATTAGGGACTTCCTTGGTGGTCCAGTGGTTAGGGTTTTGCCTTCCAATGCAGGGGTTGTGGGTTCGATCCCTGGTTAAGGAGCTAAGATCCCACATGCCTTGTGGCCAAAAACCAAAACATGGTACAGAAGCAATATTGTAACAAAATCAATAAAGACTTTAAAAATGGTCCACATCAAAAAAATCTTGAAAAAAAAAAAAAAAGAAACTCATTAATGTTTAAAAAGTACGGCAATGAGGAAAGGAAACTCTTGTGCCCCGTCTAGGGGAGCTTTAAAATTTAAGAGTTGCAAATAAAGCTAATGAATTTTTAATCGACTTAGTCTCAAGTAAATGCAGTTTCAAAGTATTTTAGGAATGCCTTTTATGATAAACTTTCCGTTTCTGCCAATGTATAACATTTTAAATTTATATTTAGTATAAAACGATGCTGCTACACTGTAGAATTTCATCTGCACACCCCGTTCCCAAATTGGGAAAGTAAGCAGAAAATAATTAGAGTAACTTGAACTAAGAGGAGCATTTTCTTTGCCCAGGAAATATCTCAAGTGCTCAGAGCCAAAATAAGCCCCAAATAAACAGTGAAGATATGATGAGCGTCTCACGCCGGAAACGCCGAGCCCAGCCATTCACGGGGAGGGCGAGGCCCACTCTGGTATTTCAGGCAGATGCACGTGCTTCCTGAGCTGGGGGCCCTTCACCAGCTCCCTGCTGTCCCAACGACCTAGGAGTGTGGAGTCTGCCCCAGGTCTCCACACAGGCTCAGCCTGGTCCAGAGGGTGCCGAGAGCGCCTGAGGAAGCCTGGCAGTAGATGCGAGGACGCGCTTCAGGACACTGTGGTACTTGGCGAGGCTGCGGTGCCTGGAGTCCCACCCTCCGCGGGAATCAGGAATCAATTGTTTCCGTGTAAATTTAACCCCAAGTTGTCACATTAACATTTAGATTAAGTGTCTTCCATGGAATGACTGGGTCTACAAAAGCCGTTTGGGGGGAAATTAGAAGGTGGCTCTAAATATCTTGTCAGCAGTCTTTCCTCTCTTTAGGGTAAAGACAAGTGATTGCCCCCTGACTCTGGTTGGCAATTACGAGGTGTCAGGAGCGCTGCTCTCTAACTAAGTCTCTCCCAGGGGTGTCCCAGAGGCCTTTTCATTTATCCACCCACTGGGTTTGAGCCCCTGGCTTGCCAGGCCCTGTGGAGTTCTGGGGAGGTGACAGCTAATGGGGCAGCAGAGCCCCGGCTCCCCAGGCACGGCCTCGTCTGGAAGAGATCCTTCCCGCTTATTCAGGGATGATCATGCCGGACGATGGGGATGGAGTCGGGCCCCGCTACGCGTATCTGCCCAACCAGGGGTCCTGCCAAGGCCCAGAAGGTGAGAAAAGCAGGTCACTGCATGTCTGGGTCTCAGGCTTTAAGTTCAGCGGACTCTGCCGGCCCGGCGGACGGTGCCTCAGGCTTCCTCCAAGCCTCCTGGGGCTGGACCCCAGGAAGAGCGTGATAAAGCCCTTTGATGGGTATGAACATAAGTTCTAATAGAATTTTCAGCATTCACGTTAATTACAATGTGGTATTAACCTTAAAAGAATCTTATCTGGAGGCAGACATGAGAGGAACGGAACCCACATAAGAGTGGCACGTCCTCTCGCACCTCGGCTGCCGTGAGCTGCCCCTGACTGCTCCTCTCAGAAAACCCTGGAGGTCAGCCCCGACGCGGTGTCCCAGAGGCCTGGGCCTGCACCACCGCTAACGGCAGAGCACGTGACTCGGGCCTCGGCCTCTGCTGCGGTGAGACAGTGATTTCTGTTGTCTTAAGCCCCGGACTGGTGATTGGCTAGGGCAGCCCTGGGAAATTAAGAGAAAAGGCCTCTTCCCGGCTGGGTTCCAGCTGCGTCCCTATGCAGTCGGCGTGCTCTGCTTGGTTTTCAAGCACAGTCGCATTAAGTGAAAACAGTTCCTTAAATCGAGGTGAGGAGAGGCCTCGGGCCAGCCCCGCAAGTGCGAGGTGCCTCCACTCCGAAAACTCCCCCCCCCACCCCCCCACCCCCCCACCCCCCCACCCCCCACCCCCCGAGCCCTGGAGCTGGAGCGGCCCCCACCCCGCCCGGGCTCCCAGCGGCTCCAGCTCGGACCGAAGCCACGCCCCTACCCACGTGTGAACTAACCACCCCTCCTGTCTGCCGCCGGGAGCCGGGACTCCTGCGGGGGCTTCACGCGCATCCCTACTGGGGGGCCTCGCGGACTGAGGCTGGAGCTGGACAGCCTTGACTGAGACCAATGAACCTCCACCACGGCCCCGGCGTGATCGGGAAGGCGGGCCCTGGGGCAGGGGTCTGGTGGACTGGCCCTCAAGCCATCCTCCTGGGCAACCACTCCTGGACCTTCAGCAATGTTTGTATGCAACCCCGGGGGGCTGGGCAGACCAAGGGCATCGCGCGAGCCTCCAATGCCCCGCGTCCCTCCAGTCACGCCCTCACATCTGCTCCCAGCCTCTCCCGGTGACGCCTCAAGGTGGGGCCACCGCAGTGCACACGTGTGGTGCCTCGCAACACCATTTCCTGTTGGCTGTGTGTCCTGCAGCTCGGAGCGGCTGGGCGGACACCACCAGCACCGTGATGCCGCGGACAAGCGCGTCCTGTTGGAGGCCCAGCACGAGGCCGGAGCCTGCAGCTCATCGAGCACTGTGTGGAGAGGGGGCCTGAGTGCCGGCCGCTGCGCCCTGTCTGGCCTGACGGCCTGGGGGTGTCAGGAGGAGACAGAGGGGTTCTGCCGTGCCTTCCAAGCTCGGGACTTGGGAGAAAGGTGGGGTGGGGGCCCTGGGCGAGATGTGACACATCCCCACGCTTCTGTGACCCTGTAAATGAAACTGGGGCCCGGCCCCTGAGCCCAGGTGTGCAGCCCTGGAGGGGCTCTGGGCAGAGGAGGAATTTGGGAAGGGAGTTGCTTGCTCCCCCCAGGGACCCCTACTTCAGGGTCTGAGGAAAAGGGGAGAGAAGAGAGCCCGGTGCCGTCTGCCCGCCTCGCCCGCAGCGCCCCTCTGACCCTGGGGCAGCTGCCACTCACCTACAGGCCTGGACTGAGCCCTGGGGCCCGGACAGGGCTGGGCCTGGAGGCGGCTCCTTCGAGGGGACCGACTCACCTGTTCACCTTCTCTCACCGTTCGCCTCACAAAGCCGTGTTCCCCCCTCGGGTGAAATCTGCAGAGACCACGGGCCCTGGGCTGTATAACGCCCGTGAGGGGCAGAGCAGTACCGTCGGGCAGACGTGTCACTGTCAGGCACACAGGTCACCGTGAGACATCCTGGGTTCCAGGCTGGGCTGGGTGCGGGCGGGGCAGCGGGCAGGCAGCCCCGCCTGGGACTGGGCGCTGGGTCGGGCTCACGGGTGGCGCCCCTGCCGGCCAGGTGGCTGCTGACGCCCGTCTGCCGTGTGGAGAGGCAACTGCTTGTCCAGACGACCAGCCGCCTGAATCAGGATCTGGGCTCCTGTCAGGCCACTCGGCCCTGGGGCCCAGCAAAGCGTGTGTCCCTGAGAGGAGACCAAGGGAAGTGAGATCCGGGTGTGGGGCGGAGGGCCCGGGGCCTGGGGGTCACTTCGTCCCCCCAAACAGGGGTTTTTCTCTGAAACAACCTCCTGATCCTTGATTTCGCGGGTCATTAGGAATTCTGCACACACAGCTCAGGTCTTGAATAATGAATCAAATGTCCTGGTGACTGATTTCTTAAATGGGCCATTTGCATATTGTGATTAATCAGCTGCTCCTCGGGGCTGGAGCTGAAGGGGGGTCAGGGTGTGGGGCTGTGTCCTCTCCCACCCCAGGGCTCTCAGGAGGCAAACCCACCCCCCATGCGGCACCCCCGCCAGGGCGGCCACTGGGCCGAGACTTTAGGGACAGAGTGGACAGACGTGGAAGGCAGGGCCCCGTGGCAGAGACTCCCAGAAGTCCACGATCCCTTTGGATGTCCCTGCTGTGGGGAGAGGCTGAGGAGGTCCAAGTCCCCCTGGCGTCCATGGTGAGTAACCGGACGTCCCCTGCCCAGGCCTCAGGCCGATCCAGTGAGCGCTTCCAGCAGAAGAAACATGACCCTCCGCCGCTGTCCCTCCAGCCCAGCACACCCGCGCCTCCCGGAAGCAAGCCGCCATGATGACCACAGCGGCCCACGGCCAGCCTTGCGCCCGGGCACAGAGAACCAGGTTTGGGGAGCCGGCTGCTCTACCTGCCCCCAGGCTGGCTTGGCCTCCAGACTCCAGCTGCCGCCGGGCATCTCCCGAGAAGGACTCGGCACCCAGAGACTGAGGCCCCTGTGAAGACTCCAGCCAGACGGCAGCTGGACTTGGCAATCAGCCCTCCCTGGCCAGAGGCGGCCTCAAGCGGCTGACGCTGGACAGCTGTCCCCGAGGACACGGGACTAAGGCTGACCCCTGGGGATGGGAAGGAGTCAGGCACCCGGCCAGCCACTGCGGTGAGGCGGCCCTGGACAGCGCTGACCGTGAGCAGAGCGAGTGCCAGGGAGGGTGCGAGGGGCTCCGAGCGGCGTTTCGAGACCCTCACCCACTGGCACGGACCCCTCAGTCCTGGTTGGAGCTTTCTGTTGCAAGCACCTCCACCCAGAGGGGCAGCCGTCAGCTCCACTGCCCCGCCCGGCTTGCCCGTGGTCCTGGGATGTGTCCCCTGGGTGGACACGAGCCAGTGTCCCCATATTTCCATGGGGGGTGCATGGCTGCAAAGACACGACATGCAGACCCTGCTTCAGCATAGGGGCTGCAGCTCCCCAACCCCCGCCCTGGCCTCACACGCGGTGCCGGGTGCCCCCCATCCCGCCAGCTGGGCGCACTGCCCGCCTCACAGATGTATGCGCGTCACACAGACAAATTTAGCCTTTTTCTCTTGGTTTTGCTTTTTTGATGAGAAGAGAGCCTCTTCTAATGAAAACGATTTTAGCAAATTGAGTCCAAATCAAGCAAGAAAACTTGAAATTAATTTTCCAAGATTCTTCTATGTGTTATCGTTCGATACACAGCCTAATGGGATCTGCAGTGATGCGGTCAGGACTCTGGTCTGCGCTGCAGGCAGGGAGGGGGCTGGGCCGTCTTGGGCAGCAGAGGGGCGTCTGGCCGCACCGAAGAGTCGGTTCAGCTGAGGTCCGACCGTCTTACGGACAGAAGCACAGAGGTGGTTTTCCCCTCTGGAGGTCGATCCAGAAGGGTCTGAATTGGGCCGTTCTTGGGGAGCAGCAGGTCACCGCTCAGAAGTCTTTCCCCAGGTGTGCCCCCAGATGTCCTTCCAAAAACCCTGCCCACAGGGGCTCCCCACACACAGGACCCCACAACAGAGAGGAAATGTTCCCACTTCTCCCCAGAGGGAGCAGCTGGAGGACAGGTGCCGGGTCCCCGAGGGGTGGGGCTCGGAGGGTGCAGCCCTCACGCGGATGGACCAGTGGGCAGACAGGCGAGACTGCAGGCACCATGGCCTCCGGCCACGGGGCACGGTGGCCCCTCCAGGCCCGAGGCCGCTGTGTCTGAGCGGTCCTCGGCTCGCTGACCTCATCACGGTGCCCAGGGCCGGGCCCGCGGCTCCACATGTGAGATGGGATAGCACCCCCTTGACTAGTGGCCTAAACTCCCGCCAGCTGGCGGCTGTGACTTAAGGATTTGGAGGAGAGTGACCCGCATCCCACCTAAATTTGGTCTGAGTCTCCGGAGAACAAAGATTTGTAGGGGTGGCCCCCTGGGGCTGGGGTGGGGTGTGGGCTCCCCGGGGGCCAGCACCCGCCGGAGGCTGGAGCCCTGGGAGGACGGGTGGACATGCCCTGGGAGACCGTGGCCCCGCTGAAGGACAGCACAGAGCTGGTGCCACTGTGGGACTGGACCGTGGAGCCGGAGGCGTCCACCGCCTGCAGCCGTCTGGTGCTCTCGGAGGTCACTTCGCAGATGCTCTTGATGGCGGACAGCAGCTTGGCTGTGTCTGAAGCCCCAGCACCGGGTTTGCCATTTCCCTCTCCTTGTGATTTGCAAAAGGAGCTGGCGAGTCCGCCCGCTGCTGCTCTCCGCACTGCTGGGCCTCAGCGCCCGCCTGCCTCGGGGCCAGGCGGGGCGGCACTGGCTCCTCCAACCTCTGTCTGGTCGCCCTGACGTCGGGCTCGGGGCCGGCTCAGAGCAGGCGCCTGCGTCTGGGGTCCAGGTGCTGCTGGGCACGTGTGGGGAGCCTACACCTTCCTACCTGCCCCCATCACCCGGGCCTGGCAGGGCGGGGCCAGCAGCGCAGGAGGCCGAGTTCCAGGCAGGCTGAGGCCCACACAGGCCCCCTCAGCTCAGGGTCGTGCCCTCTCGCCCCTGAGGAACTTGCTTCCTGGGAGACTGGGAGAGCCCCCAGCCCCATGACCCAGAGCGTCGCAGGTGGGGCTGCCCCAGTCCCACCCCCGGCCCCCAAGTCTGCTGAAAAGCAGAAGGAGTTGGTGGGGGCGAGGGCTGTGGATGTGGGGCATCAACAAGGCCTTGGTGCAAAGCCAACCCCTGCCTACAGGCTGGGGACCCCCAGGGCGAGGGGCTCAGGAGACCTGGGGGCTCGCTTTGGGAAGGCAGGTGAGGGCACAGGTGGGGCCCGCCGGGAAGTGCTGTCAGCCCACTGCCCAGCCCCAGCCCCATACGGACAGCCCAGGGGGTCAGGATCCCCGGACTCAGCTGGGTCCCTCACGTGGCGGTCTGGAAGCCCTGACTGCTGCTGGCGGGGGACTCGGGGGGGTGGGGCAGCGCTGTGTTCGAGGCAGGGAGGGCTAGGGTGACCCGGTCAGCCTCACACCGCTCCATGTCCGTGGGTTCCCGAGCTGCCCTGGCCTGGGTTCTGTCGCTCTGTGGCAGTGGTGGAGAGCAGCAGGGCTCCATTCTAGAGCACGCCTCTTCATTCCAGGTGCACGAAAGCCAGTCCCTTTTACGAGGCGTTCCCTCACGTGTCACCAGCAGATCACGCCCTGCATTCTGTCTTCACACAAGCCCGGGGGGAGCAGAGGCAGGACCAGACTCAGACGTGTCTCCTACAAGGAGGTCAAGGGCAAAGTGGAGCTCATCCGTCATGACCTTGGCTCTGCCTGAAGTGCTGACTCCAGCCCTGAGGACAGAGTTACATCTCCACTTAAATGCAGATTTTGGAACAACTCCTTTTCCTTGTACGGCACTGCCAGCATGCTGTGTGCGCTAGATTACAGCGAGATTGCGCCCAGTTACCAGGAAACCACTGCCATCCACGCCCACCCGGCAGCGTGCTGCGCGTGGTCAGACACATGGTGAAACGGAGCAAGGCTTCCCGGGGCATCTGCCTTGACGCTCCCAAGCCGCGGTGGAAACACAGCGACCACCTCCGGAGCAGCTCGCGGGCCGCCATGTCAGCCTCGGCCGCGAGGTCACACAGCAGGACCGTGCTTGAGGTGTGTGCCCATCGGTGCCAGGAGAGTCGTCAAGGTGGCCACCACCCAGGCCTGTGTGTGGGGAGCAGGGAGCAGAGGGCCAGCACAGGCTGTGGCACAGCCGCCGGGCAGCAGCCAGAGGAAGACGGGCAGGTGTCTCCTCACCACGCAGTCGGCGTGGATGGTGACCTGGCTGCCCAGCGTGTGGCAGGGCCATTCCACCAGGAGGGCGAGAGGGACGGGTTTCCGTGGCCAGTCACCAGAGGGCCCCCTGGGCCTTCCCGACCTGCAGGGCATCAGGAGAGGGTGCACGCCGGGGTCAGGCACGGGGTCTCTGTGTACGTGAGGGGCCCTGCGAGAGTCCAGGGGCAGAGCAGGCACAGTCCTCGGGCTCGGGCTCACCTCCATGGGCAGGTACTGTCCCCATGCAGCCACCTCTGGGTCTGAGAGCAGAAGCTAGTCGCGCCAAGCCCAGGCCATCGGACGGCCTCTAAGACCCAGAGACCCCCTAAGAGCAGGCCCAGGGGCCCAAGGTCCCCGCCATGAGGGTCTGCAGTGGAGAAGAGGCAGCGAGCACAGCGCGGGAGTGTGGAGGGGTGGCGCGTAACGCAGGCACAGCAGTCCCGTCTGAGTCCCAGGACGTCCTCGCAGAGCCTTCCGGCCGAGAGAGCTAATTTAGGCAGAATCTAATAAATGATATTGACCTTGGCGAAAACCTTGTCTGAAATAATTTCTCTCCCTGCAGACGTCATGTGGAGACTCTGACCCAGGATGCGGACGGCGGGGGGCGCACTGCAGGCTGAAATCCTTCAAGGGGCGGCCTTCCCCTCGCTCGGCCACGCAGCCCGGCCAGCCTGGAGTCTGTCAGCAGCGGCTGCAGGTGCCCAGGCCCCACGGGGAGCCGTTTGCAGGGATGAGCACGCAGGTCCAGGCCCGCAGGGACATCAGACACGCTGTGGGCGATGATGGGGGTGGGGCAGGGACCCCAAGAGGATCCGACAGGCCCCTGGGAGCTGAGGAGCTGGCCGCGAAGGACAGGCAGCGGTTGGCCCGTGTCCCAGGACAGCACTGCAGTCGGCTCGCCTCTCACGGAGCAGGGGTCCCGCATGACGTGGCCAGAGCCGGGCCCCGCCCTTCCCACCAAGCGCCAGGCAGGGGGAGAAGGTGCTTTCACTCCCGACAAAAGGTATCCTGGGTCCCTCGTCAGGGTTCCAGCTGTCTGATGCTCCTCACGGGCAGGAGGCCGGGCAGGTGTGACCCTCACGGGCAGGAGGCCGGGCAGGTGTGACCCTCACGGGCAGGAGGCCGGGCAGGTGTGACCCTCACGGGCAGGAGGCCGGGCAGGTGTGACCCTCACGGGCAGGAGGCCGGGCAGGTGTGACCCTCACGGGCAGGAGGTTGGGCAGGTGTGACCCTCACAGGCAGGAGGGCAGAGCCGAACTTGGTCCTCGTCACCTGCACGGCCACAGACAAGGAGAAAGGGCCTAGGCAGGAGTCCTCTGCTTGTGCAGGTCATGCATTTCCCTGGAGGAGGCCTGGCCTAGTCCCCAAGGCCATCATAAGGACATGGCACAGGGCATAACAGGTGACACAGGGTAGAGGACTCCAAGGCAGGAAGACTCCACAGCAGGTCCCACTTGCTCTGTTGTCACTAGAATCTGTGGCTGATCAGGTCAGCGTCCTGTGACCTCCTAATGCTTCAGAGACGGCGCTCTCCTGACTCGGAGAGAAGCACAGTCCACAAAGCTGCCACGCTGCACCCTCTGGCTGACGAAAGGCACAGCCTTCGTGGGCGCCACCCATGGCCTCTGTGCCCCACGTGCACACCTGTGGCCTCTGTGAGGGTGTCTCAGCACCGGGAGCAGGGATGTGGCAGCGGGTCTGATTCAGTGCCCAGAGCCCAGCACAAGAGGGCTTCCGCTCTGCCTGCCCTGAGATGGTGCCAGCTCTGCGTTCGCGCCGGGGCCAGAGTCGAGCAGAGGTGGCGTGCCCTCCTCGCCGGCCAATCCCACATGGAAGGAGAAGCAGCCCACCTTTGAAGTCAGCTCCCCGACAGGTAATACGTTTCCAGGAGACACTCACATTTACACCTGTTTGCTTTCGATCTCCTGACTTTAGGCAGTGGGTCACAAGGCGCCCAGGTCAAGTGGGCCCGTCAGGAGAGCAAGGGTCCGAGACGATGCTACAAGGCAGCTCCCACGCGCCGGTGGCACTGCTTCAGCCTCTCGGGGAGGGGGGATCTCAAGGGACCAGAGCAGGCGTCTCCCCTCCCAGCCCCAGGCCCCAGGGCTCTCAGCACGCAGGGCACTGGGGACCAAAGGCAGGGAGGCCGCAGCCAGGACCCGAGGTATGGTGGCCGCGGGGGTCCTTAAAAAAAGAATGACGGGCGGCTGGGTGGATGAGTGGGTGGAGGATGGATGGGTGGACGGGTGAGTGAGTGGGTGGGTGGATGCATGGTTGGATAGGTGGACAGGTGGATGAGTGAACAGGTGGATGGATGGACGGGTGGTGAGTGAGTAGATACATGGATAGGTAGGTGGATGGGCGGGTAGGTGGATGAATGGCAGGAATGGACAAGAGAGAGGACAAAAGAACAAGACGGCTGGAGAGTGCACGAAGTGGCAGACGGCCAGGAATCCAGGATGATTTCACCTTTCAAAGAGAGGAAGGTTTTCTCCAAAGAATAGCATTCTAGCATGAGCCAGTGATTTCCTCCTGGAACTTACTACAGCTTTGTGAACACTGACAACACACGGGGAGGGCATTTATTGATCCACTTCACAGGTAAATTGTCCTTTAAAAATTCAAATATTGGGTGAAATATAATGAAGCAAAATCAAGTTTCAAACCCCTATGGAGAGAGAGCAGCACATAGGCAATGATAAATTACAGGACATTAAGAGAACATTGTTTATACCCTCCCCTTAGATCAGAGAACAAATCTGCCTCTGGAGAAGGAAACTTTGCAAGGAGCAGCGGCAGCCCCGGGGGCAGCGCCATGCAGCCTGCAGACGTGGCAACGCACGTCCCTCCGTGGAAGCGACTGAGGAAAGGCGGGCGTGAGGCCCAGCTCCCAACAAGTGCACAACAAACAGTGTTTCATCAGTGAATTCTTCTTAAACAAGGTTGTGTCCAAACATACAAATTAAATTTTACAAAAGCACACGTGTTTGGGGGTTCCTCAGCTACCTCGTGAAACTTATTCTGCTTTTATGCAGAGAATTGTAGGTTTAGCGCTGGTTCTAAAAATGGTCGTTCTGGACTCTGTGTGCAGAGGTGGGACCGAGCAGGTAGTGAAGCGCTGGGTTCACGGGACTGGAGCTGTTCGTGGGCAGGTGTGCATGAGAGACAGACCTCCGTGGACACACGGGCACAAAGTCCTGCGGTGGGACCCAGTGCACGGCTGTCAGAGAGCAGGTGCCGGCCGGCAGGGGCACAGGAGTATGGAGGCCGGGCCTCCTGGACCATGACGTAGGCCACCTTCCCACGTACACCCCCGCCGGGATGCATGTCAGCACGTCTGGCCTCAGAGCTTCTGGCCCCTGTGTATCTGTTGGTCTCTGTTCTCCGGGCCTGGCCCTGGGAGTCACCGTCGGGGGCAGGCGAGAGCACAGGTGGGAGTGGCCTTGCCCTGCTGGCCGTGTGGGAGTGAGCTCCTTGCGAGGCAGGGGCGTCCAGCACCTCGGCCCACTGGCTGGAGCTAGAGGAGGCTCCCGAATGTTCTGCACTGAGGGGCTGGGCTGCATTCACGCCTCAATCTGGGTGAGCAGCCAGTTCCCGCTTCCCCATCACAGACCTCGCAGGGCTGCGGACCCAACCGCGCCCACGCCCTGAGGACCCAACCGCGCCCACGCCCTGAGGACCCAACCGCGCCCACGCCCTGAGGACCCAACCGCACCCACGCCCCTGAGGACCCAACCACGCAGGCCTGAGGATCCAACCGCGCCCACGCCCTGAGGACCCAACCACGCAGGCCTGAGGACCCAACCGCGCCCACGCCCCTGCGGACCCAACCGCGTCCACACCCCTGCGGACCCAACCGCGCCCACGCCCCTGAGGACCCAACCGCGCCCACGCCCCTGAGGACCCAACCGCGCCCACGCCCTGAGGACCCAACCGCGCCCACGCCCCTGAGGACCCAACCGCGCCCACGCCCCTGAGGACCCAACCGCGCCCACGCCCTGAAGTGGCCAGAGGGCTGCCTGGCCTGGCTCCCGCTGCGGCCCCCTGTCTCCCCACGTTCCCTCAGGCCGCCCCTGCCCCGCAGACCCTCCTCCCTAACCCCCCCGCACCAACCCCTCCTTGCTTTGGGGATGGCCCAAGCCGCCCACCGTCTAGAACTGAGTGTCCCCCTGCCTCAGGGGCTCCAGGGCCTCCTGGCTGCAGGACAGCTGCCTCGGGGCTCTGGTCGCTGCACTGCTGTCTGCGACCGTGACAGCACACAGTGGCCAGGCCACAGCAGTCCCAGCCGAGAACCCAGCCGTGTCCCCAGTGCACGTCCACTGGCACAGCAGCGATGCCCGGGGGCAAGGTCATGACAGACGCTGTGCCACGGGGTGGGCACCCCACGTGGGTCGGGCTCTCCCGGGCAGCGGCTCCTCCGAGGGGCTGCGGCAGCCCGCGGGTCCAAAAGACCAGGAGGAGAGCGCTGCTGGGACACTGCCATCACCCCTCTGACCCTGAGCGCCCCCTGCACACCACCCGGCCCTGGGCCGGCACCCACAGAAAGAGCGGAGGGACCTGCCTGACCCCCAGGCCTCCCAGGCCCACGGGGGCATCACTCCCTCCCGCAGTGGGCTGGGGGTCTTGGCGAAGGAGCTAGAAGACAGGTGTGGGGATGGGGGCTTGGACGCAGGCTCATCCTGGCTCTAGCCTGTGCCTCTGACCTGGGGAGCGGCCTGGGCCCCAGTGTCCCCCTGGAGGGCTGAGTGGGGCCCTTCCCAGGGTCATGGAAGGGCCGCCCATCATCTCAGTGCTTGGCCCCTGAGCCTCGCGGACAACATGGGGTCACCTCACCGTCTTCAGGTCCACTCTGCATGCTTGGCCCCTCTGAGCTCCAGCTCAGGGGGTGAAGGAGAACTAACCACAGAGGTCGGAGGTCAGGGTGTGCTCCCTGGAAACACAGGCAGCCTTGGCCAGAGGGACACTGTCTGGGGGCTGGGACCACCTGGGGCCCCACCGTCCTGCCCAAGGTGACCTCCTGGCTCCAGGCCACCCCTGACACGCAGCCCCCCGCAAGGCTGGTTGCTGTGCCCCAGGCCCCAAGCCCAGCCAGTTCCCCTGGGTTCTCGGAGGTGCCGGAGCTCTGGGCACTTTATTCTTTTAATTACCGCACCAGTGACGACCTTCCCGTTTCTTCTCTAAAACCAGGTTTGGGGCCCATCGGGAGACAGGAGAAATTTTCTCGTCTCTCTGACAGCCCCACTGGTTTTTAATTACTGCAAAGCCCTCGGGTGCTTTCTCATCTGCTTCAGACAGAAACCAATAAACACGTTCATTTACGTCTGATTGACTCAAGCCCCAAGGCCTTGGTGCAATCCTGGGGCCAGGAGATCTCGGAAGTTCCAACCATGTCCTTCAGCCCCTGAGCTGGGCAGGGTCACCCTCCCTGTGCAGAGAAGGTGTGGCCTCCATCAGGCCCCGCTCCAGACCCTGCGGGCTGCACACGCAGCCAGGAAGCGGGGCGGTGGGGTCGCCAGTGGGCCGTCCTGGGAGGTCTGAGGCCAGGCTCTGGAGTGTCCAGCCCATCGCCCGCCACGTGCACCCGTCAACAGACGTTTGCTGAGCCACGAAAGAAGGAATGGAAATGGATCTGAGGTTTTCTTAGAACGGTGAGAAACGTATTGTACTTGACGATTTTAATTGCATTTGCCAAAGGACGTTTAAGTGTCCCTGGAGCAATGAAGGAAACTGTGCCCCGTCAGTTGTCAGTTTGGGACAATCAGCTGTGGGTGTGGTCTTGGAGCAGAGGCAGAGAACCGGGTTCTGGACCCTCCCACACCCGCGGGCTGACCATCGAGTCCTGGTGCCCCATCCCTGGGGTTTAGCAGAGCCCTGCCCGGGGGCCCAGCGGGCACAGAGGGAGGAGGCCTGTGCACAGGACCTCCTAGAGCACCTTCCAGGAAGGCCGCCAGGACGCATTTCCAACTCTGAGGGCATGTGGTCTCTGTTGAGCGGCTGGCCGTGCTCCAGGAGACCCTGTGGGCAGACGGGCCGGCCTGGCTGTGCAAGCGACCGTCCCAGCGGCAGCGGAGGACCTGCCTCTTGGGGCTCTTGCTGCCGGTGGGGGGCGCCTGGGCGGGGGTCGGACAGCATCGGGCCCCAGGCCTGGGCTGCGGAGGCAGTGGGGGCTGAGGCGGGGTGAACCCTGGCACCGGAGGAAAGGAGGCCTGGGGCCTGAGTTGTTCCGGAGGGGGTGTGGGAGGGGGAGGGGCAGGGGCCCAGGCTGAAGCTCAGAGGCTCCCTCTGGGGCCACGACCCCGGCAGGGCCCAGGCCAGGCCTGCTCCCCGCCTGAGCCCGCATCGCCCTCACGCCAGCCCCGTGTAGTGTCCCTATGGCCCTTTGTCCAGCTGCCCCCGGCCTCAGGCCCCCCAGCTGGCTGGCTCTGACTGCCGTTCTTCTGCCTGGGGTGCTGGGCAGCTGCCTTTGCCCTGAGGAGATGCCCTTCCCGCTGGCCTTCGAGGCATCTGATGAGCCGACCACACGCTCTGCCGTGTCAGTGCTCACAGCCCCGAGGGACCGGGCCCCGCTGCCAGCTCACTGGCGCCACAGGCTCCCTCCACTCGGTGGGCTCCTGGGCACCCTTCAGGGCACAGCTCAAAGGCTACGTCCTCCCGGAAGCCCTGCCTGCTTGCTGTTCCCCGTCAGAATGGGTGGCCCTGTGCCCCAGGCTCGCTCCTGTCCGCCCTGTCTCTTCCCCACAAGCAGGGCCTTCCCGACCGACCCTGCGTCCTCCAGCGGGACTGTGCCCGTCGCAGGCGCTGAGTGAGACTCGGAGCCCAGCGTGGGGACGGTGCCGGCCCTCAGAGCAACTTCGGAGGACATCGTTTCCTCCATTCGCTCTCCGGATCCACGTGGAGACCCCACCCCAGTCTCCGGGGCGCCCAGCCCTTTCGGAAAGGCAGGACGGACTGCCGGGATGAACACATCGCAAGGAAACCACTTACGGTGACATCCATCACCACCAAGCAAACAGATCGCACAGGAGTTCGTGTCACTGAGGGTGCGTGACTTAACGGTCGCCAGGACGGTGGGGATGCCAGGGACAGACAGGCGGACCGCCCACCCGAAAGCCTCCAAGCCAGGGGCGGCGACCTCAGCTTTCCCAGAGCAGATGTTTCTGGGAGGCCCAAGCCCAGGGCCCTGAGCACCCAGGCCTTCCGACGTTAGCAGTACGTGCACACGGGTAGCGGCTGAGGGGGCGGGGAGGGGTCAGTGCCGACGTGGGCTTCGCGGGCCCCCTCCCAGCTCCCTTCAGCCGCCCAGCCCAGAGGTTCCTCCCGTGAGTCCCCCAGGGCCCAGCAGGCGGCCCTCCTGTTCACGCCCCTCCCTCTCTGTCTCTGTCTCTCTCTGTATCCTGAGGGGCGAGCTGGGCCCTCGGCCCTGGGATGATGAAGGCGTCTGGCAGCAGCAGCCGTGCGGGGCAGCGGGCGGAGGGGCCGTGCCCAGCGGGCGGAGGGGCCGTGCCCAGCGGGCGGAGGGGCTGTGACCAGCAGCCGGTGGAGCTGACGTGCCCAGGAGGCCGAGGCAGTGGCCTCGGGGAAGACGCTCAAGGCCCCGGAACCCCCAGCTGCTGTCAGTCTCGCTTCCACAGAAAGTGTCAAATTTACATGTTTATTGTACTTTGTTGCGAGTTTAAGAACCGCAAGTACCTCCTTTACAGAATTCGCACATCAAGATTTTCAACCTCCCTCCAATTTCACGTCGTCCTTCTAAAGTCTAAAGTGCTTCCCCTCTAACGCAGTCTCAGGGCAGCGCCATCTTGGCACCGACCCTGAGCACAAGCGGGTCGCAGGACATGGGCCGTTGCTGGGATCGCGGCCAGCGGCCCTGCGCACGGAAATGCAGCTGTTCAGAAACAGGCATCTTTATTTTCCCAAATTTCCTAGGCGACAAATAACCAGGGGCTGCCGACTTGCTTGGGGAAACTAATTCTGGGAACAGTGTTATTTTTACCTCTGTCTTGTATCCATCTCGCCACCTCCCCGCCCCCTGCATCCGTGCGTACGTCACGAAGTCAGGAGGTGCTGTGCGTGCTGGGCCTGGGGCTGAGCTGGGGCTGCCCGGCGGACAGGGTCCAAGGCAGCAGGGACTCAGGGCACATCTGGGGCCACGGCTGCAGCAGCCGAGGCCAGTGGCCAGCGGCCGGTCCCACCGCAGACGGTGGGGCAGACGTCACCAGAGGCTTTGCCTAGCTGTTGGGGCGTGTCAGCAGGTGGCAAAGGGCCACGGAACTTCAAGGAGACGTGGGGGCGGAGCCCAGGTCTCACCGGGGGCCCCCCCTTACAGAGCAGGTGTCCAGACATCGGGTCTTTACAGACACGTGGCACACCCCCACACACACTCTACCGTGAGGGTCAGAGTGAAGCGCGGTCACCCAGCCCCCAGGACGGCAGTGTGGTCACTGCACCTCCGCCCCTCCCCCCCCCCGCACAGGTGACTGGGAAGCAAAGCCCAGACGTGACTTTGGTCATCCCCCCGCCGAATGCCCCGTAAGTGCGGCCACAGGACCACTACCAACCCCTGAAAAAGAGCAATTGAAGTCCCGGGTTTAATCAAATATTTAGCCCATGTTCACAGTTTCCAGATTGTCTTGTAGTTTTTACAGTTTATTTTTAAATCGGGGTCTAAAGGTCCCTGAGCTGTGACTGTTGGTGCCTCTCTCTCTCCTCATGCATTTTTTGAAGAAACACAGTCGTTTGTCCCCACGTCCAGCTTTCCAGTGGCTCCTTGGGTGCTGTGTGTCCTATAAGGTTGCACTTCTGTCCCAGGTCACTGGGTCCCACGTCAGTGCGACAGGGAAGCACCTGTGCCGCCCTCCCCTGAAGGTCACGCCTACATCACCTATTAACTCACTGGGGCCGCGGCACGAGCTCCATCCTGCGTCTTCCTTTTGCCTGGACGCTCCGTAAGAGAGACTCCCTCTCACCGTCCCCTTGGCCACCCCGAGGTGCACACTCACAGGATAGGCAGAACAGGCACCGTCTGGCACAGAACAGGGCTTTTCCCTGTAGTGACCCATTTTCAAAATAACGAGTTTGTCCTTCGGAATCTGCCAGACGCGTCCTGAACGTGTGACCCCAGCAGAAGCCCCACTCAACCTGCCGAAGTAGTCGTGCCCACGCCGGGGCCCTCGGGCCAGCTCCGGACCGAGCAGGGACTGTGGATGCCGGCAGCCTGTCCCCCGCCCGGTCTCCCCTTCCCCCGAGGAGGCCGAGGAGGGGCGCAAGGACTGAGGAGGTGGGGCAGCAGCTGGCAGGCGGGGCTGGCCCTCGTGGGGGGCAGGGCGGGGGCACTGCCCACCTCCTCCTGGCGGTGCGGGGCTGGCAGGACGGGCCCCAGAGACCCAGCCTCGTCTCCTCGGGAAGCTCTGGGTGGGCGGCGCCCTGCCCGGTCGCTGGGGCCCAGGGCGCTAGGAGGCTACCAGCCCACACTGAGTCCTCCCAGCAACAGATGTTTCAAATGGCCCGTCCTGTATCCTACAGGCTCTACCAAAGCTCAGAGTGGAAACGGGTGTCAGCCTATAGATGACAGCTCATCCCGCAGGGCTGGCCTCCGTCCAGAGCAGGACGCTTTGGTCCCACTCCCCCGAGAGGGGCGTGGACCTTCAAGGGTGTGTGCTGGAGATCAGCTGTGGGGGGTGCTGCCGGGGCCCTGGGACCAGACCTGTGGGCCCACCGTGCCTCTGTTCCCGAGGCCTCACCCGCAGCACCGGGGCCCGCTCGGCCGAGGCCCCAGCCGGAAGGACTGTCATGGTCTGTGCTCTCCAGATGGCAGCCCCTGCTCCAGGCATAACGTAACAGGTTCACTCTGAGGGGCCTGGGCCCACTGTCCCCAGCACAGTGAAGAAACCAAGCCAGGCCGCCCCAAGTTACAGCCCCTTGGCCGCCCGCCATCAACACAGGGACCTCGCATGCTTTCCCGACAAGCAGACTGAGCGGGGAGCCAGGGGGCTCAAGAGAGGTGGTCCCTGCCAGGCGAGCACTTCCCAGGAGCGAAGCCCCTTCCTCTGGGCCTGGACCTCGAGCTGCCGCAGGGTCTGTCCGGGAGCAGCAGTGGTGCCCATAACCCCGCACGGTCTGCAGGGCCCCCCGTGACTGGCCTGGGGCCCGTTGTCCTCCCATCTCTCCACACACCCCGACACTGGATCCTGGGCCCTCCGGGTGCAGGGACCACCTGTGAGCTCACTTCAGCATCAGGACCTGCCGACTCTTCCAGGAATGAAAAGGGAAAGGCAGGAGGATTTGAAAGTCAACTTGAAACCTGACTCGGCGGATCTGACTGTGTCCAAATTGCATTTGGAGAAAAGTGCTTAACTGGGAATCTTCTATTAAACCAGGGATGAGGAGGGCTTTTCTTATCAGTGGTTTAGGAGCGATGAAGGATTAAGACACACAGCAGAGGGATTCGAGGCAGGAAACAGAACCTTCCTGCAGTGCTGCACCCCTCACATCCGGTGGGGGCCCGGGTTCTGGGGCCCAAGGGCCTCGCAGGACTCCCTGTGGGGTGATGAGCACAGAGAGAGGGTCCAGTCCGGCCTTGGGGCCCGTATGGGGCCCGTGTGGGGCCCGTGGGGCCCAAGTCCATGCTCAGCCCAAGTCTGTCCTTGACCACCTGATCTCTGTCCCCGTATCTAACTGGAGGCAATGGGCAGGCGTGGTCAGGCCCAGGGAGACACCGCCCCGACTGCCGGGACCCGGGGCCTGACCCTCCCTCCTGGGGTCTGGGTTCTATCGCTGCCCCCTAAGCCCCCCATTTGGTCTCCACAGCTGGCACCCCACAACCTCAGGGAGCCTGAGGCTGGGCCGAGTGGGGCTGCACTACAGGGTGGGTCGGGGACTGGGCCCTGGGAGGACCACACACCCTTTCCTCCCGCCAGGACCCCGCTCCTCCCCAGACCGATGTGCTAGCCCAGGGCGCCGGGCTTCCTGCAGAGGGGTTTGTGCAGGGAATGGAGCAGGGCTGAAGCCCGCCACGTGGAGACTTCTGCCCGCCTGGACGGAGATGCACGGGGCACCCACGGGGCCAGGAGCCTCTGCCCACACCTGTGGTCTCAGGCAGCTCCAAGGAGGCTGGCGGGGGGGAGGTTTGAGGCCCTCGGGGTGCCTGGGGGCCGGGGCAGGTTTACACAGATGGCAGCGGCCACGGGGAAGCCCCCGAGCCCAGGGAGGGGTGAGGAGGGAAGAGGTGCAGGGGGCTTGTGAGCCCCACCTGGGGTGGGAGGACCCTGGCCGGTGGGACCTCGGTTCCTCAGAGGGAAGTGTGAGCTCCCGTCAGGGGAAAAAGCTCGGCTTCCAGGCAGGGGCCGGGCGGGAGGTGTGAGGGTCTCCTCCCCTGGCCCGTGCGAGCCTCCTTTGGGGGCCAAGCTGGTGAACAGGACGGTGGTGCTGGAGGCCTTGGCAGGTCCTCCCCCGGGGGCCCCGACCCTCTGTCCTCCTCCCTCACGCCCACGTTTCCTCCACTTTCCCCCCACCTGCTGCTGCCGCTCAAAGAGTCTGTGGAGTGTGTGGACGTACTGGTCAATGTTGGAGTTTGCGAACCATATTTTAAAATTAATGAGGATCTTAGCTTTTATAGACTTCCAAAATGTATAAACCTGCCAACTTGGGCAAGTTCAGCATGAGGCCGGCTCCTCCTGGACATGACTGCTGTCCTGCAGGGTCGGCAGGGCCGGCCGGGGCACACGGGTCTGACTGGAGGGTGGCCGTCCGTGCGCCCTGGGGTCTGGGCGCCCTGCCTGCCAGCCTCCCCCGCAGACGCCTCCGCCAGGTGCTTCTCACACACGAGAAGGGGGTGGGCAACAGGCTCGCGAGCAACCCAGGACCGTATGCCCACTGCTGTCACAGGATCCCAGTCTGGGTAAAGGGGGATTTTGAAAACGCTTTCTTTATATTCGCAAGTTGTGATCCTTTTTCAAGAGCTTTCCTACTTTTGTTTCTGTTTATCATAATGTTTGCTTTTCCCTTATTTCTTGATTTTTTGGCTTGTAACTAATTTAGTTACTTTGCCAGCCCTGCTTTGTAACGTAGGCAAGCCATGGAGTGAGCCAAATAGCTACAACTAAGGAGTTAATCAAAATCCTCAAAGTCACAACTATTAAAATTTTATATTTTTTTATTGTTTAAACTGATTTTATTGGGTTTTTTCTTTACCAATGAAACAACGCATGGTCAGGAAAGTAGTATCTAAAATACGGATGCAGAAGAATAAACTGACCAATGGTCACTATCCTGCTCGGCCGTGGGCACCAGCACCACCCCCGGGCCCCTCAGATGGTCCCAACACACACACACAGGCGCACACGCTCGCTCCACTGCGCACATCCCGTCACACGTCTGTGAACAGCGGCTGCACGCGCGTCTGCTGGCTCCATCACCAGCCAGCGGGCATCAGCGACTCCAAGCCACCCCGTTAGACAGTCAGAGCGTTCCAAACCTCTGCTATTCCAAAGGCTCAAAGCGAGAATAACTGGCTGGAGATGATTAGATATTAAAATGTAAAGATTACTTTCAGGCTTAGGGGTGTTTTGAAAGGAGAAGGGGGACTGTTTCAAGAGACAAAGCACTGGAAGTCTGTCCTGTGGTGCGCCAAGGCAGCTGGTGCTAGAAGGCCAGGGACTTGGGAACATTAATTTCCAACAAATCCACTATTTTAACAAAATTGCCACGTGGAGCAGCTTGCCTTTGACCACATCTAATTTGGTAAAATTCCTTTGGCCCAAGTGCCAGAGGGACCGGGCAGCCGGCGGAGGAGAGTGGAGGCCGAGGAGACCGGTGGGAGCTGGGCCGCGTGGGATGGACCAGCCCAGGCGGGGCCCAGACAGGCAGGGCAGGTCAGATGCCAGAGCAGGAGGCCTGAGCAGGAAGGAGGGCACATCCTGCGGGAGCACGAGGGTGGCAGGGTCAGGCCCAGCCGGCACCAAGGATAGACGGCTCAGCGGCGGCCATCCTGCTGTCTCCTCTTCCTGTGTCCACTGCCCCAGGATGGGGGGCTGCAGCAGGTGGTGACTCGGCAGGGACAGCAGAGAGAGACCCTCCCGGCAGGAGTTTCCCTCAAGACCCTCCACTCCTGCGGGAACCCCACAGGTGAACTCAGCCCCTCAGAGAGTACCAGGCCTCCCAGACACCAGCTCCGGTCCCAGGATGCTGAATGTTTCCATGAAACAGTAAGTGTGGTTAATGACTCAGGTCTGGAAACTGGACTAGTCCCTGAAGTTGTTTTTTTTTTTTAATTTTTAATTTTATACTGGAACATAGTTGATTAACAATGTGTTAATGTGTACAGCAAAGTGATTTAGTTATATATATACATGTAACTATTCTTTTTAAAATTATTTTCCCATTTACGTTGTTACAGAATATTGAGCAGAGTTCCCTGTACTATACAGTAGGTCCTGGTTGGTTATCTATTTTCAGTATAGCAGTGTGTACGTGTCAATCCCCACTCCCAATCTATCCCTCCCCCCACCCTTTCCCTCCAGTAACCATAAATTCATTCTCTAAGTCCGTGAGTCTGCTTCTGTTATTCTAGATAGAGAATAGATAGATAAATAGATATAGATATAGATATAGAGAGAATATATACCTCATCTGCTAATGGACATTTAGGTTGCTTCTATGACCTGGCTGTCATAAGCAGTACTGCAATGAACATCGGGGTGCATGTGTCTTTTTGAATTATGGCTTTCTCAGGGTATATGCACAGTAGTGGGATTGCTGGGTCGTATGGTAGTTCTCTTTTTAGTTCTTTAAGGACCCTCCATACTGTTCTCCATAGTGGTTGTACCAATTCCCATTCCCACCAGCAGTGCAAGAGGGTTCCCTTTGCTCTGCACCCTCTCCCGCATTTATTGTTTGTAGATTTTTTGATGATGGCCATTCTGACTAGTGTGAGATGATACCTCATTGTAGTTTCGATTTGCATTTCTCTAATAATTAGCCATATTGAACATCTTTTCATATGATTTTTGGCCATCTGTATGTCTTCTCTGGAGAAATGTCTATTTAGGTCTTCTGCCCGTTTTTTGATTTTTTGATATTGAGCTGCTGTTTGTAAATTTTGGAAAGTAACCCTGTGTCCGTCACATCGTTTGCAAATGTTTTCTCCCATTCTGTGGGTTGTCTTTCTGTTTTGCCTATGGTTTCCTTTGCTGTGCAAAAGCTTTTGAGTTTAATTAGGTTCCATTTGTTTTTATTTCCATTACTCTAGGAGGTGGGTCAAAAAAGATTTTGCTGCAGTTTATATCAGAGTGTTCTGCCTATGGTTTCCTCTAAGAGTTGTATAGATCTGGTCTTACATTTAGGTCTTTAATCCATTTTGAGTTTTTGTGTATGGGATTAGGTAGTGTTCTAATTTCATTCTTTTACATGTAGCTCTCCAGTTTTCCCAGCACCACTTATTGAAGAGACTGTCTTTTCTCCATTGTATATCCTTGCCTCCTTTGTCATAGACCATATGTGCGTGGGTTTATCTCTGGGCTTTCTATCCTGTTCCATTGATCTATATTTCTGTTTTTGTGCCAGTACCATGGTGTTTTGATGGCTGTAGCTTTGTAGTATAGTCTGAAGTCCAGGAGCCTGATTCCTCCAGCTCCACTTTTCTTTCTCAAGATTGCTTTGGCTATTCGGGGTCTTTTGTGTCTCCACACAAATTTTAAGATTTTGTGTTCTAGTTCAGTGAAAAATGCCATTGGTAATTTGATAGAAATTGCATTGAATCTGTAGATTGCTTTGGGTAGTATAGTCATTTTCACAATGTTGATTCTTTCAGTCCAAGAACATGGTATATCTCTCCCTCTGTTTGTGTCATCTTTGATTTCTTTCATCAGTGTCTTATAGTTTTCTGAGTACAGGTCTTTTACCTCCTTAGGTAGGTTTATTCCTAGGTACTTTATTCTTTTTGTTGCAATGGTGAATGGGATTTTTTTCCTTAATTTCTCCTTCTGATTTTTCATTATTAGTGTACAGAAGTGCAATAGATTTCTGTGTATTAATTTTGTATCTTGCAACTTTACTGAATTCATTGATGAGCTCTAGTAGTTTTCTGGTAGCATCTTTAGGATTATCTATGTATAGTATCATGTTATCTGCAAACAGTGACAGTTTTACTTCTTCTTTCCCAATTTGGATTCCTTTTATTTCTTTTTCTTCTCTGATTGCTGTGGCTAGGACTTCCAAAACTATGTTGAATAAAAGTGGTGAGAGTGGGCATCCTTGTCTTATTCCTGATCTTAACAGAAATGCTTTCACCTTTTCACCATTGAGTATGATGTTAGCTGTAGTGTCATATATGGCCTTTATTACGATGAGGTATGTTCCCTCTATGCCCACTTTCTGGAGAGTTTTTATTATAAATGGGTGTTATATTTTGTCAAAAGCTTTTTCTGCATCTATTGAAATGATCATACGGTTTTTAGTCTTCAACTTGTTAATGTGGTGTACTACACTAATTGATTTGCAGATATTGAAATCCTTGCATCCCTGGGATAAACCCCACTTGATCATGGTGTATGATCCTTTTAATGTATTGTTGGATTTGGATTGCTAGTATTTTATTGAGGATTTTTGTGTCTATGTTCATCAGTGATATTGTCCTGTAATTTTCTCTTCTTGTGGTATCTTTGTCTGGTTTGGGTATCAGGGTAAAGTTGGCCTCATAGAATGAGTTCAGAAGTGTTCCTTCCTCTGCAATTTTTTGGATTAGTTTCAGAAGGACAGGTGTTAACTCTTCTCTAAATGTTTGATAGAATTCGCCTGTGAAGCCATCTGGTCCCAGACTTTTGTTTGTTTGGGAGTTTTTAATCACAGTTTCAATTTCAGTACTTGTGACTGGTATGTTTATATTTTCTATTGCTTCCAGGTTCAGTCTTGGAAGACTGTACCTTCCTAAGAATTTGTCTATTTCTCCCAGGTTGTCCATTTTATTGGTGTATAGTTGCTCATAGTAATCTCTTATGATCCTTTGTATTTCTGTGGTGCCTGTTGTAACTTCTCCTTTTTCATTTCTAATTTTATTGGTCTGAGCCCTCTCCCTTTTCTTCTTGATGAATCTGGCTAAAGGTTTATCAATTTCATTTATCTTTTCAAAGAACCAGGTTTTAGTTTCATTGATCTTTTCTATTGTTTTCTTTGTTTATATTTCATTTGTTTCTGTTCTGATCTTTATGATTTCTTTCCTTCTACTAACTTTGGGTTTTGTGTATTCTTTCTCTAGTTGTTTTAGGTGGAAGGTTAGGTTGTTTATTTGAGATTTTTCTTGTTTCCTGAGGTAAGATTGTATTGCTATAAAATTCCCTCTTAGAGCTGCTTTTACCATGTGCCGTAGGTTTTGAATCGCTGTGCTTTCATTTTCATTTGTCTCTAGGTATTTTTTATTTCCTCTTTGATTTCTTCCGTGACCCATTCATTGTTTAGTAGCATATTGCTAAGCCTCCATGTGTTTGTGTTTTTTACAGTTTTTTCTTGCAATTGATTTCTAATTTCATAGCGTTGTGGTCAGAAAAGATGCTTGATATGATTTTAATTTTCTTAAATTTACCAAGGCTCTCTTTGTGGCCCAGCATGTGGTCAATCCTGGAGAATGTTCCATGTGCACTTGAGAAAAATGTGTATTCTGCTGCTTTTGGATGGAATGCTCTAAAAATATCGATTAAGTTTGGTTAGTGATTCAGGTCTGGAAACTGGACGAGTCCCTCAACATAAAACAGTCTGACCACTGGATGTTCCCGTTTCTGTCCTGACCTTGGGTTTGAGATCAGCATGGATGACCTTGATGCCAGCTGGGCAGGGGATTCGAAGGAGGACAGTTTAAGCAGAGGACCCTGGTTATAAAGCCTCATGTTCACCGATGGCCTTGGGACCCACATTAACTTCTGAAAGTGAGGCATCTCCCCGTGCTTGTCACATGTGCAGAGCCAGCGTCAGGGCTGGGGCTCAGCTGTGCCTCTTAGTGAACCCTTTGCTGCCCTGCCTATGGTCAGCCGGTCCTCCATGGCAGAGCGTACCGGATGCCTTCTTGCCCAAGCCCATGCTGGTGTGTGCTCTCCACCAGGCACTTGCAGGTGTGTCCCTTGGTCTGTTGAACCCCAACTCCATGTAGAGGAATCAGACACCTCCGAGGCTGTCGTGCATGTCCAGAACTGCCCGTGTGGGTGTGCAGCGCAGGCCCTTGGAGGTGATGATGGACAGAGGCTGGTTTACAGCTCAGGGTCATGGGTCCCAGAGCACATGTGGAGGGCCAATGGCATGTTTGTTCCTGCCTCGAGACTGTCCCTAACAAGTGTTCTGTTTTTACAGTCTGCAAGGGAAGCTCAAACAGGCTAGGGATGGAGCTGTGGGTTTCTGCTGCGCGATGCCAGTTCTGGGTGCTGCCTTTGGGATGTACCACAGACCTTTCAGGGGATTGCTGTGGACACACTTTCTTGCCTGGCCCCACGCAGGGTTTGCTCCCAGGCCCCACACCCCTCACATGTTGCAGAGAGCCTTGGTCACCATGGCTGTCCCACTGATGGGCTAACCCAGGACATCGGGAGGAAGGCCGTGTCCTGGGTGAGAGGGTTGCAGCCCCCGTGTGGCCTCTGGGGAGACTGGGGGTAGGGTGGGAGCAGAGCTAAGGGAGACTGGCTGACCCCAGGAGTCCAAGCAAAGTCCCAGCCCATCATGCTTTACCACGCAGCTAAGGGCAAGACTTCCCTCCCTCCCGACTCCCCCCAACACCAGCCATGACTCCCCAGTGCTACAGAGCCAGCAAGGATTGCTCAGGCCCTGGCCCTCCCCACATGGTCCCAAGTGACACCCCGGGCTGCTCTTCCTACAGGAACATCCTCCAGGCAAACTGGCGCCCTGGCTGCACCCAGCAAGGCAGGGTCTCCCCCGCATCCTCTCAGCCTGAGGCCCGCCCCTGTCGCAGGCCAGCACCCCTGCAGGGCTGGGCCCAGCAGACCCCGCACCCATGGGTATGGCTCCAGGACACTCTCTTGAAGGAGGGAAGGGCTTGCAGGGAGGCTTTGGCTCCAGGAGGGTCTGAAGGCTGCGAAGGAGAAAAGAAGATATGATGTGAGGGAAGGAAGGAGATAAAAAATGGGGCAAATCGGGAATTGCCAAAAAGGAAAAAAGAGAAACAGGCAGTATGTTCGTGACATTTAAGCGTTGTTTTCTCCAAGTGTCCCCCGCCCTTCCTCTCCGTTCAAGTGTCTTCTCAGGGATGCTTCTAATGGGCCTGAAGGATGCAGCCAGGGGGGCTAGGGCTGCGAGCCCCCAGGAGGGAGGGGAGGTCTGGGGCCTGCTACCAGCCCAGGCCGCTCAGAGACAAAGGACGGAGGCCCACCTTCGCTTGCCTGAACTCTGCTCACCGTGCGGTCACCCCACACCCAGGCTGACCCGTGGCCTGTGGAGTCCAAAGTGGGCCTGCTTGGGCTTGGCTACAAGGGCCCTGCACCCCTGGGTGCGCCCGGGAGCCTGGCAGGGATGTGCGTGGGCATGGACCCCCACAATGCTTCTCAAAGTGAAACCCCCGAGACACCTCTTCTGTGAGGGGACCACGGACCCCCGAGGCTGCCCATTGGTCACCAGCGGTCAGTGAGAAGTTGCACTGGGGGTGGCCTGGTCCTCTGGAGGCTCCGAGAGGCTTCAGTGGAGGAGGGGCGGCCATGAGACTAAGGTGCGTTTGCTAATTTTACTGTTTGGTTCTCAGACTTGCCTTGACCTCAGGACAGAGTGAACTTGTTGGCGTAAATCTTGGTTAGAAATGTTCTGCACAAATTCAAACTGACACTGTTAGGGGAGATGGCTGGTTGCCATGGCAACCAGAGAGTGGTTTTCATTCCTCTCTGTGAGCCGCGGATGTGAGTGCGCGGCTGGGACGGGTCGGGCGTCTGGCCTCCGGGGTCGGGCTGCACGCAGGCCGGAAATGCCACGGACGCCACCGCCGTCCAGCGCACACAGCCCCCACGAAACGGCCAGAAAGCGAGCAGCCCGAGGATCCCGGCAGTTTCCACGGAAGAGGCAGGTCCGCTGGTCTGAGACTCTGCAGCCCCGGGGCCGTCCTCAGTGAGCACTTGCGCATGAAGCTGCAGCCAGACTCACGGGAGAGCAGACGGCACCCCGTCCCCTACGCTGACCCCCAGCGCGTCACGTGTCCTGCCACCCCGTCCCCCTTGAGGCCATCCGAAGGACCCCAGCAGCGCCACCAGGCTGTTTCCTGGCCTCGCACAAGTGGCCTGCAGGTTCCCAAAGCCCCCCCCGAACCCCCTGGGCATGCGGACCAGGACGCCGGCCCTCCTGCCCGGCCCGATCCTCACCCCGGGGTTCCCCGCCCCAACGAGGCGGGACCCACGCCCCCAGCCCTGGCTGCCCCTGAGCACGTCCTGGCCACACACCCACGCCACCCCGGCCCCGCAGAGCCGTGGGTCACCCCTGCTTCAGGAGCGACTCTCCCTCCAAGGGGCTGGATAAAGGGCTGAGAGGCTGCCAAGGGGAGTCGGGTGGGGGGCACGCAGTGTACAGACCCTCGGTGGCGGGAGTCCTGAACTCACAGAATGTTCCAGAAAGGGGCCTTTCCTGGGGCGAGGAAGAGGCTCAGTGCAGCGAGGGCTGAGAGCCTACCCGCTGAAGGAGACACCTGGTTTACCACAAAGAAGCCACACAGGTTTCAGGAGTGAGCTCTCGGTGACGGTGAGAGGCCTGTGCCTAGAAGACACATGTTTGGGGCATTAGAGACCATAAAGGGCGGGGATCCACTGAACCTGGCTCCGCGGTCGCTGAAAATTCTAGAAAACAGGGGCTCCGCTCCTGGATGGCAGAGAAGCTCAGGGCACGGGGCAGAAGGTGGCCTGAGGCCCTAGGAGCAAACGAGGGCGCGTCCCGAACACAAAGCGTGGCACCCATGACTTCCAGGACACGGACCTCTGGGCCCTCTGCGTGGAGGCCGTCGTGATAAGGAACGGGCCTGAGGCTCCTGCAGTGTCAGTGGCCGCGGGCACAGGGCCGGCCGACAGCGCCCTGCTCTCCCCGCCCTGGCTTTGCCCCTCTGACCCGGTGGCCAGCAAGGCAGCCAACAGCCTCGGTTTCCCCATCTCGCAGGTGTGCTGCTCTGCGATGCGTACAGAGCCCGGTCACCGTGCAGGGCTGTGTGAGGGCATCGCCGGGCCCGCGTCCCCTCTGTGGGCAGCCCTGCACAGCTCCTGGGCACTGAGTAGCCAAGTCCGAGGAAGGGCTGGTGCAGCAGCACTGAGGGTGGCCCAGCTCCCCACTGATGGTCACAAAGCCCGAGGCCCACAGCCGTGGCTCCCAGGACGGCCTCTTCCTGAGGGACGCCCCGCCTCCAGCCCTCACCCAGGCTAACACTGGGATTCGGGAGCCAGCACCCAGGGGGTCAGGATGTAGCAGCCAGACAGGCCTCTCTGCCTGACGTGCCCCCTCGGAGGACCTCCCAAAGCACCCAAGAACCTTCCGTGCACCCCACCCAGCCCCCAGTGCCCCCCGAAGCACCCAGGGACCCTCCATGTGCCCCACCTGGACCCCTGGTGAGTCTGAAGCTTGATTAGCCTTTACCTTTAGAGCTCGTGGGCCCCGGCCCTGGGCATACAGGGTGGGACTAAGGCCTGGCCTAGGAGGGGCTCCTCCAGGCCACCCCAAGCCAGGCCAGTGCCCCCCAACCCTGCCACCCCTCTGCATTCCTACAGCATCTCCTGTAAGTTCTCCCAGAAGCCACCTCTGGTCCCGGCCCCCACCAGCTCTGAGGCCAGGGCGGGTCCCTATTCTCCGGCCAGGGCACAGGGACAGTGCAGGAGGCAGGGCACAGGACAGAGGGACAGCCCCCCACAGGGCCTCTTCCTTGTGCCCTCCTGCCACCTGGGCGCCTGGGCCCCGTGATGGGTTGCTCACACCTGCCTTTCTGTCGCCTCTGGTCTGGGAGCCCCTGACCTGTGCTCACCTGAGCCCCGTCCCCGGACAGTCTGTGGAGGCGGCTGCACTGGGCACAAGCCCCGTGGGGACCACCGCAGCCTGGGGAAGTCTGAGCAAAAGGCCCCCCGATCCAGGGCGGGCCTTCCCACCTCCTCCACTGCCCCACTTGTCCAGGACCATCAACCCGGGCCCCCAGGGAGCTCCACGGCGCCCTCCAGCCCTGAGGGAGCCACCCCAGGACGACAGGTGGGTCGGGCCTGGGCGTGAGGGCCTCCACTCAGCTCTGACACCAGTCACTGGGCGACTGGAAAACCCCTTCACCCCTCGGGGTTTCCTGTCCCTCAGTTGAGGTTCAGGACCCATCACAGCGTCCCACAGCGGTGCAACGGGGATGCCGGGAGCGATGCAGACAGGATGCTGGCAATATTGGTGGGACGAGGGCCGGGGGCATGGGAAGGCCCCACCCAGAGGCCTGCTGGCCAGGCAGCGGCCCACACGCCCCGCAGGCAGGGTCCCGCCGTGCACCATCCTCCTGTCCTCCCTCCTCTCCACACATGTGCCTTCCTTCCTGTGCCCTGTCATCTCCAGCTCTAACGCCCGGGCTGGGGGCTGGGACCCTGGGCTGGGCAGGGGTGTGGGGGCCTCTTTCTGCACAGCTGAGGCCTGTCTACACTGGCAGGATCACACTGCTGACTCATGCTGGCGTGGACTCGTGGGTTCACCACGGTGTGGCCATATTTGGATTTGAGAATATTTTAATATGAGGACTGAAAATTCCTCCAAAATCAATTTCCTTGTCTGTATTTCTGTTCTCAGAGCCCCGGTGGACAGGGGTTCCCGTAATAAAAAAATAACATTGCGCTGTCCTCCTTCTGCCTCTTCAGGGAGACGTTTTGCTGTGAGTTGTCCGATTCTCTTGGAAGCGAAGGCAAAACCGCCGGTTGTCTCTTTAAATCGGCTCTGCGGTGTGATGGGGCCCGCGGTCTGGCTGGGAAGAACCATTCCCACCCTGCCGCAGGGAGCTGGCCGCCGCCATCAGCGCCTCCCCCATCCCCATGGTTACGGCTCCTGCTTCCCAACCGTCCCTGGTCCCTGGCCGTCGCCCGCCCGAGGGAGCAGGCACTCCCCACCGGAGTCCGGGAAGCCTCCTGCTGAGAACGGCAGTGACTGCCTGCCCCTCCGGCTCTGACACCCTCCCCGGTGCAGAGCCCTGGCCGTCGCCGGGCTGCAGGCTTGCAATCTGTTGATAACTCCACTCGCGAGCTCCAGCGCTGCCCCTGGGGTGGAAAACTGCTCCCGGACCCGGGAACTCACCGCCTCTCGCCAACAGGAAGCGCAGGACCGCTGCCACTCCTGCTGTTTTTGCCAAAATAGGTGAGAAGTTGGGCTGCGTTTCTCCAGGGTCCGCGCGGCAGGTGGGCCCCCGGGCGAGGAGGCAGTGGGACCCGGGGGGGAGGCGAGGTCGGAGCCCGGTGGCCGCAGCATACACCGCCCCGGCCGCTTCCTGGGCATCAGCGCCGACCAGGAGTGAGCAGTTCCTGCTCTTCCAAATGCAGCTTCTCAACAACTTTGGGTTACACAGACGGCACGGAGCCACCAGATAAACTGATCTGTGTGGGAGACGCCAGCCCGTGAGGTCTGGCCACGTCCGGGCGGTGGAAGCTTCGCCCTCCCAGGTCTGGCTGTCCGTTGGGGGTTATTGGAGTCTCTTGACTTAAACTGACAGACATGCTGTACGTGTCTTCTGCAGCCTGAGGTTGGGCTGAGTGTCTCGCGCTGGGATGGCGAGCGGAGGTTGGTTTTTAAATATGGATAAGGAAGTGCTCCCCGGGGGCACCGTCCCTCTAAGGCTCTGAGGCCCCAGGTCGTCCCTGGAGCCTCTGCCTGACTCAGGTACCCCAAGCCAGACACTCCAACAGGCTGGCTGGGTCGGAGGGAGATGAGATGGGGGCAGACTTCGGAAACAGCTGCTGCCGGCTGCAGCCGGGGGGCTGCCCCGTGGGTGGGGTGCTAGATGCAGGTGGCAGGGAGGACCCCCACCCGCCCTGACCTGCCCTGTCTTCGCAGATGGGGGCGGCCTCTCCACCCTCACCCGCCCCATCACAGTCGTCCAGGGCTCTACCCCGTGGCCGCTGCCTGGGACCTTGACCTTCTGGACGGCCATGGAGGCCGGCGGGGAGAACGGTGCGACGTAATCGGCTGTGCCGTTGGCACCACCTCCGTCCCCTGCTCACACTTCAGTAACTTCGCTGTGCTCATGGTGAGTACACGCGGGGGCCGTGGGGGGGGGCGGGCGGGCTGAGGCTGCCGCCGCCACTCACGGATCCCCAGGCAGGGAGAGTAGGCTGCCTCGTGGTCAGCGGGGGGCGGTGGGCGCATGCTGGCCCTGCGGCCAGGGGCCCTGGGGGCGGGGCCGGGCGGGAGGGGGGCCTCGGGCTGCCTGCTCCGCTGCTCGCCAGCGGCTGCTCCGCGTAGATCATACTAATTAGTGGCAGACGTGCTGCAGTGTTGAGTCACTGAATCGGTGGAAGAGACCGTGTCCCACCACCACCCAGGCTCGGCCGTGACCTGTGAAAACCTCTCTGACCCCTGGCTGGGGCCCTCGCTCTCCCGGCCCTGGCCCTGCACACGGCCCTCCCGCTGCAGCCCTGCCGGCCTCCTTCCCATCAGAAAGTTGGCCGAATGGCAGGGGATGCGGGTGGGCTTCAGCGGCGCGTTCGGCAAGCACAGAGAACGCCTCTCTCACCAGAAAAGGGGGTGCGGCCGGCTGTGTGGGGCTCGGCCTGCAGGCTCGGGGCGCTTCCCTGCGGTTCCTGCTGTTTGGATTCCGGAATGGGTGATGCTGAGTGAATAATGCATTGTGTCTGCTGGTGAGGGACAGCAGCGGAGCGCACGCACAGAACACCGCTGGCCGAGGACAGCGTGGCACAGGGGCCGAGGCTCGGACACTGTCATGGGTCGTCAGTGCAGACCCGACTCTTCACAAGCAGGGCTGTGTCTGAGTTACTTGCTCATTTTCTTCCTGTTGGATTCGAAATGTCCAAACAAGAGAGATGCTTTTTGCCAAAGGTCGGCATCAGCTCGCAGAGCTGCCATGCCACCTGCCTCTCAGGCGTCTGAGGGTGTGTGCTCCAGGCGCAGCCGGGCCCACACCCCAGCTCTGAGCCGTCACCTGTTGCCTGCAGGCACCAGCCCCCAACAAGCCAGGGCCTCCGGGTTGGCCGTGTTTGAAGCTTTGCATCCTCGAATTTATATCCTCATTTGCAAAATGGGTCCTGTCACTGGCAGATGAAGGGTGAACGGGGGAGGGGGGGCAGCACCGCCCCGGGGCGCCACCGCACGTGATCCAGGTGCCCCAGCGTCAGGCCCCATCTTCGCCTCTGCCTCTGACCCTCCAGCCCTTCTGTGCAAATCTGCAGGGCCGCCCAGGCCGCCCAGCACCCTCCTTCCTTCCTCCAAGTCCATCCACACCCTCCCCCCAGCCCCAGCCAGCTCCACGCCGGCCAGTCCAGGACTCTGGGAACCAGCTGGATTTCCCTTGCCTGGAGAGCTTGGAATCTCAGCAGTTTGTTGGGGTTTTATTGCTAACAAATAACATTTACACCGGAGAGAGCTTCTGAGAGGAACAGAGATGCCAACCTAACGTGTGGTGCTGCAGTTCTGCTGCAAGCACTTTCCTGCCTGTGTCTGGGAGCCTGTGGGTGAGACGCCTGCGGCCCCTGGGGGCCGTGGGGAGGAAAGCCAGCAGGGGCAGCTCTGGCCCCATGCCGCAGGATGCCACGCTCCGGCCACCTGCTCGGGCCTGGCCCTGGCAGTCAGCTGCCTGACAAGCTCCTGAGTGCAGCACCACCGAGGTGTCCTGGAGGCACCTGGAGGTGTCGAGGTGCCCACGACCCCGGTTTGAACCGTGCTGAGCCCTGAGCATCTTCGGGCACCTGTGCCTCCTTCTGAGCGAGTTGCCTGTGTGCCCTCGGCACCAACAGGTTGGTGAACACGCAGGTGCTCCCCTGGGGGCTCAGGGGCTGGGGGACCTGCACCCTGCCGCCTGGTCTCCAGCCGGTAAAGCCCAGGCCCCACACCTGCCCGGCGCTGACCCTCATCAGAGTGTAAAGCAGGACCTGACTGCACGGCTGCCTCTGCGATGGTGCTGTTGATACTCGAATTCAAGAAGGTCCCCAAGCGCGTGCAGCTCTGCCCTCGTGCTCCTCTCTGAGCCTCACCGTTAGCGCAGAGAGCAGCGCTCTCCAAGGGAGCAAAGCGACGGGTCTGGAACTGGAGTGGAAACCGTCCAAGCCCGGGCACTCTTTCCTTCCTGAGTGTGGTCCCGCGGGCGGTGCTGGCCCCGCCGCTGCTCTCCGGCCATACCTGTCGCAGGGGATTAGCTGGGAGGCAGGACTGGTGTACATGGCCTCCCCGCAGCCCCTGTGGCCTCAAGTGGGGCCCAGAGGGTGAGCCCAGCCGCTCACCGATGTGGCGGCCTGAGTGCCACGGAGACCTGCTCGGCAATGGCGCCTCAGAGTGGCCCGGGCCCAGGAGGCGGCCACAGTGGCAGCACCGCTGGCTTCGAGTCGGGGTGACCTTCGCCAGGTCCTGCAGGGCCTGGAGCCGGGACAGGGTGAGAGGCCAGGCCATCCCAAGGGCAGACGCCACGCAGCACGCCCCTGTCCACACAGAAGCACCCGCGTTCCAACAAGAAGGGTGGAAGTAAAGCCCCAGAGAGACCAGGGTGGATGCAGGGCGGGACCCGGGAAGCCAGTGTATCAGCAGGAGGCGGGAGCCCGCAGGGCGCCCATGGGCTCCCTCTGAGCCCGTGGAACCCAGGCCACACCTGTGGGTGGGTTCCCACTCCGATGCTCCAGCCTCAGAGCTTCAGTGAGTTCCTCCAGTTCGCTGCTTTCGACTCAGTCCAATATTTAAATTTCTAACAACTCAGAAAACCTGCCTTAGGCGCACAGAGTTTGTCGCCCACCTCAGGCCTCCCCTTACTGTTGACGGTTTTAAGCAAGTAACCCCAGTCCTGAAGGAAAGCCCGTCATATTTCTCAAGGTCTTTTCTCCAAAGTTCTTCATAATTAGACCAGCCCACGCACCCTCAAAGGAAGATGCTACAAACCACACAAATGCCCAGTCGGGCCAACCTGTGCTCCGAATGCAGAGATGGCTCATCTGTGCCTGCCTCTCCCCCGGGACTCCCTCAGGGAAGGCTGACAGATCAGCAGGGTCGCCACTAAAAAGCAGACGAGGGGCCGCAGGCTCCACAGAGCTCAGTCTTGGTCGGGACAAGCCCGGGTGGAAGGACCTGCCCACCCTAGACCCCCAAAGGCCCAGCCTTGATGCCTGGCCATGCGGGAGGGACACCCGTACACGGTCTGCACCGCGGCCCGGAGAGACCCATTTGCCGCTTTTGATCAGACAAGCGACCCCTGACCTGACCTCTTCCCTCCTTTCTTCTTGTCTTTCTTAACATCCCAATTTGTTTGATTGCAAAACATACCAAAAAGGACACATCCAACTAAAATCATGATGAGGTGTAACGGAAAAGGGGAAATACAAACCAGGCAGCACGGGGACTGCCGCCCTGGGACCGTTGCCCGGAGCCTGAGGCTCCACGGGGAAGCAGGAGCCCGGGGTCCCCGGAGGAGACACACCTTGGCTGTAGCTTCCACCGCAGCCCCGCCGGTCGCCCTGCAGCACAGACGTGAGCGGGAATTGCGGGCTTCAGCCCCGCAGCTGGGCGGCTCCCGGCACGCGGTGTGTGGCCTCGTCCTCTGGGCGTTGCCTTCGCCTCCCCTCTTCCTCCGTGGGTTCTCTGGACCTCTCTCCAGCCTCTCTGCTCTGAGGTCAACGCTGCATCCATTGTCGCTGGTCCCCAGAGCACCGCCGGGTCCACGGCCTCTGAGGGACTTGCCCATCCAATGCTGTCTGACCACATATGGACCATCGTAAGGGTTTTGCCCGTGGAACACTCGCAGAGTAGCTTCTTCCAAGAGGAACGTGTACATGTGTGAACTTTAAAATATAAACTCCAGCGCCATTTTGCATTACTTACTTTGAATTTTAAATGTCACCTCTAAAAATGTAGAAAGCACTGTTGATAACTCTGATTTGGAGAAAGGAAAAAAAATAGGAGGCCAAGTGGAATTAAATCTCTGTTTCTCCTAAATCATATATTGTGGATGCAGCTGCTGCGGGGTCGGAGACCCCCCTCACCACTGTGAGAAGCCTCAAATCTGGGCCCTCGGACGAGAGGGAAGGGGTCCAAAGGCGGGTGACCTCCGGGCAGGGTGACCTCCGGGCTGGTCCCATGACAGGCTGGGCGTCGTCCTCAGGAAACGCCTCTGGGTCTTGAACGGATGCTCTGAGATGTTTTTCTGCTGCAGGAAAACCAATTCTGGCTCTTACTAGGCTTAACATAAAGGGGTTTTGCGTGTGTGAATAGAAACTGGCAGATAAGATGCTTCTGGAGGTAAGCTCTCCACCGCAGGCCCGGGAGCTGCATGGGCTCCCCCGTCGTGGGTCACATGCACCTGTGGCCCTCGGCCCCAGGGCATCAGGCCGTTGCTGTGGCCGCTGCGTCAGGAAGCAAGTGCCAGCTTTGTTCACCCCCCTCCTCCGCCATCCCTCCCCCAACCCCAGAAAGAGTCAGGGGTCTGACCTCAGTCCTTAGGGGCAGCAGTGCAGGTGACAGCACCCGGAAAAGGTGGGGAAGGGGCTTGTAAGCCCCCCAGAGGGGGTGGACCCACCCCGGGTCCCTCAGCTCCAGGAGAGACACCAGGACACACGGGTCCCGATTGAGTCAGTGAGAGAACCGGACGGGCCAGACCCGGAGCGGCTCTTGCCTGTGGACATGAAACCAGTAACAGAGGCCCAGGTGCACTTTTGTGAAGGGTCAGGGGGTCTCAGCCCCGGCTGATGTCACAGGAGGGACACACCATCGTCTCCCATGAAAAGGACGACACACACAGGCCCAGGGACGCCGCCAGTGCCCGGTCAGACCTGAATCCAACACTCCCGGCTGATGACTCTCAATGAAAAGATCATCCAGTATCAGGACTTGCCCAGGAAAACCTGCCTTTCCTCGACGTTTGCAGTGAGTTGCAACTGGCAGGAGGCCGGTGCCCGCGGAGCCTGACAAATGCAGAAACACCCTGGGACTACGGGGCCTCGTGAGCCCCCTTCCCGCCATCGCCTGACGCCAAATGCTCCAGAATTCGGGATGCGTGAGGGCCCCTGGCAGGCGGGACGCTGTGGGAGGCGGGACGCTAGGGCCCCTGGCAGGCGGGACGCTAGTGGGAGGCGGGACGCTAGGGCCCCTGGCAGGCGGGACGCTGTGGGAGGCGGGACGCTAGGGCCCCTGGCAGGCGGGACGCTGTGGGAGGCAGGACGCTAGTGGGAGGCAGGACGCTAGGGCCCCTGGCAGGCGGGACGCTGTGGGAGGCAGGACGCTAGGGCCCCTGGCAGGCGGGACGCTGTGGGAGCTGAACGCCCCCAGGAAGCAAGAACGGCAGGCTGCTCTCTCTCTCGTGAAACATCTATTCTCCACCAGGAGACCATCCTGCCCTTCGTCACAGAGGCCCATCCTCGCCCAGACGGAGGCTCCTGGCTGCAGGACAGAGGGCCCAGCAGCCTTCGTGCTCCCCTGGGTGTGGTGGGAGCCCTGCCAGGATCTGGCCACAGACCCTCCCCTGTGCCGAGCCTTCCCAGGCATCTTGAGTGGGCAGGGCCTCCAGGTCTCCCCTGGGGACGTGCAGCCTCTGCGTCCCAGTCACCTCGAGGCTGGCGTCCGTTGGCAGCCTTTCCTCCTGAGCTCGTGATTCCGTGGATTTGGGCTGTGAGTGCAATGTGCCTCCTGCTGACAGCCTGGGTGTCCAGACGGGAGCTGTTGGTGTTCCGTGCACGTCTACACCTGCGCTTCAGGCTTCCTGGCCCGTGGACGGTCAGGACTGCAGCACGAGGGCAGCCGTGGTGTCCGGCCTGCGGTCTGCCAAGCGGCACGGCGCCCTTCCCTGACCGCCTGCTTCTTCTGGGCAGGGCGCTATTTCTGGCTTCCCTGGGCAGCGGGGCCCCTGGGCAGCCAGACGCTGAGGCCCCCTTGGCATCCAGGTCACTCAGTGCCTCTTCCCGGGTGACCAAATTCAATCAGCTGTTGCCATGACAACAGCGACCTCCTCACCAAAGTCCCTGCGTCGGAGCAAAGTCGGGGTGCAGAGGCCGCAGCTGGGCCCAGGGTGGCTCCTCTGAGCACGTCCTCTGGCTGGCCGGGCCTCCAGGAATGTCCACGAGGAGAGAAGCCACCTGAGCCTGGACGCGCTGGCTTCCTGACTCCCGCCGTAACAGGCCAAGGCCTTCTCGGGGTGCCTCTCTGCTCCCCACGACTCCATCCTGGAGGAGCCGCCAGCCACCTCCGCTGTCCTCACAGCCCAGGGAGGCACCAGTTGGAGCTGCTCTGGGCCTGGGGCGGGGGTGTCTGCCATGGACGCCCCTGTGGTCTGCGGGAATGGGACCAGCACGACGGCAGACCCCTAGCTCTGACCACCAGCCCTGTGGTCACAGCAGGAGCAGCTCAGGTGGTCCCACAGGGGACACCAGGCAGCCCTCCACAGGCCCAGCTCAGCCTGTGGGCACTGACCCCAGCCTGCTCCCCAGAGCCCAGCGTGTCCCCCAGGGCCGTGGGAGCAGAGTAGGGCATTCAGGCTGGGGCATCGAGCAAGGGCTCCACCCTCTGACCTGAGCAGTGGGAACCAGAGCACGGCTCAACTTGTCCCCTGGGGCGGCCGTGACAAAGTCCCACAGAGCAGGAGGCTGGACGTCCAAGGTCCAGGCGCCTGCAGGTGGGCTTCTCCTGAGGCCTCTCCTTGCAGTGTAGAGGGCCCCTCCCACCGTGTGCTGGTGCCGGCCCCTGCTTACAGGGACTCTGGTCCCTTTGGTCAGGGCCACCCGAGGACCCTACCCTACCTGAGCCACATCCCTAAAAGCCATCCCCTCCGGATGGTGGGGACAGCTCAGTCCACAGCAGGCTTCTCGTGGGACTCGACGACTTGTACCACACGAAGCGTCCAGAGCAGGGCTCGGTGCGGGCAGAGGGTCGGAGGTCAGAGGGGGGTGCCGCAGGCTCTAGCCCCTACCTCCCAGCCTGGTGTGCCCCAAGCCCCTCCGGGTCCTCCACCGGCCTGGGGGTGCCCCTGGCGGGTGTGCCCGGCCTCGCCCTGGGAACGCAGCTCCGACGCAGGGCACTTCCGGGGCTGCGTCGGGGGTTGGCCTCAGAGCCCCAGCGCCTGACGCAGCAGGCCTCGCTTACCTGGTGAATGAAAAGACAGAACCTCCCTCAGCTCTGAATGTCCAGCCCGGGGCATTCTGCCCTCAGTGTTACATCCTCCAGGGAAAATGGATATCCTTTGAACCCTGACCTTCAGCCCTTTACCTGGGCTGTGACAAACAGTGAAGGTTGTACACCTGGGGTTCTCGAGCCTGTTCACACCTGCTGCTCTTCCCCCACTGACCTGAGTCACCTCTGGGCAGACTTACTGAAATGATACAAATTCTCCTGGGAGACCACTCAAAGCAGCATTGCAGTGGGTGTGAGGCCCGGAGTGGACTTGGGGGTAATCTGACACGAGCCTCATGGGGGCAAGTTGTGCCGTCATACAAGGGCATTTGACAGAAGCAGGAGCCGGGTGGTCCACCAGCCCCCCGGAAGGGCGAGGAGTCTGGAGGCCAACAGGCAGCACAGCAGGAGGCTGCCCTGGGGGAGCTGGCCGTCAGAGCCCCCAGAGGCGCCCACAGCTGGTAGGGGGCCCACGAGGCCACATGCCGCCTGCCCTGAGCGCTCCACAGGTTGGGGACCTTCCCCTGCCCCAGGTCGACCATTTCTGCTGAGACCTGCGAACCTCCACCCGATCCAGGAAATGCTTCCAGCCCCTCGCCGGGCGGAGGCTGAGCCTGGGGACAGCCCGGCCACCTTGGTCACACGGGTGTGCTCTGTGTCCTTTCCAGGATTTGAGGACTGTCCTGTCCCTGCCCCAGTCCCCAGGGGAGTTCCTGCACCCCGTGGTGTACGCCTGCACTGCTGTCATGCTGCTGTGTCTGCTGGCCTCCGCCATCACCTACGTCGTGCACCAGAGGTAAGGCCCACTCTGCCCCTCGCCTTCGAGGGCAAGCTCTCTCCTGCCCTCACGTAGCAAGGAGTCCAGGAAGGTGCTTCACAGGCAGCCGGCCAGCTTGAGGCTGCCCAGAGCCCAGACGGCGCTGGCAGCCGAGGGTGGCCAAGTGCTGGGCGACACCCTTGCCTTCCACCCCGGGCCCCCCCGTGCTCATCAATTCAGGTGACACGCGCTCTTTCTCCAATGGCACCGTGTCCGTTCAGGGGCCCCTACAGCCCATGGCCTGAGGAAGTTAGAGTAGCTGCAGAAACTTCGAGCAGCCTTGCCCTCTGCTTTTCATCTACAGGGGAGTCCAGCTGGTTTCCTACAGAGCTGGTGTCCTGGCCGCATCTGCCTGGAGGGGCTGGGGCATCACTTGAAGATGCGCTGGGTAATGTGAGGAGGGGTCCCGGCCACCATCAGGGTCAAGTCCACAATCAAAGTCATGGGCAAAGCCCAGGCCACAGCCATAACCACGGTCGTGGGAAGAGGCTTGGGCATGTCCAAGGCCAGGGTCAGGGGAAGAGGCTTGAGCGTGTCCAAGGCCAGGGTCATAGGTAGAGGCTTGAGCGTGTCCAAGGCCATGGTCATAGGTAGAGGCTTGGACATGTCCAAGGCCAGGGTCACAGGCAGAGGCTTGGGCGTGTCCAAGGCCAGGGTCACAGGTAGAGGCTTGAGCGTGTCCAAGGCCATGGTCATAGGTAGAGGCTTGGGTGTGTCCAAGGCCAGGGTCACAGGTAGAGGCTTGGGCATGTCCAAGGCCAGGGTCACAGGTAGAGGCTTGGGCGTGTCCAAGGCTATGGTCATAGGTAGAGGCCTGGGTGTGTTCAAGGCCACAGAGAAGCTGTGGTCATAATCACAGCTGCAGGCATAGGCTAAGAAATTTCATTTTGTCCATCGCCAGGGCTGGGGACTGGTCATGGGTATGTTCACAGCCACAGGCAGCGTCCTATCCAGGTACAGGCCTGGCTACAGGGGATCATGTCAGAGACAGTCAATCACAGCCTCCTCCTAAGGTACAGCCTCTGCTCAGAGAGGGAAGAACTCTGTCTGGGGAACCAGGAGGTGGGACTGGGTTTCTTCCCCATCCTCCCTCTGGGACATTGGACAAATCATAGCGTCCCAGGGCCTCAAGGTCCTCGTCTGTCCAATGACCAGAGACCTCCCAGTCACAGTATTCCAGGGCGATTTTCCAACAAACCACCCAAGGCCACATGCTAAGGTGGATTCAGCGTGTCCATCCATCTTTCCCCGACCTGGTCTCTCTGGTGTGCTTTTCCCTGCCCGTCTTCGTCCCGCTCCGAGGTCTTCAGCCCATTCCCCGCGTGGACGGGACGTGGCATTTGGAGAAAAGGGTTCACTTCTACGCTCTGCCCTGAGAGGCCGGTTCCTGACCTGAAATCTCCGTTCCTGCAGCGCCATCCGGATCAGCCGGAAAGGCCGGCACACGCTCCTGAACTTCTGCTTCCACGCGGCCCTGACCTTCTCCGTGTTTGCTGGTGGCATCAACCGCACCACGTACCCTATCCTGTGCCAGGCGGTGAGTGCTGTTGGGTCTTCATTTTGCTACAAACTCTGAAGTGTTTGTCGACTCTCCTCCCAAAGGGGAAATTCGTGATAACCGTCTTGTGTATGAAACCACATTCAAGTGCTTGCTCAGGCTTCTCGTGAAGGGGACAGTTAAGCATCCAGTGTGTCTACACCTCTCCTGCATGAGTCTGACTGATTTGCTCAGCATTTGATCATGTCATTTAGTTTATTTTCCAATCGGACCAGTTTTCTCCAAGGCCTATGGTGACATGTTAATGAGACATTCATAGTCCGGGGCTCATCACAGAAACAGGGACGCGACCTGCCTCTCCTGCAGAGACAGGTGGGGTAGGAGCACAGGGGTGGGACCCCCTGCTCCCTCGGCCCAGGTAAGAGTCCATGGATGTAGGCGAGAGAGCGCCATCGCTGGTGGGTCGCCGGGGATTCGGGGCCGTGGAAGAGACACGCGGGCCCCACCCTCCAAGTGGGACTCGGCGGTCTTGTGCTGGGGAGGTCTGGCCCTCTCAGGTGAAAGGGGAGCACAGAGAAGACACAGAGGGTTCTTCTTCCCACCCCACAGCCCCGCCTGACCTTCCTTAAAAGGGGGGAAAGGGACTTCCCTGGCGGTCCAGTGGTTAAGACTCCGCACTTCCACTGCAGGGGGCCCAGGTTTGATCCCTGGTCGGGGAACTAAGATCCCACCTGCCATGCAGAAGAAGGCGGGGCGGGTAGTACGAACTACCCTCCGGTCCTGACAGAGCCCAGAAAGAGGCCCTTCCGTCAACTGTGAGTCAAGGACAGAAGGCCCAGGTGCCTTTGCAACTGGACATCGAGGCCCCTCGTGCTCTCCCCCTCCAGCCTCTCACCAGCCCGCCTACTCCTGGCCTCAGCTCAGCCCAGTGGACAGTGCCCTCCAGGCGGGCAGACCCCTCCAGCACCCAGGCGGGGGCCAGGTGGGGCTTCCCCATGGACCACAGGGCATCTCACCAAGGACTCATTTGGTGTGTGTCCATCTGCTTGGACCACGTGGAGGGAGCGTCTCTGCCGGCACCCACCGGGACGTCACATGCACCCCTCGCAGCCTTGGTTGTGTGAATTCAACAACAGTTTATTGACAGCCGTGAGGGCTGCTGCAGCCCAGTTACCTGGCCTCCACGCCCCCTGTCCACACGAAAAATGACTCGTCCTCCTGCACAGACGGTGGCAGCTGGGCGGCTCCTGGGTGTCAGGGGCAAGAGGCTGCTCCCACAGGGGCACCTGGGGGAGGAGTCAGGCTGTGAGTTCCCCCCCCCGATCCTTGGGGAGGAGTCAGGCTGTGAGCTCCCCCCGCCCCGATCCTTGGGGAGGAGTCAGGCTGTAAGCTCCCCCCCGATGCCCTTCCCCCTGCAAACAGGGTGCCAGACCCATGAGACAGGACCCGGGAGCCCTGTGGCCCAGTCTCCCCACGCTCCTCTACACAGAAGAAAGGTCACTTTTCTGCAAATCCATGTTAGGGCCAACCATCCCATTGGGAAGCCAATTCTGCCACCTGTTCCTGGACCCCAGCAGAAAAGTCACCAGCACGTCCCTGAAAACCATGCAGAGGGGCAGACACGCTTCCGGAAGCCTCTCGATAGCGTGGAAACACCCCCTGGGAGAGCCCCGGGAAATCCAGTTTACCGTCCGCTGCGAACACCTGCTGAGACGTGGCGCCGTCTGGAAGCAGTGATATGCATTGCTATCTTTATTCCACACTTTGCCACCAACGCTCCGCACGCCGGGACCCTGCAGCGGGAGCCCTGGGACCTGGCGGTGCAGCCAGCCCCTCAGGTCATCACGGCCCTTACAGGCCTGGGAGCCCCGCCTCCCCCAACCGGGAGCCCACCCCAAGACTGCCAGCCCAGACAGAGGCTCTGGGGGCCAGGCGTCCTTGTGGCAGCCGAGGCCTGGCCGGTGCAGCCGGGTGGGCCCCGAAGTGTGTGGTGGATGGGGGCGGATAGGCCTGGGGGGTCTGGAGAGGCAGGATCTGCAGAGGTCCTGCTGGCGTGAGACACGCTCGGTCCCCTCGTAGTGACAACCTCATGGCCCTGTCGGGGAGCAACCTCGGTTCTGGAGTCCGTGCTGGCCTGGCTTCCCGACCACGTTTCCAGAAGGAATCAGGAACTCGCTTTCTCTCACAGACGAGCCGTAGGCCAGGTCTGGGGCAGTGAGAACAAGATTCCAGCAGGACGGCCGGCTACACGCAGGCTGGACGTCACCCACCGAGCGCCCAGAGGAGAGAGAGCAGGTGCGGGGCTGGGTGGCCACAGCCATGGGGCCGCTGCTCGCTGGAGGAGAGAGAGCCCAGAGGACATGGCCCAGGACCAGGACGGTTGGAACGTGTGAAGGCTGACATCCTGTGTCGAGCCGACCGGCCATGGTGCAAACACCTTTTTGGTCAAACCTCTTTCTGCGCGCAACTGTGAGCGTGTTTCTGCGTGAGGTGAACATTCGAGCCGTGGCCTGAGGAAAGCAGACTGTCCTCCCCAACACTGGCCTCATCCACTCCACGCAGGCCTGGACAGAAGAGAAGTCTGAGTAAGAGAGACCCCTGCGTGTCCTGGGGCTGGGACCTCAGTCTCTCTCCTTTGGATCCGGGCTCAGACCGAAACCGCACAGTCGGCTGTCCCGCCAGCTGCAAATTCTGGGTCTCAGCCTCCGTGATCACACAAGCCGAGTCATTAGCATAAATGTGGATTTGCTCCGGCCGGCAGCCAGCCTGCCCGCACCGCAACAGCAACAGCTCACCACCACCCGAGGCCTGACACAGACTCTGCAGCCAACCCTCCTCATCCAGGTGTCACAGGGAAATGTGTTACAGAGACTTGAGGAACGAGAGTGGCTCAGGATGGCCGGAGGGAACAGACGGTTGTTATGGCGACGAAACCATGGCTGCGAGCGTCACTGAAGGGCTCCCTGACATCATGGGCACAGGCGGCCGCCGCGGGCCCCGCTAATCCCTGTGCGTCCGCGCCAGCCCTGGGTCCGGAAGCACGGGCGGCGGCCCGCATGGCAGAGGGGCCGTCTGGACGCCAGGGTAACGACCCTGCGACCGCTCCACGCGTCCAGCCTGAAGCTGGTGTCTGGCAGACGGAGTCCTGCCGTTTACACCTTCTCATCACCCACAAACTTTCACAGTCCAGGCGACGCTCGGGGCAGACAGGTGAAGGGCAGACCTGGCTCTGCTGCCTCCCTGCCCCCACTCTGGGTTCCGGGTCCTCTTCCCGGCCTGGGACCAGCTCCAGAGGCCGAGGGTGGCGTTCCTTCTAAGGACGTGTCTCTGACTGTTTCTACTCACACGTGATGAGAGCCACTCTGCTGTCCTGCAGTCGAGGGCCAGGCCCACGTGGTCCCCTTTCCTCCTGTTTCTGGTGCAGGGAGTTCTAGCCCCTCAGGTCCTCATGCCTCCTCCTCTCGGCCAGGCTGGGGTGAGGCCGTGAGCTCAAGGCCCCAGGCGCACACGGCCCCACCACGAGGCCCAAGCCAGGCGGAGGGAAAGGCTGGGCTCTCCCCCCTGCAGGGAGCCACCTGAAACCGTAAACACAGCCCGGGGAGTTTCCCACCACCCCACGGCGTTCTCACCATTATTACGGAGCCTTCTCATAAGTAAAGGCTGAACCCTGGAGTTGATAAATCATTATAATGGTGCGACGTTACCTTTATTCCCAGAATCGCTGTGTTCCTTAAACGTTGGCATCCTTACAATTACAGCCATGTTTTACTTGTCATTGCGAAATGTCAGGTTATTACTTCAAAGGCAACTCATTTTACACAAGCGGATGGAGATGACGGGGTGTGGAATACGTAATCAGCTGAGGCAGATTATTGCCACAGTAATGAGCGACTCCGACTGGCAGGGAGTGAACTTCAGCCTCTGACCCCAAGCGCTGTATCTCACCCGCGAGCCGCAAACACCGAATCCCGGGAGACCCCGCTGCGCCGTCGCCCCTCCCTTCCTTTGGTGGGCGCCGGTGGGGCTGAGCCATGCCAACCACACAGACGTGTGCACCCGGCCCACGTGCGGGAGGCTGTGCTCGCCACTAGGACCGTGCCCAGGGTGTCGTTCACACACCTCTCTGCAGGACGGCCATGCTGACCGTTCAAGGGTCCTGGCAGCCCACGCGGCTCCCTTGAGCTCCAGCCCCTGTGAAGTGTGGCATCTGCCCCGAGGACCCCAGTGCCCCCTGCCAGTCCCACTTCCTGTCACCACCTCCTGAGGATGCAAGGGGGAGGGGCTCGGACTTGGGGGAACGTGCGCTGGCGGAGGCAGGGCTGGGGGTGGTTGGCTCACCCGCTCTCCCCCCCCAGGTGGGCATCGTGCTGCACTACTCCACACTCTCCACCATGCTGTGGATCGGAGTGGCTGCCAGGAACATCTACAAGCAGGTGACCAGGAAGGCCCCGCTGTGCCCGGGGGCAGACCAGCCGCCGCACCCCAGGCAGCCCCTGCTCAGGTACTGAGTGCACCTGGCCGCCCCCCGACCAGGCCCAAGAGGCCCTGGACCTCCCTCTGGGGCACCTGGGGCCTGAGGATGAGCCAGTGGCACAGGTGGCCAGGGGCAGGGTGGGGCTCTGGTGCCGGGGTGGCTGCCCTCTGGTACCGCTGAGTTCCCGCGGGGAGAACCCCGGCACCATGCTGGGTGGGCGTGGGGAGGGATGGCTCCGTGGCGGCTCCGTAGCCGGGTCTGGGCTTTGGTTTATTCACGGGTCTCAGAGAGCTAAGAGGGGGCCTGGTCTCAAGGAGACCGCGAGGCTCGGCCACGGGTTTGGAGGCCCCCGCCAGCCAGTTGTCCCCGATGCCTCCTTGGGCCGCGCAGGCTTGAGGTGGACGTGGTCGGAGCAGGCCTGGGGCCGATGGGAGCCCCAGACCCCCTGCCAGCATCTGAGCCAGGGAGACGCTGTGGCACCAGCCCGCCGGGGCCACAGCAGGAGTGCATCTCACTTCACGCCAAGGAGCGATCTCGGCTCCTTTAGGCAAGGACGCACCTGCCCCGGCACTGGGCAGCCATCTGTGGCAATCAGTGTTTTGCTGGGCTCTGCCCTTCAGTTTTCTGCGCCAAGACTGAACCCAAATCGGCCATCGGCAAGAGCCAGGCTCAGATCGGCCTACGTGGGCCTGAGCCTGGGCACCAGCTGCCCAAAGCCATCCGGCTGCCACCGTCTCCAGGACGTCACCTGAGCTCGGAGAGCATAAGCCTTGGCTGCCCACCGAGCTTCCCCAGGGTGCCCGCTGGTGGTGATGTGCAGCTCGGCCAGAGGTCGCCCTGGACACTGGGGCTGGGGGTGGGGGGAGGGGGACCCTTGGCGTTTGGGAGCCTTTTGCCTGGGATTCCTGAGACGATCCCAACCAGGTGGTCCCTGGGAAAGGCAGCTGCTGCCGCTGTGAGGTTGCGGCCCATGCGGGGGGCACCAGGGACACCCGGCCCCTCGGACCGAGCTCTGTCTGGCTTTGCACTTGGAGGGACGTGGACCAGCGCTCAGTAAGCCCACAGCCCGGCAGAGCGGCCATTCTGAGGCAGATTAAAAAGCACCCTGTGTTATTTAAGCGGATAGCGACCCCCCGCAACACCACCCCGTCCCCGCCCCCAGGCTTCCGACACTATTTGATTTTCAGGTGGAGCAGACGCGTTGCCATGTGGCGACCAGGGGCAGTGGCGCTTTCACAGTGACTTGGGCCAGGGAAGCGGGATTTCATCATCTCGTCTCCTGCCAGGGAGGCCCCAGGTCCCCTGGGTTTAAAAATCACTCTCAAAATGCATTTGCAGGTCTGAAATTGATTGAAGCGCTGCCTGGTTGCTTGAAGACTGGGGGGAGCTGTGGAGCTCGCTCTGTTTTTCTCTGACAGCTTCAAAATGCACGTGACCCGGCTGGGCGCCCAGCACCGCGGGGCTCTGTGACCTGGGGCCTGGGGTGGGGACTGCCCCAGCCGCGCTGTCACACCGCAGGTCACTGGGGGAAGCTGGCCGCTCCTGGTGCTGGCCGGACGCCACTGCCACACCCCCGCCCCAGCGTCCATTTCCTTTAGTACGAAGGGCCTTGACACTGGGGCGTCCACGTAGCGCTGTGACCCCAGTAGCTCCCTCGGTTACCGGCCTGCCCGTCGCCACCCCGTCCCGGCACGCACACCCGCCACGGGTGCAGATGTCGGAGGGCGGGGGCGTCTGCTTCCGGCTCCCCCCATCACCAGCACAGTCTGCTCTCTCGGCCCGGCCTGGCCGGGGGCTGGCGGCGAATGTGATGGGCCTGGGCCTTCTCCAGAGAGCCCAGAGGCTGATCGTGGGGACCCCAAAGGCTGGGGGGAGCCGTCAGGGGCCAGAGACTTTCGTCCCAGGCCCCCAGGGCTCACATTCTGCCCTCCACGCTCCAGGCCCTGCAGCCTCTGCCCTCAGCCTCCTCAACCGGAAGCACCCTCATCAGTGGGGATCTTCCAACCGGCCCCGCAACAGGCGTCCTTTTCCTGCATCCTTGACCCCACTCCCAAGACTGGAAAGTCGCCTGGCCTTTACCAACAGCAACAGGAAGTTAGCTCCTGGGACTCCCTGAGAGGGAAGCGCCCCAAAAGGCCACGTGCTGCCAGGGCATGCTGCGTAAGCTGTCAGAACAGAGCGCACCATGTCTTGCTGGCCCCTCGGGGAGGGCTGGGCGGCACGGGCAGTGGCCAGAGACCCTGTGTCCTCCCAGCCCAGCTCTGCAGTTTTCCACTGAGAAATAAAAAGAAAACAGTTGCGAAATCCCACACAAATATTAAAATAGTTTTCTCCATTTCTGCAAAAACGGCCACTGGACTTCGGATAGAGATTGCATTGAATCTGGAGAGCACGTTAAGATGTGTTACCATTTTAACATTAGTAGCAGCATCCAATCTGCGAATGCAGGATGTCTTTCCATTCTTCTTTAATTCCTCCCGGGAATGTTTTACGGTTTTCAGGGCACATATCGTGTGCTCCGTGGTCGAATTTTTCCCTGAGTATTTTTTTATGCTATTGTAAATGGGATTGTTTCCTTAGCTTTATATTCAGGCTGTTCACTGCGTATGTGCAGAAATACAACTGTTTCCTTGTGTTGATCTTGTGTCCTGCAACTTGGCTGAAATTGCTTACTAGCTCCGGCAACTTTCCGTGGACCCTTTGGGGTCTTATCTACCTCATGTCATCTGCGTGGAGGGAGCGTTACTTCTTTGCTCCAATCTGAGTGCTTTTCTTCTCTTGCCTAAGCGCTCTGGCTGGGACTCCCAGGGCTGTGTTAGCCCCCTCTTAGTCTAGCTGATAGCCAGCCAACTTTGTCGATCTTTCTGAAGAGCCAACTTTGATCTCATCCATTTTCTCTAGTTTTTGATTTTTCGAGTTTGAAATAGGCGACGTTTATTGAGCACATACTCTGTCGCGCTCTACGCTAAAGGGCAGGCACGTGTTTTACGATTATTACAGTTTGTTTAGAACAGAAAATGTGTCTGGTGTAAAGGAAGTTTAACAATGCCTCCTAGTTTACACAGCACTTTCACACACATTGGAGGGAACATGACTGTTTCTATTTTACAAAATAAGGAAACTGAGGCATAAAGACATTCGAGGGTTGTCCCAGTTCGTGCATCAGCAGCTCATTAGTGATCGCCTCTATTGTATTTATCTCTGCTCTAGTGTCTATTATTCCCTTCCTTCTGCTGATTTGAATTCAGTTTGCTCTTCTTTGTCCCACTTCCTTACAGTATAAAGTCAGATTCCCGATCTGAGATCTTTCTGTTTTGACTCTAGAACTTATGGCTATGAATTTCCCTCTGGGCAAAAGCTGGTCAGCTTTTGCTGATCCCAGAGGTTGTGGTGTGTTGTGGGGTTTATTCATTCATCTCAAGGTCTTCTCTGATTGTCCTTGTGATTTTCTCTTCTACCCACTGGTTATTTACGAATGTGTTGTTTATTTTGCACAGATCATTCGGTTTTCAGGGGCTGGGGTGAATCTGTCTAGAATTGTGCTGAAAGTCTTAGAGGCAGCTGAGTGAGGGAATTCCAGACTGACTGAAGGGCCACGTGGCTGAGGGGAGAGAACTTGACTCCAATGATGGGAAACATACTATTTCATTCCTTCCGGTGTTTGGAAAGCTCTGAGGTCAGGGTCAGGAGCCGGGGAGGGCCTGGGGTGGAGGCAGGTTACTTTGCAGGTTCTGCTGGGGGGCTGCACGGCCAGGTTAGCTGTCTGCTTTCTCTGTGTGAGGAATGGAATGGGTGTGGAGTGTGGGCTCTAGGGGAGCACCTCGATTCAGGCCCCGGGCCAGGCCCAAGGGCCACCGAGCAGAGTCAAGGCCTTTACGGGTCTCTCATGGCTGTGAGCTGAGAGTGAATTGGGTCCCTGGCCCATCAGTCCTGCCTCAGGGCTTCTTGCTGGGGTATCACCACTTGGAACAAAAGGGTGTACATTTAGACAAGGAGGTGCTACCCCTCAGCTTTGGGGTTGGGAGTCTGGGGATGGGCCAGACTCAGAGCCTCAGCTGGGCCCAGGATGTCAGTACCAGGACCTTCTGGTTTTCTTGGGGTGGGGGTGGGGGGTAGGCCTTGGGGAACCAGCACATGGGCAGCGCAGGAAGCATTGTGAAGGGCTAGGGGGAGAGCGGAGGTGGGAAAGAACAGCAGGAGGTGAGAGAGGACCATACGCCCCACAGGGGAGCTGCCCAGTGAGGGGGCAGGACTGGAGCATGGACCCGGCCAGGAGCCCGGTCCAGCTCCCAAGGGCCCACCCAGCCCAGCCTCCACCACCAGGCCCCCTGATCCAGGACACAGCGCTGCACACCCATGACAGGGTCCCCTCACACCAAGATGCCTGGAGGGACTCAAGGCAGAGCTCCCCACTCCAGCCACCACCGCCCAGTGTCCATGCAGCCCTGGTGCAGCCTTCGGTCCCCAAGGTGCCAATGCTGTTTCTCAGAGGTCCCAACACAACTAATAGTGTGTCCACGAGGGACACAAAACCACACCCACACTCCTGTGTGTCCACATGGACCCGAGCACACACCCAGCGCCCTGGTGTGTCCACATGGACCCGAGCGCACACCCAGCGCCCTGGGGTGTCCACGTGGACCCGAGCACACACCCAGCGCCCTGGTGTGTCCACGTGGACCCAAGCGCACGCCGCGCACCCTGGTGTGTCCACGTGGACCCGAGCCCACGCCCAGCGCCCTGGGGTGTCCACGTGGACCCGAGCGCACACCCAGCGCCCTGGTGTGTCCACGTGGACCCGAGCCTATGCCCAGTGCCCTGGGGTGTCCACGTGGACCCGAGCCCATGCCCAGCGCCCTGGGGTGTCCACGTGGACCCAAGCCCACGCCCAGCGCCCTGGGGTGTCCACGTGGACCCAAGCCCATGCCCAGCGCCCTGGTGTGTCCATGTGGACCCAAGCCCACGCCCAGCGCCCTGGGGTGTCCACGTGGACCCGAGCCCACGCCCAGCACCACCACACGCAGCAGGCAGCTCAGTGAGGCACTGGCACCATCACCCCCCGCCAGTGTCAGGAAGCTGGGCGCTGCTCCACGTTGTTCTTGTCCCCTCCCCACGTCAGGAGGAGCCCCTGTGTTCCCAGGCTCCTCTCCTCTGTCACCCCGGCCCCCCGCAGCCACTGTACTCCCTTCAGACTGCTCTCCATCCCCCAGGCCTCCCACCCTCAGTGCCCTTCTGTCCAACCCCCATCCCTCCAGAGTCCCCTCCTAACGTGGAAGCACGCAGGGCCCCGACGCCACTGATGCCGGTCCCCAGCCTGAGCCCCCGCCTTCCCCCAGCAGCCCCTGCTAGGACGCCTGCTTCCACCATGTGGCGACGGCCCCTCCCCACGCCTGCCACTCCCTTTGCTCCTGCAGGACCGTATCCCTGGATCCCACAGAATGCTGTTGGCAGCCATCCCAGTACATCTAACAGGGGCTTTGCTGCATCCTCCCTCTGGACTGAGGGAAAGGACTGCCTCTGCCCCTTTGTCTCCTCTGAACCAGGCTCACAGCTCTTCCTCATTAAATGTCGAAACCACATGCAGGTAAATGATAGTGACTCAGTAAATATTTTTTAATTTGGCCTTGAATGCATAACCTCAGTGCTAATCTGAGCTGGGCGCTGGAGGAAAGCAGTCTGATCAAAACGCTGTTCTGACGTGAGGACCAGAGGCTCAGCTATCATCACGGCACTCCCGGGGTCCCCCCCTCCACTGCTCGGCATGGAGGTGGTGGCTGCTTGGCTGTGGTTCCACAGAGGAGCCCACACGGGGCCGCAGTGGGAGGAGACCCTTCAAGCTGAGTCTGGGAGAATCTGCACAGGCTAGCACGCTGGGGAGGGGTTTCTAGGAATGTAGGCGCTGGGTGAGGGGTGATAAAGCACAGCTCCGGGAAGAAACGCAGACGAGGCCTCGAAGGGGGCTTGCTGTACTCACAGAGGGGCCACGGAGCCACGCCAGGCACACGAGGCACAGCCGAGGCGCTCGACCCAGAGGTGCGGACCTTGCTGGGGCCCGGGGCGCGCTGGGGCACTGGCACCGGGGAATTCCACTGGGTGGGCTGAAAGCAAAACCAAGCGGCACGAACAGGCAGAAGACCGAGTCCAGGGCTGGGTCTGCCACGCGGGCTCAGCTGGTCGGGGTGTGAGTTGCAGCGTGCGGCTGAGAAGGCGCTGAACCTCCAAGCAAGAAGCCAGTGTAGGATTCTTCGCACGGGAGCGTCCTCCAGGAGCAGAAGGCACGCAGGGCGCTGCCCAGGGAAGCCGGCTGCGGGCACATTCAGATCTGCCCTGGGGACCGGCTGCACAGGCGCCCCTGCAGCCCGAGCGCCACAGCTGGTGACCTCCAGACCTGCCATTGGCACAAGTGTCCGTTGTCAGTGATATGGGGAACCGCCGAGACCCAGGTCCCCAGCCGCCAGCCTCAGGGAGCAGAGCCGGCCTGCTGGTCAGCACTTCCGAGTGTCAGCGGGGAGGAGAGGGAGAAAGCTGGGGAGGGAGAGCCTGGCTGAGAGACACAAACAGAGAAAATGAGGCAGGTGTCCACACTGAGGGCCAGGGGGCCATGGCTCGGCCACTGCTGAGAGGCCACCACCACGAGGAGGGCTTGGCGCCCAAACTTCACGACTGTGTGTCTCTTCAGCTTTCTTCAGGCCCTTCTCTGTCCACGTCTCTACCTTCCCTGCCTGTGTCATCCCCACGGAAGGGGCCGCGTGTAACCTGGTGATCGTGAGTCTCCAAGCCCAGCCACTCGTGGGCCGTTCAGCCAGCACCGGGGGAGCCACTGGAACAGCTGCGCGGGGCACCGTCCGCAGCCTCTGTGGATGGGCTGGGCGGCCAAGGCCCCTCCGCCAGGGTCTCTGGGTGGAGAGACCTCTCCACCTCTCCCGCTCCCTTAGCCTCAGTCCATTTGGGTGGCGAAAACAAAACTCCACAGGCCGGCGGCTTAAACGACAGACACTTGTTTCCCACGGTCTGGAGGCCAGCCGTCCAGCACAAAGGCACCAGCAGCTTCGGTGTCTCGTGAGGACCAGCTTCCTGGTTCCTAGATGTCCGTCTTCTCGCTGCGACCCGACATGGCAGAAGGGGCTGGGAGCTCTCTGGGGTCTCTCATACGGCGCTAATCCCATTTGTGAGGGCTGCACTCGCACGACCAAGGCCCCTCCTAATCCCACCACTTGGGTTTAGGATTTCAATGGGAACGGGGGACATTCAGTCCACAGCCGTCGGCCAGAGCGAGTCGACCTCACAATCAAACGCGCTTCTTGCTGCGGTTTCACCGAAGCTCAGGGGCTCATTCCCAATTCAGCTGCATGTAATTACACGCTAGTTTTGCAATCTGTTCTGCCCTTTCTGATAAAGTGCGCCTAGGTGGTTTCCTCTTACTTAAGGTCAGCTGGTGGTTTTCTCATCTGGAAACTGCAGCTGGCGCTGGTGCTGAGGTGCCTACACCCTGGATGACAGGCGCCTGCAGGTCGTCCATTAGCCCACGTGCAGTCGGCCCCGACCCTGGACGGCCCTGCCTGGTGGAGGGATAGTTCCCTGGGGCTCTCTCTGCCAGGAACCCCTTCTCGCAGCAGTGATTAAAGACGGCCAGGGGCTTGGGACATGCTCGGCAAGCGCTGGGCCAGCCGGAACCACACAACCCCCCGGCACGGCCACGGGGGCAGAGGGCTCCGGGGCCGTCGGTGAACCGAGCAGGACCCTCCAAGCCTGACCCCCGCGGCCCCGTGAGGCCACACCTGGGATCACGTCCTGGCTCACAGACCTGGCCCAGGAACACAGGGCTCCTTCTAGGTGAAAGCAACCACGCGGCCCCACGTGCCGGCGCATCATTGAGAGAATCATGGCAGCTGGGGTGTGGTTTCACGCTGGTCATCGTGAAGTGCCCTGGCTACATGTTAAACGCAGGGCACACGCTGAACAGGAGATGGTCTTGGAGCACCTGCATGGCATAGTCAGGGCTCGGACAGGCGTCCCTCACTGTGTGGCCCTGAGGCCTTCAGCCACCAGCTTTGCTCCAGGCCTCAAATCCTCAAGGGTTATCATCTTCCTCCGTCCACCGCGGTCAGTGCAAGCTGGACGTGAGGGTCTGCATCTCAGAGGCACATCGGTGGCTCTAAAGGCCACATACCTGGGCAATGGATGTGGACGTCTCTCTCCCCTGAGCTGAAATCATCAACCTGGTCTCTCGCGTTTCAGAAGTCCTGAGCAACACAAGGAACACTAACTGCACCAGGAGATGATGGACACCGGGTCTGAAGGGCGGTGCCTGGGCAGGTTCACAGGTCATCCTCACTCCAGCTTCCACCGCCCCGCCGACTGCATCTCCCTGGCTCAAGGACACAGGGAGGCCTGGCAGCAGTGACCCCCATGAGAGTCGTTCACATCCGCTCTTCATGTCAGCGCGTCTCGTCCACAAAGACCCAGGCTCCACGAGGGCGCGGACCAGCCAGGGTCTGTCGGCTGACGGTAGTTCCTCAGGCTGTCCTGGGGGAGGGTGCCTTCAGCACGTCTGGCCCCGGACAGTGGACCGACTGTCCAGCGGGGCGAGGGGGACTCATGGCCCTCACCACACGGTCAGGACCCTCATCACAGCCTGACGCGGCTTCTCCCAGGTCCTTTCTGGGGGTTCCTTCACCCACTGGTCTCTTCTGGTGGCCAAGCCGCAGAGGGAGAAACTGGCCTCTGCTGGCCTCCATCCTCTCTTGTGGCCCTTTGGACTCTCGGGGAGCGTTGCTCCCCCTTGACCTGGAAAGAGGGTCCTCCGCTCAGCTCAGCTGACACAGGAAGGCACTGGGGAGGCCGCGGGGATTTCAAAGTCAGGTTTCCCTGCAGCCCTGGAGGCTTGCGGATTACTAGCCGAAAAGCGGAAAGAGGGGACTCGTAAACAAAAGCCCATTTAAAATACTGAAGCTCAAGTGGATGGGGCCTGCGCTGCTGGAGCCAGAAACCCCAGTGGCCTGAGCTCACTGTGTGCCTGTCACTGACACCGCACCCTCGAGGGCAGCTGGGCCTGCCCGGAGCTGGGGACAGGCACACGCAGGGGCTCCTCACCCAGCCCCAGAGCTGCCCGCCCAGGACCCGAGCGGCTTCGGCAGGGACAGCGCCCTCCATCTGGGCCCTGCGCCGGCTGTCCAGTGTCTCTGTCCCGGGAGCTGGTTTATTCTGACGGGACGCGGGCTCCAGCCAGGCGAGTGTGCAGGGCAGGGCCCAGGCCCAGCTCAGAGGACAGGACGGGGAACAGTCAGGTGCCCGGGCAGGCGGGTGGCGGGGTCAGAGCTGCCGGACCCCACACTCTCCAGGCTCTGTGGCACCCCAGGCTCAGGGAGAGGGCTGGTCCTTTCTCTTTCTTTTCTTTTTTGTTAACTTTTTTTTTTTTTTTTTTGAGAAATAGAACATTTACACCCCAAATAAGTCTAAAGTATCAGCACAGGTTTATGGAATTTCCGTGTGCCCTTCAGGGGAAGAAACAGGAGCCTCCCCTGCAGAGACCTCAGCCGTGCCCACACCCAGCCCCCCTCTGTCCTCATTCATGACTTTTATTGCCTTTTTTAATAGTCTTACCACCCCTAAACACCAGTTTTGTCTGCACTGACTTTGAGCCGTATCCACATGGAATCGCTCATTTCATATTTTTATCTGGTTTTTCACCGCACAGCGTGTTTTTCAGACCCGTCTCTGTAACTGTGTCACCATGTGGCCGTGTGACGTAGACAAATGACCAGCTCTCCTGTAGTCACGCTGCTCCTGATGGTGCCGGAGGGGGGGGGTGTGACCCCACCAAACCCCTCAGCCCTTGCCCCTTTCCCTGGGGGGGACCTCTTGGGGGTCCCATCTGCCGTCCCCTGCTGAGCACCCAGCCTCCTCCCATCCTCCCTCTGGGCCGTGCGCCTGTCCACCCGTCTGTCCTTTGCCATAGGACAGCGCACACCCCCTGTATCACCTGGGGCTGCTGGCGTTACAAACGGCTGTCCCGACTCCTACCAGCTGGAAAGCACCTTCTGAAGCAGGAGTCTGGGGCACGAATGCTGCGTCCGGTTAACAAACCCGTCCTTCTCTACAGATGCCTCGTACACTCAGCTCTGTGATTCCACTGCCACTTACACTCCTGACTTCCGCCCGGGACGGGAATTTCTGGGTGGTGTAGCTGGGGGACCAGGTTCGTTTCCTGCTCCTGTTGGAAAACATCACCACAAATTCAGGGGCTTAAAACTACACGGATTTATCATCACACAGTCCTGGGGTCAGACGTCTAAACCAGCCCCCCCGGGCTAAATCCACGTGTGGACAGGGCTGGCCCTTCCGGAAGCTCCAGGGTCGAACCCGTTTTACGTGCTTTTGCCGGCTTCTAGTGGTGGCTGCACCCTCGGCTCTAGGCCCCTCCAGCGCTGGGGTCACGACCTCACGGAGAGGCTGCGGCTGTACTGGAGTTGGCTGGTTGGGGTGGGGAGTGGAGGCTGCAGGAAGGTCCATGCGGGGGCGGGGGAGCCGGGGCAGGTGGGGGCGGAGCATCCCCACCGCGGAGCATCCCCACCGCGGAGCATCCCCACCGCGGAGCGCCCAGCGGCCGCAGCGAGAACAGCCGCCCTGGCCAAGGGGCCGGAGGCGGCCTCCAGCGCCCTCTGCTGACCGAGCCTGCATGGCGCCCCGCGACCTGTGCTCGGCATGGTCCCCCGGCATGTGTAGACGTGGAGCCTGAACAGCCCAGGCAAAGGCTGGACGAAGCTCCCTGCAGAGGAAGAGGCGCCCGGGGGCTGGAGGGAGCCTGGCCGGAGGCAGCAGAGAGGCCGTGACCGCTCACCCCACAGGACTCCAGGGCCAGGCAACAGGCTGGCTCCCGCTGCAGCCTCGCCGTGGGCGGGAGGGTGGTGTCAGCTGCGTGGACCCCGACTGTCCACCGCGGGCGGGGCAGAGCCAACCTACTGGCTCCAGGGCCCCGGCTGCCTCTCGGCCTCCAGGGAAGAGAGAGGCGGCGGCAGCACTGAATCGCCCCGGGCTGAGACCCGCAGCGGGGTCTCTGGGCAAGCTGTCCCCCCGCTGGCTGTGGCTTAGCCATGTCGCCGGTTTCTCCATCCACCCAGACACCAGAGAAGAGACCACCCTGGGCCCCCCGCTGCAGGGCTTCTCGGGGGCTCCCTGAGCCATGGGGCCGCGGGGGGCGGTGTAGGCTTGAGCAGGGGTCCCTTCCATGCGTGTCACATCCCGTGGGGCCGCCTGCCGATGCGCCTCACCGTGTGCTCAAGGTGTCTCCTGATCCAACCCCGGGTTTCTCTCCGAGCAGCCCCGCCAGCAGTGGGAGCAGAGCGGCTGCAACACGGGGGCGTGGAGGCCCGCAGGCCAGACCCCTTTGCTGCGTGGCTGGAGCAGGACCCTCGGGCTGGGTCCCCAAGCACTCGCTCCCCTGGGAAGATTTCCCCAGCTCACTGAGGCAGTCGCGCCCTCGTCCCTGCAGTTTTATCTGGCCCAGCCGCTGCCCCGCCTCGCGCTGAGGTGGAATCCCGGAGGCTGGCTCACTGCGCCTGCAGGGTGTGCAGGCGCAGCTCCTTTCCCTCGGCCCCTCCACGGAGGCGGCAGCGCCCCCAGGCTCTGGCCCTCAGGCTGCCCCTCACTCAGGCCTCGGGCCACACTGGCCTGTGACAGCATCCTGCGAATCTGGCCAGTTTCTGGGCACGTCGCTTCCCTTTTCCTTCTGCTCTGGGCTGGCCGCGCGGGCCATGTGCTCACTCCCGGAGCCCCAGGGAAGGCACTCAGAGCTCATGCCCTGAGGTGCTTGGACGAGTGCAGGGGCCTGCCCCACCGTGCCCGCTCTCACCTACAAATAGTGGACATCCTACGAGAACAGAGACTCAGCACCACCCTTCAGAGCAACGTGCTGTGCTGGCAGCAGCTTGAGGGGAATGGGGTGGGTGAGGCCCACGCCTTCATGGAGAACATGCAGGTGACCCGGGTGTGCAGGGAACAAAGCAGACGGCGTGGCAGGCACAGAGGAGGTGAGCCTGGAGCCGCAGGACGGATGGAGCAGCGGGAGGGCCCGGAGTCCCGGCAGAGACAGAAAGGGGAGGCCCAGGCAGGAGTGAGCCTGGAGGGACTGCAGGCAGCGATGGGGGTCTGGCCCACGGAGGGGCTTGGAGGGGCCCAGTCACCTGTCACTGGCCGTCATCAGGCTGCAAGTGCTGCTGCGCAGGCCCCGCCTCCCAGAAAGAGCTCTGGCGGATTCTCTTCAAGTGGGGAGCCCCCAGCCTCACCCCAGGAAGGGAGGCCCTGGTGGAGGGGCCGTGCTCAGCTGTTCTCTCCATGGTGAGACCCCTAGCCAGCCTGGATGGGACAGAGCCAAGTGTCCCCGTCCACTGTCAGGCTTCCCTCCAGGACCACACGGTCCTGATGCTGGGGCTTCGTAGTCTATCCTGCAGTCCGTGTTATTTTCAGGATGGCCTTCGATAGTCCAGACCCTTTACATTTCCATAAAAATTTTAGAATAAATTATCCACTTAAAAGAAAGAATCTGCTGGGATTCCGGTTTGATGTCATTGTAAACAGCATTTTTATGTTCCAATGGTTTCCTGCTCCTGTACAGAGTATAACTGATTTTTTGTGTGATAAGCTCGTAACCGTCTAAATGCTCTCGTTAGTCCCAGCAGTTGTCTTGGAGACGCCACAGCATCTTTCAGGTAACAAGTCAGGTCACCTGCAAACAGAACTGTACTTCCTTCATTCTCACTGGTGCCTTTACTTCTTTGCTGCCTCATCAGGGTGCCGGGGTGCCCAGGACAGGGTTCGCAGGGGCTGGGGGGAGGGGCACCTTGTCCGTTCCCGATCTTGGGAACCTCCACCATCTCACCGTCAAGGATGACCCCGGCTACCAGTTTTCATAGACGCCTCCCAGCAGGTCGAGGAGATTCATCGATTCCTAGTTTGCTGAGATTTTTTTACGATGAATGCATCTTAAATTTTCTAAAATGTTTTTGCTACACCTATTAAGCGATCACATGGCTTCTCCTTGAGTTTATATGATGAACTGCATTGATCGATGTTTATGAATAACAGGCTAATTCGCATTTCTGTGATCATTCTTACTTGATCACGATGCTTTGTCCTTTTCATAAAGTCCTAGATTTCATTTGCTGACACACTGTTGGAGATGTTTGTGTCTGTGCTCGTGAGGGTTGCTGTGTGTAATCAACTCTTTTTTAAATGTCTCCATCTGAGCTGGGTATCAGCTCATGCTGGCCTCATAAACTGAGTCAGGAGGTGTTCCCTGCTCCTTTATTTTCCGGAAGAGCCCATATCAGATTGGTGTCCTCTCTTCCTCAGATGTGTGTTCTGATTCACTGGGGACACTCGCAGAGCCTGGCGTTTCTCTGCGACATGTTTGTGGATACTGAAGTCAGTGTTTTCACTGGAAAGAGAGTATCCAGATTTTCCAATGCTTCTCCTTTCAGTTTTGGTAGCTTGTATTTTTCGCCAGGAATTTATCCATTTCATCTCAGTTGCTAATAGCTGGCGTGCAGTTGTTTACAGCATATGCGCATCTTCTCAGTGCCTGTGGGTGGACGATGCTGGCCCCTCTTTCCTGATGCTGCCAATTTGTGCTCTCTCTCTTTACCCCGATCAATCCAGCTATGAGTGTATCGTTCTGTTGACTTTTTTTTTTTTTTTCCGGAAATCAATTTTGGCATGATAATTTTCACTTTTTTTTTTTTTTTTTTCATTTATTTCTGTCCCTGTTTTTGTCATCTTCTTCCTCCTGGTTACTTTGAGTCTACTTTGCTCTTTTGTTTTTCTGCCCTGTTGAGGTGGAATCTTCAGTCACTGAACTTTAGACCTTTCTTTTTTTCCTCACAGAAATACTCACGGCTGAGAGTCCCTTTAAGCCCTGCATCCCAGAAATATTATACTGCATTTTTTCTCATTCTGATTAAAATATTTTCTAAATTCGCTTATGATTTCTTCTTTGATCCACGAATTATTTAGAAGTATGTCACTTCATTTTTCAGATATTTGTGGTTTTCCTAGTTAGTTTATTGCTATTAGTTTCTAATTTAATCTCACTTGGATCAGAGAATAAGCTCTGTATGATTTCGATACTTTTACACTTATCAACACTTGTTTCATGGAGCGTCACATCATCTGCGATGGTAAATGGCGTGCACTTGAAAAGAATGAGTGCTATGCAATTACTGGGTGTGATGTTCTAGAAAGAGCAATTAGGGAAAAGATTAATGTTCTTGTTCAGATCTTCTATTTCTTTACTAATTTGTTGCCTACTTGTTCTATCAACTGCTAAGAGAGGGGAATTCAGAACATCAGCTATGACTTTGGAATTGTTTGTTTCTCCCTTTAACTTTGCCCATGTTTGCTTCACATGTGTTTGTTTGTTTGTTTGTTTGTTTGTTTTGCGGTACGCGGGCCTCTCACTGTTGTGGCCTCTCCCGTTGCGGAGCACAGGCTCCGGACGCGCAGGCTCAGTGGCCATGGCTCATGGGCCCAGGCGCTCTGTGGCATATGGGATCTTCCTGGACCAGGGCACGAACCTGTGTCCCTTGCATCGGCAGGCGGACTCTCAACCACTGCGCCACCAGGGAAGCCCGCTTCACATGTTTTGAATCTTCCCTTTGGCTCCCACACATTTACAGTTGAATGTCTTCCTGTGAACTCACGTTGACATCATTATGAAATGCCTCCCTTTCTCTCTTCTCTTAAAAGTTTATTTTGTCTGGTATTAATGCAGTCACGCCGGCCTTCTTGGACTCAGTTAGTGTGGATAGCTATTTCCATCCATTCATTTTCAACCTCTCTGTGTCTTTTTACTTAAAATGTTTCCTCCTATTGTAGACAGTACACAGCCAGGTCTTGCTCTTTTGCTGCTGTTAATCTATTCTGATTACCTCTGGCTTTGACTTAGAACATTTATTCCATTAAAATTTAATGGGAGTTTTGATTTGGTCTCCATTTCATTATTTGTTTTCTGGTTTTGCTTCTTTTTTCTCTTTTTTTTTCTGTCCTCCCTTTTCCTTTTTTATTTTCTTCTTTGAGTATTTTAATATTTTGTAACATTTCATTTTAATGTATCTATTAACTTTTTGCCTATTAGCTGTTCATGGTTGCTTTAGGGATTAAAATCCACAGCCTTTCCACAGTCTTTTTAGTTTGACACTTACACTATTTCATGTAAAATACATTAAAAACTTGGCAACTGCATGGGACCATCTCTCCTCCCACCCTCTTTATGCTACAGACACTATAGATAGTGCCCCTACCTATACTGTAAACTCCTCAAGGCAGTGTTAAAGTTCTTTCTTTAAACACCAATATATATTTTAAAGAAATTAGGAGGAAACAAAACCTTTTACATTTACCCAGATGTTCAGTATTTCTGATGACCTTCACTCCTCCAAGCTTCTGTCTGGTACAGCATCCTATCATCCTGAAGGAGTTTATTTGGCGTTTCTTTAACCGCAGGTCAGCGGACAACGAATGTTTTATTTTTGTTAGAATGTGTCTTTCTTTCTCCTTCGTTCTGGAGGACGTGCCCTCTGGATACAGAATTCCGGGAGGCACAGAGTCCCCAGCCGTCACCGGGTGTGACCATGTGCAGGGTCATCCACTTCCACCCATGGACCTGGAATCCGTGTCATTCCCCTCGCTGGGGACCTGGTGCCCTCCCATTGATTTGGGCATTTGTGGCATCCTGTGAATGACACCCTCTTATGGGGAATCGTCCCTGAGCTGGCCCCTTGCTCTCCCCACCAGAGGCACCACCCATCGCCGTGTGTGACCACCAGCGCGCTCCATGGCCAGGTGCCCGTGGCACGGGTGCTTGGCAGTCCCCAGCCCTCGCGCTCCCCAGGATACCGCTCCAACACCCTTGGATGGAGCTGTCGGCTGCGGCCCCACAGATGGGACAGTCAGCTCACGGGGGGCGGGGGGCGGGGGCAGGCAACTCCCTTCCAGGCGAACCCCTGTCCTCCCAGGGAGGGGTCAAACGCCAGAACTTGGCCCCAAGCAGCTGAGAAACTGGGCTGCCAGGCAGTACACAAAGGCACGAGGAACGGCCCCGTGAGTTTCTCACCCCGAGGTTATCAGCTGAGCACGCACGCCTAGTCGGCTAGTCGCTGACGCCAGCCACCTGCTGGAACAGGCATTACCTGGGCTTGGGCCGAGAGGCCCCAGCGCCGGCGGGATGAGCAGCTCCGCCTGAAGGGGGCCAGGCGGCTGACTGTAGTGTCCACCACAGCCCCGTACTGTCCCCCATGGAGCATGCACCCCCCTCCACCCTGTCCACTGTGGTCCCCCCTCCACTCAGGGGCTTCACGTTCTCCCCGTTATTTCTGCCACGTGAACCAGGGCACCACATGTCCCCAGACGCACGTGCTGGGCCCAGCCAGGGTCACCTCTGCACAGGTGTAGCAGCGGGGGGGGGAGGGACACATGGAGGAGACGTGGGGCGACCCAGGGGGTGGGGAATGTGGGGTGCAGGGTTCGTGGGGGAGGGGGCGCAGGGGAGGCCAGGTCGGGTAGGGCGCTGGAAGCGGCTCCGCCACCAGGGTGGACAGTTGCTCGGCCAGGACGCCCGAGGAAGGCGAAGGGGGGCTGCCCTGGGGCTGCAGGGGGACTGGGAGCGCAGTGAGCGGCCCCTTCTCGCAGGTTCTACCTCATCAGTGGAGGGGCCCCTTTCATCATCTGCGGCATCACGGCCGCCACGAACATCGGGAACTACGGGATGGAGGACGAGGACGCCGCGTAGTGAGTACCCGGCGCCGCGGCCCTGCCCAGGAGCGCCGTCCTCCCCACACGCGGGCTTCCCCGCCTCCCATCCCCCACCCCCCGTCCCCCACTCCCGTCCCCCCCGGCACCGTGGGTTGGAAGGAGGGGTGGAGGGAGGCGCCCGCGGCAACAGGGCCGCCACGCCCAGGACGGCAGAGCGTGGACCCGGCCGAGCATAGGAGCTGAGACAGACCCCGCCCCTTCGGCGCCCCCGCCCACCGGCCCCCCTCGCTCTCGGCGCCCCCGCCCCAGCTCTGCCGCCTCCAGCGTCCCCCGCGGCCAGCAAGTGGGCTGGGGCCCTCGGCCTCGCTGGCCCTGGCCAGGCCACTCCCGCCGTGAGGCCACCGGTCGGCTGCACCCGGCAGTGGCTACTGTGGGCTTCTCAGGCTCCGGGGCTGCAGGGTCCCCACTGGGCTCTCCCCGAAGCCGCCCCCCCTGCCCTCCTGGGGAGGCCGGTCTGGCCCCCCCGCTCACAGGAGCCAGCGCCAGCCCCAGGTCGCAGCACAGCCCCCAGCCAACCCTCGGCGCTGGAGCCATGCCCCCACCCTCACACTCCTCCCCCAGCTGCCCCCCCAGGGCAAAGCCCCGCAGGACACGCAGGCCCTGTTCCCCCGGGGCTCACCCCTTCCTGGGCCCGGCACTGCGGCCCCACCAGGCCCGGATGAAGCTGGGAGGAAAGGCAGCTGCCCGAGAAAAGCAGCAGCGCCAGAGAGGCGGCCCGAGGCTCGGAGCCCAGGCCTGGCTGCTGCCTGCAGGCCACCACCACTGCCGGCGCCCCCAAACTCCCACCACGCTGTCTGGTGGCGGCAGGAGGGGCGGCCCCGTCCCGATTTCGTGTGTCTCCTTCTCTCACGATGGCCCTCCCGCGAGCTCAGGGAAGCAGTGACCCCTGGTCCCACCCGCTGCCCTGCCTGGTGCGACCCCCTCGCTGACTTGCTTTCCTCCCACAGCTGCTGGATGGCCTGGGAGCCCAGCCTGGGCGCCTTCTACGGGCCCGCGACCTTCATCTCCCTGGTCACCTGCGTGTACTTCCTCGGCACCTACGTCCAGCTGCGGCGCCACCCAGAGCGCAGGTACGAGCTCAGGGAGCGTGCAGAGGAGTGGCAGCGGCTGGCAGGGTCAGAGGCCGGCCAGAGCCCCGGCGCCCCGCGGGCTACGCTGCCCGCCCGCGATGCCCTGCTCACCTCGCTGCTGCAGAACGAGCACTCGTTCAAGGCCCAGCTGCGGGCCGCCGCCTTCACGCTGTTCCTGTTCGTGGCCACGTGGACCTTCGGGGCGCTGGCCGTGTCCCAGGGCCACTTTCTGCACACGATCTTCAGTTGCCTGTACGGCGCCTTCTGCGTGACCCTGGGGCTCTTCGTGCTCATCCACCACTGCGCCAAGCGGGAAGATGTGTGGCACTGCTGGTGGTCCTGCTGCCCCTCCCGTGGGGACCCCCACGCCGCGAAGCTCGGCGCCCGCCCCGCGCTCGACGCCAACGGGGATGTGCTGAGCCACGCAGCCTGCCTGCAGGACTCACCGCGTCCCGGCAAGACGCTGGGCTTCGGCCTCCCGCCAGCCGGCCACTGCAAGATGACCGACCTGCAGGCCGCCCAAAGCCACGTCAGCTGCCTGTCGCCAGCCACACCCTGCTGTGCCAAGATGCAGTGCGAGCAGTTGATGGAGGACGCAGCCCACGTCCACGTGCACGAGGAGGACGCCTTCGGGCATGACCCGCACCGGCACAGGTGCCTCCAGGGCAGAACTAAGCCTCACTACTTCAGCCGGCACCGGGCAGCCGCGGCCGAGCAGGAGTACGCCTACCACATCCCGTCCAGCCTGGACGGCAGCCCCCACAGCTCGCGCACGGACAGCCCCGCCAGCTCGCTCGAGGGCCCAGTGGGGCCACACTCGCTGGCCTGCTGTGCCCAGGGTGACCCCTTCCCCTTGGTCAGCCAGCCCGAGGGCGGCGACGCCAGCCCCGTGCTCTGTGGCTGTCCCCCACGGCCCGGCGGGGAGGCAGCCCACGGCCCGGCCCACTTGGAGATGCTCCGGAGGACACAGTCCCTGCCCTTTGGCGGCCCCGGCCAGAACGGGCTGGTTAAGAGTGATGCACGGGACGCTGCGCCCTTTGGCTCTGACAGCACGGGTAACATCCGCACGGGGCCCTGGAGGAACGAGACAACCGTGTAGCAGGCGGGGCTCTGTCACCTTCGCCCACACGGCCCGGACGTGCTTCAGAGCAGAGCCAGGCCCTCGGCCACGTGAGGCGGGCAGGGGGTCACCGCCTGACCCAGACTTGGCGGCACCGCCACTGACCCCTTCGTTGGAGGACCTGAGCGGGAAGACGCTTTGGGCTACGTCGGCCTCCACGAGCCCCAAGGGCAGCCGGGAGGTCCACGTCCACAGTCACCTGCTTTCAGCCCGTAGTGCCCAGTCCCCGGCAGCCCAGGGCAGAAGCCCACCCTCAGCGCCCGGCGTGTATCCCATCTGCCCCGCCACCTGCCTTGCTAGGCCTGGCCGCGGCGGGTGGCGCCCCCGATATTTCCTAGTGTTTAATGTGTGTTTTCTGTTTAGGTTTGTTCCTCGGGACCAGCAGGCAGCCTGCCTGTCAGTCCAGAGTGCTCTGGGCAGCTGCCCCAGGCCCCTCCAGTCTCAGGGGGACTCGAGTCAGCACCTCTGCCCAGTGCCGGCTCCACCTTCACCCCCGCCCCACAGGCCTCAGAGCATCACAGACGCTGGGGCAGCAGCCGTACTCTGGGAGCACAAGGGCAGCGGGACTGTCGGTGACCCTAGGCTTTCCACGGGCCAGTGGGGTCTCTGAGTGGCCTGTGCCTTTGGAAATGCCAATGTAGACTCGACTTCCGAAGCCAGGCGCTGTCAGGGCTGGGTCCCGCCCACACCGTGAGCGTTTGGGAACAATAAAGTCCCCTGCCACAAAAAGAAAGGGTCTGGCATTTCCATGAGCATCTGGGCACAAAGCCATGACTCAGAGGACAGATGTCGGTGACAGATATCCTTCTGTGACAGCAAGTGGCGTGTCCCATGGGAAGGGGTCCACGGGTCCCCGTGGAGAAGCTGAGACACCCAAAGGGATGTGTATGTGGGCCTCTGCAGTCTTTGCTCCCTCCCTCCATCCCCTGGGGTCTGTAACACATGTGCACCCACACACACGTGCACATGTGTTGGTGCATGTACCACATACATGTGTGAACGTGCCACGTGCATGCACATGTGCACGCTCCCCACACGTGCACAGTACACCATACATGCACAAGAGTGCACACACACGCACTGCACACAGCATACATCACACATGCCACCCGTGCACACACGTCTACTGCGCACAGACATGCACACAACACGTTACGCACACACAGGATAGAGTGTTTTCCAGCCGTCCGAGCGCCGAGCTCTCCTTGCCCTGTGCAGCCTCATCACCAGGACTTGTCAGCGTCTGTGTCTTGGGCGGGGACTCCAGCAGGAGCAGATCCTTCCTCACACCCACCTGGGTTGGGGGGCTGTCCCGTGTCCCAGGCGAGATGCCCAGTATCTGAGCACAGGTGCCCCACTTCCTGGAATTCCTGTAAACCTAACAGTGACGTTGTAACAGACCAAGGTGGCCGGTACCTGCCCCGAGCCCCATATATCCTCACATGTCGACCAGACGGGCAACCGATGACCGCTGGGTGGCTCCTGTCTCCGCCGCCGACCAGCCTGCTTGCCCGCTCCTGCAGCTGACAGGACCAGCACCCTGCGGCTGTGCTGGGCACATGCTGCAGGCGCAGAACCGTCGACGAAATACAGTGTTGTCCTTGTTGGCACTGTGGGAGGCTGGTTCATAGCGTCTGCAAGCATCTCTCTCCCTACAGGGGGGCAGGCCCACCGTGGTGCCCAGGGCTGGGAGAGGCCGGGGAGCCACCAGGCTGCCCTTTCCGGCCCCTCCAGAGGGCGTCCCCCATCCTTCCTGCCCCAGTGCCCCTGACAGACCAGAGAGAGCAGCTCATCATTCAGACCAAAGAGATTCGACCTTAAATATTAAACATCGTGTGTTTCAATATTGGTTCAGCCTCCTGAGTCCACTTGGAGACAGGGTTGTGACACCTTCCGTTTGCAGGTAATGTCTTCCAGGAATAAAAATCCACGGCACGACCGCATCTGGGAGCGCCCCACGCGGACGATGCCTCCAAAAGGATGCAGGGCAGGAGGTCACAGCCACAGCCCATCGTCTGAGGTCTAACGCTGTGTGTCACCCCTTCCTCTGTGCTACGTATGTGCATACACGCGCGGTGTGTGTGTATGTGAGAGTGTGCTTCCTGCGTGTGTGTGGGAATGTGCATGAGTGTGCCCGTGTGCTGAGTGCATTGTGCATTCTGTGTTCAAGTTGGTTTGTGCGCATGTGAGTGTGTGCATGTCACACATTAGTCTGTCACGTGTGTGTGCATTGTGAGTGCACGTGCAAGGGTGGGACTGTGCTATGTTGAGTTGGGTGGGTGGGTGCCTGTGTGAGTGAGTGTGCATGCGTGTGTGTAGTGTGAGAGCACGTGTATAAAGATGAGTGTGAGAGCACATGATAGTGAGCATGTGCTGGTGTGTGTGTGTGAAAGCGTGCATGCGTGAGTGCATGCATGTGTGTGCTTACGTGTGTGTGTGCGTTGTGTTTGGATCACGTGGTTGCATAGAGGTGTGAGTGTGGGGATGAGTGTGCATGTGTGAGCATGTGGGTGCCTGAGTTGTACATGTGAGCGTCGGAGGAGCACACATGTGTGTGCGTGCGTGTACATGCCCTTCACAGAGAGCCCCCTGGAGCTGTGGGCTCCTGTCTGACTACCAGGGTGCAGGCCTGGCGGCCTCACAGGGTAGCTGGGACAGCCTCAGTCAGCCCGGAGGACTCGGGGGACTTGGCAGCCCTCTCCTGAGTGGTCCAGCCGGGGACGCGTTACAGTCCCTCCTGAGTGCTGGTGTGGCGTCATCTGCTGGGGACCTGGAAAGCGCTCGCCCGCGGGTCCGGCCAGCACTGCTGTCTGCAGGGAGCGTTGGTGGTCAGTTAAGGGCACCTCCACCGACCCCCTCCCCGATTTCTCCAAGAAGCCCCTTGAGCCACCTCTGAACAAGCCACCCCTGGGAGCCCCTCCGGGTCTGTGGCGTTGCCTCAGCTGGGTCTGCAGGAAGGGGCTGGACCAGGACTGGGGGGGGCACCCACTCTGTCTCTCATCCTGCTGGCCCTCTGGGCTCCTTAAGACGCAGACAGTCGAGGAGAGCCTTGGGGCCCAGGAACGGCCTCTGAGGGGTGGGGTCACAGGGCATGAATCGCGGCTGCAAAGGCAGCTGTCCAGGGGCTGGCGTGTCGTGCTGGGCCTCCTGGGGGGCTGGGGTGGCGGCAGCAGTGTTCGCCACTTTGGGAGCCTGTCCTCTGCCAGGCTGGGGACGTTGGCAGGAGAGGCTTGCTCTCAGCTCCTGGGGCCCTGGGCAGGGGCGCGGCCAGCCATGCGAACGGCCACACGCAGACGTGGTGGCTGCAGTAGGGCCGCATCTGCCCTACGGGCACCCAGGTTGCCCCTGTAGTCCTGCCACCTGCCCCGAGACCCGCGGTGTTGCCAGGTGGGGAGGGGGACTGGCGGGCCTCAGGCATTGGTGTCACCAGCAGCTGGACACAGGCTGGCCGGCCGAGGTTGGCCTGAGTCCAGGGCAGCAGGTGTGCGTGTTCTGCCCCGAGGATGGCCGCCAGCCCCGCCCTGGTCTGCACACCCCCGGGCTCGTCTCTGGGCCGGGGCCGAGGCTTCAGCGGCAGCTGTTACTACACGATTGATCATCCACGTATTGATTATTGATTTAAGCCCCTCGGGGGCAGGGGCACCTCTGGTCCTGATAGAGGCCAGCTCTGCATCCCCCCAGAAGGTGGGACAGAGGGACAGGGTAAGAGCCCTGTGAGGACACAGGGAGCAGTGCTGCGGCAGCCACGCCAGCTGCAGGGTGGAGGGCGTGGCCCTGGTGGGCGCCTGGGGAGGCCAGTGGGGGAGGGGAGCAAAAAGGCCACGTTTGAGGTCTTGAGGGCCAAATCAGAGAGCTTCGGCCATTCAGGAGGGAAGGCGTGGCAGGAAGGGGCACACGGGAGACCCCTTGGCATGAGTGAGAAGGGCTCCCCCAGACGTGACCCAGGGCCCTGTGCGGCCACTTCTGGGAGGTGGGCATCCTCCTCACGGCAGGCAGCTCAGCCTGCAGGTGTGGGGCTGGTGGCAGGACGGCTCCGCGGGCCCCACTCCGGTGGGCTGGGAGGGAGGGGTTGTTGGTTAGGGCCGGAGTGCACGTGGCCAAGTCCGATGGCCCACCGGCAACCTGCCTGGGCCTCCCACGAGCCGCCGAGCCGGCGCCCTGAGCACAGACTTGCCAAGGGACAGTCCTCCAGGGGCACTGGACAGCAGATCCAAAGGCGCTGGCCTGGCGTCAGAGGTGGACCAGAAACCCTGGCGCCCAGGAGGGAGGGTGGCTGGGAGGCGTGGGGGGCAGGGCTCTCTGGATCCCCCCACCGGGTCACGGCTCCACCGTCCTCTCTGCTGCCCTCACATCCAGCCTCCTGGGCACCACACGCCAGCGGCCTTGGCTCTGCTCTGTCCTGCTCGGAGGCCCAGGCGGGCACTGGCCACGGACGGCCCCCCCTCGCCCAGGGGGACCCAGGCCCTCCCGCCGCCCTGGGTGGATGCACTGAGAGTGACACTGGTTTATATCCACTCTCTGTGCACAGACATCAAGCCTTCCCTGTCCCTGGCAGCAGGTTACTTCTCACACACACAGCTCTGGCAACACCCCCGGGTGGCCCCTTTCAGGGACAACCCGGCAACTCAGACGCGTGTGACCGGGGTCCTGGAGCGCAGGTCCCTCCCACGAGCCGGTGTCCGTGGCCCGGTCCCAGGGTCGAGTCTCAGTCACTCAGATCCAGGAGAAATGTGTCTGTGTTGGGGCAAGTCTGGGGCCGAGGACAGACGATCCGCATCTCTTACGAAAGCCCGTGAGACTGAAACGCCGTCTCTGGGGTGCACGGACCTGCGTGGCGCCGCTGGCCACCAGGAAGGCCTCACCCCACCCCGAGGGCGGAGAGGGGGCCGCAGGGCTGAGCTCGGGGCCGGGGGAGCAGGTGGGCGGCACAGGACGGACATGGTGGGAGCAAGGGGTTGGGGCCGCAGTAGATGCAAGAAATAAGATTCGGGAAGGAGGTCCCAGGTCATGGGGGCCGATTGGACGTGGAGTTGGGGTCTCAGGTGGGAGACCAGGGCGTGTGGTCAGTCAGGGCGGGGCAGGCACAGGCCTCAGCGGTGCTCCGGCGGAGAAACCGGGGGGCAGAACAGCCCAGGAGTCAGGGGCTCAGCAGCCCTGGGGACGGTGGGTGGGGTCCCTGCACAGGCCACAGCCTCAGAGCGCAGGGGAGGCCACAGACACACACAGGTACACGGGTGCACTCGGGCGCACACACAAGCTCTGCTCAGGGACGTGCCCGGATAAGCACACGCGTGACAACACACACACAGGAGTGCAAGGAAGCACATGAGAGACATGCCGGCCTGTGTACACACACACGTGCACACTCAGGCTTCTTTCACCCCAGCCCTCTCCCCGCAGAAGCAGGTCCTGTTACCCACCCGGGTTCAATTGAAATTGATCAGAGGCCAGACAAGGAATTCAGGCAAGGCTGTGCTGGGGCCCCTGCTGCGGTGGGGGGAGTGAGAACAAACAACAGGATCCTTCCTTGCTGGCTCCCTGGCGGGGCGGGGAAGAGAGGGCGCGAGCTGGCTCCTTATATGGGGCGAGGGTAGGGGCGTGTCCAGGGGCGGGGCCGGAAGGGTGGCGTCCGTGGTCTGTCCACCCCTTAGGTGATGTTGTGTGCAGGGGGCAGGGGCAGTGCCCTGCTTTTGCTCCCAACACCCTGCTTTTGCTCCAGGCTCTTCGAAAGTGGAAGTTGGGTTTTTTGGTCTCTTTGTATCTTTTGGGTCCAGAATTTGCGCCAACTGCGCATGCACCCAGTTATTTTTATTTCTTTTTAATTTTATTTATTTATGTATTTTTTAAATATTTATTCATTTACTTTACTTTGGCTGCTCCGGGTCTTAGTTGCGACACGCAGGATCCTTTTTTAGTTGAGGCATGCGGGCTTCTTCTTTGTGGCATTCAGACTCTTAGTTGCAGCATATATGCGGGATCTAGTTCCCCGACCAGGGATCGAACCCAGGTTCCCTGCATTGGGAGTGCGGAGTGTTACCCACTAGACCCCCAGGGAAGTCCCCACACAGGTCTTTTTAATCCCGCACAGTTTCTTTGTATTTTGTTGCTCTGGGAGACGTGTGTCCAGGTGCAGGTACGCAGTTTTGCCACAAACGGTCCCAGGTCCCAGCCTTTCTCAGTCCCACTGAGGCTCTGACCTCCCTCCCACCTGGCCTGACAGCCCCTGTCTGCTGTGAGCCCTTCCTCTCTGGGAACCCTGGGAAAGGAGCCCAGGTCCCTCCAGGGGGTCCCCAGCCGTGCCTCCAGGGGCCCCAATATCCCAGAGGCTGAGTGGAAAGTGGGTGGCAGGATCTTTTCGTGCCCCCATGGAGAGGCAATGGGACACCAAGAACTTCCCTCCATGGAACCTGGGCTGCTGGGGAGCCCATGCACGTCCTACAGACCCTCCAGTCTGCAAGGACTGGTCCCTGGAGACCCAGCAGAGGAGACAGTCTGGGAGCTGGGCCCTGCCCTCGGGGGCTGACACCCCAGCTTGCCACACGGGCTATGAGATAGGTGATCACAAATAAGGAGCAGACTGTCGCCGGCCCCAGGAGCCGGGAACAGACCCTCGGCGCCCCTGCGTGGGGGGTTCCCGAGGAAACACACACGCGCGAGGGATACCAGGGCCCCCGAAACAGCTGGTGCCGTGCAGCTTCTACACACGTCACCCCACGCAACGTCTCCAAACGGGGGGGCGGGGGGAGGCCGGCCTCCCACTGTCTACAGACCGCCCCCACCGCCAGGTGGTCGCAGTGCAGCTGGGACTTGGCTGACGTGTGGCCTGCGGGCAGCCAGTCTGTGCCATCGCCGCTGCGAGGATGGGTCCTGGACAAACGTTGGGGGGCCCGCAAAGGCAGGAGGACCCCCGTGGCTGGTCAGACGCTGAGACTGCCTCTCAGGAGCATCGGCAGAGGAAGGGGAGGCCTGGGGACCAGGGCACAGGGCACAGGGCTTGAAGGGTCTGGGTGGGGGCTGGGAGCCCAGGGTCCTGGGGGGCGAGACTGCGGGGTCCGGCGGGAAGCACAGGCCGGAAGCTGTCAGCTCCTCGAGGGGTCGGGCGGGTGAGATGCTCAGAGCAAGATTTAAGGGGCCCGAAAACTCAGTAATAAAGCAAGTAATGTTGTGACACGATATTTTAAAAAACCAAAATTGATACCAAAAAGTCCACGGTGACCGGCATCAAAATCTTAAATGGAGACAGAATCAGTGTTACTGGTGGTCCCCCAGTGGCCCCAGTGTGGGTGTCGGGGATGCTGAGCTGACACCCAACTCAGAGGAGAGTCCACGCCCAGCATCTGCCGGGTCCTCAGCAGAGCCAGCGACCAAGGCCGTTACAGGGCACAGGGATAGAACAGCCCAAAACCAGGTGAAGAAATGACCCCAAACCAGGCGAAGCGGGCAGAGAGGTGCTGGACATGCCAGGATCAATTTGCAGACAGAGCAGCGCCACCTTCTCTCTCGTGCTGGAGACACACAAGCTATAAAAGTGGAAACGCTGAAGCTTGAGATGGGGTAGCCGAAGTGCCCGTCATCCTTGCCCCACGGCTGGGCCAAGAGGTCCAGGAGTGTGCACCTCACCTCACAGTTTACAAAGAGCTGCCACCTCTGAGCTGGGGCAGGGGGCGAGGCCCTGGGGGAGGAGGGGGCCCACGGCGGGTGTACAGTCCCTTCAGCCCCGCGTCGCCGGGTCCAGGAACCCTTGCAGGGTGCAGGGGAGTCGGGGTTCACAGCAGACGGCGGCCCTACCCGTGGCAGCGTTCCCGCCCACAACCTGCCAGCAGCTCACAGCGACAGGATGTGGTCAGAACCCCCACCTCCCCACACTCCCAACTCAGCGCCACCCGGGGAAAGCGAGCTCCCAGCCTCCTTCAGGGCACAGCTGGGAGCCTCCACCCACAGCCTCTTCTCCCGCCTGCCCTCCGCTCACTGCCAAACCCAAGTGCCCAAGCGGGCCCGGCCAGGTGCCTTTCACACGTCACCTGTCAAACGCTCACATCCAGCCTCGTGAGCAGGCTCAGAGAGGTTGAGCAAATTGCCCAGCGTCACACAGTCAGGAAGGGCAGAGCCACAGCCTCCGTGACCAGCTCCCCCAGCGGCTCCAGGGAAGCAGCGCAGAGGCCACGTTCACCGGGCCCCAGCCTGCCTCCTGCACTGCACCGGACGAGGGGCAGATGGGGGTCGTCCATCAGCCAGGGACCCTCCGTCTTCACACGACAAGCCAGTGGCAGGCTCGGCTGTCTGTCTGCAGCCCACCACCCACGTCTCTTCCCCGCTTGGTCCACGTCCTCACAGCTTGAGAGCAGTTGGGAAGTTCTAGGGACGCTGGTGGCCTCTGTGTGGGCTGGGAACCCGGAGCGGGGGGGGGGCCTTCGGAGCCACCTTCGCAGAAGGATGTGGAGGGGCCCCTCCTGAACCAGGGAAGTGGCATTGATGGATGGATGGAGCTCTCCAGGTGAAGCCTCCTTCAAGGCCTCAGACTGAGCTCATAGGATAAAGATGACAGACAAGTAAAGAAACAGTTCTCTCATTTCCTACAAATGCTCCAAAAACTGTGGCAGGTAAGTACAAATGCCTGGGAGGAGCATCTTCTGGAATGTCCGTGAACATGTGGAATTCGCTCCATGAGCTGCATGGAAACATCCTTCACAGAAAGTGTTGGCCTCGGGTTCCAGGGGAGAGCAACCCCCCGCCCGCAGGGATGCATCATAAGGGGAGGGTCACAGCCAGCAGGGCTTGCAAACCCCACCCAGGCGAGAGCCAACCGGGGTTTGGGGATGAAGGATAGAACTGAACACCTGGTAAAAAACGAAAAAGCCCATTCAAAAGTCAGACGGTGGGAAACACTGACGGGCGGTGGCCGAGGGACCCCTGAGAAGGCCTAGGAGCTCAGCCCGTGTCCCCAGCTCCGTGGAAAAGTCTCCAAAGCTGTGTCCTGCAGAGACTTTGGGAAGAGGATGCTGGGAAGAGGCAGGGCATCCCCAAAGGGAAGAAACCTCAGGGAGTTTGGAGCAAAGGGGAGACGGAGACCCAGGACAACAGGTAACTCCTGTGCCCTGCTCCCCCTGTGGCCCAACGGTTCTCGTGTTCAGTATGTCAAGCAACAGATAAAAGAGGAGAAATATAACCGTGTATCCGAGTCTCAAATCTTTTCACCTTTTCCTGAGAAATGTGCCCCACTGAAGTGAATTAAAGGGGGTTTCTGCTATTTTTCAAGAAACGTAAGACATCACCATCCAGGAAAGATGGTGGCATTTCAACAGTTTGCTTACAGGGACCCACGGTATTAAACCAATTCTGCTTTTCATACATGGGGCTAAGAGCCAAGAAGCTCCACGTCTTGGCAATGTCTTGTTTAAACTGGGTTTAATTGAATTTATTCTGGAATTTTGTTTTTAAAGATCAACATTTGCTTTATGAAGGATCAGTGCTAGTCTAGGGGCCAAGAAAGTCTCAGCTGGCCCTGCCTGTCAAATGAACGGACCCCCTTCACATTACAAAGGGACTATTGCCCCTCCGCTGGGGGCAGGGGTACCAATCACAGCAAAAACCCTTTCTGAAATTGGTTCCATGAACAGAAACAAAGAAAAAGAATGCTAGTGCCCGTGAGAGGCGTTGCTATACTTACAGACCCAGGACGGCTGCGCCCACCTCAGGGAAGGGCTAAGCCTTTGCCGGGACCCTCCGAATTTACCCGAAATCCATGCCAAGCTTTTCATTACAGAGAATCCAGAGCAGTGGAGGGAGCGGAAGAGATGCCTCAGGCGCCCCCGCCCCCGGCACCACGGGGCGGCAGTCAGGACTCCGCCCTCGAAGGACCACAGCGTGAGGGCAGCAGGACCGAGATGCAGGAGATGATGTGTCACAGTTGGGTGGATTTGCTCCCAGACTACAAAATTAGTCTACCTTAGACGTTAGCACACTCACGGAATAGAGAAGATCAAGCCATCACCTTAATAGACACAGAGAAAGCATTTGATGCAATTCAACATCTATTTGTGATTTTAAAAGAACATTTGGCAAATTAGCAATAGAAGGGAACTTCATTAACCTACAAAAACCTACAGCAAAATTATCCCTGACGGTGAAGAAGCGAAGCCCAGCTGCTCACCTTGGGAACTCAGCCAAGGGGACCGTCTCACCCCGTCTGCTCGGTGCTGCGCTAGGGTCCCATGGGGCAGTGAGGGCAGGGAGAGGCGTGGTGAGAATGAGAAATGGAGAAGCGGGACTTATTCCCAGGGAGTGTGATCGCTCCCACAGCAAATCTAAGTCCGTCTCCAGGTCAGAACCACTCAGTGGTTAGCACATTGCTGGACACAACGTCATCGGACAAAAGCCAATTTGAAACGGATTCACTTCGCTATACAGCAGAAACTAACACAACGTTGTAAACCAACTATACTCCTATAAAAATTAATTTTTTAAAAAGAGCCCATTTGACTCCTGTAGGCCAGCACTAAACAGGAAACAAAAATTCTACAAAGATACAATTTACAATAGTACCAAAATACGCCCAATATTCATGATAAATACAATAAAAGAAACGCAAGTCCTCCTCACAGAAAACCACAAAATGTTATCAAGAGACAGGAAGGGAGCCTGATTCGTAGGGGAAAGACCCACACTCGGGGTTAGAACACTTGCTGCTTCTCAGGCTCGTGTGCAAGCACACGCCACACCACGCCACTCACACGCAACAGGGTCGTGACAGCTCGCAGCAGGCGGGCTCTCACGGGGCCAAGAAGAGCCCAGACGTTCTTGGAGGAAAAGGAGGAGAAGGGGGCGGGGGGGCGGGAGACTCGGAGCGTGGGGACTTCTGCAAGGCTGAGCACAGACCAATGGACAGACTCACACATGTGCACACTCGGTGTCTTTCCGGCAGACTGAGGCCAGTCAATGGACGCACGCGTGGACTTGAACACGAGCATCACCTCTGACCCGGCAAGAACACGTGCAGGTGCACAACGTGAGCAAAATACGTGCCAGGTGACACCCCAGACCTAGAGTATGTCTGGATGCCCAGACGTCTGTCAGTGGTGGATTCGTGCATCTAACACCGCTCAGTAAAAGCAATGAGCAGATTCCCGCTCCCAGGACAGCTCTGAGTGAGAGAAGCCAGACAAAAAAAGAAAACGCGCACAGTGTGATTCCATTTATACAAATTACCAAAAAAGAAAAAAATGAGCAAAACTAAACTATTTCTTTAACGACATATGCTTAGTGGTAAAACTAGATGAAAAAAGAGAGTAGAGGAGTCTCTTCCGCAAGGGCAGGACAGTGACTGCCCTCGGGGTGCAGGGGGTGGATTGGGGGGACATTGCCTGCTGCTCTGTCTGATAGATCAGGAGGGTGCCCCTCTCTCCCTGGATGTCCTGATTTGCAATTTACAATAAGTTTCCCAGCGGCCCTTCTCTGGCACCGCAGGACCTGCCCTCCACGGCTGTGACTCCCCCTTGCTTGGGGCTGGCTCCCCCAGGGGCTGGCAGCTTTATCTTTGGCCCAACAGAAGGCAGGCTCACTGCCGTCACCTGATGCCGGACAGGTGTCCACACCGGAGCCAAGGAGCTCCGAGGTGGAGCCCCAGCCCTCCAGCCCAGCTCTGGGCTCTGGGGCCAAGACGTCACCTGGGTGTTCACGGGGGCAGCAAAGACCAGCAGTGCGGTGGGGGCATGGGACATCCACAGTCAGGGTTAGAGAGACGGGTGGTTTAGCCCAGGGAGCTCGCCTGTGACGGCCTCAGAATCACACGGTGTTGGGGGGGAAGGGTTAGAGACGCAGCTTCCTGACCAGGGTCCTCCCGGCACTCTGCCCACCTCTGATGGGGGCCCTGCCAGCTCCATCCATGAGGGGACCCCAGTCTCTCTCAAGCTCCCCAGGTGTGAGAAATTGCATCTGGGGTCTTTGAATGCTCCCAGTCGGGCATGTTCCCTAGCAGGACCGCTGGACCGGCAACCTTTGTGGGTAGCGACCTCACCCCATCCTCCACACTGTGAAGCACTGCTGCACGCTTCGAGAGGTGAGGCACTTGGCCCGGGGCGTGGGCGGCGTGGGCGGCGCGTGCTGGGAGACACGAGCCCGGTCTGCGCCCCCTCCTGGGAACCGTGAGCTCCCTCACGCGCTGAGCCCGTGACTCGGCCGCACATCTGCGTGACTAAGGACATGGGGGCGGCCGATCCACACGACATCCGTGAGTAAAAGGAACTGGTCTGGACCTGTGGGCGGTGCAGCCGCGCCACTCACTTCCACAGAGAGCGTGTGCACGGGAAGCAGGTGCTGGAAGGCAAGAGGGGCACGAGGGTCCTTGGGGACAGTACCTTCAGGAGGGGCTTCCACGCCTGGGGGCAGGGCTGTTAGATCCTGGGGCCCAGACCTCTGGGGAGGGTGCCCCATGGGTGCTGGGGTCCCTGGGGTACCCCATTCGGCCCCCCCTGCCCGGGAAGAGGAGTGGGGCAGGGGCTGCCCTCAGCTGCTCAGGGAGGCAGCAGCACGGGGACGAGCCAGAGCGTGCAGAGACCAAGTGACAGACACGGAGTGACGGCCACCAAGTGACAGGACGGCAAAGGCTGCCCCAGCAGCAGGTGGGCGGGCTAGGTCCTGTCGCCAGGAGGAACATGGTCAGAATATTTCGATACTGTAAAATGAATCTCATGGTCACTGGAAACAAAAATGTTAAAAATTTTTACTTAGTAAGTATTCAAGTTATTAAAACTTACATGCATCTTTGTTGCAAGGTATTATGGAGAATCTGCAGAAACTTTCAAGCATAAAAATCTATCACAGTAGATAAAATTCTGGCTGAAGTTAGATAACAGTAACGAGTTTAAGGAAAATGTTATGATGAACATTTCCGACTATGAAAAAAAATGTTTGTGTTTTTTTCTAAATGATTGCTAGTGGGTATCAAAACCACTTTGGTTTTTAGGTCCTTGGATATATTTACAGGAGTGACTAACAGCTTTATTTCAAAATGTCAATAATTATACCACGCCAGAAATTACATTCTTTGCAACTACTTACATTTCTTAATTTTTCAAAAATGTAGATGTCGACTTCAAAATGTACACGTGGTGTGACAGCTTCTCAAAATCTTTCAGGGAAAACAGGAGCTTTGAAAACCCATCCTGTACCACTCCCTCCCACCCCACATTCGGCCTGATCTACTGACAGCCGCTGACTGCACGGCGGAAGCCAGGAGAGAGCGTGCCTGGGGACACGCGTGGCGAGGGCCCAGCCTAGCCTGGAGTACAGCCTCCCTGGTCACTGAGGGCGGCCGGGGGAGGGCTGAGGTCTGAGGCCTGAGGCTCGGGGGTGGGCAGGGAGGGCGCTCGGGCTAGGACCTGCTTGGAGACAGAGGGAGGGTCTTGGAGGAGATGGGGGTGGAGGAGAGTGGGTCGACGGGTCAGGGAAGAGCAGTGAGGAGACGGGACTCCGCCAGGTCGCGGCCTTGGCCGTGGAGCTGACCGTGCGTCCAGGAAGCCTCTGCAGGATTCTGGCAGCGCCTAAGAGTCCCAGGAAGCAGACTTGCTCCCTGGGCATGTGCTGGACATGCGGGTGGTGGGAGAGGCTGGCGCAGAGGCCGGGGCGAGCGGGCCCTCGCGGCATCTGCTCGTGAGGACTCGGCCTGTTTGGAGCTGAGCTTCAAATTAACTTTGAGTGGCGCCCAGGACTGCCTGGACGTCCTTGTCCCATTTGCTCTGGGGAGGTTGAGGGTGCCTGATCTAGACTTGGTCTGATCTCGAAAGTAATGTCACAGTCATGTACCAACACTGAGGAGCACCCACCACGCCCGAGGCACCAGGACACAGGGGGCCACGCCCTTCCAGGGAGCAGAGCTTGCCACAAACGCGGGCAAGTGTGCAAACACACAGTGAGACTCACAACACACCCAGCAGAAGCTTCCGGTCACTCCACTGAACAAAGAAGACCAGTGACCACAAACGCTTTGGGGAAGCAGGCGGGTAGAAGAAGGAAGGCAATGCAGCCCCTGCCAGGTGCCTCCCTAGGGCTCCCGCCGGCCCCGCCCCACTGGCCCAGGCCCCCTGGTCCCTGCTTGACCGAGGAGATGGCACACGCCCACTAAGTGCTTTGAGGCTGGAACAGCCAAAGCTGACTCAGCCGGCATCCACAGCCCGTTTGTTCTGCATTTTACCCAAATTGGATGCGCCTTTTCCCAAAGTAGACAATGCCATTGGGCCCGGAACCATTGGCGATGACACTGCTCCTTCAGTCAAGGGGTTTGCATGCCACCCCCCAATTCAGTCCTCAGCCCAGACCCCGGGCCCGGTTGCAGGGAGACCTGAGAACCAGGTGATAAAGTTGGCATCTTCCCTTTGGGCCCACAACAGCTGAGACCCCCGGAGGGTGTTTAGGCTGGATGGCGGGTGAGGGGTGTCAAGGCCACACGCAGGCTTCAACAGCCTTCGACGCCAGCCTGGGACAGAGGGAAGGGGCAGCCCCCCGCCCCTGCAGCACAGGGACCCTGCAGGCAGGGCGCTCGGCTCCGTGGACGCAGGGCCCGAGTACAGGATGCAGCTGGAGCCCCAGGGCTCTGGAGCAGGGCCTGCCTCCCTCTGAGACCGGGTGGTGCCCACCGACAGCCCAGGCACTCATCCTGAGATGGATCCTCTCCAACCGCTGCTGCCCTCACCTACCCACCCGCCCGCCCTGGCTACTGCTCCCAGCTCCCAGACAGCCAGACCCACTTCTCTCAGGGGCCTTGGGTGGGCTGTACACAGTGGGGCTGCCGGCACCCCGGCCGCCAGACTGAGGCGTCGCTGCCCACGTTCCTCCCGACCGGGTGCTCCTTGCCCACCTGGGGTCACATCGCAGGGCCCCCGGGGCCACGAGACCTGAGCCCGGATAGAATTAGTCCCCTGCATCCTCGGACCTGGCAGGACCCGCCGCGAGTCAGCTTCCTTCGCCGAGGAGCATTTACATCGTGGCTGCTGTAAGCCTGGCCGCAGTGCCCACCGTCTTGTGGGAGCTCTGACCCCCTGCCCTGCGCCGGGGGAGGGGGCCCACCCGTCACCCTCCTGCAGAAGACGTGGAGGCTGTGCTGTCTGGCTCTTTGCTTCACTGTGAGGGGGCACCCTCCCTGGATCTCTGCCAGGCTGGGGTAGGGGTGTCCTGCTCTCTGCCCAGCCACAGGCCCTGGCTTGGGGCAGGGCTCGTCCCTGTGCTGAGGAAACCCGGTGAAGGGGTTAGTCACGAACCAGCAGGACTGCCAAATTGAGGGAGAGCTTGTCTGTTCTTTTGGTTCCCTTTCCACACCGAGGAGGCAGGCTGGCAAGGTCTGGATGAAGCTCTAATTATTGGTCCCCCATCCATGGGACCCTAACTCAAGAAAGGGGCAGGCCAGACCCCAACTGCTCAGACGGGTCTACTCCCTGGACTCTACCCCATTCCGCCCCCCCTGCCCGGCCCCCCCAGCCCTGCCTGGCCCTCCTGGGCACCTCTGCAGCCGCCCCTCCCCACCTCCCCGCGTGGACTGCGGCAGCCCCGCCCCTGCCAGCGGGGGCAGGGAGCGAGGGTGACAGGGTGGAGGGTGGACCACCCGCCCGGCACTCTCCGCGGGCTGGGCCGCGGCCCTCCATCCGTGTGCCCACAGAGCCCGCGGCTGCCCGCGACGCACCGCTCAGGAACACCGGCCACAAGGCTGGCCCCGCCCCCAAACGGTGCCTACCGCGCACAGGCCTCCACCCCTCCCCACCCCCCCGCAGTGCATCCCCCAGGACAGCGGCCAACGTCCCCGAGGGACAAAGTCCCCAGAACGCCCTCGGAAGCCCCAGTCGCCCCCAATTGCCCGGCAGAGTGAGCACGGCCTTGCGAATGCCCCGACCCCCAGTCCCGCGCCCAGGTGCCCCCACCCCCGTCCCCGCTCTGGTGACACTGCGGCAGCGCGCGGGCGGGGCGCACCGGGGGCGGGGCCGGCGTGGGCCGCGGCGGGCGGCGCGGGGGGCGTTCCCACGGCGGCCCTGCGCGCGTAGCCTTCCCGGCTCGCAGAGCCAGAGCCTGTGCGCGGAGCCGGAGCCGGGGCGCCAAGGCCGCTGGAGGGGCGAGGCCAGGCGGGGGGCGCCGGCCTCGCGTAGATCTCGGGCGGCGGGTGCGCCTCCGGCCGGAGCGCGGCGGCTCGGGCAGTGACTGCGAGCGTGGCGCCGCCGGCGGCGCACGGAGGATGCAGGCCATGGACCCTGCTGCGGCGGATTTTTACGAGGAGGACGGCAAAGACTTAGACTTCTACGACTTCGAGCCGCTCCCCACTCTGCCGGAGGACGAGGTGAGCCCCCGACCCGCGCTGGGACCCCCACCGTTCCGCACGGAGGGGTTCACGGAGAGTCCCCAGGCCCCCTGCCCCCGGGCCAGGTCCTGGCAGCAGGGGGATACCAAAGCCCTTCTCACCAGCAGCACCAGCCTTCAGCGTTTTCCCCCAGAGGGGACAGGACCGGGGGATGCCACCTGGGACAGCAGCGGGTGGGCTGTCGCTGAAGAAGTTGGCGCCCTGCGGGGGTGGGCTCCGGGTTACAGATGTTGGGGGGATGAGCGTGGGGGGCGCTTAGCGGCAGGGCCCGAGCACTGTATTCCTCCTTGCGGAGACCCTAGGAGGTCAGCGGAAGGCGCCGGCAGCAGAGCCCAGTCAGGCCAGACTGCTCAGGAGCTGGGGGCGGGGGAGGCCTCCATGACTGAGGGCTGATTCCTGCTCATAGAGGACAAAAGTGGCCTTCAGTCAGGAGCCCAAGTCCTGAGCCCCCAGCCAGGGTGCAGAGGGGCCAGGGTCTCTGTCACATGGGGCTTCTGGCCATTAACTGGGCCACTCTGCCCGCGACTCTGTCAGAGACGCCTCCGCACCCGCCTGGGTTTGCCCCTGTAGCTCTGGCTTCCCCGTAGTGCCCCACAGACCGTGGGTTGGGGTCAAATGAATAAACTCCGTGGCCCTTGAACAAGCCAGTCCCCGCCACACGAGAGGTGGCCCCCAGAGGATACAGCTGCTCCCAAGAAGACCCTCTAGTCTCCCAAGGCTGGGGGACTGTGCAGATGCCCTCCCAGCCCCTAGCAGGTACAGGCGCCCATCCGTGGGGTCTGCTGGCGCTGTTGCAGTGTTGCTCTCTAAATGACAAGACCCTCCACGTGCCCGTCTGGCCAGGCCCACCAGCGAGGCAGACCCGGCCAGCCCCTCCTGGGCTAGAGGGGGTCTCCAGGTCCCTCGCCCTCAGCCGGCCCCTGCCCACTGCCCCAGCAGAGCTGGTTCTGAGGACAGAGGGGCTCATGCCCTAGCAGCAGTCCTTCTGGTGGCAGAGTCTGTTAAGGAGGCTGCCGAGGCAGTGCCCCGGGGTGGGGGTGGGGTGCTGCCTCAACACCCCACCCCCCACCCCGTGGCCTGGATTCGGCGTGAGAGAAGGCTGCAGAGAGGAAAGGCAAGGGAATAAAGAACCCTGTGGATATCTCCGTGGCTTTGATGGCGCAAGAAAGGGTGCTCCCAGCCGTCAGCCTTCAAACGCTCCCCCCGGAAGGACGCATTTCTAAAGTGTCTGTTGGGAGACTCACGTCCCCCCAAATCACTCCCCAAGGCAGACGCAGAACATGTGGTTCTCCACGTGGGGCTCACAGAGGGCAAAAGTGGCCTTCAGTCAGGAGCCCAAGTCCTGAGCAGCCTTCTGCACTGGCTGCCCCACACTTCCAGGGCCTCCTCCGTGCCTGGCACACCGAGCCAGTGACTGATGCCAAATAAACAGGACAGGCAGAGCCGGGACTTGGACCCAAAGCCTCAATCCCGAGCCCACCGTCTGTCCTGCGGCCGTGCCCTGAGGCCTCCTCCTGGTAACAGTGTCCCCAGCCGTGCACAGTGCATGGGGCCGGGGTCCCCGTCATCCTGTGGCCGTCACCTCCAGGTGAAGTGGGATGCCACGTTTGTAGTGGCATCCAGCCGTGAAGCTCGGGGCTCCTCAAACTCCTCGCACCCTCCCCGGTGAGAGAGGCATTGCCTTTGGGTGTGTTCTCGTGAAACACGTTGGGTGTGGTTGGTGTTGAAGGTTTTAAATCCCCGCCAGGGACATGTGACCGCCTGGCACAGCGTTGTGTAGTCAGGTTGTATCCGAAAAGCCATCCTGCGTGTGAGGAAGGAGGGCCATGCGGCGGAGCCCCGGGAGGGAACCGTGGCCGAGGACAGCGGGCAGCTCCCAGGGAGGGACGGTGGGTGCCAGACCCAGGACTGTACAAGCCACATGAGACACAGGCATTTGCTGGTTATACAGCTAATTATATCAACTGACCACAGTGAGCTCAGGAAATAGAACCCTGTGGACCCCACCCCGCAGGAGCCCCTGGAACGTCCATGCCCTGTTGTGACCCCAGAGGAAATCCAAATTGCTGGTGGACATATGAGAAAATGTTTGACTTCATTATTATCAGGCAACACAAAATACACCCACTGCGAAAACCTTCCCACAAGTGCCAGGTTGGCGAGAACCAGAAAGCTGGACGGTGGCCCGAGTTGGCGGGGAATGGGTAGCGGCCCTGCCCCTCTGCCAGGGTGTAGGGGGGATGGAGTGGACCAGCCTCTTTGGAAAACAGTTTGGCATCCGATAGTGGGTGGGGATGCCTGCACTTGTGTCCCAGCAACTTCAGTCTGGGCACCTGCCCCAGAGACACATGACCCATGGGCGACGCATAAGCACGAGAACTCAGGGCCAGAGACCACCCGGGGGGCGTGCTGAGGGGGCCGGCACCGCCCAGCAAGGTCCTGGAGGTCACTGCCTGCCCGGTCCCTGGCCACCTGCAGGCAGCACCACTGCATCGGTACAAGCTAAGGCCGGGGTGCGGATCCGGCAGACCCCAGGGCATCGGGAGGCAGGCGGTGCCACTGGCCTGCAGGGGCCTTCAGGGGGCAGGGCATCTGCCAGGCCCCAGACTCCCTCAAGGGGTGAGGAGTCCAGCGGGGCATCTCCCCGGCATCTGTGGGCCGGGAGCTGGGCTGGGCCAGGGGATCTGAAAGCAGGTGGGGAGCATTTGAAATGCAGAATGACCCATGGGTCCTGCGGCCCCACGTGGCCCTGGCTCGCAGTCTGTGTCTGCGGGGCAGGAGCTCCCGCATGGCTGGCGTGTTGCCGTCACTGGACAGCGGCCCGTGGCAGGAAGCCAGCACTGCCCTGTAGGACCCAGACTGGCAACAGGGGCTGCCTTGGGAAGCAGCGTCCTCTTGCCTCCCAAGCCCCCCTCCCAGCCAGGATGGGGGTTGAGTCTGTGCCCACACAATTGCAAGGGGGGCCCTCTTTCCTGCCCTGGGTGGTCTCCCCCTCAGATCTCCCCCCAGAGCCCACCCAGGCGGCGCCTTGCTGGGCAGTAGTGAGGGGTGAGGTGTGAGCTCCAGTAGGCTTTCTGGGTCTGCCCGGAAGGCTGGCTCTATACCCAGGAGATGGAGCTGGCCGGCAATGACCAGCTCAGGCCACGTGGGCAGTGGCAGGAGGGAAGTCTCCCCAAGCCTGCCGCAGCCCCGGTGGGTGCCCGGGGGCGAGGCTGGAGCACAGGCGTCTGCAGGAGCCTCGCTGGCTTTTCTGTGTGTAGCACGTCACCACACACACACACACACACACACACACACACACACACACACGTCTGTCTCGGCCCGTGAAGCCCCTGCTAGCCTCCAGGCACCGTCCCCTTGAGTGTGGATCGGGGCCTCATGGCGTGAGGCTCAGGGCCCATGGGGTAATGAGCTGCCCCTCTGGGAAGAGCACAGGCTCCCATCTATCAGGGCTGGAATTTTGGGGCAGGTGGTGGACTGAGGGGGCCTAAATGGCCAACACCTGCTTCCCGGTCTCTCCCTCTCCTTGTCTTTGGCCCATTAGCCAAGGCGGCCCAGCACCCCCGCCTGCCCTACTTGGGCCGTGGATTCAGGCAAGGAAGGGTCATTCTTCCTGCCTGGGCCAGAGCAGGATGGACCGGGGGGCGGGCTGCGGGTCCCAGAGGGAGGTGACCGTGGGCACAGTGTCCGGGATCCGTCATCATGTGGCAAGACCTGCCCTGGGTGTGTTGGGGGCCTGCAGCGTCCCTCGGTGCTGTCCTGGAACTTGCTTCAGCTGAATCCCACCTTCCCGTTGTAACAGTGGGGTTGCAGAGGAGCTAAGACCAGTGAATGGAGGCGTTAGCCACACGGAAGCAGTGACTCAGGACCCATGGAAGTTACCCCATAGAGTCACGCAGAGAATCCCCCAGCAGGAGCTCCCCCCAGTAGGTGCTCTCCCCAGCGGGTGCTCCCCATGAATGGGCGCAGGTCTCCAGCTTCCCCGAGGAGCTTCCACCTCACCAGGGCATCTTTCCGCTGGGCAGGGGCAGCAGAGGCCTGGGCCTGAGCAGGAAGCTGTGGTTCTGCCCTGGGCTCCCATCTCCTGGCAGCACATCTGTCACAGCTGCGTGCCAACAGCCAGTGGAGTCAGCGAGGCCGCTGTAGGGGGACTGGCTCACTCACCCTCCTAAATAACCAGGCCCACGGGGTCCTCAGGCTGTTCGCTGTGCAGGCGTCTGTGTGTACGTGTGCATGTGTGTGCGTGTGTGCACACGGTGCCCAGGTGTCTCTCTAACCAGGCCTCGCGGGCATCCCCGGGAGCCTCGGGCTCTCCTGAGTCGTGAGGGGTCCTGGGTGGGGCAGAGAGGCCCCCAGGTGGAGCGAACCCGGGGAACCCAGCCGGGAACTTTGGAAGCTGAGATTTCCGGTTCACGAGCCTCTCTGCCGCCCTGCTTTCTGCTATGCCCCGTCCACCCTCCTCCCATGGTCAGTACAATACGGGAGCCCAGCAAGGGGCTCTCTGCTCTCAGAGCTGCCTTTTCCTCATCCATCTTAACCACCACCCCCCAAGAGAAAGAGTTGGGAGGGCCCAGGAGGATGTCATTGAGCCCCTCCCTGAACTGAGAAGGAACAGACGTGGGATGAGCCTAGTCACACGGCAGGACCTGCCGCATCCCCCTCCTGCAGCCCCCCCCACCCCCGCCACCCCGCATACCACATGCTGCTTGGCCAGACACACACACAGCGGCTCCTCACACTGCTGCTTTCTTTCTGGGTTTAAACCCTTCATCTCCTTTGCTGTGGTCAAGGCCCCCGTGCAGTACAGGTGGGAGAATTTCAAGGGCAGGAGATGGTAGGCTCCTTTTAGGACCCGGCAGCTTGGCTACACGTGAGAACATCCTGTGTGCTGGAAGGATGGAGCAAGGAGGCTGGAGGGAGAGCTAGGTGGGGGGGCGGAAGCCGGGGCACCTCTCTTCTGTAGCACCCCCAACTCACCCCAACCCTCCAACCCAACTCACCCCGACCTCCACCCCCAATTCACCCCGACCCTCCCCCAACACACCCCGACCTCCACCCCCATCTCACCCCGACCTCCACCCCCAACTCACCCCAACCCTCCACCCACACCTCTCCCCGAGTCTCCGCCCTGTCCTCCGAGTCGGGTGTCCAGGACCCTTCCCGACCCTCCGGCCTGCTCGCCCAGGCCCCAGCTCCCAGCCTGGCTCCTCAGTCCCCGACCCTCCTTAGGCTGGTGGTGCGTGAGCACGCAAATACACGGAGCTAACCAGGGTGTCAAACAATGGCCCGGAAAAGGGCTGTGAGGCACAGGGTGTCTGATGTGTGAGCCTGATGAGTGTGTTTGTGCGTGTGTGACTTGCGTGGATACATGTGGGCACGTGTGTGGACGTGTGGGTTTTGCACGCCTGTGCATCAAAGTCAGTAAGTAAATGTGTGAGAGCTGTGTGCATGCTGGCGTGGGTCCGTCTGTGCACACACACCTGACAGATTGTGTTAGCACGCTCTGTGCACACACGTGTGTGTGAGTGAGTGTGGGTGGCACAACCACAGCTGAGTCAGACCAGGAGGTGGAGCCCGCTGTGTGGGCGGCCTCGGAGTCTAGCTGTGCAGGAGCCACGCGACTGTGTCCTCCACGTGCACCGCCCGGAGCCGTTGTCCAGGCGGCTCTGCAGCCGTGGTGTCATGAGCATGTTCTCGCGTGTCCCGTGACTGTCGTAGGCTCACGTCACGTTCATGGGCTGGCGGCTCCCCGTGCACGGCTGTGCCTTTGTGGCAACAGCTCCGTCTTCCCTCACCCGCTCGCAAGCTGGAAAGGTGAGGCTCCCTGCCTGCCCACCGAGGTCTGTGTGCTGAGCCTGTGGGGCCGGGCCAACGGCGGGGGGCCGCACAGTCTGGGACGAAGGGCAGGCTGGGCAAACACCTGCTCCAGCAGCAGCTGATGGTGCAGCACGTGCTCTGCGGCTCCTGACGTCCAGGAACTGTGGGATGTCGTCTGGTGGGGTTTTTTAAGACGTTGCCGACATAGAATGAAACGTTGCGGCGTGGCGTCTGCTTCCCGGGAGCTGTCTGGACGTTGGGGGCTGCGGGGGCCTGTCCCCAGGCCCGCGGCCCCTCTGCCGGCGCCCGCAGCTCAGCCCAGGCCTGTCTTGCAGGAGAACGTGTCCCTGGCCGACATCCTCTCCCTGCGGGACAGCGGTCTCAGCGAGCGGGAGGCCTGGGCCGTGTGCCTGGAGTGCAGCCTGTCCATGAGGAGCGTCGCGCACTCGGCCATCTTCCAGACCCTGTGCATCACGCCCGACACCCTGGCCTTCAACACCAGCGGGAATGTGTGCTTCATGGAGCAGCTCAGCGGTGAGGCCTGGGCGGGCGCCCGCAGGGGAACGTGAACGCAGAGTCCAGCGGACGCGGGCCCTCCCTGGGCCGATGGTCCGGGAGCCGGGTTTCCATGGTAACCTGCTGGTACCTCCGCCCCTCCCCACCGTTGTGAGGCTCGGGACGCGCTGGTTCTCGCAGCTCCCCATCCCGGGAGAGCCTGGAGGCCTCTCTTCCCCAGTGACCCGGGTGGGGAGTAGTGGGAACAGAGGGTCGCCGTGTGACCCGGCGCCTTCTCTTCCCTTCCCAGACGACCCCGAGGGAGCCTTTGTCCCCCCGGAGTTCGATGTGACTGGGAACACCTTTGAGGTAAGTGGCAGCAGGTGGGCCAGTGCCCGGCCCCCCTCCTACCGTCACCTGGCGGCAGTGAGCGCCTGCGGTCGGCACGCCCACCTCTGTCCCCTCAGGTCCCCAGCGACTTGGCCGCAGCGATAGCCCGCGTCCGGCCACACGCTTCTCACTACAGCGCGTAGCATGTTGTCTGAGTGCGAATTTACTATATTTAAGATGCTAAAAGCGCCTGAAATTACCGGTGGTGACTGATGGGGGTCACAGCTCCTCTGAGGGATTGGCAGGGGCAGCTCACGGCCCCAGAGAATCACCCACGAGAGTGAGAGGCAGCCACGCCTAGGACAAGGACAAGGTCACTGGGGCCCCTGGGCACCCCCAGTGCAGCGAGGTGGGCAGGGGACCTAGAGAAGGGAGGGGGCCCACTCGTGCCTTCACTTTCTAAAAAGAGTCTCCTGTTGCGTCTTAGCTTCTGGAACTTCCTTTTATGTGACTTCCCTAGACTCTTCCGCACCGGGTGTCATGACCTTCATGGGGGGAGGCCTGGTGGGGTCAGCGCTGCTCCCCGTGGCCTCCGTGTGTCCAGTGAGAGCTCCCAGCGGGCTGGCGGGGTCACTTGCAGAGCAGGGCAACTCTTTCCTGTGGGGCTGCCTGAGGTGCGCTCCCACCACCGCCCAGAGACCCCTCACACCCCCTCCTGCGGGATCGGTTCCACTGGGATTGCCAGGGGTTGCATTCCTGTCGGTCAGGACAGTGGGCTTGCAGGTGGTGGGGTGGGGACCCCCTCTGTGGGAGAGCCCATTTCCATCCAGTTGCTCAGCTTTTCTCCCTGTATTTTCGTCCGTTTTGTCAGGACTGCAAATGCCATGTCCACCGTGTGTCTCACTTCCTTGAAGGCAGCAGTTCTCAAACTTTTTGGTTCTTGGAACCCTTTACACTCCTAAAAATCACTGAGTGCCCAAAGAGCTTTGTTTCTGTGAGTTATATCTGCCAGTACTCACTGTATTACAGGTTAAAACGGAGAAATGCATAAAAAGTCTACCTATTAATTAATTCAGTGACAACCGTAAACCCATTGCATGGTAGCACATATAACACACTTTCGTGAGAAATGACAGTATTCCCCTCCAGAAAAAACAGTGAGGAGAGTGGCATCACTTTACATGTTTGTAAATCTCTTGGATGCCCGGCTCAGCAGAGGCCTGGGTTCTCACGGCCGCGTCTGCGTCCAGTCTGCTCTGACAGCACAGGCCCGCGGCCCTGGCAGCCTCCGCGGCCTGTTGCTGGGAAATTGTTTGGCCTCTGGAACCCCGCTTTGAGAAAAGCTGCCTGAAGGCCTCCTCTGATGGAAAAAAATGTTTCTCATTTCTAATACAGTCCAATTATTGGTGTTTTCTTTCACTGTGTTTTTTTGTGCCTTAAGAAGCCTTGCCAGCCACGAGATCCAACAGATATTTACTGACATTTTCTACCAAGAGTTTTAAAGTTTTGTTCTTCACATTTAATCCGCCTGAGGCTGATTTTTTATTTATTTATTTATTTATTTGGCTGCGGCAGGTCTTTTAGCTGCAGGATCTTTAGTTGCAGCATGTGGGATCTAGTTCCCTAAGCAGGGATCGAATCAAACCCGGGCCCCCGGCATTGGGAGCGTGGAGTCTTAACCACTGGACCTGCAGGCAGTGCCGAGGTGGATTTGTAATGTGTGTGAGGCAGGGGTCCAGGTTCCTTGTTTTATGTGGATATAACCGTTGCATGTGAGGCAGGGATCCAGGTTCCTTGTTTTATGTGGATGTAACCGGTGCATGTGAGGCAGGGATCCAGGTTCATTTTTTTACGTGGATGTAACCGGTGCTCCCAGCTGTTAGTTGCCTGGCCCCGGTACACGTCACCTAAGCCATATACACCCCAGTTTCAGACAAAGCTGGGTCTGCTTCCCGGGCCTCTGCCCTAGTCCATGGCGGTCGGCCCACCACCGCACTAAAGCTGCGTTTATTGACCGTAGCTCCGCCGCGAGCCCAGCATCTCACAGCGAACGTGCCCGGTCCCTGTTCTTTTCAGAAGCGTTCCGACTATGCTTAACTCTTTATTCTTCCACATCAATTTGAGAATTAGTATCAAGTTCCAGGAAAAGCTCTGTTGGCATTTTGACTAGAATGGCTCTGAATGTATAGGTGAGTTTGGGGAGAATTCATACGCCTGTGGTATGTTATACATGTTATATCTCTCCATTTATTTAGCTCTCATTTACTGTCTCAGTAACATTTTAAAGCCTTTATTGTAAGTTTTACTTGGATATCCTTTACTAGTTTATTCTCAGGAATGAGATATTTTCTGACTCTATTCTAAATGGGTGGTCATCTTTCTAATCACATTTTTTTGCTTTTTGGGGCAAGTCTACAGAAATGCAGTTCGCTTTACCATCTTAATCTTACATCAGCCATCTTGGTAAATTCTTTTATTATTTCTGCTAACTTACAGAGTGTTTTAGTTTCTCTATTTAACTGATCAAATCACCAGCAGAAGGTGGCAGGCAGTGTTGATACCACTGTCCAAGGGCTTGCTGCCAGGTTCCCCTTCCAAGTGTCCTGAGTGGGCCTGGAGCAGTGCTGTGACAGGGTCAGTGATTTCTCCACAATCCTAAGAGAGCTCTTCCCACCTCCCCACCCTGGATGACGTTTGCAGCGGCCCCCTGAAGTCCCCACTGTGCCAGAGGGATGGAGTTCTATCAGGAAATGCTTCTGCATACTTTGAAATTATCATTAAGATGTTAATATCTCCTTTTTATTTTCTAGCATTAAATCAACCTTTCCTACTTAGAGAAACCTCAGCTGGCTGTGTCCTATTTTTTCTTTACACCGTTGCATTTGATTGACTAATGCCTGCTTTGGGTCTCTGTGTATTTTTCTCAAGTGGACTGGTAGTTTTCCATTCTGTTGATGTGTTTTGTTTGTTTGTTTGTTTTGCGGCTCGCGGGCCTCTCACTGTTGTGGCCTCTCCCGTCGCGGAGCACAGGCTCCGGACGCGCAGGCTCAGCGGCCATGGCTCACGGGCCCAGCCGCTCCGCGGCACGTGGGATCTTCCCAGACCGGGGCACGAACCCACGTCCCCTGCATCGGCAGGCGGACTCTCAACCACTGCGCCACCAGGGAAGCCCTCTGTTGATGTTTTTGACTCGTGTGAGCCCTCAGGACTATCCTGGCTGTATGTAAATGCCCCCGCTTCCTTTGCCGTGTAATAGTTTATGTAAGAATGGGATGGTCTGTTCCTTCAAAGTCTGGTCAAACTTACTTATGAAGCCATCTGTTTCCTTGGAGCAAAGATTTTTAATTGCTGCTCTATTTTTAATAATTATAGGATTTATCTGTTTTGTATTTCTTATTGAGTCAGCTTCTTGGTAAACCATATGTTTCTAAAAATTTACCCATTGTTACCTGTGTTTTTAAAGTTGCAGGTGAGGTCCTTTCTGAATCACTGCATCATCGTAGGTGCCCTGTTCCACTCCTTGGATAATTTATTTGTACTTTCTCTTGCCAGCCTTGCTGAGGGGGTGGGGTTATATATTTTCTTAGTTTTGTCAACAGAAATAATCAATAACAATTCATAATAGGAAAGGAAAGAGTGTTATGTGAGCCAAACTGAGGACTACAGCCTGAGAGACACAGGTTCAAGAGGTACTTGAACATGTTCCGCAGGCTGCAAAATGGCGAAGGCTTGTAAAGGGAAAATCCGCAAGGTTCCCGAAGTTGTTTGTCAGGAATGAGGACTGGAGCTGCAAGAAGCAATGGCGCTGGCTCAGCGCGATTGGCTGGGGTCTGAAATGGTGGCATAGTTACAAGGAGAGACTCGAGACCTAAGGCTGTGGGGGGCAGCTGCCGGCAGAGGCTGTTTTGAGAGCGGCCGGTGGTGTCACTGAGTCTGATAGGGTCCCGAATTCAGGTTCTCAGGGACGCAGGAATGTGTCTGAAACCACATCCACAGCGGCCACGCGGCTCCATCCTGGATGCCTGAACCACAGTCACTCCACTTTGATTTTTAAATATATCCTTTTCTTTAACGTTAAAGCAGTGGTACAATGTGTGTTCAGCAGGCCTTCAGACAGGCTCTCTAGATGAATGGATAAAGAAGATGTGCTATATATGCATATGTGATATATGTATATATGTGATACATACACACACACACACACACACACACACACACACACAATGGAATACTACTCAGCCATAAAAAAGAATAAAATAATGTCCTTTGCAGCAACATGGATGGACCTGGAGATTATCATGCTAAATGAAGTACATCAGAAAGAGAAAGACAAATACTATATGATATCACTTATATGTGAAATCTAAAATATGACACAAATGAACTTTACAAAACAGAAACAGACACACAGACATAGAAAACAGACTTGTGGTTGCCAAGGAGGAGGCGGGTAAGGGAGGGGTGGATTGGGTTTGGGATTAGCAGGTGCAAACTATTATATACAGGATGGATAAACAACAAGGTCCTACTGTATAGCACAGGGAACTATATTCAATATCCTGTGATAAACCATAATGAAAAGAATGCGAAAAAGAATATATGTATGTATAACTGAGTCTCTTTGCTGTACAGCAGAAATTAACACAACAATATAAATCAACTGTACTTCAATAAAATAAACTTTTTAGAAAGACAGGCTGCACGTGAGTGCAGCTAACGCGGCAGCAGCGAGCACACAATGATTTGCCCCCGGAAGGACTTGCCGGGCCTCCTCTCTGCACCAGTCAAGTCCGCCGCCTTCCAGAAGCCTTCCCAACCAGTGGGTCCCATGGGGATTTCTCCCCTTTCTGATGTCCTGTAGCCCTGATCTCCTTAGCAGCCCTTCGTGTAGTGAGTGCTGAATGAATGTCAATAATGATTGTAATTATTGTTATTAATATTATTAAATGACTGTTATTCCCTTTGCCCTCCTGGAGCACAGGGACATGTAGCTTAAAAAAAAACAAACAAACAAAAGACGGGCTGCTCTGACCAGCACAAAGTTCAAGCCAAATCACATATGAGCCAAAGCGACTTCCCCAAACCTCCATACGTGAAAGTTTCTTCCAACAGCTTTTCAAGGAGCCCACCTTGTATGGTGTGAGGTCTCCTGTCCTGTCTTGGTTTCTTGTTCTCCATCAATTCTGCTCTTATGTTCCAGTCTCTTTCTTCTTGTACTTGTTTCGAGTTTAGTGAGTTTTCCTAACTTGAGTTGGACACACAGCTCATCAGTCTGAGCTTTTCTTCTCTCCTAATATTAGGGTCAACACCTAAAGCTAAGAGTTTCCCTCCGAACACGAGTTTTGCCACACGGCAGGTGCGGTATCATTCACTTCTGGGTGTTTCTTTATTTTGTTAAAAAAAGCCTTTTTGATGTGGACCGTGTTTAAAGTCTTTACTGAATTTGTTACAAATTTGCTTCTGTTCTATGTTTTGGTTTTTTTGCTGCGAGGCATGTGGGATCCTAGCTCCCAACCAGGGATCAAACCCACACCTGCTGTGTTGGAAGGCGAAGGCTTAACCACTGGACCACCAGGGAACTCCCTCTACGTGTTTCTTTATTTCCATTGGAATTTCTTCTGAAAGAATGGGTTGGGTTTTTCTTATTTTTTATTGTGATACAGGCAGACCTCACTTTATTGCACTTCACTTTATTGTGTTTTGCAGATACTGCATTTTTTACAAACTGAAGGTTTGTGGCCGCCCTGCCTTGAGCACGTCTGTCGGTGCTGTTTTCCCAGCTGCATTTGTTCACTTCGTATCTCGGTCACATTTGGGGAATTTTCACGATATTTCAAGCTTTATAATTATTATTATTAGATTTGTTATGGTTGTCTGTGATCAGTGATCTTTAACGTTGCTATTGTAATTGTTCCGCGGCACAGTTTACTGACCGATGTGGTGTGTGTTCTCGCTGCTCCACTGACTGCCCTCCCCAGTCCCTTCCTTGGCCTCCCTGATCCTCGAGACACAACAGTATTGAAATCAGGCCAGTGAATAACCCTGCAATGGCCTCTAAGGGTTCAGGTGAAAGGCAGAGCCACAGGTCCCTCCCCGCGCGTTGGGCCATTCGGGTCCTCTGTCGCTTTGTCGCTTTTCCTCTTTTGCCGAGTTGTCTGCTCCTTACTCTGAGGTGTAGACGGCACTGTACCCCTCCCTTTGCAGAGGAAGCGAGTCCAGCAACGGAAGGGAGCCGCCATCCACTCTCCAAGTGACAGAGCTCCCTGGGTGGAGGGCCTTTCCCGGGGCAGGGACCCCACCTGCTGCAGGGTGTAGGGACAGGCAGGCCCACGACAGGGAGGGAGGAGTGATGGGACCACGCTCAGGGGGCAGGGAGAGACTGTCCTTAGCGGGAGGGAAGGGCGCTTCCCCTTCCTTTTTAATGCTTCCTGTCCCCGGAATCTTCCTATCATGACAAGTTTTCTTCTCTGAGTCGCCGTAATTCCTAGCGGGTGGTTGGTGACTTTCCCTGTTGCTCCTCCCATGGGGCAAGCAGGTCCTTCTCGCCTCACACCTGTGTCAGCATGGGCGCCGTGCCCCGATCCCGGTGTTGGCACCGCCCATGATTCTGGGGTCCCCGCTCAGTGTTCAGATGGCAACAGAGCAGGTGGGATCCTGCCTCATGGGCCGTGGTCCTCAGGGGGACGGACTTGATGCGAGTAGGGTTCACAGGATCACCACTAGGGGGGCTTCCAAGACAGGAATTAAAGGTGGAAAGACCTCGAGGGCCAAAGACGCTGGTGTTGGCCAGTGTGTAGTGGACAGTGTCATCTGACAGCCAATGAGAAGTTTGTTTGCTGAGTTATTTTCAAACTAAAAGAGATGGATGGATAGATGAAGGTGGACAGAGACAGAAAGATATAGATACGGATACAAAGAAAAGTAGGAAGGAAGGGAGGGAGGGAGGAAAAGTAAATGTGGGTGGCAGATGGAGAGGGGATAGACAGATGGATGGATGGATGCACGTGTGGGAGGGTAGACGGGCACCAGTGTTCCTGGAGGGACGACAGGGCATGGACGGCAGAAGCAGGTACCCTGGGCAGAGCCACGTCTCACCCTCAGGGCTGTGGCTTGCTGGGGACCTCACTGCTGCGGCCTAGCCTGGGCTCGTAGGGTCTGCCTTTCCTTCCACCCGCAGCACCCAGCAGGGCTCCCGAACCAAGGCGTCTGCCTGAGTCTGTGCAGCAGCTTGACCTACTTTTGGCCCCTTCAGAAAGCCCTGGGTGCTGGCTCCGTGGGGACCCAGATGGAAGCCCTGGGTGCGGAGGGCGAGGTCAGCGTGTGAGGTGGGGAGCGGCTGCCGTCCGCCTGGGGACCAGTGCGGGGGTGCCAGTGTCTCCCATGAGAGGCTGGCGGCGGCCCAGGGGCCTGGCCTCGTGCACAGGGAGAGCGGACAGACTCCGGGCCATCAGGGTGGGCACCAGCCGTGTTCACAGGGCCCCGAGCAGGTAGCCGGACACCCTCCTGAGCAGGCTGGCGTTGTCTGTAGGTGACGAGATTGTGGGCCTGAGAGGTCAGGGGCTTCAGTGGAAAATGATAGAATAAAAGACTGCAGAGGTCAGCGGAAGGCAAGATACATCCCCCAAAGTACGTAGCTTTCCTTTGTGTTGGTAGTTACCAGTTCGAGAGGAAATGGAAAATGTCCCACGTATAACAGCCACGACCACAGAAAGCCCGGGAGTGAACATGGCAGGAAGGGTTGAAAGTGCACAGCAAACCACTTTTCAAAAGATGAAAAAACAAGGCACGAGAAAATGAGGAGGTGGACCCTGTCCCTACACTAAGTATTTTTTCCAGCTTTACTGCGACAAAACTGACATTTAATGTTGTGTAAGTTCAGGGCCTACAGCCTAATGATTTGATATACTTAACATATTTCAAAACTATTTCCCCGTAGGGTTAGTTAACACCTAACACCTCCACCGCTAATTACCGTTCTTTTTGGTGGTGAGAACATTACAGGTCTGCTCTCTCAGGAACTCTGAAGTATACAGCACAGTATTGCCGACTGGAGCCGCCATGCTGTGCATTAGATGCCAAGAGCCTGTTCGTCTTATAACTGGAAGTTTGTGCCCTTTGACCAGTGTCTTCTCATTCCCTGCCGCCCACAGGCCCCTGGCAACCTCCATGCTACTCTGTTTCTATGAGTTCGGTTTTTTAGATCCTGCGTGTAAGTGAGAGCGTACAGTATGTCTTTCTCCGTCTGACTTACTTCACGTAGCATAATGCCCTCAACGACCATCCTTGTTTCTTGCAGCTGAATAATATTCCATTGTGTATATAGACCACATTTTCTTTATCCAGTCACCCAGAGACACGTAGCTTGTTTCCATGTCTTGGCTTTTGTGGATCATGCTGCAGTGAACGTGGGGCTGCAGGTATCTCTTCGAGAGCCTGATCTCATTTCCTTTGGACGTACGCACAGAAGTGGGGTTGCTGGGTCACATGGACGTACACACAGAAGTGGGGTTGCTGGGTCACATGGACGTACACACAGAAGTGGGGTTGCTGGGTCACATGGACGTACGCACAGAAGTAGGGTTGCTGGGTCACATGGAGGTTCTATTTTCATTTTTTTGAGGAACCTCCATGTTGTTTTCCACAGTGACTGCACCAATTTACATTCCCACCAGCAGTGCACAAGGGTTCCCTTTTCTCCACATTCTCACCAACACTTGTTATCTCTTGTCTTTTTGATAACAGCCATTCTAACAGGTGTGAGATGATAGCTCATTTTAATTTTGATTTGCATTTCCCTGATGATTAGTGACGTTGAGCATCTTTTCATGTACCAGTTAGTTATTTGTATGTCTTCCTGGGAAAATGTTTATTCAGTTGCTCTGCCCATTTTTTTAAAATAGCATCTTTTTTTAAAAATTATTTATTTATTTGGCTGTGCCGGGTCTTAGTTGCAGCATGCGGGATCTTTAGTTGCAGCATGCGGGATCTTTTAGTTGTGGCATGCGAACTCTTAGTTGCAGCACGTAGGATCTGACCATTAGGAGCACGGAGTCTTAGCCACTGGGCCACCAGGGAAATCTCCCTCTGCCCATTTTTTTTTTTAATAAATTTATTTATTTTTGGCTGCATTGGGTCTTCGCTGCTGCACACGGGCTTTCTCTAGCTGTGGCAAGTGGGGGCTACTCTTCGTTGCAGTGCGTGGGCTTCTCACTGTGGTGGCTTCTCTTGTTGCAGAGCACGGGCTCTAGGCGCACGGGCTCAGTAGTTGCGGCACGTGGGCTCAGTCGTTATGGCTTGCGGGCTCTAGGGCGCAGGCTCAGTAGTTGTGGTACACGGGCTTAGTTGCTCTGCAGCATGTGGGATCTTCCCGGACCAGGGCTCAAACCAGTGTCCCCTGCATTGGCAGGTGGATTCTTAACCACTGTGCCACCAGGGAAGTCCCTCTGCCCATTTTTTAATCAGATTATTTTGTTGCTCTTGAGTTGTGTGAGTTCTTTATCTACTTCAGATATTAACCCCCTATGAGGTAAATGGTTTGCAGATATTTTCTCCCATAGGTTGCCTTTTCACGTTGCTAATTGTTTCTTATGCAGAAGCTTTTCAGTTTGATTTATTTGTTCCATTTATTTGTTGTTTCTTTTGGTGCTTGTGCTTGTGGTGTTATGTCCAAAAAAATCATTGCCAAGACCAATGTCAGGGACCTTCCCCCTATGTTTTCTTCTATGATTTCTATGGTTTTCAGGTCTTATGTTTAATTCTTTAATCCATTATGAGTTAGTTTTTGTGTGTGGTGTAACATACAGGTCCAGTTTCATTCTTTTGCATGTGGCTGTCCAGTTTTCCCAATATCATTTATTGTAGAGACTGCCCTTTCGCAGTAAGGGTTCTTTGCTCCCTTGTCAAATACTAGTTGACTGTATAGGCGTGGTTTTATTTCTGGGCTCTCAGTTCTGTTCCATGTGATGGTTTCTATGCCAGTACCATACTGGTTTGATTACTAGAGCTGTGTAATACACACACCCGGAAGTGTGATGCCTCCAGCTTTGCTCTTTCTCAGGATTGCTTTGGCTATTTGCAGTCTTTTGTGGTTCCATACAAACTTTTTGATTTTTTTTTCTATTTCTATGAAAATGCCATAGGAATACTGATAGAAATTGCATTCAGTCTGTAGATGGCTTTGGGTAGGATGGACATTTTAACAATATTAATTCTTCTGATCCATGAACACAGGATATCATTCCAGTTATTTGTGTCTTCAGCTTCTTTCATCAAAGTCTTATTCTTTGCAATATACAGATCTTTCACCTGCTTGGTTTTATTTATTCCTAAATATTTTATTGTTTTTCCTAAATATTCTATTGTTTTTGATGCTATTGTGGGTGTGATTGTTGTCTTTACTTCTTTTTTAGGTGTTTCATTGTTAGTGTATAAAAATGTAACTGATTTGTGCACGCTGATTTTGTATCCTGAAATTTTACTGAATTTGTTGTTACTAAAAGATTTTTGGTGGCATCTAAGATTTTCTATATATAAGATCATATCATGTGCAAATAGAGACAATTTTATTTCTTCCCTTCTAGTTTGGTTGCCTCTTATTTATTTTTCTTGCCTAATTGCTCTGGCTGGAACTTCCAGTGTGTTGAAAAGGAATGATGAGAGTGGGCATCCTTGTTTTGTTCTGATCTTAAAGGAGAAGATTTCAACCTTTCACCATTGAGTATGATGTTAGCTGTGAGCTTGTAATATGTGGCCTTTGTTATGTTGAGGTACATCCCTTCTGTACCCAGTTCATTGAGAGTTTTTACCATGAAAGGATGCTGAATTTTGCCAAATGCTTTTTTCTGCTTCTATTGAGATGATCATATGATTTTTATGTTTTATTCTATTAATATGGTGACTCACAGTTACTGATTTGTGTATATTGACCCATTTTTCATCTTAGGGACAAATCCCCCTTGACCATGGTATATGATCCTTTTAATTACTTTTGAATTTAGTTTGCTAATACTTTGCTGAGGATTTTCACATCTATATTCATCAGGGATATTGGTCTATAGTTTTCTTGTACTGTTCTTATCTGGCTTTGATGTCAGGGTAATGCTGGCCTCACAAAATGAGTTTGGGAGTGTTCCCTCTTCTTCAATTTTTGGAAGAATTTAGGAAGGATTGGTATTAATTCTTTAAATAAATGTTAGTAGAATTCACCAGTGAAATCATCTAGTCCTGGGCTTTTCTTTGTTGGGAGGTTTTTGATTACTGATTCGATCTCCTTACTAGTAATAGTTTGTTCAGATTATCTATTTCTTCGTGATTCAGTTTTGGTAGGTTGTAGGTTTCTAGGAATTCATCTATTTTTTTCTAGGCTATCCAAGTTGTTGGCATATAAATAGTGGTCTCTTATGATCCTTTGTGTTTCTGTGGTATCAGGTGCAATGACTCGTCCCTCATTTCTGATTTTATTTATTTGAGTCCTCTCTTTTTTTCCCTAGTTAGTCTAGCTGAAGGGTCCACAACCAGGACAGAGGTTTGTCTGCCTCTCACCTGACACACAGCTGGGCAAGACTCCTGCCAGGTCCCTTGGCATATGTTGCTGGATCCCACAGCTCCCACAAAGGAAATTTTGTCCGCAGATGGATGCCAAATTGTTGTTGAGGGGGATACAATCTAGGGACAGCCATCTTGCTGACATCCAAGTATTTCATCTTGTACGACATTGGTCCTTCCCAATGGTCCTTCTGCCACGTCAGTGCTGTTACAATAAATTCTAACCTTTTGGTTTTTTTTTTTTTTAATGGGAATGGGGGAACCTATATATATATATATATTTTAAACCTGACAAATGTGAAAATAATCAAACATTTTTGGGAAAGAAATGGAGGGCCATTTGTCCACCAGGTATGACAATGCACTCTGGGGAATTCCCTGGCAGTCCAGTGGTTAGAACTTGGCGCTTTCACTCCGATCCCAAGTTGGGGAACTAAGGTCCCACAAGCCACACGGCTCAGCAAAACAAAAAGAAAATGCATTCTGAAGCTACCATATGCATTCTGAAGCTACCATAATTAAAATAGCACAGTAGCACAGTCTGGACAGAGGGAGAGACACAGAGTAAGAGGAGGGGAGGCCAGCCAGAGCGTGGAGCCCCGGGGAGCTGAGGGCAGCAGGACGAGGGTTCAGGGTGGACAGAGGGTGGGCTCTTCTTTAACAGTGTGGGAGATGGAGGTGGCTCTCCATCAGGAAGGAGCCCAAACCAGATCCCTGCAGCATGCCAGCTCACAGGTACAACCCACAGGGGTTAGAGCTAGATGCTTTCAAATTACAGAAGTATTGGAAAAGGCAGAAGTAAGCTGTTTTCATTGTCGTGGGCTAGGGAAGGTCCTCTTAAGAAGGCAATAAAAAAATTACCCAGTTTCACAAATTAAACATTAGAAGTTTTGAATGTCAAAAGACACATGAAAAAGTTGAAACATAAGTGACAGAATACACGTGTGGCACACAGACCAGGGGTCAGCCTTCGTGTGCCAGGAGTGCACTCAAAACAGGCAACAGCTCAGCGGACAGATTAGCAAAGGCCACGAATGGGCGTAAAGGGGAAAATTTTAAACAACGAATAGAGGTGAACAGATGCTTGGTCTCATTCACGGTCACAGAAACGCAGGTTAGCCCGAGACACTGAGCCTGGGGAAGCTGCAGAGGCCGCGAGCTGGAAGGGGGAGGGGGTCTGGCCCACACACACACGCACAGACACACGCACACGGCTGGGCCGGTGACTCACAAGGGAAGCTCCTCAGCAGCTCCGAAAACTGCAGATGGAACGGATGTAGCCCAGATTGTAGCCCCACTTGCGGGGCCTGAGGCCTCGTGAACACACTGTGGATGCACAGAGACGTCCACGTGAGGACGGCCCCTGCAGCGCTGGTCACAACAGCAAAACACAGGAACTGCCCTGAGTGGCGAGGGGCGGACCCCCATGTGCCCAGCTCCTGAGACAGACGCTGGCAGGGAGGTGGGTCAGGAGGGCGCGTCTCAGCCAGGCGGCCAGTGGAAACCCTAGAACAACAGCAGGAGCCGGTGGTCCCAGACTTCCCCAGAGACCAGGAAGGTGGGGTCTGAGGGTCATGTGAGGAGGCCGGGCAAGACGTCCCTGACAGGACCCCACCACTCAGCCAGGCTGAGGCTGGCCCTGGCTAGGTGTTGACCCTGGACCAGAGTGGGCCCAGGGCTGGAGGTGGGGGACTCACTGGTTGGGGTGGGGAGAGCACCGGGGCAGGGAGGTGGGGAGAGCCGGCCTCTGGGGGCCCGGCCTCTACTCCTGAGCTGTGTGACCCACCTCTCTGGAGTCACATGGCCCAGGGCCCCCACCAGCTCCTCCTGGCCCAGCTGTGCAGCCCCGGGCAGGTTCCTGAACCTCTCTGGTCTCAGCTTCCTGTGAGTGAAGCGGGGATGATGAAGCCCCACGTGCACGGTCCTGGGATGAGGCCAGAAGGCCAGATGGTGTTGGAGGACACCTGGCCGCGGGGGTTCGGCAGCCCCTCCAGGACCCAAGGGCTGAGGCCTGCCCTGTGAGCCTGTCCCAGCAGGCATGGGGTGAAGAGCCCCTCTCTCACAGGGGAAAACCCTGACTTCCAAACTGCAAGAAACCTGCCTTTCCTCCTCCTCAAATCGGTTTTTGAAGCATACACTTGAAAAAGAATAGGCTGGCCCTTTGAAGACAGGGCCTGTGCCAGGCGAGGGCCTGTGCCGGGGAGGTGGGCTGGGGCTGGTGGCGCGGGGCCGGCACAGACCCCAGGCCCGGGAGCATGGGGGTGGCCCGGGGCCAGGAGAATCGCCGCGCTGGGGGCAGGGGAGGCGGCCCTGTAAAGCGCAGGTGCTCCTGGCCCAGAGGAGCAGCGGCTGCCTGGGGACAGGTGCTGCCCGGGAGGCTGCGAGGCCCTGCCCCACGCCCAGTGGGTTCTCTGGTGCTGCCGCAGGCCCACATCTACTCTCTGGGGGCCACGCTGAAGGCAGCCCTCGACTATGTGACGGAGCCCGAGCCCCAGCCCAGGCTGAGCCGGGAGCTGGAAGCGCTGCTGGGCCAGATGCAGGCCGAGGACCCCCGGGACCGGCCCGACCTGCAGGTAGGCGCGAAGGCAGCCCCCGCTTCCCCCAGCCACGGCCCTGCGCCCCACGCGCCCCCAGCCAGCGCGCACGCACAGCCAGTGCGCACACGCGGGCCCCCACCCACCCATCACCTGGGCTCCTTACTTCTTTACTCTGCATTTTTGCGATGAACGGCATGCATGATAACCATCACGGGCAGGACAGAATCCGCTGGTTTCACGAAGCGGATTCTGTCCCACGGGGATCATGTAGCTCAGGACGCCCCGCTTCGTGATCCCAGCGCCTCGAGCGGAGCGGCGAGGGGGGACGGGGGCTGGGGCGGGGCTGAGCGCTGGCTCCGGTCACAGAGCATCATCGCACTGTGCGAGGAGAAGATGCAGCTCACGTCCTCCTGCCACCTGTGCCAGAGCCTCTCGGCTGCCGGGAGGAGGGTGCTCTCCATCGAGTCCTTCGGGGCGTTTCAAGGTAAGCACACAGGTGGACGAGCCTGCACACACGCCAGGCATGTGCACGCCCTCACACATGCACACATGGGTGTGCACAAGCATTAACACGATCACGTACACACACGTCGCACCAGCGTGTTCGCCGTGTAAGCCACCCACGCTGACATGCACACGGATGCAGACAGATCACGTGTGCTCCCACAGCACACATGGAAACATACAAGCATGTGCAAACTCGGACACACCTATTTAGACTATTAACTCACACAGCGAGCACACCCCCGTGCACATGCAGCACACACCCCCAGTTTCCCACACGCACAAACACGTCTGCAAACGTGCACACACTTACACGCTCTGACCCACAATTGGAGGTGAGAGGCAGGTCATATGGGAAGTGACTGCCCTCAGGACTGGTCGCCTCTGTCCTCTCCTGTGGGCGTTGGGGACATGGACACAGCACCGCCAGTCTGGTGGCCACACAAGCTGTTGCTGAAGCGTCTGGGATTTTCACGGCTCACAAGGCATAACGTTGGGTGGCATTTTGAACAAATGCCAACGTCTGCTCTGCACTGTGCTCGCAGCAGGGAGCCTGGAGGGTCCTGAGGGGAGGTGTGGAGCCTCTGGGGGCGGCAGGGCCCCTCCCCCAGCTAAGCGAGCGGCATTTCCCACCACGTTGGCATTTGTGACACTGCAGCACCAGGCCCGCTGGCGGCTCTAACATCAGGGAGGGCGTTAACGCTGAGAGCAGAGGCTCCGTCGAGGGGGCTGCAGGCCACTGGGAGGGGAGGGCGTGTGTCTCTAGAGGGGCTCACACAGACACGCGTGTGGAAGATCGTACGTCAGGACGAGCTGGGGCTGCTGCCAGGTTTAATTTATGCCTTTGGGGAGTATCACTGTGTAACCGTAATAGCAAAACCATGTGCTTTTTGGATGAGCTAATTAGACAGGCCTCAGGAAACCCCTTCGGGAAGCTCATCCTGGATTGGGTGGCGGGGGTGACCGAGAGCCTTCGGAGACTCATTACTTAGTCAAGATGGTGTGATTAAGGAAGCAGATGAGGACGTTTCTGGGCCAGTCCTGAGGGATGGGGTGGGGGCCTGGGAGGCCCCGTGCTCTCTGTGATGGGTGGGGGTCCAGGGGTCCTGCAGGAGTGGGTGCCTTGGTGGCCGTGAGCATGGGGATTGCAGGGGGAGGTCGATCCTGGCCGTGGCCCTTGGCTGTAATCACGTCTTGCTTTTGCCCAGATGTCAGTGAGATCACCTGGAGGGAGAGACTGGCTCCAAAAAGTGTGGGGCCCAAGAGGCAGCCAGGGGACCGCTCCGCGGACCCAGCGGCCCTGCCTGCCCTGGAGGGCCAGCCCCCGAGCCCCGCCAGAGAAAGCCTGGAGCACCCGGGGACCCCGCCCTCCAAGGCTCTGCTGTCAGCCCCTGTGAAAAACGGAGAAAGCCCAGGCCAGGAGGGGCTGGTCCCCGAGAGGCTGGCCTGCCTCCTCCTGGACGCCCAGCGGCCCCTGGGGGACCCGGACAGAGGCTTCCTGGAGAGGAGCCGCCTGAGGAAGGTGCAGACGCTGCCCCGGCTCCCGCCCTGCAGCCCCGAGGCCGGCGCCCTCTGCCTGTCGCTGACCAGCACGAAAACCCAGCCACCGGCACCAGAATTCTTCCCTCCAGACCCCAGGAAGCCCTTTCCGGAGGGGAAAAATGGCCTTACTAGCTCCCAGGCACAGCCCGAATCCAGTCTGTGGCCGGAGCGAGACGCCGAGCTCCGGCGCGTTGGGGACAGGGCGGCGCGTGGCCGGGGCCCCACGGAGGAAAGCCCCCTGCCCGGTTCCAAGGGCCCTCGCGATGCGGGCAGAGACCCAGGGACTCCCGAGCCTGATGACGGGACTGCGGACAGAGCCGGGGAGCCGGGCGGAGCAGCCCTGGAGCAGGTGGGTGACCATGGCCCGCGTGGCCCGGGAGGGGCCTGCGTGCACACGCACCGTGCACGCCCTCCCTCCGCAGGCGCGGGCTCTTGAGTACGAAGTAAGTCGCTCCCCTAAGGTGGGTGCCTGTGAGCATCTCGGGACGAAGTCACCTGGGGTTCGGTGGCCCGAACACACGTGTGTCTGTGCAGCAGTGCTGGCTCCACCAGCTTCATTCCCACCATGCTTTGCTGACCCAGAGGTCAAAGGGGAGGGCAGACTCTGAGTTACATTTTTATTCATATCCTGATAAGCACCTGAGGGTAATTTACTTGAAAAATATGGTTACTTTAAAATGAAAGCCATCCTGGAGACCCCAGTGCGTTGACACATGCTCGATGCCCACGTGCTGTCTGCTCAGCCCAAACCATCTCCACTGGCCTCCCCATGTCCACCCACCCGACCTCACTCATGTACCCAGAGCGCCCAGGCACTGAAGTGAAAACCTCAGGCCTGAGCCCAGGGCTCTGCTCACCTTCAAATGCCCGCCAGCCTCACAGACAGCCCACCTCCCGGATGGGTAAACTGAGGCTGGGGGCCGCCATGAGGAGGGTGGGTGGTCGCTGAAGGGCAGAGCTGATTGGGAGCCCAGCCATGGTCTTAACCACCAGGCTTCCCTGCCCCGAAGGCTCAAGGGATCAGGGCCCACCAGACCTCGGCCCCCACACAGGTCACAACCCGTCAGGTGTCAGGGCTGGTCCAGAGTCGGGGACCCAGATCTCCTCTGGAGAGCACGTCCTGGGTGCAAAGCTGGCTGCTCCAACCCCACATGTAGCAGGAGGCTTGGGGGGCCCTGTGCCCCAGAACCTGGGCCCCTGGCCAGGCACAGGCTGGATGAGGCAGGCAGTGAAGTCTCAGGACCGAGGCAGCTACACCCTGGGCACAGAGGGGGGTCCAGGAGGGGTGAAGACACTGCCTCTGGAACCTTCCTCTGAACATGCACTTCTGTGTCCAAGCGGGCGGTTGTACTCCCAGCTCTTCCCGTGGCCGCAAAGCAGAGAATTCCCTTCCAGCTGAACTCATTCTTCTGACTCTGGGACTTTAATCTGTGGGGGGGGGGGGCAGTACGAGGGAAGGGGAACCCATAACATAAAATTTACCATCTTAACCATTTCAAGTGTACAGGACAGTGGCATTGGGTACATTCACACTGTTGTGCAATCATGACCGTCATCCATCCCTGGAACTTTGTCATCATCCCAGACTGAAACTGTGTCCGCATTAAACACTTACCCGCCATCCCTGCCCGGCCCTGATAGCTGCTCATCTACTTTCTGTCTCTACGGGTGTGACTGCTCTCAGTCTTTGATAGAAGAGAAATCATAATGTTTGTCCCTTTTTGACTAGCTTACCTCACGGACCACAGTGTCCTCAGGCTTCATCTATGTTGTAGCTGTGGCAGAATTCCCTTCCTTTTTAAGGCTGAATAGTGTCCATCTTATGGACGGACCACGTAATGCTTATCCATCCATCCGCCAATGGCGCTTGGGTTGCTTCCACATGTTAGCTCTCGTGAGTCATGCTGATTTGAACATGGGTGTGCAAATACGTCTTCAAGACCCTGCTTTTAAGTGGAATTGCTGGGTCAGATGGTAATTCTACGTCTGATTCTTTGAGGAGCCTCTGCTGTTTTCCACGTCGTTGCACCGTTTTACGATCCCACCTGCCGTGCACAGGTGCTGGTTTCTCCACGTGCACCCCCAGCACCTGTTGTGCTGACGTGGGGACTCTCCCAGCCCGTCATGCCAGGAGTGTGCTGTGTGGGGCAAACCCCACGTGTTTGAGGTGGTCCCTGCCCTGTCGTCTTCCTCCATGCATCCGTCTGAGGTGCCCACACGCTGAATGTGGCTCCTCCCCCCGCCCCCCTCAGGGCGTCTCCTTGCAGGACCTCCTGTCTAAGCTGGGCCGGCCCTTCAAGGAGTACGAGCTCTGGGCTCTGTCCCACGCATGCCTCAGCACCCTGCGGACGCACGGCCAGCACCCAGGTGACGCCCTCCCATGGGTCCTCGTCCAGCCCACCGACCCCCAGCATGTCCGGGCCAGGACCCAGGGCCACACGTGGCTTCTGTCGCCCGTGTGGGCTGTGTGGACAGCCTGGGGCTGGGTGGCAGTGTCCACCCTGTGAGCCGGGGGCGGCCTGGGGGTATCTACTCTGGTCTCAGGACCAAGGGGGTCAGAGGGCAGCTTCAAACGTGGGCCTCCTCCTGCTGAGGAGGGGCGGAAGCTGTGTGGTGGCCCTGGGCCACACCCTCTCAGCGGGGGCAACGCTGTCCCCAAGGAGACGAAGGTTGGCTGGGGCGGGGGGGGGGGGGTGGTGGCCCTCGGACGTTAGACTCGTTTGTGACCCCTGAAGCTCAGCCCTACCAGGCAGAGGGACCAGCCTCCGGCCCCACGGTGGTCCTAGCAGGGCAGGGGCGCTGCTCTCTGGCCTCCCTCGGGTTCTGTGAGCCTCAGGCCTGTGGGTATGAAGCGCTGGCACCCAGCCTCCCCTGGGACCCCTCCCAGGGCCACGCTTGGCGGGTGGGTCACGTCCCTCTGTCCCCCTCCTCTTCCCGCAGCTCCTGTGCCCCAGGGCTGGCTCAGATGGCCCTTCCGTGGCCTGTCGCCCAGGCTTCTGGGAAGGGGAGCCAGCACTTGGCCCCTGTGCTGTGTCCAGCGAGGGGCCCAGCGTCCCCGCACTCCCTCGGTGGCTTGGGAGCCCGTGGGGTGGCTGAGAGAGGGGGCTGCCCCACGACCGTGGCTCTGCCGGCCCTGAGGGGGATCAGGTCCCCCAGTGAGTCTACAGCCGCCCTGACCCTCGCCTTCCCTTGCAGCCTACCTGTGTCTGGACTCCGTGCTGGTGGCCGAGGATGGAACCGTGCTTTTCGGGCCACCTCCCGCCAGCGGTGCGTAAGCGGGCCCCCCCGGGGGGCTGCGCTCTGGTTCCGACAGCCAAGGCTGAAGGCAAGCTCAGTGGGTTTGGGGTTTTCTGTCTCAGGTGCTTACAACTCGTTCTTTCTGGCTCCCGAGGTCGCAGAGCAAAAGCTGACGACTGAGAAGGTACCTGGGCCCCCCCACCCCTTCCCGTGGCCCCCGCCCCGCTCCGTGGTGCCCACGCCCCCGTCCAGAGAGCCTGAGAGGGGGAGGGGTGGGGAGAGGATGGGCCCAGCATCAGGACTCAGCAGGGTCAAGGCGACCCCCCCAACGCAGCCCCCGCATCCAGAGCCCAGCTCTGCAGGGGCCTCCCGGAGGGTGACGGGGTGTCATCTGAGCCTGGACTTCAGCTCCGGGCAGTGCTCACAAGACCCCACAGCTGAACTTTCAGGGATGTTTGCCAGATGCTTATCAAACACGGCCGTTATTAAAAATTCAATTGTACAGACTTAAAATCAAGTAAATTATATTCAGAACCAAGGTAGAACTTCTGCTTTCGGGAACGTGGGGGAGATGTAAGTTCCCTGCCCCCCAACAAAGCATGCCGTTCTGAAAGCTGGCGTGTGAGGACAGAAAGGCCAGGGCCCTGGGCCCCGGGGAGCGACGGTCCTAAGAGTCCCGGGTGTCCTTCCTGCCTCACACGTGGAGGATGAGGAAGCACATCTGGGAAACACCAGCGGACACAGCAGAAGCCCAGTGGAAGCCCGCATGCTGGAGCTGGAGCAGTAGGACAAAGGGAGGGCGGCCCACCCAGGCCAGGTGCTGTTGGAAAAGGCTGAGCATCCAGCCTGTGCCCAGGACCCCTGCCCATCAGTAAGACGTGCCCCTCCCGGGGTGGGAGTGTAAGTCAGAGGAGGCCTCAGGAAGAGCTGGGACTTTCACCATCACCCAGTGGTAACGAGGCAACCTCCCCTCAAAAACAAAGAAAATCGCTAAAAATGAAATACTTAGATGTAAGTCTAACAAAGCATGTACGGGACTCGTAAGCTGAAAAGTAAAAAAGAGGTGAAGTCTCAACTCAGTAATCTAAGCACCCACCTCAAAAGAAGAGTGCAATAGACCCAAAGCAGAAAGAAGGAAACAGTGAGGCTGAGAGCAGGACTCAGTGAAATGAAAACAGAAAAACAGTAGAGAAAACCAGTGAAATGAAGGGCTGGCTCCTGGAAGAGACGAATAATATTAACAAACTTCTAGCAAAACTGACAAAGCAAAAAGAGAAGGAAGACACAAATTGCTGATGTCAGGAATGACTCAGGGGACATCCCTGCAGACCCTGCAGACGCCAAAAGGGTGATGGAACACCACAGACAACTCCCCACACGTAAAATCAATGACTTAGATGAAATGGACCCTGCAGACACCAAAAGGGTGATGGACATCCCTGCAGACCCTGCAGACACCAAAAGGGTGATGGACATCCCTGCAGACCCTGAAGACATCAAAAGGGTGATGGAATACCACAGACAACTCCCCTGCAGACCCTGCAGACACCAAAAGGGTGATGGACATCCCTGCAGACCCTGCAGACACCAAAAGGGTGATGGACATCCCTGCAGACCCTGCAGACATCAAAAGGGTGATGGACATCCCTGCAGACCCTGCAGACATCAAAAGGGTGATGGAATACCACAGACAACTCCCCTGCAGACCCTGCAGACACCAAAAGGGTGATGGACATCCCTGCAGACCCTGCAGACACCGAAAGGGTGAGGGACATCCCTGCAGACCCTGCAGACATCAAAAGGGTGATGGACATCCCTGCAGACCCTGCAGACACCAAAAGGGTGATGGACATCCCTGCAGACCCTGCAGACACCAAAAGGGTGATGGACATCCCTGCAGACCCTGCAGACATCAAAAGGGTGATGGAACACCACAGACAGCTCCCCACACGTAAAATCAATGACAGATGAAATGGACCCTGCAGACACCAAGAGGGTGATGGAATACCACAGACAGCTCCCCACACATAAAATTCAATGACAGATGAAATGGACCAAATCTTTAAAAATATAAACTACAACTCACCCAAGATGAAACAGGCCTTTGAATAGCTCCATAACTGTTGAGGAGATTGAATTTGTAATTTTCTTTTTTTTTGCGGTACATGGGCCTCTCACTGTTGTGGCCTCTCCCGTCGCGGAGCACAGGCTCCGGACGCGCAGGCTCAGCAGCCATGGCTCACGGGCCCAGCCGCTCCGCGGCATGTGGGATCTTCCCAGACCGGGGCACGAACCCGCGTCCCCTGCATTGGCAGGTGGACTCTCAACCACTGCGTCACCAGGGAAGCCCTGAATTTGTAATTTTTAAACTCTCAAAAATAAATCTCTAGGCCAAGACGTTTTCACTAGGGTGGTATACCAAATGTTTAAAGAAGAATTAATACCAATTCTACACAGTCTTTTCCAGAAAACAGAAGTGAACACTTCCCAATCCATTTGATGAAGCCTAATATTACCCCAATACCAAAACCAGACAAAGATAATACAAAAAAAATGTATATAGGTCAATATCCCTCATGAATATAAAGGCAAAAATCCTTAACAAAATATATGCAAATAGAATTCACTAAGATATAAAAACAATTATACACCATAAACAAGTGGGGGTTATTCCAGGGACATAAGGCTGGTTCAGTATTTGAAAACCAATCAGTGTAGTCCAACATATTAACCAGCTAAAGAAGAAAAATCCCATGATCACATTAACTGATGCAGAAAAAGCATTTGACAATATTTAACACCCATCTATTAAAAAAAAAAAACTCAGAAAAATAGAAATAGAAGAAACTTCCTCAACTTAATAAAGATCATCTACCAAAAAAACTGTACAGTTAACATCATACTTAGTGGAAAGACTAAATGCTTTCCCCCTAAGATCAAGAACAAAGCAAGGATGCCCACTCTCACCACCCTATTCAACATTGTACTGGAAGTTCTAGCCACTACAATAAGGCAAGAAAAGCAGGTAAAAAGCATAAAGGCCAGGAAGGAAGAAATAATACTGTATGCAGACGACATAACTGTCGACATAGAAAATTCCAAGCAATTCCAAAGAATCTCAAAAAAAGCCTCCCAGAACTTAGAATTGAGTTTTGAAAGGTCACAGGATATAAGATAAACATTCAAAAATCAATTGTATTTCTATATACTAGAAATGAACATGTGGACACCAAAATTAAAAACACAGTACATTTACAATCACTCCCCCAAAAATGAAATACTTAGATGTGAATCTAACAAAGCAGGTGCAGAATTTATCTGCTAAAGACTACAAAAGGCGCTGAAAAAAATATATCAAAGAAAATCTTTGGAATGGAGGGCTAGGCAAAGAGCTTTTAGACTTGACACCAAAAGCACTATCCATAAACTTTTCCACAAAAGGAAAAATGGATAAATTGAACTTCATCAAAATTTAAAACTGGCCAAGTGGCATTTATTCCATGTATGGATGGCTGACTCAGCAATTGAGAGTCAATGTAATACATCACATGGACTAAAGAAGAAAAATCATAAAAATAGATGCTAAGCTTTTGACAAAATTTAGCACCCATTCATAATAAAAACTCTCAGCAAACTAGGAATAGAGGGAAATTTCCTCAACTTGATAAAGAATATCTACAAAAAAGCCAACAGGTAGCATAAGTAATGGTGAGAAACTAGATGCTTTCCCCCTAAGATTGGGAAAAAGGCAAGAATGTCTCCTCTCATCACTCCTATTCAACATCGTACTGGAAGTTCTAGCTAATGCAATAAGACAAGAAAAGAAAAGAAAATGGATGTAGATTGAGAAGGAAGAAATAAGACTGTCTTTGTTTACAGGTGACATGATTGCCTAAGTAGGAAATCCCAAAGAATCAACAGAAATCTCCTGGAACTAATAAGCAGTTGTAGCAAGATTGCAGGTAGAAGATTAAAATACAAATGTCAATTGCTTTCCTGTTTACCAGCAATGAACAATTGGAATTTGAAATTAAAAATACAATACCAGGGCTTCCCTGGTGGCGCAGTGGTTAAGAATCCGCCTTCCAATGCAGGGGACATAAGTTCGATCCCTGGTCGGGGAACTAAGATCCCACATACCCCAGGGCAACTAATCCCGCGTGCCACAACTACTAAGCTCGCACACCTCAACTAGAGACTGCGTGCTGCAAACTACAGAGCCCACGTGCCCTGGAGCCTGTGCGCCACAACTAGAGAGAAAAAAACAGCACACCACAACTAGCAAGAAGCCCACGCACAGAAATGAAAGATCCCGCGTGCCACAACTAAGACCAGACACAGCCATTTAAAAAATGATTAATTAATTAATTATTTTTTTAAAATACCATTTACGTTAGCACCAAAAAAATTACTTATGTATAAAATTTAGGAAAATGTGTATAAGATTCATATGAGGAAAACTGTAAAATTCTGATGAAAGAAACCGAAAATGATCTAAATAAATGGAGAGATAGTCCATGTTCATGGATTGGAAGACTCAATATTATTAAGATGTCAGTTCTTCCCAATTTGATCTATAGATTCAATGCAATTTCAGTGAAAATCCCAGCAAGTTATTTTGTTGATATCAACGAACTGATTCTTAGGTTTTTATGTAGAGGCAAAAGACCCAGCATAGCCAACACAATATTGAAGGAGAAGAACAAAGTCAGAGGACTGACAGTACCCAGCTCTAAAACTTACTGTAAGCCACAGTAATCAAGTGTGGTTTCGGCAAAAGAAAAGACAAAAAATAAATGGAAGAAAGTAGCCCAGAAATAAACCCACACAAATACAATTAACTGGTCTTTGGCAGAGGAGAAAGGACGGTCTGCTCAACACGTGGTGCTGTAACAACGGGACATCCACAGGCCAAAAAAACCTTTACAGAGACCTTGTTGCACTTTCATAAAAGTTAACTCAAAATGGAACATAGGCCTAAAAGTAAATTCAAAGCTATAAAACTTCTAGAAAATAACATAGGAGAAAATCTAGGCAGTGAGTCTTCAGATACCACACCGAAAGCATGATCTATGCAAGAAACACTCGATGTTAGATTTCATTCAAATTAAATGCTTGATTTTAATGCTGTGCTCTGTAAAAGACACAGTTAAGAGAATGAGAAGACAAGCCACAGATGGGAGAACTATTTGCAAAACACGTATCTGATAAAGGACTTGTATCCCAAATATGCCAAAAGCTCTCAGAAGTGCACAGGAAGAAAACAAATAACCCAATTAAAAAGTGGGCAAAAGATCTGAACAGACACCTCACCAGAGAAGGTATCAGATGGCAAGTGAGCACGTGAAGGTATTCTATTTCATACGGCATTTGGGAAACGCAACTTAAAACCATGAGCCACCACTACACACTTACTAGAAAGGCTAAAGTCCAAAACACTGACAGTACCAGATGCTAGTGAGGGTGTGGAGTGACAGGAACCCTCATCCACTGCTGAGGGGGGTGCAAGGTGGTGCAGCCCTTAGGAAGACAGTTTGCTGGTTTCCTACAAAACTAAACGTGCAACGACCATACAACCCAGAAATTGCACTCATAAGACATTTTTCCTGGAGAAATGAAACTTACGTTCACACAAAGTCCTGGACACGAATGTTTGTGGCAATTTTATTTGCAGTAGCTACAGCCTGGAAACGACTCAGATGTCTTTCAGCGGGTGGCGCGTCCACACCACAGAGCGGCAGCAGCGGTGAGGGGAACGGAGCGTTGACGAGGCGACCACCAGTTGATGGGGCTGAGAGTGAAAGGCGCCCCAAAAGGCCGCATATCGTAGGACTCCATTTATATGAAATGATGAAATTGAGAAGTGGAGAACAGATGAGCAGTTGCCGGCGACTAAGTTGGGAGGGGACAGGCCGGATCCTGGTGACGGAAATGTCCTGCGTCTCCCGGCGTCCACGCCAGGGGGCAGGTTGTGATACCACGCTACAGCCTTGTAAGATGTCACTGCGGTGGGGAGCTGGGTGGAAGGCACATGGGGTCCCGCTGGATTACTTCCTACAGCTGTATGTGAATCTACAGTTACCTCCAAGTAAGAAGCTTAATTTTTTTAAAGGTTGATAAATACTCAAAACTAAGAACTTCCTCATGATTTGCTCTAGTTGACTGTTGCCTGCGCTCCTGGGCAGGAGCCCTAGAGGAAGGGCCCATCTCTCCCCCTGCCCGGCTCACTGGCACCACCGTGGCAGCTTGGAGCTGGCCACGCGGGAGTCTTCACACCGTGGAAATCAGCAGATGCTGAACTCAGGGCTTGATTCGTTGTTTTGTCAATTGACTAGACTTGATGTAATGGAGGAAACATGAACAACACAATTAAACTGAAAAGCGTGTCAGGTCTGTACAAAAGCTCTGGGAAATACTCCTTTGGGGAGTCAGCCACTGTTACCTGACTCAGCACAGATGTCAGCTGTGTCTCTGGTTTCACTTTCTCTTACTTTTCGAGAGAAACGAAGGTATCGGCCACGTGTACATCGGAACCACGTGTTGGTCACAGGTCGGCTGCAGATGCAAGGGTAGAGGGTGAAAATCGGGGAAGGCGTTCAGGGAGAAGCAGTTGACTCTGGAACTCACAGGGAAGAGCACCGCCCTTCTCGTTATTATTCTCAAGTGCATGCGACGCATCCTTTTTATCCGCACGTTTTAGAATAAACCTCTTTGTGTACCAAGAGGCCTGGGTTTCTGTTCAGAGAGCCTGTCCTTAGCCATTTAGCAGCATAGCACGGTTTCTGGGGGACTCCTGGCCTCGGGCTCCCTGAGGTGCCACCTTTGCCCTCGTGGAGAGAGAGCTGGGAAGGGCCAGCCGGGGCGCCAGGTCTTCCTTGTCACGCTGAGACTTAAAGGCCTGTGGGTACTTGTTAACCATGCAGATTCCCAGGCCAGGCCCCCGGGTTCTGGCTCAGGGTCTGCGGAAGCTCCCAGCCCTGGGGGACGGTGCCTGGTGCGCCCTTGGCGGGGCCCGAGCGGGGGCAGGTCTGCTGAGCCAGCCGGCCGTCTCCCCTCCTCCACCCAGGCGTCTGTGTACTGCGTGGCCGCGATCCTGTGGACAGCAGCCAAGTTCAGCATCCCCCGAGACCACAAACTGGCCCTGCCACGCAGGCTCAAGACGCTCCTCCTGCACATGGCCAGACGCAGCGCCCAGGAGCGGCCGTCCGCGGCCGAGGCCATCGAGGTAACTGGGCCGCGGGGGGCCCAGCTCAAGGTCCAGGACCCGGGACACAGGTTCTCGTTTCTGGGGCAGGTCAGTGCTGTTGGACAGGGAAGGACATGGCTTCATTTGTGGACGGGCGGCGAGGGGTCTCTGCTGCTCAATGCCGGCCTTCCCCCCAGATGGTCCTGTGTCTCCAGTGCATCCACCAGCCGGAGAGTGGCTGGGGATGTCCTGGACCCGAGCGCTGACCCCTGACCCCCTGCAGCGCATCCCCCACATGCCCGACTTGCCCGCACTCCTCCGAGGGTCCTCCAGGCTGGGTCAGGGGGAGCCCCGTCGTTCCGTGGCTTCCCAGCTCAGGACAGCCAGGAAGGACAGCTAGAGACTCTGAATTTCATCCCAGGCCCCTGAGGCTGGGGTGCACGTGGCTCTGCCCAAGAAGGGGTGCCACGGGGTCCTCCTGGAGAGAAGCCCCCGGGCCGCCTGGCTGCCACCGCACACTCCAACGGGCTCCGCTGAGGGAGTGAAGCGGGCCGGTGCCCCAGGCGTGCTGGACGCTGGCCTGTGCTTGCTTTCAGACCTGCAGCGGTTACCTCTTGCACAGAGGCATGGACAGCAGAAAGATCCTAGCCCACCTGAGGGCATCGACCTGCACGGTAAGCTGGGCACCGCGGAGACCCCGCAGGCCCTTTATCCTACCCTGGGGCCGCAGAGGTGAGGCTCCTTGCTCTTCCGTGTTTACTGAATAGATGCAGGGAGACTCTAGGGCGGAAGGCAGGTCACCCTCCATCCTCCTGACGTGACTTTCCTTGGCTCCTTCACCGCCAACGAGCCCACAGAGCAGCCCCTCCCGCAGGCCCACACCCTGGTCTCTGTTGACCCCTGGCATGTGCAGGCGGGGGCGCACCCTGGGGGTCCCGCCGAGGGACACTCTGTGCCTGTCGGCGTCCTGCCATGCTGACCGGCCGGGGCCCCGTCGGGCAGTGACAGGGTCCCTCGGATGCAGACGGGAGCACACAGCAACTCTGGGGAGTGTGGGTTCTGGCGGTCTTCCCATGCCCCGGAAACCCACCGGAACCCAGCTGCACTGGGCAGCCCCACGCCCCAGGGGCTCCCGCTCCAGAGAAACAGGCCTGCGAGTCAGCACAGGTGGGGGGCTCGCGCCGCGGGGGTCTGCTCTGCACCCCCGGGGCCTCGCGCCCGTCTCAACCGGGAGCTGTCCGTGTCCTTCTGCCCCAGGTTCGCCAGGAGGAAGAGACCATCGGTCTGCAAAACGCCTTCTTGGTGGCTGAACTGAGCCCCAGCACAGCAGCTGCGCCCAGGCCCGGCTCAGGTGGGCCCCGGGACCGGCCTGTCCCCACCACCCCTGCCCTGCAGGCCCCTCGCCCCGCACCGCGCCCCCGCTGCCATCCCCCGAGAGGCTGCCTCCGGGAATCCAGCCCCAAGTGGACGCCACCTCCGGACGTGCCCGCAGCTGGCCCCCGGCTGCCCTGCTCTGGGCTCCCGCCGGCCTCTCTGGCCCCGGCCTCTCAGGCCTCGCTCGAGTCAGCCCTCCTGTCTCACCAGCAGCCGGAGCAGGCGACTCGCCTCCACCCCCGCACCCCACACTGATAACCCAGCTCTTGTCTTGCCCTGTCTGCGCCTCAGTGGCACCTACGAAGACCCTTCCCCACGGGCCCGTCCAAGCCTCCGGTCTGTGGCTGGGTCTTCTGGCCTTTTCCGTCACTCCAGCCCGCCACCGAGCACCACACCCCCTCCCTGCCTGCTCGGGGCAGCCCTGGACTCCAGGCCCCTCCCTCAGGCCTCTCCCTGGAGTCTCCCTTCCTCCCAGTGCCCCTGAGCCTTCCTGGGCCCTTCAAGTCAGCACCCCACTAAGGCCAGCACCCACTAAGGCCGGCACCCACTAAGGCCAGCACCCACTAAGGCCGGCACCCACCCTGCTCACCCCATGTTTGTCTCCAGGCTTCCTGCAGATCAGCAGTGACAGCAGGCTGGTGGCCGTGCAGGGGCCGGTGCCCGGCCAACCCTCCTGCCTCCAAAGGGCCACGTTGCTGCCAGAGGCGTTCTCCTCCCCAGCCACTCACTTCAGGCCCATCGTCCTCGCTGCCAATGCTGGTGTCGCCAGGTGAGTGTCCCCACCCAGGGGCTGGCAGGCCGCCGGGCCCCCTGAACACTCTCTCCTCTCTGCTCGCAGGGACATGCTCGCCCTGACCTCAGGGCCGGCTGAGGGGCCTGAGGAGAGGAGAGGCCGGCTGGACGGGGAGGGTGATGGGAAGCAGGCTCCTGAGACCCATGGAGCGGCCACTGCCCTGAAGACGCCTGACCAGCCAGCACCCGGTTCCCCAGAGCCCCTCAGAGAGTCGGTGCCAAGAGGCTCAGCCCAGGGCTGCCCCAGCTCCCCAGCCCCCGCCCCGGCCAGCCCGCTGGAAGGGGCTGCACTGGTGATGCCCAAATCCCCGGCCCCGCCCACAACAACACAGATGCCACCCCCGGAGCGAGGGCCGAAGGAACCCATCCCAACTGCAGCTGCTTGTGGAGGACTCGAGCCCCGCCTCCCCGGGCCCACCGCAGCCCCCCACAGTCCTTGCCACCCAGCCAAGCCGCCCAGGGGCGGGGCCACCCAGGTCCCAGGCCAGGAGCCCGAGGGCCCCCCGTCAGCCCCGCGGAGCCCCTCGCCGGCCACAGGGAGTCCCGACGGCCCCGGGGGAGCCCCCGTCAGGGAGTGGGATGACCGGGCCCCAGAAGGTCACCTGGAGTGGCCCTGCCCAGCAGACCACAAGCTCTGTCCGTCCAGCGCGGATGCCTCGCCCCTCTCACAGGGGACAGCCTGCCCGTCGCTGCAGGAGGCCACACGCCTCATCCAGGAAGAGTTTGCCTTTGACGGCTACCTGGACCACGGGCTGGAGGCTCTGATCATGGGTACTACGGGGCCACGGGGGCCCAAGGACCAGGGACAGGCCCGGGGGGAGCCGTGCGCTGGGGGAGGTCACCACAGGAGGGCCCCCCATCCTCCCGTCTCTGCATAAAGGGCAGAGCCCCCAGGGGCCGCCGGCAGAGGAAGCCAGCTGCACCCCGCCCCCCGCCGTACTCTCCGCCCCCGCCAGCTCCCGAGACCAGGGGAACCCAGAAGAGCACCCATACGTTTTAACTCACCCCCGTGCTTTTCTTGCGAACTCAGGGGAGTATATTTACGCCTTGAAAGACCTCACCTATGCCACTTTCTGTGGGGCCATATCGGAGAAGTTCTGTGACCTCTACTGGGGGGAGAGGTTGCTGCAGAACCTTTTCAGAGTGGTGAACGGGAGGACGTCACCCTCCGAGAAGTAAGAGCCCCTCCTCGCGGCCTCCCACCCCCGCTGTGCCCCGAGGGCCGTCCTCCTGCCCCGCGTCCCACTCATCGCCCTCCCCAGAGCGACCACCTGCTGGGCCCCTCTTTCCTGGCCGAGGCCCGCTCTGCTTCCAAAGCTCTTCCTCAGGCAAGCGCTCCTCTTGGCAGGAGGGGCCTTGTGGGGTCACGGGGCGCGGAAGGCACGTCCGCCTCCCTGGGACCAGCTCAGGAGGCAGAGCAACGGAGCCCGGAGGCCGGGTTTGGCTGCGGGGAGGCCCCTGCAGGGACCAGCGTCTGCCCCCCCCGCCCCGCCCCGCTCCCGTCCAGCTCCCCTCCTGGCGGTAGAAGATGAGGTGACAGCTCAGGAGGGAGGGGGGCAGGCACCTTCCCTCTCCTGCCCCTTGCCCCAGCCCTCTTGGGCCCCACCCTTCACAGGACGCGCCCCGGGCGCCTCAGTGCCAGGCCTGGCCCAGCCCCTCCCGAGGGCTGCAGAGGGCCATGTTGCAGGGTGGGCGGGACCTGTGCCTGGAGTGGTCCAGCGCCCTGACGCCCTGACGCCCGAGCTCACGGCAGCCCCGTCCCCGCCCCCTCCTGGTCCCCAGAACCCCACCCAGGGGCGGCGCACACCCTGCTCTCCACCCCAGGCAAGCCCCGCATTTTCACATCGCTGGGGGAGCCGTCGAAGGACCCCAAGAGGCGGACGCCCAGAAAGTCGTCTGCTAAAGGGCCCGTGTCTGTGACGTCTGTGGCCTGTGGCCAGGCCGTCCTGGAGGTCTGGGGGGGGGGGCCTCGGTCACTGACACCCCCGCTTCGCTCCCAGGGGAAGCCTCTAGTAAGCCTGTGGGAGGGTCCCGGGGGTGCCTGCAGTGTCCTCCGTTCTGATGGCAGCACTTCCGAGGAGGCTGGGCCACAGCCCAAGGGCAGCGGTGGGACCAGCGCTCCGAGCACATGCTCACCGTCCAGCAAAAGGCCTTCACATCTCGGAGCGGGTGAGACAGAGGGCTGTGGGTTGAGACCCTCCACAGCTGGATCTTCTCCACCCTTGGGGCCAGGTTACCCTGTGTCTCTCCAGGGTCCCAAGGGCAGGGCCCGTCCTCCTCTGGGGGGTCTGTACTGCGAAGGGGTCATTCTCCCCAGGCCACCAGGTGGGCAGCAAGGGCAAGGGCTGGGGCCAGCAGCTTGGTGATGGGGGGCTCTGCATTCTTTCTTGGAAACGTGCCATTTAAAGACCCTAAGGCGTGTCTTCCTAGATGCAGAGCCAGGACTCCCTGATAACTGAAAACTGTAATTTCTCCAAATCTGGTCTGAGGGGGACTTGGCTTTGGGGACCATGTCCTTTAGGTTGTTTGACTACAGTCACACACAGGATGGCAGTGAGAGCCCCCCATACCGTGTGCACGCTTGGGAAACTGGAAAGCAAAATGGAGATGCCCAGGGAACAGCTCACGACCAGCTGGGACCCTTGGTTCCTGGGGGACGCTCTGCTTTGTCTGTTTACAGACAGTTCAGAGTTCCCTCGGGTCTCTGCCACAACTGTGCCCTACATGCAGCCCATTTGGGAGGGGACCGAGGGACCCCGACCCTGAGGACCCTTTGCGGCTCCTCTGGAGCGGAGGTGGGGCCACCTGGCCATCCCGAGGGGCCTCCTGCCCCCTGCTAGGGACCTGTCGCCTCTCTGCAATCAGGGGCGGATTCTTCCCCGGGAACCCACGTTGCCGCGTGTGACCCGCCCCCCCTTCCTCTGTCCAGCAAAGGAGAAGCCGAGCGTGGACTCAGACGAGCTCTCGCGGAGCAATTTTGAGGTGGGGTTTCGGCCTCAGAAGTCGGTAGCAGCTGGGAGGGAGCAGCCCCAGGCAGAAGAGGCCCGGCAGCAGGGCGGGGGCCTGGCTGGGGGCTCTGAGGCAGTGGCACGGCTAGCCCGGCCCCCGGAGGGCGGCCCATCCGTGAGCCCAGGCCCAGGCGGCTTGCAGAGCTGCAGCCCCGGCTGGTGCAGCGCCTTCTACGAGGCCGACTGCTTCAGCGCCGACGTGCACTGCTACGTGAAGGAGCTGGCGAGGCAGAAGGCCGCCGGGTGCCCCACCGCCAATGCCCAGACCCCGGTGAGTCCCGGGCTCCTGTCCACCGCTGGAAGGGAGGGTGCTCGGCCCCAGGGCGCCGTGGGGCGTGAGGACGGGTTCACGCTGGAGCTCCCAGTACCTCGGGTGACAGGAGGGCCCCCGTGTCTCCCAGCCCTGGTGCCTGTCGGTCACCAGCAGCCACCGCGCTGGCTGGGCCCTTCTCTGTGTGTCCTCCCGGGGTTGTGCTCATCTGCACGTGGCTGGGCCCCTCCCTGCGTGTCCTCCCGGGGCTGTGCTCATCTGCACGTGGCTGGGCCCCTCCCTGCGTGTCCTCCCGGGGCTGTGCTCATCTGCACGTGGCTGGGCCCCTCCCTGCGTGCCCTCCGGGGCTGTGCTCATCCACATGTGGCTGGGCCCCTCCCTGCGTGCCCTCCGGGGCTGTGCTCATCCACATGTGGCTGGGCCCCTCCCTGCGTGTCCTCCGGGGCTGTGCTCATCTGCACGTGGCTGGGCCCCTCCCTGCGTGTCCTCCGGGGCTGTGCTCATCTGCACGTGGCTGGGCCCCTCCCTGCGTGTCCTCCGGGGCTGTGCTCATCTGCACGTGGCTGGGCCCCTCCCTGCGTGTCCTCCGGGGCTGTGCTCATCTGCACGTGGCTGGGCCCCTCCCTGCGTGTCCTCCCAGGGCTGTGCTCATCCACATGTGGCTGGGCCCCTCCCTGCGTGTCCTCTCGGGGCTGTGCTCATCTGCACGTGGCTGGGCCCCTCCCTGCGTGTCCTCCGGGGCTGCGCTAATCTGCACGTGGCTGGGCCCCTCCCTGCGTGTCCTCCGGGGCTGTGCTCATCTGCACGTGTTTCCCACCCCCGTCTGGGAAAGGAGACGGCTTTCCTCTGTTCTGGCTCCTTGCCCACCAGGGGACACGTGGCAGGAGGTTACCTCACGCTGGTGACCACAGTTGGGTTTGGGCATCAAGGTCAGCCCTCAGGCAGCACCACGAGATGAAAAGCAGCACAGAAGCACCTGGCCCGTGGCGGTCAACTCGGGCCAGGCCCCAGGGGCGTCTCTGGTGCGCAGCGCACTCTGCGTGCCGCCCGGCTCAGGGGCAGCCTGGGCTCCTCCCGGGTCAGCAGGGCGAGGGGACGCCCTAGGCTGGAGAGTGTCCGGGCCTGGCCAGCCCGTGTGCAGGGCAGCCCCACAGAGTTCTGCACCCAAGGTTGCTGCCCATGCCGTTGGGGGTCTGCCCCCCAGTGACCAGGAGCCCTGACCTGGGCTGCAGCCCCACTCCTGAGTGGCCAAGAACTCAGGCCTGACCTGGGCTGCATCCTTCCCCCCGTGACCAGGGGCTCCCACTTGGGCCACAGCCACACAGGGCCCGGGCCCCAGGGTAGCAGACAGGAGGGAGCTGTCAGCGGCCTGGCATCCCACTCCTGCCCCCACCCGCACCATCTGCAGCCTCCGAGCCGTGAGCCCCAGGAGCTGCATCTCCACTCATGTCAGCACCGTCCGAACCTTCTCGCTTGGTTACTCAGTCCCAAGCTAGAAAGAGACCTGCATGCCTCAGGCCTGGAGCACCGGGCATGGGCCCATGTGCTTGGGAATCGTGCTGCCCCCTCCGGGTTTCCTTAAAGCCGGGCCCCGAATGTGCTTGGCGTCGTGCACTAGGGGAGTGGGGGGGGCTGCAAGGACTCAGGCCTCCCATGGGGACTGGTGAGGACAGCTGGCACGGCAGACGTCCACCAGACACCCTGGCCCACCAGTGCAGTATCCAGGTTGGGGAAGCCCGATGCCTCTGTGTCGGAGTCCAGAGCTCTGACCAGGAGAGGGTGGCCCCCGGCCCCCTTACCGACCCATGAGCCCCGGTCTCCTTCCTCCCACTTCAGTGCCCTTTCTTTGCTGTGCATTTGTGCACAGTGCAGCTCACTCGAAGTTACTAAGTGTCGTGGTCCCGTCCCCAGCGGCCTTCCACAGAGAGTGCCAGCGCGGCAGGGTGCTACTCCTCCGCCTGCCGTCACAGAGGAGGAGGTGGGGGAGGCGGGGGGCGGGGGGGGCGGTTAAGGGACTCGCAAGGCTGATGAGAGGCCAGAGTGCAGCATCAGCGACGGGGCAGCGCTCACGACAACCCCAAAACAAGTGCAGCCCTCGTAACCGAGTATGGAGCAGGTCCTCCCCAAATGGAGCCGCTCTGACACTGAAGGCTTCTGAGGAGCCTGGGGTCTCGGCTGGCATGAAGGGGTCCATGGGCACAGCGTTTGCTGTGAGGTGGTTACAAGAGGTGGGGGACAGCCTAGTGTGCCCCCATAGAGCTCCTAGTTCTGTCAGCCAAGAGAGCCCGGAAGCAGTGACACCCCAGCAGCAGTGAGTACACCTAGTGCCTGGTTCTTGGTTTCTAATACCGTTCTCAATCAAAGGAACCAGGGCTCCTTGGAGAAGTGGCTGATCTTGGGACTGGGACAAAAAAAAAAAAAAAAGGAGCTGGGAGCATCTCTGGTGCCGGAAAGTAAGGAAATGATCAAGACAATGAAGAGGGTGTGTCAGCCATCACAGGGGCCGCGGCGGGAGCTGTAAAAGCAAGAACACAGCACTGGACTCTGGCTCACAGCGTGGGGCGTCTGTGCGTCCGTGCGTCCACGCTTCCATGCATCCGTGCATCCGTGCGTCCACGCGTCCGTGCGTCCACGCTTCCGTGCGTCCATGCGTCCACACGTCCACGTGTCCACGCCGATGCGGACGGCCGAATGAAAGAGGGAGAGACGGCCCTGTTTACAGAGAGGAAATCCCACCTAAAAATTCATACAGGATCCCAAGTGGACCGCAACAGCCAAAATAATCGTGAAAAGGAACGAAGCTGGAGGAGTCACACTTCCGATTTCAAAACTTATTGCAAAGCTACTGTAACCAAAGCAGTGTGGGACAGGCACAGAGACAGACGTATAGACCAGTGAAATAGAACAGAGGGCCCAGGAATAAACCATCACACATATAAGGGTGCCGTGACCATTCAACAAGGAAGGACAGTCTTTTCAATAAATGATGCGGGGAAAGCCGGATAACCCATGCAAAACACTGAACCAGGACCTGCACCTTACACCATATACAAAAATTAACTAAAAACCCAAAGACCCAAACATGAGAGCTAAAACTATAAAACTCTTAGAAGAAAACATAAGGGAAAGCTTCATGACGTTGGGTTTAGCAATGCTTTCTTGGATATGATGCCAAAAGCGCAGGCAACAAAAGTAAAACACAAATTGGCTTCAAAGTTAAAGCCTTCTGTGCATCAAAGGACTCCATCAACAGAGTGAAAAGGCAGCCTATGGAATGGAAGAAAATACTTGTAAACCATCTATCTGATAAGAGGCTAGTATCAAGAATATTTGAAGAACTGATGAACTCAACAATAACAAAACAAACAACTTGATTAAAACACAAGTGAAGAACTTGAATAGATTTGTACAAAGAAAATATACGAATGGCCAAAAAACGCATGAAAAGATGCTCAACGCCATTGGTCATCAGGGAAAAGCAAATCAGAACCGCAATGAGCTACCACTTTACACCCGTTAGGAGGGCTGTTGGGCTTCCCTGGTGGCGCAGTGGTTGAGCGTCTGCCTGCCGATGCAGGGGACACGGGTTCGTGCCCCGGTCCGGGAAGATCCCACATGCCGCGGAGCGGCTGAGCCCGTGAGCCATGGCCGCTGAGCCTGCGCGTCCGGAGCCTGTGCTCCGCAACGGGAGAGGCCACAAGTGAGAGGCCCGCTTACCGCAAAAAAAAAAAAAAAAAAAAAAAAAGGATGGCTATTAATAAAAGATTTTTTTAAAAAGCAGAAAACAACAGCCATCGGTGAGGATTTGGAGAAATCAGAATCTTTGTGCACGTTGGTGGGAATGTAAAATAGTGCAGCCACTGTGGGAAACAGTGTGGCAACGCCTCAAAAAATTTAACCATAGAATTCCCACGTAAGCCCGCAGTTCAGCGTCTGACTATACACCCAAAAGATTGAAAGCAGGGACTCAAATAGATATTTGTGCACCTGTGTTCATAGCAGCGTTATTCACAACAGCCAAAAGGTGGAAACACCCCAAGTGTGCACGAATGGAAGAATGGATTCGCAACGTGCCGTCCATCCACACCAAGGATATCGTTCAGCCTTAAAGCAGAAGGAAACTCGGGCGCTTGCTGCAGCAGCAACAAACCTCAAGCACATTATTCTAAGGGAAATAAGCCGGTTCAAAAGGACAAATACTACACGATTCCACTTACAGGAGGTCCCTGGAATAGTCAGTCAACCAGGGGCTGGGAGCTGGTGCTCAATGGGGACAGTGTGTCAGTTTGGGAAGATGAAAAACGTCCGGAGATGGTGGTGGCGATGGCTGCACAGCAGTGTGAATGAATGTACCTGATGCCACTGAGCTGCACGATGAGAAATGGTTCAATGGCAAATTTTATGTTATGTATATTTTGTCACGATTAAGAAATTTCAAGATAAAAACATTTTAAATGAGTCGGGAACAAAAAAGTAGGGAGGGCTGAGCACTGGGGACTTGAGGGTGAAATGAACTTGCAGACGTCACTGGAGCTGAATCTAAATAGGGAAGGGACGCTGGGGGTCCCCGATCCCTGGTGGGCTTCCCGTGCTCCCCCCCAACTCCGAGCCCAGGTGTCCACAGCGTCCCACCAGAAGCACTGTGTTGTCACCCTGACCTCAGCTGGACCACAAGACGGGACCCCTGCTGACCAGGGCTGGCGAGTGGCAGGGCTGGGAGCCCACATACCCCCGGAGCAGCCACCAGCCCCAGGGAGGAAGGGGCCCCTTCAGAGGCAGCTCCACGCGGACTTGCCCACAGCCTCCTCTCGACAGTGCTGGGCGGGGTGGGGGGCTGGTCCCTGTGTGTCCTCTGAAGGCACGGGTCATGTCCTGTGACATCAAAAGTTACATCCTCTGGCATCACAGGTCACAACCTCTGATGTCACAGGTCACGCTCGCCGGCAGCATCACATCCTTGTGGACCCCTGTGGACAGGCAGCCCCGTCATCAGCCTGTGTCATGTTCAGGGCCGTGGACGGTGGTGCCAGTGGGTCCACTGTGCAGGTGCCTGGTTAGGGCCGAGGGCTCTGTCCTCGATCCCATGCTATCCTGGGGTGGCTGCTCCCTGGAGGGAGACATGCCCACAGGTGAGCCCCGGGTGCCCCCCCCGCATCGCACGCCGATCGTCCTTGAAGGTGGACGCTGAGACCAGCTCAGGTCCCAGATCTGCTGGGCCAGCATCTGTTCTTATTTGCTCGTGATCCCGTGGTTGGGACAAGGCTCCCACACTGGGTCCCACCGTCACTCTGCGGGCGGCTCACGTGGGGGACAATCCGGAGGGGGTGAGGTGGGCTGGGAAACGCCGGAGGGTGTCCAGTGACCATGTTTCTCCCTTTCTCCTGCTCACCTGGGAAGGCGTGTCTCCTGGAACCTGAGTGCATGCAGGTGAGTGCCCTGTGCCCTCCCCTGCCTCGCGGGTGGGTTGGGTGACCCCGGCCACAGTTCCACACTCTCTTTGAGACCCGCTGTGTCTCTTTCAAACAGGGGCCTCAAGAAAACACAAAAGGCATAAAACAGCTAGTGGACATGTTTCACATTTGCTGCCCAAAAAGAGTGCGCGTACAACAGGCCAGGCGCTGGGGTGGGCGGGGCAGCTGGAGGGCAAGCGGGCGGCTCCTCCCATCGCTGACCACACAGCAGCGTCTGTCCACCCAGCACCGCCGTGCGTGTGGGCGCAGCCATGGCCCTGGCCGTGATTTTGTGTGTCCGGCGCTGTGGGCATCCCCCAGGCCAAGGGAGCCAGTCAGAGCACCCGGCTCGCCTTGTAGCTCACACGGGCTTTGCTCCCAGCGCTTAGGTGGATGGCACTGCTGTCTGTTCTTTCCTTTCGGTCTCTGACGTCTCGTCTTCCAACTTCCTTCCTGTTTTATTTGTTTACTTCTTCATATTTGTCCGCCTCAGGGCCACGTTAAGTCCAGTAGCCGCTGGGCCCAAACTGTGCCTCAGACCATCCTCATCTGTTTGTCCAGTGAACTGGTGCTCTTCTAATTCTATGAGAACCACCCTTGGTCGGGTTAGGCCGGGAGGAAATACCTAAACCAAACTGATTCTGAGTACTTCATTTAGACCCACCAGTCTGCTTCGGCCTGGGGGCCACGCCTGCCTGTGGGCCTGCCGGGCTGTGGCCATGAGGGTGACACCAGCTAACACCAACGCCCTGTGAATCTTGGTTCGCGTAGATTTATCCTTAAAATCAGTCAAAACGGTCCTCTTCTGAGAGTCAGTCTGCAGTTCAGTGATGAGAGAAGTGGCCCTGACAGACTTCACGCTTTATAAACCAAGGTGACGGAGGCGCTGACGGCGGCCCCCGCCATGCCCGCGAGCCCCTGCTGGGGACTTTCCTCAAGTCAGCATCTGGGCAGCGGCCCGGGTGTGAAGGGCTGGACCTGAGCTGTGCCCTGGAACACAGGCCGGGGTCCCCGCCACCGTCCTCGGGAAGCCAGGGCCACCACGTAGCAGGCATGGGGGAGGGGGAGCCGTGCAGACCCTTGGGCCTCGCCGAGACAAGGCCCGGCAGCAGAGGGTGATGGCACGGGGCCACCTCGCCTACTGCCGAGCCCCGAGGCACGGCCCCTGCCCCCCAGCTGCCCTGGCCTGGAGGCCCCCCCGGCCCCGTGGGGCTGCCTACGACCGTCGTTAAAACACTAGCACGTGGACAAGGACGACCACGTGAACCACCGGTTTTCAGTGAAACCACCAGACAGAAGGGATTCGGGTGTTTAAGTAAAAGTGCCACAGAACTGTCCAGAAATAGACGCTCTCGACAAAGCTAAGTCCATCGCTGTGGGACGATGGCATGGGGGAACCTTGTCTGGACTGCGTGTGATCAGACCCCCCAGAACGAATGCCCAGATGCTCGGCTGTCAGGGTAGAGCTTCTCCAAGCACGGCCGACTAGGACCTGGGGGGTCACCTTGACCCTCATGTTAACAGCAAGTGGTCTCCCCAGGGGTCTGAGCGAGCCCCTGGCCTCTGCCCCCAGCCCAGCCCCTGTCTGTGGCCTGTCCGCCTCAAGGTCCCAGCAGAAGACCCACCAGAACCCAGGGGCCAGCTCACAGGCACCCCCAAGGCTTCCCAGAGCCCACTCCTGCCCCAGTATCATGGGATCCTCTCCCACCCCTGAAGGGGGCAGTCCGGCCCCCAGGGCTTCCCTCCCCCCATGTGAGAGGAGAACACGCAGACCCTGCAGCAAGGGGCTGGGACCCATCGTGCTGGGCACACGAAGCAGAACTGGGGCGCCCTCGGCTCCCCTGCAGCCTGCAAGTCTTGGTCTCGCTTCCCTTGTGGAGACCTGGCCTGGCTGAAGCCCCCGCTGTCTTTGGGTTTCTGGACGGAAGCACCAAGTGGGCAGCGGGGGCTCAAGGGGGCCTACACGGTGGGCTCGGGGGGGACGGTCTTGATGGGTCAAGTGGGGTCTGCGACGCTGGGCGTGTCCAAACCTCATGTTCAAAGCAGGGTGGCCGAGCGCATGGGGGGCTCGGGAGGCACCCTGGCCCACAGGGGTAGGCTCGGGCTGCACCGCAACGGGGGTCCTGAGGGGCAGAGGCCAAGCATGGGGTGGGGACCTCAGGGGGTGTGCCTGGGACCACAGAGAGGCCTCAGGACCACTCGTGCCCATGAGGACAGCCACCGCCTGCTGTGTGGACCTGCCCTGAAGACCCCACCGGAGGCCAGTCCCCAGGGCCAGAGAAAGCACAGGAGGCATGGACCTAGGCCCCCCCGGCCCCCAACAGTGGAAGGCAGGCCCTCCGTGGCCCGGACCCACCGGCAGTGGACGTGCCCCACCCCGCTCTGCCCACCTCTCCTCCTGGGCGGCTGGTGGGGGCAGGCCACCTGGGGGCGTTAGGAGAGGCTGACACCGCTGCCTCACACATTTGGCCTCGTTTTTTAAGCGAGTCCATCGCATCTGGTTCTTCCCAATTAGTTTACTGAGACATTTGCTAACCTGTCTGGATGTCCGGTTCCATTGACCAGACGCAGATATCCCTTCTCTCTCCTGACGGCCAGCGTCGGGGTCCTGCGTGCAAACCTGCTTCCTCTGAACTACCGAGGGGTGGGCGCCTGGGGCTCATGGCTCTTTCCTCTCCAGGAGCTGGAGCAGCAGCTCATGATAGAGAAGAGAAACTTCCGGAAAACCCTCAAGTTCTACCAGAAGCTCTTACAGAAGGAGAAGCGGAACAAAGGTAGTCTCGCTGGACGTGGGCCGGGGCCGGGGTTGGGGGCCGCTTTGGGCTGACTCTGCCCGCCCTCAGGCTCGGAGGTGAAGACCATGTTGTCCAAACTGAAGGGGCAGCTGGAAGAGATGAGGTCCAAGGTGCAGTTCCTCGGGCTGGTCAAGAAGTACCTACAGGCAAGGTCCCCGCTCCCCTCCCTCCAGAGGCCTGACGCTCACAGGCCTCCTCCCGCTAAAACCTTGGAAATCGGTCCCTGTGAAAACATACACCCCCCTGCCGAGAGGCCACCCCGCCCCCCGGGTCAGGGGCGGGGTGACCTGGCAGCAGGTCAACCCGACAGTGCTGACTCGCGCCCCAGGTCATGTACGCGGAGCGGTGGGGCCTGGAGCCCTGCGCCCTGCCTGTGATCGTGAACATCGCGGCCGCCCCCTGCGACACACTGGACTTCAGCCCCCTGGACGAGTCTTCTTCCCTCATCTTCTACAACGCCAGCAAGCGCCCGCGTGGCGGCCGGCAGAGGAAGGCCCGCGTCCTGCAGGCTGGCACGCCGCTGGGGCTCATGGCCTACCTCTATTCCAGGTGCAGCGGGGAGGGAGGGCGTCTCTGTGCCCCCCAGGCCTTCGGAGACAAAAGCAGGGAGGAAACAAATAGGCCCCGCGGTGCGGGGCAGGGGGTGAAAGAGGTGAGAACTCTCACCTGCCCTCATCTGAGACGGGTTTGCACTTTTATCTAGAAAGTTCCCTCTAAGTCGCCTGTGTCGGCTCCCACTGGCCTCCAGGTCCTTGGCCGAGTGGCTTCAGGGCCACGGGCCCTACTGGACCCGCACCTGTGGGCCTGGGCGTCTGGGTCAGGTGTGCAGCCACCGTGACTAACAGCCCGGTGGGCTTCTGAACCTGAACACAGCCAGGAGCCTCAGGGGCACCTGGACCCCATCCACTTTCCTAAGTCAGACACCCCATAGTTAACGTTGGGCTCCCCGGGGCTGTGGTGAGGTTGGCCCCAGCCAGCTCTCTTTAGCGTCTCTGGGCATCAGCAGGGCTTAGGCTCGCGGGATCCCCTAATAATGCAGGTGCGCGGGCTCACCTACCGCGGGAAGGGCCAGGCCCCTCCGTCCAGGGTCACAGGGGCCCCCGGGCCACACCCAACCCTGCCATCCCTCCGTCTGTCCCGCCAGCTCCACCTGGTTGTTGGGCACAGGGCGGCCTCCTCCAGGACCCGGCCCCCATCACGGCTGGGTACAGACCTCACCCCAGTGCTGACTTTTAGGGACTCATGACACCACGTCGGAGCCCCAGGGGTCTTCGGGCTGCAGGCTGTGGTGACCCCAGGCTGCTGGCTCTTGGCAGCCAGCGGGCAGCGGGGACCCTCCCGGTGCAGCTGACTCTCCCTGCTCCCCGGCCCGGTCCCCCGAGGTGGGCTGACTGGGGCTCCTGCTCGCGGGGCTCCGGGCTGCCCCTCAGACTCCGGCCTCCTCTGCAACGTGGGCTGTCACACGCCGCCACAGGCACTGTGCTTTCCAGGAGATGAGAGCGCGTGCGTGCGCACCGGTATCACAGGGCGTGCCGCGCATCCTGTGTGAGCACAGCATCTCCGAGGGGGCGTGGGCTCATCCCTGCAGACCCCGCGGGTGTCCCCTCTGCGGGATGCTGAACCCGGGCTGCCTAGTCTCCAGCCTGAGCCAGGCTGCAATGTCCCAGGCAGAGGCTCCCTCGTTCCTGGACCCCCACCTCTTTCTCGCTCCCCTGGCTCCCTGGTGCACCCAGAGGTGGGGGACCCTCCCGCCCTCAGCGGCCTGTCTCCTAACCCAGCGATTTCCGGATGGGGCTGGGCCACTGCTCCGGCTCAGCTTTCCGAATCGTTTCTAAAGGACACAGTGAGGCCTTAAAGACGGATGTTACCAAAGTCCTCGGACTCGCAACATCCAGGGATTTCTAATGTGACCACTGCTCCCCCCACTTACTTCTGAGCGGCGATCCTGGTGGCCTCCCTCCTGGCAAGGGGCTCACGCGCACACGCGCCCGTGTGCGCCCACCCCAGGACCGCGGGGCTGGGGGAGCCGGGCCGCGTCCTGGCGGCTGACTGCCCCCTCCCCGCAGCGACGCCTTCCTGGAGGGCTACGTGCAGCAGTTCCTGTACACCTTCCGGTACTTCTGCAGCCCCCACGACTTCCTGCACTTCCTGCTGGACCGCATCAGCAGCACCTTGTCCAGGTACCCGCCGACCCTGACGAGGACGAGGCCAGAGCCAGAGCCGCTGGGAAGGCCCAGGCGAGGGCAGAGAAGGGGAGCGGGGCGCAGACGGGCCACGGGAAAGGGGCAGGAGTGTCAGGAGGGGCCGGCGGCTGGGGAGGGGGGAGGCGGAGGGCGGGGGCTGGGACACGTGGGAAGACGGTGAGCGCCAGGCCCGTGGGCTGGGGGAGGGCAGCTGGGGGGCAGGGAGGGTCCCGCGGGCCTCAGCCGGCAGGTGGGGTCAACAAGGGAAGGGGTGGTGGGCAGTGCTGGACGCGCTCTGGTCCTCTGAGCTGGCCTGTCCTTGCCCCCCACACTCCGCACAAGCCCAGGCCAGGAGCCCTGGGAGGGGAGGGACTCACGGGAGACCCCAGCCCCCTGCTTCCCCACATGCGGAGCAGGGCTCCCGCCCTGCCTCTCGGGACGCCTTCCAGCCCCTGGGTGCCGTCTGTGAGGGTGGCAGGGGCTCCAGGACGGGCACCAGGTGGGCGGGCTCAGACCCCAGCGCTCAGACCCCCATGCACGCACTGGCGTGGGTGCGGCACCAGGCGGGCGCGGGTGGCCGGCGTGGCTCAGGCCTCCATCCGTCCCCAGGGCCCACCAGGACCCCGCCTCCACCTCCTCGAAGATCTACAGGCGCAGCCTCTGCCTCCTGCAGGCCTGGCTGGAGGACTGCCACGCCGTGGACTTCAGGAGGGACGCCGGGCTCCTGGGGAGGCTCCAGGACTACCTCGCCTCCCAGGTGAGGGCGCGGCTCGGGGAGCGGGGCCACCGCCCCTCTGGAGCAGCGGGCGACCCCGCGTGCTTCTGCCCAGATCCTGCCCTTGGACGGCTCCGCAGAGCCCCTGTTGAGCCTCCTGGAGGTGGGCACTGAGCGGCGGGCTGAGGGCGCCCCACGCAGCACAGACCTGCAGGACCCCAAGGAGGCGGAGGACACCACCAGGCCCCTCAACGCCCTGTGGAAGAGGCTCTCAGAGGACGGCATCTCCCGGAAGGTGCGGCCTTTCCCGGGGAGCCGGCGTGGGGACACCGCCTACGCAGGCACACACACTCCTGTGCTCATGTGCACACACACGTGCCCTGGTACACACACACACGGACAGGCACACGTGCACAAACGGGCACGCGCCCCCCGTGTTGCCGGTCCTGGGCACCAGCCCTCTGGCCCTGGACAAGGACAGCAGAGGGCCAGCCAGGGGCTCAGAGCACCCCGCCTCCCTGACTCTGGGGCCAAGGCGGGGCCGGGAAACGGCCTGGTACGGGAGCAGGGTTGAGGGAACCTCACCGTGATGCGTGCAGACAGCCCCATCCATGAAATGACCAGGACAGGCGTCCTCGACCCGGCACGGCTGTGGGCGGGAGGGATTTGCCACGTGGCTCTAGCTGAGCCAGGCTGCGAGGTCCTGGGCCTGGGCCCACCCCCCCACCCCGCCCTAACCTGGACAGGACCCTCCGGGGCTTGGTCTTCCTGCCCTGCAGAGCTTCCCCTGGCGGCTGTCCCGGGGCAACGGGCTGGCGCTGCCCCACCACAAGGAGCGCCAGTACAGCATCGCATCCGCCCTGCCCAAGCCCTGCTTCTTCGAGGACTTCTATGGCCCCTATGCCAGGGCCAGCGAGAAGGGGCCCTACTTCCTGACCGAGTACAGCACCCACCAGCTCTTCAGCCAGCTGACGCTGTTGCAGCAGGTGAGGGGGGGGCTGACATTGTTGCAGCAGGTGAGGGCGGGGGCTGACACTGTTGCAGCAGGTGAGGGCGGGGGCTGACGCTGAGGCAGCGGGTGAGGGCGGGGGCTGACGCTGCGGCAGCGGGTGAGGGCGGGGGCTGACGCTGCGGCAGCGGGTAAGGGTGGGCGCTGAAGGCCCTCAGCAAGAGAGCGCCAGGTGCACAGGCCCCACAAGGTCCCACAGGGCACACACACACACCCCGCGTGCTGGAGGGCGCCCTGCCCTGCGGGCCGGGCGGGGAGCCACGTGTGCTAGGCCCTCCCTCCTGGAACTGGGTGCCCAGACCCCAGCTGCCCCTTCCCAGGCCCCCAGGCATCCTGGGCCCCCATCACTTGGCAGGTGACAGCAGGGACAGGAACCCAGCGACCCCTCCTCCCCCCCCCGCCACTGTTGTCTGGGTGGCCGTGCAGAGTCCCTGGGGGCCCAGCCCTGTGACTCCCGTGCCCCCCGTCCCCCCTTGGGCCCTGGCTCTGCCTGACCTCTGCGTCCTTGTCCCCGGCAGGAGTTGTTTCACAAGTGCCACCCCGTCCACTTCTTAAACTCTCGGGCCCTGGGCGTCACGGACAAAAGTGTGGCCGTCCCCAAGTGAGTGTCCGGCGTGGCTGTCAGAGAAGCCTGGGATGCAGGGCTGGCCGGAGGGCCTTGGGGCCTCACCCAAGCGTCTCCTGGACACGCCCAGCGCAAGGGCGACGCCTGCGGTGCGCGGCTGGCCCCCCGCCTCGCAGGGCCCGTCCCGCCAGCCTCCTGGGCCGGGTGCCACCCGGGGCCTGGCTGGGATGTGCGCCTGCGTCTCTTGCAGAGTCAGCTCCTCTGGGTCTCTGTCGGCCGAAACCTGCAGCTTATTTCTGCCCAGCTACGTCCAGGACACGTACCTGTTACAGCTTCTGAGAAGCGCAGACGACGTCAGCACCTGGGTGGCCGCCGAGATCGTGACCAGCCACACCTCCAAGGTCGGTGCCCTCAGCTCTGGCCCCAGCACAGAGTCGGGGCTGCTGGCAGCAAGGGCACCTCCCTGGGAGACCCCCCCCTGCTGGGGGTGCACGGGGGCTCCAGGCCCACCCAGGCCTGTCCCCGCGGCGCGGACACGCAGACCTCACACAGGCACACCCCCGCTCACAGCTGGACGCGGCGTCACACACACACTAACGCGGCCCCCGCGTGCTCCCACACTCCTCCTGCCTCGGTCGCGACCCAGGGCCGGGAACTGGCCCGCTGGCCTGAGCTCTCGTGGCCACTGTCACAACAGCACGGGTGCATGTGTGTCCTTGGCCAGTTTGTGGAACAAATGAAACACTGGTCAGTGGTCCCATCAAGGTGAGGCTCCTCTGGTCCCACAGGCCTCGGCCTGGACCGACCCCCCTGCTTCAGGGCCAGCACCTCCCTCAGGTCCCACCCAGGCAGGAGGGGCAGCAGGTGGGCCTAGCGCCCCACAGTGCGCCCAGCGAGCACACCGCTGCCAGGGCCTCGGACGTCCTTCCGCCGGAGGCCAGACGCAGGCGGGGGTCACAGGGTCCTGCCTGTAGGACGTGGCCACGTGGAAGAACCGGTGGGGACCACGGGGCTCCTGCTGTGTCACACGGCCCCTTCCCGCGAGTGCACGCCCACCGCCTCCCAGGCCCAAAGCATCAGCTCCCCAGGCAGGAGCTGCTGGAGTGGGCTGAGCACGAAGGGGGAGCTCGGGGTGGGGGACCCTGTTCTGTCCCAGGAGCTGCCCCAGAGCCCACCGTGGCCACCAACTCCCCGAGAGACGGTGAAGCCCGGACGTGCCCGTTCTGGCATTAGGAGCCTCTGCACTCTTTCCTTTTCTAGTTTCCTCTGTGTCCCCCAAGCCCCTAGGGGCAACCCCAAGGCCCATGAACAAATGCCGAGTTTTCCACTCTTTCCCCTTTTCGGGAGAATTTTCTTTAAGGGTTTAGCAGCTGACAGACTGACCCGTCCTCACTTCTGCCAGGATGTGGCCTGGCCCCCTCCCCGACCCGGTTTGTTCCAATCCACGACATTATCATGAGAGACATCAAAGTGCAGCTTCCGATCAAGGGCGTCACACGAGGCCTGGGTGCTCGGGCTTCCCAGGGGACCCCGGCTGCCAGGGAGTCCTCACCCCAGAGCCTCTGCAGCTGCCCCGCCCACAGGGCACCACGAAGGGGCGCCAGCGTCCCCAGGCCACAGGACGGAACGGTCTTCAGACCCACCTGGGACGCACCCGGGGTCAGCGCCTGGCGGGAAGGAACCACTGTTGCAGTGACCAAACTCTCCCCATTGCGTGAACGGCTCCCCCGTCCCTCCGAGCAGAGGTCGGAGGGAGGACTGTTCACGGGGCAGTTCCGCCTCAGCAGGGACAGGACAGCGCAGGGGCCGAGCGGAGAAAGCGCCAGGAGTTCTCAGGAAGCCACGCGGGCACCTTCGGTGAACACGCTGATCAAGTTCTGACGCGCTGTTCCACGCATTGGGCCCCTCACCATGCTGTCGGCACAACCCGGAAGCTGACTTCTACATTCGTAAACTCTGCTCTCAGAAAAATTTGTCAAAACTCAAATTTTGAGCCGGAGAATGTAACGGAAGACTAGTAAAAGCCCTCAGTGGTAACAGTGCATTCCTTCCAGATCACATCCCGGGGTGGCGGGGTGGGGCGAGACAGTGCAAACACAAGGTCAAGGAGAAAAGGAAACAGTGTAAAGTTTCTCACCTTCAAGAAAAGCTTCCCTTTTTGTAGATGAATAATGGTGGGACCTGGCTTCATCAGACAGGTGTGAAAGTGACGGAACACGACAGCCAAGAGCAGGAGGCAACCTCATATCCGTCGACGCACGAACGGATGAACAACGTGGGGCATCACCACCCTGTGAAAACATTCAGCCCCACGAGGGAACCAGATGGGGACACAGGCCACGACGGCTGAGCCCGGAGGGCGGGACGCCGGTCACAAGAGCAGACCCACCGTGTGACCTGACCTGACCGGTACGAGGCTCAGCCGTGAGCGGACAGCTCTGCCTGGACGGGCTGGAAATCACCTACTTCGCATCCATCTGAACCTGTGAGGAAAATGACGAGGTGTCAACGTAAGAAGCAGGAGTGGGTAGATGTTTTTCAAGATCCTTTAAGAGGCACTCGAGCCAGACAGCTGGGAGGCAACGGTGCTGAGTGACCCCACGGCCCGTCCTGTGACCCAGACAAGGGTCAAGCCCAGGAGAAGGGTGTCTGGTTAGGACCCGCAGGCGATGTTCCCACCTGAAGGATGTCCCTGGCCGTGGCGACAGTCCACAGGGTGAGGCAGCTCTGAAATGAGGGGTCAGCTGAATTCTCCAGAACCTTCTGGAAGTTGCTGGAACTGTGTAAAATCCACACGCTAACTGTGGGGCCGTGAGCCAGGCCCCTCAGGTCTGCTCGGAGAGGAGAATCCCACTGGGGTAGCAGGGGCTGCCGTGGGGTGTTCCCATCAAATCCGGTGAATCTGCCCTGCCGACCAGCGGCCCCTGAGGCGCTGCAACCCCGTCCCACCGTGGACTCGGCTGGGCGGATGACAAGCTGAAATCGGCTCCCCATTTGCCTCTGGACACCTCAGCTCCATCTCCCCGAGCGGGGGTGCCCTTCCCGCTCCCCCCATTGTCCTGAGCAGAGATTTGTCCCGGGAGAGAAGTGAGATGGACTTGGCACACCTTTGTGCCTTGGTTTTCTGGCCCCCGACGCCCTCCCCTGCACGGAGGTGGGCGCACCGCCCTGCACCCTGACGCTGGCCCCTGTGCCCCGGTCCCTCATCTGAGACGGAGGACGCTGAGCGTCTTGTTCTCTGGTTTCAGCTGCAGGTGAACCTGCTCTCCAAATTTCTGCTGATCGCGAAGTCTTGCTACGAGCAGAGGAACTTCGCAACAGCCATGCAGATCCTGGGCGGCCTGGAGCACCCGGCCGTGCGACAGTCCCCTGTGAGTCACCCGGGGGGGCCTGGCTGCAGCCACGCAGTGGGCACAGACAGGGCTGTAGGAGTTTCACCTGTGCTTTTATTTTAGGCCTGGAGAATTCTACCCGCAAAGATAGCAGAGGTCATGGAGGAGCTGAAAGCCGTGGAGGTACCCCTTTGCGTGAGGTCCTGGGCAGCTCAGGTCCCGGGGAAGGGGGGGATCGCCCGGCAGATCCTGCATCGTGGCGCCCTTCTCACGGCCCCCCCATCATCTCCCCTGGGGCCTCAGCCGCTCACCTGGGCAGAGGTGGCAGGGTTGCTCCAGGGCCGTGATTCCAGCCTGGGGTGCAGGTGCCCTGAGGCCCTGCCTGAGTTTGGCCAACCTACCTGCCTCCTGGCCGCCCCTCATGAGATCCTAAACGAGGACACGCCCTCGGGATGAGGGGCGTTTCCCAGACTGAGGAGGCAGGGGCGGCCTGCAGCCGGCCCCAGACGCAGCGCGCGCCGGTGGGGGGACTGTTGTGTATCCTCGGTTGCCACCACACCCAGGGGTCTCTGCGGCCGGCCAGCCAGGCTCCCAGTCTAACTTGGGCAGTGGGGTCATCTGGCTCTTTTCTGGAGAGGAATTTGCCACCAGCAGCAGGAAGCGCACGGCTTTCTGGTGGGGGTCAGAGTTCCTTCCGTGTCCGCAAGCTTTAGACGCCTGCGCTCTCCCCAGCCCCAGAGCCAAGGCACACTTTGGACTGGCTGATAAACCGGGGTGCCGTAGCCCCCGTGCAGCACTGCTGGGCACCTGGGCTGACCTCTCACCTGTCCGTCCCCCCACCCCCCGCCCACGCCCCTGGCTGGGCCCCAGGTCTTCCTGAAGAGCGACAGCCTGTGTCTGATGGAAGGACGGCGCTTCAGGGCCCAGCCCACCCTGCCCTCAGCCCACCTCCTGGCCATGCACATCCAGCAGCTGGAGACAGGGGGCTTCACCATGACCAACGGGGCCCACAGGTGGAGCAAGCTCAGGTGAGGGGCCCACAGGTAAAACAAACCAGGTGAGGGATCCACAGCTGAATAAGCCAGGTGAAGGGCCCACAGTTGCAACAAGCCAGGTGGGGGACCCAACAGCTAGAACAAGCCAGGTAAGGGGCCGCCCCCATCTCTCCTGTTCCTCTGAGACCTGGGCCGCCTTGCCCCTCACGCAGCCCTCACCCCAGCCCAGGCCTCCACACCCTCTCCCCTGGGTGACTTCCAGCCGCCTCCTTCTCCACAGACAAGGGGTACACAATTCGCACAGTCCACGGCCCCAAACGCGGCCCCAAGGTTGCCGTGACCTCCCTTCCTCCTGGGAGATCCAGGTGCACCCAGAACGCCACCTCCGTGCGACCACCCTCCCTGACCCCCCGAGCCACATCTGCCCTCTCTCCCTGCCTCTGCTGACCCCCTCGGGGCCCCTCCGTAAAGCTGTCCGGAGGATTCACAGTCAGTCCCCCCCGTTCAACTGCCCGGCACACCTGCGGACCCACCTGGGAGGAGCAGACTGGGGAGCTGTTGGTGGCAACCACCACCACGACCCTGCCAGGGACTCAGACACTCCCAGCCAAAGGCGATCGCGGCTCCTTTTGGCCTCGGAAGCACACCCTGGGGCCGGCCGCTCCTTAGGAGCTCCAGGCCCGCACTGCCCTTCAGGACAGCGCCACCCTGTCTCCAGGGAGACCCTCCCCCCACGACCTTTCACCCCACTCTATCCTCTCCCCCCACTTCATCATCCACACGGCAGTCAGGTGGAGACCGGTCAGGCCTCCTCAGGGTCCAGGGTGGACTGGTCCCTCCGAGTCTGGACTCTGATGCAGCCTGGTTGGGAGAGTACCTGACAGCAGGCTGGGAACCCACCAGCTGCAGACGCTGCCCCCGTGACTTGTGCAAACTGACGTTTCGTTTCTTCCCCCAACAAAGAAACATCGCCAAGGTGGCGAGCCAGGTCCACGCGTTCCAGGAGAACCCCTACACGTTCGCCCCCGACCCCAAGCTGCAGTCCCACCTCAAGCAGAGGATCGCCCGATTCAGCGGGGCGGACATCTCCATCCTGGCCGAGGACAGCAGGGCTGGCGCCCACCAGGTGGCCAGCGAGAAGCACTCCAAGAAGATTCAGGACAAGCTGCGGAGAATGAAAGCCACGTTCCAGTAGCGCAGGACAGCGGGCTGGGTGTGCAGTCCACACCGAGGACAGGCCTGGGGTGGAAGGGGCCGTGCCTGCTGTGTCAGACAGGGACCCCCACGGCCCAGGAGGGGCACCGGGGCGGGAGCACGGGCTCAGACCCAGACCCGAGAGATGGTGCCAGGAGAGGCTGAGGGGGGTTTCTAAGGGAATTTTAAAACTTAAACCAAAATAGGATAGGTAAGCTCCCAGGAGCCGAGTACCCATTTATATTTCTCAAAGATAAACAGCTTTCACCCAGTTCTCTGGCCGTTCAGCCCCAGAAACCCCGCACCCCAGCACCCAGCTCAGGCTTTAAACCCAGGCGCCCACTGAGCAGTGTTCCCACGAGTCTGGTGTACGTCTGCCCAACAACGAAGGGCCAGGACTGACCTCTGACCCCCTGCCGGCCACAGATCCCAGGGGGCCTGAGGCTCCCCGGGGGCCCAAGCCCCACCCTGGGCTTCCTCCCTGCCGGGCCTCCCCCTCCTCCAGCCCCAACCCCTGGCTGCTCACCCAGGCCCAGGTGCGGGTGCCAGAGCCTCGCAGCCCTTCCCGCCAAGAGGCCCGGCCTTGCCTCCGTCCCAGCCCGGCCTCCTGCTGCCGGAGAGCGCCTCATGCTCCACACTGGCAGCTCCCAAGTGCCCCGTGGCCCCTGTGCCCACCGCCCCACCACCGAGAGCACTTCCTGGTGGGGCAGGTACACCTAGGCCGAGGCTCTGCTTCCAAAGCATGCAGGACTCAGACAGCCGCTCCAAAGCAGAGACACAGCCTCAGGGGCCCTGAGAGCTTCCCTCTGCCCTACCTGGGGGCCTGGGGGCTGTAGGGCCGTGGCCAGGTCCCCCCCTTCTTCAGCAGCCATGCATGTGATGCAAACACCCATGCCTAGCTCCCGAGGCTGGCTGTCACCAGCGCTTTCTGACGAGGAAATGAAGTCTGCTGCCTCGGTGGTACCAAGCTCTTCCCCAGGGCTGTTTCCAAACTGCGCTCGGCCAGGGGCATGGGACCAGGACAGCACGGCACACCTCCACAGCAGGAGGCCAGAACCCTGGCACCACCCCAGGCACCAGCGTTTTTACGTCGCCAATCGCTGCAAGACCCAAGACTGTTCTTTTCAGTTTTAGAGTTAGTGACTCTTCAGCGCAGCCACCTCATGCTATTTCTAGGAAAACCACTACCTGTGATCAAACACTGTTGTCAAGATGTGTTTTCTCACATATATTCATTTGCAACATCTACGTCCCGCTTTCGTGAGAGGCACTCCTGGCCCTGCAAACGTGGCTTTTATATGAGAATTTGGTTCTGCAGATCAGCTCCTACATTTTCAGGATTTGAATTCAACGAAGCGCCACAAAGCCTGAAATGAAGTGAGCGTCCAGTGCAAATGAACATTCCAGCTGTAACGGGTTATCTGGGGGCGCGGCCAGGCTTCGGCTCCAGCACGACTGTCTGCATGTCGCCCTCACGCGCGGTTTACGTTTCTAAATAAAGTCGTTTCTACCAAGACGGCCTTCGCGGGTTCCTGGTGTTTACCTGCTTCGTGGGTCAGCGTGGCTTCTTCGAGCCAGACGAAGACGTCTCCAGGGCTGCTCGTGAAGGCGGGAGGGGACGAGGGACTGAGGAGGCTCAGGCCACCGCGATGTCCTCCGATGGTGCGCAGAGGGCCAAACCCCACCACCCGGGGCCCGTGAGCAGGCAGACACCCCGCTGCCCGAGACGTACCTGCCGCTGGAGGAGGAGACAGCCAACCTCCCACAGTCGCTGACCTGCCGAGGCCTCCGGGCACCACGGCCCGCGCCTGTCTGCCACAAGCCCTGCCCATCCTGGCGTCCGGCCACCCAGACCTCGTCCGCAGCCCACAGGCCAAGCAGCAGGCTCATCGTCACCGGGGGCAGGCTGGGGCGTTCCCAGGGCTTGGTCACCACCGAAGGGTCCCAGTGGAAGAGCTGAGGGCTGGTGGACACCAACAAAGACGGGGAGATGGTGGGGTCGTGTTACTGTGGACAGGAGCTGCCGTGGTCACGTGGCTCTGGAGTCTGGGCCGGGGCGGGGTGTCCTCAGCCACCTTAGAACCACTAGACCCTGGTCCCTCTTCCTCCCGAGACACGACTAAAGCACCAGGAAGACCGGCTCTCCCTTCGCTACATCGGCTCTTATCACATCAACACGTTTTTCTGAGAACTGCCAGCCAGCACCCCAGCCAGCAACCCCCAACCCCATGCAGCCCCTCCTACGCTGAATGGAGCCCAGCCCTGTGCACCCAGGCTCTGGGGAAGCCCCCGCCACAAACGGGGTCCCACTCCCCCGCGCCCAGCAGGCTGTGATCAAGCCCGAGGCAGCCCCCGGGCCGGCACCAGCACCCGCCACCCGGAGAAGGCCAGTGGGACCCCGGCAGCCAGGCTATCGCCTGGGACACGAGCTCGGAGTGGCCCGGTGGTGCTGGGGTAAGTGGCCGAGGGGCTGGCTGGGTGCCGGCCACACCCCTCCCTGCGGCTTGTGTCCTTCCGCCTGCTGTCTGACACCCGCTGCAAGGACGGCGGGACTTCTCCTGGGACGGGACGGCTTGAGCTGCCACTTTCCTGCAGCCGCATCTCCTCACTGCCTCTCCCGCTCCCCAGGGGGTGGACCTCAGTGACCGTGGGAAACGCTGTTCTGAAGGGAGACTGCGCTGAAGACAAAAGAACTGCAGTGAGGACCGCACCCCGGGTGGGAGCAGCTTCTCAGGCACCAGGCCAGCCTTCCGAGGCTCCTCTGCGCACTCGCTGTGGGGTGGGACGCGAGTAGACAGTTGGAGACGAGGGCACCAGGCCTCCTACCATCCAAGAAAGGATCTCACGGAGCCCAAGGTGCGAGGCGGTCAGGGACCCGAGAGACAGGTTGCGCGCAATCCACTTCCCAGCTGCCACCGCACGATCTGTCGCAGCTTCGCTGACGTGTCAGGCGATGGCTCTCTGCGGTGGGGCTCTCCTGAGCCTGCAGGATGTTTCGTGGCATCTCTGATCTCTACCCTCTAGATGCCAGCAGCACTGCCCCCTGCCCCCAGCTGTGACAACCAACAACTGTCCAGACATCGCCAAATGTCCCCTGGGGAGCAAAACTGCCCCCAGAGCCACGGGCCCAGAAGCAGTGACGCCCCAATAGCAGCAGCTGCATCCTGTGCCCAAATCTTGGTTTCCAGATGCCATTCAAGTCTCCGAGAAAAGGAAATGGCTGACTCCAGGGCTTGAGTGGGGAAAGTACCAGATGAGCCAGGAGCTAGGAAGTGCTAAAGGCGGGGCTTGGGGGTGGGAGGGTAGATCACATCAAAAGGACACGGGACAAAAGGGAAAGAGCTGTGAAGACTCCCCACAGCCAGAGCTGGGCTGTCTGAGCCCCCACGTACGACAGTGATGGGCAGTGACCCAGGAACAGGACAAACGTCCATGAGTCCACACTGGAGTAAACGGACAACTGAATGAATAAATAAACGGGAGGAACTGGGAGAGATCCAAAGGTGTGGAGGTGTGGTTTGTTACCCCCTCGAGTGTGGGCGGCAGGGGACCTGGTGACCGGCCCCCACTGCAGGGCAGGACAGGAAGAGGGTGACCTGACGGTGGGGAGAGGCAGGCACCAGATTAACCGGGTGGGGCTCAGCATCATGGCCCCAAGTCTGCCGACGTCACGCATCCTAACACGAACTAATAAGATGACACATCACCTCTCGGGTCTCGTCCCAGAACCCAGAGCCCCACTCTAACCCTGAGAAGACAGCAGACAAACCCAAACTGAGGGACACACCACAAAACACCTGACCCGTCTCCTCAAACTGTCAAGGACGTGGAAAACAAGGTTTAGAAACAGCCACGGCCCAGGGGAGACTGAAGGGACAGGATGACTAAATGCAGCTCAGCACAGGGGTGGGATCCTGGGACAGAAAAGGGGCATCAGCAGAAAACCTGGCACAACCCAGTAAGTCTGCGGTTTCGTCAACGCTAACTTCTTAGCTCTGCCAAAGTTCCACGGACAAGTAAGATGTTAGGGACTCTGTGCTGTCTGTGCCACTCGGACACAGAATTATCCCAAACTAAGGAGTTTTATAAAACTACTGTAGCTAGTATACAGAGATACAATTGACTTTTGCTTATTTTTGTATTCAATGACCTTGCTAAGCTCATTTATTAATTCTAGTAATGTGCTTGTAGGTTTTGTACTTTCCACATATACAAACAGCTCACTTGCAAGTGGCAGCTGCTTGCCTTCTTCCTTTGCTATCTCTATACTTCCTACTCCTTTTTCTTGTCTTATTGCTCTGGCTAGGACTTACAGAATAAGGTTGAGCAGAAGCCATAACGTTGGGCATCCTTGTCTCATTCCCAATCTCTCAGGGGGGTAGAGGCTCAATGCTCTGTATTAACCACAATGGTAACTGTAGCCATTCTTTACCAGAATAAAGAAGTTTCTTTCTGTGAAGTGTGCGTGTGAGTTATGACACTACGTCTGACCACTGGCCTGGCTCTTTATCAGATCCAGCAGAAAGCTGCCAGCGGGCAGTGATGAACTCTACCTCCTGCACAGAGTAAGAGCACACGAGGAAGAGGGGCGGGGCGCAGACCCGGAACACAATTACGGTTACAAACAACATCTAGGGTGCACCAGAGGAAAAAGGAGAAGGTGCGAGGGAGCCTCTGGAACTGGAAGGTTCCATGGCTTCATCTGCGCAGTGGTGAAAGGTCATGGCACATGCGTAATGACGAATCAAACATTGCGCACCCAATGCACGTAGCCATATTTGTTTGTACCTCAACTGAGAAGGTTAAGAAGTACAAACGGCGGTTGGGAAGGTTCTTCCCCGCTGGGCGGGCGGGGGCAGAACTTTGCTCCAGGCGCTCAAGGCCTAGAGGCCCAAAGACTGGCCGGGAGACCCAGGCGCCGGAGCAGGCAAGTTGAACTTAGCGCGCGCAGAGGCGGGGCGGGGCGGGGCGGAGCGGTGGGAGGGCCGCCTAGACCCGGCTGGGCTCCGGCGCCCGCTCCTACCGAAGGCGGACGCGCAGGGCCCACCGAGCGCGTGTGGGCGGCTTCTCCCGGGCCTCGGCCCCGACCCCCGCGCGCCCGCCGGCCCCGGGATGCTGCTCCGGCCCCGGCGGCCGCCCCCGCCCGCGCCGCCGTCCCCCGCCAGCCCGGACTCCGAGCAGCGGCTGGCGGGGGGCGTCCCCGGGACCCCGCCCGGGAGGCCCGCCTCGCCCGGCGCGCTGGCGGCGCCCGCGCCCCCCGGGTCGCCCGCATCCCCCGGGTCGCCCGTATCCCCGGGCTCGGCGCAGCGCACGCCCTGGAGCGCGCGCGAGACGGAGCTGCTGCTAGGCACGCTGCTGCAGCCGGCCGTGTGGCGAGCGCTGTTGCTAGACCGCCGCCAGGCGCTGCCCACCTACCGCCGCGTGTCGGCCGCGCTGGCCCGCCAGCAGGTGCGGCGCACGCCCGCGCAGTGCCGCCGCCGCTACAAGTTCCTCAAGGACAAGGTCCGCGACGCGCACGGTCAGCCGCCCGGGCCCTTCGACGCGCAGATCCGGCAGCTCATGGGGCTGCTGGGCGACAGCGGGCGCAGACGCGGCCGCCGCCGCTCCCCCGGGCCCGGGCGCCCCCCGCGCGGCCGCCGGCCAGCCCCCGCCGCGCCCGCTGAGCCGGGTAGGTGGGCTGGGGTGGGGGAGGGGCGGGGCGCCTCGGACCGGGGGAGGTGGACTGCGGGCCGGGGGGAGGGGCGGGCGCGCCTCACGCGACCACCCGCTCTGCGTTCCAGGCGCCCCACCGCTGCCCGCCGCCCGAGAACCCGACGCGGACCCCGCCTGGACGCTCAGGTTCAGCCCGTCCCCGCCCAAGTCTGCGGACGCGCCCCGCGACCCCGGTTCCCCGACGGCCGTTTCCACATTCACCCCCGCGCCCGGCCGCCCCGAGGACCCCGAGCCCTTCCGCGCCCCCGCCTCGCCGCCGCCGCCGCCGTCGTCCCCCGGCCCCACCCGGGAACATCCCGACTCGCCGCCTGGTCGCCCGGAGGACCACGTGCCCCCGCAGCCCACGCCGCCGTCGCTGAACGCCGCCCTTCTGCAGACCCTGGGGCACCTGGGCGACATCGTGTCCATCCTGGGCCCGCTGCGTGACCAGCTGCTGACCCTGAACCAGCACGTGGAGCAGCTGCGCGGCTCCTTCGACCAGACCGTGTCCCTGGCCGTGGGCTTCATCCTGGGCAGCGCCGCCGCCGAGCGAGGCGTCCTGGCCGACCCGCGCCAGTGAGGCCCGGCCGCCTCGGTCCTCTCTGCAGGGCCGCCCCTCGGCCCTGACCCCTCCTGCGGCCCTCCCCCACCGCTAACCTAGGTATGGGTTAAATAAAAAGATTGCTTTTTCCGACTTAATCCTGTGAGTGTGTGCGGGCCCCGCACTGGGTAGGAATGTAGGGCTGGAGGTCAGGGCGAGGTTAAAATGGCCTCGGGATCCCGGGGAGGGGCCAGGAGGGCTGGGGTGGGCTGGGGCCCCCTTGGGATGCTGCCCGGTCCTACCTACCCTGGCAGGCCAGTCTCCAGTGGGGAGGGGGCTGTGGGCACGTGGAACCCGAGGTCGGGGCTCTCACTGCACGCCAGCTTCTCCAGGTCTCCTGCCCCTGCCCCCGGGACTTCCCACCAGGCAGACCAGCCATGGTGGGTGAGCGCGGCCGGGCGGGGAGGAGGAGGAGGGAGGGTCCAGGGAAATGGCGACGGCCGGGCTCGGCGGAGGCGGTGAGGGGAGGTATGATCGGTCTCCAGCGCTCACCGCCGGCCGCCCAGGGAAGCGTCTGAGGCTCTTGGCTGGGTTGGGTCAGGGAAGGAGGTGCGGGGCGGAGGGGGCAGGAGAGCTAACGCACGCCCAGGGAAGGCGCTCCTTTCGTCGCCAAGGAGGTGACTGGGTGGGGGGCAGCTGGAGCTGGGGGTCTGAGATCTTCGACCTTGGCTGAGGCCCGGGTCCCTGCAGTTTCAGGAGGACTTTATCAAAATCGCCCCAGGAGCATTTTCCAAATAGTACCTGAGGGCCCCACCCCGGGCCGGTGGATCAGACCCAGTGGGGACAGGGCGGGGCCGGAGGTGCTCACAGCCGGTGGGAAGGAGGAAGTGGCCCGAGGGGCTGGCCAGCATAACAATGCAGGCTCCGGCTGAATGCGGGGCCGCTTCTCGGCGACTAGGGGCTCATTCAGAGACTTAAGTGATCGCTCTGGGCCACAAAGGTAAAAGAGGGAAGGGTGTACCCACGGGCCCTACGGTCCTTGCCCTCTGGCATCAGCCCCTCCCCCAGCCCTTTCCTGGAGCTGTCTTCCAGGAGGCCCCAGTAGGGCCCTCTGCCTGCAGGGACCCCGGGCAGACCAAGGCTGCGCCTATCCTTCAGCCGCGCACTGATGGCAGGGCCTGGGGGCTCCGCGTGAAAATCCCAGATCTTCATTTAAGACACACTGGCCTCTGCTCCACGAGGCTGTTTGTGCCCTGGTCCCTGTGAGTCCGGAAGCCACCAAAAACCTGGGGTGGGCTGATTCGAGCTTGTAAACACCCCTCCCCACCCCCACACGCCCCCGGAAGGCAAGAGCCACGGGCTGGCGGGGTCTGAGCCTTGGGACACATCCCAGCAAATATGCCAATCCCCCAGGGGTGGGGATGACGTCAGCCGACCCTCTGCTCTGGAGAAAGGCTGTTCGGGGGCTTGAAATCCGTGTAAGTCTCCGAGTCTGAGATATTTGGGGGCACCAAGGAGAACCCATCTGCCTTACTGCCCACGTTGCCTGGGGCCCCGGATGCCACATCCCATGGCTTTCTCCTTGGGGCTCTATGTTGCAGTAGTGACTCTGAACACCCCTACCCCGGGCATCGCTAACGTCTTCCGGCCTGGTGAGGGGAGAGAGCGTGTCTCACCCCAACTCCTTGGCTAGCGGCTTTAGTTTTAACCTTCAGCCATTCCTGATGCGAGGAAATTCTCAAATCCCTTCTTCTGGCCCTGCCGTGACTCCCTTTGGCTGTGGCTCTCTCGTGGGCCTGTGGGGTGAGGTGTGTCCCTGTCCCGCTCTGTGACACGTGTGTCTTAAGCCGGGCATCCTGGGTTTGGCTCTGCACCTGTGCGGTGGACACACCCCAGTGGGATGGTGTCCCGGCCATGAGAACATCTTTCCTTGTGCCAGACCCCAAGTGCAGGGCAGCGACCCAGCAGGGTCTCCTAGGACCAGTCCTCAGGTTAGTGCCCATCTCGTCTCATCAGTGGCCCCTTGGCCAGCAGATTCACCCTTTTTATTTTATTGTGGTAGAATACACATAACATTAAGTTTACCATCTTACCCATTTCAAGAGTGCAGCTCAATGGCATTAGGTATATTCACATTTTTTGTGCAGCTGTCACCACCGTCAGCTCCAGAACTTCATCTTCCCAAACTGAATCATTAAACACTAACTCTGCAGCCCCCTCTCCCAGCCCCTGGCACCCAGCACCTACGTTCTGTCTCTGTGGATTAAACTGCTGTAGGGACCTCATGTAAGTGGGATCAGACGTTATTTGTCTCTCTGTGTCTGGCGTATTTCACCTAGAATAATGTCCACCAGGTTCATCCAAGTCACAGCATATTGCAGAATTTCCTTCCTTTTTAAGACTGAATGATCTTCCATTGTCTGGATGGACCACAGTTTGCTTCTCCATTGATCTGTTGGTGGACACTTAGGTTGCTTCCACGTTTTAGCTATTGTGAATAATGCTGCCATGAATAGGGGTGTGCAAATATCTCTTCAAGACCCTGCTTTCAGTTCTTTGGGGTTTATATCCAGAAGTGGAATTAATGGATCACATGGTAGTTCCATCTTTAGTTTTGAGGGGAAACCTCCATGCTGTTTTCCAGCCGCTGCCCCATTTTACATTCCCACCAACAGTGCACAAGTGTTCCAATTTCTCCACATCCTCGTCCACACTTATGTTCTGTTTTGATTTTGTTTTTTATCTCGGCCATCCTAGCGACTGTGTCACAGCATGTGGAATCATAGCAGTGCTGCAGGTGACCAGCTGATGCTCGCCTGTCCAGCTGCTTGGTGGACCCATCTAGCTGGTATTTCCACCAGCTGTTCCCTGTGTTCGTACCACGTGAATTCAACTGCACGCCCGTTCTGTCCTGCGGTGCACTGAGCCCCGTGAACAGGGTGCCTGTGCCCCCACTAGCTCGGATGACCTCAGCAGTGACCGTGGGTCCTCCGCTCCCTGCCATGGGGCCCTGCCCCCCACAGCTTCGGGGCCCTGGGGCTGGCTTTGCTTTTTCCCTTTACCTCACGTCCTCTTAGTGCTGCCCTGTTGGGTGTGCAGGACCAGCCCTGGGCCCTCATCCTGTCGGCCCCCATAACTCAGGGTGGTAGCCAAGGCTCGCTCCTGGGGCTGGTTTTGTTTCCGTGTGGGCAGCCAGTAGGCTGGAATCCAGCTCCCGCCTCATTCAGCGCCCTCGTCCTTCCACCCAAATTCCGTTTCCTCCCAGGCTGGGACCAGAGAGAATTCGTTTTCACAGCATGTTCATCCGTCAAGGATCAGTGCTGTAGGGACCTAGAAAAGCAGCTATTTCCAATGAGCGATACACTGGTTATAAGGGAACACGTAATGTTAGATGTATTTTCCCCAAAGAGGCATTTAACCCTGTCAGCTTGGGGGCTTCTTTACCCCCGGATAGGGCTACACTCTTTATCTCTAATTAGTTCTGCTACCTGTGCTCCCTCCCATGTCCAGACTGTCCCTAAAAATTTTTTTTTAATACTTGCAGAATGAACTTTATTTATTTACTTACTTATTTATTTATGGCTGTGTTGGGTCTTCGTTTCTGTGCGAGGGCTTTCTCTAGCTGTGGCGAGCGGGGGCCACTCTTCGTCGCGGTGCGCGGGCCTCTCACTATCGCGGCCTCTCTTGTTGCGGAGCACAGGCTGCAGACGCGCAGGCTCAGTAATTGTGGCCCACGGGCCCAGTTGCTCCGCGTTATGTGGGATCTTCCCAGACAAGGGCTCGAACCCGTGTCCCCTTGGCAGGCAGATTCTCAACCACTGCGCCACCAGGGAAGCCCTGTCCCTAAATATTTAACTGAAGTAAGTTTCCTGTACAACCTCATGTTTCAGAATTGCCCGGCTTCTTGATTCTCGTTGTTCATCTTCCAAATTAGTCTCTTCTGTACCTGTTCCTCTAATCACACCATCTATACAACGCTCCACTGTCAGAGAGCTTAGTATTCGGAACAGTCTCAAACCGGGAAGTCTGTGGGGTGCTTGGACTCGGGGGCAGGCTCTGAATCCGCATCATTTTTCAAGTCAGTGCAGATGGGGCCTGAGGATATCGATCTACTGTTTTTGCAAAGAAGAAATCCCTAAGATTTGGTAAATGTACGTTTCTGTGATTTATAGTGAGACAAGCATGGCTCCCTCTAGTATTTCCTCCATGCTTTTTTTTTTTTTTTTCTTTTTTTTGCGGTATGCAGGCCTCACTATTGTGGCCTCTCCCGTTGTGGAGCACAGGCTCCAGACGCGCAGGCTCAGCGGCCATGGCTCACGGGCCCAGCTGCTCCGTGGCATGTGGGATCTTCCCGGACCGGGGCACGAACCTGTGTCCCCTGCATCGGCAGGCGGACTCTCAACCACTGTGCCACCAGGGAAGCCCTCCTCCATGCTTTTGGTCTGCCTAATTACCCCCTTCTCTTACAGGACATCAACCCTGTCTGTGATTTCTTCCCCACTTTTGTGCCCCCTGGGCAACTGTGCCAACAGGCACAATAGCAATGTTTCCCTCTCATCCTGGTTCTGCTGCTAAACTTATTTGTTTGCCAAAAACCACACTGCTCTGTGTTATGGACTGAATGTGTCCCCAAATTCCTATGTTGAAATCAACCCCCAGTGTGGAGGTGTTGGTGGGGTGGGGGGCGCGGTGGGGGTGTTGGGAGGTGATTATGTCATGAGGGTGGGGCCTCATAGTTGGAATTAGTGCCTTTGTAAGAAATGAAATGAGAGAGCTTGCTTTCGGTCCTGCTCCCTGCCGGGCGAGGCCACAGCAAGCAAGCAGCCAGCATTTGCTGCTGAAGCCCTCAGTCTGTGGTGCTCTGTCACAGCAGCAAGAGCAGACGGGACACCACTGCCAGTCTACACACGTGCATTCCGGGTTCAGGGCTGCGTCTGTTCCAACATGCTGCAATCTGCCCAGCCCTCCTGCCCACGTGCTGGTTGGCCTCTCCCAGAACTGTCCTCACTTACAATCTGCAGTTTTTAAACAGACAACGGCTACTCCAGGTGGGGCTTTCCTCCCCCTCACCTGGCCCAGATCCAGGCCCTGCGGCGTCCCCGGCATGGACCCTGTGTGTGACCCGTCCTGGTCCTCTTCCCGGGCCTCACAGTGGGATGCAGCCCCTGCGCAGCCTCCATCAGCGGTCAGTGGGGAGTCTCTGGGGCCCATCTCTGTTGGCCGTTTCTCCATGTGAGAGCCACTGTCCTTTCTGGTCCAGTTTCTCTGCCCATCGTGGGTCTAACCCAGTTCCTTTACCCTTCACGACCCCCGTGGGCATCCCCTTCCTGCCTTCATTTTCTGAGTGCTTGGCTCTGATCCGTTCCTTCAAGGGCCCTCCTGGCCTCCAGGAAAGGTCAGATTCCTGGCTGATGGGTGGTAAGTCTTACTCTTCACTGTGTCAACTGGGCCATGATTAATCCGCCTGCATTTTATGGTTCTGTCTTCTACCAGATGTTTCACTAACGTTTGTCACCACACCCACACCATTCTCTCCCAAAAGCCCGCCTTTGTCAACAGAGCAGAAGGTCCCGTGTCCCTCGCCAGGCTGCCACCTGCCCTCCCCACCGTGTCGGAGTCACCACAGCTTTTAGACCGCTGCACCACTTCTCCCCATCCTGTCTGTGACCCCTGACCCCACGTGACTCAGCCCTGCTCACGCGCGGCTCTGTGGAGCAGCCTGTCCCATTTCGTGTCATCACAGATGGCGTTAGTCACCATGGCTGCCGCCGTCTGCAATGCCTGTCATCTTTGTCACCAGAATCTCCCGTAAGGGGGTCCTTTCCTGAAGACCCCCGGGGTCAGTGCCTCGTCATGTGTATGAGCAGGTGCCTGTCTGACTTGTCTTGGTTCATTGCTGTTTCTAATAACAGCACCAAGCAAAAGAACTCTCTGGGGTGCTGGGAATGTTCTAGAACAACACTGTCCAATTCGACAGCCACCAGCCACATGTGGTCACTGAGCTCCTGAAACACGGCCAGTGCAGCAGAGGAACTGAATTTTTTAATAGGTGTTTATTTATTTTTCTTTATTTTGGCTGCGCCAGGTCTTAGCTGCAGCATGCATGTGGGATCAAGTTCTCCGGCCAGGGATCGAACCCGGGCCCCTGCATTGGGAGCACAGAGTCTTACCCACTGGACCACCAGGGAAGTCCTGGAACTTAATTTTTTAATCTAAATTAATTTATGTCGCCACATACGCCTCAGAGTTCCACATTCAGTCCTTATGTAAAATTCTGTTTTATTCTAGTGCCACTGGTTTCAGCTTCCTATCTTCAGAATCTCACCTTGAAATTTACATTTATCAGCAGCAAAATCCCATTCCTTTCACCAAAGACAAAGCCCTGGAGTCAACAGGGTCACCGCAGGCCCCTTTCTGAGTCTCAGACTTACGGCGGACTTACCAAATGCAGCCGGAACCCACCCCCTTACCACTCGGACCCGTGTCTCTGGGGGACAGATGCAAGACCACAGGGCCTGGCTGCGGGCAGTGACATTCAGTCTGTCTTCTTTCGGAGGACCTTGCCCGCACGAGGCCACACCCCAGCGTGGCCCAGCGCCTCCTGCCAGAGGCCTTCCCGGGACCAGAGGATGGCGGAGCTCCCACCTGCCAAGGGAGACATGATGGGAATCAGCCGGTGCTGGGATCGCTTCTGAGGCAGCTGATCAGGGCAGGGAAGGTGAGGCCTGGCCAGGGGTGGGGGGCGGTGAGCAGAGGGGGTTGCAGCCCCCATGCTCTCTACAGCACCAGCCTCAGGGCGGTGGTTTTGAGGACGGGAGGTGAGGGCTGGGGGGTGGGAGGTGCACCCTGCCTCTGCCTGTCCACTCGGCCTGCCCTGCTGCAGCCTCTGAGGGCAGGATGGAGGGGGGCAGGGGGAGGCAAGGTCCAGGGCTGAGGTTCCTTGGGCAGCAGCAGGAAGCTCTTCTACCTGGCCCCCTAGGAAGGAAGGGGCATAGGGGAGGCGCCCACCCGCCCGACAGGGAGACCCAGACAGATGTGATGGGGTCCCATGAGCAGCCCCTTCCCAAACTAGGGGAGGGCGTGCGGAGCTCTACCTCATCACACCTGCAACCTGGGGATCGGATACCACCCACCCACCGGGTGCTCTCCCAGACTACCGTCCAGCTGGGGTAGGGTCATGCCCACCACGTCCCCACACTCACACCTCTGTTCTCGCCACCGGAAGCACAAACTCGCCCTCTGGGCTTCAACGAGGGAGGTTAGGGGAGGGGCGTGGCGACAGGGGAGGGGCCGACCTGCGAGGGAGGGGGAGGGGGGACAGCCGAGGCCCTGGCTCTCTGAGATCCTGGCGAGACCACGGGGCGTTGGAGAGAGATGGGACAGAGGTGCAGTGATGCGGTCACACAGGACCAGCCTCACCTCTTGGTGGGGGTGGGCGTGGACAAGGGGTCTTGGGAGGGGCGGGGCCTCCCTCGGCGTGGTCGTCCCCGCTGTCGGTGGTGGTGGCCTGGACTAGTCGAGGCCGTGATGGCGAGAACTCGGCGGGTCTAAGGATTTAGGCAACTGAACCCCCAGGACCAGGTGCCAGGACGCAGGGCTGGGGCTGCTGGAAGAGCCCGTTTGCAAGGGGGGGAGTTGACTTTGGTCGCGGGTTGGGTCGGGCCGCAGGGCCTCCGAGTGTAGACGGGACTCGAGAACGTTGGGCCGTCGCTCACCGCTCGCCTCCACCAGCCTGCACTACCTGGCGCAGCAGGGACGCGACTCTCCGTGGCGCGCATGCGCGGGATTCGGTGCGAGGCCGGCTGCCTGGAGCCAAGGCCACGCCTCCGCCTAATCACCGGGTCTCCGAAGAAGGCAGCAGCGGGGTTGCAGAGGGGCAGCAAACCCGGGAGGTGGGTCCCAGAGCCAGGAGAGGGGCAGGGCCTAGCACCCCCGGACGCTGCTCCCAAGCCGAGGGAGGAAGCTGAGGCCAGACGTGGGTGACACAGCTGTCACTGGAGCAGCCAGGGTTAGAGGGAGGGGAGACCCCAGGGAACACGAGGCAGCCAGGTCGGGAGAGAGCGGGCCTGTGCCCGCGGCAGTGCTGAAGGAAGAGAGGGGCCACCCCAGGCAGTAGCCGGGAGCTGGCGGGGGACTCGGGGCGGGGGGCCGTCTGACCTGCGGAGGTGAGGTCACCTTAGGACTCAGGAAGGGGAGCTTCAGGTAGGGGCTGGGAAAGTCGAGGTGGCAGGGCCATTAGAGGAGGGTCCCGGATTAGGGAGGGGGTCGCCCAGCAGAACTGGGTGGTGGGCGCGGAGGATGGTGCTCGTGTGGGGACAAAAGACCGAGGGGCCGGCCCTGAAAGATTAGAAAGGAAGAGATGCTAATACTGGTGGTGCTAATACTGGGTGGTGCTAATACTGGATGCTAATACTGATACTGGGCTTCTCAGTCCTCTAACCCCTTTTAAACTGGGGTTTAAAAGGCGTGGTACCTGTTAATGCCTGACATTTCATAAATCACCGCTTTTGAGCACAAAATGCAGTAATTCCCAACAAGTGTTCCCTGTTACCTAGAGGGCGCCTGTCCCGCGCGTTCTGTGCAGCTGCAGCAGTCGTGGGGCGGGGGTTTACTTCTCTTTGCGCGCTGGGGAGGCACCGCCCCGCCTCCACCCGGAGGGGCTCCGCGTACCCGCCCCCCAGTCCCCCCAGCTCGGCCGCTGTCGCTGGTAGCGGAGCAGACACTGTCGCGGCGGCACTTAGAAGCCTGCCCCCGGGCGTCCTTGGAGCAGCCCTGGGGACACGCGATTTCCAGGACACCGTGCAGTAATCTCACAAGACACCCCGCGCGACACACGGCGAGTGAGTTAAATCCCCAGCCTCACCCCTCAGGGTCCGGTGACCGAACTGGGCTGGCCCGGGGGCGGGAGGAAGACGCGGGGTCCGCGACCCCGGCTCCTCCCCGGTGTGCCCGGCTCCTCCCCGGTGTGCCGGGCTCACACCTCACCGACCCCTCCCCAGACGGAGGGGCTCGAGGGCGGGGTTGGGGTGTTAATCCCAAGGCGAAGCCCGTGGGGCCTTTGATGTCCGCGGGGCGGGCTCGGGGGCGGCCTCGATGCCCCACCCAAACTGGCGCCGGCGCCCCTGGGAGTCCAGGCTGCGGGCTCGACCTGACCGCTCTGAAGCCCTGCGGCGGGCTGGGGGCCGAGTTCGGCCGCCGGGGGCGCCGCGCCGACTCAGAGCCCGCGCTCCGGGGGGCGCAGCTCCCGCCGGCGGGTCCCCGCAGCAGCGCCCTGCGGTCGTCTACAGCGCGCCACGTGTTCGTCTGCCTGGTGGCGTGAAGGAGACAGACGCGGTCCGGCCAAGGTTAGAGGAGAGGTCCCGCTGACCCCGCCGCCACCCCACGGAGCACGGGCGCCCCAGAACTCGCCGCCCCCTTCCCCGAGGCCAGCTTGGGGCCAGGGGCACGGACGGGGCCAGTGAGTAGTGAGGCGCTGGCGGCACAGGGGACTCGGACAGGGTGATTGTCCCTAGGCTAGCCCGTGCGGCCTGGGCTTCTCAGTCCGCAGGAACCCTGCGCCCTCCTGGCCACCACGGGATGGAGCCAGGCAGCAGCACAGCAGAGCCCGAAGCGGTCGGGGACCCACAGCGGAGCACGGTGGCTCGCCTGTCCTTCCTGCTCGGTTCCTCGTGGGAGCCAGACGTGGAGTCATCCACGTCCTGAGCCAGCAGACCCCCTTTCTTCCTGTCACCCGAATCTGGAGACAGCTCCTGTGGCACCAGAGTGAAACCCAGCAGAGGGTCTGGGCAGGGGCTGGGGGTAGAGAGAGAGAAGGGCCAGCGGAGCCCGAGGGACCCTCTCTGACCAGCCCCTCGCCACCCTGTCTGGCTAGTTGCCCGCCCACATTCCTACCAAGCAGGACAGCAGGCTGCAGCAGACACCCTGTCCAAGCCCACCCTGTTGCTGGGAGTAGTGATGTGGACCCCTGACCCCCTCGGTGTGCACACCTGTCACCTCTGGCACTGCAGACCCTCGGGGGCAAGTTGGACAGAGGAGATAGCTCGGCACTCCACAGGACAGGCTCCCAGCCGGGGTGCTGGGTGGGAAGGGGCCGTCCTCGCCTTCCGGCAGCCCAGGCCAGCCGGGTGGGGGTGGAGGGGGAGATGAAAGGCTGTAACAGGTCCTCAGTTACCACCTCTCCCTTCACCGGGGACACAGACCCGCCCCTCCCCCAGACATCTTGAAGCCGGGGGAGGTGTGAATGGCCTCCTTTGTGCCTCTGAATTGAAGGCAATTAGGTGCTACTTATCTGTGGGGGGCATTTGGGTCCTCTTTGCAAACCCACCTCCCACCTACCCCGCTCCTCCTGAGCTTATAAGTGCAGCCCAGCCCTGCCAAGACTGAGGCGGACCCTGTGCTCCTCCTGGCCCTCCTGCGCGGCCGGGGCACCCCGGTCCCAGCCCCCACCGTCTGTCCAGAGGCGGATCCTGAGTGTGGCCGCACCACCCAACAAAGCCTCCCTCCTCCGCCTTTCCTGGTGCCTGCGAGCCAGCCTCCAGCTTTGGCTCAGGGGACCGGGTCTCCCAGAGAAGCTGTGCAGGGCCAGCGCACACCGCCAGGCCCGCCAAAGTCTCCCAGGGGAGCCTGTCTGTCCCAGCCCAGGTGTGCAGCAGAGGGGACCACCCCCAGACCGTGGGCAAGGAGGAGGTGAAGTCCTCAGGAGTGTGCGCCAGGGACGCCCACACCTGGTAGGTGTGGGGATTGGGGGGCCTCCCTTCCCAGGCTGGGAAGGGAGCCGGGGAGGTTTCTGGAGCAGGGTCACACATCTGTGTACTCCGGCCACAGGTGGGGCATTCTTTGCAGGGCTGGGGCTTGCGGGTTGTGCCGGACCCCTCCAGCCGGTGAACCCTTCTCAGAAGCAGAAACCACAGTGGCGGTCTTCCCTGCTCAGACCCCTTGGAACTTCTCTTCCCCCCCCCCGCCCTGGAGGGGCTGCCCCCACCCTCTCTGAGCCAGGATGCCCACCTTACACTCGGTACACATGGCCTTCAAGCTCTAAGTCCCTGGGGCCCACTTCTGCAAGAGGGTCACAGGTGAGTGCGTCTCGCAGGTCACGAAACTGCTCAGTTCGGAGGGCCCACCATGGCTCCTCCTGCGAAGCCGGGTGCCTTCGTTCGGCATCCGGACTGCGGCCTGTTCGCCGGCCACCTGGAGTCCTGCAGGGCTGCTTAGGGACAGCACGGCCCGGAGCCCACCGTGCTTCTGTCCTTGTGAGCTTCCCGTGGTTTCCAGACTTGATGGAACGCTTTGTCGTTGGCGGAGGGGGCTTTCTTCGTCTGTCTTTTAGTCTTTGTGACTTAATCACTGCTCTTAGGTGTCAAGTCCTACGTGGCCAAAAGTGGGGCTGGTATTATCTGTAAGTTTGCATTTTTTAAAAAGTTTTAATAATGACCATGGACACATCTTCACCTCATGGGGGTTCTTAGTGCTGCCCTATCTCATAATTAGAAATCAGAGAACAGACGTGCAGGAGACAGAGCCTGGGTACACGGGGAGTCCACGGGAGGGCTTCCCCAGACCGCAGGCCTTTGCCGAGGGTGGGCTCCGCCAGCCCCCATTGCACCCCCCGCCCCGTGAGTCAGAGTTCCTTGTCTGCGGGTGAAAGAAACTGGTTTCTGGAAGGGAGCATTGGGCAGCGGTGAGGGACCGGTGTCAGGATTGCTGTCCACTCTATCGTCCTCTTCGACATCCACGCCTCTGGACCCCCTCCACACTCGAGCTGAAGGCGAGGAGGGGTGTCGCCTTGGCCCAGCGGGAGGCTGGAGGGCGGGCTGCTCTCCTGAGGCCCCGCCGCCGGCACCGTCTGCGGTCACAGCTGGTGGCACCTCCCGGGGTGGGGGGCCCTGTCCGCCCCAGGCAGCACTTTCAGCCACACGGACTGGGTGCCCTCCCGTCCTCCCTCAGGGCTGAGCCAGGAGGCAGAGGGCGCTCGGACTCCCCGTGTGCGCACAGCCTCCACAGCGGAGCAGGTCAGCGCCCTGGTGTGCTCCTTCCGGCACCGCCGCTACCGGGGCCCACTGCTGGCCCGGGAGATGCAGCTCTCCGAAGTGCAGGTGAGGGGGGTGGCCCGTCGTTGCCCTGCTCACCCGGTTTTAGAATCGCCGCGTGAAACACAAACGCCATCTGCAGGACTCGCAGCTGAGCGCGCCCTTCCCCACAGCACTCCGTGCGCACCTGGCGCTCTGACCCCCCCACCCTCTGCCCTGGGCTGTGTGCGGCCTGCAACTGCTGTGCCCATGGGCCAGCCTCTGGGCTCCTTCTGGGGTCCCTGCCGAGCGGAACCAGCCTCCCTGGCTTCCGCCTGGGCCTCGTGTGGCAGGCAGCCCCCCAGACGCCGGGAGCCCGGTGCACACGCTGAGCCCAGCTTTGCCCTGGGGAGCCTGGCACGTGTGCGCCCTGCCGGAGACCCGGGATGTCTTTTAAGGATGTGTGGCTGCCCAGAAGCCCGCAGCTGAGGCCTGTCAGACACCGGGCCTCCGTGCAGAGCTGTGTCTGGCATCTACCTGCAGAGACGCGGTGATCCCCTGTGTGGGCCTGAGACCGGTGGCACCTGGAACCTTCCGGCCTTAGGACTGTGGAGGGTTTACAGTCGAAGGCGTTTCAGAGCCACTTCATACCTGAAAGTTGCCAAAGGGTTGGTCTAGGAAGTGATGGGTCAGCAAACAGTCAAAGGCCAAAGTGGACTGTGTTGCGCCGGGCTCTTACGCCCTCACACACGGGGGTAACGTTACCCTTCGTTGAGGGTAACTTATTCAATAGAAGGTTTCCAGTTAGGGTAAATGAAGTCGAATTCTTATGCTATGTGCTTCCAGACTTTGTGCATGAAAATGGAAACCGGCAGGATTGGGAGGAAGTGAACGTGATTCTCACCTTTTGGCGTTTGAATTCCACGTTAACCACGACCCCAAAGCTGGAAACAGGAAAGGAACTGACGGTGAGCGCGTGTGAGCCAGGGGCTGCCCCCTGCGCTGCCCTGCGCCTCCCTTTGCTGAGGAAGGACCCACGCAGCGTCTGGCCTGCGCCCCCCGAGCTGTCCTCTGTCCTTGCCTGCAGGGCTGTGCCCCGCAGCAGGAGAGAGAGGGCCCCTCCCTGCCCGAGGCGCGCCTGGAAGCCGCCTCACCACTGGAGGAAAGAGCCGGGGGTGCAAACTTTCCGGAGGGTTCTGACACGGCACTCAAAGGGTGTCTGCGCCGCATGGGTGACAGTGGGCGAGCTGGGGCGTGGGGGTGATGCCCGGATACCGCAGTGAAGGGCCAGTTCAGAGAGGACCTGGGTATTCAGTACAGGAGTGCTTTGGGGGAGAGTAGGAGGGATTGAGGAAGAGGCAGGTGATCGGGGAAGGGCAGCGGGGCACAGCTGGGTGGGTGAAGGTGCGCCCTGGGGCCTGCCAGGCAGGAAGGCAACGAGGGGCAGATACCCTGAGACCTCCTGCTCGCTGTGGAGGGTGGGTTCCGAGCAGAAAGCCGCCGTGCGAGAAGCAGAAGCCTGGGTGTCGGAGGATAGAGCCGGGCCAGTGTGGGGGCGGCTGCCGAAGGCCGCTTGGCGCCTTTGGGATTTTGGCCGAGTTCCGCAGCAGCGCGGTGTGGGCCCTGGTACCGCACTGCGGTTGTGGCTTTCTTTCCAGAGGTGGGCCTTTTACAGCTGTGTGGAGCCGCTTGTTCAGGGTTTCCTGTGGGTCGGGATTCGCTTAAATAGGTACAGGTCCGTGTGGTTTCAGCTGTTCTAACCTTTGGTTCAGAAAAGCCTAAGCTTCTGCCTGGATTCTCTCTCGACCCTAAAATCTTAGCCAGAGTCTAGCTTGTCTCGTTCCTTCCAAGCTACCCAGTGGTTCAGGGGAAGCTGAGCGATCCTCAACGTCTGTGTCCCGTGATGTGTGTGTGTGCGCCTCTGTGTGTGTGTCCCGTGATGTGTGTGTGTCTCTGTGTCTGCGTATGTCCCTGTGTCTGTGTGTCTTTTGCCTGAGTGCTGTCGCCTCCGCTCCCAGGGCTTTGGGTGTCACTTGTCTGCAACCTCCACCCACTTCTGGGCAGCGGTGCCCCCTTACCTGGTGCTCTCTAACCCACGGTTGTCATGACCAGCAGTGACTGGTGGGACCAGGCTTCCCAAGCCCTGCTTCCATCCTGCTGCTCAGACAGGCGCGTTAGAGCCTCACCCGCTGGCAGGGACTGGGCAGAACAGTCTAAATCCCAGTTTAGGGAAACGGGGACTTTGCAGTGGACACTGGCGGGGGCAGCCGGCCTTGAGCAGGAACCGGGTGGAAACGGGAGAGCCCACGGCTCTGTCAGGTCCACCTCCTCTGGTTTGGGAGCCAGACCTGGTGACAGTCTGCAGGGCCTCATGCCTGAAACTTACATACAGAAGGTGCCAAACCCACACGATAAGGTACATAGAGCGGAACCAGCTGGCGGGGTCCACGGGCTGTCTGTCTTGCTCTAAACTTTTCTGTCTGTGGTTGTCATAGGAGGTGCTGGGCGGGGCTGCTTGGGTGTTGGCCCCTCCCCTTCCTAGGGCCAGGCACATCCCTCCGCCCTCCCCCACCCAGTTCTGAGCCACCCAGTTCTTGGCGCCCAGGCAGTGATGCCTGGTTGTGGGTCAAGAATGGGTCCTCTCAGCCAGGCCACCCGCACAGGCCCCATAGCAGAGGGGCTTGCAGAACAGACGCGGCACTGCCAAGCCCCCTTAAGGGTGTGGGAGCATCTCCCCTCCATGACCTCACAGATTCTCGGTCCTCCTCCCGCTTCAGTGGCCCCTGGTGGCAGAGGACCTGCCACATCCGAGACCATTGCTGTCCAGGGGTCAGGACCACCCGGGCCGCATGGCGGGGTGGCAGGACCAGCCAGGCCTCTGCAGCTGGAGGGCTCCGTGTTGCCCCCTTCCCAGGCCGGTAAGCTCCTCATTCCCAGCTGTGGTGGTGATTGCAAGAGACAAGGGGACAGGCAAACCCCTCCCCAGGGAAGCCATGCTGAGCTTTGTGGGGTAGGATCATTCACCCAGTGCCTCTGTGAGCCCCACCCCACCATTTACGGGGCAGGGGCCCCTGCGACTGGCGGCCTGTAGGGGCGTCACCTGGCTTTTCCGAGGGCTGCCTGGCCCCAGGCTGTTCTCTGTGCTCCCCAGCTGAACCAGAGCTGATACAGGACACACTGGCCTGCTCTGCTCGACCTCCTGGTGGGGACTCCTGGCCCATCTCCCTGCCGAGGGAGCCGCCCACAAGGGACCCCACCCTGCGGCTGGGGCAAGTCAGGGCCCAAGGGGAGGGTATGCGCGGCCAGCTGCAGTGACTCTGAAGGGTTTCCCTCCCTGGGCCCAGGAGCCATACCCTGCAGCTGCTGACAGGAGGATGATGGTAGAGAGCAAGGCACAGCCACTGGCTGCCTGGATCCAGCCGTGCCTGCAACCCACCTCTTTCCCCATCACAGGAAACAGGTGTCTGGATCCGGCCACTGTTCCTCGTGCACTCAGGGTATTGTATATACCTGCTTCCCTTCAATACTCTCAGTGGTCCAGGGGGAGCCTCACCAGCAGAGCCAGCCCCCAGCCCCCTGGTGACGATGGGCCAGATGGAGAGTGGCACTGTGGGGGCAGGGAGCTCCGTTCGCTGGGCTGATCAGCCGATAAGATAAGCCTGAGCGTCACTGTTGAAGCTCTCGGTTCACTGGGCTCCCTCTGTCCCTTTTCCTGCCGCAGGATGTTAAGGCCAACAGGCTCCAGAGCCAGGGAGTTCCCACCTGGACCAGCGAGCCGGCGCCCCAGGCAGTGCTGGGGGGCAGGCTGTGCACACTCCATCCCTGGGAGCCCTGGCCCGCCCACCTGGCGCCGCCAGGCCTGGGGAGTGTCCTGCCCCCGTGACCCTGGTTATCAGAAAGCCCCCCACCCCACTGCCCCCCCACCAGCTGATGTGTCTGGGAGTCGTTTCATTCCCTCATGTTGACGTATTTTTTTATCAGGTTCCCTCAAGACCACTCATTCTTACTGATGTGCCCCCCCTGCCCCCACCAGCATGGACGAGAAGAAACACGACGGAGGGAGCTTTGCTTTCAGCGCTTCAACGGTCAAAGCTTTTCCACACTGAACTTTACAAGAAGTCACCTTTATTGACATTTCCGACGGGAAAATACACTCACACTCGTTACAAGTGTGATGAAGGTGGAGACAGCATCCCTGCGGCAGCCCCCGCTGATGCCCTCCCCCCGCCCCGCTTCTCTGCACATCCGAGCCCCATGGTCCCAGACCCAGACCCCGCAGTGGTCCCAAACGGGCTGCCCCCGCTCCTGTTCCGGCACCTTCTATAACTTTTCAGGGCAGCCCCAGTGACAGTCACCGTGGAGCAGGGGCCTGCTCAGCCCCTCTCCCACGCGCCTGCAGGGGCAGGGCCTGGACCACGCCGTCCGCAGCTCTAGGGCACGCACAGAAGCGAAGATTACCCGATCTTCTTGTCCTAGGACGGGCGACCCCTCCCTCTCCCTGCCCCCACCGCCCCCCATACATCGTCCTGATGGAGGAGGGCAAGGACCCCCTGGCCCCGTCATCCGGAGCCATCCCCGATCCAGCGTGCAGGACGTGGAAGCAGGTCCAGAGGCAGGTGCGTGGCGGGGAATGGGCTCTGCAGCGCGGCAGGACCTCGGCGCCCCATTTTCCCATGCCCTACACCTCTTTAGGCCAGACCCTCAAAGAAGTATATGCATAGGAAAAAGGAACAGCGAGCAGCGTGGCCGGCACGGGCGCGGGTCCAGGAGGGTCCGACCTGGGTCAGGTGAGGCGCGGGGACGAGCTGCGGCCTCGGCTGGGCGGCTGCAGGCGTCCTGTGGGTGCGAGTGAGCGGGATGGGCTGGTGGGCTGAGGCGGAGGCAGGGAGGCCGGCTGGGCCTTACCTGGTCAGCCTCGGGTCCGCGGTCTCTGCGGGCGAGCGGGGCCGGGAGCGAGGAGGAGAGCCGCTTGCTGATTGCGGGCTCTGCCGCTGCGGCCGCCGGGCGCCCCTTTATGCGAGGCAGAGACCTTGGCGGGCAGCACCCGGAGCAGCGGCCATCACGTGCGGTCACGGGCTGCTCTGTGCCAAGGACCCCGCCCGCCCCCGCACCTGCGAGATTGGGGCACAAAGACCCGCTCTGAGCAGAGCGCCCAGCCTCGGCATGCGGGCGGTGAGGCCAACGGAGCCGGGGGCTGCTGGCCAGGACCTGGGACCGGGCCAGCCCTGGCCGGCAGCCTCCTCCGGACCTTATCTCCCCACGAGCCTCTGCTTGCGTCACGGCCCAGAACACACAGGGGAGAGAGAGCCTCCAGGGAGGTGGCACCTCTCCCCTCCCCTCCCGGCCTCCCAGCCTCCTGCCCTGGCCACGGAGCCCCAGGACCCCTGCCTCAGGAGGCCGCCTGGGACTGGGGCTGCCCGGAGTCCAGAGGATCCGGTGGGGGAGCTCTGCCTGGCCGCACACCTGCCCGCCGTGTGCTCAGCTCTGCCCCAGGGCCCCAGGCTGTCTGGAAAAGGGCAGGGGCTCTGCAGTCTTGGGGGGACACTGTAGGGACAGGCGAGGGAGCGGCACCCAGGGGACAGCTGATTGAAGATCCAGGGCTTCTCACCCAGAGACACACACAGGTGCGCCACCCCTTTCCCAGGCCCAGGGGCCCCAGGAGGGCAGCTCAGCCTCCCACTGTGTGTGGGCGCGGGCGCAGTCAGTACCTGCGGCGGGGGGCAGCTGGCTCCACACAGGCAAGTGTCCCCACTCTGCTCACGAACATTCCTGACCTGCGGGGAACAGCAGAAGTGGTGGCCTGAGTCTGAAACTGACTGGCCATCACGTCCCCCACCTATCCCCTGGGTCCCAGGGGCCCCTCCTTTGCAGCACCCAGCCTCTACTCCCCCTCCGCCCCTGGGGTGGTCCGCGCCTCCAGGACCAGGGACAGTCCCCCTCCCTGCCTAAGGGTCCAGACAGGACCCCCCCTGCCCTCACTTTGCCCCGAGACCAGCTCTGGTGTGTGTGTGTCTGCATGCATGTGTGGTGTGTGTGCAGCAGCCCCTCGGGCTCTCAGCCGACCAGTGGAGCCTCGGGACTGTTGCACCAGACCCCAGCTGAGGGGCTCCTGGGTGGCACAGGCAGGCGGAGGGCACAGGTGGGCGTGTGAGGAAAGCCAGGTGGGAGAGCAGCCACCCATGCCCGTGGACGTGCCAGTCCCTCATGACACATGCCCACCGTGGCCTGGACCCGTCCTGGCCAAGCAGTGTGGCTGAGAATCTGCAGACCCTGGGCTGCGTGGAAGCGGCGGGTACCGCTGCTGGGAGACTGTCCGCAGTCCAGGGCCTCTGGGGGCCGTGCAGCCTGCCAGTGGGCGCAGGGTCAGAAGACGCCAGTGAGCAGTTGCTCACGGCTCTCCTGGGCGGGCGGGAGGGGCTGGGCCGACCTCTGGGCTGTATGGGGCCACAAAGTGGGTGTCAGACCCCGACCTCTGCTGGGCAGGGGAGGGGCCCTTGGTAGAGGAAGACCCCCCCCCTCCCCCCCGCTCCGGGAGCTCAGAGGCCCAATGGGGGCCGTCTGCTGAGTCTCAGGCTGATGGGTGAAGCCCCACCTCGAGTGGTGGCTCTGGGACCATCTGCTCAGGCCCCTGTTCTCTGGAGAACCACTTGGGGTCCTGCTCCCCCACCCCGGGGCCTCCTCCGTCCGGAGCCTCCATCGCCCTTGACCCTCCCCCCTCGAAGCTGCCGCCCTCGGCTCTTGGGAAACACTTGCACCCTTGACCTTGGGCTCCTCAGGTGGGTGGGCGATGGGCCTGCAGGAGAGGAGGTGAGAGGCAGATTGATAGAGACAGAGACAGGGAGTTGGAGGAGGGATGGGTGCAGGAGGCCCTGCTGCTCTGAAGCACCTCGGAGGCCTTCCCTTGTCTTAATCTTACGGTCCTGATTATAAAATCAGTGCCTGCTAATTACAAACCATTGTTTGCATCCACAAAGGCAAAGAGAAGCGGGGCGGGGACAGCAGCCTGAGTCTTGTGGCCCCTGCCCAGCGTCTCCGGTGTGTGGACCCCGAGCCGTCTGCCGCTGTGCCGCTGGCCCTGCTCCCGTCACCCCCTTAGGCCCCTACTTCCACTTTCTCTCCGGCAGTGGGGGTAGCTGCCCCTCTACCAGCGGGAGCCTGGGGGGCTCGGGTGGGAGGCCAGCTGGGGTGAGGGGGCTGGACCCACTGTCTGTGTTTCCCCAAGGGTGGCAGGGAGTAGACTGTGTGTCCAGGAGCCCCCCTCAGGCTGCCACGTAGAGCTAGGCACAGGGAGGGGGCGGCTGAGGGGCTGGGCCTGCCTTCCACGGCAGGTTTCAGTCCCATCCAGCCCACCTGGACCCCTGGAGGGCCCAGACCCTTGGGGTCTCAGCCCCTGGAGGGCTTGCTCTGTGGCTTCTGAAGGTGAAGGAGGGGACTCAGGGCCAGCTTCCTGCACGGCCGAGGGCAGGAAGGCCCCAGCCAGAGGGCGCTGAGGCCGGCTCGCTGCCCAGCGGGTGCATCCCAAGTGCTCGCCCTGCCTCAAGGCGCTGTGCGGCCCCTCAGGGCTTTCAGTGGGACCCGAGCCCAGAGCAGGAACCCAGGCCCCCGGGCTGCCCCTTCCTGCGCTCTGGCCGCAGACCCGTCCAGGGACCACCCCCCCCCCCCCCCCGCCCACGTCAGATTTTTGTAGGAGCCCAGTGGAGCAATGCCTGCCAGGTCCAGCCCCCTCCCTAAGTGGTGAGGACGGTCCCCCTGGGCAGACACAGCAGCTGGATTCCAGGGCGGCTGGACAAGGGACACAGGGTCCTGCCCCTCACTTCTGCAGCTGCTGGCCGGACCCCACTGCGGGAAGCCTTCCTGTTTGCCCGCTCTGGCGTCCACACAACCCCGGGCGCTGCGTCGTGGTCCCTGTCACCTGGGGCAGGGCCCCCTGCTGGGTCCAGCCAAACCCTGGGTGCAGAGGCACCACAAGCGGCCCCTGGAACACAAAACATGCTGGGCCCGGCCCGCCGTTTGCCCACAAGACAGAAAGTATCCTTGCCGGCCCTGGAGGACGTGCTTGGCATGGAATTGACTGGTGATAAGGGGTGTCCTTCAGGACTGCTCACTCCCTCCCGTTGCTCCATTCCTGGGGGGGGGGGTCCCCACAGCTGTCTGCTAGCTCAAGCCAAAGTTTCCAGCCACCAGGAGGTAGCCTACATTAACCCTTGGTGGGTTCCCAGAGAGGGTGGCCTGTGGAACAGAGAGACCTAGGCCTCTGCTCTGTACCCCAAGCTGTCCTGCACCCCAATCCTGCCCTGTGCCCCAACCTGACCTGCATTCCCTGGGTTATTCTCCACTGGCGCTCCCCACCCCAAGGGGCAGGCAAGGCAAGGTCAGCAGCCCCTCCCCAGGGCGCGGCCGAGGCCTGGTGGCAGCTCACACGTGCTGTGCAGGCCGCCTCTCCTGGCCTCAGTTTCCCCACCCATCAAAGGAGGCTCTGAAAATGGCCAACCCGTCCGGAGACAGCAGGTTGAAGCGGTGTCCGCCCTGTGACGTGGCAATTCCACTCCCTGGTGTCTGTCCACCCAAGAGGGACTGCCCCAGACGGACTGGAACGGCAGTGTCCTCAGACTGGAAACCTCTCCAAGGCCCCTCGAAGAGCAGGGGGTGCAAATCCCGGCGGCCTGAGGTCCTCGTGGTGGAGAACACGTGGTAACATGGGGAGCGTGGCCACAGGGAGAATTACGCGTTGTTGGTCTGAAACTGGACTTTAACTGGGTGCCCTGGATTTTTATTTGCTCAATCTGGTGTCCCTACACTCTGTTTGTGGAGAGGACGTGGGCCTGGAGGAGGCGGGGGGACAGGAAACCAGGTCCGGGCCGAGACTCCTGTGGCTTCCGGGGCCTCCTGGGCTCGGGGCTTCTGGCGCCGAGAGCCTGAGCCCGGCCCGGTTGGGAGGGCCGTAAGGCCAGCGTGACCGCGGTCAGAGGCCCCGGTGGCCCTGGGCACCTGTGGGAAGCCCCTGTGGGCGCTGGGTCCCCAGGCGGGACCCATGCGTGGGCCAGGCTGGGCCTGGAGGCTCTGAGGAAGGGCCGGGACGGAAGACAAGGAGTTAAGCCTGGACCCGGGCCCCCCCCAGCCTCCTGTCGGGGTTTCAAGGTTGTGTCTGAGCAGCTCCCTTGCTGGGGAGATAATCTCGGCTTCTGGTTATTTTCTCTCCCCTCTCCGGGGCGGATCCGGAACACTTGCCCGGCCATGGGAACTGCCCTCCGCCCTTCAAGGCCGCGGCATAGACGGCCCTTCCCAGGGCACCCTTGGCCTTCCCAGGACCCCCAACCTGAGGGAGGATTGGGGCCGCCTTTTCCAGACTGCTGACCTGACAGCCCCACCCCCGGCCACCGGCCCAGAGCCTGGGCCACTGGGCTTGTCACACAGGCTCGCACGCACACTCAGCCCTGCCCACCAGCCCTGGGCCCGGACCCCAGGCTCGGCCCAGGTCCCCAGCCCCCGGCCCCCACACGGTCACTGCTGTCCATGACCCAGGGGCCGGGGGTCTCTTTCTCACAGGGCTGGGCTCCAGGTTTGGGGAGGGACCTGTCACCTTCAGTGGTGGCTGCTGCCCGTGGCAGTCTCCTGGGCCCCCAGCTGGCTGACCCACAGGCAGACAGCGCTCCTCAGGCCAGCTCAGCGTCCCTGACCCAAGGCCCCTCTGGGTCCCCGCAGGTACCGAGGGCCCCTTAGTAGAGGCCTGGGGGTCAGTGAGGGGTGGGGAGCGCTGCGGGTGAGGGCACAGCCTGAGACTGGGCACCTCCTGCTTCCCTCAGCGCTGGCCCCCGCGGCTGAGGAGGAAACCGAGGCCCAGACCAGCGGGGGAGCCTCGCTTCCCAAGGACAAGGGCAGCCTAAGCTGGAACCAACATCCTCTCGGCTCCAGGTGCCTCCCAGGGGCCCCTTCCCACAATCCTGGATGGAGAAGCTGCTGGGCTGGGCTGGGCGGGTGGGAGCCCCCAGCTGAGCCGCCCCCGTGGACTCGCTGCCCCTGACCTGGGAGGGGGCTGGGCTGGGGCTGACCTATCCTAGCTGCCAGGCTAAGGGCCACACTTGGGGGGGCGTCCCGAGACCCCCTGCTTCAGGCAGCCGTGGGTCACAGAGGAGCGCCCAGCCCGGAAGGTCAGAGCCAGGGCCACAGGCGGTGGGAATAGAGGGGGAGCCCCGGGGGCTGAGTGTGCACGCACATATGTGTGAGCACATGTGTGAGGGCCTGTGGGTTTGGGGCTGTGACCTCGCAGTGGTGAAGGGGCTGCGGGGGCCGGCGAGGAATGCTTGGTCTCTCCCGGGGCCTGGCCTGTGAGGCTGGGCTTTCCTCTGGGAGCCCAGAGAGGGCTCGACACCCACCGGCCAGCTGCCCATGTGTGGCTGCACCCAGCGAGCAGGGTGGGCGGCATGCTGTCATCCGGGGCCAGGGGTCTGGGGGGGGGGGGGGGCGGTGGCAGCCCAGGTGACTGGCAGTAAAGGTGTCCAGACATGCCACACCCCCACCCAGCCCTGCACGGCCCCTGCCCACCCTCCTTGCCCTGTGGGCATGCCCTCTGCCTGGATGGCCACTCAGCTGACTTGACGGGTGGAGTGGGGGTCACAGAGGGCAGGTACCACTTCATCGCACCATGTGGCCTGTTACACTGTGGGAACAAAGACACACCCCCCCCAGAACACCTGGGGGGCGGCGGTGGGATCAGGGCCTGGGGTCCTCACGCCTCCCCTGGGGTGAGGCCAGGGCTGCTCTGGCCCCTGGACTCCCAACAACCCTCTCCTGGACGGTCCCATTTTCGCTGGTGGGTGAGGCCCAGCAGGGCTGAAGGCCAAGAGACGGACCAGGCCCTCGGCCACCCCGCTGGCTGGTTCTGAGGGAGCTTCTCTCTCTTAACAAGTGTGTCCTTTTCAGGGTCTATGAGGGGACGGATGTCAAGCGTACATGGGGCGCAGCAGCAGGCCTGTCTCTCAGGCGAGCTTGTTAGAGCCATTATTCTCATTTTTTTCCCATTACAGACCAACATGTTGCCAAGACTGTCGACAATACAGAAGCGACCATTCTGCCCCCCGGGGGCCATCGCTGTGAATCGTGCGGGTTTCCGCCAGCCTGTTCTCTGGGCATCTTTTTATCACTTTCTACGCGTGAGCCACGTCCCTTCCAGGGCAGCTTCCCCCACCTCCCCCCGCAATCCCGTGGCAGCGGCGGGGCCGCCAGAAGGGCCTGGAGCCCCAGGCCTGTGGGTGCTGAGGGCCTGGTGGCCCTCAGGGCAGCGGCCATTGCCCCAACATGCTCACGTGTCCTTTCCTGCGTCTTCTCCGTGCCTTCATTTCTAATCTCAGTCGATTGCACTCCGCTCTGCTTAATTTACTACCTGAATTTAATCACAACCTTGAGCTAAACAAACCGTGTTCTGGCTGAACCTCTAAGTCAGTTTTCTGGAAGCTCCCCGTCACTGGTTCACTTCTCGTACGTTTTGCGTGTCTAGGGTGTTTTTCCCTGAAAGGTGTTCTCTAGGCGTCACAGCATGTTTAATGCACGCGCAACGTCAGGCCGGCTGCCCTACCTCACAGCTCGGAAACACAGCCTGGCGAGCTCGCTCAGCCTTGATGCCCCGGGGGAGCCGAGAGCCCGGGGTTCGGCCCCCACCAACCCCGCGTGATGGCTCCGGGGCCCTTTGGTTGAGCACCCGCCCTCCCATCTTCTGGAACTCTCTAAACGTGCCGCGTTAGTGATGCCCGCGACATCGGGCCCACCAGCTCTGCCTCCCAGGCTCCCCCCCGGAACCTGACTTCTCAGGGCTTTGCCCCCCAGGGCTGTCAGGTGCCTCCTGCTGCCCGGTGGCCACAGTGGCCCTGCCTGAACAGCGCCAGCCTCCGCCTCTCAGCCTCAGGCCCCCTGCCCTCCCCACCCCGCAGCCCCAGCACGGAGCCCTGCTCGAGATGCCCTTGTATTGGCTGCTCCTCTGCCTGAGCCGCCAGCCCCTCATTTTCTTCACGCCTTTACTCGGGAGTCAGGTGTGGTGGGCTTCCGTGGCCCCCACTCCCACACGTCAGGCTCTGTTTTCATCTCCCCACCCGGCTCTATTTCTGGGGGGCGCACCCCGACCCCACCCCAGGCCTCACATTTCCCTGCTCCATCCCGCTCTCTGGCTCTCGGCCGCTAGACAGCGCGCACAGGAGAGGGTGGTGGTTCCTTGCAGGACTCGGCGTGTTACTGCTTTTGAAGGAGGGTCGGGAAGGCGCAATTTCTGTCCCGGCCACGCAGAGTCGCCCTCGGGCCAGCCCGGCGCCGCTCCTGGGCAGTGTGGGCGCGGCTGTCCCGGGCACCTCCACTTTCCCATTTCACAAAGGTTGGGGAAGCCCGGGCTGCCCACTGACCTCGACCCACCCTGGGCGGATAGTGTCACTGCTGGGCCCTCAGGACCTCATTTACACCTCTGTGCCTCTTAAGGTTTTCCCCTTAAAAATGTTTTTTAAATTATGAAGTACTTAACACATGCAGAAAGCTCTGTCAGACGACGCACCAAGTGCCCAAGCGTCCACCTTGCGCACGGAGACACTTACCAGGGCTTGGGGTCTGCTTCCTGGGCTGGGGGAGGGCAGCCTGGCCTTACCTCCCTGCTAACTGCCCGGCAGTCTCTGCGCCGCACAGTTCACAGCCGGAGAAAGCTGGAGTGACCGAACCAGAGAGCTGCCTTGAGTCCACAGCCAGCAACGGTGAGAGAACAACGGCGGCGCCCAAGGGATAGACCAGCGGGCGGCCTTCTCGTGTTCTTCCAGAGAGAGCCCCGCCTCTGCTTCTCCCCCGGGACCCAGGCCTGAGCCAGCTCTGCCTGTGACCCAGCAGGACTCAGATCCACTGCCCGTCACACGTCCCCCAGGCCCACCAGCCAGGTCAGGGGCCTCCCTCCAGGGCCCCCGAATCAGGCCCTGCCGATGCGCCCCGAGCCCGACCCTACTTGGGCTGCTCCTCTGCATTCCTGCCCCTGCTGGTGGCCCAGCCCCTTCTGAGCTCTCCCCGCCTCGTGCCCCACGGTGAGTCCCCTGCCTGCCCCCAGCCCCAGCCCTGGGCTTAAGGCCTCTCGAAGCTGGAGTAGGGCGGGGGCTCTGGCTGGGACCCCTGCAGGGGCCACCTGTGGGCTCGTCTGCAGGCCAGCGATCCGGGGCCCACCTCTGGCCCCTGCAGCTCAGCACCTGCTCCCAGGGTCCCTGTCAGGGCAGCCCTGTGCCCTGGGCTATGTTTCCCAAGCTCCACCCTCTGTCTCCAAAGCCCAGCCTCCGGGCCAGCCCCATGGCCACCTCCGCTGGTGAGCGAGCACATGGGCACTCCCTGACACAGGCACATGTGCGATGCCCACTGCAGGCTCCTGCTTCAACAAAGGGCCAGCCAGCCTCCTGCGTGTGCGCGTCTGGGTGTCTGGCCCTGGAACACAGTGGCAGCCCCTTGCTGTACCCTGAGGTGGAGGGAGGCTGCGGGAGCCCGCACCACACCCAGACTCCTGCCCAGCTGGCAAGACACTGTGAGCTCCGGGCTGCGGGAGCTCATCTCCGTTGGCCTGCCAGCTCCTGACACTAGGAATCAGTAGGGGCTGCTTGTGGCCCGGAACCCCACGGCTGGCAGTCTGGAAGACCCAGCACACGGATCCTGCGGTCCTGGCTCCACAGGCAGGGCTGCTACCCCCACTGCAACGTGCTGCCCCCTGAGGCTGTGTCCAGGGCAACCCTCAGAGATGGCCCCATCCAGGCTCTCCCGGAGGCAGGGCCCCTCCCGGAGGGAGCAGGTCCTCGGCCTCAGCTGTGCTTCTAGGGAGCTCAAGCCCTGATTCTCCCCGCAAGGGCCTCGGAGCCCGCCCTCGGAGCGCCATGGCCCTGATCTGGGCCATGGGGCCGCGGCCGCGCAGTCTGACTCAGGGAGGATGCAGGCTGACTCAGAGCTGGAAGCAGCCCTGAAACCCTGACAGAGGTTTTCAGCTCTGACGCCACTTCCTGAAACCCTGCAGGGGCCCAGGATGTGAGTCAGTGGGCGGGAAGCAGAAGCAAGGCTCTGGGGTGCTCCCCAGCCCCCCAGCCTGGATGCCAGGACACGGAAGCCAGCAGGATGCAGCCCCTGTCCCCACCCCCAGCCCCCCTCAGCGTCTGGGGCACCTAGCCACACCCACCCACCGCCCTGAAGTCCCTGTCCAGGGCCAGGGGCCCCACGTGGCCTGGGTGAGGCCCATCGCACAGGTTCTGGCTCCGCTCTGACCCCCCGGCCTCCAGAGCAGACGTGGTGATTACCACGAGGCTCTGCCGGTCCCCACAGGCTCTCTTCAGGGCACACGACCTCCCAGCGAGCTTTTTCTCCGGGGTCCTTGGGGACTTCAGGTGAGCTGACAAGCAACGCTGCCGCCCCCGGGCCCCCACGGCACACAGCACACCGCAGACCCTCCACATTCACAGACACAGTGATGACGGGACAGCTTAGGGCCTCCGGGGAATCGGACCCAAGTCTTCACGTCCAAACCAGTCTCGGGCGCAGGGGAGCCACACCGGCCGGGAGCCCTGAGACGCGCAGCCGGGACGGGCCCAGGCCTCATGCTTGTGGACACACTCGCTCGGGCCCCCGCGGCGCTCTGAGCCTGCTGGACGGTGTGCGGCCACACCCGGAAGCACCTGGTCTGGGGGGGTTCCGTGTGGGTTCAAAGTCCGAGTCTGGTGGATAGGGAGCGTGGCCCCTCTGGCCCTGGGCGTCCCTCCGTCACCGGGGCTGGTCTCTTGCACGAGCTCCAATTCGCTGGTCCTTCAGCTTCAGTAGGTGCTCCAGTCTGGCCGCCTTCATCTGCAGGACCTGCAGGAAAACACACGTCCCTGAGGGACACGTGTCCACCCTCTGGAGCTGGGCAGCTTCAGCCCTGGGCTACAAGGCCACACAGCCAGTGGTCAGACCAAAGGCCCTCGAGTGGGGCACCCTGGACGGAGACGATGTGGGTCCCCGAAATGAGCCTGAGGGACCCAGGGTGATGGAGGGCAGGACACGAGAGGGAGGGGCTGGCTTCCCTCCCCCATCCCGTCCAGCCTACTCCTGGGTCCTGCCAGCCACGGGCTGAGACTGCGAGCCTCCCGGCCTGTCCGCTCTGCAGCCCCTGCCCGGCCCCAGGCAGGTCCTTGGAGCATGCCTGCTGATGGTGCAGCGCCATGTGCAGGGCTCGCCTCTGAAGGGAGACAGCCAAGAAGACGCTCCCGTGAAGACCGACGGCCGCCCCCACTCAGCGCCCTGCTCAGCGGTCCTGCCCCCAGTGCCGCCGCTGGCCCTGCTGAGCCTCCTTCCAAGGGAGGCCACGGCGCAAGCCTCCCTTGCTGGGAACACAGAGCCCGCCTCCCTCAAGCAGGTGAAAAAGAATATTTCGAAAAGCTCATCTGCCCCCTAGATGCTGTGTCCAAGGACAGATGGCTCCAGCTGGCCGAGGCAGGGCGTCGGCCTCTCAGCAGACAGACCCCTCCGAGGACCCTGGACAGGGTGCACCAGCAGGCCCAGCGTGCCCCCGCCCCATGCGGCCTGGCCACACCTCTCCCCAGTGACAAGCTGTGGAGGCCAGGGGCGTCCCGAGGCAGCATGCCGATTGAGCGTGTCCAGTTCTAATTTCAGTCCACGCGGGAGGCTCCGGCCTGGCACATCCAGGCCCCTCCACGGCCCTCCCCCCACCTGCTTTGTCTTACATCAGTGACAGTCACGGGAAGGGCACTTAACTGTGTCACTATCTTAAGTGGCAGGTGAACTGTTTTCCCCTCTGGGTTGCATAAAATAAAACACAGTTGGCAGCTGAACAACGCGGCGAGGAGTGGCAGTGGGATGTTAGAGGTGCCAAACAGCACCCCCCTGCACAGCCAATAACCCGCCTACAGCTTTACGTTCAGTCCCGCACCCTGGGTCTGCAGCACACACAGCGCAGCGCCCTGGTGCATATCTACTGAAAAACACACACGCCATTCAAACCCATGTTATTCAAGGGCCCACGGAGGCCTGGGCCCCCTGTGTTAGCCCAGGGGCCAGAGCCACGGCCATGGGCGCGAGAGAGCAGCTTCGTCCCTACCATGGCTTCCTCTCTGCTCTCCAACACACGCAAACCACGCGATGACACCACTTTCCTGCTCCCTTAAGAAAACTGAGTGGAGATCCGTGCAGCCCTCGGGAACCGTGCTGTCATCACAATTCCTGACAACCCCTCGGACCCTGAGGCCTGACATGTTCAGCCTGCACAGCCACCCCACCCCCCGCTGTCTTGGGCCCAAAGATGCAGCCTGTGCTCCCCGGGTGCTGGGGGAGCACGCAGTGGTCGCTGTGCGGCAGTGAAGGGACCTGAGCACCTCCTGAACCCAGGAATGCTGGAGACCCTTGGTGAGAGAGAGGGGAAGAGGCTGCACCCCCAGAGCCAGGCTGCGTCCCAGAACCAGGCTGCGTCCCAGAACCAGGTGTGCACCTTAGGGATGTGCCTCTGCTCCCTGACCTGGCCCCATGGCCCCTGGGCTGCTGTCCAGCACATCCGGTGGCATCGCCTGTGAGTCTGCAGCCCCTGGCTCGTGGGCCCCAGGCTTTGATAACTGGTGAAGCTGGGTGGTCGGTCCATGGGGATGGGGGCTTCTAGGTATCTTCGGAACGTCCTGTATTTAAATAATCCACCTAAACGTGGGTCCCGGTCAGGGGCCCCGCCTGCCCCCCACCGCCTCGCCGCACACCAGTCCGGGCTGCTCGGGGGGTGCCCAGGCCTGTACCTTGACTGCCTCCTGCAGCACACCCAGCACCTGCTGCTCCTCCTCCAGCAGCTGCTGCAGCCCAGGGTCCAGGAGCTGCCAGGGCTCGCCAGCTGGGCCCCGACTGAAAGGCAAACCCGGGGCCTTCGGCCCGCGGGCCAGCGGAGGTGGGGCCGGGGGCACAGAGGGCTCGAGATGGGGCCCACCCTCTGTGTGCCCAGCAGCCCGTCTCCTCTGGAGCCCTCTGACTCCCAAGGGTCTCCGCCCCAGAGGGCTCTGAGGGGCTCGGCAGGCCTGCGAGATGAGCCGACCGCCAGCTCAGGGCCTCCGGCTGGGAGAGGGGCACACAGGGGCGTGGTGGGGTGGTGGGCTCAGCCCACACAGCGCCACAGGGGCACAGTCAGGCCTAACGTGGTGCCCAGGCGCAGCCCTTGGTGCCTCTGAACGGCTTCCCCGTTTGGAGAGGTGACCATTGAACGACGGCCACCCCACACGGCCTGTGGACAGGGCCCGGGAGTGCCCACTTGTTGGGGGGGGCGGTTGGCCATTACCAGCGTGTGCAGAGGCAGTGAGCCCCACCCATGGTCTGTCAGTGTCGCCACTGGAGGCTCCTGGGTCCAAGGGTTTGAACCCTGGCAGAGGGCTCAAACATTGTGCAGGGAGACCGGCAGGAGGGGCTGACTCTGCTCCTGTCGCCGACAGGAGGCCTGCCTGGGTCTCCCAGTCACAGACAGGGAGCAGGGAGGGGCTCACTGGGGGACGCTGGGCCTGAGCGCTTCTGAAAAGGGAAGCAGACAGGTCAGGCTGGAAGGGGCCGTGGGGACCCAGACTTCACTGCAGCCTGGGTCCCGGGGCCGTGGGGACCCGCGGCTTCATCCCCACCCATTTCCTGGTTTTACTCTCAGCCAGTTCCAAGGCTGTACGACGGTACCCACACGGCCAGCCCTGCCGGGCGGGTCCTCACCCGCCTCCACCTTACCCCTCACTGCACACAAGACTGGCTCGATGGCCCCAGGCATGGTGGCCACCACCTTGCGGATCTCCTCCTCCGAGACACAGAAACCCAGCTTGTGGAGGACTTTCCCACAGAGGAAGCAGGGTACAGCCCTCAGAGCAGACCGCCCTGCAGAGCCGGGCGGCAGGGCTGGCTCGCCTCCGTGCAGAGGGCCCGGGACCCACAGAGACCCGTGGCCGTCTCGTTCCCGGCCACCCCATCAGGGGTCACAGGACACATGGTGCCCTGTGCCTTCAGGCCAGGTGAGTCCCAGCCTGGGCCACCACCTCCCCGATAAGTGTCCCAGGGACTCTGCGGAGGACGCATCCTCTTGCCTGAGTCTCCTCTGTTCTGGGCGGAAGTCCTCCTAGCTCACCTCCAAAGTGCTCAGAGCCTGGCCTCTCCCCACGTCCGCCTGCAGCTGCCGTCCTCTCGCCTCTGGGGGCGGGGGCAGCCCACCCCTCCTCCCCCTCCCGCAAAGTCCCCTCTCTCCTCAGAATAAGTCCCCCCCCCAACAGGCAGTGTGCTCCGAGGACCCTTGGTGACATCCCCTCCCCACTGCAGCCCCACTCTGTTCACTGTCACTGCCTCATGGGTTCTGCCTTGTTGTCCCTCATGTGACTTGTCACAGCTGACACTGGTCCCATCTCTTCATTTATCTGTCTTCCCCACAGACGTACAGCCCCACGAAGGCAGGGGCCCACGTACTGCTGTGTCTGCTGGGCCTGAGCAGAGCCTGTCACCCAGAACTGTTGGCGGGTGGGCGGCTGAGCGAGAGCTGTGGTCACGCAGTCAGAGGGCAAGGCTGGTGCCCCGTAAGCGGGTGTCGAGCTGACCAGTGCTGTCCTCTTGGCGGGGGGCCCCCAGGAGCCCCCGGTTGGACTGGACAGTGTCAGGGAGACCCACAGCAGGGACACAGCCTGAAAAGTTGTCCCAGGGGCTGGGAGGGGCTGTGGGGAGGCTGCCGTCCAGGACGGCCTTGGAGAGTGAGGAGTGGGGCCCCAGCAGAAAAGGCGGGGGCGGAAATCCTGCCGCGAAGCCCCGCCTGTTGAGAATGCTCCAGCTGCCGAGCTTCTGGTCCGCGTTGCAGGCGGGGATATAGTTGTGCAGGTCCACAAGCCGGGGGTGGAAGAGCTTCACAATCTCGGCCAGCATCACTGGGGTGGAGCGGGCAGGGGCGCAAGGTGAGCTAAGAGCCCTTGGATTCCTTAAATCATCAGTCATCCAGGGCCTCCGAGGTGGATGAGGACGGAGAGAAGTTCCGGGGAGCACCCGCAGGGTGTGGGCGCCCCAGGGGAGGGGGCTGTGAGAGCCCGTGGTGTCAGAGGAGCTGCTAGGAGGACCCCAGTCTGCTGCATCCTCCCCCGGGGAACGCGGGGTCCGGGGACAGGAGGAATTCCCGTGGCCAGGTTGAACACAGAACTGGCCGCTCGCTTTGCCGCATTCCTCCTCCTTCTGGGGCCATCGAGGCAGCGCCCCTCCCACGTCCTGCCCACTCCTTCCAGAGGTCCCTCACGCCCTGCCTCTGGGGTCGTCTGCATTTTGCAGCGAGTCCGGAGAGCGGGGACCCTTCCGGGGCCGCGGCCCTTGCCTGGCCGTCCCGACTAGCGGCACATCTCCTTCGGGGCTCCTGCTGGCCGGGAGGGATGACCGCTGCGCTCTTCCCCTGAGCAGAGAGCGCCAGGAACCGCCTGACGGGCGGCGGCCCTGCGGCCTGGACAACCGGCGGTCACCCCGGCCCCCGGCCCCGTCGTGGCCGCCGCCCCGCCCTCACCGCCGTCGCTGAAGTCCCGGGCCAGGTGGCGCTTTGCGGCGGCTGAGCGGCAGTGCGTCCAGCCAGGCGTCTCTGAGGCCACGGAGGGCGCCGGGCAGCAGCGGCGGCCGGGGTGGCTCGGCCTGGCGGCGCCCAGCGTGCCGGTGCCCACCGTGGAGCCGGGAGACGGCGGCGGAAGGGCGGGGCCGTTGCCGGGAGACCGGAGCGGGGTCGGAAGGGGAGGGGCGCCGGCCACCTTGGGTGCTGGCGGCCCGCTCCGCGCGGGCGGACCGAGCTGCTTAGTTTAAGCAGAGGAGGGCTTACGATAAAGTCTCAGAAGAAAAGAAGGGGAAAGTTTTATTTTAACAAGCATTGGACTCTTAAATCTTATAAATTCCACATTGTTTCGCATGCAACATTTTCCACCCATCTCCCGTCATTTAGAATTTGATCAATAATTTAATCGTAGAACACAAAAACTTCATTAAAGTTTTCAGCCCTACTGAATGTGCATCTGAGGTTTCCAGAGACCCAGACAAGACACCAGGGGCAGTATGGAGACACACGTGGGTGAGAAGGCACTGGCCTGGCCCCCGTTCCTGAGGTCAGGACAGCAGCCGAGGGCCCGACCACGGAGTCCTGGGCGGAGAGGGCCTGGGCTGTGACCGTGGGGTGCTGAAGAGTGACCTTAGCCATGAGGAGTTGGCTCTTCCGCTAGGACTTTTCACAGTGGACCCAGCCCTCAGGGAGGGGGACGGAGGGCCTGGGGCCAGGCAGCTGGTCTGTCGGTGCTGGTGGCGAGGTCACATGATCACAGGTAACGTCCAGACAGGTGCACAGATGCCCCCCAGGGTGCTTTGAGCTCGGGCCCCATCACCTCCTCTGGACGGGGGGTTTCAGAGCAACCTTTGGGGCAACAACTCCCTTGGAAAAGGAAGAAAGAACTGACATTAAAAACCATCTGCTACGAAGAGCACAACTGAATCTAATTTCCATTTACTTTTCTTAAAATTTGGATCCTCAGTTCATCCAACGATATGACTGTGCTCAGAGCTCAGAGCCGAGTGGAGACAGCCCGGGTATTAACAGCTGATGCTTTATCAAGAATAGACTTCTGTACTTAACACTAGTGGAGAAAAAGACACAGCAACAGCTGGAAGAAGCGGCAAGCACTGAAAAGTCCTCTGACAGAGTAGAGGGCGGATGTTACACCCTCTCAGGGCTGTGCCCCAGGCAGCCAGCTGGGCACTGCCCTGTGTGTGAGGGCCTCACCTTAGTGGGTCCAGGCTGGGCCCCTCCGGCCCTGGGCTTGATGGGTGGCATCGGTGGAGTGCAGGTTGGCTTGACGACCTGGAAGGAGGCAGACACAGCTGATAGCCAGCTGGGCCAGGGCGCCAGCTTCCCAGCTCCTTCTAGAAAGTTCCCTGGGTGCTCTGCTCTGCTCCAGACCGGCCTGCATGTTTCTCTTCCCTGAGCTCTCTACAGAAAAGTGCCCCCAACCCCCTCCCCACCCACAGCTGCCACTGCCCCGAATGAAACCCAGATGTGGCAGGCCCCCATTCCTGGGCCCATCGGCTTATCTCACTGCCCTGCCCTCTTCCCTCAACTCCCCCTCCCCCTCCCCCAACATGACCCAGGAAAAGCTCTTAAATTGCCAGAGTGGGGGTCTTCGGAAGCTCTAAAGCAAAGGGTCCACTACTAGAATTTGCATTTGTTTGCATCTCAGCTTTCCCGGGCCAGGGCTGCAGTGGAGCCGGAAGGCCTCCAGCAGAGGCCCTGCTCAGCCCAGGCAGCTCATTCCAGCGCCAGAGGGACAGGGTGGGCCCAGCACACCGAGAAGGTCCCTGCTGAGCAGAGGGGCAGGAGTCGCCTGCACTTTTCTCCCGCAGCACAATTCCCTGGCTGCCACCAGTTCCGTGGCCAGAAATCTCTCTGCCCACCCCCTTCCCTGTCTGGCCTGTCAAAACCCCTCCTAAGACTTTTTTACGGACTATTTTTGTAACTTCGTTGTAACTCTAAAATTAATTCAAAATAAAAAGCAAAAAGTAGAGGATCTCCGTTAAGCAAACGCCACAGTAATGGCTGTGGTAGGTGAGATCCACCCACAGAGGCACCGCGGGTCAGTTTAGGAAGTAACCAGCCGGGCGTTGCTCCAAGCACCCCCACGACATTAACCGCTAAGGGAAGACGGGCCCTACTGAGATTTAGAGCCCTGCGGACACCATGCAGCCCAGTGATGACTCCACACCGGCGGCGGACAGGCTGCCTCGGGCCCCCCAGGCTCCTGGTGGGCGGAGAGAGGAGCCTGGGTCTCCCTGCCTCACAATTCGCCAGAGCAGGTGACCTCCCCGCCTGCCGGGCGGTGCGTGTGCCTGTCCAGAGGTGCGCAGGACCCTCGGCAGTACCCACGGGGCTCCCAGCAAAGAACGGGACCCGCCAGGGCCAGACCTCAGGACAGGCGGGAGGGCCTCCCGAGTGAGCCCAAAGGCAGGGGGCTTGCTGGGGCGGCAGTGACTCACATTTGGGAGAGACCCTTCCCAAACCCCTGAAGCCTCCGACCAAAGGGAGCACAACGATGGAGCCCACAGCCCCACACACCCCTGTGCCCCTCCCCCGGGGGTCCTCTCACCTGCTTGGCCTTCAGCCCCGGGAGGGGCTTGGTGGGAGGAGCAGGTCTGAGCTGCTGGGAGGGGAGGAGAGGTCAGGACCCCAGTTCCCCTGGGTTCAGTTCATGTCGGCCCCTGAGGGTGCAGTGGCCACCACCCGAGGGTCCCTGGCCCACCAAAGCCAGCCCCAGACCCTCCGCCTCCCAGGATCTGCTCTATGCCACCTCGACGGCCCCTCTGCCAGCCCCCCACTCACCTGGCCTGGGACCTGCTGGGTATACACAGGAACTGGGGACGGTGGGCTGGACATAGCGGCTGGAGGCTGCAGGAAGCCGGCCGTGAGCCTGGATCTCAGGGCAGCCACCTCCGGGGAGCCCTGGCTTCGGAGCTGCCCCCACCCAGATGAGGACCCAAGGTTCCGGCCCCTCCCAGAGTGGGAAGAACACAGGCCTGTGTGTGCACAGGGGGCGCCATCCTGCCCCACCACTGGGCAGGGCCCTGAGTTATGCTCCCTTCCCACAGCCCTGGGGACGCACAGAGGTGCTGCATGGCAGCAAGGGCGTCTGGGCCTCAAAACCGCCCCGAGGTGGACTTTGCAGAGGCCTCGAGCCTCAGATTCAATTCTGTCACCAGCTCCTGCGGGTCCTCAGACCACTCGTCCTAAAGCCTCGTTCTGCCTCTAAATGGCGGGCGTGGTGGCCACTCTAAGCCCCTGGGTACTGCATCCTGGCCTGAGCTTTGGGGGTGGCCTGGGGAACCCGTTGGGGATGCCTAGTGCTTACAGCAGGAGGTGGCCACTTAGGGGTCACCGCGGAAGCCGTGGGTTTGGGTGGCTGGCTGGGGTGGGAGGAAAGGCCCGGCTCTGGGGGCCCCCTGGTGGGAGCCGGGGCCCTGCCCTTCACCGGTGTCCTGTGCCCCTCGTGGAACAGGGGGTTGGAGAGCCCCATGGCCGTCTTGGGCGCCACATTCCTGGGGAGAAATAAGATGGGTCAGTGCTTCCTGGCCTCAGGATTCAGCCCAGGGACTTGGGGCTCCTGGGCGTGGGAACCCTGGCCTGGCCAGAGGCCCACTCAGCTGCAGCTGCCCGTCGGGGTGCGCCAGTGACAGCTGCGCGCAGAGGGAGAGGCAGCCTCACGTGTCCCCATTGACTCTGGGGTCCAGGTGGGCCCGCAGGAGGTACTTGGAGGCCACTGGGCAAGTGTGTCCTGCTGCGGCCAGCGTGGGGGTCGAGGTCCCCCCAGAGTGGGCACCGGGGACACCCAGAGCCCAGGGCAGACTCAGAGCGCACTGTCCACCGAGGGCGGTGGGGTGCAAGGGGGAGACGGGGTCCTCTCTGAGTTTCCATATCACCAACCTGTCACCATGACCCACACCTGCTCCCGTGTCAGCGAAGGCAGGGGGCCCAGAGCGCGTTCTCCCCCTCCAGCAGCGCGAGCAGGCGACTCGCTCTGTGCACACACGCTGACGCCCTGCAAGCCCAGAGCTCGCTCACCTCCTTCGGACGGGGCGCCGGGCTTTGCGGTAGATGACCACGCCTGCCAGGGTCAGCGCCACAGGCACCAGGAGCGCCACAGGCACCAGCACGCCCACCAGGCGTCTCCGGGACGCTGTGGGGACACAGGAGGCCAGGTGCCACCAGGGCCAGATGTGCCTCGAGGCAGCAGGGGCTGGGAGGGCCCGCGGGCAGCTTAGCGCATGTCCAGGCCAGCCTGGGGCCAAGGAGGGGCCTGAGGAAGGCGCCCCCTCCTTGGCCACGCCAACAGCCCTGAGCCCTGGGCCCCCTGCGAAGGCCAGGGCCACCTGAGGATCCTTGGCCCTGAGAACCGGTACATGACGCCAGCACTCTGGGCTCTCAGGGGACCAGCTGGAGGGCTTGGTGGTGGGCAGCCCCAGGCCCTCAGTGATGTGGGTGCGGCCAGGCCAGGCCCTGTAGGCCTGACCGCTGGGGAGGAAGACACTTGTGGGGGTGGGAGGCCCCGAGGTTCCCGAGCCCAGGACGGGGCTGAGCACCCAGCAAGGAGCTGGTGCTGTCCCTCGTTGCCCCTGCAGCCCTCCCTCTGGGACGGGCCCCCCTTCTCCTGTAGGGCCGAGGTGGGGACTCGGGATCCTGGGGTCCAGGTGCCGGGGGCTGCAAGGCCACAGCTTCAACATGCCCCTCACGGTTTAGGGGCACACGGCCTCCTTCTCGGCCCCTCCCAGGTGGCCTGAGAAAAGGCAGGACCCGCAGCCAGATCCCCTGGGCTTGCGAAGGTGTGTGAAGGCGCAGGGCGGGGCGGGCCCTGCCTACCTGTGCGCACGGTGGACAGCAGCTCTGCGCAGTAGGGCGGGGCCCAGCCCGGGTGGCAGTGGCACTGGTCCTTGTGGTTGCACACCTGGGGGACGACCAAGGCATCAGGGTCTCCAGACCCCCACCTGCCGCACCGCCCAGTGCCCACTGAGGCGCCGTCTGCTCTGCTGGGGCCCCTACTGACAGAGGACAAGCTAGGGGTCCAGGACTGCCACCACCCAGGTTTCGTCAGATGTGCTGACGGCAGCAGCCCCTCCCCGGGTGAGGGAGGATGGCTCTGACGGGACGCTGTGGACTTTCTGAGCAAAGCAGGCATCGCCGCAGGACGGGCAGGACAACTTTGGGGCAGGCTGTCCTCCTGAGACGGGGACACGGGAGGGCACTGCCCCAGGCCCCCCGGTTTCAAGCCCTCAGAGCTCTGACCTCCCCAGCGTCACAGCACAGGTTACTAAGAGCTCAGAATAGGACACTTCACATCAGACCGGCCTGGCCCACGTGTCCACCAGCACTGTGACTAACCTGGGCTTCCATGTCTACACGGGACGCCCAGATCCCTGTCAGTTCCAGCCTCAGGAGGCCTCAGCAGGCTCCTGGCACAGCCCCAGGGCACCAGCCTCTGCCCTCTGTTTGTCTGGGCTATCCTCAGCACAGCCTGAGCGTCTTTCAAGCCCAAAGGGCTGGTGGCAGGCCATCCCCTGGACCCACGTACCCCACGGTTGCTGCACCGGGCAGAGCAGTTTCTGGATCTGTAGACATGGAGGTCCCGGCAGAAGCCTTTCCAGCAAACCTGGAGGGCAGTGGGGGTCTCCGTAGGCAGCCAGTCTAGACCCCTGCTTGAAGCACCCCAGCTCTCCACCATCAACCAGAGCGGACCCAAAACCTGTGTCTGGGCTTCGGAGGGGCAGGCCACAGCCTTCACACCCCCGGTGGCCTCGCCCGCAGCCCATCTACTGGCCGGCCTTGGCCACGGGGAGAGGCACTGCCCGGCCAGCCTTCTGCTGCCACCAGGGCCACAGAGGACTGGCCCCGCCCATCCCCAGAGGGCTTGCAGGACAAATAGTCTTCAAACCCATTAACTGAGAAGGGTCTTCTCCCGCACCCCCCATGCGCCTTCCGAGTTTCTCCCCAGAACAGAGCTCTCCTCCAGTCGCCACCGCCCTGCTCTGGGCCCCAGCAGCTCGCCCTGGGGTCCAGCAGCCCAACCGAGGCGCGTCCGGCCCACCTGCTCCTCGCCACACTTGGTGCCTTCCGGCACTGGCTCGTACGCGCTGCTGCTGTCCTGGACGAGAGCCTGGCAAGCACCCGAGGAGGAGGTGAGGGTGCAGGAACTCCGCTCCGGGGGCTTCTGCCCCCCCTCACAGAACAGAGTGCCACACCTGTTGACCCTGAGGACAGAGGGACGTGCATGGAGCCAGCTCCGCGGGGACCCCTGCGCGGTGCTCACAACCGTGCTCAGTGCACCAGGAGCTGTGGGTGAGGCCCTGGGTCCACCCGCAGGGGTCCACGGCCCAGCCAGTGACCCACTCTCCCAAAGGGCAGCATGCTCTGGCCTGGGGGTCCTGCAGGGCCAGGTAGGCCCCCGGAGAGGCTCCTGACTCAGCTCCCAGACTCCTTTGTGCAGAGGACTCTCTTGGTGGAAACATTCCGTGCCCTGGACCCAGGGGAGTCGGGCCACGGGTGGGCGCTCACCTGCCAAAGTCCCGGGGGATCCCGCCCTTGCAGCCTGTGGAGATGCTGTAGCTGTAGCACGTCTCCGTGGCAACCCGAGCGCCTGCGGGGCAGGAGCAGGTCAGCCCTCCGACTCGGGACCAGCAGCCACCCTGGCAGTCCTGAGGGGCCCATGACCAGGGCCCATGCCCGCCTCACCTGGCCCCCACAAGTCCCGGCACCTCTGGGCCACCGTGGGGCAGGCCCCGTTGTAGCAGTAGCCCCCCGGGCAGGGTGTGCCGTTCTCCCAGAAGGCGTCCTCGGGACACATGGGCTGCCGGCCGTCGCAGTACTCCCCGAGGTCACACTGGTCCTTTGCAGGGCGGCACGGCTCTCCGGCCGGCTTCACCTGGTTCAGCAGAGCCGAGCTCACCCAGGGAACAGGAGGCGCCCGAACACCCACGCCTGCTGCTGTGCCCCAGAACCCCAGGCTCACCCTGCACTCGTGGCAGCAGCTGCCGTGGGCACACTCAGCCCCCTTGGCCAGCAGGCAGGTGCTGGCATTGCAGCAGCGGTTCTGACAGTCCTGGGGGCGGGGGCAACAGCGAAGGTCTGAGTGGGTTGCACACTGGGCTGGCCCCAGGCCCTTCCCTCGGGTGGTCTGGTCACTCCCCGCCATGAGCCCTGCCAGTCGTTTTGGTACCAGAGGACAGGAGGTGTCGCTGTGCGTGCGCAGGGCGCCCGGGGGTCAGGAACGGTCGCCCCAGCCTGTGGATGGGGACCGGCCCCCCATGTGGGCAGCGGGCAGAAAGCAGAGGGTGGTGGCGGGGCCCGGCCCTGTACCTGGGGGGCGCCGCAGTCGCACTGCTCCCCACGCTCCAGGAACCGGTTCCCACACACGGGGCCGCCCACCAGCCGGTCAGGGTCCGGGGCGTCTACCAGGCAGGCCGTCCGGGGCTTCTCCACGAACGTCTCCAGGTCAGCTCGGCTGCAGTGGCTGAACTTTCTGGGGAAGTTGGAGCTGCGGGGAGGGGAGTCCCTGTCATCAGAAGGGTGGGTGGGGGGGTGGCCAGCCGCCCGTGCCCTGGGACACCCCTGCTGGGCGGGAGGCCCTCGGGCGGGCTGGCTGGGGCCAAGCCTCACCCGATGCTGGCCGCCATCACGCAGCCGCCGCCGTTCTGTGGCACCGGGCAGTAGCAGTCCTGGATGTTCTCGTCGTGGTCCATGCCCAGGTTGTGGCCCATCTCGTGGGCCATGGTGCTCGCCACGCCGACGGGGTTCGGGCTGTGGTCCTACAGGACGGGCCATGCTGGCTGGGGTCACTCTGGTGGCCAGTCCCCCGCCCGCCCCCAGCAGGCTGAGGGGCTCGGCAGTGCCTCCTGCCAGCATCACTTCTTCAAACCTAAAGCGTCAGTGCATCCTTCGGAAGAGGCAGCTGCTCAGGTGTCCGGGGCAGCGTAGGGACCAGCAGGTGGACCTGAGTCCTGAGGCCCCCCTCGCAGGCCCCAGCTCAAGCTCTGATCCCCACTCCCTTCCCCCCCACCCCCAGTGGCCAGCTCCAGCCTCCGTCCAGCAAACCCAGCTGGATCCCCCGCACCTGGTTCACAGCCCCCGAGCCCTGGGAGCACATGGCGGACACCCTGGCCAGTCCCACGGTGGTCCCTGCGAAGTCGACCCCGCTGGGAAAGAGAGCAGTGTCTGCACGTGGACACTCGGAACCTGCCTCCCCTGGGGGCTCCCTCGCCCTGGCGACAGGTGGCCCTCCGCCCACTCACGTGATGAGCTGCGCGTTGTCGTGCAGGTGCCGCCCCGCCAGGTCTCGCACCCGCCAGGACAGGAAGTTGTTCAGTGTGGTGTCGGCCTCGGTGCTGACGTGAATCTTGTCCCCACCGTTCCACATCTCCAGGCCCACGAGCACCACGCGGAAATTGAGCTCCTGATAAAGCTGCCAGAGGGCAGGGAGCCCCGAGGGTCAGGTTCCAACGGTGAGGCCAGCCAAGGGCCAGAGGTCCCCCCAGCATCCGCTGCGATGGGACAGGTCACGAGGGCAGAGTCCTAGCCCCCCCATCACCTGGCAGATGGTTCTACTGGCAGCCGGGCGCCCCCCATGGCCAGCCCTCTCCTCCTCTCCAGGTGCCCCAACAGGCCTCTACAGCCAGGGTTTCTGTTGGGCTGGGTGTGTGCTGCCGCGGGGTCGCGGCAGCCCCTGCTGAGAGGAAGCCCCCAGAGCGAAGCGGCCCCCACCTTGTCCACGTGGTTGACCACCTCCAGCATCCGCTGGCGCACAGCCTCTCTGCTCCCCAACCGCTGGAACTGGAGGACAGTAGACCCTCAGCTGCAGCCTGTCGGCCCACCTGCACCCACCCCACCCCCCGCCCCCGCCCCCGGTACCTCTGTGCTGTCCGTGACCACGAACAGCTCCACGTAGCGGGTCTCTCGGGGCACTGGCCAGTTCTGAGGAGTAGGGACAAGAAGCCGGTCAACCACCCAGCCACAGCCCGCCTGTCCTCAGCCCGTCTGCGCACACGGAGCATCTCCAGGCCCCGGAGCTGGCCCCACAGCGCTGGGGGAGCCTTGGTGGGAGCTGGGGGGGGCTCTGGCACAGACTAAGGAGCTGGCTCTGCGGCCAGCGCGCAGCCAGGCCCAGGCCCACCCCAGCCACGGGGGCGGCAGGCAGCACCCCCACTTCGCGGGGCATTCAGGAGTCTGGGGATGCATGGGGCCAAGCGGACGCGGAAGCAGCGGGCAGGGCCTCCCCTCACCCGGGGCCTGAGGGCCGCCGAGACCCGCGGCCCCAGGATGGTCTCCAGGCTGCTGTCGTTGACCCCGCAGGTGCCGGCCTTCTGCTGCAGGTGCTGTGCCTGGTACAGTGCGTGTTGCCCCTCTTCCCCGCCCCCATCCAGGGGCTCGATCAGGTGGATGGTGGAGCCGGCCTGGAAGAAGCCCCTGAGGCAGAGCGAAGCCCATGGCTCTGAGTTAGCGAGGGACCCCGGGGCAGCAGGTGCCCCCGGCCCATCCCTCCCTTCTTGGCCTCAGTTCACTTCGCTGGAGAGTGAGACAGTGCTGGGCCCTGATGTCCTGATGCACCCCGCTTGGTCGGCAGCACCCACCTGAGGCCGGCACAGGTGCTGAGGCTGGCAGCGGAGCCCTGGTGCCCCTCCACGTTGCCCTGGTAGAAGCAGTGGTCCTGTGGGAGGAGGGTGTGAGGGCTCCGCCGCCAGTGCCCGCGCTCCCCACACCGCCACGGCCAGCCTTGGGGGGGGGGGGTCACTCGGGGGCCACACCTGCCTCAGTAGCCGCTCTGTCACCTGGGAGCCATCGGCGGCCGTGTAGGTCTCCACGTAGCCCGAGCCCACCAGGTCCCTGGAAAAGAGCCCCCGTGATGCTCTGGGCCCCGCCTGCCTGCCCCAGAAGCCACCTCTGGTGTGGAGGAGAGGCTGGGCCAGGGAGCTGTATGCCCAGGACACAGGTGTGTCGGGGGCAGGGATGGGAGCAGGCTGCAGGCTTAGGCCCCTGCTCACCTGTTCTTCCGAAGGTGCAGGGTGAAGGTGTGCCCTCGGGCCCCCAGGACGTAGCTCACACTCTCCGGGTACAGGCCCTGAGCCGGGAGAAAAGGGAGGGGTCCAGAGAGAGGGGCCTTGCCCCAGCCACGCCCACCTCAAACCTGGGGGTGGGTAGCACAGGGCCAGTAGGGGGAGGTGGGGCCTCGGGTCGAACCGGAGGCAGTGGGCAGGTGGGGAGCTCCACCCAGAACCGCCTCGGGTGCCTCAGGCCTCGGTGGTTTCCTCACAAGTCCACACGGGGAGAAGAATGCCCCTTACCGGGAAGCAAGGGGAGGGGGGACACAGCCCCTGACAGGCAGCCTTAGAACCCAGGCGGCAGAGGTGACCCGCCCCTGCGAGGCCCCGCCCCTTCCAGCCCAGGGCCCGACTGGCGGGGCGCCCCCAGCCGCAGCTGACCCCTAGGACACCGTGCGCTGTGCCCGCACCCTGAGGTCAGGACGGGGCTGTCCTCAACACACACTTGGGCACCTGCAGGCGCACACGCTTCAGGTCTCAGAAGTGCCCCCAGGCGCCCCGGGGAGTCCCAGCCCAGCCCCAAATGCCCGAGAGACGTAAGCTAGCGCCCTGCTGAGCCATCCCCTCCAGTCTTGGAGGAGTCTGACTAATCGCTGGAGTGAAACTGGGGAGTGGCCGCGGCCAGCGGAGCTCCTGAAAGGAATACAGGGCGGCCCGGCCGGCACCCCCCACCCCGAGGCGGGGCGGCTGTGGCCCTGCCCAAGGGTGGGCAAGATGGAAGAAGAAGGTGAGGCCCGGGGGGGGGGGGGGGGGAGGGAGGAAGGCGGGCCCTCACAGCTCGCTGGGCACACGGGGAGCTATCACCCTGCTCACAGACAGAAACGGGCTCTGAGGGGCCAGGGAGGGACCCCCAGGCCAGCCTCCCGCCCAGGCTTACCAAGTGGAAGGGCAGGGCTCGGCGGGTGCGGGGTGCTGGCAGGCGCCGGGGCCTCACCACCTCGTACTGCTCCACGTGGGGCAGGGTGGCCCTGGGGGCAACCTCTGCAGGAGAGGGGGGTCAGCAGGCGCACAGGGCACCCTCCCGCCCTGGGGGTCCCTTCCCAGCCTGCTGTGCGCCGGCACCTCCTCTTGGGGAATCGCCCGACAGCGTGGGGACCGCAGACTCTGAGCCCTGGCTGCCCAGCCCAAGTGGGGTTCTGCGTGAAAGAGGCCGCAGGACCCCCGCCCTGGGTGGGGTCGGGCAGACTTGCGCCTGGCAGTGCACGGAGACCCCACCCAGCGCCTGCCCTTCCGGGAGCCCACCAGGCTGCCTCCCAGACCCTGGGGTGACCCGGATGCCCCCTCCCCCTCAGAACGAGGACACACACAGGCCCTGGGCGGGGGGAGGGGTGGGGGACGCGGGGGGAGGGGTGGAGGGTGTGTGGGGGGGGGCGGGTCTGCCCGTCCAGCGCTTAGAGCTGACATTTTTCATCCCAACTAATCACGTGACCGCATCTAACAGGGAACTGGCAGCCCTGTTCCGCAGGGTTCACCCAGCCCAGATCTAGAAGCTGCCCCGTATCCAGCAAGACAGCAGGGACCCAGCCCAGGCCCAGAGATGGAGACCTACTCCCCAGGTGACTCTTTTCTCCTTCTTTCAAGGTGTTAATGGTTGTGTCTCCGTAACGGCTATCTGGCAAACCTCCCGGAGTGAAGGCCGTGCAGAGGGCCTGCCCCGTAAGCGCCCTCCCCCCCGAACCCCAGGAGGCTCTCAGGAGCTAGGGTGGGGGCCAAGGCCAGCAGCACAGTCAGTTCCCCCAGAGGAGAGGCAGGTCCCCATGTGGCAAAACAACCCCCTGGGGTGCCCCCAACCCCTCAGCTCCAGGCCACTGCTCCTCGGTCCTCCCCTCCCTGCCAAGCTGGGGGCTCCCCGTGGAGGGGGTCAATCCTCCCGAAGCCCCGGAATGGGGCCGAAGCAGCCAGGTCCTCCACCCTGTTCTGTCCCAGCCGGTCCCCACCTCCAACGCAGAAAACGCCCAGGTGGCCGTTTCCCCACGCACTTCCCTTTTGAAGTTTCCGTGTGTGCACCGCCCAGGGCCTCCCCACCGACTGGCCACCTGTGCGCCGCCGAATCCCAGAGACCAGCCCAGAGCCCCGCGCAGGGAGCAGGGGGCCAGGCGACCGGACCAGCCAGAGCCAGACGCCCAGCACTCACCCTGTAGCCACAGCGCAGCAAGCAGCAGGAGCCCGAGGCCGTGCATGGTGGGCGGTGCGGGCGGGGTCCGGATCCGAACCCACGGTTCCGGGGGGCTGGGGAGAAGGTGCTCCGTGCTCAGGCTGGCTCTGGTCCTGCCCTCGCCTCTGAGGCTCTTGCCCTCGCGCCCCGCCCTGCCCCAGCGACCAGCCCCCTGCCCGCGGCCAATCAGCCCCTCGGGGCCGGGAAGGGCCGGGCCTGGGCACCTGAGGGCGCGGTCCCACCCCCACCCCGCCTCCCCGGTCTCCTTCTGGTCCCCTGGGGCTCCTGGACAGTGTCCCGTATCCAGTGTTCAGCACACAGTTTTGTCAACGTGGACTGAATTAAGCAGGGCAGGTGGACAGACTAACCTGGGCCACTCCTGCAATTGCATCCCCCATGCAGGTGAGGAAACAGGCTGGGGCTGCCCGGGGGGCCCCGCCGGGGCTGGGGGTGGGAGTGGAGGCCCTGCTGCGTGTGAGGCGTGCGCAAGCTCCAGCAGCCCTGCTCCCAGCCTCCTGAGGCCTCACTGGGGAGACTGGGCAAGGGGAGCACACAGGTGGGGCCGCTGGCCAGGTGCCGGGCAGCCACCTGGCTCAGGGAGCAGACCCTGCTCTGTGGAGAGGGCGGAAGTGGAGGCCCAGTGGACAGCCCTGGGATGCGGTCGCTGTGGGCCAAAGTCTGCAGCTGCCTGCCCGCTGCTGCCCCCAGCCCCCAGTTTCTGCCCGCCCTGCCCTGCCCTGCAGGCTGGGACCACTCCACTCTGGCCTGGTACCTGGGGATCCAGGCTTCTTGCAGCTGAGCTGGCCGGTGGCACCCCAGCCTCACTCTGAACGTGCCCCTGGGAAGGCAGGACATCAGAGCGTGTCAAGGCCTCAGGTGAAAGGGTGTGGTGCCCTCAGTGGGTCCAGACCAGAGGTCAAAGTTCAAAGGACCATGATTTCCCCCAAAGTGAACAGCAGAAAAAGGAAAACAAGGCAGGAGGGCTTTGCACACACTTTGGGGTATCTCGGGCGTGGGTGACAGAAGCCCCCAGGGCCACAGTGAGCAAGGGGCACAGGCAGCTTGTGTCCCTGAGCCCATACGTGACCGTGTTTCACACAACGATGCGTGTGAACCACCCCAAATCCTCCTGGCCATTTTACTTCTCTTTTTTGATATTGCGTGTTATCTGATAGCAGAAGTTCAAAGGCTACGTGTCCCTATTTGGGCAAAAACCCCAGCTGCCGGGACTACACGCTCTGCTGCCCAGACCTCAGCAGGGAACTCGGCAGCAGGGGCTCAGCACCGGCACCCCCACCCCACCTACAGGCCCAACGTGGGCCCGCAGAGCCCCTGCCACAGAGAACCCCTCCCCCACCCCACCTACAGGACCAACGTGGGCCCGCAGAGCCCCCTACCCCAGGGAACCCCTCCCCCCACCTACAGGACCAACGTGGGCCCGCAGAGCCCCCCCCGCCACAGAGAACCCCTCCCCCACCCCACCTACAGGACCAACGTGGGCCCGCAGAGCCCCCTACCCCAGGGAACCCCTCCCCCACCCCGCCTACAGGACCAACGTGGGCCCGCAGAGTCCCCTGCCCCAGAGAACCCCTCCCCCACCCCACCTACAGGACCAACGTGGGCCCGCAGAGCCCCCCCGCCACAGAGAACCCCTCCCCCACCCCACCTACAGGACCAACGTGGGCCCGCAGAGCCCCCTACCCCAGGGAACCCCTCCCCCCCGCCTACAGGACCAACGTGGGCCCGCAGAGCCCCCCCGCCACAGAGAACCCCTCCCCCCCGCCTACAGGACCAACGTGGGCCCGCAGAGCCCCCTGCCACAGAGAACCCCTCCCCCACCCCACCTACAGGCCCAACGTGGGCCCGCAGAGCCCCCTACCCCAGAGAACCCCTCCCCCACCCCACCTACAGGACCAACGTGGGCCCGCAGAGCCCCCTACCCCAGGGAACCCCTCCCCCACCCCGCCTACAGGACCAACGTGGGCCCGCAGAGTCCCCTGCCCCAGAGAACCCCTCCCCCACCCCACCTACAGGACCAACGTGGGCCCGCAGAGCCCCCCCGCCACAGAGAACCCCTCCCCCACCCCACCTACAGGACCAACGTGGGCCCGCAGAGCCCCCTACCCCAGGGAACCCCTCCCCCCCGCCTACAGGACCAACGTGGGCCCGCAGAGCCCCCCCGCCACAGAGAACCCCTCCCCCCCGCCTACAGGACCAACGTGGGCCCGCAGAGCCCCCTGCCACAGAGAACCCCTCCCCCACCCCACCTACAGGCCCAACGTGGGCCCGCAGAGCCCCCTACCCCAGAGAACCCCTCCCCCACCCCACCTACAGGACCAACGTGGGCCCGCAGAGCCCCCCCGCCACAGAGAACCCCTCCCCCACCCCACCTACAGGACCAACGTGGGCCCGCAGAGCCCCCTACCCCAGGGAACCCCTCCCCCACCCCGCCTACAGGACCAACGTGGGCCCGCAGAGTCCCCTGCCCCAGAGAACCCCTCCCCCACCCCACCTACAGGACCAACGTGGGCCCGCAGAGCCCCCCCGCCACAGAGAACCCCTCCCCCACCCCACCTACAGGACCAACGTGGGCCCGCAGAGCCCCCTACCCCAGGGAACCCCTCCCCCCCGCCTACAGGACCAACGTGGGCCCGCAGAGCCCCCCCGCCACAGAGAACCCCTCCCCCCCGCCTACAGGACCAACGTGGGCCCGCAGAGCCCCCCCACCACAGAGAACCCCTCCCCAAGCCCACAGGGCGCTCCCCTCCCGCTGTCAACGCCTGCAACCCGGAGGTGTCTCCTTCAGGAAAGCCCAATGCCCAGAGCCCAGGACAGGGACGCAGGGCTTCTGGGCCTCGGCCCAGGTGGGAGGGCCAGTGGGCGCCTCTGCTCAGAGCCTGTGCTGCAGAAGCCCGGACTGTGGCATTTTGGGTGCACCCGCACGCACTGCAGCTTAGAAGAGGAAGCAGTTTGTGGCTTGAGTCCAGGCCCCCAGCTCAGGGTGCCCCCTCCGCAGGGCAACAGCGGGGTTGGGAGCTGCCCGACCCCTGCCCCTAGGGGAACCCTGTCGTTCCTCATCTGCCAGAGCGGGGTGGGGGTTGGTGGGCGGGGAACACCTGGAGCAGGCGGTCCGAACTGAATTTTGAAAACGACCCACGTGGAATTCTGCAGGGAAAGGGTAGGGTGGCTGGGAGGGGGGCAGAGCAGCACAAAGGTATTCACCGCAGGCCACACCTGGGGCTGGCCGTGCCACCCACTGCCCATCGGGAGGGGCCGGACAAGGCTGGGCCTAACAGGACAGAGGCCACAGCCTCAGCTGCCGCCCCAGGCAGCTCTTCCATCCTCAGTGGGCGTGTCGGTGACTCACCCCCCAAGCTGCTCCAGCCTCGGGACAAGGGGCTGTGCTGCCCCCTGCTGCCTGGAGCAACGCCCTGCCTGCAGTGAGGGGTTCCTGCTGACCCCAGGGAGCCCAGCCCCACTTCACAGGGACCGGTGTGGACATCAGGCCCAGGCACCTTGGTGACTGTCCTGATGTTGTTCAGAGGCCATGTGTTCTCACTTTGTCTGACTTGAAACCAAAAAACTCTTTAAAGGGACTCCGCTCGCTTCAGGAAAGCGCGCAGACAAGCAGACCCTCTCTGGTCTGAGTGCACGAGCCCCAAGAAACGAGAGGAGCTGAGTGCAGACAATTCAACTTTATGTTTAAACAGGACACACACAGCACAAGCGTTCTGGAAACATGTGGTGAGAAACCTCTGAACTCATCCACCTGAGGCTTCAGCTGTGGCAGGAGCGGCTGGCCTCACTGCGCAGTGACAGCGACCCTGGGCGCTGGAGCTGGGGGCCCCCGCGGGTTGGGCACTGGGGGGGCTGCCTTCTGGCTCCTCTCTGCAGACAGGCGCTCCAGCCGCTCTGTGTAGAAGCCGTTGAAGTCGAGCCTGCAAGGGAAGTGGGCAGGGTCCCTGCAGATGCCTCCGTGGCCACACTGGCGATCCCCTTACCACCCCACGGTGAAGGGCATGGGAGGCACTCAAGTCTCCAGCACACGCGCACTCGGACACACATACAGGACCCAGGCGATACTGAGAATAAAGCTTAAAGACACAGGTGAGGGCTTCCCTGGTGGCACAGTGGTTAAGAATCCGCCTGCCAATGCAGGGGACATGGGTTTGAGCCCTGGCCTGGGAAGATCCCACATGCTGCGGAGCAACTAAGCCCGTGTGCCACAACTACTGAGCCTGTGCTCTAGAGCCCGCGAGCCACAACTACTGAGCCCGTGCACCACAACTACTGAGCCTGCGGTCTAGAGCCCGCGAGCCACAACTACTGAAGCCCGTGTGCCACAACTACTGAAGCCCGCGTGCCTAGAGCCCGTGCTCCACAACAAGAGAAGCCACCGCGATGAGAAGCCCGCGCACCGCAATGAAAAGTAGCCCCTGCTCGCCGCAACTAGAAAAAGCCCGCACGCAGCAACGAGGACCCAAGGCAGCCACAAAAAAAAAAAAGACACAGGTGAAGTGAGACAAACGTCTCCAGCCCCTGGACACTGGGGCTCTCTGAACCCCGGAGCCCAGGACATTGGAATGCCTGTGGGCAGAATAGGGCAGCCCAATGTTTGGCTGAGCCAGAGGCTACCCAACAGGAGGCTTCCCAGGGCAGGGACAGCCCCCTCCTCACCTGAACCCGCCCCCAAAGGGAGCAGGCCCGCCACGCCCCCTCTGAGGAGCAGGAAACCGCCAGCCCCAGGTCTGCAGGCCCCACCGACCGGCCCTCGGGCCCCGCGCACCCGTCCTCGCCGCTGCACGGTCCTCCCCACGGCCCCCCAGATTCCGCGGACTCCTGCTCGCGTCAGCCCTGCACGCTCGCCGCTCCCGGGGTCACGGGAGGTGGACCCCAGGGGGGCACCAACGTGGCCCTCGAGGCGCAGCAGGCTGGGCGAGCGCGGCCCTGACCTTCCATGCATTCCCCGGGGTCTCCTGACCAGCCGCCAGCGGGAAGGCAGCGCCTCCTCACTGCTCACCTGGAGACAGTGCGACGGCCCGCGGCTGGGGCCAAAGGGCCCTTCCAGTGTCCTGGGTCCCGGCTTGGGGCACAGCGGCCAGTGCAGCTGACCCAGGCCTGGCCCTCGGAACACAGAGAAACGGGGAGAGGGCTGATGGGGCGGCCTGACGTATACCAGTCAACACGGGCACGCAGGTGAGCATGCACACGAACACCCACACACGTGAATGCCCAGAGGCCACTCCTCCAGCAAGCGGCCAGCAGCGGCACACGGAGGCCAAGGGAGCCTCGGCTGAACACACGCGGCCTCAGTCACACCTGCGCCGAGTGGCGGGAGGGCGCGTGCGCCGGTGGGAGGGCGTGGCGGGGCAGGGCGCCGGCGGGGGCCGGTGCACCCACCTGGAGATGACGCTGGCCATGCCATGCTCGCAGTCGCTGGTGCTGTAGATGCTCAGCCGGGCCAGGAGGTCGAGCAGGTGGGCTGAGAAATTCTTATCGAACTTACTGATGGTGGCCTCGAAGCTGGAGGCCAGCTGCGGAGCGTCCACGTGCTCGGCCAGGCACTGCAAGACATGGCTGTCGTGACTCGGCCGCCCGCCAGCAGCTCAACCCCCTTCTCTCTTCTTTTTTAAATAGAAAAATGTGTCTCGGCAATTCTTCACGTGAAGAAAGGTAAAACGTTAGGCACTGTGAAAACCCCTGAGATGGCAGGACCTAGAGACGCTCCAGGCAGCCGGCCCTGCGGCCCCACCACACGGAGCCAGGAAGGACGTGAACCTCAGGGTTTCCGCGTGTGGCTCAGATCTTCCAGCTGACACTGTTTTCTCTTGACCGCCGCTCAGCAAGTGGGGGACCTGGGAGTGCCTACCCGGGCTCACCCTGCCCCGCCGCACCCCACCCTACAGGACACACACCTGCACCCGCCGAACCACCTGGCCCTTCCGGTTACAGACAGACTTTAATCACAGTGACCGCAGGCCCCTGCGGGGTATCCCCATGGCTCGGGCTTACCACACACCCCCTGAACGACGCAGCCTCACTGTGGGAAGTCGGGAAGGGAGATTCTCCGCGGCTTGTATTTGGAACATACATTTAAGAGCCTTTTTATCAACCAAAGGGAAGACAGGAATGGCGGGCTGTAGCAGCGCTGTGACCCTAATGCTGTGTCCAATCCCAGCGGGACAAAGGAGGGCGTCGGGGACGCCCGCTTGGCCACCCACCCACCTTGCGGGCAAGCTCCTTGCGGGCACGCTCCTCGGCCCGCTCGGCCTCCGTGGGCGGCCCCCGCATCGTGCCGTGCTCCAGTGTCAGGTGGCCCAGCTCGCTATCCAGTTTCATGCTCTGCGTGAACCTCTGGGGGTCGGGAGGAAATGCGCATCAGCCACGAGCAGCCCACTCGAGGAAGCGCAGCCCCCGCGGGGCTGGGACGGTCTGCAGGACTGGCGCCCGCCGCCCAGAGCCCCGGGGGCGCACCTGCATGCAGTTGGTGAACATGACGCACACGGACATGAGCTTGGAGAAGACACGCAGCAGTTCGGGGTTGGTCAGCATGCAGTCCTTCAGGCAGCTGTCCAGGAAGCTGGTGTGGTGTCCCAGCACGTCATCGATGTTGGAGGCCTGGGCGGGAGACACTGTCAGAGCCGCTCTGCTGAGACGACCGCACCGAGGCCCTGACTGGGCTGCTTTGTACGCTCTGTGTTGTTTCCATGTTTTAAACAATCCTGTGGTCTTTTGGGGGAAAACTTCAAAATATCGCTAAAAGGACACACTGAATGTGCCCCAAAAGGTCCAAGGCTTTCGTTCTTAAAGACAGAAAACAAGGAGGAAACACTGCCCCCTTGCACTTTCCGCTCCTGGAATTTGGTGACATGAACTTTTTGGCTGACGGTCCCCAGGGGCCCTGGGATGGGCCTGGATGGGGCGCTGACCCAGAGCCGAGGCTCCGAAGGAACTGCACACTCTTCTGGCAGCCTGAGCCTGGGCCACGCGGTCCTGCGTGCCCTGCCCTCCACTGCTAACACGGCTCTGGCGGCGTCGGGGGAGCCATCGGGGGAGCTGTCGGGTCTGTGCCCCACCTCCGCCTCCCTGACCTCTGACCAGGCGTCGTGACCAGCCGGGCTAAACTCACAGATCTCAGGCTCTTCTCCAGGACGTGCCAGGTTGGCTCCAGCACCTCAAACATCATGTAGTACTGGATGTTCTGGACGAAGTTGAGCATCCGCTGCCGCAGGGTGAAAGCGCCCGCGAACCTGCGCCAGGCGAAGGCGTCAGATACACAGGGCGCCCGCGGGCCCCCAGCACTCGCAAAGTGCCGAGCACCCCTGGGCCTGCAGGCGCTCCCAACCCTGGAGGAGCCGGAGGTCCACGAAGGGCTCTGGCTCAGACACGCCCCACCATCCCACAGTCTAACGGTAGCATGGAACATCAGAGACGTGGAGGCTGCACAGGCCAGCTCCTGGGTCTCCGTTTTCGGGGTGTGGAGAGGAACCACCCTGCTGCACAGGAGCCCCGGAGGACGTACCACTTGGCCGAGTGCAGGGAGTACTGCTTGGCAGTCTTGTTGCTGATCCAGACGTTGCAGAGCTGCCGTTCCACGTGCTTGCAGTAGAACATGTGTCTGAAGAGCATCTGATAGCGGGTCAGGGCTTTCCTGTGAAGAAGGAACAAAGCGGATTCCGACAGACGCCCGGGGGTTGTTGCCGGCACCAGACGTCAAAGGCGAGGCTCACGGGGCGGAGCGTGACCTGAGCAGCCAGTAACCCCCAAGGGCCTAAGCAGGCGCGAGAGCCTGATGCTTACCTGTTAATGATCAGAGACAGGGGCCACTTCACCACGTAGTCGAAGGAGAAGGCCTCCAGGCCGCTCAGCGTGAGTTCGGTGGGGTCAGCGTGGACCATCGCCTTCTCCTGCTTGGTCTCGATGGCGAGGACACGCAGAAGCTGGGTGATGAGGTCGTGAGGCATCAGGTCGATCTGGGGAAAGAGAAACAAAAAAGCATCAGGTCCCAACCCCACCCCGCCCCTACATCACGAAATGGAAAAGCGAGTCCAGGGCCGAGGAATCTCCTCCAGACATGGATTCTAAGTCTGGGAGGCTGGCTTAAAACACCAAACATCTAGTGATACACCTTAATTAAAAAACAAAACTGCTTTGAGTCAAAACAGAAAAAGAAGGGTACAGAGAAATTACTTTAAAAGCATCCCTGATGGTATCAAGGAGAAACAAGGGCAAGTGAGAAACCCTGAATCCCGCGAGACTCAGCCCTTCTCCACCACCTGCACAGGGCAGGCGGAGGGAGCACATGGTGAGGACGGCACGGCGGTTCTGGGCAGGGAATGTGGTCCACACACTGCCTCATTCACACCCTTACACGGTGCCACCTATGTGCCAGAGACGTGGGACAATTCCTGTAAACTGGTAAGAAACTGGGAGGATAGAGAATGACAGAACCACAATGAAAGACAAACAAGGAAGGATGAAGGAATGAACAGGAATCCACAGATGAGAACTCACGTCACCTGCTGCAGAAGTGGACCCTGAATGGCTGTGCTCCCTCCCACCAGGGCCGCGGCCGACTCAGCGGGCAGCCCAGGCCCGGGGACTGAGCATCAGAGATGTCAGTCCAGTGGAGCGCTGGCCGTGTGCTTTGACCCAAGAATCTGACTTCCCGGATCTTATCCTACAAGAACACTCCTATACCTCACAAGAGACCCCAAAACACATGAAGAGCGAGCTGCCAGAACTGAGAAGGGTCTACGATGACAGTGGGAGGCCTGACACCCTGCTGTCAGCAACAGAGACAACCAGGCAGGTCAGAGACGGGACATGAGCACAGTGAGCTGACTGCCCCCCATGGGACACGGCCCCAAGCAGCTAGTGCACACAGAACCCTCCCCAGGACAGACCACATGTGAGGCCACAAAGCAAGACTCAGTAAGGTTAACAAAACTGGTATCATGACACGCCCTCTGATTACAACAGGATGAAGTTAGAAATCAGTAAGAGGATAAAGTGAGAAAATTCACAAATAGTGAAAATAAAATATGCTCTTAAAAACAAATGGGTCAAGGAAGAATCACAAGAGAAATTCAAAAACATCTTGATACCAAGGGAAATGAAAACACTATAACCAAAACTGATGGGATGCAGTAAAAGCAGAGCTCAGAGAGAAACTCACAGCAGCAGATGCCCACGTTAAAAAAGAACAATCTAGGGCTTCCCTGGTGGCGCAGTGGTTGAGAGTCTGCCTGCCGAGGCAGGGGACACGGGTTCGTGCCCCGGTCTGGGAAGATCCCACATGCTGCGGAGCGGCTGGGCCCGTGAGCCATGGCCGCTGAGCCTGCGCGTCCGGAGCCTGTGCTCTGCAACAGGAGAGGCCGCAGCAGTGGGAGGCCCGCGCACCGCAAAAAAAAAAGAACAATCTCAAGTCAACAACCTAACTTTACAACTTAAGAAACTAGAAAAACAGAAAACTAAACCCGAAGTCAGCAGAAAGAGGAAGATAACGAAGATTAGAGAAGAAATAAACAAAACACAGAACAGAGAAACAACAGAGAAAATGGATGAAACCAAGTTAGCTCTCTGAAAGATCAGCAAACTTGGTAAGCTTTTAGTTACGTTTGACTAAAAAAAAGACAGAAGACTCATATTACTAAAATCAGAAATGGAAGTGGGGACATTACCGTCAACCTTACAGAAATAAACAGGATTATGAGAACTAATTCCTACACAAATTGCTAAGCACACACAAACTACCAAAACTGACTCAAGAAGAAACAGAAAATTGGAACAGACCTGTAACCGGAGAGGAGATGGAAGAAACAACGAACCTTCACAACAAAGAAAGCTTCACTGGTGAATTCTACCAAACACTCCAGGAAGAGCTGATACCAACCCTCTCGAAACTCTTCCAGAAATCCGGAAGAGGGAAACCTTCCAGATCAGTGTACGAGGCCAGAGATGCTACAGAAGACTAAAGCCAACATCCCTGCCAGAAACGGATGCAGAGTCCCCCAGAGACCCCGACCCCCCAGTTCAGCAGCCCATGGAGAGGCTCACATACCACGACCCCGAGACGTGTCCCTAACAGAGCCAAGGAAAACCCTGTGAGCATTTCAACCGAGGCAGGAAAAGCACTCCTCAAGGGCTGGCTTCTGCTGTTTCTCTCTCCAAGGTCCCTGGGGGGTGCCTGCTCACCTTGAGGTCGTCTTTGAAGGGGTCGGTGTTGGCGGTGCTCATGCGCAGGGCCAGTTCCAGCAGCGCCTCCAGACGGGTGGGCGTGATGTCGTCCACCGGCTTCTTCAGCTCCTCCTCCGTGAGGTCCATGAAGTGCACAAAGAAGTCGCCCTGGTCCATCAGGAAGTAGCGCTTGATGGACCTGCGGGCAGGAGAGGTGAGAGGCCGTGGACACGAGGATGGCCCAGACCCGCAGAGTGCTCCCTACGAGGGGTGATGGGGGGAGCTGGGTGGAGACTGGGAGGAGGTTCCCATGCCCACAGGTGCCCTGAGTCCACGGGTGCCCACGCCAAGAAATACATTTACGGGGGGAGCAGGGGTCAGCTCCAAATGTGCTGAAATGAACAGTGGGGTCACAGCACTGTGCAGGACATGCTGCCAGAAAGGCACTGGGGACCGCAGACAGGTCCCTGGGAGGGCAGGGGGCCAAGGAGGGGGCTGGCGGCCGCAAGGAGGGAGCTGTGCCACCGCAGACGAGGGGACGTGGGCACACACGGCCCTCTGTCGGCCCCTGGGGGCGGGCGCACCTCAGGCGGGCCACAAGCTCCTTCTCCTCCGTGAGGAAGTCCAGCAGCACCTTGCTGGCGTAGCTGAAGGCCTTCTCGATCTGCTCCACGTACGCACGCTCCTTCAGCGTGTAGATGACCTCTTTGGCCACAGGGCAGGTGACGTCACGGCCACACTCTCTGACCACATTCAGATATTTTCCTGGAAAGGGATGGAAACAGTCAGATTACCATGCTTGCTGTATACGTGATAACTCACAGGCCTGAACCCCAGACATCGCAGCCCCAGTGCCGGCCAGAGGCAGGCAAGAGAACCAACCAGCTGAGCACAGTCCCTAACCCCTCGCCCAGAGCAGAGCAGCACAGCTGTCACCACAAAGGGCTGCAACCTCCTGTGACTTCATACCTGCACTTGCCTCATCAAGGGCACAGGAATAACCTCAGAGAGCCTCACGGGAACCAGACGCTACACCACCTTCCAGCCCCCATCTCAGAACCAAAGTGTGAGGCTCTGGCTGGAGCATGTCTCCAGGTAACTCATCCCACATGTGTCTCTCAGTCACGTTCCTGACCGCAAGGAGATGACTAAAAACCCTGCCAGCCCAGCGGGGCACGTGTCCTTTACTGCTTTTCCTGTGCTAGCCTGTGATACTGAGAAATAAGACACATACCTCTGGTCTTTGTTCTTGGTTCCTGGCACTGAGCTCCTACAACCCTTGGGATTTTGTGGTTCACAAGCCCCTTTCACCCACACCTGAGTTTACACTCGCAAGGTGACTCCTGGCCATCCCTACAGAGCTTCAGGATGGGGGCTGGCGGTCGGAGGAACCAACCACATGATGGGGGAGTGAAACCCTCAGCCCCGTCCCGACATCTGGGGCGGGGGGAGGGGCTGGAGGCTGAGTTAATTCCCAACAGCCCACGAGCCGATCAGCCGTGCCCTGTCCCAGAACCTGCAGGGAAACCCTGCGGGAAGGGGTTTGGAGAGCTTCTGGGCTGGTGAACGTGTCCACCTGCCAGGAGGGTGGTGCCCGGCACACCCCAGCTCCACGGGGACAGACTCTCCCGTGCTCGGGACCCTTCCACACCTGCCCCATGGACCCCCTCATCGGGCTGCTCATCTGCATCCTTTACAACATCCTCTGTAACAGACCAGCGATCTAGTTAAGTCAAGCGTTTTCCTGAGTCTGGGAGCTGTCATGGCAAACATCGAACCTGAGGAGGGGGTGGTGGGAACCCGATTCATGGCCACACTGCATGGAGTGCAGTGGCCTGGGGACCCGACACTTGTGACCGGCACCTGGTGGGGGCAGCCTCGAGGGACGGAGCCCTGACCCTGTGGGGCCTGCACTGACCATGGCACATAGTGCCAGAACTGAGTTAAATGGGGGAACACCCAGCTGGTGTCCACGGGGAGCGGAGAACTGGCTGTTGTGCGGAAACCCGCACACCTGCAGTCAGAAGTGCTGGGAGCAGAAAACAGTCTTCCTTTCAGTGGCCACAGAGCTTTAAGAATCACAAAAGGACGGCAAGTCCAGCTCGGGTGGGGGACAGAGTGAGTCCACCGGGCGCCGCCGGCACTGCGGGCGCCTAACCTGGGCAGGTGGGGACACGAGACAGCCCGCCAGGCCCCGCCCCCACGGTCACCTGTGCTGAGCACCTTGCCCGCCATCTTCTGCAGGAAGGACGGGATCTGCCGCTGCACCACGGTGTAGCGCTGCTCCCAGTACCTGTCGTTGTAGTCCTCCTGGATCTTCTCCTTGCGCAGCTCTCGCTCCTCCACCATGAACTCGCTGAAAGGCATGGGCGCCGGTGACGGGCAGATCTCGCCACACAGGCCGCCGCAAACAACGGGAGTCCACGGGGGCCACGGACAGCCTCGCCGCCCTTCATTCTCAGCCGCGAGTGAAGATACACCCACAGACGCCCATGGGGCGAGGTGCTCATTACCGGGCGCAGAGGGGACTGAGGTCTGCAGAGCTGGACAGGACGCTGACTCCACTTTACTCCACCCGCCCCCCCCACGGGAACCTCGCGTGTTCTTCCATCTCGAACACGGGCAACAAGACAACACTCCCATCGGGGCCCATGTTCCTATCACCAGCAGAGCCAGACACCCTGACGCCACCTACGCTTACCGTGGAAGGGCTTCCTTGCTAGGCCCTCATGCTAGATTTTGTCATCTGGGTCGTTAGTAAATTATGTCTAGACAACAGGCTCATTTTTTTAATGTTCCGACGTGTACAACAGATACACGTCAGCATAGAACCCTCCGTGAGCTGACGCGCTTCACGTTGTGCGCTGAGCGTGGCGTCAGCTGAGAAGGGCCCGCAGGCCCCCACCTCACCCCGCTGCCTCCGCGGCCCCTACCTGTATGGGTCGTCGATGATGCCCCTGTAGATCCACTTCTCCAGGATCTCGAAGTAGGGCACGCTGGCGGCCGTGGTGAGGTACAGACACAGCTCCTGAGCCTGGCTGTCGCCCGTGTAGCTGAAGCTGCGGTCGTGCAGGAGGCTCAGGGTCGACCCCCCGACACACTCGCCTTTGTCCACCGAGGTGGCTGCCAGGGGAGAGGACGGCGCTCAGTGCTGAGAGGGCCACTGGGCCACCACGAGCTAGAGCCCCTCCTCAGGGGACAGGCCTTCCTTTTGGGATAAACTCCAACTATAAAGCTGTGGTTTTTGGAAGCTCCCGGAGTCTTCCTCCCGCAAACTAATAAAACACAAAGCTGCGCGGCTTTCGCCTCACAAAGTAAGAATCGGAGGACGAGTGCCCTGGCCCAGGGTGTCCCTCCCGCCAGGCCCGCGCACCCAGGGAAGCCAGGATGTCCACGGTACGCATGGCCGGCTGGATGTGGAACCAGAGCTTCTGCAGGGACAGGAGGCCCTGCCTCTGCAGCTGCTCCAGCTGCGTGACCAGGATCAGGTACTCTTTTACCAGTGTTCTCATGGCGGCTGCCAAGGCGTGGTTCACCTGCCCGTACTCGAAGGAGGACTTTTCCTCGACGAACCTGCAAGGAAAGCAGCCCAGAGCACCGGGCGGGTGAGAGCTGTGTCTCAGAAGGGATGGTCGGAGCCTCTTCCCCAACCCCAGAGGGCACCGTGGGCAACGCCTCCCTCCCTCTTCCAGGCCCAGGAGTGAAGCTGCAACTGTCCCCGCAAGGGGCTGAGTGCGCTTTGCTGGGTGCCTACCTGGTCACGGTGGAGTAGCTGGAGGCTGCCGGGAGGACCCTGCTCACCAGCTCCCGGATGGACAGGTCCAGGCTGGGGTCCACGAGGAAGGTGCGGCTCTGCCTCCCCGTGAGGGGCTGGGCGGTGACGTACCTGCCGTCCACACCCACCAGCACGTACAGCAGGTCCTCCACGACGGCTGCCTCCTGGGCGGCCAGGGGCAGTGTGCCTGTGGGCACAGACGCCAGCTGGCCTCGCCTCCCCCAGACCCCCCTCCGCCGCCCCTGGGTGACTCCCTCCAGCGCTGGTGGACCTGAAAGCCAAGGCGATCCCTCGGCTTAGCTGATCCCGTCGGGGCACCACAGGCTGAGATTACACAGCCCGGATCGGCCTATTGGAGCCTGAAAGCAAGTAAAACCCTCCACACGGACATAACCCGCGTGCACTCAAAAGGATGAAGTCGGGAACGACAGAGCTTCTGACACGTGTCGCGCTCGTGACACTCACTACAGCCAGGTGAGCCTGCGTCACTCAGGGAGAAAAAGGTTTCCTCTGAAGCTCTAAAACGCTGATGATTTCTCTCTCACAGTGCGAGATGGTTCCCTTTGACCCCGATGGACTCAGGACAGTCACAGGCCACGGACCAGGGCTGCCCCCCAAATGCCTCACAGCCCCAGCGGCTCCCCACTTCTTGGTTCTCAGCCCAGATGGCCCTCGGCACCCTCCCGACACTGCTAGGCCAGAGGCAGAACCGGGAAAGAGGCGTCCAAGAGACCGCTGGCGCCCTCTGGGCGCCTGTGTCAGCCCCAGGGCACCCAGAACCGGGGCCTGGCAGCTTGGGATGGGGCGCACCACACGCCCACGCTTACAGAAGCCCCGCTGGCCTTGCACATCCGCGGGTGCACACCTGCCGGTGGAAGCAGGATGGGTCTGAGCCAGTGGCCCCCTGTCCAGGCACACGGATCACTCTGGACTCAGAGCTGCCCCTGAACTTCAGGTGGTTTTCCTCCACGGCTCTGGCAGGTCCGACTACGACCTCAGGACCCCTGAGGGAGGCAGGTCCGGCTGCCTGACCCCCAAGTGCAGGGCTGCTGACCTCTGCACTGCTTACCACCAACCTTGGCATCTCCCTGGCCAAGGCCCGGCTGAGGCTCTCGGGCTGCAGGCCCCGGGGCAGACGCCACCCAGGCCCCAACCCCTCTCCCCGCCAGCGGGTAGAGCAGAGTGTCGCAGGCTGCGTTATTGTGAGCCGGACCAAGAGACTATGTACAGGACCTTCGGGAGGCACGGCCAGCTTGAGGCCTAGCTCTGAGGGACACAGTGCAGGGGCTGGGATGGGAGGCTGCACAAGCCGCCAGGGTCTCCGCAACTCACTGGGGTGCAGGGCACAGGCCGGACACGCAAAGCCGGCTCTGGGACGACGGAGACGAGCACTGGGGCCGGGCAGGGCAGGGCTCAGGTCTGTACCCTCGTGTAGGGCCACTGGCCACCAAGGTCAAGTTAAAGAAAACCAAAAATCCAATTCTTAGCCACGCCAGCCATCCAATGCCCACCAGCTGCATGTGGCCGGTACATGCACTGGACGAGACAGAAAGTTCTGTGGGACGTGCTGAGACCCCAGCTGTTGGGAATGGACAAATGCCCTCGGGCTGAAAGCGCAGGTGGAGGTGGGGCTGGGGCCAGGCTGGCGCAGCGGGAGGGACGCAAACACCACACAGCGAGCAAGAGACGCTGGGGAAGGTCGGAGCCCGTTGTAGACACGCTCAGCACACAGATTCTCCCGGACTTCAGGAGAGCGGCGCCAGGGACAGAGCTGGGGTCACACGGGGGACGCCGGATTCCTTCAAACTGATGTGGTCACCCGGGAAGGGGACATTTGGCGAGAGCCAGGAGCACGGCCTAAGGATGCGAGACAAAGTGGGGGGAGGGGTCCCTGGGGGCCGGGGGTCTGTGGCGCAGGACAGCACCTGTGCTGCCCAAACGTCCAGAAAAGCGACTGCGTCCGCAAGACCTGAGCCCGAGGCTCGGGGCCCCATCAGAGGCTGCTGCACGGGAGCTGCACGCGCGGTTAGAAGACGCCCGCGCTCGTGACCTTGGGGACGAGGCCCTGGGTCAGGGCAGGACCCGTGAGGGCGGGAGGCGCCACGCCGTGTGGCCGTGGATGGGCTGGCCCAGGTGGGCACACGGAGCTGCAGGCCGGTGCGAGGAGGGTCAGCCCGGCTGTGGGTGGGTGGCGGGCAAGTGGGTTGGGGGGGACCTGCCTCAACAGGGACTCAGACGGCAAGACGACTAGGGACGGCTGGTGGGGGGGACACCGCGCGGGTGGTGGGGGTGTCCCACAGGGCCGCTGCACATCACCTGAGGCAGGTCCCTCCTGGGTGAGGCTCTGCCAGGGGGAGGCCAAGGCACCTGAGCATAGACGGGGCCAGGGGGCCGTGGAGGCTGCATCAGGGCCTGAGGCACTGGGCCAGGGGGTGACAGAGGGCAGTAGTGACAAAAGGCCTGTGGGATGGGCGTCAATCCCGCCTCCGGAGCCCACGGGGTGCGGCTGCAGAAGGGACATGGGCCAGGCTGCCCATCCGTACAGAGTTCTCCCCGGGAATGGTGTCACTCAAGGCAGCCTCGGAGCCACCCCCATGCGAGGCCCGCCCGCCGTGGCTGCTGTGTGCGAGCAGCCACACAGGAAACCTACACGGGAAACCTTGCACGTCCAAACCGTAAGCGCGTCCTGCCCTGGAGAGCCAGCGCCTGGCCGCCTCCGCTCTGGCCGAGCCTCCCCCGAAGGCGCCTCATGCGGGCCTGGAGCCTCCGTGGCTTCTAACTGGTCCAAGCCTGCACGCGCAACACGGAGACGCCACGACCACGGGGAACAGACTCCAAAGTCCTCCAGATTCTGCCGCATGTGCAGCGGAGCCCAAGGCGTCTCATCTGCCTGCCCAGCCAGACCCTGGGAATGCCAGGCCCCAGGCCTGCAGACCGGGGCCCCCGCCTGCCCTGCTTCTCGCCCTTGGATGTGGCCCCGGGGCCCAAGCTCCTCTGATGGCCACAGAGCGGGCGCGGCCACACTCCCCTCCCCAGGCGGGCTCTGTGGGTGCCTCTCTGTGAGCACTGAGTGTTCCCTGCTGCCCCTGCTTCCCGTGTGCCCCGGGAGCCAGAAGGCAAGACGGTGGTCAAACCCACGTCCCCAGATGCCCCACAGTCCATCTGAATGCGACACACATAGGCCGGTGTGGCCAAGGCCGTGTCACCCGTGTAGCAGAATCTACAGCGGCATGACTCACTGTTGGGAAGGCCGACCCGGTGATCCTGCCGTCCCAGGGCTGCCCGAGCCCCGGGACGCAGGCGCTCCTGAAAGCCAGGCAAGAGCCAGCCCAGACATTGGCACACCACCACCCACTGCTGACCAGGGATGGGAACATGAAGGACGGTGTCTGGCGGGCACTGCTCCTTGCCGCGTGGCCAAGGGCAGCAGAGGGCCCGGGTGATGGCACAACACCGGCCCGCCGTCTCCACAGGGCTCAGCCCTCCCTGCCGCGGCGAGGCCCCTGCGGTCAGAAGTCGGTGCGTCACCTACCGATGGGCACAGCCGCGTCCATGCTCGCGCCTGAGCCCGTCAGGAAGTCCCCGAGCAGCATGGGCCTCTCGTATACCCACGCTGGGAAGACAGGGAGGCGCTGGCCCAAGTTTTTTTTGTTCTGCTTGTCTCGAAGCATCTTTCTCGTGAGTTCCAGAGACTGGTGGGGAGGTTTTTAGAAACAAAAAAGAAAGATACGCCTTCAGTACAAACACTTAAAACCGACACATCCGCGGTACGAAAAAGCAGATCCCTGAGCACACGTGTGAACGGAAACACACGTGTCTGAGCCCATCGCAGTGCAAGGGGCCGGGGACAAGGCAGACGGGGCCCAGCCCCTCATCAGGGTCTGGACTGCACGGGGCCCACAGGTAAAGCTGGAGCTCTCGCACGGAGCAGGCCCACTCCCGGGACCTCCGGGCACAGCTCACCGCTTTTCCCAGTGGCATGAGGTCTAGGCCCGAGCTGCCAGGTGAAAGGAAGGCCCAGTGAGAGTTGGCCGGATAAGGGGCACCCCTACCCGAGCCCCTCGGGGCTGAGGGACAGAGGGAGATGGCCACTCTGGCTCGGGCAGGGAGCCGTGATCCCCACGGGTGCCCAGCTTTCAGAGCACTGGCAGGGGGCGAGGGGGCGTCGAGGAGGGGGCAGTGGTGGGAGGACCACATGAGGTGGGGACACAGGACATGCCCAACCCACACCGGCCTGCAGCTCAGACCTCAGGAGGCAGCTCTGAGTGGCTCGAGAGCCAGAGGCAAGACCGTGGGAACACAGAAGGACGGCAGGAGACCAGGGCTGGACACAAAGTCAAAGGCAAGAAGAGCGGCAGGTGAGGGAGATAAAGTATCACCTCAAACCAATTGCCCGGCGTCGATGAGGGGAGCCGGGACTTGCACCGGCCAAGCCTACAGAATGGGCGGGCAGCAGGAGCTGACCCCCGGTGAGTCAGAACCCCCCGCCCGGCGCCCGGAGCTCGTGTCCCAGAGCCAGGCCCCTGCCGGGCCAGAATCCACACCCAGACGCCTCTGCCACACGGCACCTGCTGCCACGTGGGGCCCGTGGCCACGCTGCCCAGCTGCTTCCTCAGCTCCTCCAGCTCCTGCACGGAGATCCTGGAGGCTGCGGCGGGGGCGCCGGCCACGAGCTCCGCTCTCTCCTTGGCGTTCTGCTGTAAATACTGCAGGGTCTGGAAGCACACGGCCCCGGCGTCACGCGGGCCTCACGCTCGGGCCCTCCGCCGGGCACTGCCGCCCCGCCCCACTGACCCCAGCTGCAGCCTCCACGCGGAGGCCGAGAGCAGGGGCCCCGCTCGTCCTGGAGCGGCAGCCTGCTCTCCCGACGCTGCCCGCCACGAGGCGCCATGCCCCCAGATCACGGCAGGTCGGGATCCCAGACCCTGTTCCCAGTGGCTCAGCCTTTTCTCCACGAGACCGGCCTCCCTTGCTGCTCGAGACCACGCCCCTTTATCTGTCCCGGCGCGGTGGCCACCACGCGCCCGGCCACATGCTTCCCCGCTGAACGGACCCTGGGCCTCGTGATGCGAAAGGAAGCGCCAACCAGCCCTGGATGCCCTGGGCCGGGGCTCCTCAGATGGCATGCACTTCCCTCAGTATCACAGGTAACACAGGCTCAGTTTAGCACAGACAAGAGCACGGCCTGGACAACGAAGGTCAAAGGCCCTCTGCCCCAGAGGCCGCTGCTAGCGCTGTGCTCATCTCCACCACGTTGCTTCCGTTCGGGGGCACGCACCTCAGTGCTACAGGTGTGAGGCCGGGGCGGTTAACGGGGGGCCGCCAGGCGGGACAGCCGTCCATCATCCCCGCAGACGCAGAGAGGCTCTCCTCCTCACACAGCCACCCCCGAGCCCGGCACCCACCTCCCTGTCCTCTGTGAGCTTCGACAGCAGGTACACCAGGGGGTCAAGGTTCCTCGTGTTCTTAGATTTCAGCTCATCATATTTCTTCAGAAAGTCCTCAGGAGTACGAGAAAATTCTGCTATTTTAACCTCAAAAGCACAGACAGAATGATTTAGAGACGATAACTAGGAACTTTAAAAAGCCTTGCAAAAACTAAACCCAAAAGAAGAGTGAAGTTAGGCAGATGGAATAGTCACGTGTCTCTAAACTAAAACGAAGAAAACTCATCAGGATGCTTTGTTAAACTCACCCATATTCTCTTCTGTGGTTTCTTCCACGTTATACTTCCTAAGCCTTAGGTCAGACCATAACCACCTATGTTTTTCCTAATAGTGTATATGCATTCTTTCCATGCACTTAACTCTTTTCCCTCTGGAATCATTATTACACACACGTTCCGGGGCTACGTTTTCTCACTGATTAAAATGCTCCCCTTAAAATAAATTGGACATAACTACGTATCCTAAACTCTCTATTCTGCTCAGTAAGTTTTCTGAATTATCCTTGTGCCATCATTAAGCTGTTAAAATAAATGAAGCCTCATAATGTGTTTTTAAAATAGACTTCTAAATTGTCTTTTACTGAAAACCTATAACTTAGAATTTTACATTATTTGAATTTCAAAAAATCCAATTTGAAGGGATTTCACTGTGGCTAACGCCAGGAGCTTCCTTTTTCACCCATAGGAGAATCTGTGTCACGATGTGAACAGAAATCAGGACCATCTGGGCCTCCCTCCTTATGGGGCACAGGGAGGGCGTGGCTGGGAGTCTGGGTTCCCAGGTCAGGCTGCCAGTCCAACACTCTCCCCGAGCCTTCATTTACTCATCTGTGCAACGGGTGATGGGGAGAAACCAACGGAAGCAGAGCGGAGCAGAGAACGTGGCCCATGAAAAGCATCTGACAGCATTGTCTGCCAGCGTACCGGCACCGCTGTGGCTGCTCGTCAGAAGGTGAACTTTGTGCCCAGTGCAGCACCGGGGACAGGCACTCACTTTGGCGCTGTGTGCAGACACAGTGGTTGTGACATACGGGGTCCTATTCTTCTGTAGCAGGTCAATGTAGACCTCGGCCCCGTCCCCTCCGTGCACTCGCAGCAGGCTGAGCAGCTCATTGACGTCGTGGTGAATTCGAAATTCACTCATGATTTTGGCTCTGTGTTCTCCTAAAGGTAAGAGGAGAGCCCTTTATAAATCAAGAGGCTATAAGTTAAAAAGTTTTAAAGCAATTGAATTGGCCAATGTCAGGTCTTTGAGAAGCCAAATTGTCACAGAGCCCATCCTGGCCTGAAGGTTCCCCATGAAGACACCACCACAGCCTGCTCCGACCAGCATGTGGGGCCCCTTCCTGGGGAGACTCGCCCTCCTCACCCGCTGCTGGGGTCTGTCATTCTCACTGGGCGCTGTCTCAGTGGGCAGCTCCCATGGGAATCAGTGCTGAGCCCCAGCAGCTCCAGCCAGGTTCCAGGCTCACTCCTCAGCTCGGGGGGACTGGCACGTGCATACAGAGTGGACGTGGCCCTAAGGCCTGGGCCCCCATTCCTCCTGGGTGACCCCAACCACACGTGGCCCTGGGCCAGCAGGGAGCTGCTCCCCTCAGGTGGCAGACAGCACTTTCTAGTCCCAGCTGTGCAGATACAGTGATCCCAGCCCTCCAGGGACCCTGATCTATACAGGGAGCTCTGCACAGGCCTAAGCCACCACCCCTCGCGGCTCCCCCTGTGAGGTCCACACCTACAGCTCCAGCTGCCTCCAGCTGTGTGTTCTCTGTGCACTCTGGTAACCAGGATGCTGCCTTTTCTCGCCCAGGCTGGGCTTTGCTAAGACTGCTACACATCTCCTATGTACTTGAGCTGGGTGGGCTTCCCCTTCAGCTCAATCTGCCCTGTCCATCAGATGTTCTAGGGTCTCCCCACTGGATCTCATTTATGGTCAAAACCATAAATGAGATCCCATCAAGAAGACAGTGGTAGCCTGCAAGGGGACCTCTATGCAGATGTCCCCAAAGGGACAGTAGTGGCCTGCAGGGGGACTTCTGTTCTCCCACTGATGACTGGTCCAATTAGCCATTATTATTAAGAGTAAGACAGACAAACACGGGCAATTAGTCATAGATTCAACAAATAAACACGAGCAAACTTTACACGCTTCACATAAACGTTTCAACGCGGCTACGCAGGGTTCATAATTTGGGATCATGAACAACAAAAGACTTGGAAATTACAGGCAAAGTCATTTCTGTATGTGATTTTTCTGAGGAAAGGGTCTTTCAACAGATTCTCAAAGGCTGTGACCCTAAAAAGGTTAGAACGGCTGTGTCAACAGCTCCAGTGAAGACAAGCCATGAGTTAACAGCAGGTGGGGAAGGCTCGACACACACGCCCACAACGTGGATATTAATTTGTACCTCTACATCCAGAGAGTCTAATCCTGAGTGATGGAAAACAAGTTCCCCACATACAAATATCACAGTCACCTACGTAAACGTCAAATAGCGGCCAGAGGCAGGGTGTCTCCAAACACGAAAGCAGAACAGTTAAGTGTGAGCTGGTGTGGAACTCGCCAGCATGCACACATTTTACACCAGGAGGCGCTCACGGTGACCACAGTCATGGGCACGGGGCCTGGGCTGCGGGATCCCAGGCAGCCTGAGCCCTGACTTGGTGCTTCCAGGCTGTAGGGCCCTGGACAAGGAGCCTGTCCTCTGTAAGCTTTCTCTGAAAAGGGGCGAGTACTAGACCCTGCCCACGAAGCTGTTGTGGAGATTAAATATAGCACCTAAGGGCCTGCACTGTTGTTATCAGAAAAGCAGAAACAAACTTTGCTATTGCTACACGTGGCCAACCACCTGGAAACACCCGCTGTTACCCGAGAAATGGAAAACTGGAACTGAACCACTGCCAGCATCCTCAACTATCACCTTCTAATTAGTCACAGAGCGGCTGAATGAGGCACTGCGAACTACAAACAGAAAAGACAGCACGGAGCTCTCCCACTGATGGCCTCTTCCATTCCAAGGGCAACTGCTTTTACCCACATTCTACGAGATTTCCAAGGACCGCGGGGTGTTCTCTAACAGCTGGACTGAGGACCACTTTGGCCACCTAGGCGGCATGGACACTGCATTTGCCATCTCTCCACCAGTCACAAGTGGGTGGACAGGGCTCTTCAGAAGAAAGATCATTTAAGTAAATGCTTATTTAGAAACTATCTTCGTGAACCTTGACATCTGTGGTAGAAACAAGCGCAGACATTCCACATCACAAGTATTAATACTACAAGGAGCCTGCTGTTCCACGCGGATGTGGGGAACCATTCCTGCAAGATCTGTGGCTCTCACCTGCAGGTAGCACCTCCCCAGCTCAGCTGATCTTTTTAATGCTCCCTTGGGCTTCACCCTACTGGTCGCCACCAACGGGCCCACAGACCCCGGTGATTGAGGGTGAGCTGCCGTGGGGCCGCGGGACCGGCACAACAAATCGCGAATTTCCCAAACACCACTCGGGCTCCAGTCTGCGAACTGGTCTGGAGACAAGGATGGTCCAGAGGCCGCGGTAGCCCTTCAGGTGGGAGACAAGGCGGGGGTGTGTGGGAGGGAGGCCGAGGGTGATCGCAACGAGGACGGGAGGGAGGAGGGAGGGAGGGAGCCTCTACAGCCAGGAGCCTGTGCTGCTCGGGGCCGGGAAAGGGACCCGAACCATCGGCTGGACGCGCGAGGCCAGCTCCGCATAGAAGCCGCCCCGGGACTCACCGCAGGGGCGCGCCCGGCCCGAGCCCGCCAAGCCCGTCAAGCCCGCAGGGCAGCCCCGCCGGCGGCGGAAGTGGCGCTCTACGTCACGTCCGGCCCCGCCCCGGCCGGCTGGCGGACGGTGGCCGACCGGCCGTGGCGCCGCTGGCGCTCAGGGCGATGCAGCTGCCACCCGCGCTGCACGCACGCCTGGCGGGGGCACCCGGGTCGGCCGAGCCTCTACCCGTGGAGCGGGACCCCGCGGCCAGGACCGCGCCCTTCCGCTTCGCGCCGCGCCCGGTGCGCTTCCCACGGGAGCACGACTTCTTTGAGGTGCGTGACCCGAGGAAGGAGAGAGCGGTTGTGGGTGGGGGCGGAGCCGGCGCCCCGGGGGCAGGGCTTGGATGGGGCGGGGGAAATGCTTGGGGCGGGGCCTGGGTGGGGCGGGGCAGACTCCCGGTGGGCGGGGCTGAGGCTCTGGGTGGGGCCGGGGTCCTAGGGGCGGGGCCCGGGGTGGAGCCGGGTCAGAACCCAGGACGCTGTCTCCCGCAGGAAGGGGACGTGCAGCGGCACCTCTACCTCCAGGATGTGCTCACGCAGGTGGGCGGGGCGCCCGAGAGGCCCAGGTTAGTGCTGTGGCCCAGCAAGGGGCCCTTCTTGCCCTCTCCGGGCCCCTCCCTCTGCCCGCCCCGCCCCTGGTGCCCGCCCCGATACTCTGCCTGTACCACCACGGAAGCCTGCGTGTCCGGCCTCACCACCGCCTAGCTTGTCTGTAAAAATGTAATTGTTGTGAAAGTAGGATTTGGGCTTGCAAGAGAAAATCCGAAGCTTTATCAGTCCACTTAAAGGGGAGTGGTGACAGGGAGCCCGACGTTCTGTCCGCTGTGGAATGGCATCCCCACCAGGCGTTCCTCTGCCAGGGTACCCGAGTTCACGTGTCAGGTGGCCGGCTGCTGCCAGGTGTTCGACGCCCTGGAGGATTACGAGCACCACTACCACACTCTGCACAGAAACGTCTGCTCCTTCTGCAAGCGGGCCTTCCCTTCTGGACACCTGCTGGACACCCACATCCTGGAGTGGCACGACTCCCTCTTCCAGATTCTGGCCGAGCGGCAGGACATGGTGGGTGACGGCTCGCCCGCTGAGGCCAAGGGCAGGCATCACGGGGGCTCGTCCCTGAGCCGTGTGCCTCGTGGTGCCAGAGCCTGGGGTCAGAGCGCGGTGAGATGGGCAGCCCTGGGGTCAGGGTGGGGTGATGCTGTTTTCATTTCAGTATCAGTGCCTGGTGGAGGGCTGCACAGAGAAGTTCAGAACCAGCAGAGACCGGAAGGAGCACCTGGTGATGCGTCATCTCTACCCTGCGGACTTCCGCTTCGATAAACCAAGGAAAAGCAGAGGGTGCGTGGCGGTGCGCCGCGGAGCCGCCTCCCGAGCCTAGAAAGCCTTTGCGTGCATAGACTTTGAGGGTGCAGATGCCCTCGTTCAGCATCCCTGCTGCTAACGTTACATTTAGCTGCAGGTTACAGAAGCCCTGACAAATCGGGAGTCCTTAACCGAGAGGGGTTAAGCAGATGGGGTGGTTCTGTGTGTGGCCCCGCCGGCTGCAGGGAGGACGGGAAGGGGAGAGCCTGCCTTCCCCGGGCCTGTGCTGGGAGTGGCTGGGGTACCATCTTGGGGTCTGCCGGGCGTGCAGGAACACCACCACGCCCCTCTACATTCACGTTTCATCTCCACCCCGCTCATCATCTCCCTTCCATCCTCATGTGGGCCTTGGGGAATTTGTCCCAGGCCGTGAGCCCCTCACCTCACGTGGGGCCGTCGGTTTTTCCCTTTTCCCGTCAGTATGTGTTTACAAACTTGACGGCACAGCCACGTGTTACATGTGACTGTTCAGAATGCACTGTGGGAAGTACCTCTGGGAGTAGCCCGTAAGTGCGTGTTACGTTACTTTGCCTTTTCATTAACTGATTTCCTCAGGTGAAGCTTCATCACTATCTAAAAGTTGCATTGATTGAAGTCGTTTCAGACTAAATTGTTGTCCCCAGACAGAACTTTACTGTTGACAGTAGAATAATCTGGAGAACTGACTTCAATATGGGAGATTTTTATAAGGCCTTGAGTATAAGGTAGCTCCTTCCTTTCCAAGGAATCGTTTGAAGGAGAAAAACCCTACGATGCTGGATTGAGACACTGGTGTTAAGGAGGAGACGCTCAGTATTGTATGGTTGCTTTTAGTAAATTTCTCAGTAATTGTAATGGAGAGACGTTTGGTACCGTTGGTAGTCATTTACCATGTGACACCATAAAAATACTATTTTTAAAAGACGGAGTGTGACCATCATACCTAAATTCATAGACTATGGCTTACGTCATATGAACATTCACTTCTCCACATTCTGGTAGCCTGAAAATTACTCTCTGATAAAACAGTCATAAAATAGCTTTGCGAATTCAGTCCTGGGGGAAGCGGGGGCTGCAGGCACTGACACCCGGGAGCGTCCTCACCACCTGTCTTCCCCAGCCCAGTCATGCCCGGTGCCGCTGAGCAGGTGTTGGCAGAAGCCCTGGGGGATGACGGGGTGCCGTCGGAAGGCGACGCCATGGAAGTCTGCTCTGAACACGTGGAGCCCCCACCAGCACCCGCGGGAGAGAGGCGGGCCTACAGCCACAGGTCAGTACCCGGGCACCTTTCTGAAGCAGGTTCTGAATCTGTGCTTCTCCTGGAGAATTCTGGGTTTGCCTCTGGGCCGGCCCAGTTCCCGCTGAGAGAAACCGCCCCTGGGTTGGAGCGTTGGCTTCAGCGGGAGGTGAAAGCCAACCATCCTGCTGCCCTCGGACGACCTGGGGCCCCAGCAGCACAGGACTGCAAAGCACTGGCCCCTTTGACCACGGCCTAAGCTGGGATGGAGAGACCCAGGGTGTGATTGCTCGAGTTACAACCTACGAGGCTGTGTTTCTAGTGTTAACTGTGCTTTTATAGGGGATAAAGTTGATTTCAAATCTAATTTGGGGGTAAATGTTGGAGAAATGGAAGAAATCGCCCATAAATTCAAACCGACAGGGAGATGAACTCGTGTCCTTCAGCTGCCCTCGCACAGTTGCCCAGAATTTGGCCTGAGAGTGAGTCCCAGGTGCCACCTGGAGGGCGGGTCACAGGGAGCCTGAGCTGGAGCCCGGACACATTCTCCGGGGTGGGTGGTTGGCAGCAGGTGGTCGGCGGCAGGTAGTCAGTGGCGGGGAGCGTCTCCCACCGGAAGCAGGTTTGGAGCAGCTGGCCTGCTGCAGCCGGGGAGGGGAGAGTCCGGGTGAGAGCCAGCGGACACCCTGCACGGTTCGCGGGGGAAGAGGGAGTGTCCAGAGCAAGAATCAGACCCCCGCGAGCCCACGAGACTGCCAGCATGAATTGGGTTGTTTGTGAGCAAAAGCGTAGCAGTTTAGCGTGAAGGTGTCTTTCATTTCAGGATACCATCTACCATCTGTTTTGGTCAAGGTGCCTCACGAGGATTTAAAAGGGCCAAGAAGAGAAATAAGCACCAGTAACGGCGGTTCCTCTGCGGCCCTGTGGCGGTGTTGCCGGGCTTTTCCTCCCCGACGCGGGGGCCCCAGGACCCTGGCCCGTGCCACCCTCCATGTCGCGGGCCTGTGACCGACTGAACGAGGCTGGTGCCTATGTGGGAAGCTGTGGGGGAGCCGCGGATTCCGGGAAGGGCCCCCTCGTGCGGTGACTGGGGTGTGGGGAGCAGCCCCCGCCCCCCAACGTCCTTGTGAAACACGTGGAGTAAATGGTTATCATTAACGGTCTCTGGTCGACGTTCTGTGTTGGGGGGAGGGAGATAGCAGCAGTTACTGGTGAGGACTTTGTTTCCAGCGGCCGCTTCTCCGAGGGGGTGACGGGCTTGCGCAGCTCATCAGGGCTTCAAGAGGGATGCCTGTGGTCCTTGCTCCCGCGCTTGGCAAGGTGAGCAGAAGCCTCGGGTGGGGCTGGGGAGCTGGGAGGGACCCGGGCCGGGGAGGGCGGAGCGCAGACCTAGGCCGGCAGCTGGCTTGGCTCCGATTTGATGACATCAGGGCCCCCCGGGCTGGACCTGGGGAGTGGGGACGCACCAGCCAGCTGTCCCCCTGCGGTGCCCGGTGCTGCCGTGCCCGCCCGAGGCCCCGCTCGGCCCATCTCGCCCGGCTGCTCCCACTCTGGGCTCCAGTCTGGTGGCGGCAGCGGTTGCCGGCCTGCGACCGCCCCCGCCAAGCCCTGCGCACAGCTCTGCAGACACGGGTTGGGGCTGGTGGGTGTCAGTTTGAAGTTGTTCTTTGGAAGATTACTTGTCTCCTCTTTGTCTGTTGTGGTTCCACTAAGATGTCAGGGGAAGGTACTCATCACCCTACCTGCTCATTGTTGAATGTTTTGAATCTGGATTTTATCTTTTCAAATATTGTCTTTACTCCAATCTCTGTTCCTTCTCCTTCTAAAACCCCAACCAAATGTACGTCAGACGCCCTCCGTCTTCTAACAGCCCTTCCGTATTTCCCGTTCCTTATCTGTCTTTGCTACATTCTGGATAATTTCTTAAGATCCACTTTTCAGTTCACTAATTTTCTGATCAGCTGTATCAAATGTGCTGTTGAACTCATTCAGTGTTTAATTTCCATAGTTACAATTTTCAATTCTTTAAGTTCTATGTTGTTTTTCTAATTTGCTGGACTTTATAACTTTTGTTTATCACATTTTCAACTCATTCTTTTCTTTTTTAACATGTTAAACTTATTGTACGTTCTCTGATTGTTAATATCAATGTTTGAAGACTCTGTGGGTCTGATTTTTCTGTCAATTTTTTCTGTTGACTCACTCATGGTGCCTTGTTTCCTGATGAATTCTGTGATTTTTGGCTGTGAGTTTGTATTTCTTGGAATTTTACCTCTGGAGTTTCTCTGACATGTCTGGGTTCTTCCTGAAAAAATTAGTATTTGCTTCTGCCATGTGACTGGGGAGCTATGATCTAGGACCACTTTAACTTTAAAATAAATTATTAGGAAAAAAAGAGGGACTTCCCTAGTGGTCCAGTGGTAAAGAATCCGCCTTCCAATGCAGGGGATGTGGGTTCAATCCCTGGTCGGGGAACTAGGATCCCACATGCTGCGGGGCAACTAAGCCCACATGCCACAACTACTGAGCTTGTGCACCACAAACTACGGAGCCCACACGCCCTGGAGCCCATGTGCCTTAAGTAGAGAGGAAAAAAAACCCCACACTACAACCAGAGAAAAGCCTGTGCATCACAACGAAGAGCCTCTGCACCTCAACAGAAAGGTCCCACGTGCCTCAGTGAAGACCCCAAATGCCGCAGCTAAGACCCGACACAGCCAAAAAATAAAATAAAATTTAAAATCAAAAAATGGGCTTCCCTGGTGGCACAGTGGTTAAGAATCTGCCTGCCAATGCAGGGGACACGGGTTCAAGCCCTGGCCTGGGAAGATCCCACATGCCACGGTGCAGCTAAGCCCATGCGCCACAACTACTGAGCCTGCGCTCTAGAGCCCGGGAGCCACAGCTACTGAGCCCGTGTGCCACAACTACTGAAGCCCACATGCCTAGAGCCTGTGCTCCGCAACAAGAGAAGCCACCGCAATGAGAAGCCCGCGCACCGCAACATACAGTAGCCCCCACTCACTGCAACTAGAGGAAACCCACGCACAACAATGAAGACCCAATGCAGCCAAAAATAAGTAAAATAAATTTATAAAAATAAAAAATTATTAGGTATGAATTTTCACCCCCAGTTCACTTTTCCGCAAATGCCTTTTCTGTGTTGCCTTGACACAACCTTAGCCAAAGCAGAACATCTGAGTAACAGAAACAGACCCCTCATTTCACTTATAGCAAGAGAAGTAGAAATAAATATACACAGACCCGGCTTCCCTGGTGGCGCAGTGGTTGAGAGTCCGTCTGCCGATGCAGGGGACACAGGTCCGTGCCCCGGTCCGGGAAGATCCCACATGCCGCGGAGCGGCTGGGCCCGTGAGCCATGGCCGCTGAGCCTGTGCGTCCGGAGCCTGTGCTCCGCAACGGGAGAGGCCACAACAGTGAGAGGCCCGCGTACCGCCAAAAAAAAAAAAAAAAAAAAACACAGACCCTTTCTTACACATGCAGTTGACAAAAGCCCAAAGGTTTGACGGCACAGCCTGTTGCAGGGGGTGGGGGACACGCAGCTTACACTCTCACACGTTGTAAGTGGGGTGCTGAACGCTGCAGCCACCTACGAAGTGGAGTTTACCAATGCCTAACAAGATCACTTCTGCAGTTACCCTTTGACCTAGCAGTCCTACTTCTGGGGATATATCCTGAACTCACATTGGCAAAAATTCAAAATACCCTAAAGGTATTTCACTATTCAGTGAAATTTTTAATAGCCAATTACTGAGAACAGCTCAAATGTCCCAAGTACCAAATGATCTGAGTAGTGTTGAGAACTGAAAATTTTTGGCTTGGGAAAAAGAAGATACAGGTTTAGGATCACTGAAGTTAATTAAAACCCCATAGTCCTGAATTTGAATTAGAAGTATTGCTATAAACCCATAATGTGCATACCATATTTATTAAATCAATAACTTTACTGAAAGCCTGGACTAGTTTTTGAAATCAAGGAAGTTACTGAGGATGCCAAGCTGGGAGTCACGAGCCACCTCAGGAAGGTCCTGCTGGCCAAGAACAGGACCGTTTGAGTGGCACTGAGAACAAGAACTACAATGAATGAAGCGCATGAAATACACTTAAATCCATGAGCTCATAGCATTCTTTAAAAATAAAACCTCATTGACTACTGTTGGGAGGATGTCAGGAATTGACATCTTCTGAAAACTGGTAAATCAAGGGGAAGTCAAGGACTTCTCCTACCTTTCCTGAAAGGACTACACCTCTGGGTAACGAGGTGTTGATGTCAGCGTCTGCAGACATGACAAAAAGGGTGAACCAGACACTGGCTGTTTCCTGATGGACGTTCACCACACAACCTATTACATAGTCTTGCCAAAACATCAAGGCAGAGCCTGAGGTAAGGGGTTGCATGGAGGTGGTTTATTTTGAGAGATGATCCTAAGGGACAGGAGTGGGGGGCTGGGAGGGTGAAACAAGGGAAGAGGGAAAGCCCACCGTAGGGGGGCGTTATTGGAGTGGTCCCCACTGTGGGCAATTGAGGCTCCGTCCCACTGGAGACCCGAGAGCAGAGGATTTGTCCACCGGCGTCCCCACGGGCATGAACTCACTCCCTCACGCTTCCAAGTCTGCGGTGTGAAGGGTCAGTGTGGTCAGAGAAGCCGCAGGGCGGGGAGCCTCGGAGCGGCCAGTGGGAGATGCTGTCGGCAGGCCCAGGCATCTTGGGAGGAGTTGTTGCTCATTTCTCAGGTAGCCTGAGAGATGTGAGGCGGGCACAGAGGCACCGGGGCCCTGGTCAAGCTTCCAGACACAGAACACGTGAACCACACCCAGGACGCAGGGAGCAAGACCCAGACACCAAATCCCTAAGACACAGAGCAGTCAACGGCAGTGTGTGGACCTTAGTGAGATCCAGGTTCAAATAAACTGAAAAAACCAAACCAAGACTACCTGCGGGGTAACTTACATGAAGGCAGTGTGAGGCGCTCCACAACCCATTCCCAGTGAAACTGGTGAGAACTATAACAGCAAAAACAAAAAGACAACAATACCTACAACCTCTGGGAATGGTCCTGCAGGCAAGCAGCAAATAGAGAAGCATCTATCCAAGAAAATCTAGGAAAATTTGGTAAGAAAGGAGAGTGGGGTATCTGACCCAAGACCACTCCCTCCTCCCCACTCAGCTCGGGGACGCAGGGACCCTGCGCCAGAGGCTGCAGTTGAGAACAGAAGGCTTCCTGTCCCCCGGCTCCGCGTGGAAGGGCTTCCTTCCCTGAGCTGCAGGCCTAGGTGTTTGTACCTGCCCAGTGCCTGCTGCTGAGGCTAAGTGTGGGTGAGGCCGGTTGAGAGCAGGGCCTCCCTCCTGCCCAGCCCAGCTCTTGGAGTGGAGGCTCTACCTTGGCACCACTGAGGGTGCTGAGGCCCTGGGCACCTTCCCTGGCTGTGGGGCAGTGGTTCTCACCAGGAGAGGCGGCTGAGAGGACACCAGGCTAGTGCCCCTCCCGTGGAGCTTCTGGAGCAGGGCGTCACACAGAGAGAAGTCTGCCCTTGTCCTCACCCCAGTTCCAGAGCCATGGCTCAGAGATTGGGGGGATGGGGGGGTGATGAGCAAGTCGGAAAAACAGATCTCTCCTAATTTCTTCCCAAAGGAGCTGACTCTGTTTGCAACAGACTGTGGAGAAGTTGAAGCCCAAGTTCTCAGGAACAGTGAGGTGGTGGGGGGCACTCAGGAGGAGTGTCGAGTACAGGCTAAGTTGGAAGCTGGTTCACAGGAGGGAAACAAGTGATAAGAAAACTGGGGTGGAAACAAACAGGAAAGGCCCGACTTGGAAAAGACTGTGTCAGAGACCTTGACTGGATTACTTTGTAGAGGAATTTATGCCCAGGGGCTTGTTGAAAACTGTAGAGCAATCATCAGGCAATTACTGGAGTTTAACAGCTGGGTGTGGTCCCAGGTGACTGTGCATGTACCCAGAGGCGCATCTCCCTCAGGACATCAGAGGCTTAACACTCGGTGTGGGCATGGGGCGGCAGATACTCTTCACAGAAATAACCAAATAACCCAGCCGGTCACAAAAACAATGCACAAGCAAATAATAATAAGCCCCAGAGGAGAGGGACCAGTACCCAGAGTTGCTACAACATACTATCTATAATGTCCAATCTCCAACAAAAAATTATGAGGCATGCAAAGAAACAGGAATGTATAACCCTTATATCTGCAAAAGCAAAGCAACAGAGACTGCCTGTGAGCATTACAGGATGTCAGATCTATCAGAAAAGACTCCAAGGTAGCCATTATAAGCATGTTATAAACATGTTCACAGGACTAAAGGAAACTATGATTAAAGAATGAAAAGAAGGGTCGATGACAATGTCTCATCTAATAGAGACTATCGATAAAGAGATAGAAATTATTTTTTTAAAGAGAACAAAATGGAAATTCTGGAGTTGAAAAGTACAAACACTGAAAAATTCTAAAAACTCACTAGAGGGACCCAACAGTAGAGCTGAACTAGCAGAAGAAAGAATAATGAGCTTGAAGATTGATTGAGATTATGTAAGCCAAAAAACATCGAGAAAAAATAATGAAGAGAGCCTCAGTGAAACTTGAGATACCATTAAGAACACCAACATGCATGTGATGGGAGTACCAGGGGGAGAAGACAGAGAAAAGAGCAAAAAAACTTGAAGAAATAATGCCTGAAAGCTTCCCAAATTTATTGAAAAACAAATAACCTATACATCCAGGAATCTCAATGAATTCCAAGTAGGATAAATGCAAAGGGAGTCCAGAGACAATAAAAGTAGCAGCTGACTTCTCATCAGAAATAACAAACGCCAGAAAGAAGTGAGAGAACATATTCAAAGTGCTCTTATGCTATTAAAAAACTGTCAAGGGGACTTCCCTGGCAGTTCTGTGGTTAAGACTCCACACTTCCAATGCAGGGAGCATGGGTCACCCCTGGTGGGGGAACTAAGGTCCCACGTGCCTTGAGGCGCAGCCAAAAAAAAAAAATTGTCAAGAATCCTACATCCAGTAATCAGAATGAAAGTGGAGGCATCACCACGTACCATACAGATATACAAAAGACTATGAAGCAATATTATGAAACAATTGTATCCCAACAAATTAGATAACTTAGATGAAATGGGCACATTTCTAGAAAGACACAGAGTCATAAAACTGACTCGAGAAGAAACAGACAATCTGAATAGACCTATAACAGCTGAAAACATTAAATTAGTTAAAACACACACACACACACGCACACGCACACACACACACACACAAAACTACCCCTAAAGAAAAGTTTAGGACCAGATAGGTTCACGAGTTCTACCAAATAGTTAAAGAAGAATTAATACAAAATTTTCAAAAACTTCCTAAAAACAGAAGAGGAGGGAGCACTTTCCAACTCCTTTTATAGTCCAGGATTAGTATGTTACCAGAACCAAAGACATCACAAGGAGGGCATAGTCCAATATCTCTTGTGACTATGATGCAAAAATCCTCAACAAACTTTAACAAACCAAATCCAGCAACATATAAAAAGAATTATACACCATGGGACTTCCCTGGTGGTGCAGTGGTTAAGACTCCATGCTCCCAATGCGGGAGCCCAGGTTCGATCCCTGGTCAGGGAACTAGATCCCACATGCCACAACTAAGAGTTCACATGCCACAACTAAGGAGCCCACTTGCCGAAACTAAGGAGCCTGTGAGCCGCAACTAAGAGGAGCCCACCTGCTGCAACTAAGACCCGGTGCAACCAAATAAATATTAAAAAAAGAAAAGAATTATACACCATGACTAAGTGGGATTTATCCCAGGAATGCTAGGTTGGTTTAACATCAGAAAAACATTTAGTGTAATACATCATATCAATAGAATAAAAAACAGGGCTTCCCTGGTGGCACAGTGGTTGGGGGTCTGCCTGCCGATGCGGGGGGCACGGGTTCGTGCCCCGGTCCGGGAGGATCCCACGTGCCGCGGAGCGGCTGCGTCCGTTAGCCGTGGCCGCTGAGCCTACGCGTCCGGAGCCTGTGCTCCGCGGCGGGAGAGGCCACGGCAGTGAGAGGCCCGCGTACCGCAAAAACAAAAACCACACAATCATCTCAATTGATGCAGAAAAGTCATTTGACAAAATCCAACTAAGGATAAAAGGGAACTTCTTTAATCTGATAATGGCATCTACGGTAACCCCACAGCTCACATCATACTCAATGGTGAAAGACTGGATGCTTTCAGGAACAAGGCAAGGATACCTGTCTGGTCACTTCTATCCAACATTGTACTGGAGGTTCTGGCCAGAGCAATTAGGCAAAAAAGAAAAAGAAAAGAATGAAAGAAAGGAAAGAAAGAAAGAAAGGAAGGAAGAGCATCCAGATTGTAAAGGAAGAAGTAAAACTAGTTCTATTCACAGATGACATGTAGACAATCCTAAGGAGCTCACTGAAAAATGATGAGAACGGATAAAAGAACTCAGCAGGGTGGCAGGATAGAAGATCAGTGTACAAAATCAGTTATCTCTCTATACCCTTGCAATGAACAATCCAAAAATACACTTAAGAAAACAATTCCAATTGCAATAGTATCAAAAAGAATAAAATGCTTAGGAATAAATTTAACCAAAAAAATGCAAAACTTATACCCTGAAAGCTACAGAACATTGTTCAAAGAAATTAAAGAGGATCTAAATAATTGGAAAAACATCTCACGCTCGTGACTGGAAGACTTAACATTGTTAAAATGTCAATATTTCCCGAAACAGTCCCTAATCTACAGATTCGATGCAAAATCTCTGTCAGAATCCCAGTGGACGTCTTTGTGGAAACTGACAACCTAATTCTAATATGGAACTGCAAGGAACCCAGAAGAGCCAAAACATTCTTGAAAGAAGAACAAAAGAAGGTTTCAAAACTTACTACAAAGCAACAGTAGTCAAGACACTGTGGAGGAGTGTCTGCCAGGAGGATAGATATATTGACCAATGGAATAGAACTGAGGGTCCAGAAATAAACCCATACCCCTATGGTCAAGTGACATTTGACAGCATACAAAGACCATCCAATGGGGAAAGAGTAGTCTTTTCAACAAATGGTGCGGGATAACTGGATAACCACACAGGAAAGAATCAAGTTGGACCCTTACCTCACAAAATCTTCAAAAATCATCTCAAAATGCATCAAAGACCTAAATGTACGAGACGAAACTATAAAACACTTCGGAAAAAAGCACAGAGTGAATCTTAATGATCTTGGATTTGGCAAAGCATTCTTAGGTATGACACCAAAAGCATGAGCGACAAAATTGAAAATAGATAAATTGTATTTCATCAAAATTAAAATAGTTTGTGCTTCAAATGACACAATCAAGAAAGTGGAAGGACAACCCACATAATGGAAGAAAATATTTGCAAATCCTGTATCTGATGAGGATTTAATATCCTGAATGTATAAAGAACTCCTACAACTCAACACAAAAGACAACCCAGCTAAAAAATGGGCAAAGGACTTAAATAGATGTTTCTCTGAAGAAGATACATAAATAGCCAATGAGCACATGAGAAGACAGTATCTCTAGCCATCGGGGAAACACAGATTAAAGCCTGAGACTTCACACCCACTAGGCTGGCTGGAATCAAAATACCAGATAATAGCAAGTGTTGGAAAGAATATGGAGAAATCGAACTTTCCACTATAATTTACCACATTAACAGATTGAATGGGGGAATCAACTGATCATCTCAATATATGCAGCAAAAGCATTTGATAAAGTACAACACTCACTGATGATAAAACGTCCTATTAACTAGTTGCAGAAGGAAATGTAGGTCACCTGGAAAAGGTATTTTGAAACCTCCCCTGCACATATCATGCTTATGGTGAAATGTTAAAAGTATTTCCTTTAAAAAGCAAGAATAAGACAAAATGCCCCTTCTGGAAACTTCTAGCCACACTCACACTGCAGGCTCTAGCCGGCCCAGTAAGACAGGAGAAAGAGGTAAGAGATGGGTACCACTGTGCTTTGTTTCAGTTCCATTTAACAGAAAACCCAAACAATTGCTTACACGGGTAGGAACGCAATCCTCTCTGGCACCTGAGGCCTCCCCAGCCTCCTGCAGGGTCCAGGGGCGCTGCCTCTGGGCTTCTGAGTGCAGCATTCACCACCCCAAGTTGTGGAAACGGGCTCGCCGAGGGTAGGGGTGAGTACATGGTTCCTCGTTCTACAGATTTTCAAAGTCAACCTGGAAGAACGGTAACACCCCTTGGATGCGTACAGGAACAATGCAGCTGTTTGGTGTGGTTTTTAAAAACACGTGCTTCTTAACATGCTGAGACATTTCCTGCCCACATTTTACTGCCTCTGAAATTTAGCATCTTATCATCATGGCCATGTTGGTTAATTTGCTATATGGGTATTTTTCTTAATGGTCTAATCAATGGAAACACAGCATAATGTATGGAATATCAGAAATAGCAAGAACTGTGTATGTTTAGCTAATGAGGCAACACTTTTTTAAAAGTCAAATGAAAGTACCAGAGCTTTAGGCCATCTGGATAGCATTATGCGTTATCACACCAGGGAAACACGGTGAAGTACAGTGATTCAGAAATACTTCCTGAGGGCGTGCACAGATTTGGGACCAGCGAGGCCAGCAGAGAACCCTGCCCTTTGCCTGCCCCTGGCTGTGTCCATGAAGCATGGCATCTCTGGCGATGCAGAAATGGCATTTTTCTTCACATGCCAATCATGGCAAGGTCTTTACAGTCTGTTGGGAGGAAGTACTGCCTAAGTAGTGTTTTCTTGTTATGAAATGTTTTAAACGCACAAAAGCAAATGTAAAATCACACGTCTGGGCTTCCCTGGTGGCGCAGTGGTTAAGAATCCGCCTGCCAACGGGTTCGAGCCCTGGTCCGGGAAGATCCCACATGCCGCGGAGCAACTAAGCCCGTGCGCCACAACTACAGAGCCTGTGCTCTAGAGCCCGCAAGCCACAACTACTGAGCCCGCGAGCCACAACTACTGAAGCCTGCGCGCCTAGAGCCCGTGCTCCACAACAAGAGAAGCCACCGCAATAAGAAGCCTGCACACTGCAACGAAGAGTAGCCCCTGCTCGCCACAACTAGAGAAAGCCACGCGCAGCAACGAGGACCCAATGCAGCCAAAAATAATAAATAAATAAATACATACATTTATAAAAATAAAAAATAAAATCACACGTCCTGGCAAGGACAGTAGATACCACAGCCCCACAACCCAGCTTCAGAAGTACCCAGTGTTTACTTTTAGGAGTCCCATGAGAGGGCCTCTACCCTCCCGGCACTGCTTCTTTATGATCGTTCAAGACCTATGGTCAGATTGCGGGAGTCCCTCCCCCAGAAGTACTGAAGCAGAACTGACCTGGCCCAACCCTCTGAGTGGTCCACAGGCGCAAGACCTGCGGCCTAGGGTCCACGCCTGGCACAGAGTAGGCCAGGTTGGCTCGGGGGCCAGCAGGGACCATAGAGCTGACTGGATGCCAGGAAGGGACCCTGGTCCCCACCCAGGAACCAGAGGCGACCCTGACGTGGGAGCCTCAAGGCAGTCTTCCTGAGACCCTGAGACCCAGGCATGCTGGGTGGGTCACTGTTTAGCGTCCTCCCTAGTCCCATCTTCCCCACTCTGGCACTACCGGGGTCACCGCAGTCCACACCTTTGCATAACTTGGCCCACTCCTTGTCCCCAGATCAGGTGGCCCCTGCACCTCCAGAGAGGCGTGCTCTGCCCTGAACTGCTCTCCTGTCCCCCTGTCCAGGTGGTCTCCCAAGGGCAGGGCTGCTGTCTCCAAATCCAGCAGCCGGGCATGAGGCAGGTGACTGGGAACCAGCGGGGCTGGGGGGGAAGCCGGACTCTGGAGCTCGGACCCCTCCGTGCAGGGTCCTGATGGGTGAGTCCTCCCGCGTTGGCTCCGGCCAGCTGGGCAGCCTCAAGGCCTTGGAGACACAGTGGCTGAGGAGACGGCCGGCAGTGTCCCCTGGCCCCAGGACCTGGCCCAGGGCATTCAGGGGCCCGAGTTGTCCATGAGACGGTGGACAGGCAGTAGAAGTCCACAGTGCTCTGCCCTGGGCAGGAGCCTGGTCTAAAACAATGGGAAAGTCTTGGTCTTGATAAGTTTGCTTCAGCCTTTCCCAGCAAGGGCACCCAGCTGGTGGGCTCTGGGCCTCCACAGAGCCTCGCTCACCCTCCAGTGGTCTGGGTGCCAAGCCCTGAGTCAGACAAAGGATGGTCGAGCTGCTCTGTGGGGTCCTGAGAGGAGAGGCTCCCTGGGGAGGTGTCTTGGTCAGAACCGGTCATGCAGACCCGTAGCAAATTGATGCAGCCGATCCCTCTGCCAGCCCCGGGCTGCCCAGCGCTCTGGGGTGTGGAGAAGAGGATCAAAGTATTGACGGGCCTTAAAAAGCCGCAGATGTGGTCCTGCAGGTGCCTGGGCACACAGAAGGCGGGTGGTCGCTCTCAGGGCCCCTGGGCCCCTCGTCCAGCTCCCTTGGTGCAGCGGCCCCCACCTGCCTTCTCTGGCACTTTCCAGACCACGGACGGGTCTGGCCCCTCGCAAATCGTGACTGGAGCTGGGTTCTGAGCTTAAGCAGCACAGGTTCAGGACTCGCTGGCCCACACCCCAGGAGGGACTGGACGCATCTGGCCTCCTCCCCCTTCCCATCACCAGGCCTTCATTCTTAGCAGCTGCACTTCAAGAACTGCGTTAGTTTCTCTTTCAAATTCATCCTGAGTTTGCATTTTTCCAGGAAACCGAGGGAGAATGATGGCTACGACATGTAAATTAATGCAGTATTATCCTTGCTTCCCGTGGAGCGGCACCTCCGCTGCCTGCCCAGTAAAAGTCAGTGCTTCGCCTTCGCAGGCGGCAGGACCCCAGCCCTGCAGTCATTACAGGGAGAGACGGGCCTGGAATTGGCCTCTCGCGTGGTCACTGCGTGTCCCTACGCCCACGCGGCAGAGGCGGTCTGCCGCCCAGGTGCCCCCTCCGGCCCGGCGGGTGAGGGAGGGGAGGTGAGCTAACCCCAAGATCGCCCGCCACGGCCCCAGCCCTGAGTCGGAGCATTGGGGGCGGCAGGGCAGACGCTCGGACAGGGGAGAGGGTTGGACCGTCCTCTTGCTTGGCGCCTGGGCGCCCGGTTCCTAAGTTATGACAGCACGTTGTCAAGAGGCAGCAGAAGGATGCGCAGCAGGTCCCCGGCCACCGGCCACCCTGGCGAGTCGGCAGGACGCAGCTGGCCGCTGGCGCCGCCGGTCCCGCTGCGGGCGCGCGGCCATTCCTTCTCTTTCCGCCGGACAACGCCGACCGCTGTCCCGCTCCAGCTCCGTCCCCGCGGAAGCCAAGCGACCGCGCCAGCCCGCGGTGCGGTCCGCGCTCCACGAGTCCGAGGTTCCGAGGCCGCCGGGCCCACGCGTGGATGCCCCGCGCACACTCACCGCACGCACCCTCACGCACATGATCCCACAGAGACAGCACTTCGCCTCAGGCTTCCGGACGTTCTCTAGTAAAATACATAAATACATAAATGAACGCGGGAAAAATTCCCTAAAATAAGCGTGAAAGTCTCCACTCGCACACAACGCTGAGAAACCTAGTTAGCGAAAGTAGTTGGTAAGTTTCTCTTTAGCAATTCCGGCACCAAACTGTTCCTGTCGTTTCTTTGTTCCGAATCAGTTTCCTGCCGCTGCAGCCAGAAACAATCTACTAAGTTCTTCCGAGCCGCCGCGGTTACCGAGACAGGTCCACAGAGGAAACCTCAGAATACTTTATTGGCTGCTTTGTATACATTGGAAAGTCCTATTTTGTCCATTTCGAGGACAATATAAAACTATGTTCACTGTCTTTCAGGAAAGTTTGCACTAACATAACTTTATAAAAACATTTTTTTAAAATAACCGTAAGATACCCACAGATAGTCTTGCGGCATCCAGTTTAACACAGTATTAACAACAACAAAAACAAAAACCTGAAAAACGAGACAAGAAGAGAACCCCGAGACGCCCGCTGCGCACCAGGAGCAAGGAACCGGCCGGGGCGCCGCTCGCCCGCGGGGACCCGTCTCCGGCCCTGGGAAGGGGTGGCCCCGGTGGCGGAAGACAACACCCCGCCCCCTACACCCCCTGCGCGCGTGCCCTTCCTCCCCAGCGGGCCCCCAGGGCCCACGGCCTTGCAGCCCTAGGACAGGTAATACATGCCGTAGGCGGCCACGGGCGCGGCGAGGAGTCCCGGCACCTGCGGCAGGGAGCCCGCCGCGCTGCCGTACACGGCCGGGGAGCCGTGAAGGTGGACGCCCAGCGGGAAGGGCAGGGCGAACGAGGGCAGCAGCGGCTTGGCCGCCAGCTTCAGCTTCTCCAGCTCGGCCTCCTGCAGTCGCTTGGCCTTGGCCCGGCGGTTCTGAAACCAGATCTTGACCTGCGTCTCGGAGAGGCTCAGGCTGCTGGAGAACTCGGCGCGCTCCGCGATGGACAGGTACTGCTTCTGGCGGAACTTGCCCTCCAGCGCCAGCAGCTGCGCGGTGGTGAAGGGCGTCCGCGGCTTGCGGTTGTTCTTGTGTTTCCTGAGGGTGCAGGGTGGAGGGCTGGGGGCGCCTAGGGGGAAAGAGAGCACAAAGCGGACGCTCAAACGCCAGCAGTGCGCGCCAAGGACGGTTCCGGATGCGTGTCCCGGCCGAGACCGCGGACCTCAGTTGAGACAAGATACCCCCAAACCTCCGGGGTAATAGAAGCGAGGCACCGGGGAGACGGCGCGCGGAGAGGGGGGCCGTTGTGGACTCGGGTTCTGCTCCCCAGATCGGTGGCCTTGCGTCCCTCGGGAGGAGGGGAACTCTGCCCACTTGGAAAAGCGAAAAACTTGGGCGGGAAGCGCAGAGGCCAAGCAGAAGTCAACCATCGCGGGGAGTGACGGCAGCAAAAGGGGTGCTCGGCCAGAGAGACTCCGAGACAAGAAGCCCCGGGTCTTGGGTTGCGGGCTCCGCCCCAGGGTGGAGCAGAAGCCTGTTTGGCGTGGGGCCGGGGAGCCGCCGTGGGGTTCGCGCGCGCGCGGGAGGGGTCGGGTGGGCTCGCGTGGGCTGGTTTCTTTCTCTGCGCCCGGGCCGGCGCGTTAGTGGCTGGTTACTTTCCAAAGTTACGAGAGACAGCGTCCTTCCCGCCCTAGTCCTCCGAGCCCGGGCCGGGTGGGCTCCTCTCGCAGCCCAGAACCGTGCGACAGGGCACTTACGTGGGGAGGACAAGGGGGCGGCCGCCGGGACCCAGGCCCGGGGTTCCGCGGCGCCCCGCGGCCTCTCCTCCCGGGGCTCCGCGGGCTCCGCGCCCAGCCAGTGCTCTGCCTGCAGCAGCGACTTGACGCTGAAGGGCAACGGGCCGGACCCCGCACGGTCCCTGCTGCACGTCCTGAGCCCAACAGGGTTCATGCCGAGCGACGTCGGGGCCATGCGCTGGCCGGCGGGCGCGGGGCTGGCGGGGCTCAGCAGGCGCGACGTGGGGCCAGCGCGCCGCGACACTGCCGGGGGCTCCACTGCGCCCCCGCCCTCAGAGCCCTATAAAAAGGCGGCGCCCCTTTCATGCCCAGCTCTCCAATCGCCGCTGTCGCTGCCGCGTGGGCCCAGGCGTCCATTGGTTTCGCTGACCCGGGAGGGCGGGACGGCCGACTGGGACTCTAGCGCCCCAGCCCCGGCCTGCCTGGCGCACCCCTGTGGACTTCCCAGAGCCCGGCTGTCCTCTCCCGGAGCGCTGCGGCCAGGCTGGGAGGTGGCTGGTACACCCGGGGAGCACGAGGCGCTGGCCCCAGCCTCCCCACGCGCAGGAGCCCACAGTGGGCGCGACCTGGTTGAGCCGCGGTCCGGGCACAGGTCGGGACCGCGCGCGGATCCTGAGACGCGGAGAGCGCGGCGCCGTCAGAGAGGCGGCGCCGGCGCCTCCCGTAGTGTTGTCCCTCTGTCGCTCGCCGGCTGCTCTTCCCGCTGCGCCCAGTCCGGAGCCTGAGCCTTCGGCGCGTGCCTGCTGTGGCCCAGGCGTTCCCTCCGAACCCTGGGGGCTGCTTTTGACTGAACCTGCGCCCGGACCGAGGACCCTGCTTCTGTCGCCTTGTAGTCGGGCCTCAGGTGCCCTGACCCTGAATGGCTTTTTAGGCACCCGTAGCTGCCGAACGCTCTCCGTGGCGTCCCACGGCCTGGCTCCAGGAACGGCCGGCGGGGCACGTCGAAGGTCCCCGGGCAGGGCCCGGAGCCGCGGAGAAGGCCGAGGGGCCGACCTCTCACCCGCCTGCGACGCAGGGCTTGGGGCACAGGCAGGGCGCCTCGGGCCGCTGGGGCGCGAGGTCAGTCGCTGGGTGTTGGATTCACCGTCAGCCTCTCCCGCTCCTCACTTGCTTGGCCGAATCGTCCGGAGTCGCGAGACCTGGGACCTGGGAAAAGCCCCGCGGCGCGGGCTTCCGACTGACCCGGCCAGACGGGGCCGGGCTGTCAACGCTGTCAACGCTGATCCCCGCGGATCAGGCGGAGAGGGATCCCCGACACGGCTCGTAGAAGGTGGAGCCAAGGCCCGACAGAGATTTACGCTTCACTCGGATTATTTTTCCAAAACTGAACCAATCTTTGGTTTAAAAACCTTCTGGGGTGCTGCAGACGAGGCACCGCTCTGCAGCCTCTCGCGGAACGAAAGAAACCCCGACTGTGTTTTAGAATAAATCATGAGATTATTTTGCAGGTAACACCTTTATGTCCGATTAATATCCCAGAACACGGAAACAGCAACCTAAATCCGTACATGTTTATTTTTGAAAAACCAAAGTGTTTTTTTTTTTTTTTTTCTTTTTGCGGTACTCAGGCCTCTCACTGCTGTGGCCTCTCCCGTTGCGGAGCACAGGCTCCGGACGCGCAGGCTCAGCGGCCATGGCTCACGGGCGCAGCCGCTCCGCGGCATGTGGGATCTTCCCGGACCGGGGCACGAACCCGCGTCCCCTGCATCGGCAGGCGGGCTCTCAGCCACTGCGCCACCAGGGAAGCCCTCAAAGTTGTTTAATGAAATCTAGCTTTGGGTGACACTTTATCCAGTTCAGCTAGAAAAATTCAATTAGAAAGTTTCTCTCCGTGCAAACTTAGAAGCATGACTGAAAGGGGCCCTCAGACCCCTCCAGGCCAGGCCTGCATCTGTGGCTAGATCAGTTCTTTCTGCATTCCAAGATGGATTGCCCCTTTCTAATGTAATAAAGATGTTCTGAGTTGATTGAAGATAATTGTACCATTAGAGCACTTTCTTTGAAGGCCTCTCTCCTGATAGCTTATCTTTAGCAGGCCACTCACAGGAGCGTTTGAAAAAGAATTTTAATGAGGATGACAGCCAGCTGCCTCCGCCTGCCCCATGTCCACTCAGGACACTCCGGAGGTGGCCTCTGGGTGGATGACGTGGGGGCCTGGCTGCGGCCTGGCTAGCCTGGGGGTGGGATGGGGCCATGGGGCCAGGCGCAGGGGCCGACCTTCAGGACTGGCTCCCTGAGGGTGTTGGACTGTTGTCTCTAGTTCCCAACAAGGCTGGGCCAGTGCTGACCAGGCCCCTGACTGGCACTGGCTCCAGCAGGGGCATAGAGGAAGGAGGGAGGGAGGATGTGGGGCTGGGGGAGAGCCCCTGGGCTTGGATATCAAAACCCAGACCCCAACACTGAGCACAACCAGGCCTCTAGCACAGTGTCATCTCCAGCCCCGCTGGGCCCTGGGATGGGAGATGGGGCAGGGGATGGTGGCGGTGAGAAGGAAGGGATCCCACTTCTGTCAACGTGGGGGCTTTGGGTGCAGAACCCTGGACCCCGTGTGTAGGGGAGCCTGGGCACCGTCTCTGGCCACCAGGAGGGATGAAGACACCTGCAGGGACCCGGCTTCCCAGCGGCCCAGGAGCAGGCCAGCCAGGCATGCTGTGTGGACAGGAGCACCCTTCCCATCCCAGGTGAGCCCCTGAAATGACAGCAAAGCCCCAAAGAATGCCCCACTCGATCCACCCTGGGGCAGACACTGTCCCCCCAGTTCGAGTGGCATTGTCCCTGCAGTTTGCTCTGAGCTGTGTGGGGACAGGAGGTCAAGCGAAGGCCCAGACACTTTTATTTCCTGTGTTTCTCTGCCTCCTTTTGGTGCTGAATTCATGGGGAATGAACACATCCTTAGCTTCCAGAAATGAGTGACGAGTACAGACACGGGGGGATTGGAAGCCCTGAGGGGCCTCCTCAGTGGAGTCAGTGTAGCGAGATGATTCTTGAGAATGGATTTTGTTTTGTGGGATTTATCCGGGCAAGTTTGGTACTGGGCAGGACTCAAACAAGTGCTCTCCCTCCTCTTAAAACCTGGTGGAGGGGAGGGTTTGATGCTGCGGAGGAGAGGTCACGTAGAGCTCACGCCAGACGGTGCCGCAGGATTGAAGGTGATACCACGTTAGTGACTGAAGAAAGCGACGGTCCCCTTTGTATGGGGATGGTGGGCATCCCGTCCTGGATGCCGTCTACAGGGTGGTAGCACAGTTTGCACACAAGGGACCATGACGGGCCCATCTCCTGGGTCTTGCTCCAGGGCGGGACCACCCACTCCTCAGGGCCCCTTCCAAAGGGCCACACTTCCCAGACAGTGTAATCTCCAGGGGAACCATGTTAGAAACCATCGATTTATGCCTCATCCTCTATGTCATTGCTGTCATTGCTGAGGCCCCAGAGAGCCTCCTATTCATCCTGAAAGGCTGGGGCCACTCCCCTCCTCAAAGGCATCTGTGTTGGAGCCTTTGAATTTTTCCTTCTCAACTTATTGGAAAATTGCTCCAAACACAAGTGGTACTTTACCCATGACTCTGGCCAGAGGGGGACTAGGTGACATGAGCTCCAGCAGCTAGTGGGTGCGCTAAAAGAGAGGCAGGTGGACGTGAGGCCCCCCAGGTGGACGTGAGGTGCTCCAGGTGGGACGTGAGGTCCCCCAGGTGGGACGTGAGGTGCTCCAGGTGGGACGTGAGGTGCTCCAGGTGGGACGTGAGATGCTCCAGGTGGGACGTGAGGTCCCCCAGGTGGAACGTGAGGTGCTCCAGGTGGGACGTGAGGTCCCCCAGGTGGGACGTGAGGTGCTCCAGGTGGGACGTGAGGTGCTCCAGGCGGGACGTGAGATGCTCCAGGTGGGACGTGAGGTCCCCCAGGTGGAACGTGAGGTGCTCCAGGTGGGACGTGAGGTGCTCCAGGTGGGACGTGAGGTCCCCCAGGTGGGACGTGAGGTCCCCCAGGTGGACGTGAGGTCCCCCAGGCGGGACGTGAGGTGCTCCAGGTGGGACGTGAGGTCCCCCAGGCGGGACGTGAGGTGCTCCAGGTGGGATGTGAGGTCCCCCAGGCGGGACGTGAGGTGCTCCAGGTGGGACGTGAGGTCCCCCAGGCGGGACGTGAGGTGCTCCAGGTGGGACGTGAGGTCCCCCAGGCGGGACGTGAGGTGCTCCAGGCGGGACGTGAGGTCCCCCAGGCGGGACGTGAGGTCCCCCAGGCGGGACGTGAGGTGCTCCAGGTGGGACGTGAGGTCCCCCAGGCGGGACGTGAGGTGCTCCAGGTGGGACGTGAGGTCCCCCAGGCGGGACGTGAGGTCCCCCAGGTGGGACGTGAGGTGCTCCAGGTGGGACATGAGGTCCCCCAGGCGGGACGTGAGGTCCCCCAGGCGGGACGTGAGGTGCTCCAGGTGGGACGTGAGGTCCCCCAGGTGGGACGTGAGGTCCCCCAGGCGGGACGTGAGGTGCTCCAGGCGGGACGTGAGGTCCCCCAGGTGGGACGTGAGGTCCCCCAGGTGGGACGTGAGGTGCTCCAGGTGGGACTTGAGGTCCCCCAGGTGGGACGTGAGGTCCCCCAGGTGGGACGTGAGGTGCTCCAGGTGGGACGTGAGGTCCCCCAGGTGGAACGTGAGGTGCTCCAGGTGGGACGTGAGGTGCTCCAGGTGGGACGTGAGGTCCCCCAGGTGGGACGTGAGGTGCTCCAGGTGGGACGTGAGGTCCCCCAGGTGGAACGTGAGGTGCTCCAGGTGGGACGTGAGGTCCCCCAGGTGGGACGTGAGGTGCTCCAGGTGGGACGTGAGGTCCCCCAGGTGGGACGTGAGGTGCTCCAGGTGGGACGTGAGGTGCTCCAGGTGGGACGTGAGGTCCCCCAGGTGGAACGTGAGGTGCTCCAGGTGGGACGTGAGGTCCCCCAGGTGGAACGTGAGGTCCCCCAGGTGGGACGTGAGGTGCTCCAGGTGGGACGTGAGGTCCCCCAGGTGGGACGTGAGGTCCCCCAGGTGGATGCTTTGGCGTCGCTCAGGAGAGGAACTGCTCCCAGTCAGATGAGGCCCATGAGATGGGGAAGGCTCAGATGAAAGTGGGAGCTGAGGAAAGAAGGCCCTGGGACTCATCCTGCGACCCCATCACTTCATAGTGTCTCCCCACGTCTTTTTTTTGGCCACACCTCGCAGCATGTGGGATCTTATTTCCCTGACAAGGGATTGAACCCGTGCCCCCTGAAGTGGAAGCGTGGAGTCTTAACCACTGGACAGCCAGGGAAGTCCCTCCCCACATCACTTCTTTTCTCCTGTTCACCTCTATCTTCTCTGCCAATTTACTTTCACATTTATTCTTTACATCCAGGGCTTTGAAACTTTGCCAAACCTCCTGATGGGGGAAATCAGAGGAGAAGCCCATCTTTACTGAGTGACCTCTCTGTCCAGAGCAATAGGTGCATATAGTTTTGTCCGGTACAGAATGACCCACCCCCCCAGGATGTCTGCAGCCTAGTCCCTGGGACCTGGCAATGTGTACGTGGCAAAGGCAGGATTGAGATTGTTCATCAACTGCCCTTGGGATGGACCATCCTGGCGCATCCAGGTAGACCCAATCTAATCACCAGGGTCCTTGAGGGCCCAGAGACATGGCAGCGTGGGAAGGAATGAGCTAGCCATAGCTGGCTTTGGTGGGCGGCCTCTAAGGCCTGGGGTCCCCCAGAGCCTCCAGCAGGACCAGCCCAGGCCGCTGACACTTGATTTGGCCCAGGGAGACCCACTTGGGCTTCTGGCCCCAGAACCGTGCAGCAGTAAATCTGGGCTGTGTACAGTCAGTTGTTACGGCAACAGTAGGGAGCTGGTCTCCCCTCTGAGGCACCTCTTATCACCCCAGCTTTTGTGGGAGAGAAAATAGGCTCAGAGAGACAGACGACTTGGCAGTGGGGGTCAGGCAGGGTGGACCCAGCCCTGAGTGACTCTCAAGTCCGTGCTCTGCCTAGGGTGGTGGGCCTAGCGCTCTCCATGGGTCAGAGGCAGCAGGGAGCCAGGGCTCCATGGCACCTGGGACCTTTGCTCTGGCACCAGCTCTCCCAGAGCCCAGGCCCCCCGGAGCATCCTAAAGCCTCCTTGCTGCCTCCCTCGCTCTGCCTGCCCAGCCCATCTCCAAGCCCCCAGGTGGGATGTGCTCAAGTCGCCTCTGCTGGCAGAGCTGAGAGTCAGACTGCCTGTGTGTGGTGGGGGTGTCGCTCTCTCCTGGGGGAACTGGCCGTTGGGCATCTGACTGCAGAGAACAGGCAGAGCTGGGGGCCTCGGTGGGCACAGGACAGCAGTGGGCCAGTGAAGCCACTGTGTGCAGAAACAGTGGGGCCCTAAGGAAGGGCTCACCGTGCAGCCCCAGGTGCGGGCCCGAGTGTAGGACAGCTGGAAGAATCCATGAAGCAGAGATGATGCTATTTTGGAATTATTGAGTTGTAAATATTTGTTTTATTTTGAGGGTTAACAACTTTTCTTTGGAGATGCTTGAAAAACAGGCGGGGGATGGGGGGAGAAACGACACCATGCAGGAGAAGACGGGAATGAGTGTAGGATGGTTTTAGAAACAGGAGGAACAAAGCAGCCACTCCAAGCTTGACGCCCCTCAGCTCCAAGGCCCCAGACGGGACAGTAATTAGACCCAGGGCTTCTGGCCTCTGCTCTAGGGCAGGCTGGACAGGGTAGGACCATGGCTCGGAAGTGAACTAAGAAGCCCACAAGAGTCCCCTGGTGCCAGCTCTTTGGGCAGCCTGAGGCTTACCAATGCCCCTGATATCTAGCAACCAGCTCTCAGATTCATTGCCTTTATTGTTTCCTGGTTTCTATTTCATTGATTTCTACTGTGATCTTCATTGTTTTCTTTCTTCTACTTAGTTTGGGTTGTCTTTGGTCTACTTTTTCAGGTTTCTTAATGTAGAAGCTGTCATTGATTTTTTTAAACCTTTCTTCTTTTCTAATATAGCCCTCAGTGCTATGAATTTTCCTCTAAGTACTGCTTTGGTGCATCCTGCAATTTTGATATGTTTTCAATCTTAGTTCAAAATAATAATTCCCTTTTGATTTCTTCTTTGACCCAGGGTCACTCAGCGGGTTACTGAGTTTCCAAGTATTTCAGGATTTTTTAGGGATGTTTCTGTATTGGTTTTCATTTTACATTTGTTTGGTAGAACACACTTTGACATGTGTCCTTTTATATTTATTGAGACTTGTGTTACAGCCCCAAATATGGTCTATCTTGGTCAATATTTTCTGTTGTCCCTGAAAAGTATATGAATTCTTCTGTTGCTGGATGGGGTGGTCAGTAAATATCAATTGAGTCAATTGGTTGATAAGCACCTACCGACTGTACTTATTGTTTGGTACTGTAGGGTTATAGGCTCATTTTCTGCCTACTTGTTTGGTCAATTATAGAGAAAGGGATATCAAAAACTTCAATGGTAATTGTGAGTTTGTCTATTTCTCTTTGTGATTCTATCAGTTTTCACCTATTTTGAAGCTGTCTTGTTAGGTCCACAAATGTTTAAGATTGTTACATGCCTTTGACAAATTGATGCTTTTATCAATTTGAAATGATCTTCATTTCTGTAATTTCTTGGCTCTAAAGTCAACTTTGTCTAATGTTAGCGTAGAGACTCCAGGTTTTTTTTGACTAGTGTTAGCATGTTTTTCACTTTTCCATGCTTTTACTTTCAACATAGTTGTGTATTTATCTTTAAAGAGTGCTTTGTGTAGGCTCTGTGCATGTGGGTCTGGCTCTTTTATCCACATTGACAGCCTCTGACTCTTAATTTGATATTTAGACCAATTACATTTGGTGTACTTATTGATAGGTTAGGTTTATTTTTAATTTTTTTTATAGCTTAATTACATTTTTGTGGGGGGGCTGTTTTGGGTCTTCATTGCTGCATGCGGGCTTTTCTCTAGTTGTGGCGAGCACGGGATACTCTTTGTTGTGGTGCGTGGGCTTCTCATCACGGTAGCTTCTCCTGTTGTGGAGCATGGGTTCTAGGCACATGGGCTTCAGTAGCTGCAGCACATAGGCTCAGTAGTTGTGGCTCGCGGGCTCTAGAGCGCAGGCTCAGTAGCTGTGGCACGCAGGGTTAGTTGGTCCACGGCATGTGGGATCTTCCCAGACCAAGGATTGAACGCATTGTCCCCTGCATTGTCAGGCGTATTCTTAACCACTGCACCACCAGGGAAGTCCTGGTAGGTTAGGTTTAAATCTATTATCTTACTAATTATTTTATAACTTCCCATCTGTTCTTTGTTCTGTTTCTTTTTTTGATCAATTGAATATTTTAAAAAGTATTCCAGCATATCTCCTTTGTTGGCTTATTAGCTATAACTTTTTTTTTTTTTTCCGGTACACGGGCCTCTCACTGTTGTGGCCTCTCCTGTTGCAGAGCACAGGCTCCGGATGCGCAGGCCCAGCGACCACGGCTCACGGGCCCAGCCGCTCCGCGGCATGTGGTATCTTCCCGGACCGGGGCACGAGCCCGTGTCCCCTGCATCGGCAGGTGGACTCTCAACCACTGTGCCACCAGGGAAGCCCTAGCTATAACTTTTATTATTATTATTATTATTATTATTATTTGCTACTCTAGGGTTGACAGTATACATCTTCAGTTTACCGCAACGTACCTCTAGTGATATCATCCTGCTTTGTGTACAGTATAAGAACTTTACAGTAGTGTCTGGTATCTCCATTTCTCCCTTCTGACTCTTGTGCTATGGTTGTCATACGTTTTACCACTACGTGTTATAAGCCTCACACTACATTCTGATTAAATGGTCAGTTACCTTTTAAGGAGATTTAAATAATAAGAAAAAGCCTTTTCTATTCCTCCATGTAGTTACTGTTATTGGTGCTCTTCATTTTTTTGGTACATTCATATTTCCATCTGGTATCACTTTCCTACTGTGTAAGGACTTTTAAAAATATTTCTTATAGTGCAACTATAAGTTAGCAGGTTTTAGTATTTGAAGACATTGCTCCACTGTCTTCTCATGTGCACTGTTTCCAACGAGAGCTCTGCTATCGTCCTCATCTTTGCTCCTGTGCACACAAGATGTCTTCTCTCTCTGAAAGAAGATATTGCCTTTATCATTGGTTTTGAGCAATTTGGCTATAACGGACCTTGATGTAATTTTATGTTTGTTTTGATTGGTGTGTCATGTTTTTGGCACAAGGATTTATTACAAACATCTCCGCTTCGCAGAGTCACTGGAGGTCATGGGAAACTCCACCCTGGGGTGCGTGCGCTGAGTTCCTTGGGTGGGACCGCATCTGGCTCTCACCTGCACCACTCAGAGGCCAGCCAGGCACATGCTCCCTCCCACCTGTGCGCAGGCGGAGGGTCCATCCTGGGGGGTCAAGCATCGTGGGCAGCCTTGTACAGGCCTTGACTTGGGAGGAGGGAAGGGGAAGCTGGAACAGAGAGAGACATTGGGGGCAGATGCCAGGGCCACAGCGCTCAGAGGAGGGGCTCCAGGACCCATGGGGCCTGAGAGGCCATGGGACTCATGGGGGAGGGGCCCCAGGGTTCAGAGCAGTGAAACCGCAGTGGGTCTGCAACTGCTTCTCCTGGGAGTTAAACGGCCCACCCAGAGTCTCTGGGGGGAGAACCCTTTGTCAGGACCCTCTGACCGAGGAGGGGCTGGTGGAAAGGCAAAGGCCCCTGAGCAGCTGGAGGCCCTGTGTGGCTCGAGTGCAGGGAGTAAGGGGAAGGTGGGCGCTGGGACGAGAGGGCAGGTTCTGGGGCTGGGGTGTGGCTGGGGTCAGGGCCCTACTCGGGAAGCATGGAGGGACGGGCACCCTGGGGCCCATCTCATCTCTGTGTCACCTGCCCGCCTACTGCGAGGACTCTGGGAAGTCCACGGAAAAGTTCATGTGGCACCTGGGCCGAGGGATGGTGACAGCCTGGAACCCCCAAGGCAGCCCCCACCCCTGGGAAGGGGAGGGAAGCAAACGGCAAGTCCTGCCGGTTCAAGGCCTCACTACTTTTCTTGGTGCTGCAGGAAGAACTGGCTCGGGGCCCCTCCCCTCCGTACCCTGCTCTCCTGGGTGACAGGTGGTCCCGGGTCTGGGTGGGGATGGAGTGATGCGGGTGGGTGGGGGGCTGCCCAGGCCCACCCTAGGCAGCCTTTTGCTCTTCCCCCCATGAGCCATCCCACTGTGGAAGGGGCCTCTCACAAGCCGTGGGCACTGTGGACAGAAGTGCTGGTGAGGGGCGCCAGCTCGTAGCATGGGTGGGGAAGGCCGCCAACCTGAACGCCATCCTAGGGAGAGACAGAGGGATCCTCCTGGGCCCGGCCCCACCCCCGGGAAGTTAGAGAGGGTCCTGTTCAGCTGGGCCACGTGCTCCCCTCCCAAAGGCCTTCTCCCTGCCCGGCCCTGAACGCCTGGCCAGGCCCCTTTAATCACGGCCTGGCACCGTCCAGCCAGGCTGGGCTCTCCCCAGGCGGAAGAGTGTTCAAAGGGCCTGAGTGAACAGGTGGGGCATTTGGGGGACAACGGGCGGCTTGGTCTCCAGTCTCCAGGCGGCAGGGACCTGTGGAATCCTCCGGCTGCCGCGCTCTGCTCTGTGCAGCCGGCGTGCTTTGTGCCATAGCCACCGCGGGTTAATGAGCTGGAAAACACAGTTGCACCTCCCCGGCTGTGAAAATCGCTTCAGGGGCGGCGGAGTCAACTTAGCTGCTGGGAGAACCCAGAACTGATTTCCTTTGTCAGGAGGGCCCAGTGCATCCCTGCATCCCGGCAGAGGCCACGGGCCGGGTCTGGGCCTCCTCCCGAGAAGACCCCAAGCAGCCCAGGCCTCAGAGGGGCTCTGAATACAGCTGGGGACCCCAGGAATGAGAAGGCTTGAAAAACAAAACAGCAGACGCCTTTCTCCTGCCTCCCCCAATTTCCAGAGCTCTCCCCTGCTTTTGGACTGAGTACCAGACCCCTCCCCACAGCAGGCGCCACGCTAGGAGGACGATGCTGGGGGCTTGGGACTGGGCTCCGGACACCACCCCACCCCCACTCCTTCCAGAGGAGGTCAGCAGGGCCAGCCCTGCCCGAGAGGCCCCCAGTGATCACTCTAGACCTTGCCTGTCTCTTGGCCAGCTCTGCGTTCACGGCTGAACGTCCAGGCACAGCGGGCATGTCGGGGGGGACTGCAGGGAAGATCTGAATCATCTCTGAGATGCAGGGTCACGAACGTGTAACCGATTTCTGAGCCTCTGCCGAGAGCGCCCGACGTTTTATGACGTTTTCTCCCGTCTTTCAGGCTGACCCAGTGTTCGGCTTTAGATCTTTATGAAGTTGTTGAAGGCCAGCTTCTGTGGACGCCTTGAAAGACCATGTTCTGGAACGCAGTCTATCCTCATGACGCGGGTGGGGCTGCAGGCCTCAGGGGGCCGGGCTGAGCCCTGGTGGGTGGCGGGCTGTGCTCAGGGGTACCCCTTCCTCTGCTGCAGGGCGACCGGATGCTGGGCCACGCCACAGACAGGCCACCAAGAGCAGTCGACTCGGATCTTCACGCGGGTCGAGGACCTGTGGGTCATTTTCTACTTGGGCCTGGAATTCAGAGCCGAGACCCTGATTCCGTGGTTTCCAGAAGCCCAGAGAAGCTGGAAGTGGTTTGAGGAAGGCCTGCAAATCCCGGGGGGAGGGGCTGTCTCAGGACAGTGAGGGGTGTTGAGGGGCGCCGGTGTCAGTAGGGTGGGCCTGTGTAGTGAGACACGCGGACCAGAGTGCAACCCCTCAAAATGGGGAGAAAAGAAACCCCTCAGCCCGGGACTGAGACGTCTCCTGCTCGTACGTGGGCTTCCAAAACCAGGTGGTTCCAAGACAAGAGCAGCCCTAACTTGGGCACGTTTCCTTTCCTTAGAGGGTTTCTGTTTCCTTCTCCCTCCATAGCAAGGGAAGTTCTCCTTTGTCCCCAGTAATGAGCGATAGCAGTGTTGTCACATGCGGCAAGAAGTCTGGAGTTGGGGGCGGGGCCTGGGGGCCCTGCTCAGAGCTGCCCACCCACCCACCTGCCCGCCGAACCCCTTGCACTTGGGTTAGGTGGAATGTTCTAACTGCCAAGGCCTGTGGGCGTGAGTTGGAGACGGTGCCCACATCTCAGACCCCTACCCACCCTGAGCTCCACCCTGCAGGCCCCGTGCTGCGCCGTCACCGGTCACCCCACGCTCCTGGCACTCGGAGCGGACCCATGGCAGAGGACAAGGGGCGTGTACTGAGTGCCAGTTACAGGTGGGCCTTGCAGGGGGTGGGAAGGGGGGTCGGGGAGGTGAAGGGGCGCTGGGAGTCGCATGCCCAGTTCTAGTCTTGGCTCTGCTGAAGGGCCGTGCCACTGACCTGGTGTCTTAACCTCTCTGGGCCTCAGTTTCCTGTTCGGTCTCCCCCACATATGCTGAAGCAGACTTACAAAGAATTCCCTCAGTCATGGTCATCAAAGCCCCTACCCACTGCCCTTACAGCCCCTCTGGTCAGCCAGGCACAGAGGCACTGGGGAAGGGCAGGTCGCCAGCAACAGAGGGCAGCAGGTCCTTCGGAAGAAGCAGGGGCTACTGAGTTCTGCTGCTCAGGGGAGGGAAGGGGGGCCGTCCTGTCCTGGGCCCTCAGGGCTGATGGGGCCCGCTCCAGATGCCCGGGGCCTTGAGGTGGGAGGGTGCCCCTGGCTGTCCCCTGAAGTGGGGGTCCTGACAAAATGCCCTCTGCCCTCCCCAACCCCCGTGCAGCAGGGACCACTCCCAACCAGGACGGGTGGGCCGCTCATCCTCTGAGCCTCCGCGGGAGGCTTCTGGGGTTGTAATCCCACCTAATCCTGCTTCAGATCCCTGCGGGCAGAAGGAAGGCCACACACAGTGGCCTCGGCAGATCCTGGTCCTGGGGACAGGCCGGGGGAGTGGCCCCCTCCGGCCCTGAGACCCTCCCCTCGGGTTCTGGGTCCAGGACCTGCGTGCACAGGTGAGAAGCTGAAAGGCGGAGGTGCCGGCCTCGCCTGCCTCTCTGTGGCCTCCCCTCGGCCTGGGCGAGGCCACGCACAGAAGGCAGAGGCAACTAGCCCGGTCCAGGTCCAGGGCCAAAGTAAACCAGAGCCGGGGCCTCCCCAGCACCTTGGATGGGAGCTACTGGGGACCTTTAAGGGTGCTCTGGCGTTTTTGTTCGCACTGAACGTGGACCCTGGCTCGGGAAGTACATGCCTTGGGAAGTCTTCTCTGAGCTGATGGCCTCCATTCCTGAAAATGGCCAAGTTGGAGGCCAACTTGTGGTGAGGACCAAAAGGGCCAGCCCCAGAAAGGGCATCCCCCCAGCATGCCCCCCACTGCCCCAGCTGTGCCCGCTCAAGGGGAAGGGGGGCCTCAGACCACTTGGGCCCTGTCCACCCTCAGTGGCCACCGGGCAGCGCCTGGACCTCTCCAGGGAGACGGAGGGAATAAGGGGCAGCGAAGGGCCGGGAGGTCACACAGGGCACTCTTAATGCGTCCTCCTACAGCCCTACAGCCACGATGCCACATGACACAGGAGAGGGACGATTAGGTGGCCTGGTCAAGGAAACCCAGAGTGAGATCTGAGAGGAGACTCTAAGGCCAGGAGCGCCGTGGGGACAGAGGCGAGGCCGAGAGCCCGCACTGCGGGAGAGGGAAAGAGGACCTTGGGTCATCAAACCTGTGGTGGGGACTCTGGGTTTGGTTCTCAACATGGTGGTGGGGGCAGGGGCAGGCATGAAGCTTCAGAGGCTCAGATCAGAGGGGCTACAGCAGCTCTCTATTCCCACCTAACAGATTCCTCCAGCAGGGTGGGTGGGCAGGCAATGAGGGCCTGACGGGAGCCAGTGGAATTCCTCCTCTTGATCAGAGAGGGCTGGCAGTGTGAACTGTGCGCATTTGCGGACGATTCATGGCCCGAGGCTTGTTATGTTTGAAAACAGCCTATAGAGGGTAAATAACAATCGAGTACCTAATTTAATCCTGGTCTGAAAGCTCATGTAAGACTGAGCAGCTGAGTGACCCCTTGGGCAGTGGGTCTGACTGCCGGGCTCTGGAGGACTGCGGCTGTCTAGGCCCTGGGCTTCAGTCAGGGGGGAATGAGGGTCGGGCACACCGTGGTGCTCCCAGACTCCAGATGGGACAGATGACAGGCTCACTGCGGGGGAAGCTCACTACTGCCAGGCTGGCATGAAGGGCAGCACCTTCCCTGGGATGGCGCAGGCCCCAGGCCCCAGGCCGCCATCCTGGTCTCAGACCCCGACTCACACGTGTGACCTGCACGCAACTTGTGCCTGGCTGTCGCGGGGCCTGTGTGTCAGGCCAGCCGAGGACGGGGCCTTAACCGGAACTAGCACCTGGATGGTTCTTTACTCCCTTGGTTGCGAAGCCTGAGCGCGGTTCCCATCCTGTGTGCGCCTATTAAGCTGTCACCCCTCAGCCCTGCACTGGACCTTCTCTGGGGCACGTGTGAAATCCTGGAGGCGCTCGCCCAGCCCAGAGCCGGCAACAAGGAGCCCAGGTCGCCGGGGAGCCATGCAGGGCTGAGGGCTCCCTGGGCTCTGAGGGGTGGGGAGACTTGCTGGGGGTCTGGAGCAGCAGCAGGACCCTCAGCCGGGGCTCAGAAGGGGCTGAGGTAAAGCTGCGGGATGTCCCAGGCCTGAAGGCTCGTAGGGCCCAGGCCCTCGCTGCCATGCGACCCTCAGTCACCCAAGACGAGCATGCCCTCCTCACCCTGCCAGGTCAGGGCTGGGCAGCCTGTGCGCACCCATGACCCAAGGAAGGATAATGCTTCCCAGGTTCTTGGCGGTGAGGTGGGCTGAGCCCCAGTAGGCAGGCAGCCACGCCTTCTGCACCACCACGTCCGCAGGACCCTGAAGAGCGCCCACCAGACCAGGAGGGGCAGAGCCAGGCTCAGGCAGCCCGCCGAGGCTGGCTCCCAGGTCCCTGGGTGTGGAGCTTGTGCTCCTGCCCGAGGCGCTCTCCGGTATCCCCAGTGAGGGCGCTGTGGCGAGGAGCATTTTCACCGCCCTGCCTCTCCCCAGAGGGCCCCCCACAGCAGTCCTGCTTCTCCTCCACCAGATGGGGGCTGGAGGGACCCAGCGCTGAGCTGTCGTCAGACGGAGGAGGTCCTCGAAGGTCCTGCGCCTGAGTCTGTCAGCTTGCCGGAGGAGGAGGCAGTGACCCGGGGCCCCTCTCGGATCCCCAGGTTGCAGACCAGCGGGAATTCTTCCCTTTGGCCTCTGGGGTTGGCTGCTCGTCCCTGGTTCCTGCAGTGGCCAAGGAAAACCAGGCTCCCTGACTCAGGGATGCTGTGGCCACGAGGGCACCCCCGCCTCAAATTCTCCTTCCTGACTCCGGAACAGGCAGTTCTGGCTTCGGCAAACACCGGGGTGGTGAGCCCAGGGCAGGCACCGGGCAGGGGACTGGTCGGTGGCAGGTTTCCCAAGGGAGGGCTGGAACCACGACCCCTGGCTTCCCGGCAGAAGCGCCCAGGAGTCGGGGCCGGAGAAGCGCCGGAGGGGCCGGGTCGGACCAGCCACACTCGAGTGCGCGCCGCCCTCAGGGACAGTCGGCCCCGCGGCCCCTTTGTCATGCACATGAGGGTGCCGAGGCTGAGTAAGGGTCCCCATCAACACGGAGTCACCGATGAAGAGCACTTTGTTTCCCAGTCTGCGGGCTTGGCACATGCCTGCTGTTTCCCAGTGGCCTCCCATTCAAAGGGCCCGGTCCGCCATTCTTTGTCCCCCTAGGTGCCCGGCCGACAGCCCCCGGCAGCTGCTGCGCTTTCAAAGGCGCTATAGAGCGTCTCTGCAGGTGAGCCCTCCTGCCAGGGGCTCCCGTCAAAGGCTCTTTGAGACGTCACCGCGGAGCGGGCTCGGGGCGGGTCGCGCTCGCAGCGCCCGCACAAAGGCCGCGCCACTCAGCGCGCCCCGCCCGTGCGCTTCCGTGGGGAGGCCGGGCAGTCCCGGGTGGAGGGCGCTGAGCCCCCAGTCCTCCGGCGCTCTCCCCCTTCCCCGCCCCCTTCCCAGACTCCCCGTTTTCCCGCTGGCCTCCCCTCCACGCTCTGTGCCCCCTCCCCATCTCGCCGCCCAGCCTCTCGGGGCTCCATCCTCCCCGCCTCCGGCCTCTCTTCCCCCCTCCCCACCTCCCCCTACCCGGCCTCCCGCCGCCAGCCCGGGGTAATTGCTCCTTTGAAGCCCCCGCCGGCGTCGCGGCGCCCTGAGCGCTCCCACCCCGCGCGCGGAGCTGCCGTCCGGCCGCTAGGTTTCAGCTTCTTTTCATCCTTTCCGTTTCAACTTTATTAAAACCAGCGGGGCAGCCGGCGCGTGGGGGCGGGGCCGGGGCCGCGGGGGCGGGGCCTACGCTCTCGGGGGTGGGGTGGGGGAACCCTGCCCCGCCTCTCGGGGCCAGCGCGTGGGGGCGGGGCCCAGCTTGCTTCTGCCGGACCTTGCGTGGCCAGCCGCCCTGGGGCCCCAAGGTGACCAGGGACTCTCCCAGGACTCTGGTCCTCCTGGTTGTTTTGCTTTTAGTGTTTTTTGAAAGAATGAGACGGGGAAGGAGAGAAAATTCGGAGAATTTTGGGCACAGTGCCGCCAAGCCCCCCACCCCAATCGTCCTGCATGGGACCTCAGGCCTCAGAGACTGTGCTGGGCCTACCTGGAGCGGGTGGGTGCGAAGGACCCCATCGGTCCTGCCCCTGGGAGCTCGAGCTGGGAGGCGGTGTCCTTGGGGTTCAGCCCCTGTTCCCCCCAGCCCCAGCTCTGCCCTCAGGGGTGAGGGCCTGGCCAGCAGACATGGGGGGTGGGGACTTGGAGGGGGGCGCCTGTTGTTTGTGCGCGTTCCTGGGAAGTCTGTGCTCCGCCTGGAACAGATCAGCTCTTCATGCAGGGGCGCAGAACGTGTGGTGTAATATCACTGCATTTATTCACTCATCCGTTCACTGAACAAACACCAGCGGGGCTTCTGCCGGGTGTGGCCGGGCCCTGGAATGCAGCCCTGGGAGGGACCGACTCGTCCTTGGCCCTTGGGAAGCAGGAAGTGACTCTGGAGAAGACCCCTTTGGGGCCCTGACCCCAGTGTAGGCCACGCCCCCAGCCCCAGGCCACGCCCCCAGGTTGCGCCCCGCCTGCCCCCAGCCCCAGACTGCATACGGGGTTTTCAGGCCTTGGGGTGTGGGGTTGGGAGTTAGTTCCCCGGGGGCTCTTGGAGGTCGGGCGCCACTGTCCCGGGACTAGACACCTCCGGGCCCGGGTCGAGGCCTGAGTGGGCGGTTCAGAAGGCAGGTGAAGCCCAGCGGCCACTTGTCTGAAGTGCATCCCCTGAGCTTCCCGTATCAGACAAAACATGGCACTGGTTTGTTGGTAAACTGCAAAGTGTGATGTTTCTATAAACCGTTTATTTGGGGGGTAGTTTTAGATACACAGGATATTGCAAAGGTGTTTTAGAGGGTTCCCTGGATTCCCCTACACCCCACACCTGCGAAGGTTGCATGTAAAGATAAATGTATTTGTTCATACTCTGGAAGTTTGGCTTCCCTGCAGGGAGGAGATGGGTCAAGATGGGAGGTGACCCTGAGGCGTCCCGCTGCCCTGAGGCCTCAGGGAGCAAGGGTCCTGCTTGTCACAGGAGCCGGCTGGTGGCTCAAGGTAGGGGAGGGGTGGGAACTGCCGCCGGCAGAGATGGCTGCAGGCCTGGTCTGGCTGTCCCTGGAGGCTCCCAGGTGTGGGGCAGGACTTAACAGGTGTGGCTGCGAGAAGAGGATGGTAGGGTCAGACTCAGGCCTCAGCCTAGTGAGGCCCCATCCTCACCTGACACCTTGCTCCCCTTCCCCTGGGCAGGGCGACCACAGACAGGCACAGGGGATGCTGTCCTTGCTGGCCAGGTCCCTTGCCCAGGAGCACATCCAGGCTGTGTGGCCCTGCGGGGGGCGGCACCCGGGACCAGCTGTGCATGCAGTACTGGGTGGGGTCCGGGCCCCAGACCTATAGCCCACCAGAATTCCGCAGGGATCACCTCTGCTCCCGGCCCAGGGGATGGCCACCTGTTATCAGCTCAGAGAATGAGGGTGCCCCCAGGCCAGCCAGAATCCCTGCCTGCCTCGCCCCTGCCCACTTTCCTGCTCTCCTCCCTGCAGCCTCTGAGCCCCGGGCCAAGCTACCCCTGCTCCTTCCTCCCAGAGCTGGGCAGGGGGCGGGGGGCTTCTGAGGTGCCCTGCAGGGTGGAGCCCTCTCCCCGGGCCTGGCGCCTGCCATGGTGCCCACACACAAGCCTCGGTCCCCTCCTGCAGGAGCGCCATCTCCCACCTCCCGTCTGCCCCGGGCCTTGCTACTTCCTCTCCCTCTCCTTCAGCCGAGCGTCACAGGACACCGTTTCAGGTCACTGGGAGGCCTCTTGGGCATGGCTTCCCCTCCACACACCACGCAGCCTCTTGCACACAGAGACACACACGCACAGATACACATAGAGCCCCCCGCACACCTGCAGCTCCCAGAGCCCGAGGACCCTGCAGTGCAGGGTAGGAGCTCTCAGCCTGATGGCCCCCATACAGGACTCCCAGGAGGTGCCTCTCAGGATGTGGCCCTTGGGTCGCGTGGCAGCCTCTACCTTGTGAGGGGTCCCAGGCACCGCACCAGGAGGAGCTTCTTCTAAATCTGGGACCATGAATGCAGAGACATTATCTGGCCACAGGCCTCCGTGGCTGAACCTCAGGCTGACCAGATGAAGGCGCGGGACAGCCGTGGCCAGACCGAGTGCCGACCGTCCCCCTTGCCTCCCACGGGTGCTTGCCCCCCTCAGCTGGGACGGTGGTTCTCAGGTTCCCGGCTCCCCCACCTCCGTGGCAGCACCCCTGGGAAGCAGGACCACCCCTGCCTCACATGCCAGGCCCACACCCAGAACCAGGGGCTCTCCTGTCCCCTACAGCCCTCACAATACCTCCTGGGCCCTGTCATGGGCACGGCCTGCCCCATGTCCCCTTCCCAGCGAGGCCTCCCTGGACCACCAGCCCTGGTGGCCACACCCGTCCTTCCCAGCCCGTAAGACCACTAGTGGTATGATGCCTCTCCTTTTCCCCACCGCCCTACCACAGGGGACATTCCTGTGCTCAGCGGGAGTCCTGTACATGGATCTGGAAAGTGCTCCGTGAACATCTGTTGGTGAACGAATTTGTTGAATTTGTTGTAGGCCGAGGGCGCCCAGAGCAGGCTGGGCTTGGGGTGCGGGCTCCCCGTCCAGACCCCTGGGAAGCCACGGGGTAGAGGATGCAGGTGCCCGTCCCCAGGGACACCCCCGCCCCAGCCTCTCTTGGAGGTGGTGGCTGCCCGGGCACTGCCTCCTGTTGGGGGAGAGAAACGTTCCTCTACCCTTCTCGGTTCTTCTGGCTGGTCTAATAATCAAATAGGCATAAGGCAGATAAACAGGAGAAAAACAAACAAATCTGATTTTGTACGTGCGAGGCTCCATGTGGACCTAAGTCTGTGATCAAAACAGACTGTTTATATATCTTTTTAGACAAAGAACCAATTCTTCGTGAAGATTTGACACAACAAAGGGATTTTTGCTTGGGTGGCAAATGAATGAAGAAGTAACAAAGTTTGATTATGCAGCAACTTGGCCTTGAGTTCCCTGTCTCCGGCCCAGAGGATGCCCTCCATCCCCCTGCCTGTGGGGATGCTTCTCGTGGGAGTTTGTTTCCTGCTTTCAGGGAGACAAAGGAGAGTCAGAATGTCCTTTGCGTACTGACTGTTTCTCAAGTAACTTTAATTCAAAATAGTCAATATGCCACCTTGGCGTATTTTGGGGTGGCCTGCTCCGAGCCCCTTCACACCCCGTGCCCCTCCCAGCCCGCTGTGGTGGTCACTAGGCTGGTGGGCGGTTGACAGCTGTCTCCGTGGGTGCTCATGGGTACGGTGGGGGGCCAACCCCGCCAGCCCTCTTCTGTCCTCCCTCGGGGGCCACGTGGCAGCTGCCTGGCCACCCCGGCTGCTTCTCACCATATGCTCCTGACGCTGACGGCCGCCGGACCCACCCCATGAGGCCCTTCCTTCCATGGAGTCTCCCCTCCCCCAGGTTAGGGCCGGGCAGCAGTGGGGTGAGGGGGGCTTTGTGACCAGGCCTGGCCTGCTCCCACCAGGCCCAGGGTCTGGAGTGCAGCAAACCATCACTGAGGCCTCCTGACCTCAGACGGGGAGGGCTCAGGGGCTCCTGGGGTCCTGGGTCAGGTCGCTCCCCCACTGGGGGCTCTGCTGGCAGTGGCCCCTGGAAGGGCTGGTCTGGGGGCTCTGTGGTGCCTTGCCCAGGCCCTGAGACCTTCCCTGCTCAGAGACTGGACGTGCTGTTTTAGGGGAGCCTCCCAGGCTCCAGAGCCTGCTGGGAGGGGCTGAAGGTGCAGTGATGCCTGTCTAGCAGAGCCTGCCTGGGGGTGGGGGCATCACCCAACGCCTGGTGGTCACTCCAGTGCTATCAGATGTCCCCGTAGACGCAGCCTCAACCGGCCCACGTGGACAACCCTGTAATGTCCACGTTCGCTCAAGTGAGAGTCAATTTACTGCACATCTATTTAAAATATCTGTGGCAATAGCCTGTTACATTAATAATGTTACAAAGGCCGCGAGGCTTACAATGCTGAGTGCCTACAGCACAGCGTGGCTGGACTCTCGGAGTCCACCCCAGGCTTGGGGTCAGCCCTGTCTGTGCACAGACGCGCCCCTGCAAATCCTGCCCCCGTCGGAAGGCCACACACCCTGCTGCCGGGGGCAGGTCCTCCGGCTCTGGGCTGTCCAGGGGCCACCGCGCTCAGTCCCTTTCTTGCCAGGACGGCGGGCACGCAGCTGGGGGGTCTCAGTCTTGCTGCAGGTCAGGAGTCGGGGGTCTCACCCCCTTCTGGGGACACTGACCTGTGGGGACATGGCCGGCCAGCTGAGTCAGAGTGGGGATAGGGCCCAGCTTCCCCAGACTTCAGAGTTGCCCCAACCTTTACAGTGAGGTACATGGTGGGGGTCAGACCAGACATAGGCTGGGGTGCCAGGCAGTGGCCTGGTGTGGTGGAACTCTGCAGGGTGGTTGAGGAGTTGAGGAGGCTGTCCCTGGGGGTGCTGTCCCTGGGGGTGCTGTCCCTGAGGGGGTGCTGTCCCTGAGGGGGTGCTGTCCCTGGGGGTGGCTGTCCCTGGGGGGTGTTGTCCCTGGGGGGGGCTGTCTCTGGGGGCTGTTGTCCCTGGGGGGTGCTGTCCCTGGGGTTGCTGTCCCTGAGGGGGGATGCCCCTGGGGAGTGCTGTCCCTGGAGGGGGCTGTCCCTGAGGGGGTCTGTCCCTGGGGAGTGCTGTCCCTGAGGGAGGCTGTCCCTGAGGGGGTGCTGTCCCTGGGGAGGGCTCTTCCTGAGGGGTGCTGTCCTTGGGGGGGCTGTCCCTGAGGGGGTGCTGTTCCTGAGGGGGTGCTGTCCCTGGCGGGGGCTGTCCCTGGGAGGGCTGTCCCTGGGGGTGCTGTCCCTGTGGGGGGCTGTCCTTGAGGGCGTGCTATCCCTGAGGGGTGTTGTTCCTGGGGGGTGCTGTCCCTGGGGGGGGGTCTGTCCCTGGGGGGGCTGTCCCTGAGGGGGGCTGTCCCTGTGGGGGGCTGTCCCTGGAGGGGACTGTCCCTGGGGGGGCACTGTCCCTGAGGGGTTCTGTCCCGGGGAAGGCGGTGCTGCCTCAGGCTGAGTTCAGCTGCGTAGAAAGTGGATGTGTCCCCTGTGGGTGGCGTTGGGGAAGGGCAGGTCCACCACAGGGCAGTGGACACTGGGCCTCACAGTCTGTCTGCAGTGGACACCTCCGTGTAACTGCTCTGCCCAAGAGGAGCTGCGGCCCCCAGCAGCTCGGTCCAGACAGGGCTACCGAGTCCTTAGCCCTTTGTCTTTGGCTTTTCTAAAATCGCATTCAGACTCCACCTTGACCTGTGGTGTTCCTGCCCTGTCACCCGCCCGAGGTGCCAAAGGACCCCAGCACACCGCCTTGGTAGAAAGCTGACACCATGAGAAGTGGCCACTGGCTGCCCAATAGGAAATGCTAGATGGGTGAGGGGTTAGGCCAGCGTCCTGCTGTGGCCTTGAAAACAGAGAAGAAGTGAGTCCCTGGCTGCCCGCCTGCCCGCAGCGAGGGCTCTCAGGGTCTGGAACGTGGGAGTAGGGCTCCTCCTGTGGGGGCACGTGCCCCCCTGCAGCCTGCTGTGCGCAGTTGGGGGCCTTCCCTGCCTCTGGGGTCTGGGAGGGGCCCGGCCTGCGCTCCAGGCACAGCTCAGCAGGAAGCCGGGCCCCCAGCACCATCTCCGACCCTGGTCAGGGGCCCCTCTCCACCTGCCCTCGCCTGGCGTGGGCTTCGCAGGGCCCAGGGCTCTCCTGCCATCCCACCTCGAGGCCTTTGAAGCACAGAACCCCTTCTGGGGTCATGGGGCAGGCCCTGGCCGGGGGCGGTCCCTGAGCCTGGAACTGCACCTGGGGCTGGGCGTGGTCCAGGTGTGGACACAGCTGACCCGTGGCAGAGGGGCCCGTCATGTGTGGAGTGACATGGGTGGAGCTCGGTTCTCCCTCCCTCCCTCCCTTCCTTCCCCAATATGTCTGCTGCCTGGCAGCCCGGACACAGAGATGCCCGCCGTGTCCACCTCATGGAGCCCTGCCAGGCGGGACCAGTGAGTCCAGACGCAGCGCCTGTGCTGGGGGCTGCTGGGGAGGGGTGCGAGTCCGTGGGGGCCTGACTCAGAGGTGCCACCTGAGGTCTGGAAGCAAAGAGGGAAGGCGTGACTGGCAGAGGGGACGGAGGCTTGGTGTGGCCGGAGCGCTAGGACTGAGGGGCTTGGGGGTAAGGGGCCAAGGGAGCTCGGGGACAGCAGATCTGGGGACCCCGTAGGCCAGCAGGCCCCACTCCCCCCAGGCAGCACCCGTGGCTGTCCAGACACTGTTCAGAGGCTCAGACAGCAGTGGGCCGAGGTCATCCAGTCCAGCCTTGATGCGAGGGAAGAGGCGGGCAGCCCTCCCGCGTCCCAGGAGAGCAAAGACCAGCCTCAGGGGGTGTGGTCAAGCAGGGCACGAGGACAGGATAGAGCAGGAGTGGGGATGGGGGTGTCAGCTCACTCCCTGTTTTTCCACATCAAGGGCTTGGGGTAACAGCAGAAAACGAACCCAGCCCAGTTGAGGCGGGAGCCCTCTGGGCTCTGCTCTAAGGAAACACGCCAAGCCCCACAGGCACCAGCGCACTGGGGTCCGGCAGGAAGCAGTTCCTCCCTGCATGGTCAGCATCTTTTTGTCACAGCCGTGGTCACGTGGAACTGCCGCTGGGGCCGTCCAAGGGAGTCCAGAGCTTGCAGGCCCCGTTCCTGTGTTCTGAGTGCTCTGGTTACCAGTGAGCTTCCTTTAACTCTATCTTGCCCACATGCCATCTTGGTTTTTTAAATGGAGATATAATACACATACCACGAAGTCTTCCATTTTAAAGTATACACTTTAGTGGTTTTCATTGTATTCACAAAGTTATGCAGCCATTACAATGATCTAATTCTGGAACAATGGTTAAGAATCTGCCTGCCGGGGCTTCCCTGGTGGCGCAGTGGTTAAGAATCCGCCTGCCAATGCAGGGGACACAGGTTTGAGCCCTGGTCTGGGAAAATCCCACATGCTGCAGAGCAACTAAGCCCGTGCACCACAACTACTGAGCCTGCGCTCTACAGCCCGCGAGCCACAACTACTGAGCCCGTGTGCCACAACTACTGAAGCCCACACACCCAGAGCCCGTGCTCTGCGACAAGAGAAGCCACAGCAATGAGAAGCCCACGCACCGCAACGAAAAGTAACCCCCGCTCGCCACAACTAGAGAAAGCCTGCCGTCCCACCTCGAGGCCTTTGAAGCCCAGAACCCCTTCTGGGGTCGTGGGGCAGGCCCTGGCCGGGGGCGATTCCTGAGCCTGGAGCTGCACCTGGGGGTGGCGTGGTCCAGGTGTGGACACAGCTGACCCATGGCAGAGGGGCCCGTCATGTGTGGAGTGACATGGGTGGAGCTCGGTTCTCCCTCCCTCCCTCCCTCTCTTCCCAAATACGTCTGCTGCCTGGCAGCCTGGACACAGAGATGCCTGCCGTGTCCACGAAGACTCAATGCACCCAAAAACAAATAAATAAAATAAATCAATTAAAAGAAATAGAACTAATTAAAAAAAAAAAAAGAAATTCAGGCAAGGCTGTATTGGGGCCCCTGCTGCAGCAGGGGGCAGTGAGAACTAACAACAGGTCCCCTTGCTTGCTTGCTCCCTGGCGGGGGCGGGGAAGAGAGGGGGCGAGCTGGCTCCTTATATGGGGTGAGGGTAGGGGCGTGTCCAGGGGTGGGGCCGGAGGTGTGGCTTAGGTGGTTTGCCCACCCCTAGGTGGTGGTGTGTGCAGGGGGCATGTGCAGTACTCAGCTTTTGCTCCAGGGCCCTTGCTTTTGCTCCAGGCTCTTCAAAAGTGGCAGTTGGGTTTTTTGGTTTCTCTGTATCTTTTGTCCAGAATTTGTCCCAACTGCCATGCACGCAGTTCTTTTTAGTCCCACACAGTTTTTTTGTATTTTCTTGCTCCAGGAGGTGTGTGTCCAGGTGCAAGCACTGCTGCAGCACTGCTGCAAACGGTCCCAGGTCCCAGCTTGTCTCACCTGCAGCCCTGGGCCTTGCTGAGAAGCAGTCCACAGCTGGGCACTGGGCCTGACTACCTGCCCAGCTGGGAGAGGCGGTGGCCCCAAAGGGATGGCACAGGGGTCAGGGCGCACAAAGCTGGTGGCCCTGGGAGTCCTCTTGGGAGGCCCAGAGCCAGGCCTGGCTGGGAGGGCAAGAGGCCCTGAACGGCCTGCCCCTGTGCCGCCTGGAAGGAGGCCTTCCAGCCAGCGGAGCAGTGCTTGCTAATGCCCTGCAGCAAGAAAGCGCCAGAGGCGGGGCCCCAGAGGCGGGGAGGGGCAGAGAGTGGGGTGCCCTCCCTCTGGGTGAGAGTGGGCCGGCAGGCAGGTGCAGCTGTCGGGGGCGGGGGGGGGCTGACTTGGACAGGGTGGGCGCATGCCCCCCCCCACCCGCCGTGTCCCACCAGCCCCCACCCAGCCCTGGACCCTCGCCTTCATTCAGAGCAGATGGGCCCCCTGGGCCACTTCCTTTCTCTTCCTCTGAAGCGCCTTCTGCTCTTCTCAGGGAAGAAGAGCCCGAGGCGGCCGCCCAGGACTAAGTCCAGCCAGCCAGTAAGCCCAGCGGGCAGCTCTGGGTCCTGGAGGCCTTTTCTCCTGTGACCGAGCCTGGTGCCAGTTTCGGCCGTGAGTACACGATGAATTTTGCCTTACTTCCACCCAGGCACCTCCCAGGCCTGTGGGTTTCCTCCCTCCCTGGAACCTTCCGCTGCACTGTTGGGGAGGGGGTCTTCTCTCCAAGGCCATTAGCAGTTGGACGTGTCTCCAGTGGGACATGGGCCCTGAGACCCACATGCAGCTGTTTTTTAAAAGAAAACAAAATTTGTATTCGTGGCACTGAAGCTATTGAGAGGCAGGTTTTCAACGAACACAGTTAAAAATGAGCCACGGAGGTGGGGGCACCTGAGCTGGGGAGAGCCTGGGGACCCCGGGAGCTCCAGCCCCACCCCCTGCATCATGGGGCCCAGAGGTGTTGCCCCTCCTGGGCCCCTGAGGGAACCCACCAAAGGCCGGAGGCAAAGCGGGCGCTGGGGGAGCACAGAGTCCCACCAGGAAGCTCCTGAGGACAACCGGACACTTCCTGGGTGGCCGCGGGGGGCCTGTTGGGCTGGGGGCGCTGTGAGTGGGCTGAGGGCACTGGGCTTAGGATGCTGCTGTGAGCTCCAGGCGAGCCCCCCGGATTCCAGAGCCAGTCCCAGGTGGACGAGGGCGCCAGGGACAAGCGGCCTGGCTCCCGAGCTCCCAAACCCTGGGGCCGCCACAGGGCGACCTCGCTGTTACAGGCCTTAACTGTCGCGTGGATGTTTCTTTTCAGGTTACACCGTACTCTGACCATGCTCCCCACCCAGCCCCAAACTGGAAGTCGGAGGTCAGTGACCTGCCAAGCAGAGTTAAGACAAGGGGGGGCGGCGGTCAGCTTCCAGCCCCGCTCTGCTCACCCCGTCCCCACTCCCCAACCCTCACTCTATCCTTCACCCCTACCCCCACCCCCGTGGACCTGGTGAGTGTGAAAGCCGGACAGAGATGTGGGAGGTTTGGGGAGGTGGGGAGGTATACGGGGGTGGGGGGCTGGAGGAAGCTGGGGTTCCCACGTGCTTCAACCCAGAGCCTGGTGGGGCTGTGCAGCCAGGAGGGCTCTGGTTGGCGGATTGACCCACGCAGACCCCGGGGCTTGGGTGCCCCCAAAGCTGTGGGTGTTGGGGCGTTAGGGGGCTCCCACACAACCTTTCCTGGAGGACTGCCCCGGCCAATGACACTGCCCCTGCCCCGGGCGCCTGGGAGTTTTGCCCCGGGGACCCCACCCTCTGCACAGGTAACGGAGCGGCTGAGTCCCCACCGCTGCCCTCTCCTTCTGGCCTGCTAGCCAGCTGATGAGGAAACTGACCCCTCCCCGCCTTGGGTGCAGGTGCCTCAGGTGACCTGTCCCCCTTGCTCTGGAAGAGTCCACCTGAGTCGGTGGATGGAGCAGGACCCCCAGGAAGGGACGAGTAGTGAAAGTCGTTTTCATCCTTCGAAAGGTGGCGACGCTGGAAACGTAGGTCCCTTGAGATCCCATAGTCCAGGCACAGAGTCGAGTCAGCCGCAGTTACAGCACCTGCGGGATTTGGCCCTCAAAGGGCAGAGCCCTCTTTCCAGGCCTCCGGGATCACAGTACCGGTTCTGTTCCAAACCAGAGGGGACAAGTCTGGCCACCGCAGCTGACCGGCGCTGGGCTACTTCATCAGTTCTGGGTCTGGCAGTTTTATGGGAATAAAAGAGTAAGTACCACACTGATTTAACGTGTGTTTCTTCGTCAGGTATGAGGTTGAATAGCTATTTTTTAAGTGATCACATGGGCCTGATGGGAGCCTTTGAGGGCCACCTTCCCCAGGTGGGAGGGAATCATCAAGGGGCAGGGCCCCAAGTGACAGCAATGGCCACTCCCCGGGTTACTTAGCAGAACTGCTAAGGGGCCAGGTGGGCTTCCGGAAGCCGCAGGAAGGTGCGGCTGCCCCCTCCCCTGGGCCCCAGGGGCCGGGGAAGTTACTGGAGGAGAGTGTGGCTGTTTGCGGAGGGTCACCCAGCAGCTGGGATCTTCCCTTGGAGGAGCAGTCAGCCCCAGGGCACCGAGGGTGCACTCCCAGCCCTGAACCCCTCCAGGCCTGCCCCCCTGAAACTGGTCACCCCAGCCCTTCATGTCGCTGCTTCCAGCCGGAGGGGCTGACCCAGCCCCGGGAAAGCACGGGGCTCCGCCAGGGCGCCCTGGTCACCTGGCACCACCATCAGACGGATTTCGAGAGCACCCTGGCCATCCTGCCTCCCCGCCGTCCGGGGTCCAGCCCATGCCTTTTCCAAGCGCCTCAACCCCTTCTTCCTCAACCTGCTTCCTTCTTTCATTTTCTCGCTGTTTGTTAGTTTTAGCAGAGATGCCTTCAGAAAGTGTTGGCTGAAGACTTCCTTCTGTCTGGGGGAGCATCCCTGACTGCCCCCAGGCCTCCTCGGAGGACTGGGGTGAGGAAGTGGGCAGCGTGAGTGCAATATTCAGACCGCTGGTGCCCAGGACAGCACAGCGGTGGCCTCCACCTCCTGGATGCCTGGACGCTATGGAAGGAGCGCCCTTCCCCGCTTGGAAGTGCAGGTGAGAGGATCCAGGGGGCGGGCGGGGGACACGACCCTGAGCGCCAGGCTCTCCCAGCGTGTCCCTCAGAGCCTCCTGCCCTGACGCTCAGCTGCCACCTCCAGGAGGGGACGGCTGCGGCACAAGGGCTTGCTAGCCAGGAAGGTGTGGTGTCTTCCTGCCGCAGGGCAGGCGGTGTCAGGGGTCCCTGTGGAAGGGGAGAGTGGGGAGACAGTTTCCCGGAGCTGCTGGCTAGACCGCACAGGCCTTGCAGGGCTGGCCTAGCCCTCGTGACCCCACCCTGCCCACCCAAGTGGGGAGGGGTCTCAGCTGGGGGCCCCCGGCTGCAGGGAGGTCACAACCCACCTCGCGCCTGCGGGTTTGCAGGGCTCCAGCGGGAGGGCCGCTTGCTGGGGTCACCATGGCTGGCCGTGGGCACGTGAGAAAGCTCCCACGATTGAGCCTTGGGGAGGTGGCGCTCTTAGAGACAAGCAGACAGACCCAAGTAAAGGCAGTTCAAGCTCAGCCCTCCGCTCACTGAATTGGAGCAGCGGCATCTCGATGGGAGGGTGTGTGCAGAGCAGAGGAGGTCTAGTGCCCTGGACAGCGTGGCTGCCCTTCCTGGGCATGCTGTGGGGTGGGACCCGGCCCGGTCCACTCAGCTGCACCGCACCACACCGCAGGAGGTGCTTATACAACACACGGTCACGTCCCACCGCTCCAGAGGCTGGAGGCCCCGCAGACCAGGGGCTACGTGGTGTGGTTCCCTGAGGCCCGCTTGCTGGCTCCTGGACACTGGGTCCTCACGTGGGCTGGGGGAGCTCTCTGGGGTCTTTTTTATAAGGACACTGACCCCATCATGGGGGTTCTACCTGGTGACCTCGTCACTTCCCAAAGGCCCCGCCTCCTTAGACCATCACCTTGGGGGTTAGGATCTCAACACAAGAAGTCTGGGGGGGACACAGACATTCAACCTCCCATGACCACTGACACACGAGCCACAGGTGACTAGAAGGTGTGGCCACTGTAAGCCCCAACCCTTTTGGAGCTAGATGTCCTGTGGACATCGCCGGAGACCCCCGGGTGGGCACAGCAGAGGCTGGTTGCCCAGGGCGCGCTGGAGTGGGGTCCAGGTCACTGGGGTTTGGCAGGCCGGGCAGTAGGAGGCTTCCTAGTGGGAAGGGGGCTCAGGCTGCCCCCCGGGAGGCTGGGTCCTGGAGGTTAGTTAGGGGAGCGTTGTGACTCTCTCTGGTGGGTCCCGAGTTGGAAGGGGGAAGAGTGACAGTCGTTGGCCGCGTCCTGGTGGGTTTGGGTGGTTTGCGGCTTCCGGGGCTGGTAGCAGCTGGTCGTGACTGCGGCTCCACCTCTATAGATGGTTGGCCGTAGTCCATCTACACAGTCAGCCTGTCTGTCTTCATCTCTTTCAGCCTAAGGGCAGTTTTCTCCACAGGGACCAGAGGCAGATTCAGGGCAGCGCCTGTGGGTTCCAGTCCCAGGGAGGAAGGCGTGGCCCTGGCCATACCCCCACTGAGGCCAAGCGAGAAGTCCCACCTGTTTGTGAGTTACAGCGGCGTGGACGCCACGTGGACCCACGGGCTCTTCAGTCCCTTGGAGGCGGACCACGCGGGGCTGAGGGTCTGCCTGCACGAGCGGGACTTCACACCGGGCAGGAACGCGCTGGAGAACGTGGCAGACTGCATCCAGCAGAGCCGGGGCTTCGTGCAAAGCCGGCGGTGGCTGCTGGAGGCCGACTGTCCCTCTTGGGCTCCTGCCTGGAGGGGAAGCCGGTCATCCCGGTCCTACTGAGGGCCTGCCGGGTCCCGCTGCACCTCGGCCTGACCTATCTGGAGGCTGCAGACAGCCGCTTCTACCCGAAGGTGGCGCAGCTCCAGTGCCTCCCCAGCCACTGTGTGGCGCGCCCCGGCCCTGCGCTCGGCCCCCACCCTCTACAGCGGGGAGACCCTGGACTGCGTCAACAGGGGCAACCTGCCCTCGTGGAAGGTGGGCACCTTCAGCACCCTGGGTGCTGGAGGACCCCGAGGTGTACAAGCGTGCCGTGGGCATCGTGAACGGTGCTCCATCGCCCGGGTCCTGCCTGCGGTACTGGGGCTGCAGGATCACACTTGGCATCGTCCTGACTCTTCTCTCCTTGGCATCACTCTTCCTCCCTTTGCTTTTAGGGCTCAGGGAACGCCACCCAGCTCAGCGGTTCCTCCTGATCACCGCCAATGCATTTTCCGGCTCCTTCCTCATGGTCTTAAGTGCTAACACCCTGTGCTGGTTCCGAAAGTTTTCTAAGAGGAAGATGCGGGAGCTGATCCTCAGAGCTGGGGAGGCCAGCCTGCTGCTGGCGCCGCATTCGGCGCTGATGGGCTAGGAGACCAGAAACAGACTCTGCTTTGTGTATGCGCTGCTGGGGGACTGCAGGCGGGCCCTCCTGGGCGCCCCCGAGGGCGAGGCCCTGTTGCAGGAGGCCCCACTGCAGTTCTCGTCCGGCTACACCTGCTGCCTGGCCCACGCATGCCGCCCCCACCGCAAGGATGCCGCGGGGGCCCCGCGCCACGTGGAGCTGGGCCTGTGCTTCTGCCAGTTCATCTCTCTGTAGCTGAAGAGACTCGGGGGGCTCGGGGTTAAACCCGTGTGACAGCTGGAGGGCAGGGGCCGGGCCTCTTGCTGCATGTCCGGTCACCCCTGGGCGGGCCCTGCGGATGGGGCTGCGCTGAGCCCTGGCTGGTGTGCACAGGCCTCTCCCCTTGGTTCCCTGTGCTGAGCGTGGCGGCCTCAGGCCCCTGCGTCCTGCCAGGCCAGAGCAGGACTGACTGCAGACCAGGTGCCCTTTCTGCTCGTGGCCTCCCCTCCGGCTCCGCCCCAGCTCCTGAACTGCAGACCTGGTGGCTTCTCCTTCCCCTCCGGGCGGAGGGCGTGCCTGGGGCTGCAGCGACGCCCCCTGGATCAGGTGGGGTCCATCCACCAGCGCTGCCCCTGAAAGCTGGCTCCGCTTCTGCTGACACTGTGCATCCCCAAGAGAGCAGCCTTGGAGCGCGAACTGGTTCTGGGTGCGGGGATAGCCGGGCCACCTGAGAGTCCTGGCTGAGCGGTGTGGCTCCCATCGCTCTGTGCCCCCAGGGGAGCAGGACTCTGGCCGGTGTCCCCAGAGGTCCCTACGCACCAGGGCGGGACGTCGGAGGTGCACAGTGGCCCTGGGGCTCTGTCCTGGGCCTCAGTTTACCGATCTGTAGATGAGCAGCTGGCAGAAGTTCCTGGCCCTCCTCGGGGAGCCCCCGGCCCGCGGCCAGGTGCTGTGCTGGCGAGAGCTTAGCTAAGCCCCTGCGTGGTATAGTGGCCCCGCAGACACTTCATTTGGCTGGCAGCCTTGCAGTCAGCAAGTGCAGGCCGCGGACAGCAGCCCCAGAGTCACAGGCCGGTGCAGCCTCCTGAGGGGCCTTCCCAGCAGCCCGGTGAGCCACAGCGCCCTCCCTCCCTGGCCTGCCTTCCCCTGGCGCCCCTGAGATGAGACCCCCAGGGTGGACCGAAACCCCACTCTTGTGGTTTGAATTGACCAATCCGGCCCAGCGCAGGGACCCCAAAGCACTGCCCCCGTGGGCCCTGATGCAAGCTCGCGCTGCTGCCTGCCTGACCTCCCCTGCGAGTAATAAACTCGCCTGTTTCATTGGCTCTTGTGGTCTGTTGTTGAACCCGGCTCACCATCCAGCACCCTGTGCTCCGCTTAACAAGGGTTAATTGAACGAAATCATAACACGAGTGTCTTGCTGGAGGCTGGCACAGAGGCTGTACTGGTCGCCTCCGCCCTGGGGCCAGGATCGCACAGAGAGGCTCCCCCTCCAGAGGAGACTGACCTGCAGAGTGAGAGACAGAGAAGAGGAGGCTCTGGGTAGGGGGCAGCGTGCGCAAAGGCTCCAGGCAGGCCCCGGACCTCGGGGACCCCAGAGACGGGCCCTGACACAGCCTCTCCATGCCCGTGGGGCCGGGCCCCCCTGCAAATTTAAGGGTTGGGGGCTGATGGGGAAGCAGCATGGCCAGGACGTGGTGACGGGCACAGCCAAAGGGGGAAGTGTCCTGTGAGCCCCAAAGCCTGCTGGGTGGCTTGGGCGCCGGAACGTTTTAGGGCACAGTGCTTAGCAGCAAGAGCCACCCGAGGGTCCCAGCACCTGGCCTCTGAGATGCCCAAGGAAGGGCACCATCTGGGTCTCACATGGAGAAGAAGCCTCGGAACAGTGGGGGCTCCTGCTGCCTTCCAGCGGCCCCCCTCCCAGACCCCACTGGGTCCTCCATCCCCAGCAGAGTCTCAGCATGGGTCCACCCACCCCTGCTCCAGGCCAAAACTGCCTCTCGGACCGCACAGGTGGTACCACAGTTACAGAGAGGCCGACCCCAGGCCACACTGGCCACGCCTGTCCAGGCCGAGGGTCCACTCAGTGCCCAGAATGCATCTGTGCCAGAGAGCACAGGAGCCCTGGGCACAGAGCTGGGCACTGGTCAGCCTTTAGGGATCAGACTCCTGGGGGCAGCACAGGGAGCCCTGGGAGGCAGTGCCTGGGTCCGGGGGCAGAGGCCTACCTGTGTGCACGCACTCACATGTATCCGCACATGCCCACACGTATGCACACATACCCACATGTAACCTGCACACGCCCACATGTAGGCCCACACACACCCACATGTATGCACGCACCCACATGTATCTGCATGCGCCCACACATATGCACACACCCACACGTATGCACACGCGCACACACACCCACGCGCATGCACACGCACGGCCCCTTGGCTCGGGCACACCGCTGATGACGTTGGCATTCCTGCCCAGTGCACGAGCCGTGCAGCTGGGAGATGGGGAGAGGGACGAAAAGAAGGGCCGTCTGTCCCTTCAAAAGGCTGGACTTTCTGTCATGAAATAGCACATTTGTGCAGCAAGAAAGGGGAAGCGCTTAAGCGAGCCTTTCTATGGGACCGTCATCTGTAACGTAGGCTGCGGGAAATCCAAGGCTCTTTTGCACTGTGCCCGCGGCAGGCAGGCCCTGCCTCAGACAGCCCTGCTCCAGTTCTCGGGGCCTGGCCACCCCCAGTACGGCACAGATCCCCCCACTGGGGCCGGGCAGCTCCAGGCAGTGGCGGCGCTAGACCTGGAGAAGTGGTCCCCCCAGAGTGCCCGCCGGGGACCAGGGTCTGGGGCGCCCCAGGCTGGCCAGCCCCCAGCACCCACTCCAGGGCCGTGGGACCCAGGCCTGCCACTCCAGAATGCCAGGACGCCTGCCCACCTCCCCGCAGCCTGGACTCAGGGCTGCCCAGGGTCACACTGCTTGCTCTGACCCCTCGGCCTTGCCACCCGCTCCAGTGGTCGGTGGTTGGGGGGCACCCAGGGCTTTCACGGCGGGGGCAGGAGGAGAGGCCCCTGAGTGCGCAACCTCTGCTGTCTGCCCCAGGACAGAACCCCAACTCACCACCCCGGACAGCTGAGGATGCAGGTGCAGGCTCCGTGGACCTGGGAGCTCCACGCCCTGTAGACACCCCAGGAAGCTCCTCTGCTGGGTCCTGGACTGGTTCTCAGTGGGGTGGCCTCAGGCAGGCTGGGGCCTGTGAACCCCAGGGAGGGGCTGAGGCTCTAACCAGTGCTGGGAGCCCCTCACAAGGCTGCTGGTCACCAGGTGCTCCGGCAGCTGTCCGAGGCCAGCCCTGCATCCTGGCGCGCCACTCGCTGGTAGCCACCTCACGGGGCCTCTGCAGCAGCCCCCATTTCAGCCCCGCAGTTTCCCATGAGACAGGAGAGGAAGGCCTCCAGGATGAGGCTGCCACACCCCCGTCCCAGCTCAGGCCTGGATTCAGCAGGGGTGACCTGAAGCTCTGAATGGACTGTCCCCAGGGCCCCATACGACCCTCCAGGGCCTTTTAGGACCCCTGACATCCCCAAGACTTCCTAGGCCCCTCCACTGACCTCCACCTGGCTGGGCTCTGCCCTGCGGGTCAGATGAGCCTCACCATGGACGGTGGGGCTGGGCCAGAGCTGCCCTCTCCAGGATCCTCCCCCAAGGGGACAGGGTGGGGGTGCAGCGCCCAGGTCAGCAGAGGGCTGTCCTGTACCTGCGCTGGGCGTCCTGAGCACTGGGTCGAGGCCATGAGCCAGGCGCTCTCCCCAGAGGTCCTCCCTAGAGGGGAGACGTGGGCGGAGCCGGGGGGCACCAGGCCCAGCTGGGACGTAGTGTGAGGGCAGGTCCCAACCGCCTTGCTGAGAAGCATCTCCAGAGGTCTTGGGGTCCAGTGTAGTTGAGAGTCTCTTTGGCCAAGGAGACGGCGGAGCTGCATGTTGCTGTAAGGGGCCCACGCAGGTGACGGGGTTGCCATGAAGGTGGCAGCAGTGGGGTGAGGGGTCCCTCAGCATGATGCCCTTGGTGGGGCGGGTTGCAGAAGGCACCCTGGGAGCAGGTTGATGTTGGCGCTGCCCAGCGGAGCCTGGGTGACCCCAGGGGCACAGAGAGCCTTGTTCCGGAGCGAGGGAACCCACATTCGTGAGAGCGGCCCTGTCCCAGCAACCCCACAGGCGCCAGCTTGCCTGGGTCCCCATTTTACAGACGAGGAAACTGAGTTTTCAGGGGTCTGGTCCCAAGAGACTGCGCAGCCCCCCGTGGCAGGACCGCGGCTGACTCTCTTCTCTGGCCTAGGTCCCCCGCCCTCCGATTCCCAGCTGCTAGGTGAATGGCAGGAACCCTGAGGCGGGGCGTCCCATCTGGGGACACAGCCACAGCCAGGCGGGTGGAGGCCGCTTCTGAGGGGAGTCCACTCAAAACACAAGCCAGGAGCCCCCATCCCAGTCCAACACCCCAGGACAGCCACTACCTCTGCGGGCCTCCGCCCACCGCCCCAGCTGGGGAAGGGGCTTCACCCCAGAAGAACATGTGTGTGCACGCGTGTGTGGGGAGGGAGCTGCGTCACCGGACACCTGGGAGGGGGTGGTGGGAGTATGTGTGCACGCGTGTGTCGGCATGTGTGCGTGTGCCTGTGTACCCTCAGGCTCCGCATACGAGGATTCAACCAATTGCCAATCAGAAATATTAAAACAAAAAAATTCCAGAACTTTCCAAAGAGCAAAAGTTGAATTTGCCAAGCCAGGAACTTTTTACACAGCATTTACATGGTATTAGGTATTATAAGTAATCTAGGGATGATTTATAGTACACGGGAGGATGTACGTAGGTTATGTGCAAATATTACACCATTTTATATAAGGGACTCGAGCATCCCTGGATTTTGGTATCCACAGACTTGGATATCTGTGGGGCGTCCTGGAACCAATCCCCGTGGTACCGAGGCACGACCGTATGTGTGCACGTGAGTGTGTGCACCTGTGTGCAGAGGGAACCCTGGAAGGGTCACCACATCGCAGGCCGCAGGGCGGGGGAAAGAGTCTTTGCTCGCCTGTTCTACTGCAGGGTCTGCACTGTGGGTCACGCTGCGGGGCCGGGGCTACCGCAGGGGGCCGGGCAGGCCACCCAGAGCCGAGCCCCAGCCCACACCCTGACACTGGCCAGAAGCCACGGCCCTCTTGGCCTGGGTCCGTCCCAGGAGCCTGTCCTGGTGCGGCGAGGTGGTCCGCGGGACCCCGCACACGGCGCGGGGAGGGTGGAGCCCTGCTCCTACTGCCCGTCTAGGCTTAGGTTCGCCCAGAAGTGGTACCAGCAGCATCAGTTCCTGCTGTTCGCTACTGAAAACCAGGGGAAGTCTTAAGAGGATGCAGCACAGGCAACTCGTTTTAATTTGAAATGGCTTAAATTTCATCTCAGCAATCCTGGGTTTTAGTTCCAGGAGGTGAGAGAATTTCAGTTTAAGATCTGACTCCGACCTCGCGGTGTCAGGCGGGTGGGGTCCGCGCTGTTAGATGCTCAGAGGGCTCCTGGGGTATGAGAGCCATAGGGAATCTCATTAATGAAGTTGTCACTTCTGGGAAATGTCTTTAACAGTTTAGAGAGATTAAATGTATAAATTAATGGCGTATTAATTAAAGAATAAGTGAAGACATATACAAAGGTTACTAGGTTAATAAATGCTTTTAAATTGAGCTTTAAAGCTTGAGAAGAGCTGGGCAACGGGGGACAGAATTCGGGCCCTCGCCCGAATGGGGCTGGGGGGTCAGGAAAAAGGCCGGAGAGCCGAGGATGCTCAGGAGAAGCGCGAGATCCAGGTGGAGGTGAATCTTTACTCAGAGAAAAGCGACAGAGCTAGAGGCTCACGGGGCGGGGGGCGTCAGCGAGGGGGCCTGGGAGCAGGGGCACGACCACGGCGACCACAGCGACCACAGAGCGGCGAGCGTCGGGCGAGGGCGGGCACAGGTGCCGGCGTGGGACGCTGCGAAGACAGAGGGGAGGAGGGGTGAGGCCGGGCAAGTTGGGGCGGGCGCACGACCACACCGCCCACCTGCGTGCGAAGAAATGAGGCTGAACTCCGCCCTCCCGCCTCCAGTTCGCCTGATCCCGCCCCCCACTGACCCCGCCCCCCCACACTCCGGTCCCCGACCCCCGCGCCTTGCCCACGCCCCCCATCCCCCATCCTGCCCTGCCCACGCCCTCGTGCCTGCTCCCTGCCCGAGACCCTCACGCGGTCACAGGGGTCGCCAGGGCGGACAGCACCCCTGAGTGAGCCTCCGGCCGACCGGGCCGGCGCCCTGCCCCTCCCGGGGGTGGTGGGGCGGATAGGGAGGAGGGTCCCACCTACCCGGACGGGCTGCGACCCGGAGGCCAGAGGCCATCACTGGGGGGCTGGGGGCGGCGCGCTCCCCTCCACCTTCTGCGCCGCCTCCTTCTCTCCTGGCGCCGAGGCCTCCCCCGAGGGCTTCCCCGAGGGCTTCCCCGAGGGTTTCCTCGAGGGCTCGGTGACCGCCGCCATGGCCGCGCGGGCGGGCGCCTTGTGCGCCTTGGGCGCCTCCTTGAAGGCGTGGTAGCTCGCGGACAACCACGGGGTCTCCGTGCCGTGCTTGCGGCCCACTGGGTAGGCCCCGATGGCCGCCAGGAGGCTGCGGTGGTGCTCAGGGTCCAGCTCGGTGTAGTACATCTCCAGGGTCAGCGGGGTGCAGATCTTGTGCTGCGGAAGGGGGCCGGTCAGGGGCGGGGGTGGGGGGAGGTGTGGCGGCCGCGCCCCTGGGCTCGGGTGTGCAAAACGGGGTGCATTTTTTCTCAGTGGCATCAGCCGCGATGCGGGAGCCACGTCCGTGGGCCACCCGCGGGCGGGCGGTCACCTCTGCTTTTGAGCAGTTCGGTCATACTGTAGACAGTGCCCCTAAATACACTGATTTCTGCCGTAATTTCAAGCCATCAGGGGTAGGCCTGCAATTCAGACCTGGAGGCTCCGCAGAGAGCCAGCCCTTCTCCGAACGCACCGGTGGCCGGTGGCCATGGCCTCCTCCTGAGTGAAGGGGAGGGGGCTCAGCGAGTGCCCCGCGGCCCGCCCCCACCCCGCGGGCCCCCGAGGGAATCCCAGTGAGTGAGGGCCGTTAGCAGCCCGGTGCACCCCTGGAAGTACAGTGGGGGCTCGTGGCCTCTGTGGGGGGAGCGCTCCCCTCTCGGAAATCACGGGGAAAGGGGGACGATTTATCTACTGAAAACTTAGAGTCTTGAAAAAATACACTGAAAATGGTAAAAGTCACCATAAGCAAAGCTGCGAGAAAAGAAACAAGGATGGGGGAACACTTTCCAAGCATACAGAAAACGTCAACATCCTGTGACATAGAAACACACCACATACAAGTGAGGGAGGCTTCCCTCCACCTGGACCTCCTTCCTTATGCTTTACTTTTTAAATTACAAGAAGAGAAAACCTCTCGCTAAAACACCTTTTCTTTTAATTTTTCTAAAGATAGCACTTGAATATACCTGGAAGGTGACGGGGTTTGAGGGCCTTTGCAGGTCACGTTCCCATACAGCTGGGAACACCCCAGACCAACCCTCCTGGGGGTAGCTTGGGGGAGAGGAGGGGAGGCACCCCGTCCTTCCACAGGACACCCCCCTGGGACCCTCCCTGGCACTCTGCCTGCAGGGTGCGACTGCCCTTCCCAGCCCCGGTGCCCAGTCCACCGGCCTTACCCGAAGCAGGAAACCGTCAGGGCAGCTGAACTGGTCATACCAGATGGCCTTATACATGATCAGGAGGCAGCCCATGAGCGCCATGGTGAAAGCGATCATCCGCCCTGTGGGCATCTGGGGGGTGGGCAGGTGCGGAGAGGAGAGGTGGGGTGGTGAGGCTGTGCAGGGCCCGGGCCGCGAACCTCAGGGCCGGCGCCCATCGCGCACACAGCCCAGGGCTCACCGGCCTCTCAGAAAGGATGGGGAAAGGGGAAAGGGGCAGAGTTACTACTGAGAAATGAAAGGCTTTAGAAATGGTACCCTAAAAGTTATAAAAAAGCCACCATCAGTAAGCTGAAGAGCTAGAAAAGGAAGGGAAAACACATTTGCCAGAGACACAGCAGGAAAAGTGAGCCTCCATCGTCTACGGGAAATCGCGAGTCACCGAGGAAGAAACGAACGACCCACTTGGGAAAGGGTGCAGGGCGCAAGCAGGCACTGTGTCTCCTGCCAGGGGCTCCTCCGAGGGCGGCGGCTGCCCGCACCCCACGTTACAGCAGCAGCAGGGAGGCCGGCAGAGCCCTACCTCTGATGGGGTGATTCCCTGTCCAGCTCTACTGAGAGCAGGGCCCTGACCAAGGGCCCCCAGCCCACCCAGTCCAGAGCCTGGGTTCCCACAGCTTGCAGCTGCCTCTCCACCTCCCCTGCCCTGACTCCCCATGGAATTGGCGGGGAGGGTTGGGTTACCCTGCTACGTGCATCCTCTGGGTGGCCGCCGCCCAGCTTCTGGGCCTCTAGGTCGGAGAACTTTGTCGGCTGGTCCCCGGAGGACAGCTGGTATTCCGTCTGTGTCTTAATGACAACCTGTGGGAAGAAATGATGCAGGAGGACCCTGAACTAGGGGGGCTGGGAGGGAAAGGGGGCAGGGGGCAGCTGCCCGCAGTGGTGTGGGTGCTAGTGGCAGGGCTCTAGTGGCTACCAGCTGACACCAAGGGAGGGGGACACTGGAAGTCGGCCAGGGCCGTGGCAGCCCAGGGCCTGGCCAGATGATGGAAAGAGCCCCTACGTCTGCTGGCTGCCTTCGGCTCTGAGGACGCTAGCTGTCCCTGCCAGAAGCTTCCTCTTCCAGGGTACCACAGCTTGGTCCCCTCCTCCAGGAAGCCCACCACTGAGCCTTCCCTTTGGGAACCAGGTCCAGAACGGTAGCAGGCATGGTCGAAGCCCACACAGATCTCTGGAGAACTGCCCTCGGCTCATGGGAGCAATGCTGGGACGTGCCCCCTGCCCTCGCCAATGGCTGACGGGGGCCTCAGGCTGGGACAACTCTGCGTGCCATTCACTCTCCAGAGCTCCGGTGGGGTCAGGCAGGGCTGTGCCTGAGCTGAGCTCTGCTTCTTACAGGTCCCTTCTGAGAGCTCCCCCTCCACCCACCCCTTGCCCAAGGACCTCATCTCAGGCTGCAATCCAAGAAAGAGCACGCCCAGCAGAGGAAGGGGGTAGTTTTTGCTGCTGAGCCCCTGCTGGACCGCAGGCAAGCTGGGCACTGTCTGTGAGAGCATGTGAATCCTCACCACCACCTGTGGCCAGTTTACCCTGGTTTGCAGATGAGGAAAGGGCAGTTCTGGGTGGCGGGGGGAGCCGATCGGGGCACACAGCAGGCTCAGCCTGGCCCTTCCTCCACTTGCTCAGCTGCCCCTTAGAGGAGGCCACACCTAAAGCCACCTTGCTAACGCCCGTGTGTTTCCAGGGCAGGATGACACAGGCCTCCACGCTGGCCCAGGCCCCTCACCTGGTCGGAGAACGCAGGCTGTAGCTGGCTGACATCCAGGGGACTGATCAGAGGGACGCTGTCCATGGTAGCCCCGTCCCCGGAGCCTGTCTTCCCCGAGAAGCTGCAGTTCAGCTTCACCATGGTGGATGGCAGTCCTCGTCCTGTCCAGAGGCAGACACAGGGTCACTGGCCACATAACAGATGTCCACACCAGCTGGCTCTGGAGTGAGAGGGCCCCAGGCTGGCCCTTATGCTCCTCACGCCAGAGGTGGGTTGGGCCGTGGGTGGCCAGGCCAACCTCCCCAGGACAAACCGGGTGAGTCCAGCCGCAGGATTCTAGTCCCTTCCTGCCCCCTGGACTCCCTTTGGCCCCCACAGCCGTGCAGGCGAGAGTGCCTCTGACTGGTGACTGCCTGGCAGAGTCTTCCACTGGCCCACCTGCTCCAGGAGATATTCTAAGGGCAGCAACCAACAGAAAACAATCCCAGATAGAAGCCTGGAGAGTAGGGTGGCCAGTACGGTACGCCAGGTTAAATCTGAATTTCAGATAAGCAACGGATGCTTTTGCTTTTTATGATATATCCATGTAATATGCAATACAGGAACATATTTATACTAAAAAGTATTGTCTATCTGAAATTCAAATTTAACTGGGTGTCCTATGTTTTATCTGGCAACCCTACTGGAGATGCAGGAAGTAACAAAGAGCTACAGAAAGAGGATGCTGGTGAATGAATCCAAGAGCTAACTGCACAGAGCGTGGCAGTAATGGTGTACATGGACTGGACCATCTGGGGAGCTGGAACGCCCTGACAAGAACAGGAGTGGGGGGCAGGCAGGAGGTGGGAGGGACCTGCATGGCTTGGAGGAGCACAAAGCTTCCTGGGGGAGGTCAAGATGGTTTCACTTCTAGGCTGACTGATAAGAGAAAAGGAACACAGCAAATGACTTGAAACTGAAAAAACAGAAACACAAAATATACTCAGTCAATCAAAAGGAGAAAGAAATGGTCCCATGTCCACTAAGAAATTAAATCTCTTATTAAAATCTTCCAACAAAGAACTCCAGGCCCAGGCAGCATCACCCCTGGATTCTACCAATCATTTAAGGAGGAAATCATGCAAATTTCATACAAAACTCATCCAGAGGGAAGAACACGGGAGCACACCCCAGCTTGTGAAGCCAGCACGACCTCTATCTCAGAACTTGGCAAGGACAACGAGACAGAAGACCTCGCAGGCCATGCTACCCACCAACACCAGTGCCAAGGCCCCAGATAAAATGCAAGCATGTGGAATCCAGCAAGATATTAAAAGGTTGGGTGTATTCTGGAAATTTCACATCTGAAAGCAATCATTATTTTCACCATATGAACAGAATAAAGAAGAAAAATGATCTCATCAATTTCAATAGTAGCTGAAAAAGTATCTGGTAAGGTTCAACATTTGTTTACTATTTTAAAAAATCTATTGGAATTCCCTGGTGGTCCAGTGGTTAGGACTTCATGCTTTCACTGTCGAGGGCCCAGTTCAGTCCCTGGTCTGGGAACTAAGATCCCACAAGCTGCGCGGCACAGCCAAAAAAAAAAAAAGAAAGGGAGATACAAGGCCCTTTATTATCAGTTCTATAAATGATGGTGATTTATAGAGGTCCTAGCCAAGCCATATGGCAGGAAAAAGAAATAAGAGGTACAAAGCCTGGATGAGATTAGGTAAGACTCTCATTATTCACAGAGAAAGCATCTTCTGTGTGTAGAAAATCTAAGAGAATCTGCGTATAAATTATACGGGTTGGAAAGTGAGTTCAGCAGAGTTGATGGGCTTAAGGTATTCAGAAATCAGTTCTGTTTCTATGTATCAGTGACAAAAAATTAAAACATAATTTGTTGAAATATTCCACTTACACAGTATCAGAGATATCGAATGCTCAGGAGCAGGTCTAACAAGAGATTAGAAGGACCTCCCTGTGGAAAACCAGAAGAAACCTCTGTCAAGACACTATTGACTGGGACTTCCCAGGTGGTCCCGTGGGTAAGACTCCACGCTCCCAATGCAGGGGGCCCAGGTTCGATCCCTGGTTAGGGAACTAGATCCTGCATGCCTGCCACAACTAAGAAGCCTGCATGCCACAACTAAGACCCTGTGCAGCCTAAATAAATTTTTAAAAAAAAAAGACATTATTATTATTAATTTATTTTTTGCGGTACGCGGGCCTCTCACTGTTGTGGCCTCTCCCGTTGCGGAGCACAGGCTCCGGATGCGCAGGCTCAGCGGCCATGGCTCACGGGCTCAGCCGCTCCACGGCATGTGGGATCTACCCAGACCGGGGCACAAACCCATGTCGCCTACATCGGCAGGTGGACTCTCAACCACTGCGCCACCAGGGAAGCCCCTAAAAAAGACATTATTGACTGAGACCAAATAACTCCTAAATTCCTTAAATAAATGGGGAAATATATGGTCATGGATTTTGGAAGTTTCCATGTTTAAAAACATCATTTCCCCTCAAAGTGTAGCTATAGAATCAATAAATCCCAATCAAAATTCCAAGGTGAAATTTTTTAAAAATATATCAATAGTTATGTATTTTTAAAATAAATTTATTTAATTTATTTTTGGCCGTGTTGGGTCTTCGTTGCTGTGCGTGGGCTTTCTCTAGTTGCAGCGAGCGGGGGCTACTCTCATTGCAGTGCATGGGCTTCCCGTTGTGGTGGCTTCTCTTGTTGTGGAGTACAGGCTCTAGGCACGCGGGCTTCAGTAGTTGTGGCGCATGGACTCAGTAGTTGTGGCACATGGGCTTAGTTGCTCCGTGGCATGTGTGATCTTCCTAGACCAGGGCTCGAACCCGTGTCCCCTGAATTGGCAGGCGGATTCCCAACCACTGCGCTACCAGGGAAGTCCTTTTTGTGTGAATTTGATAAACTTTGTAATTTTATATGGAAGGCAGAGGGACAAGGATACTCATAACATCTTGGAAAAGACCGAGGGGGGCACTTGTCTGCCAGGCGTCTAGCTTGTCACATAGCCGTGTGGTATCCCTGCGTGATGTACAAAGACCCATGTGACACACCCTATACACACGGACCACGGAGATGTCACTGCAAAGCTTGGGGATGGCCACCCAACGTCCACATGGCAAACAGTGGACCCAATCCCCACCTCACACCCCACACAAAAATCTACTCCCGGTGGATAAGCCAAGATGGAAAAGCGTCGTGGAGATAATACAGGAGAATATTTTCCTGGTCTCAGGGAGGGAAAGAGTTTTTCAGTATCACAAATAAGTGCTAACCACAAAAGAAAATATTGATAAAAGAACTACATTAAAATTAACAGCTTCTTATAAAAAACGTATGGTTACCAAAGGGGATAGCAGGGGTAGGGGGAGATAAATTAGGAGTTTGGGATTAACATATACACACTACTATATATAAAATAGGTAAACAACAAGGACCTACTGTGTACCACAGGGAACTATAATCAATATCTTGTAATAACCTATAATGGAAAAGAATCCAAAAAGGAATAGCTATATATGTATAACTGAATCACTTTGCTGTACACCTGAAACTAACACAACACTGTAAATTAACTACAGTTCAATTAAAAAATTAAGAGCTTCTGCCCATCAAAACACAGCCTTCAAAGAATGGAAACAGAAACCAAGACTGGGAGAAAATATTTGCAACCTGCAAATGAGAAAGGACTTGTTGTGGGTTCAACAACAAGACGAGCCCAAGCCCTAACCTGGGCACCTGTGAACGTGATCTTATTTGGGAATAGGGTCTCTGCAGATCTAATCAAGTTAAGATGAGCTCATACTGGATTAGGGTGGACCCTGATCCAATGACTGGTGTCCTTATAAGAAGGGAGAAATTTGGACACAGACACACACAGGAAGGAAGCCATGTTGAAGATGGAGGTGGATACTAGAGGGAGGTGGCCACAAGCCAAGGGACTCCTGGGGCCACCGAAGCTGGAAGAGGAAGGAAGGAGCCTCCCCTGGAGCCTCAGGGGAGCTCGGCCCTTGCAGCATCTTGATGTCCCGCCTCTTGCCTCCAGAGCTGTGCAAGAACGAACGTCTGCTGTCTGGAGCCGCCCAGCTATGGTGGAAGCCAAGATGGGTCAGGCATCTACCGTATAAACAGAGCGTCTCGAGCTGGTCAAGAAAGACAGGCAGATCACCCAAGAGAAAAATGGACAGAAGAGGATTTCCAATGGCCATGAATACTGAAATGCTGCTCACTCCATTATCCTTGAAGAGACAAATTGCGGGGGTGGTGGTGGGGGAGCGGGGCGGGGGGAAGCCGAACACCAGGACAGGGAGAGCAGGAACACAGGCCGCCACAGGGTGGGGTGGGGCCGCTTTATCTAGGGTGTTGAACCTGTGACGGCCTCACTCACTCCTGGGCAGACACCCCGCAGGAAGGCAGGTGTGCATCCACGTGCACAGCAGCACTGCCCACAGACGCGCGCACCACGGGGCATCTCCACAGTGGAACAAGCACATGAATAGAGGCGTTTCTGCGAGGTCGTCAGAGCAGGGAAGGGAAGGGACCACGCTACCTGCAAGAACAGCCCTGAATCACAAAGCCAGCGTCGGCCAGAAGAAGCCAGGCACACATGAAGGGTCGAGAATAAAGAAACACAACAGCCTTGTTTAGGACCCCATCCCGCGCTCAGGAGCTCGGAGGTGCGGCCAATGCTCCTGCATCTGCAGAGTCCCGGGTGGTGCCCTTGGGGAAGGGGAGCGTCTTCGGGGCGGGGCGGGCGTTTCCGGTCTTCTCTTGGATGCTGGACGCCTGGGGTTCACTTATGACGAATCATTAGGCTGCACGTTTGCTTCGTGTCCTCTTCTGAGTTCGTTATATTTCACAACAAAAAAGGTTAAAAACAAACAAAACCAAACGACAGCGGGCAGGTAGCAGAGGCACAGCCAGGCCATGCCCTCTCCCAGGACTGAACAGCCTTTTGACAACTGTGCCCTGGCTGTCCCCTTCCTAACGAGGACCTCGGGCTGAGCTTTCCGCCCTGGCCTCCGAATGTGGCCCCTCCCTCGCCACTGCCTGCATCCACCCTGCAACCCCCAAACTTCTGTCCTGAGCGACCCTCCTGGGCATCAGCTCCACCACCGCAGGTGCCTGCCAGGCCCTCACTCAAACCCCAGCAGCCAGGCCCTGCTGTGGGTGCCGGTGCGGGCAGGCCAGGTGGGAACGCAGAGGGGGAGCCCCTGCCAGCGGCAGAGTCAGACAGACCTGCAGGACATGTGGGAGGCACTGGGCAGGGAGGCTCGGGGCGGCCACTGTGGGGAGGGCAGGAAGCCCCCGGCCCAGGCTGGGAGAGGGGCCGCCGCATCGTGGCATCGTGGACTCACTCCCCAGGCGCCCGCGGAGGAGGCTTCTCTTAGGGTCTTGAGCCGGCGCCCTTCCCCGGATGTGCGCGCCTTGCCCGGGCCGTACAGACCGGCAAAGCGTCCCCACTCCCCACCCACCCCAGGCTGAGGCGGTGTGCTCTTCCTGAGGTGGGTCGAGGCCTGGCCGGGCCTCGGCCTGTGGATGACGTCTGGGCACCTGGGCACCTGCCCCAGGCGGGCGGGACATCTGTCCTTCTTCGCTCGTACCGCGCGTATATGACGTCCACGCTCCACGAGGCAGAGACGGACAAGGAGCCATCAACATATAAATAAAAGAAGGTCGGGCGATCCGTGCGAAGAAGGAAATAGAGATGAAAACCGCCGAAAGGGGGCCGCGGAGGAGGGCGGGGGGGAACGACTGGGCACTGCAGGGGAGGGCTGTGCGAGGTGGGGACAGCAAGCGCCCCGGCCTTTAGGGGAGCTTGGCGAGGGGCTGGGGAGGGTGCCCTCTAGGGGGAGGGGGCTGGGGGCCTTCACGCAGCAGACGCCCCGCGACTCTCAAACCCAACCTGCGGTTTACAGACAGGAGCCGGGAGGGGCAGAGGGGGCACAGCCCCCACCCCCGCAAACCTGTCAATCTCAGCTTGGTGGCCACGCCCCCTGGAAGGCGGAAGGCCGAGGTCTCCCCCTCCTCTCCCGCAGGAGGCCCCTATCCATACGAGCTCCGCCTCTGGGTTCCCTTTAAGCCAAACGTAAGCTCCAACTCCTCTGCCTCTGCATGACGTCCACGTTACATCATCTTGGGTTTCCATGGCAACAGAGACAGGCAGGCAATGAGACGTCTTCTTGAAGAAAAGACCTGGGGGCCCAACGGACCCTCTGCGTCTGACTCTAGGCGCCTTGTTCCAGGCAGAATGCTGGGGTAGGGGCTGGGCTGCATCTGGGAAGCCCCCCTCCCGCAAAATTCCTTTCCCTGCCTGAGTCATGCAGACCCTCTGGGCAGGCTGGCTGGGCTCATTCACACGACAGACACTTAGCTCCGTGGAATGGGAGGGGTCTTCCCTACTCCTCCCACCGGCCCCCTCCCTCCACGATGCGCTGTAATTGTGCCTTCGACAGCGGATCAGCTGCTCCCCGCTCGCCGTAGGCTGCTGGGCTGGGATGTGGGGCGGTGTACGTCTCCTCTACGAGGCTTGGGGAGGGGGCACAGGTTGAGCAGTGAGGTTGTGCTGAGGCTGCGATGGGTGGCTGGACGGGAGGGCACGGACCCTCAGCCGAAAGCCCTCAGGAAGCTTGGCTGCAGGTCACGTCACAGACTCGCTTTCACACATACGCCACCCTGGGATGCTGCGTCACTCGGAGGTATGCACCGGCGCCTGCATGTGCGGGCGGGCACGAGCGTCCTGTGTGCATTGGGCGTGCGTGTGACAACGGAGCGCGGGGGGCCTGCGCGCTTTGCCGAACCCGCAAGGCCCCCGCCCCCGCGCCGCCCCTTCCAGGCCCAGCCACAACGCCCACCCAGGTGCGCTCCCACCCGTTGCCCTGCAGGCCGATGGTGGGTTTGACTGCCGGTTCAAGGGCAGGTGGACTGCAGGCGCCAGCCCAGCCCTGAGAGGCCCAGGCGAGCGGGGCAGGTGGGGGGAGGTGCAGGTCTGCCCCCGGCTTCAGCGTCCCAAGTACCAGCCACCTGTGGCTCCGCACCGAGAGCCCGCGGCAGGCGGTTCTGGACAAATGCCCTCTCTCCGCTTCTTGGCCACGTCCCGCCTTCCACGCAGCCTCCCTCACCTCCGCCACCACCGTGCCGTTGCCGGCAGCGCTTCGTGATCTGGTCCGTCGGAAGCCCCTTCTGCCTCCCCCACCCCCTCAGGTAGAGCTGAACCTCAGGTAGAGCTGGAACTGGCACCCCTTCTCCACCTCGGGACGCCCATCTCCCACTGGCTCTCTCAGACCTGCAGAGGTGGAGCTGGCTCGCGGGGAGGGGGCTGCAGTCTCCATGGGACAGGGGGAGCTGATGTCCAGCAGTCCTACCCCCACCCGAGCTGCCCCGCTCTACCGCGGACGGGAATCTGGGAGGCACGTCGGGTCTGCGCAAGGCTGGACACCCACGGCCCTTCTGGAACATCCAGGCAGGGACTCTTCCCGCGGAGGCCCCGGATCCTCGGGGGGCCTGAGGACAACCTCCTGCGCTTGGGCCGACCCCTGCCCGGCCGGCTGCCAACGGGTCAGCCGCAGTTCCCCCCCCCCCCCCGCCACTCTCTCACCGCTGCACACGCCCCTCGCACATCCGTGCACACACACCAGTATACCTGCGACCCCCGCACACCCAACACTCGTGCGCACACTCGGCCCCCCACCCGCCCCCCAGCTCCGCTCCACAAGGACAAATGTGCAAATGGCTCACAGGCGGCTCCAACGGGCAGCTGCAGCAGGATGCAGTCGCAGGACAAGGATGCGGAGGAAGGATGCGGTTCCAGACGCTTCTCAGCTGGGGCGCGGCGGGGGAGGGGCCGAGCCCCAGACCGAGGCTGCCGTTGTTGCCAGGGAGATGCAGGCTGGAGGAGGCGAGCACTGCGTCTGCCGCCGCCGCCCCGCCTCCCACGCGTGCCCGTAGGAGCTGTGCCGCCCCCCCAACCTGTCACTGGCTTAGACACGCACACCGCATCCACCCACGGCACACATCTCACACACACACCATTCACACGCTGCACACACATATACATACACCTCACACACTCACACCACCGCACTGCAGGCGGGGCGGGGAGGGGACAGACACCCTGGCCAGCATCCTACCCTGGGGATGTCCAGGCTCCCAGACACCACCTTGTCGGGGGCGCAGTCTTGCCCCCTTTGGTCCGCTTGGTTCAGGCACAGCTGGGTTGGGCCCCCACCCGCCCAGAGGGCCTCCTCCTCACGGCTCGGCGTCCAAAGCCCCGACTGTCCGCTTTCGGAGGGCAAGCCTGTGGCTCCTGGTAGCCGCTGTGGCCCAGAGCCTGCACAGCGCCAGGCATAGAGCAGCCGCCGCGCAGGCGCGTTGTCCGAGTGAGCAGGTGAGCGGGGCCCGTGGTCTCAGGACCCCGGGGCTCAGCCCAGCAGGGTCGGGGCTCCACACCTGGGCTCACAGCTGGCCGAGGAGCGATGGCGCGGCTGTGTCATGCCTTTTTGCTGTTGACTAGTGCCCCGTGTTGCGGATGTGTCCCGTCTTATCTATTCAGTCGCCAGGCTCTGGACTGTTCGTCCCGGGTGTGTCTACTGTTGACAGCGTTGCCGCCAGCGTTCTTGGACTAGTGTTTGTGTGGACACAGGGCTTTCATTTCTCTTGGGCAGGTACTTAGGAGTGGAATTGCTGGGTCGTATGGTAGTTTACATGTAGTTTTTAAAGAAAATGTTTTAACTTCTTTCCAAAGTGGCTGCAGCATTTCATATTCCCATCAGCGGTGCAGAAGGGCTTGGCTTCACCCCCGCCCCGGACGCGTGTTACCATCTCTCCTTTTTGCTGCAGCCGTCTGTATTCGCTCGCGAGGGCTGCCATAACTAAGTACCACAGACCGAGTGGCTTAAACAACAGGAATTATTTCCTTATGATTCTGGAGGTTGGAAGTCAGACATCAAGGTGTCGTCAGGGTTGGTTTCCTCTGGACCTCTCTCCTTGCCTTATAGAGGCCCGCTTCTCCCTGTGTCTTCAGATGGCCTTTCCTCTGCGTGTATCTGTGTCCTAATCTCCTTTTCCTTTTTTTTTTAAGCCTTTAAAAAAAAAATAATTAATTATTGGCTGCATTGGGTCTTTGTTGCTGCGCGCGGGCTTTCTCTAGTTGCAGCGAGCAGGGGCTACTCTTCGCTGCGGAGCATGGGCTCTAGGCACGTGGGCTTCAGTAGTTGTGGCTCGCGGGCTCTAGAGCGCAGGCTCAGTAGTTGTGGAGCACAGGGTTAGCTGCTCCGCGGCATGTGGGATCTTCCCGGACCAGGGCTCGAAGCCATGTCCCCTGCATTGGCAGGCGGATTCTTAACCACTGCGCCACCAGGGAAGTCCCTAACCTCCTTTTCTTATAAGGACACTAGTCAGAATGGATTAAGGCCACCCATATGACTTCATTTTAACTTAATTATCTCTTTAAAGACCATATTTCCACATACTGTCACAGGCTGAGGTCCTGAGGGTTAGGGCTTCTACGTATGAATTTTGGGAGGAAACAATTCTGCTCATAACGCTGACCTCGTACCCACTAGTAGGATGAGTGATATCTCACCGTGGTTTGAATCTGCATCCCTAATAACTAATGATGCTAATGTCAACAAAAATTAATCAGTAGTCCATCTAAGGAAGAAATAGAGAATTTTATTCAAGGCAACCTGAGGATTATAACTCAGAAAACTCTGAGGACTGTTCAGCTTGCTAGAAGTTGAAGGCACAGCTCTATACATTTTCAAGACAAAGCGTCGTTCATCGAAATGACCCTGACATTTTATGTAAAGTTCACCGAAAATACACACTCCAGCTCTACACGTATGAATCGAGTGCAGGTCACCATGACCGTAACAGTACTAGGAAAAGAAGGAAGGAGGGAAAAAAAAAATGATCTTTTTGGTGAGGCAGAGATTCTTGCTCTTGAGGAAGGCCCAGGGCGGAGAGTATGGCCTGCTTAAATTTTCTTGTCTTGTCTTAAAAACATACATTTTATTCCATCATTAACTATACATCTCTTCGTGGGTTTCTTAGCCACCTGTATATCTTTGGTGAAATGTTTGTTTAAATGTTCTGAACATTTTTCAATTGGGTTGTTTGTCTTGTTGTTACTGAGTTTTTAAAACTCTTCATATATTCTGGATACAAGTCCTTCAGCAGGTAGAAGATTTGCAGTCTCCCCCAGTCTGTGACTTGTCTTTTCACTTTCTTGATAGTCTCCTTTGAAGTGCAAAAGCTTGTAGTTTTGATAAAGTCCAAGGAATCAATTTTCTCTTTTATGTGTCGTGCTTTTGGTGTTGTGTTAAGAACTGACCCAAGGCCATGAATATTTTCTCATTTTTTCTTCCAGTGGTTTTGTAATTTTAACTTTTACATTTAAGCCTATGATGCATTTTGAGGTAGCTTGTGTGTACGATCAAGTTATAGGTCTAAGTTATTATTATTTTTTGCATGTGGATATCCGGTTGTCTCAGCACCTTTTGTTAAAATCACTAATCTTTTCATGTTAAGTTGTCTTGACATCTTTGTCAACAACCAGCTGTCCATACATATGTGGGTTCATTTCTGGACGCTTAATTCTGTTTCACTGATGTGTGTCTCAATCCTTATGCCTACAGTATGTCTTTTGCCACTGGGGCTTTGTAGCGTTTTGAAGTGGCGGAGTGTATCTGTTCTAATTTTGTCCTTTTAGAAATTGTTTTGGCTCTTCTGAGTCCTTCCATTTTCATATAAACTTTAGGATCAACTTGTCTATTTCTACAGAGTTCTGCTAGAAATTTGATAGGAATTGCATCGAATCTATAGATTAATTCTGGGAGAATAACCATCTTGACGAAGACTTGAGTCTTCTAATCCATGAAGAAAGAATATCTCTCCATTTATTTAGATCTGGATTTTCCTCAGCTCAAGTCTTGTGCTTCTTTTGTTAAATTTATTCCCAAGTATTTTATTACTTTCAGTGCTACTATGAATGAAAAATTCTCCCTAATTTCATTTCAAATTGTTCATTTCTAGTATATAAAAACCATTGATTTTTGTATATTGATCTTATATCCTGAGATCTTGCTAAACTCTAAGTATGGGATCATATCATCTGTAAATAAAGACAGCTATTTTTCCATTCCAATTCAAGCATGATCTTTTCTTTGTCCTGCCTTGTTGTGCAGGCTGGACTCTACAGCACTATGTCGAACAGCAGGGTGAGCGTGGACGGTGACGTCTCCTCCCCATCTGAAGGTGAGAGTTGGTGGTCTTTCACTACTGAATATGATCACCACTGTAAGTTTTTCTGTACATGCCCTTTTACCGGGTTTAGAAAGTTCCCTTCTACTTCTACTTTTTTGAAAGTATTTTTTTTTAAATCATCAATGAGTATTGGCTTCCTGAAAAAGAATTTCAGATTCTTTTTGTGTCTATTAAAATGATCATTTCTTTGTCTTTCATGTTATCTATATAGTATAGTACATTAATTAACTTTTTGAATATTAAACCAACATTGAATTCCTGGGATAAATTCTTTTTTATGTGTTGCTGGATTTCGCTGGTATTTTTTTAAATCTCATAATAGCTTTTTATTATGATTTTTAAAAATCAATTTATTTATTTTATTTATTTATTTTTGGCCGCGCTGGGTCTTCCTTGCTGCGTAGGTGCTTTCTCTAGTTGCAGCGAGCGGGGGCTACACTTCGTTGCGGTGCGTGGGCTTCTCATTGCGGTGGCTTCTCTTGTTGTGGAGCACAGGCTCCAGGCACGCGGGCCTCCGTAACTGTGGCCCACGGGCTCCAGAGCGCAGGCTCAGTAGTTGTGGCACACGGGCCCAGCTGCTCCGCGGCATGTGGGATCTTCCCGGACCGGGGCACGAACCTGTGTCCCCTGCATTGGCAGGCAGACTCCCAACCACTGCACCACCAGGGAAGCCCTCGCTGGTATTTTTTATTAAGGATTTTTGTGTCAATGTCCAGTAGGAATGTTGGTGTGTATATAGCTTTCTTTCCCCTGTAATGTCTTTGTCTACCTTTGGACGCAGGAGGTGCTCTCACCTCCTCTACAGGCTGTGAAAGGTTATTTTTGCTGTTATTCCTTCTCAAGCATTGTCTGCAGGCCTCTGGTGTTTCTGACAAGAAGTCAGCTTTAATCGTGTTGCTGGTTCTCTGCACAGAAGGAGTAGTTTTTCTCTTGCTACTTTCAAGATTTCCTCTTTGTCTTTGGGTTTTAAAGTTTAACTGTGGGCTTCCCTGGTGGCACAGTGGTTAAGAATCTGCCTGCCAATGCAGGGGACGTGGTTTCGAGCCCTGGTCTGGAAAGATCCCACATGCCACGGAGCAACTAAACCCATGCGCCACAACTACTGAGCCCGTGCTCTAGAGCCCTCGAGCCACAACTACTGAGCCCACGTGCCACAACTACTGAAGCCCGCGTGCCTAGAGCCTGTGCTCAGCAACAAAGAGAAGCCACCGCAATGAGAAGCTCGCGCACAGCATCGAAGAGTAGCCCCCGCTGGCCGCAACTAGAGAAAGTCGGCACGCAGCAACGAAGACCCAACGCAGCCAAAAATAAATAAATAAAATTAATTAATTAAAAAAAAATTTAGCTGTGATACATCTTTGTTTTTATCCTATTTGGGGCTCATTGAGCTTATTGGGTTCGTAGATAAATGCTTTTCATCAAATTTGGAATGGTTTTTGCCATTAGTTATTGAAATATTTTTTCTGTCCCTCTCTTTCCTCTACTTGTGGGACTCCATGTATGTGTGTGTATGGTGTGTGCCTGTGTGCGTGCATGTGTGTGTTGCTGTCTCACAGGCTCTGGGCCACCAGGGAAGTCCTTGGGATGCTTTTCATTGTTCTTTTTTTTCTCTTCCTTCAGGTTGGATAATTTCTATTTATGTCTTTAAGTGTTGATCTAACTTAAAGGTATATACTTAAATATGTCTTTTATTAAGCCCTCTAGTAAATTTTTTATTTTAGTTATTGTTTTTCAATTCCAGAATTCCCATTTGATTCTTTTTAAAATGTCGTTTATTGAGATTTATTTATTTAAATCACTTTCATCATATTTTCCTTTAACTCTACACATGGCTTCCATTCATTTTTTGCTCTAAGTCCAATGCCTAGGTCCACTAAGAACAGTTTCTATTACCTGCTTTTCTCCTGAATATTGGTCACACTTTTCCTGTTTCTTTGCCTGTCTTGTAATTTTTGGTTGAAAAATACATGTTTTAATTGGCTCATCATTTGTAACAAATATACTAACCAATGTCAGCTACTAGGAGGGGAAATGGGGATGGGGAGAGGGTATTATGGGAACTCTGATTTTCTGCTTAATTTTTCTCTAACCCTGAAATTTCTTATCAGGGGACTTTCCTGGTGGCCCAGTGGTTAAGAATCTGCCTTCCAAGGCAGGTGACATGGGTTCGATCCCTGATTGGAGAACTAAGATCCCACATGCTGTGGGGCAACTAAGTCCTGGCGCTCTAGAGCCCACGTGCCACAACGGCAGATCCCACGTGCTGCAACAAATATCCCACATGCCACAACTAAGACCCGACACAGCCAAATAGATAAATAAATATTTTTTTGAAAAGTCTATTAACCAAAACAACTAGATGTCTTAGATTATATTTTGAAACAACTATGGATTATGATATTTTCCCCTGAGGGTAGTGGTTAGCTGTTCAGCAATTTCCTGGACTAAATCTGTAGACTGTTTCCTTGTGGTGTGTGGCACTGATCTCCCTGCCAGGGTAATAGATAAATGACAAAGATCCTTCCTCTTAGGACGTTATTTTCAATGATACTTGTTAGTTGTACAAGGACCAGAATTAGAAAAAAATACAGACTAGATTCTATGTGTCCAGTGACAATAAATGGGTGATCAAAGGGTTGTCCTCTGCTTCATATTAGTGTCAGTAGGTCCCCTACAAGTTCTCAGAATAAACATTGCTTAAGGGGTTGGAATGTTATACATTGTTGTTTTGTTGTATGAAGTATTGGGACAATTGATAAAATTAGGATTGAGAAGATTAAGGACAGTGTGCTCCCTGTTTGTTGTGAATGGATCATACAATTGTGTTTGCAAATAAGAAGTACCATTCTGGCTTGATGTGGGGGGCTGTGTTGAGGAGGTTAGGAGGAGTATAATGGTCTGGGTCCCCTAGAAGTTCGGATGAGACTAGTACCAGTATTAGTGAGATTAGAAATAGGAACAAGGCATACCAGATACCTTTAATTGTGCAGTGTGGATGAAACGGGATTTTGTTCATGTCGGATTAGATCCTTGGACTCTTAGAGCCTGTTTCATGAGGAGTAATGGGTGAAGAACTACTAAAGCTGCAGCAATCAGTGAATGGGAGGATAAAGTGGAAGGTGAAGAGCAGGGGAAAGGGTGGCTTTATCCACTGAGAATCCTCCTCAGCTGCATTTGACTGGGTTAGTGCCAATGTAAGGAATTGCTGGAAGGAGATTTGTAATGTAATGTAACTCGCCACAACTAGAGAAAGCCCGTGACAGCAACGAAGACCCAACACAGCCAAAAATAAATAAATAAATAATTTTAAGAGAAAAAAGCTATTTAGCCTCATGATAAGACGTGACCTGTAAATGCTGTGGCTATTAAACAGCAGGATGATTCCAACGTTTCATGTCTGTCGGAAGCTGTAAGGTCCGTCATACAGACCTCTCCCAACATGGGCAAACAAGCAAGCAAAGGGTATGGAGACTCCGTTTCCATTAAGTACCGGCGGATTCACCCATAGTCTCCATCTTGGGAGATGCGGGTTATGGACAAGAAGGCGGTTATTGATACATGATAAAGTATTGCTAGGAATAACCCTGTTAAGATACGTAAAACTAAACAAATACCAAGCTGAGAACCAAATTTCATCATGATGAGAGATTTAATGAGCTGGTAAATCAATAAATGAATCGTTGACAGTTTTGCTTAATGGGTAGGTTTTTCTAATGTTGGTCATTAGTGGGGTTTTTTAAATAAATTTATTTATTTATTTATTTTTGGCTTCATTGGGTCTTTGTTGCTGTGCGTGGGCTTTAGTTGCGGCGAGCGGGGGCTACTCTTCATTGCGGTGTGCAGGCTTCTCATTGCGGTGTCTTCTCTTGCTGCGGAGCACAGGCTCTAGGCACACGGGCTTCCGTAGTTGTAGCACGCAGGCTCAGTAGTTATGGCTCACTGGCTGTAGAGAGCAGGTTCAGTAGTTGTGGTACACAGGCTTAGTTGCTCTGTGGCATGTGGAATCTTCCTGGAGCAGGGCTTGAACCCATGTCCCCTGCACTGGCAGGCAGATTCTTACCCACTGTGCCACCAGAGAAGCCCTGGTCATTAGTGTTTATATAGTTGAAAGACGATGATTTTCATGGCATTGGCCATGGTTACACTCCACATAAGAATAATCATGACATACGCTGGATTTATTTTAAGTACATTTTGGTAGTTAGTTTTGAAGGTTTTCCTTCAAAAGCTTCCTTACTTATGGTGGGCTTGGGTTGATTGTGAGTGGTCGAATTGGTTCTGGCATTGTAATAAGTTTTGGTGGGTCGTCTTTGAGCTTAATGGTTTCTAAGTTTCTTTAGTGGGACTGTTGTTAGTTTGTGGTTATACAACAGCTGTGCCTACGGAGCAGTAGCCTGAGCCTTGTGTTTCTAACAAAACTGTCTTAGGGCTGTTTCTTTTGGGGTTGATAATGGGGCGTGCAGTGATCCTTTTGCTGAAAAAGTTGAGGAGCAGGGATTGTGTTTCAGTTTAAGGGGATGGGAACTGAATAATTTATGCTACGGGAGATTCCGACTTTTTCTGAGGAAGCTGCAGGAACGCTGTGTGGTGTAGGTACGGTACGTGACTGGTGACTGTTACGGGTTGGTCCCTGCTTATTGGTGCTCTGGTTATGATGGAGATCACCCGTGGACATTAAATAGGGTTGTACTTAAGTGTGACGAGGAAGGAGAGCAAACGTAATTTAACTGGGCCTATATGTGTCTGCCGTAGGCTGTGAATAATAGCTTTGGAGCATATACAGAGCGTGGCTTTGAAGAACGCACGTGTGAAGCTGTGGAGCCATGCTAGGCAGGGTTTTCCCTGTCAGTAGTTAGTACAATGAGGCCTAGTTGACTTGAGAGGAGTATGTACGCTGAGGCAGTGATGAATGTATCGACCCCTATTAGGATGATGGGGATGTTGGATCCTGAGATGACGTTGCTGCACCCGAGCAAGGGCGCTTGTCCCCTCGGAGCAGAAAGCAACTCCTGACAGCAGGTGTCTGCAGCAAAGAAAGGGTTTATTTGCAGGCTTTAAACAAGGGCATGAGAGACAAGCCTCAGATCCACTCAGACCAGCTCAGATAAGCCTCCGACCAACCTGATCTTTGAGGGGATTTTTTAAAAAGGGGAACAAAGAAAGAGGCTGGGATTCATCATCGTTTTGTGACATTTCTGTGACATTTGTGAATCTAGTTTCAGGAGTCAGGCTGTCTCTGGTTTACATTCTCAGGCCAGGCGGTCCATGGCTGGGGGGTCTGTGAGCTCATCTTGCCCTGGAGAAACAACCTGAGTGTGTATTAACAATGGTGTCTACAAGGGCAATTTCAGTACATTAGCGATGTTATCAGCAGCAGCCATCTTAGTCACCTGACTCTGGTTGATTAGTGCTCAGTTAGCACAGGATTGAGGTCAGAGGGAACAAGAAAGGGAATAAAGTTTTGGGTGGAGAGACGAATCATGAACTCAGTAAGGGAACTCGGGTTTAGGGGGACTTGGTGTCACTACTACAAATAACTCTCTAATTAAACTGATTGCTGGCGGCAGGGCTGCATTGGTAAGCCTTGGTAATAGTCGTCATCGCCATTAGTGGAAGAAAGGTTTAGGCCACGGGCTAAAATTATGGTACGGCTGTGAATACGTGCGTGATTTGAATGTGCCAAGGAAAATAGTATAGATGATGTGAGGCCATGAGCAGTTCTAAGCCCCTGCAACATCAAGGTGTCGGGTAAGAACACGCACTGCCAGTGTGGCCCGCGGAGAAGCAGCGGTGAGTGGGTTGCGCTGTTATAATTATTCCTCATTAGGATGATGTAAGGATTGGATCTGCTCTGTGGCTTTAAGGGGTTTGGGAGTTTGGGTGCTGCAGCTGCAGGAACCGTAGATTCCACCGTCGGGGCTTCTACACCCGCCGTGCAGTCAGAGGTGTAACGCGTAGAGGGGTGTTTTTACTGTAAAAGCTATTGTGTATGTTAATCGTATGAAAATATTGAATCAAGAGTCAGATGTTGCTTGGGTTCGGTACTGGATCATTAAAAAGTTTGGGGAGAGCTTCCCTGGTGGCGCAGCGGTTAAGAATCCACCTGCCAATGCAAGGGACACGGGTTCGAGCCCTGGCCCGGGAAGATCCCACATGACGCGGAGTAACTAAGCCCGTGCGCCACAGCTACTAAGCCTGAGTTCTAGAGCCCACGAGCCACAACTACTGACCCCGCGTGTCACGACTACTGAAGCCCGCGTGCCTAGAGCCCATGCTCTGCAACAAGAGAAGCCACGACAATGAGAAGCCCACGCACCGCAACGAAGAGTAGCCCCCGCTCGCCGCAACTAGAGAAAGCCCGCGCGCAGCAACGAAGACCCAGTGCAGCCAAAAAAAAAAAAAAAAGTTTGGGGAACCAGTGATATATCCGAGGGGTCCAGCAACTGCAGCTGAGGGCCCAGAGGGCAGGGTGGGCTGGGACGCCCTCCGGCTTCCATCCAAGCAGTCAGCCCTGCTTCGGGTCCCATGCCCCTGGGTGACAGAGCCCAGGGCCAGGGTGGGGCGGAGGCTGTGCGAGTTCCCGCGTGTGGAGAGGTGGGGGGAGGTAGGGCTGCGTCAGGTGGCTGTAGCGGGCAGAAGTCGGGTGCTGGGGAGGGTCATGCGTGTGACATACAGGTGGACTCAGTCACCTCGTCAGCCCAGTCAGGATCCCGGCCCCGACCTCTGTCCAGACACGCCCACACAGGGGCCATAAAGCCTCGAGAGAGAGGAGAGGGCAGGGAGAACGAGGACCGGACGTCTGGATCCCTGGGCCGCTGGCTAGCTGGGTCTGCAGCTGCAGGTCCCCCAGAGCGCTGTCTACACTGAGGAGGGGACCCCAGCATGAGGAGGTAATGCCCAGCGCCTGCAAACCCGGGTCCCCACCCAAACACCCCACCCACAGCTTTGCTGTGTGGTCACTTGGGTCCAGGAGCCTTGGACTCAGGGAACAGCCCCTGGGGCACCTGGGTCCCCAGCGCAGGCCGGTTTCAGAAGGGGGTCGGGGCTCTGTCTGCAAACCAGTGTCTGGCTGGTTCCCAGGAGCGCCGGCTCCTCCCGGGTGTTAAGGGCTTGGGGACAGAACTCTTCCTCCCGAGTCCTCCAGAATGATTGTAGCCCCTGGGCTCCAGCTCCAAAGGCCACCCCTGTGGCTCCTGAGAGAGACCACTGTCCCTTGGGGTCCCTTGACCCTGTGGAGAGTCACCCGGGAGCCCCTGGAAGCGGGTGGGAGGCACCAGGACCAAAGAAGGCAGGTCTGTGACTGACGAAATGAAAGTGGGGGTCAAGACGCTGAGCCGGGGCTGGAGGCTGGGGGGCGATGTGGGCAGGGCAGCTGGAGCCCAAGGGGTCGTCACCCCGGGAGCTGGGGTGTGAGCCCCGGGGAAGCACTGGGGCTCCTCCAGGACCCTGAGGTCAGAGGCCATTTCTCCTGAGGGGGGTCTCCCTCCGCCCCCTCCACCTGTGGCAGCGGTGGGGGGCCCCTCCCCCTCTAAGCCAGCGCTCTCCCCAGCCCTCCTGTCCTGGGGGTTTCTCCTAGGGACCCCAGCGTGGGCCAGGGGCGGGCTGATCAGTGACATGGGGACCTCTTGGTGTCCAGAGCCTCTGTCTGGGGAGAGGCAGGGTAGCTGACCAGACTGGGCCAGTGCCCTGCAGTCCAGGGCAGGCCCCTGCCCTTTGCCCCCTGGGAGTGCAAGGGAACCTCCACCCCAAAGTGCTGAGTCACCGGGAGGAGCGAAGGTCTTTGTGGGGCTGGAATGGGGCATCAGGCAGGAAGCCTTAATGGGCTGCCCCTGGCCCCTCCCCCCCAGCCACGTGCTCCCAGCCCGGCCCAGCTGCGGAGCAGAAACTTTCCTGCCCACGGACTGACACTGCCGAGAGATAGATGCACTGAGGCGTGTCAAACATTCTGAGTTTATTTAAGCAAAACTCGATTCAAATCGGGGCGGCATCCAATCTAGCAGACAGACAGGAGCTCCAAGGAGCTGGACAGAGTGAAAGACTTCTACAGGCCGGGGGTGGGGAGGTGGGGTGAACAAGGAAGTTCCTGTAAGCGAAGGGCGCTGGTTGTGGTCGGGTCACCTTCCTTCAGGGGAAGGCAGGGCCGCGAGTGGCGCCTGGCGGTTCCGGATTGTCTGGCTCAGGATATTCCATCGCGGGGAGGGAGGGGAGGGAGGGGAGGGGAGGGGAGGGGGGGAGGGGAGGGGGAGGGGGAGGGGAGGGGGGGAGGGGAGGGGGAGGGGGAGGGGAGGGGAGGGGAGGGGGGAGGGGAGGGGAGGGGGAGGGGGAGGGGAGGGGAGGGGGAGGGGGAGGGGAGGGGGAGGGGAGGGGAGGGGGGAGGGGGGAGGGGAGGGGAGGGGGAGGGGGAGGGGAGGGGGAGGGGGAGGGGAGGGGAGGGCAGCGCCCACCCGGTACTGAGGCCTCAGTTTGGTGATGAAGGCTCTCAGCCCAGCAACTCCACTGGGGGCCTGTTGTCTTGTATTTTAATAATGCAAAAGACACGGGGCACATGCACACCACACACGCGCACGCTACGCACACCCACACCACGCACACCCACACCACGCACACGGCAATGCACACGCACAGGCACGGGCGGGTACCGTAACCCAACGCCACGCATCCCCGCCGCAGTCAGCCCCGGCCGTCCTCTGCTCTCCCGACCCGGTCTGTCTTGGGTGAGGCCTCCTCGCTGCTGAGTCCCTTAGTCGCCTTCTGTCCTGTGCGTCCCTCCACACTTCCTGCCTTCGGCCATTGCTCCTCAGAGCCCCTGCTTGGGCTGGGTCCTCGAGCTCCTTGAGGTCAGGCTAGACGTGTCCCGGCGGAGCACCCCATCTTCCCCGCCCCTCCTGGGCTTCCCGCCCAGGTAACGGCCCCGGCGTCCACCCACGGCTCTGGGACAGAGCGAAGTGCTACCTGCCTCTGAGGAGCCACGGGCACAGCCTCAGGGCTGCTGCGGGCTTGAGCGCCTGCCAGCTGAGCCCCAAGCCCACGCCCCATCAGTGCTACAGCCCCACTGCGCCAGGCCCCGACGGTGCGGCCGGCACAGGCCGCGGAGCCAGAGGCAACGCTGGGACCACCAGATCCACGCGGTAACCCGGGCCTGCAGGGTGGGGTCCGAGGGCCCGGGAGCAGGTGTGGGCCTGTGGAGGCCCCATCTCTGTGCCTGCGTGGCCTGCTCTGTGACGTGGGGGACAGTAAACCACCTGTGGACCTGATCAGGACCCGGCCCTTGGCCCCCGTGGCTGGACCATCGCCGGCCCTGCCAGGCGTCATGTCTGGAGGTCGCGGGGCAGAGGCAGAGCCTTGCCTGTCTCTCACTCTCCTCCCTGGTCCCCCAGGCTTCTCCTGATCACCAGCCTGGGTGCTGTGTTTCTGCTACAGGCGAGCTCAGCATGGACCCCCCAGGTACGTGCGGGGTCCTCACCCAGCCGCCCCGTGGCTTCCGCCCTCAGCCCCACCAGCAGGGGGTGGAGAAAGGCACCAGCTGGCCTAGGGCAGGGGAGGCGTGGCACCCATGGGATTGCAGGTCCTGTGCACCGGGCGGGCCCGTGGGCACTGGGGGGACCCTCAGGATGAGGGGAGCGGCCCCTCTGCGGGGTCTGATGGACAAGCCACAACCACCCCAGGTGAGCCAGGTGGAGGAGGGGGCCTGATGACGCTCACCTGTGCTGTGAAGCCCAGGGCACTTCCACATGCAGGGCTGCCCAGGGGCCAGGACTGTGCTGGGGCCGTGTTCTTCACCAGCCGTACACCCTGGGAGTGCCAGACGAAGAGGGAGACACAGGAGGACCAGCACAGCTGTCCCACAGCTGCCGGGCACTGGTCACTGGGCTGGGTCACCCGTTTCATTTGCTCCCCTGCTCCACTGGCCCCGCAAGGAAGTACGGGCAGAGGAACCGGCCCCCCTTCCTCAGGCCACCAGGGGACAGGTGGTGCAAGTATAGACCCCATGCTGTCCCCAAGTCTCCCCCAAAGCCACACGGCCTCCAGCCAGTCCCCAGAGGAGGACCCTTGGAGGACCACACTGAGCCTCACTTGCGACCTCTCTCTCCCAGGTCCTCGTCCAGACCAAAGGCAAAGCCGGGGCTGAGCAGGGCACAGAGGAGTGAGTGCCCCCGGCAGCCTCTTGCGCCTTTCCCTGTGCCCCCTTCGGGCCTGCCTTGAGCTGGGAGCCTTCATGCATGGAGGGGGGATCCTGTCCAGCAGCTTTGGGGAGGGGAGGCACGGGAGCCCCTGAGATCTGTGAGCAACCGAGCAGAGCGCGGGGCCTGGAGGATCCAGTCCCCCCTCCTGCCCCGCCCAGCTCCCCTGCTCCCCCGTAGCCTCCAGGGTGGCTCCCGCCCGGGGTGGCCAAGGCAGCAGACTGAGCCAGCCGTGCCCCCTTCCCCTACCCATGTGAGACGGCCGGCCAGGCAGGAGGACGCAGCACCACCTGTAGACTGGGCTCCGCTGACCTCTGCACAGGAGGGAGCCCCGGCCAAGCCCATGGAGCCTTCTCAAGGCCTCCCCTTCGGGGACCTTCCCGGGCCTGACGTCGGCACGCCTGGCCCGAGGGTCTGGGTTGGGGGTTGGGCAGGGGTGCCGTCCTGGGGTCTCCCGCTGCACACAGTGACCTGACCCAGACGCTCTTGCTACAGGGCCTGGGGCGCCCGAGCGGTGGAGCCTCCGGAGAAGGACAGCCAGCTCATGTGGTTCCTCATGGCACCAAAGCTCTTGGCCACCACCGGGGAGAAGCGGCAAGGTCAGGGCAGGCGCTGTCCCCTGGGGAGAGGGGCGCAAGTTCATGGCAGGGGGCTCGCAAGGGGCCGACTTGGATGAGTGAAGCCTCGGCAGGGAAACTGAGGCCACACTTCCCTGTGTCTGTCCCTAGGTGCCGAGGCCCTGGCAGAGACCGAGGACACCCTGGGCCGTGTCCCAAGCCCCAGGTGGGGCCCTGAGCCTGACCATGACAGCCTGCACCACAACTGGCCCGAGGAGGCCCAGGGGGAGGCAAGGCCCTGGGCTCGGGTGCTGCCACCTCAGCAGGTGCTTCAAGGGCCAGAGGAGGACCGAGACCACATCTACCACCCCAAGGAGGAGCCCTGGGAGCCTTGACCCCCCCACAGCTGCAAAAATAAACCCTGCAAAGAGGCGGCGGCCACATATGTCTTCAAGAACAGTGATTGTGGACCCCACCTGCTCTGTCTGGGAGAAGGGGGGCCACAGGCTGGCCCCGGGCAGCCCCAGGCTGACGCTTGGCTCCTTGCACCCAGCGCCCATGGCGCTGGGAGCTGTCTGCTTCTCCCAGGCCTCCTCATGTGCTGGGGTGCGGACGGAGCTACTCTGGGCTCCCCGCGGACAGGACCGGAGAATGGAAAGGACTCAGGAGCAGGGAGCCCAGTCGCTGACTGCTCGGGGACGGGGGGGCAAGTGGACAGGTGCTCAGGGGGACGGGGGACAAGTGGACAGGTGCTCGGGGACGGGGGGCAAGTGGACAGGTGCTCAGGGGGACAGGGGACAAGTGGACGTGCTCAGGGGGACGGCAGGCAGGTGCACAGGTGAGTGGGGGTGGACTTGGGCCCAGCCTTTCTGTCCTCATTTTCTGGGCAGTTGCCGGCGCTCTCTAAGGTGACCAGTCCTCTGACACGGCCTGGCTCAGCAGGCCTGATGTTGCAGACGCAGGTATAGGGTCACTGGAATTTTCCACAAGTTGTACATGTGCTGGGGTGTGTGCAAGTGCAGGCGGGGTTTCTGTGTGGCAGTCGCGCTCCAGCATCGGGCGGGAAGCACTTGGTACCTGAAACTTCCCTGCCGCCCAGACTGAGCCTGCTGGGGGCTAAGACAGAACGAGGCTCCCGGCTGCTCCAGAGGCCGTGGGTCTGTCCTGGGGACCTCGCGTGCCCTACAGCTCCTATGTCACCCCACGGGTCCCAAGCTCCTGGAGGCCTCAAATGGCAGCCTCACCCCAAGATGCGCTGCTCAGAGGCGTACATGCCTCCCGGCTTCGAGGCCCCACAGACAGAAGCTCTTTTGCCCCCAGTACCAACGAGGAGACTGAGGCCCCAGCGGTGACCTGCTCAGACCTGAGGTCGATGGTGGCCACGGCCCTGGGCAGCCCAGGGTGGTGTTCGTGGCCAAGTCTCTCTCCAGCCCTGCTGGAGCCAGGTCCCCAGTGGGCACTGCCTGCCCCGAGGGCACAGCCGGAGACCCACAGGAGCAGGGAACTTGGGGGTGAGCAGGAGACACTGGCAGAGGCCACAGGCCAGCTCAGCCCCCTGTGACGCCCGCCCCCCAAACTCCCATGCGCACTGCCGCTGCTCACCCCTTCTACGGAGGGTGCTGAGCGTGGATCCCCTGCCTCTGCTCTCCGGCGTCACTAGGCAGTACTGCTTCTGCAGAGTGACCGCTGCTGGGTGAGGCATCCAGGCAGGGAATAAGACACCTGAGGTCCTTCCCGGGAGCCGCAGCCCTGGCTCCCCTGATGTAGTGTTCCTGCCGGGGACCCGGGATGCTGCACCTGCGTCTGGGGGCACAGGCTCTTGGCCAGGCAGTGCCCAGCGACCCTCATCCCCACACACCTGAGCCACAGGGCAAATGTGACCCACCACACCTGTGGAACGTTCTTCTTCAGTGGACGGCTGGCAAGGGTGGTCTGTGCTCTTCCCTGAGTCTGAGCATTGGGCTGAACCCAAGACCCTTCTGGTGGGCACTGGGGCTCCCCAGCAAGAGCCTGGACTAGTGGAAAGTACTGTCATACTGTGACTTACAATCAGAAATGTGCGCGGTCTTCATCCCTGATGCTGGCGCCGAGCTCCTAAAACCCTTGGAATTTCCCGAGTGATGGGCGTGATAAAGTTGTCCTTTGCTGTGTGACGGATGTGACTCTGGGAAGGTCCCTAAGGATGGGGTCGGTTGCAGGGAAGTGACCAGGAATAGAGATTTGGAACCTCCAGCCCCACACCCAGACCTCGGGGAGGGGCGAGGGGCTGGGGGTCAGATCAGTCACCAGTGGCCAGTGACTGAATCCAACAGCCTGCGTAGTGAAGGCTCCACAGAAACCCAGGAGGATGCGTCTGGAGAGCTTCGGGGTGGTGAGCACGTGTAGGTGCGGGGAGAGGGGCGCTGGAGAGGGCACGGAAGCCCCTCCCCGTACCTCGTCCACCTGGCTGGTCCTGAGTCCTATCCTTGTAGGATAAGCAGTGATCTAGGGAGTGAATGTTTCCCTGAGTTCTGTGAGCCGCTCTAGAAAACTAACTGAGACTGAGGAGGGGTCAAGGGAACCCTCTATCTACAGCCAGTCGGTCAGAAGCCCGGGTGCCCCCCTGGACTTGGGACTGGCATCTGGAGTGGGGGCATCGCGGGGGGCAGTCCTGTGGGACTGAGCCCTGAACCTGCGGGATCTGACGCGTCCCCGGGCAGGGGGTGTCAGAACCAAGCGGACTGCAGGACACCAGCTGGTGCTGAGGGGCTGCCTGGTGGTGGGGGGAGCCCCCTGCCCTTCCCCCCACGACACATAGTGGAATTGGTGACCGGAATCATTAAACACCCTAGTGCCAAAATGGGCAAGAGATTGACCACTCATGTCACCAAAGAAAACAGAAGGCACACACACCCATGAGATGTTCAACGCCATTAACGGTCAGAGAACTCACCGCTACAGTCCCCTTAGAGCGGCTCACGGGAAAGACGGGCAGCCAGGATGAGGGCCAGGGGCTGGAATGCACATTCCCAGGGCTGGGGATGTAAACCAGCTCAGCTGCTTTGGAAACGGTTTGGGAGTTTCTTACAAAGTCACACATACACACGCCCTACGGCCGAGACTTGACCAGAGGTGTTTGCTCCAGAAATGAAGGCTCGTGTCCACGCAGACTTGTGCGGGTACGTTCACAGCAAGCTTATCTGCGATAGCCAAGAGCTGCCTGGATGGAACACAGCAGCGTGTGCACAGCAGAATCCCGCTCTGCAGCAAAGTGGAATCATCGATGCACACAGCGCACGCAAACACACACACCCCACCCCACCGCGAGCACGCAGAGGGCATGCACGGCCTTCCACTTACACGGAGTTCTGCAAAGTGCACATTGACCAGCAGGGAGGGGGGCGGACCAGTGAGGGCAGGGCAGAAGGGGGGGATGGAGGTGCTGGTCCAACACCCAAACGAATTTAACTGAATGCTTTGAACGTGAACAGCTTACTGACTGCACGTCAATTCAACCTCAATAAAGCTGCTTCAAGAGGCCCGTGTGTGGCTGGAAGCGGCTGGCCGTGGGGTCAGGGGTCTGAGATCAGCCCCGGCAGTGGCGGGCCCAGAACGTGGTCCCTTCCCCAGGCTGAGCCCCAGACCTCCGCCCAGTGGACCTATCTGCCTTCCAGGCCCACCAGCCTCCCCCGAGCCCTGGGGATCCCTGGTCATCCCAGCTCCCACGCCCACGTGCTGTGAGAAGGTCTGGAGGAGCAGGGAGAAGGCCCTCAGGGAGGGACCCTGTGCAATGGCCAGTGGGAACCCCGCCCACCCCGGGAGACCCAGTTTGAGAACATGCCGGGAAGCCGTCACAACCTCGCAGGCCCCCTTTGCCTGGGTGCCTCGCGTCCTCCTGTCCTCTACCCGCCGCCCCGGCCATCCCCAGACCCACTCGGGCTCATGCGTATTCAGTAGGCGCTCAGCCACCAGAGCGAGGGAACACAGGCACCGGGCCCAGCGCCCCCCACCCCAGCTGACGGTGTGGTCAGCTCCCGGAGGCTCCAGACCAGTCTCTGGGGCTGAAGGAGCAGCCCTGGTCCCCTCTTCAAGGGCCACCTTAGTGACTGCAGCCCACTCAGGGCTGCTTGGGTAGCTGATGCACCCACCCCCAGGCCCCCTTGCCATGTGCTGCGTCACCCAGGCCCCTGCCCCGGCCCTCTGTGAGATCTCCCCACGCGAGGGTCTCGACCTGTGTGAACTCTCATCCCAAACCCAGGGACTTGCCAAGTCAGGTGACCCAAACCTATCGGGAGGAGGGAGGCCTTACTTCCCACCTGAGGGTTCACCGAGAGTGGGTGGGGTCTGCCCTCCGGGGAGCCCACAGCCGCTGTTGCACTCAGCACAAAACAGGCCTTTGTGAGTGAAGATGGAGCTCCTGTTTAAACCTTTGGACTGTATGTTGGCAAGTCACTGCACTTTTCCATCATTTTCCTGAACTGGGATAATGCCAGCCCTGGTCAGCAGAGGCCCCCCCAGGACCCGCTGGGCCCCTGGAGCCCCTGGCTGGGTGAGCTTTGAGCGCTGCCGGGCAGGGCCAGGCCAGTTCATCTGCCGCTGGGCACGCCTGCTGGTGGCGGCGTCGGGTTCAGGGTTCCAGATCCCTCCCTGGGCGGGTGGTCTTCAACAGGCCTGGAACAGGGCATCGGGGGCCGGCAACCCCTTCTTGAGGATGAGGTTTCCGTAGAGGGCCGCCTCCCTGCATAAGGAGCAGGCTGAGTGCCGAGCTGGGATGGACAGGACTGGGGTGCCCAGAGCCCTGCTCTGCCACCCACCCTGTGCACTTTCAGCAAATCCCTCGGCTCTGCCATTCCCCGTGGGGCATCTAGTCTCCGATGGGGCAGGGGCTGAGTAGAGGGTGGGGAGGGCTCTGCAGTGGGAAGGGGTAGGGGCCCAGGCTCGGCCCAGATGCAGCCGGACCCAGCCAGACCCAGGAGGACCCAGTGGACCCAGCAGGTCCAGCCAGAGTTCACCCAGTTGTCACAACAGCAACAGCCTTTCTGGTCCACTCATAAAACTCCAATCTCTCTATCGTGGCCAGGGGGCTCTGGAAGGCAAGGGGGGCGGCTGAGGGCCCCAGGCCCAGTGGGGCATCAGCACATTCTCCAGGCTGGGGTCCCCAGGACGCTGGGCTCCTGACCTGCGAGGGCTGGGCGGACAGGTGCACAGGGGGCTGTGGTGGCCGCCTGCCTGGGGCCCTTGAATCGTCTGAGCTGCCCTGGGGGTCGGCGTGGGGCTGCTGTCCAGGACAGGAGCCCCAGGTCCTCTCTTCAGGAAGGTCCTGCCCAAGATCTGCTGGTGGGTGGTGCCGGGAGGACAGGCCCGGCCCCTTGAAGGGTGGGGGGCTGACAGGCAGCATTGGGCCAGGCCTCTGACCACAGATGGGGCTCCCCGCTTTCCCCTGGCTCTGCTCGGACAGGCTGGGGTGGGTGAGGACCCCCGGGCAGAGATAGGTCAGGGTCCTGGAAGGGAGCGGGGAGGCCGGGGCAAGGGGTGGCCATACGCCCGGGTAGAAGCTCGCACAACCATGGTGCAGGGTTCGGGGGGGGGCCTGTCTTTCACTTCTCTCGGGACTCCAAGGAGGCACAGAGGATCCCTGACCCCTTTCCTGGTGGGGATCTCAGGCTCACCGCACAGCCGGCCCTGGAGAGGATGGATTGGTAGCTTGGCCACACTGGGGTCTGCAGGCCCCTCTCCCTGTCGCTGGGCACCAGCTCCACGACCACAGCCTGGAGACAGAGCGGGGTCAGCTCTGTGGCCCACTGCTCCTGCCCCGGGTGCCTCCAGGACCCTTTGTTGGGTGACAGTTCAGGGCTCCTCTGGTCAGGCTCAGGGGTCTTTGGGGACACGGGTCCTGCCCCTACCCAAGGCAAGTGGTCCCCCTGAGTTCTGGCAAAGGGTAAACTGAGGCCCAGAGCAGCCTTACCGGGCTCTCCATGTAGCAGTCCAGTGGTAGCGGCTGCAGCACAGCCTCCAGGCGCTGAGGGATGCCCAGGCCTGAGGGCAGAGTGCCGACCTCAGACGCCGCCGTCTCCCACCCGGCCACCTGCTGTCCGTGGGGTGACACTTATTGAGGTCACATTGGTGTCTCCCCACCCTGGCCACGGCACCTGTCACTGTCTTGGCCCTGCCCATCCCCCTTCACTCTACCACACGGGTTGTTGTTGGTGACCCCCAAACACTCGTCCACCAGGAGGGGCACCTGGGCCACCTCCTTGAACCCAGAAGGGCCTGGAGATGACCTCCTTGTGACGAGGACAGTGGGGTCTGGAAGAAGGCCCCTCTGGCCCCAGGCTGCCCCCAGACCTGCCCCACTTGGCTCCAAGGGCCCCTGCTCTCCCGAAAGTTGGTTTCTGATTGTTAAGCTAACGCGCCCTCATTGTACAAAACCAGGAAAAACAGAAGCCCAGGAAGAAAAAGAACCGGCTGTAATCTTACTACGTAAAGGAAACCCTGCTACTGTCGGAGTGCATCTCCTTCTGCCGTTTTCCCTCGTTTCAGCAAGGTTAGACTTTTCTGCGCGTTGGACGCTGAGTGCTAACTGCTCGTTTGCCGGGGGTGGGGGGGGTGTCACTTCTGGGGGCTGCACCGTGATTCACTTATGCCTTCCTTCTCTTCCACCATTTGGGCCTTTCTGTGGCCCACCCCGCGGAAAGGGAGGAGAGCACCTCGGGTTACCTGGCTCAAGGTGTAAACCGAGGCACAGCGGGCTCAGCTCCCTGAGCAGGGGGGGAAGCTGGGGCCACCAGGTCGGGAGCGCCCTGTCCAGGGGGCTGCGTTTACCCCACATTTCACATCTCTGTGCCTTTAGTGGCCTGAACTCTGCAGGGAGAGTCGTGTTCCTGCCTCACAGCATTGCTGGGGGTGGAGGCATCCAGGCACAGCCCAAGCCCAGCCCATGCCCCCCGTTACACTCAGGACTGCTAACCCCTCTCTTACTGTTACCTCCTGGACCTGGCTCCAGGGCCCTCCCAGCCTCACCTCCCACTGGCCCCTGGGGGGATGAGAGGGTTTTAAGAGACGGAGTGTGCGGACACCTGGAACGTTTGGGGCCCGGTCACGAGTAGTGGGATTCTAGAGCAGAGCAAAGGCTGAACACCTGACCTTCCTGACCAGGAACCGCTGCCCAGCCAGCCAGGACGGTGCCAGGCCTTAGCTTCCCCATTTGTAAGAAGACACCAAGTGGTGTGTGAGATGGGGCAGGAGGCCCAGGCTCACTTCTGGGGGCTGGGGGCTGCAGGGAGAATCCTGAGGGTCCTGGCACTGAGATTTCCTGGGTCACTGGTGGGTTACTGAGGAATTGGTGGGGGTAGGAGCAGAGCTGCAGCACCTGGGCAGCCCAGAGGCCGGATGACAGCCCACCCTCCCCACCAGAAGCTCTGCGCCCGCGGCGCTCACCGATCTCATCTCCGTGCCCCATCCGCGCCAGGGCGTAGAGCGGCTCGGGGGACGGCAGCGCGGGGAGGCCCTTCAGCACCACCCTGCTGGCTGGGCCTGAGAGGGCGGGGCGGCCACGAGGGACGGGGCCGGGGAGGGCGGGCCGCGTGTGGGGTGGATCCTGGAGGGGAGAGGGGCCAGAGGGGGCGGGTGCATGTAGGGGCGGGGCCCGGCGGGAGATGGGCGCGGCCTGAAGGGAGGGTCCCCCGGAGTGCGGAGGAGTTGGGGTTGCCTGGGCCGCCTCGGGGCGGGGTCGACCCCAGCCCAGCCCCGCAGGCGCCGTCTTTCGAGGTCTCGCTTACCCGGCCAGGTCCAGGACCCGGGCACCCATGTGTTTGTGTTGGAGCTCCCCAGCGCCCTCCGTGCGTGAAGGCCTCCTCTCCAGCCCCCGTTCCGCCCCCAGGCCTTGGGGACTCGTCCCCCACCCCCTCTAGCCCGCAGGGTCCGTGGTGCCCTGGGGTGGGGAGGGCTGGGTGGCGGCACAGGGAGGATTTACTTCTTCACCCAACACTGTTCACACTGGAAGGACCCTGAGGACAGGTGGGTGCGACCTCTGGGCAAGAGGGTGTGCTGAGAGCACCCCTGCGCTGTCTTCCAGGCGTCAGCCTGCTGAGACTCCTCAGGTACCTGGCTAGGGTGCCGCACCCCTGCCCAGGGAAGCAGTGCTCTGACTCCCCGTTGGGGCCCCAGCGACCTGGACTCCACAGGACCCGCCCCACTCCCGCCCCCACGCCCCCCAACACTAGGTGTCTTAATTTTGCGGGGGAGAGGTCACCTTCAGCTGGCCAGCTGAGGTGCATATAAAAGGAAGGATTTCAAGGAGCCCATACATCTTGCATCTTCCCATACATAGGAAAGCACTAAATTCATTAACTTGAGATGTCTGGTTTTCTTTAATTAGCAGTAATATTTTGCTGTTCGGACTACCTGGTTTTTTGTTTTGTTTTGTTTGCAAAAACTCCTGTACATACTGGCTCCTCCTGTTACCCGAAAACTGGGTTCACCTCTCGGTGGGTGTCGAGCCGAAAGACAGCCAAGCCAGCAAAGGTGGGGAGAAGGAAGAATTTATCACAGCAAATAAGGAGAGCACGGGGGCCTTCCCAAAGCAGGGTCCCCCCCAGCAAAACTGGGGACGTTTTAAGCTAAGGGCACATGCATATTCAGGAAGGGGCTTGAGCAGAGAATTTAGCATAAAGTTGGGGCAAAGGTCAGGTCGACAGAGTCACGTCTTTGTTGATTTAAGTCAGGACGGTCAGCATCACCATTCCACCCTCCACCTGGGTAGGGACCTTAGTTCCTGCACAACTCCAGGTATATTATTATGTTTATCCCTTGAGGAGGACCTAGGACTCTGCTTTATCACTGCCTTTTCTCTGTCCCTGTGTTCCTCTGTTCGTTTAACATCACTGATTACTGAGACCTGTTCGAGGGCAAGCACCAGGGCCAGGCTTAGACCACAAAATGGCACAGGCCAAAACGGTTCTCATATGTTCAGAAAGCCATTCCTGGTTCTCTTTCTCCGGGGACCCCCTGCCCTATCTGCTTACACTCCCTCACCTCTTCGGAACAGTCCCTGAGAGCTGAGAGGCTGTATCCTGGGCTTAAGTCCTCAGCAAGTCCACCGAATAAAGCATAATTCTCAATTTTTAGGTTGTGCATTTATTTCAGTTGACAGGTATGATTGTGTTTTCCCAAAATGGCAGCACTGCCGCCATGTTGTATCTGACACGCCACAGTGAGTGACGCGCCTCCCCTGAGGCGGGTTTGTCCCCTTGCTTGAACCAGGTGGACCTTTGTGTAACTGCCTCCAATAGAATGCTTCACATGCTGCTGCCTGGCTTCTGGGGGCAGGTCATAAAAGGCAGTATAGTGGGACTTCCCTGGTGGCACAGTGGTTAAGAATCCGCCTGCCAATGCAGGGGACATGGGTTCGAGCCCTGGTCCAGGAAGATCCCACATGCCGTGGAGCAACTAAGCCCGTGCGCCACAACTACTGAAGACCGCACGCCTAGAGCCCGTGCTCCGCAACAAGAGAAGCTGCTGCAATGAGAAGCCCAGGCACCGCAATGAAGAGTAGCCCCCGCTCACTGCAACTAGAGAAAGCCCACGCACAGCAACGAAGACCCAACACAGCCAAAAAAAAAAAAAAAAAATGGCAGTATGGCTTCCTCCTGATTCTCTCTTCAGAACACTTGCCCTGGTGTTATAATCAAATGCATCCGATTTTCTCCCGAGGAGACAAAACCAGTTAGACAAGCACAATTTAATTTAGTTTATTTTGCAGGACAAGAAAGGTCAACTTGACCTGGGACAGTTCTTGTTTATGCTTCTGAAAATCATAAGCAAAACTTAAACAGTTCCCCCAACTGGCGTGGGGTAACCACTAGCCAACTCTCTTTCATTTAAGAAAATTCGAATCTTGTAACCAATCACTATAAAGAATCACTGCCCTCACACTACATATGCTGCTTTGTAACAACATCCTCTGAGCCTCATCCCATGTTTTGGTTTGAGTACTCCTGGTTTGCAAACTGTCTTTCTGGTGTGTGCACAATACACTTTTACTAATCTCTACCTAAGTAATTTGTTAGTTTTCCTTTTGTTTTTTGTGAACTTCTGCCACTGGGAATGCAGACACGGTGCTGGCAGGAAGCCGAGGGAATGAACGTGGTGAGCCCTCCTGTGGGCATTCGGCCCACAGCCCCAGCTCAGCCCAGTGATGCTGCATCAACCACCAGGCCAGGGAGCGATTGCTCAGGCGGGGCTCCAGCTGAGGCCCCAGACTTTGTGGAGCAGAGACACGCTGACCCATGGCGGCCTGTCTGGATTCCTGACCCACACAAACTGAGAAAGGAGAACTGATGATTGTTCCTGTAAGCCACCGAGTTTAGGGATAATTTATTATGTGGCAGCAGCTGACTAATGCAGGTGGCTCCTGTGCCCTGCCGAGATGTCACCAAAAGCCCTGCTGACGCTGCCCTTGGCCTTCAACCCTGTGTCTGCTCTCTCTCTACCCCGCTCCACACATGCAGGCTTGAGTGCAGACCCCAGTGCAGATGCCCGTGCCTGCACCGGCTGGATCATACCCCCGCTTAAGAACCCCAAACCTAACTTCACTGCCCAGCCTGCAAACGGGCTCTCGCTCAGGCCAGCTGGCTCTCAGCCCTCCAGGCTCTGGCCCTCCTTACGGGGCTGCCCGGTTTGCCTGCCGGCCACCTGAGTACTTACTGCTGCCTGTGCTGCAGGAAACAGCCCAACCCAGAGCCTGGACAGGCCAGGCTCTCTCCCCTCGGAGCCCGCCCCCTTCCACCTCATTCCCAAATGGACCCTCAGCCCTGCGGTGACACGCCCGGAGGCCTGGCAGCTCCTGCGGAAGTTCTGTACGTGAAAGATGGCAGAGAACCGGAAGTCAACAGACAACCCATGTCCACTGCCCGGCCCTGCGGAGCCTCGCTGGTCAAGGAAGCTGCCCAGGGAGGTGGTCCGCAGGGCCCACACTCAGGCCGCCCACAGTGGCCAATTCCACCCAGTGTGAGCAGTTTCTCCTCCAAAACCTGAGTGGAGAGACTTGAAGTTAACATTCCCTGAAGCTTATCTTTTTAGTAGGAATATAAGAGGGAAAAGCCAATTTTATACGGATAGATGAGAATGCAAGGTCTCAGCTTCAGAAACAAATCAAAACCCCCAAACAATATGGTGCCAGAGGTCAATTAACTCAAGAGGGAGTGGAGGGCTCTCTGGAGCTTGTGGTCCTTGAAGTCCTGCTGGGGTTTGCCTTCAACCCCGCCACCCACAGCAAAGCACGCAGTCACACCACTGGACAGTCCCCAGTCTCCCCAAGTAGGGGCCACCACGCAGCCTGAAGAGAAGATCCTGTTCCCTGGGCCTGGGGCTGCGGCCCCGTCCCTGCCACGTGCTGGATCCCAAACGACCCTGTGGGTGCAGACCTTTGAGACACACACACTCTCATGTACGGGTTCCACGTCGAGCCCTTTCTCGGCTTCCGGCTGAGCTGCTGAGACAAGGGTACCCGCGAGTCTTAGATGGGCCCCTCACAACTGGCCCCCCAGCACTTGGAGCTCTGTTGTTCGGAATCGGTTATGAAGGTCACCGCCCAACGCGTGTGAAAGATTAAACTAATGCACGGACTTTCTCAACTCTAAGGTTTCCTGCTGCACATACCTCTGCTTGTTCATTCTAGATGGCATGTCACTAGTGCAAACCCCGGTTACACAGCTTTAATAAATGGGGTTCCCACCTCTACTGCCATGAAGACCGCCTGGCTGGGCCCGGCCTTCCTGACCCCAGGGGAGAGCCTGATCTCGTGGTCCCCTTGTACCTACTCCCTTGCCCACCGTTCAAGGGCGACTCCATCAGAACTCTGTCTGCTGTCTGGGGAGGGTCTTGTGCCGTAACAGAACCACTGCGCCCTTCTCAAACTCCCGACCACAGCACACACTGCAGAATGACAGGGCCTGGGCGGAGACTGCAGAGCTAACCTCCCCAGGCAGACGGTCAGCAGAGCAATTCTTTTTGGGCCCCCCAGCTGCGCAAATATGACCAGAGCACAAGGGCGAGTCATTGAAGGTGCTGGGCGGCCAGAGCTCCACTGGCCATCTCAGCTCTTCCTCAGATGCAGGTGGGTCTCTCTTGGGTGTTCAGCATGGGTCCTGGGTAGGGGGAGGGTACACACTCTGGGCCCAGCCCTGCCCAAGGCCATGACTGCAATCCCACATTCAGAAACCTCCGCTGGGCAGGCTGGTCAACAGGCTACCTGCCCATGACTGGCAGCAGGACAAGGTGGAGGAAACGCCTGTACCAGGTGCTCAGGTCTTCACTGGGTGGCGGCTCCCGGAGGAGGGCTCTGAGGCCCGATTCCCAGCAGGCAGGCGCATGTCTCACCGTGCAGCGCTTGCTTAGGCAGGGCTCTGCCCTGGGTTCTGAGCAGCACCCGTCATGCCGACAGCTGAGGCTCTCTCTGCAGAGCAAGATGGATGGGGTGGGGGTGGGGGCACAACGAAGCCAGCAGAGCTCACCCCTCACCTGGCCGTCTGTTCACCTGCAGCTGCGTTGCAGTGGGCACCGCACCAAGATCCAGGGGGATCCTCACGGTGCCGGCGTTCGCTCCCAGAGGTGCAGCTGCTCTGGCCTCACCTTGGAGGGTCTGAGGACATTCTGAGGTTGGGGGGCCCTGACCCAGGCCAGTGACTGCCGTCTTCACCTGTGCAGCCCTCCCAGGCAGCAGGAGGACAAGGGCCTTCATCCTGTGCTCCAGGACTCATACGACTCTCCCCCTGGACACCTGCTCGAGAATCTGGTGTAAAATGGAGGGTTTAGAGTTCCGAGCTGGGCTGTGACTTGAGGATTAAACAGCAGACGTCTGGTCGGGGCAGAGGCGTTTCCCGGTACCTCGGTCACTCATTCACCCAGGGTCCTGCAAGGTGCCTGACTGCACGGTGGCCCGGGGGACGCAGCTGGCCCTCCCGGGGATAAGGCCAGCAGAGGAACCTTGGTGTGTAAACTCTACGTCCTCCCACAGCAAAGGGCACTAATCCTGCGCCAGGTCTGGGAGCACGCATTTTAAACCAACGCCCCAGGGATTCCGACACAAGCAGTCCTCACACCAATCTGGGAGCCTCGGCCCCCAGCAGCCCAGCCCCACAGTGCCGCCCTTCCCTTCCAGACGCACTCGAGCTGAAATGCAAGGATTTGTGCAGGGAATGTTCGCTGCACCGTCGCCACGGCGGCTCTGAAATAAGAAGCTGGACACGGTCTAAACATCCAACACCATGTGAACACGCAGATCACGACATACACACATCATGAAATATTTCAGGGCCACTGAAAGGAGTGCTAGTAGGAATAGTATTCAGCCATGACACGAAATGAAACTGTTAGTGCTACAACCTGACGGACCTTGGAAATATTATATTAAGTCCAGTGACAGAAAGAAAGTGGAACAGAGGGCCCCAGGGCCGGGGGCTGGAGTAGGGAGTTAGTGTTGAAGGGGTGAGGTTTCTGTCTGGGGTGATGAAACAGTCTGGAGATGAAGAACACTGTGAATACACTGAATGCTGCGAAAATGTACATTTAAAAATGGGAAAAATGAAAACAAATGCTAGTCAAACAGAAGGATAGGGTGCATTTGTGTGCTAGAAGCAGACGGTGATCAGTGCACCTTGCAGAAACGTGTACGTGGAGAACCATTTCTGTTCAAAGAAAACGGAATTTCACACCGGAGCATGTGTTCATGCATGTGGGCACAGAAAGACACCTGGAAAGGCACGAACGTGTGAACAGTGGTTACCCTCGGAGTGGGACGTGGGTGCCTTACTTTAAGAGCCTTGTTCTGTTTGAATGTTGTTACTGAGAATGACAAGTTTTAAACAGTGACAGAACATTCAAATCTAGCGATAACTAAAAGAAAGGCATAATGTGACCTGAAGTTTGTCATTTAGTCAAGAGCACGTCTCTTTAAAGGCTCAGCAGCGAGGCCATCCCTCTGAGCGGCCACGTCCACCGGCTGCAAACGACACCGCGACCAAGCTGGGGGTCCTCACGAGAGCCGGGTGAAGGCCCCCTGCTGCTCGGGGGGGCGAGAGCCCACACAGCCCCCCAGGGCCCCTCACAGCTGGAGAGAAGCTGTGTGTCACTGACACTGCGTTTGAAAGAGGATTTATTTGTTCTGAAGCTGACAGGCCGTTTTTCCTCTTTAACTTGAGGAGCTGAGGCACAGGCAGCCAGCTCCTACTGGTCCTTGAAGCTGGCCTTTCTCTTCTCCACAAACGCGGACATCCCTTCCTTCCGGTCTTCCTGGTGAGAGAAGGGGAAGGGCAGAGATGGATGGTCACTCTGCGTGGGGTCCAGGCGCCAGGCTCTGCCTGTGTCAGGGCTGCTCCCTGCCCTTGGCCGTCCTCTCACCGGGTTCTGCAGCGGGATCACCTCGAAAACTGTGAATGATCCCAGTTCCCAGGGGCGGCTTGGGAATGGGTATTTTTCCATTAAACACCCCCGCCCCGCCTTTGTGATGGTCATTCAGGAACCACTAACCTATGAGTCGAACAAACTCCCATCTACAGAGAACCTCAGATGCACGTACTTGGGTCATTCACCAAATCATGACCTGGATTTAGCCGCGCCCTAGGCCAGGTGGTGTCCTGAGGGCCAGGAAGCAGGACACGGGAGTCCAAGCTCTGCCTCTGCGTACCTTCCTCTGTGTGCACATACGCACACACGCATGCAGCCACACACATGTGCACACACGCACCTGCACTTCCTCAAGAGCTAAAGCCATTTTTAATCTTTTATAAAACACCTAGATATGACTTTCTGATAATAAAAGATCAGTTTTAATGACTATTAAGAGAATGATTTCCTTTGAGTTACTGGCAGATATCCTAGAAAATAATGCTCCAAGGCTTCAGATTACGACAGTATAATATATTCGAGCCCCATTCCAGGTAACTGGAACAATCTAGGAAAATTATGAGTAAATGGATTGCATTTTAAATACAGGAGTTGCTGTTTAAGGGTGCAATTTGTAAGATCTTTTGTAATAGGAAATAACCCTGTGTAAGTTTCTGTACTTTTGAACTTCCACACACTGTACTTATTTGAAAAAAAATCAATGCTCAGTGATAGAACACATGTGATCCAGTTACAGGGGAAGCTAAGAGTTCTGACCAAAGAGAAATGGTATTTAGTGATAAAACCTATAAGGAAATGCCAGGAACGTCTATGGCTGGACCGTGTGTGATTCTCCACGTGAATGAGGCTTACTTACGGTAGCAAAAGTTGAATAGAAGAGTTTCTTCTCCAACTTAATGCCCTCTGTTAATGTCATTTCAAAAGCTGAAAAAGAAAACCCTGAAGTTAGGAGCTGAGATGCCAGATGTGGGAACGCAGAACATTTTCGTGGAGGCAGGACACACCCTCGGGGACTGATGTGGACTTTGACTTCACCGATGACGTTTAAAGTACAGCCTCGCTGCTCAAATGCACCACCCCAGCCGAGATGCCCAGTGAATACTGCTCCCGGCCTCCCAGTGTCCTGCACGGGGACCTGGATGGAAGGTGGGACGGCAAACTCTGTCCAGTCACGAGAGGGCTGAGGAAGCCCATGACACTGAACTCAAAAACCACGACAAATAATTAAGGACAACACCCAGAAAACAGAACTCTGTGCAGAACAGAGTGAGTCCCGGGCCATCTTTGCAGTGGAGGTGATGCAGGTGCGAGGCTCACGGAAGCGTTTCCTTGGCGGCACCTGTAGCTGGGTCCCTGCGGCCAGCGCCCAGCCAAGGTGACAGGTGCCTTGGGCCTGGCGGCACGTCCCCTCCCCTGCTGCACGCTCCACACGCTAGTGCCTGTGTGAACGCTTTGGCCGAGGCCGGGGGCCTGGGAGGCCGGTGAGCAGAGACGGGGGGCAGAGCGGCTCGCCGCAGGCACACACGGCTGTCCCAGCTCACCGTCCTCTTGAAAGGCGACACGGAGCAAAGGGACAGCCTCACTCCAACGCTGAGAACAAATCGTCATGTTAACACTCTAGCGATTCTGAGGAGGGGCGGTCAGAGCTGCCCCGCCGGCAGAGGGAGGACGCCCAGTCCACAGCGACAGCCGGGAGCATGCTCTCTGCCCCCAGCTCATCCCCGACAGATGGGCGGAGCTGCTGGCCGAGAGGAGCCTCTTCCTCCCAGGTTCCCCAGGTGACCCTTCCCGGGCTTCCCCTGCACGCCAGCCCCCTGCCGCCTGTCCCCCAGGCTGGCCCTGTTCTCGGGTCCTGCTTCCAAGGTGAGCTCAGGCCATTTCAACAGAATTTGTGAGCGAGCAACTAGAAACCAGAACTCTACGAAGAACCAAAATCGAAATACCAAGAATCCTAACAATTTTTGTCGAGACCGGTTAAGATGCATAACTCTGACCCCGCGCTGTCAAGGCTCGCAGCTCCGCTCTCCTCCCTACCTGCGTTCACTGACTCTTTGGCCATCGCTGCTACAATTTTAGAGTTGCTGGCAATCTTTTCTGCACACTTTATGGCTTCTTCCACCAGTGTCTCAACAGGAAAAATTTTGCTTACAAGACCTAAAACACAAAAAGGTAAACAACACGTGGCAGCAGCTGGTTCTCGTTCTCTAAGCCACAGCACAGGCCTCTGGGTGCCGACAAGGCAGTGGGGACACAGGAAAGGGTCCACGGTGTCCCCTGGTAGGGCCGCCACCCTTGGCTGCTGCGGTCACTGGGCTCTTACAGTCACAGGTCACTGAGGGTCCAGGAGAGGGCATGCCTGCGGAGGGTCTTGGAGACCCTGTTGCTGACCTTGGCTCTGGGAAGCGGGGCGGTTTCACTATTGCTCTTTAACCTGCATGCATGTCTCAGTCACTCCTTTGAGCATGTGGTATTTCAAATAAAAAAACAAAGGCAGTGAGTCTCCTGGGCTCCCAGGACACGGGAAAGCTCTGTGCTCATCACCGGTGGGAGGCCCTGGACGCAGCCCTCCCCCCTCCACTCAGCTTCCTGAGGGGGCAGCTCCACGGGAGGCTGTGGCCCGTACCTGCTTGCTTGGCATCCTGGGCTGAGATCCGGTCACCAGTGAGGACCATCTCCATGGCCAGTGACTTTCCGACGGCACGGGTCAGTCTCTGGGTGCCCCCTGCACCTGCAGGGCAGAGGGCTGCTGGGCACGGATGGCTCTGCAGCCAGGATGCACAGACGTGCTGTCCCCAAGTGCCCCAGGGCTGAAAATGGGCCCCTTGGGTGGGGTGGGTGGGCAGAACCCAGGCGTCCAGCAGGTGGGGAAGCCGGGGGAGGCTCCTTTCCACACTCGGGACCCCTTGCCTGGTGCCCTGGGTCCCCTGCACCAGTACCTCTCATGCAGAAGTCAGACTACGGACAGACACAAGGAGCTCGCGGCCCAGGGCCCCAGACCCTGACTCAACCCAACCCAGGGGGCAGCTGGGGGGCAGCCTTCGAGCACGGCTTGCTCTGCTCCAGGTGTGGGACGACGCTCCTCTCTTCCGGGTTCCCGCCTCCCCGGCCCTGCTCCCCACCCCCTCCTGCTCACTCCACGGCCTCTAGCTGGAAAGAGAGTGGTCTGCCCGGTCATCCGCCCGTGGTGAACCCCAGGGCTGCCAGACCGAGCCAAGGAGCCACCTGAGGGGGGCACCCACAGTCCAGCAGACTTGGACACTGCCTCAATGCAGTGGAGACCTCAGGCACTGGGATGGGAAGACCCTGGTGGTCACCCTCAGCTGACCTCAGACACGCTCTCCTGACCCCACGGCTGCTCCCTGCCCAGCCCAGCTGGCTCGGGAGAGGCTCTGGGCTCCAGGCTCTACACCCAAGGCAGAGACCCCGTGGGGACACAGCCCGAAGTCCTCGTCAGGTGGACCGAGGGGCAGAGGTGTCACTGTTGGCCCACTGTTCCTGTCGCCCTGCCCATGGGGGATCTGATTCCCTGCTCTGAACCTGGGTGAGGCTATGGGACTCGCTCTGGCCACTGAAACGTGAGCTCTCAGTGTTGGCCCGTGGTCAGCGTGTTCTCTTCTCTGAGCTGCTGACCAATAAAGATCCAGCGCAGATGGCTCATAAGCAAGACTCTGCGGTTAGAATCCACCATGCGGCCAGCCTTTCCTATTCGTGTCGGACAAGGGACCCAGCCACTCCAGAGGAGCCGGCACAGCTCCGAGGCCCCCAAGCCACTCTCAGCGCTGCTGTGCCCACGTGACCTTAGTGTGCAGACAGGCAGCCACCGTCCAGGCTCACACGACAGCCCCACGTGCTTTTGTCTGACACTGGAACAGCCCAAATGCCCCCAAGATGCGGGCAGATTGTGGACGATGACTTGAAGAACCGATACCAAAGCTACCATCAGTCTTTACCTGGGATGGTTCCTATTAGGATCTCTGGCTGCCCAAACTGGGCTTTCTCTCCAGCATAAATGATGTCACACATCATAGCAAGTTCACAGCCACCACCAAGCTGCAAAACAGCACGAGGTTCCACGGAGGAACCCGGTCAAAAATCACTGCTTATTTGAATTTTCTATTAAAGTGAAACACAGTCTAGGGTACAGCAAAGATTAACACAGAGATGCAAAGTTAGTTAACTGTTCCCACAAATTACCTATACAGTGGATGCCAGCAAACTTTCTGTAAAGGGCCAGACAGCAAATGCTTGCGGCTTTGCAGGTCCTACAGTGTCTCTCGTGGCAACTCCACTCTCTGCCGGGGGGGCTCGAAGGCAGCCAGGAAGGGGAGAACCGATGGCTATAACCTCTGCCCGCTGACCCGCTGACCCCAAGGGAGCTTTACTAAGGAATCGTGAGTTCAAACGCCCTCCTGGCTTCTCTACAGGCCACAACCAGTCCCAGAGCCTCTGAGCTGTCCAGGCGCCTATAGGAGACCCCGATGGACCAAACAGGGGAGGCAGAGCTTTCAACAGTGGTGAAAGAGGTTAGTTTACAGGGCAGTGCAGGTTGGGAAGCCATCAAAACTGCACAGAGAGCCAACACGTGTGCCCTTAACCTTGCCGTGGGGGAAAAGCACTCCCGGGGAGCCTCAGGACTGGGGGGACTTTACTAACAAAGGAATCTGAAGCCCAACAGCTGAATCCCCACTAACACGGCAGATGCTGAAACACCTCCTCCCTTTACAGCTCTTGGCTCTTCAGCGTCACTAGTCAGAAAAGGCCTGCGAGCCTAGGAACGAGACTCAGGTCTCCCCCAGATAAAAATCCGTTCTACTGCACACACACAAGTACAATTCCTTCAGGTGTTCTGAGTGCAAGGAGGTGGCACGGGCGGGCACTCACGGCGTAGCCATTGACAGCAGCTATGACCGGCTTCTTGACCCGAGAGAGTCGGTCCCAGTGGCTCAAGAACTTGCTGGAGTAGCAGTCCTGGAACGTTAGATTCTGCATTTCCTTGATGTCGGCTCCAGCTGTGGTGGAAATGAGGTCCCAGTTACCAGAGCAGAGACCCCACAGCAACAGGTAGCTACTGAGTGTGCCCCGCCCGCAGGCACCAAGGGTTGCAGGGGATGGCCACGTGGACACACAGCTGGGCTGGGGGTACAGTGCAATACGCTGTGATACGAGCTGATGGAGGTGATGCAGACGGATGTGGACAGGAAACAGAGCGGAGGGGGACTCAGAAGAGGCAGGGCTCACTCACTAGTCACCCGCACCCGAGACGTGACTGCCCCTGAACAGACTGGTTTTGCTGGCGGGGCACATTCAATGTTAAACGTCAGATGGGCCCCTCCAAGCAGCCTGGGGTTTGGTCCCCTTTACGTAAGTAAACCCCTGAGTCGCAGAACCTTCCTGATGCATTCACGGAGGTGTAAGGCTGCCTGCCTCATGCCATGGGTGCGACCGCACACCTGGGCAGCCTGCCACCACACTGCCCGCCTCACCTGCAAACGCCTTCTCCCCGCCCGTGAGGACGATGGCCCCCACAGCCGGGTCCTCCTCGAAGGCCTGCAGTGCCTGGTTGAGCTCCATGATCAGGCCATCGCAGAGCGCATTGAGTGCCTTGGGGCGGTTCAGCTGGACCAACCCCACGTTGCTGTTCTTCCCCTTCTTGGCTGTGATGATGTATTCAGAGGCTGCGCCTGGGGGGAGAGGGGAAAAGGGGATGTCCACTCACGGAGGCACCAAACTGGGGGGATGCACCCGTCAGTGGACAGAGTGACCCTGACAGGACCCCTGAGGGCCCCTGCTCAGTCCCTGGTGGCTGCATCATGCAGCTTGTAGCTGCATGGGTGGCTTTTACAGTGCTCTCTGCTTTCACAGATATTGGAACACTTCCTTAAGTTAAAAAAAAACCCAGCAATGAAGAGCAGCCTTCCTTCTCCTGAATGCCTTGGTCAGCGCTTCCCAGGATGCGCACTAGAGACAGCCTGGGATCCTGTAGAAACAAGGAATGAGGAAACGCCTTCTTTAAACAAATGCCAACTAGGTGAGGGCAGTTAAGCTGCAAACAGAACAGAGTTCCAGCCCTGCTGGGTGGACAGCCTGGTGGGAGGTACTCAGGCAAAGGGCAACTGCCAGGGTCTGGGCGGGGGCGGCCCGCTCAGAGCTGGGGCCAGCAATGACCTGGAGAAGAAGGTTAACCAACGTGGTGGCTTCCTTGAATGGGGAATCAGGGATCGCGGTACCTATCCCATGCGCTTGTGGGGACGTGACTGAAATCACACGTGTAAAGGCAGCATGCCTGTCACATACAAGACCAGGAATGATGGCTGGGTACAGGCCAGGATGTAGAAGCGGGTGGTCAAAGAGAACTCAGGTAAAACCCACACGACCTGGTAGCTAGGTCAAGTGGACACACAGGTGAAGGCAGAGGCCGCAGAGATTCTTTCCCAGCGACATCGACATGGCCAAGAGTTCCTGCTAAATGAGGGGTGGGGGGGTGGCGAGTGCGCTCAGGAGAGAGGAGGAGGGGCGCCCGGCTGGCTGGGGTGGGGCAGAACCGGAAAGACACACCCGGGGAGAAGCCGTGGACATGGGGAGGCCTGGGCAGGAGGCACTGCAGGACAGCACGTGCGACCCTTTCCAATTGCAGAGGCGCTAACCGCACGTTCTCTTAAAGTCTGAGGACTTTCACACCGAACGCTGAAATGGCCAGAGGTCTTGGCACTCCGTCCCGAGTCCTCGGAGTTGAGACGCTAGTGACCCCAGGGCTCCGCGAGCTCAGGCAGCAGGTGCTGGGAGGGGTCCGGCCCTGGGATGAGGGCCCGGAGGACCCCCACCGCGGGCCCGCCCCCCTCGGCCCCGCACTCACTGGAGGCGAAGGAGCGCGGCGCGGGGCAGCCGGGCCAAGTGCACAGCAGGACGCGGACGCTAGGCTGCAGGGCGCGCAGGGCAGCCATGGCTCTTGCGTGACGATAGGTCGCTACGGCCGCCCGCCCCGCGGAGCCACCGCCCCCCGGAGCCGCCCCCCGGCCGCACCAGTCAGGGTCCGCCCCGCCCACGGGCCAGCATCGCGAGATCTGGCAGGTCTCGCGAGATAAGCCGGGCGGCGGAAGTGGCCGGGGCGACGGGCCTGAGGTTTAGGAGTGAAGGTCAGTGTTCGGGGACAGGGGTCAGGGGGCGGGGGGAGGGGCACCGGTGTCCAGGAGGAGGGGCCGGGGCGGGGACGAGGGCTGGAGGTTCAGGTTCAGGTGGGTACCCTGATCCGCGCCGCCTTTGGCGGACCCCAAGCCGTAGGAAGTAGCCCTGAAGACCTGAGAGCAAACCCTCCGGGCTGGCCGAGCCGTGGGGGTGGAAAGACGCGTGGACCGCGCGCCGCAGCCCGAGCTCGGGGTGTGACCGCTCGGGGCCGGCCGGGACGCCCTCGTGGTCGAGAGGGACCGCCGGGAGGCCTCTCGAGTGCGCAGGCCCGCGGTGCTGGCCCGCCGGGCTCCTGGCGGAACTGTCCGCCGGCCTGCGCCGTCTCTGTTCTTCAGGCCCCGGCAGTGCCCTTAGCCTTTGGCCCTTCCCGCCGTTTCCGGGAAACGGCGTGTGTCTGGGTGCGGGGCCAGCGTGTCGTCCCCACACCCGGGTGACTGCGCCTCGAGCCACAGCTGGGTCCCGGATTCGCAGCTGGAGGCAGTGGCTGTGGGGCATGGAAAGCCAAACTTGCTGAGGACGGGTAGACTGGAGCTCGCTAGAGCTGGGCGGATACACTTGTGACCTGAAGTCAGCCCTCAGGGCAACGTGCAGTTGTAACCAGCGCAGAAAGCCAGACTCTGACAGCGGGCGTTTATAGGACATCAAGCAAAGGAGTGGGAGACAAGCCTCAGATCCACTCAGACCAGCTCAGATAAGCCTCCGACCAACCTGATCTTTGAGGGGATTTTTTAAAAAGGGGAACAAAGAAAGAGGCTGGGATTCATCATCGTTTTGTGACATTTCTGTGACATTTGTGAATCTAGTTTCAGGAGTCAGGCTGTCTCTGGTTTACATTCTCAGGCCAGGCGGTCCATGGCTGGGGGGTCTGTGAGCTCATCTTGCCCTGGAGAAACAACCTGAGTGTGTATTAACGATGGTGTCTACAATGGCAATTTCAGTACATTAGCGATGTTATCAACAGCAGCCATCTTAGTCACCTGACTCTGGTTGATTAGTGCTCAGTTAGCACAGGATTGAGGTCAGAGGGAACAAGAAAGGGAATAAAGTTTTGGGTGGAGAGACGAATCATGAACTCAGTAAGGGAACTCGGTTTTAGGGGGACTTGGTTTCAATAGCACGGAGAAATCAGAGATAATACTGCTAAGCAGTGTGGGAAGGAGTTGAGAGGCAGAAGTAAGTGCTTAGACAAGGAAAAGATAAATTATTAACAAAATGCTTCCTTTTAGAGGCATCATGTAACTGAGTTTTTCATTGCCAAGCACTGTGGCAAACATCCACCTTCTTAGTTCTCTTCCTGTCCCATTTCGTGGTGCAGGTGCTCATGAAGTGTGTGCAGTATTATTCATAGCAGCTGCACGAGGTGGCTGAGGAACATTTTGCAACATTAAACAATTCATATCACTCTGAAATGTATGTATTTATAGGTCTAGATATAACAGGAGTGCAGCATAACACTCTTTACATTGGTAACTTGGTATCTATTGAACACTAGATTGTGAATAGTTTTATTTGTATAAAATAAGATGTAATTAAACTTTAACAATGAAATCATTAAATTACTTTGATTTATAAATTTCAAATGTTTAGACACATATTATTGGCCTCCGTTTGTATTCGTGCCCAAGTTCTGCAAATTCAAGGGTGGAGATAAAAAGATCAAGTACGTGGGAATCCCCTGGCGGTCCAGTGGTTAGGATGCTTTCACTGCTGGGGCCCGGGTTCCATCCTTGATCAGGGAACTAAGATCCCACAAGCTGCGTGGGGAGGCCAAAAAAAAAAAAAAAAAAGAAAGAAAGAAAGAAAAAGGTCATCTACAAATGAAGAGCAAAACGGATATTTTCAGGTAAATAATAAAATCCAAATCAGAATTGAATACTCAGCAAAACTTTATTTCAGGGCTGAGGATAGACTAAAGACATTTTCATGCAAAGAGAAACATTACCAAAACTCTTTACCAAAGGAGCCTCTGTCTTAGTATGGGCTGCAGTACTGTGACAGGTACCCAAAGGGAAATGGCTCAAAAGTAAAGGAAGTTTTTTTCCTAACCCCCCCAGGGCTGGTGTTGAGGTCAGGTGGCTGCTATCCTTCATGAAGTAATTTAGGGACAAAAGCACAAGTGACAAAAGAAAAAAATATATAAATTGGACTTCACTCAAATTAAAAACTTTTGTGTTTCAGAGGATACAATGAAGAAAGTGAAAAGCCACCCCACAGAATGAGAAAAAATCTTGCAAGTCATAGATCTGATAAGGGTCTTGTGTCTCGAATATATAAAGAATACTTTCAACTTGCTAACCTAAGAAATAAAACAGCCAGTTATTTTACCAGTTTTCTCTATTTTATAGAGAAAAAGGAGGAAGTTGGGAGGGGTTGTTTTGAAGAAAAGTCAGTTGGAGGAAAAGGAGAGCTCAGGGTGCTGACAGCTTCTCGTTGGCCTGGCAGCTGCGCCATCACTTTCCTGTGAGATGCAGTGAATCTCCTGTTGGTGATCCTTCTCCTTAGGTCTGTAACTGACAGTCAGGAGGTACCTGCCTGGGCTTCCCTGGTGGCGTGGTGGTTAAGAATCCGCCTGCCGATGCAGGGGACACGGGTTCGAGCCCTGGTCTGGGAAGTTGTGCCACAACTACTGAAGCCCACGCGCCTAGGGCCGGTGCTCCTCAACGAGATAAGCCACTGCAATAAGAAACCTGCACACCACAACGAAGAGTAGCCCCTGTTCGCCCTTGACTAGGGCCTTGACTAGGGCCCTTGCTGCATGGCCAGTGGCAACTGTGAAGGGATGGGAAAGCCAAACACAGGACACAGGGTAGTTTCAAAGGTGACAGAGTCAGCTGATGGGACGAGGACAGTGGGGCTGCAACCTGAGAATGTGGCGGCAGCCATTGGGCCCCGCTGGCAGCCCAGAGAGAGGCCCCAGTGTGCCCGGAGTGGCCCAGGCCCAGCAAGGAGGCCTCTTGCACTGCAAGATGAGCACACAGACATGCTTCTCACAGCCCCACGAGGCTGCACCAGTAGCTTGATTTCAGGGGTTACACCAGGGACCTCACTGTGGGCATACCTGTGAGGGACCCAGAGACCAGTGGTGTATTTGTCTGTGGAGCTGGGACCCAAGGTCTGCAGGCTGAAGCGTCCCCAGGGTAGACCAGACCACTGGGACGTTGGCAGCAGCCCAGTGACCCCGCTGGGCTTCAGCTTAGCTGACCCTTGGGGGAACCTCACAGGAGGGAGCTACACTGAGCTGGGGACTTTGCTTCAGGTGGCAGAATGGGGGGTAAAATTTCCCCCTGCAAACAGGGACACCAGGGTCAGGGTGGCTGCACGCAGATGGGCTGTTTCATTAGAGTAGCCAGGTTGCCTGGGGTTTCTTCATTAGTTGCGGGATGTCAGGCTGAGTGACAAGGCCAGTGTCTGGCTCAGCGTTATGGCTGGTCCCAGGCCCAGCGCTTTAGCTAGGAGTTGGCGCTGCTGACCCCGCGCCGCCTCTGGGTCCAGTGGTCACTGCCATCGCCGAAGGCGCGACTTGGGCTCCCTGCCGGGCTTCGTGCCTCTCCTGCCCTGCGGGGACCGGACGAGGTGAGCCCCCGCCCGGGACGGGCACGCCTGGCGTCCTCTTCCGCTGCGAGCGGGGCGCTTCATCCTGGCTCTTTCCCTGCGGGGGGTGGGGGGACCGCGACCAGCGTGAAGCGCGCGGGGCGGGGTGGGGGGGGGTCACCAGCCATCTCTCGCGGGCCGCGGTGGGGTAGGAGCTTGGGGAGGCAGGACTTAGAGACGGGGGAAGGGCAGGGGGTGCTCCGCGGGTTGGGGGGTGCAGGGGTGGGGAGTGGAGAGTGAAGAGCCCAGGGCCACGGGCCCAGCAAGCAGCACGCAAGCCACCCTCCGCTGCTGCCGGCCCCCGGGTAGCGGGCCATTGCTAGCAGTCATGCCGCGGGCACCTTGACCTGCTTGGCGGCCTGTAAGACCAGCCACCGAAACTGCTCAGGATCAGCAGCCGGTCAGCCTGCAGTCTGGGCACAAAATGGGAGAGTTTTCAGGGACTAATTCGGGTCCACGGCAACAGCTCTCCCCAAGCCTTTCTTTGAAAGGGCAGGCATCCCTTGCATGCACATTTCATTGGAGAAACGACCACATATTTATGCGACTATTTTCTGTCTCCACTCACTGAGCTCCATGAGGGCTGGGATTCTGTCCGTTACTCAGGGTGAGTCTTCACAGCTTGATTATTTGCATAGGTACTGTCTTATTGCTTAAGAAGCAGTTAGATTCCTAAACCCCTTTTCACATTCCAGGAAGTGGCACTGGGTGACTGGCAGCATCCTGGGAGGCTATTCTCTGCAAACAGGGATTCCAGGAAGGGGACAGCAGGCACAGTTGGAGGTGGGTCTACTGCATCCAGTAAGCTGACCCTCCCCACTCCTGTCCACTCTTTGGCTCCCAAAGTATTGGCAGCCAGGTCTATATGCTCCACGCAGGAGACTGGAAGACTCTTCCCAGGGAGCATGACCAACCCAAGAGGAAAGACCTAGGGATATGGATGGAGGTTCCCCAAATAATAGCCTACCCAGAATCAAGCTCAAATTTGATGAGCCCCACTCACAAACAGCCATCTGGTCTACCATTCCTCATCACCAGCAGACAGACAAACATAACCTGACATCTCAGAGAGCTTCTTCCTGGAAGACAGAGCCAAAAGAAACAGGAAGAAGAACCCAGAGCACAGCAACAGAGCAGAAGCCTAGCACTTCACGCCTCCAGACCAGCGAGGACAATCTCCCTGGAAGATGAAGCAAGAAGACACCCTCCCCTTTCTAAAAAGAAGCATTTGTACGAGAAGAAAGGGCTCCTGGAAAACGAAAGCCTCAATGGAAGAAATCACACAGAAAGTGTCACCGGGTTGACGTGCGTTATAACAAAATAGCTCTAACCAAGGAGGTCAACGGAAGACCCGGACCAGCAATCTTGGTTCCGCGATAGTAAGCAAAGAATAGCAAACTACCGCTTTAAGCTTAAGCATAAAGCTAAGTCTATTTAAGCATAGGTACACTCCCAGAGAGGGGGAGAGAGAGAGGGAGAGAGAAAGCGGGCTGTTTCAGCGAAGTGAAGCAAGACCAAAGCAAAGTTTATCAAAGCAAAGGTACACTCAGAGAGAGAGAGAGAGAGAGAGAGAGAGTGGGCTGTTTCTGTGAATTGAAAGCAGCATTCCCGTACAGCCTTAAGGGTGATATTTATTTATTTATTATTTATTTATTTATGCTGTAGCGGGCCTCTCACTGTCGCGGCATCTCCCGTTGCAGAGCACAGACTCCAGACGCGCAGGCTCAGCGGCCATGGCTCACGGGCCCAGCCACTCAGCGACATGTGGAATCTTCGCGGACCGGGGCACGAACCCACGAACCCGTGTCCCCAGCATCGGCAGGCGGACTCTCAACCACTGCGCCACCAGGGAAGCCCCCAGGCTTAAGGGTGCTTTTAAGGAGCATTTTGCAGGGAGGCGGGGGCGAGTGACAGGGGATCATTATTTGATCGACAGTCCCAAGCTATGTAACAAGTTTACTGCTGCGCATTCTCTCAATCGCTAAGAAACGCCCACGGGGGCGGGGGGCAAAACCATACATGGATTTTATTATAATGATGGTATAATGAGTTTGGGTTTACTATAGGTTATACACCTGTCTGGTCTGGGCATGCGCAGCCCAGGGAAGTTCCCTTGTGTTACTGTGCCCCTCTTTAACAGGATAAGCTGCCCACAATATGACCATAGTTTCAACTGTTCTGGGTGGGGTCAGGGGAGAGTCCCCAGATGGTTGGGTGTGACTCGATTGCTTCTTCTCGTCTTTCTCGCCACTGTCACCTCCTTGCTGCTAATGTCTGACTAACTACCTAACAAAAGGAGAGCAGAAATGTAAAGGTGGGAAACAGGAGAGAACATACGTGAGCATTCAAGGGCCAGGCTCAAAGTCTGACAGCCTGAATTAAGGACTTTAGGAAGAGGTAAGAGTAAAGCCTCAAGAGTTTGCTTAGGGATGAGTCATCAGTAGAAACAACTGATTAGTGAAATAATCAGTGACATCATTTGCCAGGATTGAAGGATGGGAGTTTCCAGACTGAGGGCCCTTGAGTGCCCAACACAGTAACAACCGAGGGACAGGGAAGCACCACGTTGTGAAACTTCAGGAGAAGATCTTAAAAACTTCCAGGGAGGAAAATGTCCCCACTGCTTGTAAAGGATTAGAAATTAGAATAGCTGTGGACTTCTTCACAACACTCCTAGGAGGGAAGAGAAAGGGAGCAATGCCTTCAGAGTTTGAAGGAAGGAGATTCTGACCTAGAATTCTATGTCCAGGCAAACTACAAATGAAGTATGAGGGCAAAATGAAGACATTTTCAGCTTTGCAATATCTTTAAAAAAATGATCTCCCAGACACCTCTTTTCAGCTTCACCAAAACAGGAAAGTGAATCCAAGAACAAGAATATATGGCTGAGGAGGGCAACACAGGGAGCGAGAAGGGCTCCTCCTGGAGAAGGAGGAACACCCCAAACAGAAAGACTACCTACCCAGCCTGGGAGCTAGCTCCTCTCCCTGACTACCCTCACCCCACAGGGAACAGGTGGCCACGGAAAGTCCACGGAGGCACGGGTGCGCCGTGGTTTGGAGCAGCGGTACCCAAGTGTGGCTGAGAAGGAATGATGTGCCCTAACTGGGTTTACAGGGAAGCCTGAGGACCCTTTTAGCAGAAGGCAGGAGCTTTCTAATCCCTGCAAGGCAGTAGGGGAGACCTGCGGGAACTAGAGGAATTCTCCAGAAATGCCGCAGGCTTGAATATGTCTTCCTCTCCTGGGGCCGGAGGGGGAGGGGGGACGTAAGACTTGTTTCTCCATTTACCGTTTATCTTGAACTTTGTACTTTATGTGTGCTGCATCCTGTGTTTGTAGAGTTGTGACTGTGTATATACACACACACAACACACAAAAGTGTCGTCGCCTGGAGGCTTTCTCCCCGTCCCGCCCTGACATCTCAGCACCCACCGTCCACGCGCTCCACCGGGTCGGGAGGTGACGGCGCTCGCCTCCGCGTCTGAAGCTAGGAGGCTCCTCCTCCGCCTTCTGGTCGCCGTCCCCACGTCTTCTTAGGAAGGGGACACAACCCGACTGGCCAGCCGGCCGCCCCGATTCTCCCTCGGTGGGGACGCTTGCCCACACCGGCCGGTACCGGGGAATACTCACGGACCCTTCTGCACTCGCCCTCGCCCTCCCCGGCGGCCTTCCGCTACCATCCTAGGGCGTGGGCCAGACCCATAGGGGCTGCCCCAGGCCCAAACCAGAGGGGCGCGCGGAGCCAAGGGGGGCCGACGCGGGGGGACAGCCTTGCCCCACGCCCCTTGCTCCACCTCCAGTCCCGCCTTCCGCCCCGCCCCGGGCCCCCTTCCTCTTCTGGCCCCACCCCGCGCCCCCATCCACTTCCGGCCCCGCCCCAAGTGCCCGGCCCCGCCCCGTGTCCCCGCCCCGCGCCCTGAGCCCCTGTCCACCTCTGGCCCCGCCTTCTGCCCCGCCCCGCGCCCCGAGCCCCCTTCAAACTCCGGCCCCGCCCCGCGTCCGGGGCCAACTTCGCGTCTCTTCCCGGCTCTCCGAGCCTCCGAGCGGCGGGGACGCGCGGGAACTGCCCGGGACGGCGCGATGCAGTCGAGTGACCGTCAGGCGGAGGCCTCTGGCCGCGGCCCGCGGGTGCTGGTGGTGGGCGGTGGCATCGCGGGGCTGGGCGCGGCGCAGAGGCTCTGCTGCCACCCGGCCTTTCCGCACCTGCGGGTTCTGGAGGCCACGGCCCGCGCCGGTGGCCGCATCCGCTCGGAGCGCAGCTTCGGTAACAGCCCTCCCGGAACTCCTTCCCGGAACTCCTTCCCGGACCCCCTTCCCAGAGCCCAATCCGTGCCGCCAGAGCTCTGCCGACTCCTGGCTCGGCCTCCGTCCGGGGTTAAGCGACCCGGAACCCTTATCTGGCCCCTTGAGTGAATCCTCGCACTGCTTCAGTTAATAAACCGAAGTTCACTGGTCCCCGAAACTCAGCTGCCCGCATGAGCAGGGCCGGCCCCTGCCGTGCATGGGGAACCCGTGGCAATGCACAGTTGCCCCCGGTTCTGGCCCCGCAGGTAGCTCCCCCTCCAGCCTCCAGGTCGCCCCTCTCGGGTGTTCCTCTTAAACTAGGTCTGATGGGCCCTGCCGGGAGAGTCTGTGGTCCTCAGGGACCGTGCGGGCCTCCGGCTGATTTTCAGAGCATATTTGGGAAGGGAAGGGCTCCGTGTACAGAAGAAGGGCTCAGGTGAGGGAGCCTCACAGTCGCCTCTCCTGCTCCCTCCCAGGTGGTGTGGTGGAGGTGGGCGCTCACTGGATCCATGGGCCCTCGCAGGGCAACCCCGTCTTCCAGCTGGCTGCCAAGTACGGGCTTCTGGGGGAGAAGGCATTGTCGGAGGAGAACCAGCTGATCGAGACCGGGGGTCACGTGGGCCTGCCCTCTGTGTCCTATGCCAGCTCCGGGGGAAGTGTGAGCCCTGAGCTGGTGGCCGAGATGGCCAGACTGTTCTACAGTCTCATAGACCAGACCAGGGAGTTCCTGCATGCGGCTGAGACCCCCGCCCCCAGTGTCGGGGAGTACCTCAAGAAGGAGATCCGCCAGCACATGGCCAGCTGGACAGAGGAGGAGGAGACCAAGAGGCTCAAGCTGGCCATCCTGAACAACTTGTTCAACGTGGAGTGCTGTGTGAGCGGTACCCACAGCATGGACCTGGTGGCCCTCGCACCTTTCGGGGAGTACACTGTGCTGCCAGGGTTGGACTGCACCTTTCCTGGGTATGTGCGTGCCCCACCCACCCAGACATTCCTCCGTGTACCCAGACCCCTCCGTGCCTCCCAGGGGTCCCCCCATGCACCCCAAGTACCCCCCATGCACCCCAGGGGTCCCTACCCGTACCTCAGGCCAAGCTTTGGCAGGCAGGGGATGGGTGGGAGAGACATGGGGCTGTTTGTCTTCCCTGTTTTAGGGAGATTGGTCATTTACTTCCCTAGTTTTGCTCACTTATGAAAAACAAAAGAATTGTTCTCAAAAACAAGTGATTAAGGGCTTCCCTGGTGGCACAGTGGTTGAGAGTCCACCTGCCGATGCAGGGGACACGGGTTCGTGCCCCGGTCCGGGAAGATCCCACATGCCGCGGAGCGGCTGGGCCCGTGAGCCATGGCCGCTGGGCCTGCGCGTCCGGAGCCTGTGCTCCGCAGCAGGAGAGGCCGCGACAGTGAGAGGCCCGCGTACCGCAAAAACTCCTCCCACATTTAGGAGGCCGCCTGCTTGTAAGCACTGTGCGGGGGCTTCGACCTCAGAGATGGGCAGACAGGCCCTCCTCTGTGTCGATGTGGCTGTTCCCCCATGGGGCACTCACAAGACCCTCCAGGACTGCCCTGCACAGGGAGGGCGCTGTGACCAGGCAGATGCCCAGAACAAGAGCCCTGGGCTTGGTGAGGAGGGACCTGCTCTCCACAGGTTACCTTCGCATCCCTTTGCTCATTTAACCCTCCCATGAGACCCCCTCCCTCCCTGCTCTCCTCCCTGGCTGAGCCAGGCCCCCAGGCCAAGACCACAGCCCCTTGCAGCTCCTTGATCTGGTGTGAGCTTGGAGGGCTTGTTTCAGAGACTCACCTCCAGGGCCTGGTCGAACCACGGGACACCTCTGTCTCTCCCAGAGGCTACCAAGGACTCACAGACCGCATCATGGCCTCCCTGCCCAAGGACGTGATGGTTTTTAACAAGCCAGTGAAGACCATTCACTGGGATGGGTGCTTCGAGGAAGCTTCTGCTCCTGGGGAGACGTTTCCGGTGCTGGTGGAATGTGAGGATGGAGGCTGCTTCCCAGCGCATCACGTGGTCGTCACCGTGCCGTTAGGTAAAGGCGCTCCAGTTCCCACCCCAGGGGCCCCTGGCCTCTGGCTTTCTTCAGCCTCATTGGCTCTGGAGCGTTTGTTGGCTGCTAAGCCTGCGTTTTCTTTCTGAGTTTAGGACAGAGTTACTTGGTTGTGCTTTGTAGCAGTCGAGTGCTTTGGAATAAAGTTTCACAGGAAGAGAAAATGCAGGGCAGCAAGTGTCTTACTCCTTTTGGAGGTAATTTATGGAAAGGTTGGGAGGTTCACCAAACTGCTTCCTTAGCGGTGGAGAGGGCGTGAAAGCCAGGTCTCAAGTTTAGGTCCCGGTGGTAATCGAGGAAGGAGTCGTGTGTATAATCCTATTTGCTTCCAGATCTGATGCTTCACACGCAAGTCTTGGAGTAGGAGCGGGCAGTTGGGTAAAAGGTGGAGATGGTTGAAAGCAAGTCTGTGCCTGCTCATCTCATTTACTCCTGAGGCAGCCGGGGACACATCTGCCCCATCCCCATTTGACAAATGCGAACAGAGATAAGTCACTTAATTGCCCAAGTTCACAAAGCTAGCAGGTGCCAGAGTGGGTGGAAGATGAAGGGCAAGAGTCTCTGCCCACCTCCCACAGGTCCCGCCTGTCCCCTCGCAGAGAGTTGGGTGTGGATAAGCCTGCTCAGTGCCCGGCTCCTTTTTCCCACGGTGGAATCACACCACGCGTGTTAGCACAGTGTTCTGCTGCTCCTTCGTTTCCGAATCAGCACAGACAGGTCTAGCGTGGTGTGTTTTCTCTTACGTGGACGGCCTTGTTCATGCACAATTGTGGTGCGCGGTCTGAAGCTGCTGCAGTCAGTAGGCGCGTCGCTGCGGCTGCGTGGTCACTGCTCACAGGGCCAGGCGCCTGTCCCGTTTGTTCTTCACAGCCACACTGTGTTTTCTTGTATGTAGGCGTCGTTACTTGATACCGATGCAAATTTAGATGGTTTTCACTTGTTCTGTTGCACACAGTGTTGTACACGTGTGTGTTTAAAAACACTTGTGGGCGCATATGTGTAGGATCAATTCCAGTAGCAGGAACTACTGAGTTGAAGCTCTGCACTGAGAGGGCGGCCGTGGAGGGACAGTCCCCTCTGTGGATGCTCACGGCTGGTGCCTTGTTTCCTGTGGGGTTGTTCGTCCTTTTCTTGCAGACCTGCGAGGTTGGCTTGTGCTGCGAATGTTTCATCTCCTCGCGGTTTGACTTTGGGCTGAACCTGCTTAATTTTCAGGTGGCTTCTGGGTAAAGCCGGTATGTCTCGCTGCCCCTCCAAGCTAACCCTGGGCAGACTGAGAGGCAGAAGGCTCAGGGGGGAGAACTGTCCCCACAGAGGAGTCCGGGGGCCATGCGACCTGTTCCTGCCTGGCCAGGTGTTCAGGGGGCCTGTTGTGTCCCTCCGCTGAGGTGCTGGCCAGGATTCCCGATGGCCAGCCTGCGTGGGTCCCAGACACCTCTTTCTCTGACTCCTGTGACGGGGTCAGGGTGCCTTCCTGTGGCTATCAGTTCTGGTTTAAGCGATTGACGTGGTGTAAACCGAGTCTACTTATGAATTCCAGGTTTTCTTAAAGAACGTCTGGACACCTTCTTTGAGCCACCGCTGCCCACCGAGAAGGCGGAAGCGATCAGGAAAATAGGCTTTGGGACCAACAATAAAATCTTCCTGGAGTTTGAGGAGTCTTTCTGGCAGCCAGACTGCCAGCACATCCAGGTGGTGTGGAGGGACACGTCGGCCCTGGAGGACGCCGCCCCCAAGTTGCAGGATGCCTGGTTCAAGAAGCTTGTTGGCTTTTGGGTCCTGCCTTCCTTCGGGTACGTGCTCTTCCCAGGTTTCTCCAAGGAAACCTGGTGTGAGCTCTGCGTGGGGTCCAGCGCTGTGTCGATTCTCTGTGAGGTGTTTCTGGAGAGTTGGAATGGGTAGGGATCCCAAGGGCACCTTGAGTGGTGAGACAGACACCCTGGGCCCACCCTGTGCAGGGACAGATGGAGACCCACTGTGTGCTGCTTGTCAGCATCTCTTGGGACCTGGAACGTGTAATAAATACTTGCAGTTGTTTTCCTTGTAAGAGACACACTTTGCTCATTTACAAGAAAGTGTCTGCCAGATACCCAGGCCCGAATGCCCCTGGCAGCCGAGCCAGGGTCCGCATGGTGTGCCCCGTCCCCTCCGGCCCGTCACGTGGGGTATTAGGAAGACACGCACCCGAGGGTCGGGACTTGATACAGTTAGTGACTCGCTGCCTCACGGGACACTGCAGTGGTGGGGCGTTTCCCAGTGCGTGTGGGTGGCAGGGAAGCCACCGGCTCTGTTCATAGGTTCTGTTGAGTCCCCGAAGGTGCTGGGGGTGGCCGTCCCCACCGGCGCTCAGTTGTGGAGACAGAAGGAATCGTCTTAGTGCCCCGAGAGTTCTGACCTTGCAGACCCCATGTCGAGGGGCCCTGGGAGTTCACGGCCACACTGGCGGAGCCACTGGCCCTGGTGGAGGCCGTCTGGGTGTTGCGGGTCTGGTCCCAGCGCTGCTTCTCTCCAGCAGGGCCAGCCAGGTGCTCTGCGGCTTCATCGCAGGGCTCGAGTCTGAGTTCATGGAAACGCTATCGGACGAGGACGTGCTCCTGTCTCTGACACAGGTGCTCCGCAGGGTGACAGGTACCGACTGCAGGGGCCATGCCGCCTCCTGCCCTGGTGGCTGGTCTCTGACAGGAACCAGACCTCTCACCAGACAGGAACTGGGTTCACCCCTGAGTGTCTGGGGACTGTCCTTCCCATTAGTGCATCACTAAGAGTTCTTGTCTCTGAGGGACACTTCCCACTTCTCTTTTCTAAAATTTGCCACCAAGATGAACACAGTTGTCCCTAATCAGAGCTTCACAGACAAGACGCTGAGGCTTGGGAAAGGCGGCGGTGCCTGTCGGGGGCTCTGCTTCTAGGGCCTCATGCGGGGAGCCCCTTACTAACACCCTCTGGGCCTTGGTTTTCTCCCGGGCAGTATCTCTCGCTTTTAGCTGCTAAGAGTCCTTAAGGTGAGAGGCTCCTTGGTGTTGCTGCTGTTGTTGTTTTTTTAATTAATTAATTAATTTACTTTCGGCTGCGTTGGGTCTTCGATGCTGCGTGGGCTCTCTCTAGTTGCGGCGAGCGGGGGCCACTCTTCATTGCGGTGCGTGGGCTTCTCATTGCGGTGGCTTCTCTTGATGAGGAGCACGGGCTCTTCTAGAGCGCAGGCTCAGTAGTTGTGGCGCACGGGCTTAGTTGCTCGCGGCATGTGGGATCTTCCCGGACCAGGGCTCGAACCCATGTCCCCTGCATTGGCAGGCGGATTCTTAACCACTGCGCCACCAGGGAAGTCCCAGAGGCTCCTTGTTAATGCGAGTGTCTCTTGGTCTAGGGAATCCCCGGCTCCCCGCGCCCAGGAGTGTGCTGAGGTCCCGCTGGCACAGTGCCCCATACACCCGGGGCTCCTACAGCTATGTGGCCGTGGGCAGCTCCGGGGACGACCTGGACCTGCTAGCCCAGCCTCTCCCTGCGGACGGCAGGGGTGCCCAGGTAGGACGCAGCTGCCTGGCGAGGGCACTGGGGTCCCGCTGAAGGCCCAGGGCCCGGGATAGGTCCCACGAAGGCCAGGGATGCTGGGTGCGATCAAGTGGGGGGCTGGGGCCCCGAGACTCAGAGTCCATTTTCTTTTTGAAACTAACAGTAATTTTACAATGTGTTATTTTTATCAGAATTATACATACATGTGGCTTAAAGCGTCAGAGGATTCTATGGTGCTGGCTAACAAAATGAAATAAACAAAATACAGCACTCTGCTGGGGGGCATGCCGTTGCCCCTTCCCAGACTGTTCTTCAGGCTGATTCTGCTCTAAGTAACAGGCTTGTGCTACCACTGTTTTAAAGCCATTTTATAAAATCGAAGTATAGTTGATTTACATTGTTGTGTTAGTTTCAGGTGTACAGCAGAGTGAGTCAGATACACACACACACACATATTTTTTCTCAGGTTCTTTTCCATTATAGTGCTACCACTTTTTACAAAACATCTAACTGCGTAAAACTTTAAATGTTACAAAGGTTGGCAGAACCTTTGGGTTCCTGTCTCCAGCTTCACAGCTGTCTGTTCCTGGTGTCTCACTGCCCTGGCCTCCCCCATACCTTTACTAGGCATGTCCCACAGGTGATGTCATTTTATTTGCAGATATTTCAGTGTGCGTCTCTAAAAGATCAAGGACACAGCACTGTTATCACACTTAAAAATTCACAATAGTTGCTCCACATCATCCAACATTCTGTGTTCAGTTTTCTAAGCCTTTTTCTTTTTTGGCTGCGCCTCGAGGCACGTGGGATCCTAGTTCCCCGACCAGGGATCGAACCCGCGCCCTCTGCACTGGAAGCGCGGAGTCTTAACCGCTGGACCGCCAGGGAAGTCCCTCTAAGTGCTCTTTGATTTTTCAGCTTTAAGAATTACTGATTGAATTCTCACCACGGCACATGAAGTTTTAGCTTTCTTGCACTCATCTGCCCACCCAGCCCTCAGACCTCTCCCCACCCTCCAAGGTGTGCCGCAGTAATTTTGCTAAGACTGCTACTCACTGTTGACACATCCTGTTTGCCGTGGGCACTCTCCACACCTGAGCTGGCAAGGGTGCCTTTGTTTCTTTTCCAGCAGTGGAAACAACCACTTCTCTGGGCCGATGGATTCTGTAGATGGGCACCGTGGGACGGTTGTTTCTGCCCCACGACATCTGGGGTCTCAGCTGGGAAGATGACGGGCTTGGGGTGACTCAGGGCTGGGGCTGGGGTCATCTGAGGCTGCCTCTCTCATGTCTGTCCTGAGCATGGCTGGGACGCTGGCTGGAGCACCTGCCCCAGGCCTCTCCATGTGGCTTCCTCACAGAGTGGTGGCCGTCACGCTGCCCTGTGGCCGCCTGGGGCTCCAGCGCAGGGCTTATGGGGAGGGGCAGCTGCATCGCTCCAGTGACGGAGCTGGGAAGTCAGGAAGCACCACTCCTGCCACACCTGCTGGACAAAGTGGTCAGGAACCCGCCCAGATTCAAGGGGCCGGACACAGACCGCACTTTCTGTGGGAGGAGTGTCCGAGGATTCACAGCCGTGTAAAGCCCCACGTTGGGTGTAAATGCTGCTTGGAGAGCCATGTCCCTTAGGGTTTTGAAGACGTTCTCCAGCGTTGCTGCTGGAAGCCTGAGGCCGTTCCGATGCCTTTCTTCCCTGTCACCTGGTTTTCAAATCTCTGAGGAAGCTTGAATGAGCAGGAAGCCCCACACTCACGCTCGCTCCGAGCCCAGCGGCGCTGCCCTCTGGCACATACTCACTCGTCTGGGATGCTCTTGAATTACCTCACCGTGGTTCTTTCCTTTCTCTTTCTCTGGATTTCTGGTTGGATGGTGGGCTTCTGAGTTGGCCCTTGAATTCTCTTTTCTTTTTCCTGCTGATGTCTGTCTTTTTGGTTTTTCGCTCTGTGTTTGGGGAGGAGCGTGTGAGGCTTGTGGCCGACCCCTGGCACCCACCCTAAGCCCGCCCTTCTTTGCAGCTCCAGGTCCTGTTTGCAGGGGAAGCCACACACCGGACGTTTTACTCCACCACGCACGGAGCTCTGCTGTCCGGCTGGAGGGAGGCTGACCGGCTCATCGCTCTGTGGGATTCGCAGGCACAGCGGCCTGAGCCCGGCTCTGAGCTCGGCTCTGCTCCCCCAGTTCCCGGGTCCCGGGGAGGCTGGCCCCACCCTTTCCTTTGATGGACAAGGTTCAGTCGGGCTTGGGATTTGGGATGTTAATGTCACTGGGGTCAGCTCCCTCCTTTCCCAAGTCGCTGGAGTCCGGCCAGGGCCGAACTTGAGCTGAGCGCGAAGTCTTCCTGGAGAAGGGAGGGGTGGGATGCTGCTGCTGATGCGGTTGGAAGAACATAAACTGTGTAAAAGTGTCCTTTGTCCAGAGTCGTCCTTATGCCTCGGAGCTGCAGCATGGGTTGCTCTGTCCTCATCGTGCCCCGGGCTCCGGTCACTGCAGGGCCCTGTGCCCCCAGCACGTGGCCCGCCTACCCCGGCCACCCTGGACCCTGGGTGTGTTCACGGGTGTCTGAATTCTCGTTGCTGGTGGCAGCAGAGCCAGTGGACCTCCCCGTTGTTCAGGCACTGGCTGCCCTACGGTCTGGGCGAGGGCCAGTGAGTGTGAGACAGGAGTGTGCGGGGGAGGGGGCACCCTTTTCTGACCCGAGGGCCCAGGGCTTTCTGGAGGAGGTGAACAGTGAGGCCTGAAGGGTGCAGAGGAGTGGGTGCCCTGGGCGGCATTGCTGTGAGCGTGTGAGGGTGCGCTGGGCGGCGCTGGGGTGAGCGTGTGAGGGTGCCCTGGGCGGTGCTGGGGTGAGCGTGTCAGGGTCTCCTGGGCAGTGATTGGGTAGATGGTGGGGAGTGTATCGGGGGCCTGGGTGCTGTGCTCAGCTTCTCTCATCTTCCCTCGCTGCATCCTCAGAGCCCCAGGGAATGGGCTGCACGGCCCCCATCTCACAGCTGAGGAAAGGACAGAAACCTCAGGTGAGGGTGGCAATGGCCAGTCTCATGGCTGCCACGGCAGAGCTTGGGCATCTTTCCAGGACCATCCCAGGGAGGCGGTGCAGCTGGAAGCTAGCCTGTGCAGGGAGGTGCAGGAGCTGCAGAGGCTGGGACTCCATGTGGCAGGCACGGGGCCCACCGGCCTGGCGCCCACCGGCCTGGCGCCCACCGGCCGGGCACCTACCTCGAGGTCAGTGGCTCCTGACCCTCCTCAGACCTTGGACTGCAGGGTGTGTCCTGCTTTGGGTTGGGGCCCTGGCTCCCTGGAGGAGTATATGCATGCCTGGAGAACTGCCTCTGGGCTTCTCTTCAGCCCCAAGTGGCCAGGCTCTGGGCCGTGGTGCCAGACACGCCCTCCATCCTTCATCCTAGCACCTTCTTATTGACTTCTCATCTTGGGTCAAATCGCCCTCCCAGGGACCTTCCCTCTGCCCCCAGAGGTCTGTCTGTGTGTCCACTGCTTTGTGTCCCTGGAGTTGTCTCACTTGGGGCACCTGCCTGTCAGACAGCTGAGAGAAATCTGGGCTTCAGGAGGGTTTTTATTTTCGTTCTTTGGTCCTAGGGCCATGGAAGAACACAGCGTGCACCAGGCACAGAGTTCTGTGTTGTTGACGTCTCACGTTTCATGAGTCTGGGTGCAGGACTCAGGCTGTCTGGGCTGGCTCAGGAGGGGTGCTGGGAGGCCTGGCAGGAGGCCCAGATGGTCTCAGTCAGGCACCTGGAGGGCTTGTCTCAGCCCCAGGAACCATTAGCTCTGAGTATTAGGAGGTTTAAGGCCATCAAGATGACAGTAGTGATATCTTTGTGCTGAGAATCTGAGCATCTTTGGAGTTTTAGGAGCTTGTTTAAAAAATTCCATTAGGGCTTCCCTGGTGGCGCAGTGATTAAGAATCCGCCTGCCAATGCTGGGGACACGGGTTCGAGCCCTGGTCCGGGAAGATCCCACATGCCACAGAGCAACTAAGTCTGTGTGCCACAACTATTGAGCCTGCGCTCTAGAGCCCGTTGGCCACAACTACTGAGCCCATTTGCCACAACTACTGAAGCCCACATGCCTAGAGCCCGTGCTCCACAACAAGAGAAGCCACTGCAGTGAGAGGCCCGTACACCGCAATGAAGCGTAGCCCCCACTCGCCGCAACTAGAGAAAGCCCACGTGCAGCAACGAAAACCCCACGCAGACAAAAATAAAATAAAATAAAATAAAAAATTACATTATTGTCATACTCTTGTAACTCGAAGTGCAGTCAGTAGTTACTCAGACTTGAGGTATAAAGTTAAAATCTGGTGGCCTAGTGGTTAGGACTCTGGGCTCCCACTGCCATGACCCAGGTTCAACCCCTGGTTGCACAACTCAGATCCTGCAAGCCATGCTGCGCGGCCAAAAAAAAAAAAAAAGTTAGAATCTGACTACATTTATACAGAGTGTTGGGACAGTGAAGGGAATTTTGAGGCTGTTTGTACTAATAGGTTTAATTTAGCAGAACTGCAGTCAGTTTTTGCAAAGGTTTGTTTGTTACATTAAAATCCAGAGTACTTAGAAAAGGATGTTACACTTGTAAGTTAAATGTTAAATATCTGAAAAATTTTGACCAAGTTTGTAAAAAGGGACCAAACTGACAGCGGACTGCTAAATTTTGTTACTTATGCTCAGGATACGCTTAGGAAGAACCAGGATTTTTTAATTTAATGAATTACTGAACCCTGGACCCCGATAACCCCCGGGACTGCGTGGGTCCGCCCCTGGCTCGGAGCCACGCCCCTGGCTCATAGCCCCGCCCACGGGCCCCCGCCCCCTCTCGGGGTCCGCCTCTAGAGGCAGAGTCGTTCGCGCACGCGCGGGCCGCGCTGCGGAAGCTTGGAGCGTCGGAACCCTTGTGTGGGTCGCTGGCCCGGCGGAGAAGTCCGTTGATGGAGCGGTCCGCGGCGCTGCGCGGAGCTCGGGACGCGGCGCCATGAGGCTCACCACGCGCGCGCTGTGCGGCGCCGCCCGGGCCGCCTGGCGGGAGAGCTTCCCCCTAGACGGTCGCGACGTGGCGCGCTGGTTCCCGGGCCACATGGCCAAGGGTGAGGTCCGGCGAGACGCGGCGGGGCCCACGCTGTTTACCCGGCTCTTCGCGGGTCGCCCGCGAGCGGGGAGGGCGGGGGTCGTAAGGCCCTTCTGCCACTCGGCTCCTGAAGCCTCAGTTTACACATCTGCTTTGGAAAAGATAAATTCCTGACGTTACTTTGGAGACTAGATGAAGTAGGGGTAGGAAAGCACTTTACAAGTTGTATTCAGCTATTCAGTCACCTCAAAACCTTTGAGACGTAGATCGAGTTTGTTGTCTTCTGCCCAAACCTCTCTGGGAGTTTCTTACCGTTCGTTTGTCAAAGTTTGGCCCCAAGAAGACATGTAGGACGGGTCCAGCCCTTCCCCGTGTGACGGATTGCCACGCTCCCCCTGCTCCCGCCCCCTTTGGCGCCTGCTCTGCCAGGCTCGGTGACGGGTGCTCCGCGCGTCGGTGCTCGGGAGGGACGGGGCGCCCGCGGGGGGCGGCATGTGGGGTGAGGTGAGATGTCTGAGGATGTGCATAAATGACAGGGCTTGGCTGTGGGAGGGGAGGCTGAGGGGCGGTGTCACTGCTGAGCCGCAGAAGAGGAGCATTGTTGTGTTCCTAGTGCGGGGTGAGTTCAGTGCCTTGTGTGTGCGTCGTCCAGGGTGAGTGGCTCAGGTTGGTACCTACACCATCGTCATCTCCACACAGTATTGAGGGCCCCATGAGTCAATTAGTCAGTGTTTCTCTGCTTTATAGATAAAGACCCATAGAGGTTAAATATTCCACCTAGAGTCGCCCACTTGTGGAAGTGGTGTAGACGGATGGGCTCTGACCTCACCCTGTGATGTGCAGGTGTCCCTCAGGCAGGGACCTGAACTTTCTCTCCTCAGCCACCAGGGTTGAATTTGAAGGAGACACAGTTATTGTTTAATAGAGCACTGCACTCAGATGTATTCATTTTAGGTTGTTTATGATGGTGTGTCATTGTTGACAGTTCAACTTAAATCTTCTACCTCTCTTAAAAGGCCATGGACCCCTTTCTTCCCTTAAGCGTCCTTCTTCTGTTTTCCAGGGCTGAAGAAGATGCAGAGCAGCCTAAAGCTGGTGGACTGTATCATCGAGGTCCATGATGCCCGGATATCCTTTGGTGCTTGTGACATTGTGACTTATAATAAGCAACACATATTTGGTCTGTGTCCTGGTTCTGGCACAGAGCTCCTGAAAGTCTTGGAATTTCCTAAGTGAGGAGCTCATTAAGGTGTCTTTTGTTATGTTAATGAGGTGATTTTGGAAAAGACCCTAAGTCACCTAAGGTGGGGAGCTGGTTGCTGGGGGAACCAACCTTGATATGGGAGCCTTAGAACTTTCAGTCCTACCCTCTGACCTTACGGAAAGGAGAGGGGCTGGAGATTGAGTTCAGTCACCCAAGGCCAGTGATTCATTCTGTCCTGCCTGTGTAATGAAGCCGCTGTAAAAACCCAAAAGGTTGAGGGGTGGGCTGGGGACAGCTTCTGGGTTGGTGAGGTGTCGAGATGCAGGCATAGTGGCATATAGAGGGAATGGAAGCTCCGGGTCCCTTCCCCGTCCCTCGCCCTATACGTGTTTTCCATCTGGCTATTCCAGAGTTAGGTCTTCTTATAATAAGCCTGATCTAGTAAGTAAAATGTTTCTCTTAATTCCTTGAGCCAGTCTGGCAGACTGATATTGCTAGGACCCAAGGAGGGGGTCGTGGGAACCCTCCTTCCATAGCCCGTTGGTCAGACAGCAGGTTGGTTGTCACCAGGTGACAACCTCGACTTGCAGTTGGTGTCTGAAGTGGGGGGTGGTAGCAGTCCTGAGCCCTTAACCTGTGGGGTCTGATGTTATCTCCAGGTAGATAGTGGCAGAACTGAGTTGAATACTAGGACACCCAGCTGGTGGTGGTGGAGGATTGCTTGGTGGTGAGGGACGTCCCCCAACCCCATTGGCATTGGGTGCAGAACTGTAGTGCAGGGGAGACCCTCCTGAGTCAAGCAGGAGGCATTCCTGGCTTGTTACCTTGTTTCTGTCTACCTCCTCTGGTCCCTGCTCTGGTCCAGTCAGCACCACAGTGGTCAGCGGCGTCACCTGTCATAATTATTGGCATTTGAAGCAGTGGTTCTCAGTCCTCGTTACGCACGAGAATTCCCCCAGGAGGCTTTTGAAAATACCGATATCTGGGCCCCTTTACAGGCCAGTGAACCAGAATCTCTGTGGGGCCCAGAAAGCTCCCCTTTGATACGCAGGTGGCATCGTTTCTCTCAGACCTCTGCCTGGCACGCCCAGGCCTTCCAACCCAGTCCAGGTGGGATATGAAACCTCCATTAAAACGCTCCTGCCAACCAGACTTTTCCCGCTGTACTTGAGGCGTGGATTGGCAAGATGTAACCATCTCGCTCAGTATACTTTTCAGAGCCTGCTTTTGTTGTACTTACCTGAGCTGTGTTTAGATTTTCCTTGTACGGCGAAGGTGTTGGCTTGAGAGTCATTGCCATCTCTAGGGTGGAGGGCGAGGGACTGTTTTCTCTGTTTCAAAGGCCTGTGGGAATTTCTCTACTGTAGGCTAAATGTATCAGTTCGTACAATACCTCATGCCAGTCCGAAGGGCTTACTGGCAGTTATATGTCTGATTATTGAAAAACAATGAAACCTGCCCTTACTGCTCCGTGTGCTGTGATGAGAGGCCGCCTCTGCTCCTTTAGTCCCTAGACGTTCTGATTTCTCCTCCAGGTCGGCGCCGTGAGGGAGTCTGGAGGCTTTCAGCGTTATGAATTAGCACAGGCTTGGTTAACCTCTGAGGGAAGAGGGCTGTTTACGGAAAGTCCCTTTGCTGTGTGGGTGAGGACACAGCACTTGACTGGGTGCCTAGACCCAGGGCACGTTGAGGCCTTGGCCTCGTAGTAGACAAGCACCAGGTAGGGGCCGAGTGCTCGCGAGATGAAGACACAGACAGACCTCCCTCCTGCCTGGGTCCGTGTCATGGGAGGTGGCACTTGGCAGTGAGCGCCAAGGGCCCCTGGCTGAGGGAAAAAGGGCCTGCCCATGGCAGTAAGGAGGCAGGTTCACTGGAGGTCTTCGTGGGAACTCCACAGGGTGGTGGCGGTGGGTGGCGGCGGTGGTCTGACATATACTAGTTAGGACTCTGTGGGAGGGACTTGTTTTGAGGCATCGGATCATTTTGGCAACTGAACAATGGTCTAGTCGTAAAACCTTCCAGTGAGCTTTGTTCCTGTTTGAGAAGCCACTTGAGGGCCACCGCCCTGTCTGTGCTCTGCCTCTTGTCCACAGGAAGTGGCGAGGGGCCTGCAGTGGCTCCTGGCACTGGCGGGGCAGGCACGCTGGGGGGTTGGTCTTGGTGGGAGGCTGGGCTGGCCCGAGCTCGCTTGCTCCCAGACTGGGCTTCCTCTGCCCTGTCCCTTCTGAAGGTTTCCTTTCAAAGGTGGTCCAGTCTGCGTAACAAGACGAGGCAAAGTACGTTAATTGGCTGGTAAAGCTTTGAAGGAATTTTGCCTTAATTTGGCCACATCCCACTTTCAGGCCGAAACCCTCTGTTTCAGGAGTCCCTTGGGCTTAAGCCTCACTTGCTCGTCCTCAACAAGATGGACCTGGCGGATCTGAAGGAGCAGCAGGTAATGCCCCGCAGGGCCTTCAGCGTGAGCGCCCCTGAGTCGGACCGGATCACTGGGCGGACGTGGTGTCAGGCCGCCCGGGCCCGCCGGCTTTAGCAAACTACCCTTTGTTTAACTCATGATCCAAGTGATCGAAGCGTGCGCCTCCTGTAGCAGGTGGCCGGGAGGTGCGGCCGGAGCCGAGCGCCCCACATGGCGGCCACTGGACCCGCGAGGCTGTGAGCACGTGGGTCGTAGTTGCTGCTGTGAGGCCGACGTCCACGTTTTATTTCACTTTCATTCGCTAACGTTTCTGTTGCCTCATGAGGTGAGTGGTCGTCCCCCGGACAGCGCTGGCCTGGAGGCCTCCTGGTGGCTGCATTTGCCCCTGGTGTCCTTGCTGGCCAGCCCCACGGCTTCCCAGACCCCTGGCTGACCTGTGGGCTACCTGCTGCCCACCGAGTGATCTGGAAGCTGGAAGGCGGGTGGCCCAAAGCAGCTAGGGGATTTCCCTGAGCCCTGCGGGACGGGGATACAGTGACCAGGCCGGAGGTATGTTTCGCCTTGTCCCTGAGTAAGAGAAACGTGAAGATTCAGGAAATGTTACTTGTGAAATGTTCTTCTCTGCTTTTCTTGCTGTTATCAAATCCTTTGTAAAGAGTAGGTGTCAGAATCTTGAAATCAAGCCAGTTTTTTTCTTTTGTGGAGCTTTTCCTTTCACAGCAGCAAGAACACGTTCCTGGTTTCTTAGTTGGCTGTGGTACATTGAGTTATTTAAACCCCTGCCACAGGCCTGTAGCACCCGGTTTCCAGGGAGATGCAAGTGCTGAAGCCACAGGGTGCTTCGTTCATTGAGAACCCAAGCGGAAGACGTCGCCCATCAGGACCCTGCCCCTGCCGTGCAGGCAGCGCGTCTGCTCACTGAAATCCCTCCTGCCGAGCGCGCTCCGCTCTGAGAACAGAACCCCACGGGTTTCACTGCAGGGGCAGTTGTAGTTACTGGTGATCACAAGTTTCCAGCTGCTTTGCTTCACTGAGACTTGGGTCGTATCACCCATCAGTTGTTCCTGCTCCAAAATGCTGATTTTTGTGGAGTGACGGGCACACTAGGTGGCCTGACAAGGGGACACGGGGGTGGGGGGGTCTCACCTGTGGGAGGCGGCTGGGGTGTTTGCCCCTCCTCTCAGGTGCTGCGGCCAAGGGCTTGGGGAGGAGAGGAGAGGAGAAGCCCCCAGGGTGGCCCTCCGTGTCTGCCTCTGTGGAGTGGGTGGCAGCGTCCCGTGCAAATTTGTACACTTGAAGCGCAGCTTCACATGTGTCTGTGATGCCTGACCTTAATCTGCGTCCTCATAACAAATAACATAAATGAGTAAAACTAAATGAATTAATGAACGATTTCTTTGTTCCTTTAAGTAACTCAGTAGCTGATCAAACAGTGCAATACTGGTTGTAAAAATACCAGTCATGCGCTGATTTTGCTTCACGTTACGGCCAGTAAGTTCATATTAACCTTAGTTTACTTTGGGGCTTTTAAAGTATTCCTTGTACATTGTAATCGGATGGGTTCAAAGCTTAGTTTCAGTGGAGCTCGTTGTGTGGAAGCTCGTTAGGAGGAGTGGGAGTGATGGTGCGACCAGACAGAGACCAGCGCTGAGCAGTTCCAGTGCTGGGAGTGACTTGGAATGACCTGGTGTGGCCTCCTCTCCCTGTGTCCTCACATGGAGCCAGCCGCCCAGGGCCACCCCGGGGCCAGGCTGCCCTCCTTGGACGTCTCCTCAGGCAGCCTGTCCCTGGTGCTGCGTTGCCCCTTGCGCTGCCCGGTGGGCCCAGCCTCCTCCCTGAGTCCCTGGCCGCTACGGCTCTGGGCTGGCGAGCAGATCTTGGGCGTTAGCGTATGACACTGCCCATGTCTTCATTTAGTGTTTAAAATGGAAATTTCGTCTTGTCTCTTTCAGAAAATTATACAACACTTAGAAGGAGAAGGCCTAAAAAATGTCATTTTTACCAACTGTGTGAAGGATGAAAATATCAAGCAGGTTGGTTTTTTTCTGTTTTGTGCTCTAATGCTTCTGCTTAAATACGTTAAAGAAATGCCATGAATTAGGTTGTGCTTCTGTAAGAAGCACAGTGTCGGAGACGACCCGTAATTGCTTGGGTTCTGGGCACGCTCATCTCCCGGTGCCAAGGGCAGCACGGGCCTGACGGCTGATGGTGGGAAGGGAGCAGAGTCAGCCTGCGAGACACGTTCCAGGGTCATAAGGGGGAAGGGCCTGTGGAGGGTCTAGTGCCTGTTTTCCCAGTTGTATTTGAGAATTTCACCGGCTGACGTGCATCTTGTTAGCAGGTGCTGGCAGTCACAGCCGTCGCCTCGTGGGGTCTGTCCTGCTGGTTCCTGGTGGAGGGACGAGGTGGGGCACAGGCGACCCCCACCCCCGCCTGCCGTAGCGCAGCCTGAACCTTGACGTGTTTGGACCTGAGCTGTCCGGTGCTGGGCGCTGGAGTGTCCACCTCCAGAAGCTAAGGGTGGCCATTTCCCCCAGGAAAGGGCCTATGGTCTGTTTCTTGCAGATAATCCCGAAGGTCACGGAGTTGGTTGGGAGCAGCTACCGCTATCACCGAGGAGAGGTTGGTGGTGGGCCAGTGCCAGCTGTGGGACGTCCCTCCCGCTGGGGAGCCCCAGACCCAGCTACCGAGCACAGCCTGGGGAGCCCCCTGTCCTCTGGGTCTCAGTAGGTGGGTGAGCAGGGCCGGTGCAGCGACTGTCCTTCCTGTTAAGCTGGCCTGGGCGTGTGTGGGTCTGGGGGGTCTGGCTGGGCCGCTGATCCCTGCTCTCGCGCCTGCAGAACCTGGAGTACTGCATCATGGTGATTGGGGTCCCCAACGTGGGCAAGTCATCGCTCATCAACTCCCTGCGGAGGCAGCACCTCAGGAAAGGTAGTTCCCCGGGGCAGGCTCTGGTTCTTGTGCTGGGACGAACTTCAGAGCCCGAGACCCCAGCTCGTCAGGGGGTCTTTTCCCACCAGGAGGAGGTGACAGCCTGGCATGCAGTCAGCTGGTGAGACACAGTCATTCCCTTATACATTTTATACTTCATTCGCGTTCTCTCTTCAAAACTAAATGCTTAATTATAGTGTTTAGTATATGCGATGACTTTTCTAAATGTTGGTAATCTCGTCCTTTCATTTATCTGTCTCTGACCCGCTGTGCTCAAGGTGTGTAGGAAACGTGGGGTGCGACGTCAGGCCGGGACCTGGGGAGGGGGAGCCCCAGGCCTGTGTCCTTGTCCCACGCCTCTCAACTTTTGAGACCAAGTCTGCACGAGCGTGTCCTTCGGGCGCCACGCCAAAGCCCGAACAGTGCCAGACCGTCATCTCGGGCTGTTTCGCTGCCAACTGGAGAGCTGTTACAGTCAGCTGTTGTTTTGTTTATTTTTCTTTAGTTGTGGCTTTAAGAAACATCATTGGCATTAAGTACGTTAAGTGCTGTGCAACCATCACACCACCTATTTCCAGATTTTTCCATCATCTCAAGCGGAAACTCTAGACATAAATGGTAGCTGCCCTCCTGAACTCCTGGGAGCCTCTGGTCTACTTTCTGTCGTGTGGACTTGACAGCTCCGGTGTCACATAACTGGAATCACAGGATTTGACCTGTGTCAGGCTTATTTCACGGAGCCTAACTCTACAGGGTCCATCCGTGTTGTAGCGTGATTCATAATTCATAATTTCCTTCCTTTTTCGGGCTGAATAATACTCTGTGGTGTGGACGGACCACATTTCGTTTATCCATCTGTGTGCCGACGGATGCACGTGTCCCTTTGTTCTTGTGTTGATTCAGCAGAGGGTGCAGAGTCTGCTTGGGACACACCCTGAGCTGGGCCCCAGGGCAGCCAGTGTTCAGAGCACAGGCGGCCTCTTGGTCAGGAGTGGCCCCACCGACAGGCTCTTCTGGGTGGTGTGGGGGCAGATGCTTGGGACCCGGTCTTGCAGGGAGGAAGGTGATGGCGGCGGGCAGCTCCGGTCCAGACGTCACGGCCGTTGCTTAGCAGGTGCTGGGCCACTCTCAGGGCTGGGAGACAGTTCTCTCCTGGTGTTAGGGGCCCTCCAGGTCTCCACGTGTGTCGTTGCTCATTCTGTAGCTTACCTGCCTGTGTGTTTAACAGACACTGACACCCTCTTTTATCCTGCAGGAAAAGCCACCAGGGTGGGCGGCGAGCCTGGGATCACCAGAGCTGTGATGTCCAGGATTCAGGTAGGGGCCCTCGGCTGCCGGGCCTCCACCGCCCCTTCCCTCTGCTCTGTCCGCCAAGCGCTGCCCCAGTCCTCACAGCAAGCCTGGGGGAGGGCACAGGTGCCACCGCGTCTCACAGGTGAGGGAAGCTGCCCGAGGGCACACAGGGTCAGGGCAGAGCCCGTCCTCCTGGGAGGAGGGCAGCTGCTGGGTTCCTGCTCTTATTCGTTCTCCGCATCACGTGGGAGTGGCATCCTGTGGGGTAGCTGAGAGCTGGTGGCAGTGACGACACTGGCGGGCAGGCTCTGGGGCCTCCTCAAGCCTGTGGGGCCCAGCAGAGGGCCTGGCGGCAGGGGCTGCTTGAGGCTGCTCGAGCGGCTGGCCAACTGCCCTCTGTGCCCACAGGTGTGTGAGCGGCCGCTGATGTTCCTGCTGGACACCCCTGGGGTGCTGGCTCCCCGGATCCAAAGCGTGGAGACAGGCCTGAAGCTGGCCTTGTGTGGTGAGCCAGCCCCCCACAGTAGGCCCCCAGGCCCCCAGGCTGGGCGCCTCGTGCCAGCCTTGGCCTGGCTGCCATAGAGATGTCCAGAGCTGTGGTGCAGGACGTCTCGGGCAGCGTGTGTGGTCCTGGCTCACAGGTGACACACTCTGCACCCTCTGACCCCACCAGTCCTCCTGGCCTGCCCTGGAGGGGCGCCCTCCTCCCGTTTAACAGGTGGGGCGGGGCTGGTGGGGGCAGGTCAGGCCACGGCTTGGCCTCCTCAGCGGCACGTGTGTGCGCTCACCCTTGCTGCCTGTTCCCAGGAACCGTGCTGGACCACCTGGTGGGCGAGGAGACCCTGGCTGACTACCTTCTCTACACCCTCAACAGGCGCCAGCTCTTGGGGTGAGTGTGGGAAGGCGGGCCCTTCCTCTCCCATCCCAGACAAACGTGACTGAAAAAACAGAACCGTTAAAGTACTGTAGATAGATAGCGTGCAGTCCTTTGAAGTGTACAGTTTAATAGACGTGTGAAAGCGTTCCACAGTCCAGAAAACCCCCCCAGTTCTTATGCTGCTTTGTAGCCCCTCCTTCCCGCCCCTTCCTGCCCCATCTGCTTCCCATCACCTAGAATCTCACGAGTGGAGCCACATGGTGCGGACTCCCTGCTCAGCCCCGTCGTCTCGGGATTCATCCGTGTTCTAACACTGGTCACCACTGGGAGGTTTCATTGTGCAGACATCTGGTTGGTTCGTTCTCGCTGCTGAGGACGGTGTGAGCGCCGGTGTCCCGTGGGGCCCCAGAGCTGTCCTTTATCACAGGGGTCCCCAACCCCCAGGGGACCCGGTACCGGTCTGTGGCCTGTTAGGAACCGTGAGCGAGTGAAGCCGCTCCCCGTCGCTCCCTGTCGCTCGCGTTACCGCCTGAGCCACCCCATCTCCCCCCAACCCCGTCCGTGGAAAAACTGTCTTCCACGAAACCGGTCCCTGGTGCCAAAAAGGTTGGGGACCGCTGCTTTATCACCTTGAGGACATCAAGCACAGGTTATTGACTGTCCCCAGAGAACCAGCTTTTGGTTTCATTGACTTTCTCTGTTCTCTTTCTTCCTGGTTGCTGTTGGTTGATTGCTGTTCGGTCCCTGTTCCTTCCTTGTTTCCGTGTTCCTGACTCTCTTCCTGTTTGTGCTGCCCGTGGGGAGACGGGCTCTCCCACCACCGCCTGGGCTGCTCTCTTCCCCGCTGTCCTGGCAGCAGCTGCTTCATGAGTTTCCAGGCTCCGTTGTCGGGGGTGGAAAGCGTCAGGAGGTCATTGGGTTCTTCTGGTGGTTTGAGGACGTGACCCCCCTTATCCTTCAAGAGAGTCTCTGTGTGCTCATCTTTCCTGTCGCGTTGCTTTGAGCTTGTGCGTCTTTACTTTTAAAACGTGTTTATCGGCTGCTTGTAGTTGGGCCGCTTTGTACGCAGTCTGACCGTTTCTGCTTTTATTTTGGGTAGCCCATTTACATCTGATGTGGTCACTGACGTTAGGTTTCCATCTGTCATCTTGCCATCTGTCCCAGCTATTCTTTGTTCTTTTTTCCTCTCTCTCTCTGGCCTGTTTTATGATTCCCCTTTGTCAGCTTGTTACCTGTAGCTTTGGAGGAGGTAGCTTTAGGGTTTGTAGAACACTTGTCGGGGGTGTTAATGCCGAGTGTGGTGTGAGGGCCTTTCCGCTCTCCTCACCCTCACCTCTGGGCCGGTCTCGTCACACCTTTTGCTTTTATGTAGCAGACGTGCTGCCGAGCTTTGTTTATGCACAGATGTAAGTGGAGGCTCGATCTCTGGCAGTTTCCTCTGAGCCTCGCCAGTCACGGCTCCTTGTCTGTGTGTGGACCCGCCCTCCCTCTGGGGCCATCTTCCTGCCCGAGGGTTTCCTGTGACGCTCACAGTGACGCAGGTTGCTGTTTGTCCGAAGATGTGCTCATTTCACCTTAGTTTTTGAAGGGCGTTTGCCCTGCGTGTAGATTCTAGATGGACGGATTTCCTCAGTCCCGCAGAGCGGCTGTTGTTTCTGATGAGAAGTCTGTCTGTCTGTCTTTGTTCTCTGTATTCATGGCCCTCTGGCTGCTGTTAAGATTTCTCTTTATCAAGTTTTTGAGCAATTTATGGCGCTGGGCCTTCGTGTGGTTTTCTGCATGTTTCTTGTGCTTTTAGTTCCTCGGGCTCTCGCATCTGTGGTTGTGTAGTTTGTATCACATTCGGATGATCTCTGGCCATTCTTCCTCTCTCCCAGGACTCCACTACCCAGGCACTGGCCGCGGGTGCCGCCGGCTCAGCAGTGCTGGCTCTCCAGTCCCCTCACCCTCTCTTCTGCAGATCTGACCTGCTTTAATCCCGAGTGTGTGTTTTCACAGTGCTCTCCTCTAGATACTGGGTTTGGATCATTTTTTTTTTACTATCTTCTGCGTGTTTTCTTAACTTTGTAACCACGGGAACGCAGTTCTAATAACTGATTCAACGTCTGGGAATTCTAACATCTGGGGCAGTTTCAGGTAATTGGTTTTCTCCTTGTAATGGCTCTGTTTTCCTGCTGTGTGTGCCTGACAGCTTTTGACGGGGGGCAGGCACGTGAATCGGACCTTTCTGGTGACAGGTGTCTTTATATTCCTGTTCTGGGACCGTTATTTGGAAACACTTTGGTCCTTTTGGACCTTCCTTTTACAGTTTGTCAGGTGGGCCTGGAACAATTCCCAGGGCGTCCCGCCCCCTCCCCAGCCTGTGGATCTTGGGTTCTGTCTGTCCCGGCTGCTCCCCTCCTGCCTCTTGGGTGGCTCTTCCTGGCCTCTGGCCTTGGGAAACTTGCTCTGCTGACCATCTGAGGGTGGCTGTCGGCCAGTTTCCCGAGCCCTCTCCCTGGGCAGCTCTGCCCTGTCTGACTCGCCTGCAGCCGGCAGCTGCCCTGGTCCCCAGCGCCGTCTCTCCGCTCCGGGCTCCCCGGGGCCCCTCCCTGCACTCCTCCTTCCCATGGCTACACTCTTTGTGGCCTGATGTCTGGGCCTTGAAAACCATTGTTGTGTGAAGTTTTGGTTGTTTCTTCCTTTTTTGTTATTCCAGGTGGCGAGTAGACCCAGTCCCTGTTAGCCCATTTGCATGGAAGTGGGATTTGACATATGTGGGTTTTTTTGGGTTTTGGTTTTTTTTGGCTGCATGTGGCTAAGCGTGTGGGATCTTGGTTCCCCAGTCAGGGATTGAACCCGTGCCCCCTGCACTGGAAGCACGGAGTCTTAACCACTGGACCGCCAGGGAAGTCCTGGAAGTAGAATTTGAAATGTCATGTTTTGCTTGATGTTCGAGGCATTCAGTTTGGACCTCCGCTGTCCTCGGTGTTTCTGGGAAGCGTGACAGCCGACTCCCTGCGGGTGGCAGGTCTTGGGCGTGTGTGGGTGGGAGTCTTCCTTGCCTTCGATCTCTTGGGGACAGAGGGGCCTGCGCAGCTGCTGCTCTGGGAAGTTTGATTTTGGACGCGCATTCCTCGGGGTTGTCGTTCCGAGACCGGCTCCGATGCTCATGTGGGGTCCAGGCGCGAGGCCTGAGGCCCGTCCGGCCTCCCCCACTCTGCAGCTGCAGTTCACATTGCAGCCCTGCCTGCCCGGCGGGCGGTGAGGGGGAGGGGCCAGCGCAGGTGCTGGTCCAGGGGTCCTGGCCCCGGGGCTCAGGGAGGCACGTGTCCGTGGAAGACGCTGGTCTCCTTTGGCCTCTCAGCCTCTGATGTGCCGCACCCGTCCCGTGCTGGCTCTTCCCCCCAGGCCCAGAGCACCAGTCAGTGGGGAATACCACCGTCCATCTCCGGCCAGCCGCCTAGAGGCACCAAGGCAGCCTCGGCAGCAAACTGAGTGTGTGCCAGTGGCCGGGCTGCCATCGTGGGAGGCCAGCTCAGGGCCAGGGGATGACACCGCTGGGAGCAGCAGCCTTTCTGACCGCCGCCCCAGGACCCCGGTGGGGGAGGGGGTCTCGGGCAGCTGGTCGTGGCCACGCGGAAGGCAGGTGTCGGTGAGGCCCCCATGTCCACGTGGCGGTCACCCGCACCCACGAGGGGTCATTGGTGGAGCTGCTGACCATCGCCCTGTGTGCAGGTACGTGCAGCACTATGGCCTGGGTGAGGCCTGCGACGACATCGCCAGTGTGCTAAAGCGTGTGGCCGTGAAGCTGAGGAAGACCCAGAAGGTGAAGGTGCTGACAGGCACTGGTGAGACCTGGTGGCCCCAGGCTGGGCTCGGGGGGCGGAGCTTCTGGGGGAGGGGCTCTCGGTCTGGGCTGGGGCTGGGGCAGGGTGTGTGGGGCGGCCCCACCCTCTTCCTGTGGCTTCTGGAGGCTCCAGCTTCCCAAATGTGCAGCGCAGGCGCCCACCTGAACGGGCCTGAGGTGGGTGGGCTAGAGCTCCCGAGTGGGGCTCCATCCTTACTGGGCCCTCCTGCTTTCCCCAGGTGACGTCAACGTTGTCCAGCCCAACTACCCTGCGGCCGCCCGAGACTTCCTGCGGGCCTTCCGCAGCGGGGTGCTGGGCCCCGTGATGCTGGACCGGGACCTCCTGCAGGGCCCCCCTGCGGCGGAGCCCTGACTAGTCCAGCAGGAGGGCCTCGCGGCTCCACAGCCAGGGGTGGGCACCCGGGAGTCCCCTGTCCACAGGCTCCTTGCTGGTCACTGTATACTCCCCGGTCTCTGCTCTAGGAAGGAGGCCATGCCCTCCTGCTGCACAGCCCAGCCCCTGGTTACAGGGGACTGAGCCTGGGTGTGGACATCAGGGCAGTGGACGTCCCTGGGTTCCTGGCGGGGGGAGGAAACTCACTCATGTTCAGTATCTCCTAAATATTCTCTTGAGGAGAAGCTGGTGTTTTCTCAGAAGGAGTTGAAAGTGTAATCTGTAATTTTAAAATTAAAAGGCCTGTCTCTGTGGTTGGCCCTTTCGTTGTGCACCTGTGCAGCCCCTTGGGCCCCTCACCAAGGAAAAACGGAACGTGAACCACTTAGTACCCAAGGCTCTTGTGTAAGAATCCCGACACGGAGTCCTGGGTCCTGCAATAAGAAACAGTCTCATTGGCAACAGAGTGTTTATTTCACTACTAAAACGTGCACACACACACGGACAAGAGGTCCCAAGTAGCCGTGGCAGAACCCAAGGACCACCTGTCCCCTCGGTGGCCGGGGCCGCTCTGCTCACAGCCCAGCTGCACACAGGCCGGTGTGGTCAGCGGAGACCCTAGGCCTCCCCACCGCCTCCCAGCACCTTCCAGCTAATGAGACAGCAGGACTTTTTCCCGGAGGCGGTGCTCAGCATTGCTGTGGTCGCACCTGAAGGGGTGCAGGAACATGACCACCAGCTTGCATTCTGGAGAGGCCGGAGGGGGGAAGGGGTGGGGATGGGGTAGGCTGCACCTGGTCAGCAGCCCCGGCCCTTCCTGTAGGCGCCCCTCTAGGTCCTGCCGCCCCGTGTGGCTGCCCCACACCCAGCGCACCTGCCAAGTCTCCTGAGACACCCACCGGCCTCCTGCCGGAACCCTGACCCATAGGGGTGGGAAGCATTCAGAGACTCGCAGCTGTGCCAGACGCCAGATGCCGCTGGAGTCGGGCTGGTGTGTGGAAAAGCTTGACGAGTGTGCTGGCGGCTCATGCTGCAGAGGCACGTGAAGGTCTGGGCCAGCCACAGTCCAGGTCCGGGTGGGTCTCTGAGGCTGAGCACAGCCTGGCCGGGCCCATCAGGGAGAACTGAGTCAACCGAGGGGCCGCCCTGATGGGTCCCCCTGTTCAAGATTTTAAAACGGTCACGCTGCCTCTGAGGCCCCAGCCAGGGCTTGGCCACGACCTGTTGGTCTTTGGGAGCGTCGAGCTTGGTTCGGGAGGACAGAGCGCATCTGGGCGCCGCACCCAAGAATGCTGGCAGTGTGGACACAGGAGGCTGCAGGGAGCTGCGTCCTGCAGTGGAGCGCCTGGGTCTTCGGAGGAAAGTGCTTGGTCCAGGTCCCGCGGATAATCTGGAGACCTTCAGTGTAACCAGAGCTGAGTGCCAGCTGTGGGAGAGCAGAGGTGGCACGGCTCCTGGGAGATGCTGGTCTTGGCACTGGCGTCCATCAGCTGAGTCCAAAGGCCCTGCAGCCCAGGGGCAGGCGAGGGCAGATTCTGGAGGCAGCCCTGCCGGGGAGGCTCCTGCTGAGCACAGGAGAGCCTGAGCCGGAAGCCAGACCCCGGAGCCGTCCTTCTGAGGGACAAGAGGCTATTCAAGCCACAGGACATGTGAAGGAGCTGGGGCCCCAGGCTGAGCTCACGGCCAGTGGACCAGGCTGGCGGCTTGAGGGAAAGGCACCTGAGAGGTGAAGGGCTGGCCTTCCGCACGGGTGTTGAGTGCCAGCCGCAAACCCTTGTCAGGACGCGCCCTGTGGTTTCTTCAGAGGCCGCTCTGGCCTCACTCTGACAGCCCTCGGGGTGTGGAGGAAGCTCAGCTTCTGGGCTTTCTTCTGCTGGACAGGTGCCCTCACATCTGGTGGCACTTGCTGGGCACTGGGCCCTGCCTTGTGGCCATGCCGGCCGTGGGTCTGACTGGAGCCCCGGCCCCTCCGGTCCACCTCGCCCTCAGCTTCCGAGGGGCTGCCTGCCACAGCTGCCGTCCCCGAGTACAGGCGGGGCTCTTATCCTGGAACGTGGACCTGGAGCTCAGAGCAAATGGAAAACTCTTGAAGTTTAAACAGATTTTCTTTTTCTTCCAAAATAGGTCCAAGAAGAGCTGTTTCAAGTCAGAGCAAAGTGGCTTTAAGGGAGCCCCTGGCGACGGGTCTCGCAAAGCGTCTGCCCGTGGGGGGACACGGGCACGGGCCCTGGGCCCAAGGGCAGGGGCAAGGCGTGGGCAGTTCCTGTGGGCGAGGGTATCCTGGGAGCCGTCTGGAGAACCACGGGGCCACGTCTGGGCTCACTAATCCACAGATGTGGCCCCCTTCCTTTCTGGAAGGCAGCACACTACAGCCTGCGAGGGAAACCTCTCCTCTCCCCCAAATCCTCAAGTCCTTTGGCCCACTGGGGCTGTTTCTGGGGGGGATGCCACCACGTCCTCAGGGGTGTGGCCGAACCAGCCCAGCCTGAGGGCCCACCTCTCTGCCTGGTGGTCAGCACCGTCCACACCTCTCAAGTGTCCAGGTGGGGTCAGGGGAGCTGGAGTGGCCTGAACAGCTTGTAGAGTGGTGGGCAGCTGGCCAGGATGGTGCAGGAACCTCAGGACACCTGCCTTTCTGGCTGGGGGGGTACCCTAACCTCCAAGTGGCAGGCAGGGCATCCTGGAGCTGAGGGGCCACTGGTCCCCTGGTAGGGTGGGAGGTGCGGAGGCTGGGGAGGGGATCGGGCAGGAGGGGGAACAGGAGGTGCCTCTGGGTCATAGGAGGAGAGGCTGCTGGACTGTCGGGAGTTGGCCACGCAGCTCCTCTGGGCTCAGAGGCCTTGGGCAGTGGAGGCAAGGGGCGCTCAGTGCTGGGCAGCCTCTGTGGTGGCTCGCGGGGCAGGCGCGGGCTGGGGGCAGATCTGGCCCCCGAGCCCAGCCCGGCCTAGGTCCGCAGCAGCCCCAGGGCGCCCAGGGCACTGCCCAGCAGCAGGCAGAGGTGAGGGTCGCCCATGGGCCCCGCGCCCGAAGTCCACGCCCGGTAGCTGTAGACGCTTCGGTTCGTTCCGTTGCCGCCGGGTGCGCCGTCCTCGTCGTCGTCTGGGCCATGCTCCCCGGGCCCCGCGGCCCTCCTCCAGCTCGAGCCCGCCGCCAGGCCCGCGGCTGCCCCCGCCGCTGCCCCCGCCGCCGCCCCCGCCGCCGCTCCCGCGGCCACGCGCAGCGAGGAGCCGGCGTAGCGGGGCGCAGGCCTCACGCGCACCCTCGAGGCCCCGCGCGCGCCCCCGCGCAGCCCGCCCCGGGCGCTGCCGCGAGCCCCGCCACGGCCGCCCTTGGCCGCGCCGCTGTCGCAGAGGAAGGTGGCCGCTAGCAGCAGAGCCCAGCACGCGGCGGCAGTCCAGTTCATCTTCGTGGAGCAAAACCTGCGGGAGGATGGAGGAAGGGACCTCAGCTTCTGCGAGGCCCAGGGCGCCCGGGGCCTGGGGACAGGGGCTCAGCATTTGGTGGTACATGGGGCCCCAGCACCTTGGAGCACTACCGGACCAGGCTGGCGTGGGCTAAGAGGAGGAGGTTGTAATGCCTGAGGATTAGGGACTCAGGCTTGGGGAGGGCGTGGGCTCTTGTTCAGTAACTGGGAAGGGGCGGCAGGGGGTGAGAGGGTTCAGCACCTGCGGGTTATTCTGTGCTTGGGGGGGTGGTGGTGGAGTAGGGGCAAAGAATGGGCGGTGGTGAGCACCCTCCGGTGGACGGGGGGCGCTCAGGCCTGGGGAGGGGGCCCCGTATTCTGGGCTGCTCTGGAAGGACCGACTCCGGTCTCCAGGGCTCGGCAGGACCAGAGGCCACCCTGGGGTCTCAGGGACCGAGGGTCCCCAAGGAACCAGATCGGGGTCTGGAGAAGGGACCAACGGTGAGACTCGACCCGGCCCTCCCACCCCTTCCGGGGCTGCGCGGGGCCAGAGCCGGTTCGGGCCTCGCGGGCTCGTCACCCTGTGCGGACCCCGCCCCGCCGCCGCAGGCCCGGGCCCAGCTTAGGGTCGCCTCCCGCCCGCTTCTGCCTCGCGCTCCCCCCCCCCCCGCCCCCACCGCCTGGCTCAGCTGCTGGGCCGGGGGACCGGGATGCGACCACCTGCCGGAGGCTCCACCCTCCGCCCGGGCCCTTTCGGCCCCTCGCTGCGTCTTCATTTCTAGCCCGGCGGGCGCCAGCCCCAGCCTCCCGGTGCGCGCCCACATTCCGCCGCCCGGCCTTACCAGCCACGGGCCTCGCTCGGAACCGCGGCGGCCGCTCCAGGGACCGCTGCCGAGCGGGAAGGACGGAGCTGCGGCGGAGACTGCACGGAGCGCCGAGCGCCGACCGCCAAAGCGCCGACCGCGGAGCCTGGCTTTTGCGTGAGGCATCCGCCCTAGGCTTGGGGGTGGGCAGACGCGGAGGCGCATCCCCCGGGAGACGGAAGGGAGGAGATAAAGGCAGGCGCTCCGAGGCGCAGCACCCCGTCCTAGCGGCCCCCCCAGCCCCCCCCCCCGGGTCCTGTCTCTCGACAGGACCCTCTCCCCCGCTGTCTTCAGCACCCGGTGCGCACACCGCCACCTTCCCACAGTCCATCCCACTCCACCCGCCCCAAACCCTAACCTCTCCCACCCCACCCTCTCCCGTTCCTCATTTCCATCCTTCCCGGGGTGGGTGTGTCCCAGACACAGGGACCACAGAATGCGACGTCGGACCCTGAGCTCCTGACCGCGGTGCACAGAGAGGGGAGGACGGCTCTCCAGGGCCCCATGGTGTCCGAGTCCCAGAGCAGCACCCCCTCGTGGGCCCCCTCCTCCCGCCCTTTAGTGCCCACTGTTCAGGCTCCTCCGGGGGTCCTCAGGTAGCCCCGCCACCGGTAACCCGACTGCTCCAGCCAGCGGGCCTCCCCGGTCCCGGCCCGATTGGACTCTGGGGCCACGTCTGAAATGGTGCTGTCTTGCTTCCCAAGGTTGGTTTGTCCTCTGGAATCTCTTCCCCTCCACCCACTGACTCTAGGCCTTCACCCCAGCCACTCCACCTGGGGACACCAGGCCCCCTTGATGGTGTCGGAGGTGGGCACAGGGACCTCCTGAACTTCAGAGGGTTGTTATGTGATTCGATCTCTCAGCTTCCATCAGACCCTCGTGGTCCCTGGAGGCTCAGCACCGCTGCTCCACACGTTCTCCTGGGCAATCTCAGGGCCTGTGGGTTTCAAATGCCACCTGGGCCAGAGGGGCAGCGGCCAAGTAGAGAGCCTCCCGCCCAGCCTCAGGGACTGGGCTGCTGTGGTGATGGATGGCAGGAGGGGTAGGGACAGAAATGGGGGTTCGTCCAAGGTTTGCATTCTCTGGTTGAGCCCCCCCCACCCCCGGTCCCACGCACAGAACGGCCCCCAGCGTGTTGCTCACCCCAAGGAAACAAGGGCGTTTCTCTGACGGTATCAGGAAGCACCTGGAAGCCCCGGCGCGGTGTGGGGCCTGCTGGGGACAGCTGCCGCTTTGGCCTCTCAGCGTCCTTTCCCTGTTCCGGTCAAAGCATCCTTGTGTGTGCCCTGGGGAGCCAGCCCTCTCTTATGTTCGGCCCATGGGGGTCTGACTGTGACTGCCCCCTCCCCTGGTCTTGTGAGGGGATGTGGCATGCCCTGTGGCTCTTCCTGGCCACGTGGACCTGCTTCCCAGTGTGAGGCCCCTGGCCGTGGTCTGAGCTGCTGAGAGAGGCCGCTCTCCTTCCGCGGGAGGCTGTGCCTGGAGCCGTTGCATGCGAGGACCTGTCACCCTCGTGGAGCCTTCACATGGAGCCCGAGGGCAAGTGAGTCGGGCCCTGTGCCCCCTCGACCTCCCGGGTCAGGCAGCGCCACAGCTGACGCCGTGGACCTTCTCTGGATGAGTGCTTTCCGTCACCTGCACTTAGAGGGTCCCCAGCCCGATGGCCCGTCCCTGCCGCCTCATTCTCAAGGGTCCTGCCGAGCACAGGGAGCTTCCAGGTAGCCTTCCCACTGCTTTGCTTTAAAGTGTGAACGGCAAACAGCGTTTATCAGGCATCCAAAGACAGAAAGTCTGCAACACAACAGAGAAAGGCCAAGGTAAAGAAATGGGGTGAAAAAAAAGGCTCAAGAAGTTTGAGGAATTAGAAGAAAACCTAAGAAACAAACAAAAAATATTCCAAGTCATAGGCTCAGAAAAGCTGGGGGGATACTATTTATATAAGAACAGGATGCTGTGACAAAGGTCGCGGCTAAGAACGAACCTCTGAGAGACAACCAGGAGAACTGAATTATAAAGGTTAGGAAATTTCTCTGCATGGGCAGCAAACGATAGCAGGTATGAGAGAAAGGGCACGGTTTTGGGCTCTGAGTCTGACAGACGGTTGTTCGGAGGAGAGAGCAGAACCAAGGGCACCACGTAGGAGGGGCCACGGGCTGGGGCTTAATTAACCCTTTTCGAGACCCTAAACCTTTTCTCTTAAAATACGTAAGGGAAGCACAGAAAAAAATTGAGACTATTTTATGTTTAAATATCAACATGAAAAATCTAAATAAAATGTTAGCCACTGAGCCCAAGAGTACATCGGAAGCAGGTCGCGCCACTCAGGTCCAGGTGCTTTCCACATCGTCAAGTATGCGGACGTGCTTCACTCACTGCTGCACCAAGGGAGAAGAACGCTCATGATTTTCTCAGAAGGAGAATACAAAGCATTTCATTTCTTAATTTTTGTTTGTTTGTTTTTTGGGGCGTCTTTTGCATGTGAAAATGTATTACTATCGTGCCGTCACCATCAAAACTTACGATATTGGTCCTTTCTTCTAACCTTTGCGTTAAGGCCAAAAGAGAGACATTGGCTACTTTGACAACCTACAAGACGACTCCAGGAATGTCACCAACAGCATGACCTTTGCGACCAAATCCAGCAACCAGAACTTCATCATTTTCCTCCATAAAGTTCAAACAACCATCACTGGGTGCAAAGGCTGGGACTTGGGGGCCATCCTTCATTAACTGAAGCCTGACACACTTCCCTACGGCAGAATTTGGCTGTTTGGCTCCAACCCCTACTGTTCTGAGCACAGTTCCCTTTGCGTGAGAAGCGCCTCCGTAAGGGCTGGCCCTCTGTGCTCTGCTTTCTTGTACCGTTTATCAGGCCACTTCTGGTCTTGTCAGTGGCTACGGAGCTTCCTGGCAGGATGAAGACATGCCATGGGCCTGAGCAGAAGAGAGCCATTTCTTAATTTTTAAATGTTATTTTTTAAATTGAAATACACATGACATGTAACATGTTGTAAATGTAAGGTGTCCAACATGTTGATTTGGTGCATTTGCATATTGTCATACGATCGCCATTGTCAAGTGTTTGATTTCCATCAACACTCATTGGTGGGGAAAAATGCCAAGAAAACTAGTCGTTGAAATGAATTTTTTAACTCGATTAAGGCTGTATTTCAAAAAAACCCTCAGCAGACATCATACTTAGTGGAGAGCCTTTAAATGTGTTCCCTTAAAAAATATGAACAAGAAAAGCTTCCTACTCTCACCATTTCTGTCGATCAGAGTAAAGTCCGGCCTGAGACCAGGAGACAGCCATGCACTGGAGAAGCCACAGGCTCTGCAGTTCGACTGCTTACCACCCCCCGCAGCTGGGGAGCCAACGACCAGGCAGAGCTGACAAAGCCTGCATTCTCCTGTGGTGCTTACTGGCTAGAGCTAGACAGCAGCTGTCCCTACGGACCGGATGTGCCCTTTCCAACTCACCCCAGTCCCCTCATCCCTGATTATACCCCCAGCTCGAGACTGGGCAGCAGCTGCCTTGGATCGGTTATGTTATACGAAGGAAAGGATGGAAGATGTGCCCGGAAACAATGTGATGTTCTGCGTGGTCCACTGATGTCTTGCGCTTTGCCCTGCAGGCACCTGAGTTCGCAGACATCTTAAACACATAGAGCATTCTCAGATATCTCTCCCATCACATGCCGTGCCTCTCCAGGATACACTGTGCCCCACTGTTAGCTGGGCAAGTCTAGAAAAGAACACTAAATCATAGAAGTTAATGGAGGAACAGACTGAGATCGACTCCTTCAGACCCTTCATTGTAAGAGGGGGTGGGAGTAAAATGAAAACTGTTAGTACTCTCACTCTGCTTTTAGGTCGGTGACACACACACAAAATCAATGAGAGAAGTCATAAAGGTACTTCAGGAGACCAAGACTGGGTCAGTCTGAACAGGGGGTCACAAAACACGTTAGCCCCCTTCCTTGACTGTTTAGAAAATGAGTTGAGTTCTTAGAGAGAAAGCCACGGGGGTGAGGAGGAAAATGCAGGGGCCAGCCCAGTAGACGTCCTGGGCTGTCAAAAACCACCAGGCTCATCCTCGCTTCGGTTAGGGCTGCTGGCCCACGCCTAACGATTTTGTAGGTGGCATAAAATGACTTTCAGCGGGGGAGTGTCATCATTGTAGAAAGGACAGAGAGTAGAATCTGGCCTTGGCCAACGTAAGACAGAGGGAGAGGATGCCTTCCTCACACCCCTTCATTCTGCTGTGACAAGTGCCACCTTATTTGCCCTTTAGGGAGGCGGAGACTCTGACACAGCCCAGACGCTTCCCGTTGCTCAGGATGATCTCTGACGGGTAGTTCCCGCTGCTGAGCCAGCTGGGCAACTGCAGGGCAGGCAGGAAGAAGTTAGACTTGGGCAGTGAGTAGGTGCCTTCTTTGAAGGGACAGTGACAGGGAAGCCCACAGGTGTGCAGGGGTTCTGGACAGGGATTCTCAATGGGAGTTAACACTTCAAGCACATTACGGAAGTTCTCGTAGGCGCAGCAACCAAGTTGCTCCACACCTGGGACTTTGACCCAAAAGCCAGCCACTTCGTTCTCCGGAGCTAATACCACTTTCAGAGGATCTTTGAGGCCCACGGTGGTCCTGACCGCAGCATTGATGGTCACGTTCCTGGGAATGACAATGGGGTCAGGTTCCACAGTCAGGCTGTTGACCACCGCAGGGTGCTTCCCCTCATCGCAGTTACCCCAGGAAACGCCACCGAGCCTGGAGAGCCTTCGAGAGGATGCGTGCAGGAGCTGCTGGGCCGGCGAGAAGCAAGCCCAGGGAGATGAGGAATGGGGCCTGCATCAGGGCGTTCATCACAGAGGGTGGGTCCTCACCAGGTTAACTACAAGTTTTGTGGAGGTGACGACGCCTTTAAATGCCTGCCCGTATTGGTTATGCAAAGCTGTGCGTTCCAACATACACGCACTTTTGAAACCAAAAGGAGAGGAAGGAAGAATGAGGCAGATGCAGTGTTTAAGGAGGTAATGGCTGATAACTTTCCAAGGCTGATGAGAGAAAGCAAGTCTCGAATTCTAGAAGCGTGACAAACTCCAAGCATGATAACTACACACGCACACACACACACAAGCATACCCTGGACACCAAACACAACAAGAAGATCTTGAAAGCTTCCAGGCGTGGGGGAAAGCCAGAGATTGACCAGGTCACAGGTGGTCGGGGGAGTGAAGGTGGAGGGGGACCTTCCCGGGAGCTCGGAGTGAGCTCATCCTGGGCTGAGGAGCTGTCCCCTGATCGGGTGCTGAAGCTCCCTGTGAGAGGCAGCTGGAGCCTTCGGAGTTTCGGCAGCTCCCACTGTGCTCCCGTCTCAGGGTGAGGGGGGAAGAGAGGAGCTTGCTGGCTGCACTGGGAGAGAGCCATGGCCTGCCTGGTGTGGGCTGGTGGCTGTGAGCAGATGCCGGGGGACGGATTTGAAGTTCCTCCCCCTGTAGCTGGTGCTAGGAGGGGCCAGGGGCCTGGTGGGGTTTGGCCAGGGCCTCGCTGATGTCATGGTTCGGCAGGCAGTAGATGTTGGGGTTGAGCCGTGGGGTCACAACAAAGTAGACCATGGACACCAGCTTGTTGAAGTCGAAGGAGCTGACGGCGTGAGGCCAGGCGTGCGTGAAGATGGTGGTGGTGTAGAAGATGGCCACCAGCGCCAGGTGGGAAGCACAGGTGGAGAAGGCCTTGTGGTGGCCGGAGCCTCCTGGAATGCTCAGCACTGTGGCCACGATGTGGGCATAGGAGACCACGGTCACTGGCAGGAAGGTCGCGAGCACAGCCAGGGCTGCCACGAAGTCCAGCACTTCGATGGTGATGGTGCCGGAGCAGCAGAGCCGCAGCAGGGGTGAGATGTCACAGAAGAAGTGGTTGAGGACGTTGGGGCCACAGAGCCTGAGGCCGGAGGTGAGAGCCATGGACACAAAGGAGACCGGGAAGCCACCCAGCCAGGCGCTGAGGGCTAGACTCAGCAGAGCCTCGAGTCCGTGATGGCCGGCTAGCGCAGCAGGCGACAGATGGCCAGGAACCGGTCACAGGCCATGGTGGCCAGGAGGAAGCACTCAGGGGAGTCAAGGCAGAGGAAGAGGAGCAGCTGGTGAGGCAGCCTGAGAAGGAGACGGTCCTCGCCGAGGCCAGGAGGGCAGCCCGCAGCTTGGGGACAGTGACCGAGGTGTAGAGGGTCTCCAGCACCGACAGGTTGGCCCACAAGTAGGACACGGGTGTGTGCAGTGGCTGGCTGGCTCTGATGGTCACCACGATGGCCAGGTTCTCCAGGACAGTCACCATGTAGATCGTGAAGAATGACCCGAGCAGTGGCCCCTGAAGGTGGCACAGCCCAGGGAAGCCCAGCAGGATGACATCTGTCACCAAGGTCTCAGTGGAGTTGGTGGAGTTTCTCATAGCCCTCCCTGGCAGGGGGGTCACTTCTGAGTACCCTGGACAGCGGGGAGATGCAGGTGTGATGTGTGCTGGGCAGGGGGCCGGGCCGTGAGAGCTGCATGGGGCACTGTAACCCTTCTCAAAGCCGCTGCAGCACTGACCCCCTCTCAGCCCAGCACGCACCTCGCCCTGAGCTAACACCTGGCAAGGGGGCCTCGGTGCCTGCACACCGCTGCGCGCAGATACACCTCTTACCTCCACACTCATGTGGGTGCTCTCAGGTGCGTACTGTTCCCTGTCCCAGCACCAGGTACACGGACAGGCATGGGAGTGCGTGTGCCCGTGCGCACACACACACACACACACACACACACACACAGGTGCACTCCTGCACACACCCCCAGGTACATGCACACACACTCACACACAGGTGTATGTGTACACATAGCAGGAGAGAAGACCCATTCTGCCTGCCTGGTGTGCCGTCTTAGGCTGCGTGTCTGGGCACTTCCCTGGCCTCCTCCACGTGGGCCCTCAGGGAGTGCTGCTCTGTGCTGCTCTCTGGCCAGGGCCCCTCAGGCCTCAGGAAGGACACCACTTCCATCAGATGGCCAGCCGGCTCTCCAGGGGTGAGCAAAACCTGGGCCAGGGGTTTGCAGGGCTGGGGGTGTGGGGGGAGGGGTGTGGGGGAGGGGGTTTGGGGGGAGGGGGGAGGGTTGATCCCCACTTTTGGTGTCCCCACATGACTCTCCGTGAACTGACCTGAGGTCTTTATCCTGTGTTTTCTGAGCATCAAAGTGGCCTTTGGGGGATGGTGGAATCGGTCCACTCAGAGCCTTTCAAGGGCCTCGCAGTTTGGGACTTTCGTGCCAGGACGCCCAGGAGTTGGGTGTCTGACGGATGGGCGAGTGGCAGGGAGGTGGGCGGGCTTGGGCGGAGCCGGGCAGTGCTCCCCGCTGGTGGGTGAGGGGCTCCTGGGGCCTCAGCTCCTCTTCAACCCCTCCCCCACTCTGCGAGGTTGGGGTCTGTCCAGCAGGACCGGGGGCGCGCTGGAGGGGGAGGGTGATTCCCGCCGGCAAGTGTACTTCTTGGGCAACCCTCAGCCTGTTCCTTCTACATTGACCTTCCCTGGGCCGGGGCTGAGCTGGTGGCTGCTCCGGGCTCACCTCGAAGGGGCTTGGAGACCCCCACTGATGGCGCACGGTGCCCAGCCACCTGGGAAGGGGCTGCAGGAGGGCTCAGAGCTGGTGGGGGGTGCAGAGGGGACTGAGGACTGTGTCCCAGTCCCTGGCGATGTGAGACCCGTCGGCGATGCGGCAGAAGAGGCTGGGCCTGAGAAGGGGCTGCAGAACCGGGGTTGGTGGGCCAGCTTGGACATGGGACATCAGGGCTGGGGGCTCCAGGAGCCCGTGCCCTGCTGTCTATGCCGTGCAACTTGGTGGCAGGTGTTGGGGGCACCCAGAAGGTGCTGCCCTCGTAGCACCCCCAGACCCTTTGCCTCAAGACCAAGGTCACTGCCAACCTAACCCACCCCTCCCCTCGCAGAAGGTCTCCAGGGAGGGTCTAGGGGAAGTGCCGCATCTCATTGGGTCCTGCTGCCTCAGGGCCCAGGTGGCTTTTCTGGGGCTCATTAGAGGCTTTGCCCCCCCCAGCCCTGTCTTCTGGAGGACGCTAATTGGCATTCTCACCAGCGGGACTCAGAGCAATTTGCAGGGTCCATGGAGGGACTGTGAGGGGGGAATATGATGTAAGGGGTGGGACAAATAGAGCCCGGCCTGTCACCTGCCCTCCAGGTGTCCTGGCCCTGGTGACGCCTGAGACTGGCTCCCAGTCTCAAGGCCCTTCCCTGAGGTCCAAAGGGGAGGGGCTGCTACCCGATAGCAATCGTTTTATTTCCTCTCCATGCAGAGCATTTATTCATTCGTTGGTATAAAATAAGGTAAGGGACTCTTGTAAACCTGCTCTCCACTCAAGACCTACACAGTGGCTAATAAGTGACCTTAGTTCCTCCCCTCTGCCACCCCTCCTTCCCTCTCAGAGGGACCACTCACGGGGGTTCCCCTGCTGCCTAAAGCATTTTAATTATAGATAACACATTGCTTAGTTTTGCTCGTATTCAAACGTCATAACAAAGGGTATCATGCTACGTGCTGTCTTCTGGGTCTTGCTTTTTTTGTTGCGAAGATTCTTACTCTTTGTGGCAGCTGTACTGCACTCATTCTGACACCTGCGCAGTAACATTCTATCGTGTCTGCCTCACGATCTGTGCATTTGTTCTTTGTGCGCAGCTCCTGAGTGCGGGGTGCCAGGGTTTCTCTTGCAGCCACCCCTATGAATGGGAGTGCTGGGGCTGAACTTCACATGCAACTGCAAGAAAATGCCAAGTTCTTTCCTCAAAGTGGCTGTAGGGATTACACTCCTACCATTGAACTACATCCTCTACAACAGATGGTGTTGGTGGATTTCCTAATATTTGCCAATTTGGAGGCTAAAAATAGCATCTCACTGTGAATCGTCTTTGGCTGCTTCTCTTGCTATGGTTAGTGTCAGTGAGTGTTTCTGCTTCTGTGAGATGCCTGTGTGTGTGAGTGTGTGTGTGTGTGTGTGTGTGTCTTTTGCCCATTTCTCTCCATGGTGCCACCTTTTACTTATTGATTTGCAGGAGTTCTCTTTATATCCTTTTCTAAATTTCTTTACTGAGGTGTAATTTACACAGTGAAGTGCACAGACCTTAAGTGTTAAGTTTGATGAGTTTTGACGAATGCACACATGCGTGGAACCCGCACCTCATCAAGATACAAACTTCCTTCACCCCAGAAGCATGCTCCTTCCCAGTCAACCCTTAATCCCCCACTTCGAGGCAGCCACTGTTCTGATTCTTTTCTTCATAGATTAATTCTGTTTCTTTCTAGAATGTAAGAGAAATGGAACCACCCAATATCCCCTCTTTTGTCTCTGGCTTCTGTCAGCATGTTTTTGAGGCATGTCCAGGGTGTCTGTGCCCGTTCCATTATATAGATAGACCATGGTTGTCTGGAAGAGTGTTATTTAATTTCCAAATATTTGGAAATTTTCTGGAGATATTTCTCCAGATATTTTAATTTCATTGTAATCAGAGCACATCCTTTGCATAATTTTGCATCTTTTAGAGTTTGAGATTTATTTAATGCTCTAGAATATGGGCCTGTATTGGGAAGTGATCTGTGTTCATGGGTCTATTTCTGGATCCTGTTCTGTTCCGTTTGTCCCTAAGCTCGTCCTCTCTGACGCCGCACTGCCTCGATTACGGCAGCTTTACAGGCTTGAAGCAGCTGGTGCGAGCGCTCTGACTGTTCTCGTTCTTCAAAGTAGCTTTGGCTCTTTTAGTTCCTTAGCTTTTCCATAAATTTTAGATTCAGCTACTTGATTTCTATGAAAAAAATTCTGTTGTAATTTTTATTGGAATTGCATTGAATCTAGATCAGTTTGGGGAGAATTAACATCTTTACAATATTGAATCTTCCAATACATGAACATGGTCTATCTCTTCATTTTTTGGTTCATCTTTGATTCACATCATTAGTGTTTTTTAATTTTTACCATGTTTTGCAAATATCTTTCCCCAGGTTATAGCTTTTCTCAGTTCCTTTAAGATGTCTTTTGATGAACAGAGTTCTTAATTTTTCAGTTATTTTAGAACAGTTTTAGATTTGCAGAAAAGTTGCAAATTTAGTACAGACAGTTCCCGTACACCCCATACCCAATTTCCCCTAATGCTAATATCTTACATTAGTGTGGGGTATGTTTGTTACAATTCATGAACCAATATTGATACATTATTATCAACTAAAGTCCATACTTTAGTTGGATTTCCTTAGTTTTTACCCAATGTTCTTTTCCTGTCCCCGGATCCCATCCAGAACACAACTTTACATTTAGTTGTCATGCTTCCTTAGGTTCCTCTTGGCTGTGAGTTTCTCATACTTTTCTTTTTTTTTGACAGTTTTGAGGAGTTTGGGTTATCTCTTTTATAGGATGTCCCCAAATTAGGGTTTGTCTCATGTTTTTCTCATGATTAGACTGGGGTTAAGGATCTTTGGGCGGAAGACTACAGAGATAAAGTGTCCTTCTCATCATGTCGTATCAGAGGTCCATACTGTCAACAAGGATCATCAGTGCTGGTGCTGACCTTGATCACCTGGCTGAGGCCGTGTGTCATCTCTCCTGTCAGGTTACCCACCAGCCTTCCACACTGTCCTCTCTGGAAGGAGATGATTACATCAGCCCACACTTAAGGAGTGGGTGGGGGGGGGCAGCGGTCACGCTCTCCCTCCTTGAGAAAGGAATATAGACCTAAATCACTTGCAGTTCTTTTGCATGGAAGATTGTCTTTTCTCCTCATTTCTTTATTTATCCAATCAGTCCTTTATATCAGTACAGACTCATGGATTTTATTTCATACTTTGGGTTATAACCTGATGCTATGCTAATTATTTTGTTGCTCGAACCATCCCAGCTTTTGTCACTGGGAGCTCTCAGATGATTCCTGGGCCCCTTGGACACGCCCCATCATTTTGGCTTTTCTTTTGAATACTTACTTTCTGGTGCTGAGATGCCCCAGGCTCATCCTGCACATTTCCTGCTATACCTGGAATCAGCCATTTTCCCAAGGAGCCCTGGTACCTTTTATTATACGATGATATTAGGAACCAACCTCTGGGGACTTCCCTGGTGGTCCAGTGGTTAGCACTCCGAGCTTCCACTGCAGGGGGCACAGGTTCGATCCCTGGTCAGGGAATTAAGATCTCTTGTGCCACGAGGCATGGCCAAAAAAAAAAAAAGAAAGCAACCTCTGGGTGCCAGCAGTGCCTGTCGCTACTAGGATACTGTTATCTCTAGGCCCCCTTGCCTGACAGAGCAAGGAGACCTGTGTGTACAGTAACCTGTGTGCACACACTACCACCCGTATTTCTGTATGCAACACCTGTATCTGTGCTAAGCCAAACAGGAGACCTTACTGATGTCTCCACCTCTGATCCGTCACCACATGGACCATTCCATCCTCCGTGTTGTGCTTATCTGTAGATGTCCACCCCGACAGTGAAACCCCTGGCTCCCACTGCCCATCATCCATTAACTTAATTGTCCAATTCCAGTGTACATGCAAAGTGGTGGTAGAATTGTTAACCTGTACTCTGTTAGGAAAAATCTTTGTCAACTAGAGCACAGTGCTGTGTAGTTTCTCCTGCCATTGGTCTTACAGACTCCACTCATTTCCAAGGTTACTTAGACTAGCACCTTTACACCCCACGTCCTGCAGTGAGGTTTTTCTTGCATTCCTTATACAGTTCAATTGTTTGCCACCTTCTGCATTCCATCCAGAGTCCCCGAGCCTCCTAAATGATTTTTTTTAAAGTTTATATACATTGAAGTTCACGTTTTGTACAGTAGAGTTCTGTGGGTTTTAACAAGTATCAATATCATGTATCCACCATTACACTATCACAGAAGAGTTTCGCTGCCTTAAAATCCTCTGAACTTCACCTGTTAAACCCTCTCTCCTCCCCCTGGCCCTTTGGCACTTACTGACCTTTACTGTCTCCACAGCTTTGCCTTTTCCAGAATGTTATAAAATTGGACTCACACGGTGTGTAGCCTCTTCAGACTGGTGTCGTTCAGTTAGCAATGTACCTTTAAGATTCAGCCATGTCTTTTCGTGGCTCGATTGCTCATTCCTTTTTAGTGCTAAATGACATTCCACTGGATGGAATTAGCACTAAGTGGACCACAGTTTATTATTTGCTCACCTATTGAAGGGCATCTTGGTTGCTCCCAGTTTTGGGTGGTTATGGGTAAAGCTGCTGTAAACACTGGCATGCGGGTTTTTTCGTGGGCATAAATTTTCAGATCAGTTGGGCAAATACCTAGGAGTGTGACTGCTAGATCACATGGCAAGACTACATTTAGCTGTTAGGAAGCTGCCTAACTATCTTCCACAGTGGCTTTTTCATTTGCTTTCCCGCCAGCAATGAAGCAGAGTCCTTTTGCTTCTCATCCTTGCCAGCATTGTGCATTGTCAGGCTTTTGGATTCTAGCTGTTCTTATAGGTGAGTAGTGGTATCTCCTTTTTAAAAAATTTATTTATTTATTTATTTGGCTGTGCTGTGGGGCATGTGGGATCTTAGTTTCCTGACCAGGGATCGAACCCGTGTCCCCTGCAGTGGAAGCGCGGAGTCTTAACCACTGGACCGCCAGGGAAATCCCTGCTTTTTTTTTTTTGCGATACGCGGGCCCCTCACTGTTGTGGCCTCTCCCGTTGCGGAGCACAGGCTCCGGACGCGCAGGCTCAGCGGCCATGGCTCACGGGCCCAGCCGCTCCGCGGCATGTGGGATCTTCCCGGACCGGGGCATGAACCCGTGTCCCCTGCATTGTCAGGCGGACTCTCAACCACTGCGCCACCAGGGAAGCCCATCCCTGCTTATTTTGATTTGCAATTTTCTAGTAAATTTTGTTGACCATCTTATCATAGGCTTCTTTTTCATCTGTATATCTTCTCTGGTGAGGTGTTAAAGGTCATAATTTTAACACAGTCAAAATTTTCAATATTTATTTTTTTACAATTCACATTTTTTTTTAATAAATTTATTTTATTTTTTTAAATTTAGTTCTGGCTGTGTTGGGTCTTTGTTGCATTGTGAGGGCTTCTCATTGTGGTGGCTTCTCTTGTTTTGGAGCATATGGGCTCTAGGCTCATGGGCTTCAGTAGTTGTGACTCGTGGGCTGTAGAGCGCAGGCTCAGTAGTTGTGGCGCATGGGCGGAGTTGCTCTGCGGCATGTGGGATCTTCCCGGATCAGGGATCGAACCTGTGTCCCCTGCACTGGCAGGCGGATTCTTAACCACTGCACCATCAGGGAAGTCCCTGATTCACATGCTTTTAAAGGACATTCTTGGCTACTCTGAGGTTAGAATAATGTTCATCTATATATTCATGGAAATATTTTAAGTATTTCCTTCTTTTTTGACATTCTTTTCTTTTTCCTTTTTAAAAATTGAAGTGAAATTCACATAACATAAAATGAACCAGTCAGCTCCCAATTTGCTTTCTGTCTGTGGATTTACCTATACTAGATATTTCATATAAATGACATCAATATGATATGTAACATTTTGTGTCTGGCTTCTTTCATTTAGTTTAATGTTTTCAAGGTTCATCCATGTTGCAGCCTGAATCAATACTTCATTCCTTTTTATGACTGGATAATATTCCATTGTAAGTATATACCAACTTTTCTTTCTTTATCCATCTCTTAGGGTTGTTTCTACCTTTTGGCAATATGTGAATAGTGCTGCTACGGACCTTCGTGTACAAGTATTTGCTTGAGTACCAGTTTTCAATTCTCTTGCACCAGAAAGTGATTCAGTTATACATACATATACATACATACATATATATATTCCTTTTCAGATTCTTTCCCATTATAGGTTATTACAATATATTGAATATAGTTCCCTGTGCTATACAGTAGGTCCTTGTTGTTTATGTATTTTATATATACTAGTGTGTATCTGTTAATCCCAAACTCTTTGGTAACTATAAGTTTATTCTCTATGTCTGTGAGTCTATTTCTGTTTTGTAAATAAGTTTGTTTGTATCATATTTTTAGATTCCACATATAATTGATAACATATGATATTTGTCTTTCTCTTTCTGACTTACTTCACTTAGAATGATCATCTCTAGGTCCATCCATGTTGCTGCAAATGGCATTATTTCATTCTTTTTTATGGTTGAATAATATTCCATTGTATATATATACCACATTTTCTTTATCCATTCATCTGTCGATGGACATTTGGGTTGCTTCCATGTCTAGGCTATTGTAAATAATGCTGCTATGAACATTGGTGTGTGTGTATTTTTTAGAATTGGTGTTTTCACTTTCTTTGGCTATGTACTTAGGAGTGGAATTTCTGAATCATATGGTAGTTCTAATTTTAATTTTTTTGAGGAAACTCCATACTGTTTTCCAAAGTGGTTAATATCATTTGCAAATATTTTTCTCCCATTCACTAGGTTGTCCTTTCATTTAGTTGATGGTTTTCCTTGCTGTGCGTACAATGGAATATTATTCAGCCTTAAAAAAGAAGGGAATCCTGCTATGCGCGACAATAGGGATGAACCTGGAAGACACTTTGCTCGGTGAGATAAGCCAGGCACAGAAGGACGAACGCCGTGTGACTCCACATATGCGAGGCACCAACAGAGTCAAACTCGTAGAGACAGAGGCGGATGGAGGCCGCCAGGAGCTGCGGGAGGGGAAAGGGGAGCTGTGTTTCAATGGGTATAAAGTTTCTGTCATGCAAGGCACGTTCTGGAGCTCTGCTGAACACGTGGTGCTTACAGTTAACAATAGTGTGTTTGCACCTTAATTTTGAAGAATGGGACAGTGGTGTGGTGATGGGGCCTGGGGTAGCCTTGTGTTCCCGTGCTGCACAATCCCGAGAGTGGATGGGAACCTTCCCCTCCCCCCAGAGCATGGTCTTTATTGTCCAGCTCGTTGCCAGGTGTTTAACGAGGCCCGGCTCTCGTCCTAGGTGCGCCATACCAGGTGTAAATGCAGCAGTAGGAGACACAGTCCCTGTCCACTTGAGGCATGTAATCCAAGGATTTCTCAGGAATTGCTCCACGGTCAGAAAGGAAATCTGGACTTAGCTGCCTGTATTGCAAGGAACATTCTTTAAAGTCAACATTTTAAGGAAAAACATTACACCCTGCACTTACATAGTAGGAAATTTCTTCCTGGTAACATCAGCTTCATCATTATCAATAAACAAGGTTTACTTTTGTTAAAATTCACCTTACATTCCCCTCCTCTGTAATTTGAATAAAGATTTTTTAAAAATTAATTAATTAATTTTTGGCTGCATTGGGTCTTCATTGCTGCATGTGGGCTTTCTCTAGTTGCAGTGAGCGGGGGCTACTCTTCGTTGCAGTGCACAGGCTTCTCACTGCACTGGCTTCTCTCGTTGTAGAGCGCGGGCTCTAGGTGCATGGGCTCAGTAGTTGTGGTGCACGGGCTTTGTTGCTTCATGGCATGTGGGATCTTCCTGGACCAGGGCTCGAACCCGTGTCCTCTGCATTGGCAGGCGGATTCTTAACCACTGTGCCACCAGGGAAGTCCCATAAAGATTTTTTGAAAAGGGAATTTTATGAGGTTAAGCAGTGGAAGGAAGGGCTTAGGTATAAATTTGGCCAACAGTTGTCTGGGCAAAGGAGCTCTAGGGTGTTGAGTGAACCCAGCTCATCTCCAGGCCATTTTTACTAATATTTTGAGGACAACAGAAAGCCCCTGAGGGTGGATGGGAACCAGTAAACATGCAAAGGTGGGGGGCTGTCCCTCCCGTAACCACGGTGCGTCCTGTAAGACGCTGTCTGAGCTTGGCCCTGCTGGTCCTGAAGAAGCAAAGCCACCCTCATGAGAAGGCCTGTGGGAAGGCCCCAAGGCAGGGCACGGCGGTGGCCTCTCGGGCTGAGAGCAGCCAGAAAGAAAGTGGGACCTCAGTCCCACAGCTGCAGGGAGACAAATTCTGCCTGAGGGTCCGGCCCTGGTCAAGCCTCAGATGAGAACTCAGCCCACCTGACTGCAGCCTGGGGCCCTGAGCAGGACCCAGCTCAGCTGTGCTTAGGCCAGCGTCCCACAGAGACCGTGAGATAACAAATGTGTGTTGTTTTGAGCCACTAGGTTTGTGGTGATTCGTTGCTCAGCGTAGAAGAACATAGGTGGTGAAGGGAAGGGTGGTGTAAGATTGAAAATATTTTTAGAATCAGCAGTTACCTGAAAGGCGTTCCTGTGTCTGCTTTAGCAGGTCTTCACTGAGAGTAACCTGAGACCTACAGCACCTCTCCAGGTCCACACAGGTGCTGTTGATCAGGACCAGGGGAGGAGCACAGCAGCCAGAGCTGGCGGGGCAGAAGAGAGCCCCCTCAGGAGTCTCCTTTGAGGTCTGTGCCAGTCGGTCCTGAATGTCTGTACAAGTGGCAAATCCCCGTATCATCAATTTTATTGATGCTCTCAAAGAACCAGCATTTGTTTTCATTGATTTTCTCTCTTTTTTTTCTGTGCTCCATTTCACTGATTTCTGCTCTGATCTTTATTATTTCCTTTATTCTGCTTATTTTTGTGCTTAGTTTATTATTATATTTCTAGTTTCTTAATATGGAAGCTGATATCATTGATTTAAGGTCTTTCTTCTTTTCTAACATAGGTGTTTGATGCTATGAATTTCCCTGAGTACTGCTCTAGGAGAATCCCACAATTTTTGATATGTTGTGTTTTTATATTCATTAAAAACAGTTTCTTATTTCTCTTGATTTCTCATTTAACTAACAAGTTATTTAGAAGTGTACTGTTTCCAAATATTTGGAGATTTCCCAGATATCTTATTCTTTTATTGGTTTCTATTTTAATTCTATTATGATCAGAAACATACACTGCATCACTTTCAATTCTTTTAAATTTGAGACTTGTTTTACAGCCTAGAATAAGGGTCTATCTTGGTAAGTGTTCCATGTGCACTTGAAAAGCATGTATTCTTCTGTGTCTTGTGGCGTGTCCTCTAGGTGTCAAGTAGGTCAAGTTGATGGCTGTTCAGTCTACTGTGTCCTCCCGCTTCTGCTTGTTCTGCCCCCTTGGGTTTCGTAAATACAGCTGTTTCGTCGAGTTTCTCCTGAGTCCTATGCTGGCAGCTGCTCGTCATCTTTCACTTCTTCACGCGCCTTCTCACCTTTGATTTTGTGCTGAAGATGATATTTGAAGCAATATTTGAAGGAATGACTGGCATTACTCTGATGTAATCCCTCCCTCCAGAAGGGATTTTTGTTGGTTTTTACTTCCTCCAGACACATGGTGGTGCTGGTTGTTTAGGATCCTGTGACTCCGAGTTCAAAGTCTGCACTTTCATGCTCTGAGGATTCTCGACTTGTTGTCCTGGGCCCCAGGGAGCTGGATCTTGCCTGAGTCACCCTCGTTCCCAGGGTGCAGCCCCTCCCTAGGCAGGCTGTGGGTTTGCAGGGTCACCGTGTTTGTGGGGTCTGTAGGGCCTCAGCTGGCCTGAGGGCCGAGTCTGGGCTCCCCGCACTAGACACCGGTGGTCTTTGTTCCTCAGCCTGGCAATTTCTCACTGACTCTTGTCCCTTTGCTGCTTTTAGGATTAAAACGTGGTTCACTCCCCTTATCTGGTTGTCCTCCAGGAAAAGGTTAATCTGAAGTGCTCAGTTCTCCAGCCTGGGTCTGGAGCTCCCCACGGTTTCCTCTGCGTCTCTGGTACTCTTGCTTAGATATCAGATCTCCGGGCCAATTCCCTGATTTTAAAACGTGTTTGGTATCCATTTTGCATGTCAATTCTTGCCTTGATTTTCTGAACGATTTCTTCAATTCACTTCCAATCCTTACTGAAATTTTATTTCTGCCATCATATTTCCAGTTTGCAAGTTTCTCCCTCTCACACTCTCTCTCTCTCTCTCTTTTTAAAAAGTTTTTATTGTTTCAACAATGCAATCCATGTTTTCTCATGTCCGAGGATATTCACAAAATTCTTTCCCTTTGAGCTCTGCTTCCTCTGACTTCCAGTCCTTCCTTAGTTTCGCTCCATCTTGCCTGCTAGAGGCTCTCATCAGATGTCTGGTGACCCTCAGCTCTCAGCCTGCACTGGAGAGGCCCAAAATGCTGACTATACCCAGGAAGGGTCACTGGGCTGGGGCACCCCACTGTCAGTGTCCTTGGTTCTGGGCATTCGTGGGAAGTTTTCTCAGAGAAGTTCCATCCAAGCTCCCATCTGGAGGGACCAGGGTGCAGGACTGGGGTCTCGCCATCAGATATCTGGGTGGGTCCTCCCTGGGCCTCTGTCTCTGGAGTTCTGGGCATGTGTCACCACCAGAGCAGCTGCTCTGCTCCCTCCTGTTGGGTCCCTACCCCCTGCCCCACGTCAGCCTGTCCCTCCGTCCCAAGAACGGGCCCTCCAGACATCCTAGTGAGCTTCCAGGTCTCCAAAGCCCATTTAAAAGTCAGTCCAGGGACTTCCCTGGTGGTCCAGTCGTTAGGACTCCACACTTCTGCTGCAGGGGTCGCGGCTTCGATCCCTGGTTGGGGAACTAAGATCCCACATGCCACATGGCGCGGGCAAAATAAAAGTCAGTCCACTCATTTGTAGTGTGGCTGGGGTTTTAGCTTTTTGTCTGCACTGTACGGGACTCAGAACGGGGCCCTGTGTGGGTCCACACACTTGACGTTGAAGTAACACCCAGTCGAGAGCCGGCTGCCCAGCGAGGGCGGGAGGGGAGCCGACTTCTGTCTTTAGGATCTGGTCCTTTCAAGCCTGTGAAGACAATTCCTTGTAACAGGGGAGAAGCTGCCGCCAGCCCTGGCCCCTGCTGGAACAGGCTGCATCACGTGTGCAGGATGTATCTGGAGAACAGAAACCTCAGCCTCGTATCTCTGCCCTTGTTTCGTGTCTGCTCCAGGTGGCAGGAACCCCCCGTTTTCATCCTGCAAAGACTTTAGGAGGTAGCAGGGCCCCGAGCTCCAGGGTGTGGGCTCTGGGATGGGCAGCTCGGGTTCAAACCCTGCCCTCCCCCGGCCACCTGAGCCTTGGACAGGACAGCTGCCCTCCCCGCGCCTCTGCTCTCTCAGCTGTCCCGCGGGGTCATGGCAGGACCCTGGCTGAGCTCACCTGCTACGGACCCTGGGGTGCCTGGTGGCTACAGGGGCGGCGGTGACTCCAGGCAGAAGAGGGAGCCTGATCAGACCTCGGTGGTGTGGTGTCAGCCGCCGGTGTGGCCAGGGCCTGGGTACCACTACCCCGGGCCCCCGTCTCCACTCTCCCACTATGGCTCCTGACAGCCATGTCTGCTCTGAGCTGCCGCTGACTGGCTGTGGGACTTGGAACAGAGATCTGTACTCACCCAGCTCCTGTTTCTCAGTCTGAAAGATGGAGCAGAAGGGCCACTTCTTTGATGGGGTGGGAGGTGGGCCTGAGTTCTCATCACACAGATGCACGGGGACAAACCACAAGGTCCCCGTCTTGCACCACCATGTACCAGTCAACACACGTGTTCCCCAAACCCAACATGAGCGCAAGAGCCACACACCGTCCCCCAGATTTAGATTCACTCACAGGTGCCTGCACCCTCCGCGCCCAGCCCACAGGCCCCCGAGCAGAGCAGGCATTCACGTGGACACTACACCCCCAGGCAGATGAAGACACAGAGACGGCAGTGCCCGTGCCCCAGAGAGACACTCAGACGTCCCTGTACACACGCCACCTGCACAGAAACACATGGACAAACACGGCTCTGACACAAGGGTAAACCCCCTACCACAGACACGCTGCCCTGCACACGGGGGCCAGTCAAGACACATACCCGGCTGCCGACAGCCCTGGCTGGCTCGCTGCCCATTGTTGCGGGAATGGGCACACACAGGCATGAGCTCGGACACGGGAACACAGGCACACACACCCTCAACTCCACCTGTGCTAAGACTGATGCAGTCTCAGGCGGTAGGGCTGGGTTCAAGCCCCAGCCCTGCCCACGCTCTGCTCACCTGTCATGGGGCACCCGACAGTTCTCTGGGGCAGGGGCCTGGCAGACGCGGCTCCTTACCTGGTCCCGAGCGCTCAGAGGGACTCAGGTTCTGCACGGGTGTTCGGTTGGGTCAGGGCAGGCAGAGGCTGACCAGGGGCTCCTGCAGCGTGTGTCCTGCTGACAGCTGAACCCAGCTCTGGACGCCGGGCCTGCGGATCTCCCCATCCCAGGACTGTTGTGTTCCCTGCGACCATCCAGGTGCATCCCTCCCAGGATAGAGCTCTGAGGATGCAAAAGGGATGAGCCTGGCTGCAGAGATTCCCTCCACAATAAAGAGACTGTCTCGGGGGAGAGAGCAGCCGATGCCTGAGATGGAAGCAGGCGCCTCCTCTGAGGTCCCTGTTTCACAGCAACGGGAGTCTGGTCTTCTGGGAAAGCACAGCGGACCACAGCCTCCTCTGCGCGGGGAGAGCGGCCGGGGGCTGGGCAGCCTGGGAGCCCACACCACCCACCTCCCAGCCCACGAGTGTGTTTCCAAAGGATAACCGAGTCTTAAATGGGAGGCTGACGTCAGTCCTCAGTCACTTTCTTCTCACATGAAAAGAGCCCACAGAAGGGAGAGGCAGGCGGGGGAGGACAGGGCCAGGCTCCTCCCCCCCCAGCCCCCACCCGTCCCAGGGGCCGGTGCACAAGACACCCACACGGCCCGCAGCTCCTCCTGGGAGGCCAGGCCTCCGCCCAGGGGCCCTCCTGTCCTGTGATTAGCTCTGTCAGCCAGAGTGGCGGGAATCAGCGCCCAGAGGGAAACCTGCCCTCCCCTGCTGTCCTTGTGGGACCACAGCCGGTGTGACAGAGGCAGGATGTGGGTGCAGGTGGACACCCTGCCATCCAGCAGCTGCTCAGTGCAGCAGAGGGGGCTTGGGTAGAAACCACTGCCCACCCCTGGCCAGAGCCGGGGGCACAGGAGCGGCCTGGGCCATGCCCCAGACCCTGCTGTCCTGGGTGGGCTCCATGCTGCCTGCTCCGAGTGGCTGGGGCTCCCGGCCGGCCGCATGGTCACCTACCTCCCTGCTCTCTGGTGGTCCACTGTGAGGGTCACATGAGGTGGACGGAGAAACCCTTTAGTGAGGCACGAAGGGGTGTCGGCCCTAAGACCCTCTGCCCAGGAACCCGCAAGGGGCCTCGGCCGCTTCCTGGCACGTGGGGCGCAGACCTCGCCATCAGTCTCTGTGCTGAATCAGAGAAGGGGTCCCACAGGCTGCAGGGGACAGCTTACCGGCCCCTTAAAGGTGGGAGAGGGCCCTGCTGCCACTCCAGCTGCCCCGCTGGTCCCGGGTGGGGGTAGCTTGGCTGTGTGTCCCTCTGCCCCGAAGTCATTTTACAGAAGTCCTTTACTCCTTCATTGTTCAGAGGCGTTTGCTGGGTCCTCACTGGTCTCCGCCTGGGCTCTCAACTTCAGATGCAGCAGTGAACAGACAAGTTCCTGCCACGTGGAGCTGGGGTGCTGGAGGAGGTGGATGGCAGGCTGGTGAGCAGGCCCTCCTGGGGTCCACGGGTGGTGACGCGTGCCGGGTGCAGGGCAGGGCTGTGGCTCGCGCCGACTCCTGAGGGCCCAGGGGCACTGGAGATAGCAGGGAAAGGAGGGCCAGGCAGAGCCAATGGTGACTGCAAAGGCCTCAGGGTGCTGCGGCGTGGGCTACGTGCTGGGGAGGGGCCTGGGGCAGAACCACGGCCGAGCTCAGAGGTGGGCGCCCCTCAGTGGTCAGTGCACATAGCCTGCTGGTGTCCTCGGCGCTTGGCTTTCTCAGGGAGAGGTGCAGGGCTCTGACCAGAGCGGGGCCAGATGCATCTTTGCTTTAAAGGAACGAAGCGCCAGGGTCTGGTCTGGGGCTGTGGCTGCAGGTTGTGGAGTGCACTCTAGTGTGACTGTGGCGGGTCAGTCACATCCACCACAGGATGGATTCTGGGCCAGACCCGTGGGCTTGGCTGATGGATTGGACGTAGGTGTGGAAGAGCCAGGAGTCCCAGGCTCTGGGAGCCGTGGGATTGAGGGGTTCGGTGGAAGTCAGAAGTAAGTTTTCTGTATGCTTATTTGGAGATGAAAGGACAGTCAGGTGGAGACGTGGACGTGTGAGACTGGAGTCCAGAGCTGGGCTGGGGGTGGAGGAGAGCCTTCGGGGGTCCGTCTGGGCACGATGGCATTTCCTCACGAGGCTGAGAAGAGGCCCAAGGCCTGGGGCCTCCCACGGCCGAGGGTGTGGGATGGGAAAGGAGCCTGGAGCGGGCAGGTGGCGGGGGGGAGGAGTGAGCCCCAGCGAGGCTGGTGAGGTTGGTCTTCTTTAGCTGTTGATGATGTCCTTAACCTCTCCTGGTCCACCATGTTCTCAGGATGCCAGAGCTAATGTATTCAGGATGTAATTTTAAGCGATTGAGAACGTGGCCAGCCCTGATGACCATGGGAGGACGCTGAGACGTGGTGGTGGTGTGGGTGGTGTGTCCACTCTCACTCTCTTCCTGCTGGGCCTGGGCGCAGCGGCGCAGCTGTGGGCTCCGGTGCAGGGCCGCCCACCCTGTGGACCTCTGTCTGCAGCACCGTGGCCTCAGCCTCCCCCGGCTCTGCCTGCGGCAGAGAGGCCTCTAGAACCTTCCAGGGGGTGTGGCTCCGGCCCCACGTGAGCCTCCCTGGCCGGCCGCCCGCCCGCGCCACCAGTCCGCTCAGGGCTTGCTCTCCTAGGGCCGGTCTCCCCACCGCTGCGCCTTCCTACCTTCCTGGGACCTGGCACCGCCGCGCACCCACGGAGACTCCCGGGTCGGATGTCTCTCCCGGAGGCCTGTTCGGCACGGGCTGCCTCAGGCTGCAGAACTGCTGGGACTTCTCGCTTGTTTGTTGACGATTTTGGCTCACGGTTGGAGATTTTCTTCTCGGGAGCCCAGGCATCCGTGGACAGCCCTCTCGGCTCACGGCCGCTGGTTCAACCTCCACTTCCCAGGGCCCTGGACCCCATGCCTCGTCAGCCCCTCCGCACTGACACCCCGGCTTCCCATGGCCCACAGCTTCTGCTCTTGGCCTGCCTGTTTCTTGGGTCACTCCCACAGCACCCCTGGTCCCACCGCAGTGAGCGCCGCCCCCCCCTCCAGGGTTGGCACTCACCCACCCCCTGCAGAGCCCCCATCTCTGGCTCTGCAGCATGAGCTGCCTTCCCGGAAGGCTTCCTAAACTCTACCCCCAACCCCTTCTCGGAAAACAAGCCACAGGCTGGCCGGACTTCCTGCCTCCCCCAGAGACCTTATCTTTACCCAGTAGTTCTGCGCCAGGGCACGCTGAGCTCTCCACCCCAGCCGCACACCTCAAGGGCCCTCGTCCATCTCGGCTCCTGGGTCTTCACCTCCTTTCCTTCCAGCATCAGCATGGAAATTCCCACCTCTGCTCCTTGGTAACCGGCACCCTCACTTCCTCACCCCACGGAGGCCTGCCTGGCCCCTGGAGGTGGCTGGTGGTGTCTGCGGGGAGGAGGGAATGTACTCCTAGATGCTGCTCTCTGCTTCCACCCCACGCTGCCCAGCTGGCCCTTGTAGGAGACCCCCGACCACCACGGACCGCGTCCAAAAGGGGCTGCTGAGGGCTGCTTCTAGTTGACTTGGATGATATTCCCACTCATTGGATTCCGTGTAAATTTTAGAATCATTCTGTCGTCTAGTCCCCCTCCTTCAATAGTTTAATTCGGGAAAATTTTACGTCTTTGCAAGACTGAGTCTTCTGTGAACTTGGTGCCTTTCCTTCCTTCCTTAAACTTTCCTTCAGTGTCACTCAGTTTTCTCATAAAGCCTCCACCTCTTTCATTAGAGTAATTCCTAGATATTTAATATTTTTGTTGCTTTTATAAAGTGTATCTAGTTAAAAGAATTCATTTTCTGTCTATTCTCACATATAGAAAAATGAGTGACTTGTTTATTGACAAGTTATCCAGTTATCTCGATAAACTTTCTTCTGAGTTCTGCTAACCTATCTGCAGATTCTTCTGGATTTTCACATTCCCAGTGGCCTTGTCTGCGAGAATGACAGTTTCCAACACTTATGATTTTCTTCTTAACTTACTGCGCTGGCTAAGACCTCCAGGGCAAAGTCAGATAGAAATGGTGAGAGTAGCCTGTTTTTGATCTCAGAAAGTAGGACGTTGGCTGTGAGCTGTGTTCTGGTGACACTTCTTATCAGATTAAGGAAATTCCCTCCCACTTCTAGTTTACAAAGTCTTACCTTATTTATTTATTATCAAATGTATATTGAATGTTACATACTTTTTTTGCATCTCTGAAGATGACTGTGATTTTTCTCTCGTAGTATTTCAATGTGGGAGTTTACAGTGATTTTCTCACGTTAAACCGACATTGCGCTCCTGGAGAAAAGCCAGCTTGGACGTAATTAGTATGTTTTGCACACATTGCTGATTCTGTTGCTTCTGGGCCTGGGGTTTTCTCTGTGGGAGGCTTTTCCTTCTTTAAACACAGCATTCTTGAGGTGTAATTGACACACTAAATAGCACACATAAAAAGCATACAGTTTGGTCAGTTTTGACGTATGTGCACACCCAGGAAACCCTCACCACGACCAAGAGAACGTGCATTTCCACCAGCCCAGAGCTTCCTCCTCTCCGCCCCCGCCCGCTCCTCTCCAGGCAATACTGACCTGTTTTCTGTCCCTGTCAGTCAGTTTTATGTAAATGGGATCACGTCCCTGTGGCGTGTAGTTCACCCTTTTTATTCTGTTGTATGGATTTGCCACATTTGCTTGTTGACAGCCATTTTTGTTGCTTGAGTTTTCGGCTGTTGTGAATAATGCAGCTATGAACGTTCCTGTACAAGACCTTTCATACGCACAGGCTTTAATTCCTCCTGGGTAACTACCTAGGAGTGAGATGGCGGGATCGCGTGGTGGGGTGTGTGTAACTCGCTGTGAAATGCCGCACCCTCCCCGGGCGGCTGCAGACCGTGAACGCAGCTGCCCCACGTCTTCACCGACGACACTCGGTCGGTCTTTGAATTCCAGTCCTTCTGACAGGCCTGTAGGGGCTGCATTGTTGTTTTAATTTGAAATTCCCCAGAGGGTTGTTTGCCATCCATGTTTCTTCTTTGGTGAAGTTCAAATAATTTGCCCATTAGATCATTGGGTGATTTGCTTATCCTTGCGTATGAGGGTGCATTATGTCTTCTGAATATCAGTCCGTTATTAGATGTGTGCTTCTCAAGTATTTTCTCTCGGTCTGTCGTTTGTCCTTTGTGCTCTCTATTTCAAAGAAAAGTTTTAAATTTTGATGTAGTCCATTTATCTATTGGTTATTTTATATTTTGTATTTTGGGGTCATATCTAAGAAATACTTGCATAATCCCAGGTCACAAAGGTTTTCTCCTATGTTTTCTTCTAGAAGTTTTATAATTTTAGATTTTACATTTAGGTCTATAATGCATTTTGAGTTAATTTTTGCATATGGTATGAGGTATGGATCAAAGTTCACTGTTTTCTACTGAGTTGCTTTGATAAAAATCCATTGTCCATATATTTGTGGATCTATTTCTGGTCTCCCTATTCAGTTCCATTCGTCTGTTTGTCTGTCTTAACACCAATGCATTTTCTTGATTCCTGTAGCTTTATAATAAATCTGAAATCAGGTGGTGTCAGTCCTCCAAATTTGTTACCCTTTTTCAAAGTTGTTTCGGCTCTTCTAGGTCCTTTGAATTTCCACATGAGTCTTAGGATAAACTTGTCGATTTCTACAGACAAGTTTTCGGGAGGCTTTGGATGAGATTACATTGAAACTAGAGATCAGTTTGGTGAGAAGCGATGTATTAATGATGTTGAGGCTTCTGGTCCAGGGACACAGAGCATCTCTTGATTTATTTAGGCCTTTAATTTGCCCCAGTGGTCATCTGTAGTTCTCAGTGTGTAGATCTTTCATGTCTTTTGTTGGGTATATTCCTAAGTAGTTCATATTCTTGGTGATATTGTAATTGGTATTTTCAAGTTTTAATTTGCAATTGTTTGTTGCTAGTATATAGAAGTACAGTTGATTTTTTGTACATTGATCTCATGTCATGCAACTCACTTAGTAGTCCAAAAAGCGAAGCAGAGACATGGAAGATACATAAAAGATCCACACCAAACTTCTAGAGATGAAAACCAAATGTATGAGATGAAAGTTACACTGGATGGGACAATATATATATGTTAAATAAATTATAAGACAAGATGAATATAATGTGTAAGGAGAGGAGAGTTTCAGTAAGATATGGATAAACAAGAAGAAAAACAAATGAAAATCTTCCAACTGAAAAATATAGTATTTGCTATTAAAATCATTAACAGAATTAGTATCAGATAGGATGTGAAATAAAAGGATCATGTGAAATACTACAATATTAATTCAAGACACGCTGTCGTGGGTTTGGGATGCTTATTGTATAAGAAATATAGCTAAAAAGTCAATAGAAATAAAATGGAATACTAAAAAAGCAACCCAAAAGAAGTTAGGGGAAGAGGAACAAAGAGTAGCTGGACAAACAGAAAACAACGGTATGGCAGACTTACACTCTACCACGTCAATAATTGCATTTAATGTAAATGGACCGAACAATCTAATTAAATGGTGGAATGGCTAAAAAAACAAGGCCACGTTTCATGCTATTTACAAGAGATGTACTTTAAATAGAATGACACAAATAGGATAAAAATTAAAAGATGAAAAATGTATACCATGCAAACAGTAAGTATATGAAAGCTGGTGTGGCCACACGAATGGCAGATAAAATAAACTTCAAGATGAGGCGTATTACTGAGATTGAGGAGCGTCTTGTAATGACAACAGGGCCACCTCTCCAGAACGACAAGGTAATCTTACAGGTGAATGCAGCTATTAACAGTTTCAAAATATGTGAAATGAAAATGGACATAACTAAGAGCAGAAATAGACAAAACCACATCATAGTTGGAGGACTTACTGTTCCATGCTCAACCATTGCTAGAAAATGAAGACAAAAGATTCAGTTATTCATAGGAAAAGTAAACAGCACTACCAACCAAAATGACCTAATAAAAATTCATAAACCTTACACTGAACCCCTGCACAGTACATATTCTTTTCAAGAGCACATGGTATAGTCACCAATGTAGATTGTATGAGGCAATACAGTAACTGTCAATAAATTAGAAAGGATTGAAATCATAAGAGAATATTCCCAGACCACACAGAATTAAACTAGAAATAAATAACAGAAATATATTTAGAAACTCCTGCAAATACTTGGAAATTAAGCAACATACTTCTCAGAAACCATGGGTCGAAGAAGAAATCACAAAAGAAATTAGAAAATATTTCAAATTGAGTGATGAGGAATACAAAACAAGCCTTTTGACAAAGATGACTTCACTGGTGAATTCTGTCAAACACTTAAGGAAAAACATTGCCAGTCACCCACAAATTGGAGACAAGGAATAGAGGAAAAGGAAATACTTCCCAAATCTTTCCATTAGGCCAGCATAGCCCTCAAAATCGACCAGGAAATACAGAGCAATATACTTTGTGAACATAATATTTGCAATTAGACTTTAGCAACATATAAAACAGATAATATAACATATAAAACAGATAATATAGCACAACCAGTTTCAGTTTGGCCCAGGAATGGAAGATCAGTTTAACATGCAAAAGTCACCACAGTAATCTTTGAAAAAACTGAACGTCGTTTTGAGCGCCAGAGTTGGAGGAGAGAAGACGGATTGCCAGCAAGTTGGGTCACTCCTCTGGATGAGGGACAGCACGGCCCTGACAAGTTCATTACCCCATGTTTCCTTGGGTGGTTAGCTAAGGTCCCCCCATTCAGTGGAGGGGTGTGAAATTTAAAGAAGATTGTGTATTGTTAGACTGGGCCAGAGTCTCTCGTGAGACATGTAAGTCTCGTTCCCAAATCCTCCATCCCTGAGATAGGCTTTGGGTATATGTAAGCCAATAGCAGCCCCACCAGTGACCCTTTGGTCTCACAAGTTACCCTTTGGTCTCTGCCAGTTGGCCTTTAATACATTATACAGGAAACCAGGGTAGCGACATCAATGTCCAGCAAAACAGACTATGAGGCAGAAGGTATTATCAGGCATACTAACGTCAACGTACCTGATAAAACAGTCGCAAAGTCTCTAAAAGGAAAACTGATCGGCCTACTGGGAGAGATCTGAAGCTACTAATAGTGCTCTGTCCATCACGAAGTCAAGCCAACAAGCAAGTATTTTTAATAGCAAGAAAGACACTTGAATAACCTCCCCATCACAGCACATGCAGCTGTTCAAGCATTACCTGAACGTTTACATAAATGGGACTCATTTGGGACAGTGCCTCTCTGACTATCTGTAGTAAAGAGTTGGTGTATTGCATGGTTTTTGTTATTTTGCAACCTGTTATGAGCCAATATTTTTTCAAAACATAATAGAAGTGACTTACTGGAAAAAAAATCATGTGCTTGGTAAGCACAGCAATGTCGAAGTTTCTATGTCACTGCCTCCTCTCAGTTTCTGTCCTGGTCTCAGCACAGACAGAGCAGACCATTCACAGACAGCATCAGTCTGTGCGCCACACTTAAATTGCATGTACGAGCCATAAAGCCTAGTTGATTGTCCTGGGATGATTAATATCTATACGGGAAAAACAGATTTTACCCTTAGCCCTTACCGTACACAAAAATCAGTTCCGCATGGATTTAAGATGTAAATGTGAAAAGTAAAACTTTAAATATGGGCAACTATCCTTCTGATCTTTCCAGGGCAAGGGCAGATTTTTAAACCCAAAAAAGTGCTAGCTCCAAAATATAAGACCAATAATTTTAAAGTATCCATTTATTTTTTAAAAATGCCATAGTGTGAAAAGGAAGCCCCCAAAGAGGAAATATATCATTGCAACACATAAAACTGAAAAAGGGTCATTAGCTACAATACATAAAGCAGTGCTACAAACCACGAGAATAAGACAGAAACCACAAGAGAAGAGCATGTACACGAGCAGGCATTTTACAGAAGAAGATACAAGTCTGATGAATAAACATATATAAAGAGATTCTCTACTTCATTCATAATCAGAGAAATGCAAATTGGGACCAGAATTAAATACCATTTTGTGCCCATTAGTCGGGTAAAAATTAGGAACTCCGTTAGTATTAAGTGTTGTGAATGGACAGGAACACTTGGACATGCTGGTAAGAGTTGAATGGGTTCAAACACTTAAGAAGTGACATGGTGTCATGTATGACGTAGACCTTGAGACTCCTGGCCTAGAGATGCTCCTGCAAGGTGTTCCAGGAAGCATGCATTAACGGCCTGAGCATCACTCCTTGCAGCAGCAGGAACGTGGGAATAATCTGATGGGTAGTGGACAGTCCTGGTCACTGACTCCCAGCCACGGCTCACAGGGCGCCTAGAGGTAATGATGGAATCATTTCTAGAAATTCAAAAATAAGAAAAATGAAACAATGTGAAAACATTGGCAAGAAAACCACCGAGAATATCAGAAGGGAAATTCGGGGCAGTGGTCACCTCTGGAGGCACAGGGACAGGACGGAGGCAGGCAGGTGCAGCTGGAAGTGAGGTGCTCGTTCTGGGATTAGCAGCGGATTGCTTGGTGTTCACTGTTCTTATACCCTGATTTACATGAGGAATTCCTCATACATTCTTTTCAACGTACCAAGGATGATATGAAAGATAATAAAGGACAAGTTTGCTTTAGGCTTTTTCCTTTTGCCTCTCCTCTGGGCCCTCTGGTAGGTCCTGCAGTGGCTGGTCCTCTCTCTGGGTCCATCCAGCTTCCACAGGCATCACTGCCCTTTGGGGGAACCCTTCTGTTGCCAAGCCCCACCACTGCTCTGTGCTGACATCTCCTTTGGAGTCTCAGTAAGCAGAAGCCACACCCCTGGAATTCAGGAGCGCGCCTTCGTCCACCACGCGGGGCTAACTCTTCTGCACGTAGGGAAACTGTGTTGCTTGCTCCTGGAATTTTAAACAGCAGCTCTGAGATGAATGCAGAGCCAGGGGACAGATGAGAGAACACACACTTATAATCCCCAGTCCCTCTGATGTGAAAATTCTGCTCCTGGGCCAAGCCAGCTCACCCTTTGGACCCTGGGAGGTTGTGTGTTCTCTGCTTTTGTTTTACTTGGAAGAGATTTTGGCTTTGTCAAGGTCATTCTTTTTAGCCCAGAGTCCATTAAATGTCACATACTTACCTGCCCATATTTCTATGTGGCTCTTCGCAAACCTTTTACCTACAAAGGAAGAGGGAATTTCCAGGAGAGCATCCTATTTTCAGCTCCAACTCTACTCCACTCCTTCTTGCTTATCCACAGCCTTTTGGGTGCCCAGAGAAGTAATACTTTTTACGTCTGTGGTCTAAGGATTCATGGCTACTGGGTTGCCTTTTAAGGAACTTCTGGGATAGTTGTGTGTCTTCTTGTGAGTAAGAAGGAAGGGGAAGTCGGTGCACAAAATCAACCTGGTAGAAAATACTGTTACCACAGAATCTACCGCTAAGGAGAGCTTGGCCCATGGAGGGAGGTCAAGGAGCCTGTGGGGGTTACAGCCCAGGAGCAATCTTGAGGGGAAAAGGCTCACTGGATATTGCAAACATGTAGTCCATCCTCTCCCCGTAAGACTTGTTTGAGTGTAGATTTTACACTTCTAGGAGGCTGAATCCAAGAAAAAGATATAATGTAAAATTAACAGGCAAAGAGACCAGTAAAGTGTATATTTAAAGGAAAATAATGACTTGATAAGATGGCTATAAATATTCATGCAATTGCAAAAGTTGACTTTCAAAAATAGAAGAAAATAGGAATTTCCCTGGTGGTCCAGTGGTTAAGACTCCACGCTCCCAATGCAGGGGGCCCAGGTTCAATCCCTCGTCAGGGAACTAGATCCCACGTGCTGCAACAAAGACACGGTGCAGCCAAATAAATAAATGTTAAAAAAAAAAAACAGAAGAAAATACATTTAAACATACTTAAAACTAATATTATGAAACTAAAATTCCTGAGTTGGGGCAGAGTGGTATATTGCATGGAAAGTGGAGAGGAAAAGTATGCTAAAGGTCTCTTTTTGCTCAGATCAAAAGAACTCTTCAGGTTAATAAGTCTATGTGTACTTTCAAACTTAAGGGTAATCATTAGTAGAATGACAACAGAACATAAAGACACCAAAGCATCACAGAAGAAAAGGAACAAACAGAATATGACAAATTCAGCAACTAATAGGGAAAGGATATATGTCATAAAGCCATATTTACCAGCAGTCACAATAAATGTGACATAATTCTCCTGTTAAAAAGAAAGAATTTTTAATTATGTCAAACCAACGGATTGTACCGGGCATTTCTCAAGGACAAAATGGCATAGAGATCTTAAAATGCTGGGATGAACAAAAGAAAATATGTGTCAACAATTATCAAAGGGGACAAAAATATGTTTCTGCTGCTAAAAGGTACAATTTGTTAAAAGATAAATCACCAGTCTTAATGTGCATTGAATATATCAAAGTAACTTTTAAAATAAAGCAGCATTTAACAAAACATGATTATAATGTGAGAAATCAGCACATCTTACTTAGAAATGACAAGATCACATTGATTTAAGACAAGTGTTAAATTACACGATTAAAAAGTAATTAACAGAGACAAAAATATAACAGAAGTGTTTTGTAATCTCAAGATAGAGGTCTTTTTTTTTTTTTTTAATATTTATTTAGGCTGCACTGTGTCTTAGTTGCAGCATGCATGCAGGATCTAGTTCCCTGACCAGGGATGGAAACTGGGCCCCCTGCATTGGGAGCGCGGGGTCTTAACCACTGGACCGCCAGGAAAGTCCGAGAAAGTCTTTTTAAGCATGATCTAAATTTTGAAAGCCATAAAGGAAAAGTTCTGAAATTTTTAACTACATAAAAATCTAAATGTCTATATGACAAATCAAACAAGAGACTGGGAGAAATTATTTTCAACGCATAAAACAGGAAAATAACAAATATTTATTTGATATGGATATATAAAGAGTTCTAGGACAACCGGCAGTCCAGGGAGCGGGACCCATCGGAATCGCTGGGCGGCCGGGACTCGTCGCCGGACCCCCTGGCGCAGGGCCTGGTCTGGATCCTCTTGGCGCGCATTTCTTCACTGGGGGCCTCCGACTGGGGACCAGGGACCAGGCAACTTTTTTTCCGAACGTTCCTGGGCGCGGTACGACTGCCAGGGAAGGGATGGAATTCTCTTCCAAGTTTCACCGCAGGCCGCCCTCAGCCCGGGAGAGCAAACTGAGCAATTTTTGCCCTGTCCTCTTGGGTCGATAGCACACCCTTTGCGCAGGAAGAAAGTTTCCTTTTTTCCTCCCTCCCTGACGCCACAATGTTTTCATAAATGAAACAAGTAAAAGTATGATAATATTTAAAATAAACCTATACCTATTTTTTAAAAGTTCTAAAAACCTCATAAGAAATATATTAAACACGATGAGGATATGGGGAGGGGGAGGGGTGAGCTGTGACAGGGCGAGAGAGAGGCATGGACATATACATACTAACAAACGTAAGGTAGATAGCTAGTGGGAAGCAGCCGCATGGCACAGGGATATTGGCTCGGTGCTTTGTGACAGCCTGGAGGGGTGGGATAGGGAGGGTGGGAGGGAGGGAGACGCAAGAGGGAAGACATATGGGAACATATGTATATGTATAACTGATTCACTTTGTTATAAAGCAGAAACTAACACACCATTGTAAAGCAATTATACCCCAATAAAGATGTTAAAAAAAAAGAAATATATTAAACACGAATATAAAAAGGGAAAAATATATAGATATTTTATTAAATTAAAAATTAAAATAGCTAATAAATGAGTGAAAAGCTGATGAACTTTATTGATCAGAGAAATGCAAAATAGAGTAATGAGATAGCATTTTCTCAGTTGTCAGTAACTGACAGCATCCAGTGTCAGAAAAAATGTGTAGAAATTAGCATGCCTATACTACTGTGGAAGGATTCTGAAGTACTTCAACCTTTCTGAGGAGCAATTTTATGTATCTATTCACATCTTAAGTCTGCATGCCTAATGATCTAACAACCTCACTCTCACAGAACTATCTTATGGAAATATATGCACTTCTGAACAAAAATACATGTGCAAGGATATCATTGCAGCACTGTTTGTAATGGCAAAAGGTTGGGGGAAAACTAACTGTTCATCAACTCAAAATCAACAAATTATGAAATATTCACAAAATGAAATATTCTCCAGTCATTAAGATGAATGATGAAGAGCTGTATGTTCCAGGTCTAACAATACATACCTGTGGTATAATTATTGCTAAGAAGATAATTTTGTGATTACTGTGATACAATTCTCTGGGAGGGAAATGTGTGTGTGTGTGTATTTATATAAGTTTTTAAAAATCAGAAGAATACACAGAAGACTGCTAACCATAACAGGGCACACGCTATTAACTGATAATCTAACATCCATTTCCAATCACTTTCTTCTTTGAATACATCCACTTTTTAAAGTCTGGAAAAGCTAAATGCTCACATTCCAACCTCTTTTGCACATAGGAGTGGCTACGTTCTAACCAATAATAAAAGCAATTTCAGGTTTCCTGGACGTTTTTTGGAAAGCTCTTGAATAAGCGCTGACAACGGGATAAAGGGAGAGGCAAGAGAAGCACTTCCAGAATGGTGGATTAAGAACTCTGAAAATCTGCTCCTTCATAACTGTGATGAAAACACTACCAAAATGTCAAAATAAAGAAAGATGAACACTGCCTCGGAAAACTGCAGGAATCATCAAGAATACCCACGTATGCATAATGGAAGCCTCTGGAGGAGAGAAAAGAAGAAGGGGAGAGAAAGACTATTGGAACAAATAACTGCTAGAAACTTCCAAAGTCGATGACAAACATTCATCTGCATATGCAAGAAACTTAACAAACTCCAAGGAAAATAAACTGGAGTGCCACACCTACACACCTCATGGTCACACTGTCAGAGACAAAGACAAAGAGGGAGCCGTGGAAGCAGCAGGAGAAAGTGAACCCCATGCGTAAGCAATCCTCCATAAAATAACAGTTGACTTCTCACCAGAAACTGTGGAGGCCAGAGGCAGTGAAATGACATAATCCAAGTGCAGAAAGAAGACAGTTGACCCTTGAACAACGCTGGGGTTAGGGGTTCCCACTCTCCACACAGTCAAAAATTCGCATATAACTTATAGATGCTCCTCTGTACACTCGATTCCTCCATATCCATGGTTCCAAATCAACCAACTGCACATCGTGTAGCACGGTAGTATTTACTATTTTTTATTGAGGTATATTTGCTGTACAGTAGTATATAAGTTACAGGTGTGCAATATAATGATTCACATTTTTAAAGGTTACACTCCATTTATAGTTATTATAAAATATTGGCTATATTCCCTGTAGCTTCTTTTATACCTAATAATCTGTACCTTTTACTCCCCTCCCCCTTTATTGCTCCTTCCCCCTTCCCTCTCCCTGCTGGAAACCACTAGTTTGAGTATTTACTATTTTTAAAAATTCACAAAGGGCTTCCCTGGTGGTCCAGTGGCTAAGACTCTGTGCTCCCAATGCAGGGGGCCTGGGTTCGATCCCTGATCAGGGAACTAGATCCCACATGCCACAACTAAGATTTCACATGCTGCAGCTAAAAATACCACATGCTGCAACAAAAACAGAAGATCCCGCCAGCCACAACTAAGACCCAGCACAGCCAAATAAATAAATAAATATTTTTAAAAAACCATAAAACAAAACAAAAAAAATCCACACATAAGCAAGTGGACCCACACGTGTTGCTCACCCATGTTGTTCATGCGTCAACTGTACTGTCAGTCAAGAATTCTATATCCAGAAGTACAATCCTTCAAAAAAGAAGGAGAGGGGGCTTCCCTGGTGGCGCAGTGGTTGAGAGTCCGCCTGCCGATGCAGGGGACACGGGTTCGTGCCCCAGTCCGGGAAGATCCCACATGCCGTGGAGCGGCTGGGCCCGTGAGCCATGGCCACTGAGCCTGCGCGTCCGGAGCCTGTGCTCCGCAACGGGAGAGGCCACAACAGTGAGAGGCCCGCGTACCGCAAAAAAAAAAAAAGAAGGAGAGATTCAAACATTCTCAGATAAACCCAAATTGAGAGAATTCACCACTAGCAGGCCTGCCTTACAAGAAATCTTAAAGGGAGTACTTCAGGCTAAAATGAAAAGATACTAGACAGTAATTTAAATCCACATGAAAAATGGAAATTGACAGTAAAAGTAACTACATATGGCATAAATGAATTTTCATTTGTAACTCTTTTCTTCTATCTAATTTAAAACACATAACTCAATAATTATAAAAGTGTCAATAGACTTACTATGTATAAAGATGTCCTTTGTATGACAAAAATTACACAAAAGCAGGAGAGAGAACAAGGTCAAATTGGGGCAAATTTTGAATAATATTGAAATTAAGTTGGTATTAATAAAACTAGATCATTTTAAGTTAAGATGGTCATTGTAGTCTCCAGGGCAACCAATAAGAAAATAACTCATAATTATAATATAATAATATATAATTTATAGTCTCTATTATAATACATTAATTATACTATAAAGTAATGTAATGTATATGAATATATAGCTTAAACAAAGAATGGAATTAAAATAGCATATTTGAAAATATCAATTTCATACACACACACACACACACACACACACACACACATGAATAGAGGTTAGAGGACCAAAGAAGACATCAGACACACATAAAACGAATAGAAAAATGGTAGATGTAAATCTTACCTTATCAGTAACTTTATTAAATGTAAACAGACTATACACTCAAATCAAAGGCAGAGATTGGCAGAATGGATGTTTTTTAATGATTTTTTTCACACGATCTACAAGACATACATTTTAGATTCAAAGACAGCAAAAGGTTGAAAGTAAAGGATAGAAAAAGGTGTTATGCAAACAGTAACCAAAAAGAGCTGAAGTTCTATAGTAATATCCGACAAAATAGATTCTATGACAAAAATTATTGCTGGAGACAACAAGGATATTTTGTTATGATAAAAGAATCAATCCATCAGGAAGATACAGCAATTATGAATATACAGGTACCTAACAACAGAGCCCCAAAATTTAGATTAATCAAAAACTCAGATAATTGAAAGGAGAAATAGACAATTCATCGATACTAGCTAGAGACACCAACCTTCCCTTTCACTAATGTATATAGAGAACAACTAGGCAAAATATCAGCAAGGAGATAAACGACTTGACCAACAATAAAGCCCAACTCGATTTAATAGTCATCTAGAGCAAGGGCTCCCAACTCCCGGGCCATGGACCGCTACCGTCCATGGCCTGTTAGGAATGGGGCTGCACAGCAGGAGGTGAGTGGTGGGCAAGTGGCTGTATTTATAGCTGCTCCCCATCTCTCCCATTACCGCCCGAGCTCCGCCTCCTGTCAGATCAGTGGTGGCATTAGAATCTTGTAGGAGCGCAAACCCTGCTGTGAACTGCACATGCAAGGGATCTAGGTTGCGCGCTCCTTATGAGAACCTAATGCCTGATGATCTGAGTTGGAGCTGAGGCGATGATGCTAGGGCTGGGGAGTGGCTGCAAATACAGATTATCATTAGTGGAGAGCTTTGACTGCACAGAGACCATAATAAATCAACTGCTTGCAGACCCATATCAAAACCCTATCAGTGAGTGGCAAGTGAAAACAAGCTCAGGGCTCCCACTGATTCCGCATTACTGTGAGTTGTATAATTATTTCATTATATATTACAATGTAATAATCATAGAAATAAAGTGCACAATAAATGTAATGCACTTGAACCATCCCGAAACCATCCCCCCTCCCCGGTCTGTGGAAAAATTGTCTTCCACAAAACTGTTCCCTGGTGCCGAAAAGGTTGGGGACCGCTGATCTATAACACACTTCACCCATCAGCAGTGACATATACATTCTTCTCGAGGACACATGGAACATTCTCCAGGACAGCCTGTGGATTAGGCTGTAACTTAGGATCTCAATAAATGTAAAGACATTGAGTTCATACAAGGTATATTCACTGACCACAAGAGAATAAAATGAAATATCAATAACAAGGAAATTTTGAAAAGTAAAAAATATGTGAGAAGTAGACAATACACTTCTAAATAACAAGTGGGTGAAAGAAGAAATCACTAAGCAAGTTAGAAAATATTTTTTGGTGAATGAGACTGAAAACACAACATATGAAAACATAGGAGATGCAGCTAAAGCACTGCTTAGAGGAAAACTTATACCTGTAATGCATATACCATTTATACCTGTAAACACCTACATTAAATAAGAAGAAAGATCTCAAATCAATAACTTAACTTTCCATCTTAATTAAGTAGAAGCAGAAGAGCAAGTTAAACCCAAAGCAAGCAGAAGGGAAGATGTAATAAATTCTAGAGTACAAATCAATTGAATAGGAATACAAAAACAATAGAGAAAAAATTTAAATCAAAATTGATGATTTGAAAATATTATTTTAACATATATGGCTAGAATGATCATGAAAAAAAGAGGGATGATTCAAATCCTTAAAATCAGGAATGAGAGTGAGAGCATCACAAGTGACCTTACAGAAATAAAAACATGATTCTACGGGATACTATACGGGATGCTACAAGCATCTGTGTGCCAGCAAAATAGATAACCTAGAAGAAATGGACCAATTCCTAGAAAACCAACACATTTCTAGACCAACTGCCAAAACAGACTTAAGAAGAAAGAGAAAATCTGAATGTATCTATAATGTTAAGAGATTGAATAAGTAATCAAAAAACTTCCAGCAAGGAAGATTCCAGGCTCACATGACTTCATGGTGAATTCTACTAAATGTTTAAAGGAAAATTAATACCAATTGTTCACACACACTTCCCAGCTCATTTTAAGAGAGTTGTATTACCCAGTTACCAGAACCAGACACAGATATCATAAGAAAAAAATACAATGTCTCTTATGACTACACACTCAAAAGTTCTCAGCAAAATACTAGCTAACCAAATCCAGCAACACATAGAACAAATTCTATGGCACGACCAAGTAGGATTTATCTCAGCAATGCTAGGTTGATTTAACATATAAAAGTCAATGTAATGCACAATACTTACACAGCGAAAGACAAAAGCTGCATGATCATCTCAATGGATGCAGAAATACTTTTGACAAAATTCAACACCTTTTCATCACAAAAACACTACACAAGCTAAGAATATGTGGGAACTTCCTCAAGCAGATAAAAGGCATCTACTAAAAACTCACAGGTAACATTATACTCAATGGTGAAAGATTGCTTTCTCCCTAAGACCAGGAACAAGACAAGAATGCCCGCTCTCACCACTTCTACTCAACAGAGCCCTGGAGGTGCCTGAGCAATCACGCAAGAGAAAGAAATGAAAGATGTTCAAACTGGAAACAAAAAAGTGAAACTGTGTCTATTCGTAGATAATGTGATCCTGTATATAGGAAGTCCTAAGGAGTGTATAAAAATGATTAGAACTGTATGAGTTCAGCAAGGTTGCAGAATGCAAGGTCAGTATACAAAATTCAGCTGTATTTCTAGACACTACCAACGAACTATGCATAAGTGAAGTTAAGAAAAAGCTCCATTTACAATAGCATCAAAAAACAAAATAGGAAGAAATTAACAAAAGAAGTATAAAACTTGAACACTGAAAACTATAAAACCTCACTGAAGTAAATTAAATCTAAATACATGGAAAGACTTTCCCCTCTGTGGATCAGAAGACTTAATATTGTACCATTGTTAAGGTGGTGCTATGGGCTGAATTGTGTGTCCCTCCCCTCCGCCAAATCCATATGTTGGACTGCTAACCCCCAGCACCTCAGAACGTGACTGTATTTGGAGACAGGGCTTTTAAAGGGGTGAGTAAGTTGAAATTAGGCATTAGGGTGGGTCCTAATGCAATCTGGTCTGTGTCCTTATAAGAAGAGGAGATTAGGATACACAGAGACGGGGGGACCTGCGCACAGAGGAGAGGCCATGTGAAGAGGTAGCAAGAGGGGTGCTGCCTGCATGCCAAGGAGAGAGCCCTCAGAAGAAAGCAAACCTGCCAACACCTGATCTTGGACGTATCTTCCAGAACCGTGAGAAGAAATTTCTATTGCTTATGCCACCCAGTCTACGGTACTTTGTTATGGCAGCCCCAGCAAACTAATACAGACAGCTCTTCTCTCAAAGTGATATACAGATTTATTTCAATCCCTTTCAAAATCCCACTTATCTGTTTTGTAGAAATTGACAAACTAATCCTAAAATTCATATGGAAATGCAAGAAGTTCAGAATACCTTCTTTAAAAATCTTTAAAAAGAAGAACTAACTTAAAGAACTCACTTCCTAACTTAAAAGCTTAACACAAAGCTACAGTTATCAAGACACTGTGGAACTGGCATAAGGATAGACATACAGAATAATGGAATAGAATTGAGAGTCTGGAAGTAAACCCTCACATCTGTGGTCAACTGACTTTTGACAAAAGTACCAAGACAGTTGGCACTCTTGGGGATTTCCCCATTCCTGAAGTTTGCTCTTTTCAACAAATGGTGTTGGGACAAAGGCTGCCCATATGCAAAGGACTAAGTTGGACCCTATCTCATACCATATACAAAACAGCTCAAAATGGATGGTACACGTAGAAGAAAACCTCAGAATAAATCTTCATGAACTTAGATTAGGCAATGATTTCTTAGATACGAACCAAAGCACAAGTGACAAAAGAAAAAATAGATCAACTTGACTTCATCAAGATGTAAACCTTTTGTGCTACCGAGGACATCAGCAAGGAAGTAAAAAGACAACCCACAGGACGGGAGAAAATACTTGCAAATTCTATACCCAACGGGGACTTGTACCCAGAATAAACCATTTGGATGCAACTTCTCTGAAACATGTTTCCTCTGAGTTGTCAAAGTCCATGGTTTCCCTACACAATATTCCTTCTATGCCATTCAAAGTATTGCAGGGTAGCTTTTTAAAAGATATCTGCTATTCTTCCAGGACTTTATTTCAAGTTGCTGCCACTGATTCTGCCAGTGTTGAAGGTGTGGCTCCCCCCAGGCCATGCCAGGGCACAGGAAGTTATTTTAAGTACACTTTAACCAAGATACGTGTTTACATGTGCCTTTTAAATGTAGGCACAGGTCTGATACACAGAATCAAAGTAAGTGCAAAAGAAATCTTTTAGTAGGTATAAAAGAAAGATGAGAAATAATACAAAAGTCGGCAGCAGTTTTTCTCTCTTAATGGGACTGAAAATAGGAGAACTACCGCGGTAGGGAGAGTCTGTACGCTCACATCTTGCTTTATCCAGTTCTGCATTGTTTGATTTGTTACAAGGAGCATGTCTTAATTTCCTAATTGAGATGATATTTGTAATCTTTATAAACAATTGTTTAACTTCAATAAGGCCTTTCCATATTGTTTTACTAGTAAATTCTATCAAAATTTCAAAGTCCAGATAATTCCCTAACAATTTAAAGTATCCCAGACAATAGAAAAAGATGGAGAGAATTGTAATTGTTTCTAGAGTTAGCACAATTCTTACAGCAGATATAATAAAACATAAGAAACTGAAGCCCAATTTTGTCTATGGCTATAGATGCACAACTACTAAAAACACTATTAACAAGTTAAACCCGCGAGCATGTAAAGAGTATCGTTCCATGAAAATCTTGGCTGTGAAGCGGAACTATAAGACTGCTTTTATACGAAACAATGTTTTCATCCAGCATCATACCAGCAGGTTTAAGGAGAAAAGTCCTAGGATTGTCTCAATTAAAAAGATATTTCATTACCTCAGCACTCATCCCTGCTAAACACTCCTTGCTAACTAGAGAAAGAAGAAAATCATCCCAATGTGATTGTCTCTTTGCTACAACCAAACAACAATAGACTTGATGGAGAAGTACCCATTCCCGCCAGGCACAAGGCAAGGCCACCTCTGTCATCCCAATTAGTCAACATTGTCCGAGAAGGTGCAGGCAACTGAATAAGATCCAAGACAAATAAAAAGGTCTTTTGCTTCTGCAAAGAAGGACTCAACAATGTCCTTACTCTCAAAAGACATCTGTACCTGCATTTAGAATTTGTTGTTGTTTGGCCCTCCAACGGTATTTCCACAGAGGACCTAGAATAGTAGGGCCTGGCCCCAGACCACCCAGGCTGCACCCCTGTGAGGTCTAGGTTCACCTGCGCCTGCCCTTGGGCCCCTTTGCAGGATGCACACGCTCAGATAAGCTGCCAGGTGTAGTTATTCTCAGCCAACGGGGGCCAGAGGGCCTTCTCTGCCTCAAACGTCTGCTGTCCTCGCGACCACAAGTCAGGGCTTGAACTGGAGCCCCAGGGAAGGCTGACCCTGCCCAACCCTCAGCACCAGCAAGAGGGACAAACCAAGAAGAAAAATGCCGCATGGACCCGAATGTCTGTCTGGCAGGCCTGGCAGGGTGGAAGAGGGCAGAGGGGGGTCAAGGTTGCTCAGTCTCCATCCTGCGGAATGCGCCCTGCAGCCCCACACCAGCCCCTGGGAGGAACGAGCAGAGCCCACGCAAGCTGGCAGGGCCTGCCGCCCAGCAGCTCACGGGCACAAAACAGGCCCGAGACTCCTGCCAAGGCCAACGCCCCTACATGGCACAATAAGTTAACAAGTCCAACACCAGTGACGTGGCTGCAGGTCTAGACGCAGAAAAATCACATTGCTAGCAAACTGGGAGGGAAAGTGGGTTAAAATTCAGTATGTGGAATGCAGCCTCGGTTTTACATAAATAAATATACAGAAGGTGATTTTTGTGCACAAAGATATGTTAAAACCTAAAGTCTACCAAAATAGTTCATTGATTTAAGCAAACACAATAAAAATCCTCACGTATTTTTTTTTAATTTGAAGAAATAATTCTAAACAGTGATTATCCCCTAATTTTCTACATTAAAAATGTAGTTAAGTTTTTCAAAATTGGTCAACTCTTTTCTTTTTCTTTCTTTTTTTTTCTTCTACTGAATTTGCCAGTTGATCTGACAAAGTGGAATAAATGTCAGATGCTGCATTTTCCTTCTCTGGCTTATGAATTTGGCTGTTGGTGATTCAGTGCCACTGGGGCTGCTCAGACAAACCTGCTCAGAGGTGAGACCTGTACCAGGAGATCAGGCACTCTGCCATGGAGACTGTCGGCACATAATTGATGTTGCCTTACGTAAATCCTACCCCAAACAAACCCATGTAAACAGGATCGTACTCCTTCTTGTCCAATCAGTGTCAAGGGGAGGACAGGCCATCACCCCGTGTTCTGAGGTGTGGGTTGGTGGAGCTCCCCTGGATGCCGAGTTTACTGACATTGGTGCAGGTGTCAGTAGCCAGTGCTGGCAGAGCCCAGGCGTGGCCAAGTGGGTGCCTGGATGGAGTTCTAAGCGGCAAACACTGAAGGGATCGGCCTTTGAAATGGTGGCCAACAGCAGCTAATAATAAACTAATATCTTGGGCCAGAGGAAAAGGAAGGTGACATTGGTTGGCTGGTCACCCTCCTTCTCAAGGATGCGCTATAAAAGCTGTGCCTCTCCCCAGGAGTGTCCGCATGAGTCGGCAGATCCCCGGAAGGCACCATGGCCGCCCTGGGCATCGTGGTCGCCCTGCTGGTGTGGATGGCCACCCTGCTGCTCATCTATATCTGGAAACACATCTACAGCAGCTGGCAACTGCCCCCTGGCCCTTTCCCACTGCCCATCGTTGGGAACATTTTCCAGTTGGAATTTAAGGATATTCCCAAGTCCTTCACCAGGGTAAGAGAAATATTGTTGATTTGAGGGAGGAGCATTCAGGAATTAGATGTAATATGTGTGCATTCAATTCACTCTCAGACAAATTGTAATTCGATACCAGCTTGTTATGAATTCGCTGAATTACCAGTAGCACCCAAGAGTGATATTCAAAATATTTAGCTAGTGTTACAGCTCGGGTATGGAGCTCAGTGGGCCTTGGCCATGGCTGGCCCCGAAGGCCCTTGCTCGAGCGAAGCGTTAACTGCCGTGCTGTCGTTGGGTGGCTTGGCCAGGGCAGTGTGGCCGGGGCTGCTGCTCTTTGCCACTGGGATGCAAGGAGGGACACGCGTTGAGACCAGACGCACACTAGCTGCGCGTCAACCTGCAGCACTCCGTAGCCGCCAAAGAACAGGGGGAAAAGTGAAGTGTTTGACCCCCCCCCCCCACTACGATTGCTGTGAACAGTGAACGAGCTAACAAATCTAAAAACAAAATGCGTTAATGAGTCTATTAAATGAGCTAGTAAAAGAACACCACAGGGCACGGAGCCGCTCTGAAAGGCGTTGACGAGCTTCCGGCAGAGGAAGACGTGCTCGGGCCTCCGAACAGTATGGCTCCGGGGCCTCCAGCAGCGTCCTGGGGTCCGGGACCTTGACTGGGGACAGCAGACAGGGGTGGGGGTGGGGGTGGTGGGTGGGGCGGATATGGGCAAAGGGGCCTCAGGGGGAACAAGAGGAATCGGCCTTCCCAGTTACTTGTTCCCCGGAGGAAGGGCAGCTAGGCACACCCAGGTGCGCCGTGCGCTGGAGGTGTTCCCGGCAGAAGAAGCCTCTAGGGAGGTCTTCCCCAGATCACTCTGGGTTCTCCTGGTCAACAACAGCGACCTTGGGGGGCACGTTAAAGCGAGGCATGTTCCCCAAGTCCGCGGTGGCTTCACTCCCCGGCCTGGTGGCCTCCGCAGCTGGCAGAGCGTTTCGGCCCGGTGTTCACCCTGTACCTGGGCTCACGGCGCTTCGTGGTCCTGCACGGCTACAAGGCCGTGAAGGAGGTCCTGCTCGACTACAGGAATGAGTTTTCTGGCAGAGGAGAAATCCCCGCGTTCCGGGTGCACCAGGACAAAGGTGCGTCCTACTTGGGGGGGGGGGCGGTGCTTGTGGGGTGGGGAAGATGCTGGGGGGAGGTACTGAGATAACAGTAACAACATGCTAAAGACAGAAAGGTGAAGCGATCCGCAGACAACTCGGGTGAAGGTTGGTGCATTCACTCACTCAGTCATTGCTCTGCACCTTTTGATGGACCCAGAGTGGACAAGACCTGGAGCACCCACCCTCCGGCCAGCAGGACAGACGTGTTCATAGAGAAATAGGACCCAGGGAGCTGCTTCTGACGGCTGGGCCGGGCCTCCCCCCGCAGACCTTCCCGCCTCCCTGGGCCCTCAGTCTCCCCTGGGAGCTCTTTCCAGTCACAGTTTCAACTACTCGTGGGTGTTGGGGCTCCATCCACCGAGGGCCCCTCACCTACGATGGGCACCCCGCTTCTCCATCGAGGGGGCCTCCCGATGTCCTACCTGGGGCTGTTCTTAGACCAGGAAGGGGGTGTTGAGACTTCCCAGTGACCCCGTCTCCCCAGGCTCACCTCTTTCCTCTGCCCCTCCCCACTCCAATGTCTCCAGAGCCCCTGAGTTCCCCTCCGGCAGGCGGAGGAGGCCTTGGCGGGGCAGGGGTGGGGTGGGGTCTAACTGGTCTTTATCTGAGTGTTTTCCAGACTCCCGACTTCAGACTCCATCTTCCGCGTCTCCCAGGAGGTCCTGGAGCCTGGGCGGGGGCGCCCCTCCCCCACCTCTGAGCTCTGAAAGCTCCCTGCCCCACCTGCTGTCCTCCAGCCTCACCTGCTTGGCCTTTGTCATTTGCTCCCTGGTGTCTGAGATCCAAAGCAGATGAGAAGGAAACAGTGTCCCACCAGCCCAGCAAAACTTGGAAGCCTCTAGCGCTTCCTGAGTCAACTTTGGTGATGAGCCTCTAGAAAACCTTTATTCATTTTATGTAGAATTTTCAAACTGATGTGCTTACAGTTGTATACGGGCTCCTTGCCTTATTTTTCCAGTCTGCATTTCCGAGGTTATATCCTGCCACAACCAATGGCGGTTGATTGTCCCTCTTAGATATTGTGGGTGGGTTTGTTATTGGGGGTGGCTCAAAGCAAAATTAACCACCCTAATCTTTGTCATTAACACAAGAGGAGACTTACTGGAGGAGAGCCCCAGGAGAGCAGGAGTTCTGGGGCCAAAGAGCTCCATCCTGGCTCTGGGGACCCTTTATCTGCCAGCCCTGGTCCAAGTCATGGGCCCCTGAGAGCAGTCAGGCAGGGGCCAGCATCCACATCCTGCAGGTGGGACACAAGGGGCTTGCCTGCCTCCTGCCTGAGGGCTCCAAAGTGCTGTTTTTGTATGTCCCACACGGCCCAGGGCTGACCCTGAGCCTCAGCCAGGCCCTGGACCAGGGCTGCATTTGGTCCCCAGGAATAATGACGTGAGCATTGGTGACTACCAGTAGTGTGGAGCAGCGGCTGCGTATTAAAGTGCCGAGGGGGCCGCACCCATCCTTTCAGTCAATCTTCACAAAGCTCTGGGAGAGGAGATTTGTTGCCCCATTTCAGCCTGTTTGGATCCCAAATGATGGTGCGCCTCTGGGTTCTGTCTCTTCCTCTCTCCATCTCTGTGTCTCTCTGACTCTGTCTCTTTCGCTCTCCATCTCTGTCTCTGTCTTTCTATCTCTGTATCTCTGTCTCCCTCTGTCTCTTCTCACATTTTTCTGTATCTTCCACCTTTTCTTTCTACACAGTTCTTGCCAGAACATTTTAAAATTAACTGCTTCTCTGCCCCTCCCTCCTTAACCACCCCTTCTCCTTATCACATGCCGTTCAGGGTGGTCCCCCAGCGCCTCTCCTCCTGCCTTCCTTCTGGCTTCTCTGGTCCTCAGGACTAGGGGCACAGCCTCTGCTCTGTCCTCTGGCCTCCTCAGCACACGCTCCCTGGTCCCTGCCACCGCTTGCTTGTCTGCCCTGTGTCCTGGGTCAGTAACTTGGAAGGCTGGAGCTGCCTGAGGCCTGGCCGGGCTGATGGCATAGACACCCGCGAGTTTGGAGCGTCCCTCCCCTAGGTTCCCTCTTGGGCTGCTGTGCCACGTACCCAGCATCCACTTGGCCCGTTATGCAGTGTCCCACAGGAATCGGCACCAGGATACCTGAACACAGGACCCTGAACTCAGTGTCACCTGTGCTTTTAACCTGGTGAACGGCACCTGTAAATGGGTCTCCTTGGTGCCCACACACCCAACAGTAGTCATGCTGTCCATCCCCGGGCTTGACTCCATGGCAGCCTCCTTGGGTCACATCCCTATCCTCCCACCCCTGCCTGTGCTTCCCCTGCAGACCGTCCAGGTGTCCCTTTGGGGTAGAATGAAGCCCTCCTCCGCTATACCTCTCAGGTCCGGCCAGACTTCCTTCTGGAATGTCCGGGGCCATGGCTTTCCTCAGGCCTCCATGTGCAGGAGGGAACCAGATCAAGATCTTCCCGGATCTGGAGGTCTCCGTGGTCCGGGGGCCCTGTGACCTCAGATTTTAGTAAGGACTTGCTGTGAAGCCACAGAGTGTGAGCTGAGGTGTCTATAGTGTGAGGGTAAAAAAATCATTGGAAACAGGATAGCTTCAAGGAAATTAGTAAACAGGAAAGAGGCAGAGGTTTTTCTCAGTGGTCAGGTGTGGTTTCCCTCCTGTGGGGAGGACACAAGGCAGAGTGGGGAAAGCAAGCAGGCTGGTGGTTGCAGAGCTTACAGGGGCAACGGAGAAAGCCAGCCGGCCCCAATGGCTTCTCTCCAAACCCAAGCATCTGTCACTGCGCGGGTCAGTGTGGCCCCTGGTCCCTCCCGCGCAGAGCGCAGCGCAGGGCGCCCATCACTCCTGCCCCTTTCTCCTGAGAGGACAGTTTGCAGTGACAGCCTGCTGCTCCCTCTTCCTTAGGGATTATTTTCAATAATGGACCGACCTGGCAGGACACCCGGCGGTTCTCCCTGACCACCCTCCGTGACTTCGGGATGGGGAAACAGAGCAATGAGCAGCGGATCCAGAGGGAGGCCCAGCTCCTGCTGGGGGCGCTCCGGAAGACCCATGGTGCGTACAGCCTGGCCTGGGCCCCACGACCCCTGACGACCGAGGCAGCTTCCCATGTTGGCCCCCAGACGCCACTTCACAAGCTGGTTTCCCCTCTAACCCAGGGAGCGGGCGTGGTCATCAAGGGTGCAGCTGGTGTGTCCTGAATAACTGACAAGTGAAGAAAACCCGAATGGTTCCCAGTCACCACCTCCCGAGAATTCTCACAGTCCTAGGGTGTCTCTTCACAAGCACTGGAAACGGCCCTCCTGCCACACCCACGAGCGAAGCGCCCTGATGGCTCCCCTGTTTTCCAGGCCAGCCCTTCGACCCCACCTTTGTCATCGGCTTCGCGCCCTACAACGTCATCTCCGACATCCTCTTCCACAGACGCGCTGACTACAACGACAGGACGGCCCTGAGGATGCTGAGTCTGTTCAATCAGAACTTCTACCTGCTCAGCACACCCTGGATCCAGGTGAAGCACTTCCCTCCCTCTCGCCTGGTCTGCACCCGGCTTCAGTTGGGGGTTTACAGCAGGGAAAGGATAAGAAGGGGTACTTGTGTGTGCGGACAGACAGGCACACAAGACTAGAGAGCCTGAGCGCTCCTTCGGGACACTTCCACGGGGCCTGCCTTTCCCCCTTGCTAACCTCAGGACACTTACCATTTCACTCTTTAAAATCAGTCCTCACCAGGCACACGGTACCTCTGCCTATGTGCTCGCATTCCCACCATGGAACTCACACGACCTCGTAGAGTGGTGCCCAGAAAGATACTTTCAGCCAAAATATTCTAAACAATACAATAGTGACAGCCATCAGTTCAGGTTTGGAGAAGGTTGTCAGCCTAGTACGCCAAATGCTATTGCATCTGGAAAAAATATATATAGTAAGAAAATTCTCTCCCTCCCTCCCTCTCTCTCTAGCTTTATAATAATTTCTCAGGCTGTATACGTTACCTGCCTGGAAGCCATAGAAAACTAATGAAAAATGTGTCTGAAATAAAAGAGTACGCTCTAGAAGGAGTGAAGGACCACCAGAGGTCGCTGGAGGCCAGCTGCCCCCGAGACTTCACTGACACCATGCTGTTGGAAATGGAGAAGGTACCCTCACAGCTCTCAGCGTCCAGACCAGGCGGAGCCGGGCACTCGGCCGTTGTGAGAGGGTCTGCGGGGGCAGGGCGCATCTTTCAGATTTGTATTATGACCTGCACTGCAGTGTCCACGCCGCCCACATCGTGTACATTCTGATGCTCTTAGTTTTATACAAGTACACTGGCTTGAGCGTGACCACCACACCTCGACACACGGCCAGCCTTCCTGGCCGCCCTAGGCTCCACTGTACTGTCCACTGTGCCGGCCAACAGGATGGCCTTTCTTGGGGAAGCCATCAGGGGGCTGTGGGACCGGGTGAGTGGGCCCCTCACGTTGGCTCCCTCCAGCCCAGCCTCGTAACCACTTCTGATCAACTGACTAATGACCACATGTCACCTGGGGAGAGGCCCTCGGTGCTCCTCGTCAGCACGTAACCCCCACGTCGTGCACGGACTAAGGGGGCCCGGGCCCTCCTGGCACCACCTCTCTGGCACCCCCCGGGTCGCCCGCCCAGATCAGTCAAGCTTCTCTTCCTTACTCGGCATCACACGTGGCTCCAGAGGCACACGTGAGCTCCACACCTGCCTCCCGGAAGGCTGCCCTTGGAGTCCGAGAGTCTCTCCTCCCACCCCTCCCACCTCCCACCCCATGCCCAGCTCCCCTGTGACTTCCCTGCCTCCTGGGACCTAAGGCAGCGGCCGTGGGGTGGAATGAGGCCGAGGGCAGCCCTGCAGAAGCCCCACAGCTCAGCCCTGAGCTGCTGGAGGTCGTGGCGCAGGGCCAGGGAGAGCCCCACCCCCAGGAGGGCCCTCGGTGCTGTAGAAGGAGCACGGACCCCACAGCCAGGTGAGGGCACAGTCCCACCCGTGGTCGGTTTTCTGGGAGCCTCTGTTCCCTAGCCTTGCAATGGAGACGATGGTGTCTGTGCAGGATGGGCCCCCTGTGGAGCTGGCAGGGCTGCCAGGTGCTCTTCTGCTGAGGGACACAGGGTCTCTTTCTCATCCACCTGAACACCTCCCTGTATTGAGGCCCTATCTCTCACATCGCAGGAAAAACACAGTACAGACCCTGTGTACACTTTGGACAACATTGCTGTGACCGTGGCTGACCTGCTCTTTGCGGGGACAGAGACCACCAGCACCACCCTGAGATACGGGCTCCTGATTCTCATGAAATACCCGGAGGTCGAAGGTAGGACAAGTAACAGGCAAGGCCACCGGACCATGTGGCCGTCACACCTGCACGGTCAGCCTGGAGCATTTAGGCTTCAGCTTCCCGTCGGCCACACGGGGACTACTTGTTAACCCTTGCAGCAGTGACACTGGGGTTGCTGGACGAATGCGTTAGGGGCAGTGTTCCCGTACATGACAGGCCCCGGCACTCAGCTCTCCCACACCCACTGGCAAACCCCAGATTGCAGGAAGAAAGCCCAGTGGAGAAACGCCAGGCCAGCTGCATCCACTCCAGGCCATGATCTATTTATGACAGAGAAAAAATGGGCACACCGCCCCTGGGTCAGCCCCAGCCTTCCAGGCAGAGCTGAGAGGCAGGAGGGGGCAGGGGCAAGGCCTCCTGGCGTGTCTCACCCGATTGGAAGAGTGGGGATCAGAGGAGGAACCCCAGGAAAAGCACTGCAAGTCTGCCTGCTGCCCTGGACCCGGCCTTCCCTCCCAGGGCTCCTCCCCAGCACTGGGCCGGGTGGGACCCAGGGTGGATCAGGCATGGCTTTGGGGGCCGCATGCACAGAGCACGAGGCACTAGAACCACCCGCATGGGCCAGTGGAGGCGATGTGAGCAACGCCACTTATCAACAGGCCAATCAGCGCCAACCTCCAAGGAAAGAGGAGGTAAAGGAGCCATCGCCTGGGGCCAGGGTGCCCTCCCCGGCAGTGCTCAGGCCTGGGCACAGAGCTGGGGAGGGGGGGTCCCCACTGCAAGGAGCCCCTCACCACCCGAGCCATGCTGGCTGCGGTTGTGTGCCAGATATGGGAATCAGCCCTTTAACACACTGTATTCTTGAGGGCTGATGGAAAGGGCGTGAGGTTATTTTCCCTAGGAATGTGTATATGTGACCTGTCCAGGGTCAGACCTGGTCCGACTCCAAAGCCTTTGCTTTTCTACCTGACAGAAAGGTGATGCGAAAGAGCCGGAAGTCTAGGGCGCGAAGGCTCCACGGGTCTGTGGCAGCTCTGAGGGGGCTTCTGACCACTCTGTACTATAGGGGAGCCACGGAATCCAAGACTGTTTTAATTATGGATTATGAGGAATTTCCAATACAGAGAAAAAGACAGAAAGGAAATATGACTGACGCCCACACATCCACTGCCAAACTTAACATGTGTTGACAGTTTTCAGTACTGGCTCAGAGCTCTTGGAAAGAAAGCAGGGTGCAGAGCCAGCCCAGGCCCCTCCTCGCCTCCCTGCCTTCCACCCACCCCTAACTCCACATATCCCTGGACTGCCACGTGAGATCCCTGTGCACCACTTCTTATATTTACCATCTAGTAAACATCAGCATACTGTCCCTCTTGTTACACGTGTTTAAAATTGTTACTCGGTTGCCATACTGCGGAAGCTCTGCAGTTCACTCAACAGATTACAAGGCCCACAGGCAACCTCAAACCCACAGAGGCCAAGCGGAGGCTGGCCTGCCGGAGCCTGCTCAGAGACACACGGAGCATGTCAGTTTCCATCCTCCATTCGCCTCCACACTCCTTACAAGCCTGCAACAAACCAGCCTGGGGTAACCATAAACACAGTTTCCCTCCAACTAGAGATCCCCAAGACCCTTTCTTATTCTCTGCTCCTGGCATGATGACCAGAACGGGGCTAGCCATGACCAGCTAAGGTAGTGGAGGCCATGAATAAGTAACTACATAAATGCTGTAGACGGTTCCTAGCCTCACTGAGCCTGGTTCTTGCTGACGCACGCGGATGAACTACCCAAGAATCCAAAGCTCCATGAGCATCTACTGGGTATATGGACGGGAGCATGATCGCTGAGCCAGCCTGGAGTCGTGCATTTATTCCATGCATGTCTTCGCAGAGAAACTTCATGAGGAAATTGACAGGGTGATTGGGCCAAGCCGAATCCCTGCCATCAAGGACAGGCTGGATATGCCCTACCTGGATGCCGTGGTGCATGAGATTCAGCGATTCATCGACCTCATTCCCTCCAACCTGTTCCACGAAGCAACCCGGGACACAGTGTTCAGAGGATACGTCATCCCCAAGGTCAGATGTGAGCCTGCAGCGCACCCCCAAGCACCACCCTGCCGATCAGCCGCCGGCCAGGGAACAGGACGGGGACCAAGGACACCTGCTCTAGGCAGAGGCGGCTGAACACTGGTGGCCGGGCCAGCACCCCTACCCTGCAAAGTGCTGCTGCCCCAGCAGGCCTGTGGGGACCTGGTGACCACAGGAATGGAGGCAGTCTGGGAAGGGGCTCCTCAGACGGTGCCTGGGGTTGAGGTGTGTTCCAGCAGCAGAAAGAGACAACAACAGTAGCACCCAGCCCTGGATGAGTAGGTCAGAGGAGCTACTTCCCTGAAAAGATGAGAGCTCTCATTGCCATTTGGTCGTGACCCCCACCTGCTCTCTGTCTGCCCTCAGGTGAACTCCTTCCCCGGTTGGGAACATACCATCTTGTCTAACGTAACATTCAACCGCTGGCTCCCAGGTGAGCCTGTGTTGTGTCAACTTGACTGACCAAGGCAGCCTCTTCCTTCCAGGGCACAGTCATAATTCCGACACTGGACTCCCTCTTGTATGACAGCCACGAATTCCCCGAACCAGAGAAGTTTAAGCCAGAGCACTTTCTGAATGAAAATGGAAAGTTCAAGTACAGTGACCATTTCAAGCCATTTTCCGCAGGTAAGGTCACGTGTAGCCCCTTCCCGGGGATTGTCCCTAAGTCCTGCTCTCCGTTCCATGTGTGACCAGCATCGTGCCCCTGATTTCCGTCCCCAACATGACCCAAATGTGTTCTTCCCTGTTCAGAGAGGTTAAATGACATCTTTTCACCAGAAGTCCTGGGAATGAGTTGAGATGAGTTCTTCTTTCCTTAGATACTTCACTTCATTCAGTGCTAAAACTCTTCATTTACTAGAACTTAGTGAAAATCTTTCAAAACTATATTACTGACTCTCCATAATTTTAAACAAGGGTTACTAAGCAAATTTTAACGTTTGGTTACCTGGACTCATCGTAGGACCATCTAACCTTTCCAGCCCTTGGCTGCCTTTCCAGGGCCTGCCCTTGGTGTGGGTATGATGGAAGATCTGAAACCAACTCGATAACTTTAACACCAACACGAGAGCTTTGGCTTCCATCTGGGGCCACTCTTCTTTCCTGTAGGACATCAGGCTGAGCGCTGGGCAGGGCCCATTCTCCCAACCTAACACAGGTTCATGCAGCTGAGTCCTGGTGGTTGAGGCTGTGTGAAGGCTGGTCCCTGAGCACACCCGTCGCTGATACTCTTACACTGAAATCCACTCTGGGCTCCCTTTCAACAGACAGACGGGGGTCAACTCTGCTTAGGGTGGCCGTTGACGCACAGCCTCCTCCCACCCAGCTCTGCCCTTGCTGTGTCGCCCAGGGCGGTGTCTTAGTGTTGCTGTCACCTCCAGGAAAGCGGGTGTGTGTTGGAGAAGGCCTGGCTCGCATGGAACTGTTCCTGTTCTTGGCCTCCATCCTGCAGCACTTTAACTTGAAGTCGCCAGTGGACCCCATGGATATCGACCTCAGCCCCATCGCAGTTGGGTTTGCCAAGGTCCCCCCCCATTACAGACTCTGTGTCATTCCCCGCTCACAAGTGTGAGGCACACGTTCTCTGAAGCCCGCGGGTCCCTTGATGCTGGCCTGGAGGCCTCCCGCTTCCCTGTGCCCCTCAGCAAGGCTAGCCAGGGCTCCACAGGGAACCACCTGGGCCAGAGAGGCTGCTTTCCAGGCCAAGCACATTCTTCAGATAGAATTTGAAACAAAGTCCATAAAAGATTGTGTCAAACTAATTAAAGTAATTAAAGCAAACTATGACTTAGTTTGTGTTGGAGTTCCTAGAAACCATGATAAGTAAGAACATATCAGCGTAGGTTAAACTAAACTCTTCGGCAAAAGTAGAGCTACCCAGTCACCAGAGTCAGCATCTCCTGTAAAGGATTCACAAAAAGGAGCACAGACACTATTTTGCTGTTTGGAAAAAATAAAAATAATATACCTTCGGAGGATTTGTTAGCCATATCCTAAATGCATCCCCTGACATCTTTCCCTAGGATGTGAAGTATTCCTTTGGGCTCACTAATAGCATTATCCTGTGCTATATTTTAAGATTAAAATATGTCTGAAAAGTCAGCATAGAGATCTCTTATTATCTCTTAAGTCTTTGTGCCTGGAAGCGGAACTCATAAGGATATGGGGACCCTTGTGCAGAATGAGGCAGAAACGAGGAAATCATTAATCAGCTCCGTGAACTAAACCTCAATGTTGTGAAACAGAAGAATAATTTGGGACAAGAACCCTGTTCCCACCCAGAGGGCACACACCAGGAAACCCACTGTATGTCCAGACTTCCTGCTTTGACTTCCCCGTCAGTAAAATGGGCATGTCAGCAGCCCCCCTCCACAGCATAGAGTGTGAGGGCTGAACGGGTAAGATGCAGAGCTTTGGAACACTGTGCAGCACGTAAGCCCCATGTTCCTTAGTAAAGTGAGTAAGTTTTCACAGCCAGCAGTGCAGCATCTTCCAGCTCTCACTGACCCTCCTGCTTCTCACTTATAAGGTCCTGTGATAACATCGAGCTCACCCAGGTAGCCCTGGAATCCCTCCCCTTCTCAGGATCCTTACCCTATCACATATGCAAAGTCCCACCTACCACGTTAGGTAACATATCCACAGATTAGAAAGAAGGAAGGGGTGTCGGGTCCCAAGCAAATCCAAAACCTAGCGAGCAAATGACAAGACCTTAAAGCCTGGGAATGATCCTCTTTGCATCATTGAAAGTCAGGCCACACTTGCAGTTCATTTTAAAAGCCAAGCATCCCCTGACATCAGAGAAAAATTACGAAAACTAGAACAGGGCCCGCAAACCCCACTCTCTGTCCTACTTGACACGGCCTTTAAGACCTTCAGCGACAGGGAGGAAATTTCCAGGAATAGGTGAGAACTAAGAGAGGAGGAAAAATTAAAGCGACACACGCTCTAATACATGGCCGTTGCCACTGCTCAGTCCCCCACAACAGGGACCGACAGGAATCCCCTCTCCTTCTCAAAGACCACCACTGACCTGCTACCAGTGCAGTCAGCAGGGACACACTGTCAGGAAATGCTGCACCCTGCCACCCCATACCCCATGCCCTTACTGTCACCAAAAGGGCCATTGGAAAAGGAGTTGTCCCTCCCATCCTCAAGCGGGTAGGCCAACACCATGACCACCCAACACCCAGGGTATTTCAGGTCCCTGCCCCCTGGGCCAAAGTCAAGGCCAGTTTCCCCTGTCGGTGGTAAGTGGCCATCAGGAACGAGAAGCGGACTGTGCTCTGGATCTGGGGCTCCTGGGTGCGGACGACTGAAGGTGCCTGGGGCTCAACCTCCAGGCCCCTACGTTCCCCATAAGACCGGAGGAGCCCCAGGTAACCCTAGATGTGGCAGGGGCTCCTATCAGTGTCTGATTGACACTGGGGCTACTTATTCAGCTCTGACCTCCTTCTCTGGTCCCACTCGCTGTTCCTCGATCCTCCCAACAGGGATAGATGGACAACCCTCTTATGGCCATTTTACACCTCCCTCACCCTGTCTCTTGAAAATACTTTATTCACACACTCTTTCCTAGTCCTCCCGGCCTGTCCTACACCTCTGCTAGGCTGGGACCTTTTAACAAAACTTAAAGCTACTTTATCATTTACACCAGTAAATATGGCCTTAACAGCCACCACGAAGACTACTCTAGCTAAAGTCCCACCCCATCCCCAAGCTGTCCCTAACAGAACCACAATTTTTGGTTCCAACCCTCAAATATTAAGCAAGAAGACTGCAAAAATCTCAAGACACCTGAGGATTATGACATAGGGTGGAACCTTACTATTCCTTCTTTCGACTGGGCTTATAACTTTTCCTCTCATCCCTCAAAGGTTGCTTGCCTCTCTCCTTTAGCTGGAATGACTTTAGCTACTACCTGTGAGGGCATAGAACATTCCCGCACCCATTTAGGAAAACCCTACTTCAACATCACCTTAGACGTCTGCCTAGCCCCTACAAATTGCACCTGTTTCCTTTGCGGACCCAATGCCTATTTATGCCTTCCAGCCAACTGGACGGGGGACCTGTACCCTTGCATACATTATTCCTAATCTTACCCTTATAAATGACAGCACCCCACTTCCCTTATACTCTCAATCACGTAAACAAAAGCGGGCACCTCTCACTGTAATATCAGTCCTAGAGATTATTGTTGGGATAGAAACAGGCTCATCTGGACTTTTAAACTTTATTTTCACTGCCCGACAGCTCTTTCTTGAACTTACACAACAGACTGCCTACCCAGCAGCTCAAATTAACACTCTACAAGAACAAATAAATTCTCTAGCAGGAGTGGTTTTACAGAATAGGAGAGCTTTATACTTACCAATGGTTAAACAAGGTGGGACCTGTGCAATGTTAAAGGAGAATTGCTGTTTTTTTTGGTCAACCAATTGGGCAAAATTCAAACTAAACTTCGGAATATTATCGAAAGAGCTAAAGGATTTTATATGAAGGGAGCCTCAGAGGGATTCGACTGGTGGGATCTCAAGACTAATATCTGGTCCTGGTTCTCTTGGCTAACTCCTCTTCTAGGTCCTATAGCAGCCTTCCTACTTCTACTGATCTTCGGGCCATGCATTTTTAACTTCCTTGTTAAGTTTGTCTCTTCTAGAATACAACCAATGAACCTCCAGATGGTAAGGTGACAAGAATACCGGCCAGTCAACACCCAGACAACACTTGAACAAGCCTCCGTCACATCCCATGGAGCCCCCACCCCCTCTCTAGGAATACTCTGACAGAGAGCAGGCATCAGGAACCCAGGGCCCCTACGACGTCCCTGCCTCTTCTCCTAACAAAAAGCGTTCTGGAACGCCTGAGAAGGAGCTAGGCAGACAGGTAGACATGAGCAGGGTGTCCAACAGGGCCAAAGGATTGGCCCTATAAATAAAGAGAGGGGGAAATGTGGCGCTCCAAGGACAAAAAACAAGATAAACTCAAAGGGCCAGCATTGCCGGAACAAAGAGTTACAGGACTCCTATCGCTCTGTCACGTTGCGGCCACTGCAATGTCCCAGAGCCTCCCAAGCAGCATGCCCTGTCCCTTTCCCATCCACACCGCCTGCCTTGAACTCCTCTTGTGGCACATACAGGCACGCATAGACCTACGTGTAATAAAATTTTCTATTTCACGTTTCCTCGTGGTCTTTGTTGACAGTAGTTCAACAATATCGCGCACACAGGATATACATTTAAACTGTTAATTTAACAAAGTCACAACAGTTGCAATATTGGTTTACGTACTTTAATAAGGACAGACATTGTGATATTTCACGATTCATGCTGTAGTATGCAACTGTTAAAAAAAAAAAAAAGTACGTGGGATCCATAACCGCAATGCCATTATAGTTAACAAAAACATTAAAGCTAACTTATAGTATCATCGGATTCTCGGCCCCCATAAGAATTTACCCATTCGTCTCACAACATCTCTTTCAGTTTCTTAAACTAGGACTTAATAACAAACCAGAATTCCACGTGGTTGCACGTGGGTCGAGACACAGTCTCATCCATCACATCCGGGGCTCAGGGCAGCAAGACCCATTACCCCTCGATACACAAAACGTCCCCCGACGGCGCCGACGGACGGAGACGCGTGTGGGACACGCACTCTCCCCACGCAAGGACGCGTTCCCGCGGGAGCCTCTGGGATGGAGTCTTACGGGTTTCTCCTGCGCGTGTGCGGCCCCGCCCACCTCACCCTCTTCCGTCCGGAACGTCGGGGCCCCACCGCGCTACGGCAGCTGCGCCCGCGCGCTGGCTGTCCTTCTGGGACCCTGAAGGTGGGTGCAAGGGTGGAAGGCGGCCGCGGCGCGGGGACGCAGGGCGGGGTGGGGACGCTGCTCCACTCGGTGGGAGCGTAAAGGTCGGCGGGTGTGAGCGGCGCGGCCTGAGGCGCAGGCGCGAGCCGCAGCCTGGGCAGGGGCCGGGAGGCGATTGTGGCCTTAGGACCCGCTGGTCCAGGGCTGGAAAGGGCCGGCTCGGGCCGTGCTTCGAGTGTTGCTTGGTCAGAAGACGGTGCACTGCGGACAGCCGGGCGCCCGCCTCCGGAGGCTTCGCGACCTGGGGGTGGAGTCCAAGGTGACTGTGAGGCCGGGGCGGGTCTGCAGACCACGCGAGCGAGCGTGGGTGGGCTGCGGGCTGCGTGCACTGTCCGGCTGTGCCGCCGAAGCAAGCCTCCCGGGCGATGTCATTAACCTCTGTGACATTCGGTTTGCTCACCTGTGACGCGAGCGCCTTAAGGACTAGCGAGTTGCCCTCGATTCCCGGGGAAATCAGTGTGAAGTGCATGAGGAGTCTTACTGTGTGGTAGTTGTTACTGGGGTCTCTCGGAGTCTTTTCAGCAGGTGAGGTGTCAGGTCCCCTCCTGCGCTGTGTAGCCTGCTGAGCACCAGGTTTCGTTTACAGTTTTCACAAGACCTAGTTTCTAGGGACCGTGAGTGCCAGGGGGGATCGTTGGGCTCTGAATGACTGACCCCTTTTCTTTGGAACAAGGTAGTTATTATGAAGCATGAAGGGAGGCGCCCTGTGAACGAAAGACAACCCCTGAAACCTGAACCCGCTTATTAGCGCTTCAGAGCAGAGGCAGAAGAATCACAGAAAGGAGGAGATTCTAGCTTTGCATGGCCAAGCAATTATTGATGCTTCTGCGCAGAGTGAACGAGATATGGGTGACACTGCTTCCTCCCGAAGTTGTCAAAGACTGGGTGATAATGGAAGGTCCGAATGGACTTTCAGAAGGAGACCTGAGCTAGGCTGAGGCGGGTAGGCAGAGGCCAAAAGAAATGTTACTTATTGGAGAGGTCCCGAGGGTGTGGTCTGGGGTGGAGGGATAACCTGTCACAGCTGAGAGAATCTGTCTATGGTGCTCCCTAAATATTCCCATTCCTTCATTCTGCTCCCACTGTTTCTGTTATCTGAGCTCTCTCAAGGCTATTATACCGTCAAGTTTGGTATCTGGAGGTATGCTGGTGCTTGCTCTTCCCAGCAGTTCTTTCTGTTAGTTCAGGAAGGGTTTGTCAGGGTATGTCTGCCTTATGAGAAAGACTGGGGAGTGAGCGGGGTGTGGGTGGAGGAGAGGAAAAAGGATTTGAGGACATGAGTGATGTGCCAGGCTCACGTGATTTTTTGTATACATCAGGCATCTTGACTTTTGGATAATATTATCCACTCTGCCACCATTAAGTCAAACACGTTTACTTTTGACACCATTTTTGAGAAATGCAGTCAACTTAAGAACAAATAAGTTTTAGAAGACCTTGTCTTAAACATGCCTGTCTTATTTTCCCTAATTCTTTCTGTGGACTAAGTGAGCTCCAGGGACTCATAATACAAGTGTTTCCCACTTAACATCAGAAATCTGTGCTTGATAATCATAAATTCCACAGCACAATAACAGAAGCCTATTTTCCACTGTTTAAAATGGGAAAATTAGAGTGAATCACACTTCACTCTAATTGGCTCCAAACTGATTTTTTAAAAATGTAAATAAAACACAGCATATGCCCCCATAAAATTAACAGGCTCATGTTACGGTGTAAAAAAGTTAAAATATAGTTTTCTGGTCTGCACACAATTGCTTTTTAAAATTCACGTGGTCTCTTAGTGCAACAACCTTACTGAGGTCCATCCAGGTGACATTTGTTTTCCTTTCAGAAGTTCTGCATGTGTTGTGAAGTTCTATTGGTTGTTTTTCAGCATGTAATGTTAAGACTTTTTTCCCCACGTAATTTTGTTAAAAACATTGAGTTTGGGGACTTAGACATATCATTTAGCATTTGCTCAGTAATGAACCAACCCAAATTTACTGACTTAAAAAATAATAAAAAAACATTGGGGGCTTCCCTGGTGGCACAGTGGTTGAGAATCCGCCTAACAGTGCAGGCGACACAGATTTGAGCCCTGGTCTGGGAAGATCCCACATGCCATGGAGCAGCTAAGCCCGTGCGCCACAACTACTGAGCCTGCGCTCTAGAGCCTGTGAGCCACAACTACTGAGCCCACGTGTCACAACTACTGAAGCCCGTGCGCCTAGAGCCCGTGCCTCACAACAAAGAGAAGTCACCGCAATGAGAAGCCCGCGCACTGCAACGAAGCGTAGCCCCTGCTCACCGCAACTAGAGAAAGCCCGCGCGCAGCAACAAAGACCCAACGCGGCCCAAAATAAATAAATAAATAAGTATATTAAAAAAAATGTGCTCAAAGTTTAGCATTTTGGGTTTTTTAAAATTTTTGTTTTGTTTTTACTTTTTAAAATTTTATTGACGCATAGTTAATTTACAATGTTGTGTTAGTCTCTGTTGTACAGCAGAGTGCATCAGTTATACATATGTCCACTCTTTTTTAGATTCTATTCCCATATAGGTCATTACAGAGTATTGAGTAGAGTTCCCTGTGCTGTCAGTAGGTTCTTATTAGTTATCTCTTTTATATATAGTAGTATGTATATGTCAATCCCAATCTCCCAATTTATTCCTCCCCCTGTCCTTTTCCCCTCGGTAACCATAAGTTTGTTTTCTACATCTGGGACTCTATTTCTGTATTGTAAATAGGTTCATTTGTACCATTTTTTTTAGATTCCATATATAAGCAATATCATATGATGTTTGTCTTTGTCTGACTTACTTCACTCAGTGTGACAATCTCTAGGTCTGTGGTTCAGCATTTTGGGGCTAGGTTTAGTTGGTCAGTTCATATGTTCGTGTTGTCTGGTTCACAAATGAAGCTGTAGTCATCTGATGCCCTGACTGAGGCTGTTTGATTTAAGATGACTTCATTTACTTTTTTGGTGGTTTGTGCTGGCTGTTGGCTAAACCACATGTCCCTAACAGGCTAGCCCCAGAAGGCAAGCTGTAGTGGAAAAGTGCTTTTCATCTGCGTTTGCATCATATGTCCTTATTTTTTTTTAATATCTTTTTCGGAGTATAATTGCTTTACAGTGTTGTGTTAGTTTCTGCTGTATCCTATGCCCTTTTAACCAAAGCAAGTCAAATGGCAGAGCCCACATCAGTTGTAGGGAACTTCACAGGGAAATAAATGCGGAGAAGCAGCCATTGTTTAAATCGGAGAATCAACCATTGTTTAAATAAAGCAACAACCATTGTTTAAATAAGCATTTTTAAAAATTTAAATTGATGCCCCCCCATTCACCTTCTCTCGCAGCTCTATTTCCAGAGTCCTCTGTGTGTTTCTAAGAACAGCAGGAAATGAATACATCTCTGGTGAGTTGTTTTTTTTCCTCAGCTTGTTTTCTATTTTACTATATGAGCTTTATGAGGGTCCTTAAAGTAAAATGGAAAAGTAAAACTAAGTAAGATTCAGCTTCAGGGCAATACACATAAAAAAGATAAAGGTGGCATGTGGATATAGGCAGGTAATATGACCTTCGAGTGGTCCAAGGTGAGTGCAATGGCAAAAACACAGATACACCTGTTCTCTGATCAGAATGGACCCTTAGAAGAAAGCATGCTACATTCCCTTGAGACATGAGAACTTGCATGCACAGATGTCTGAACAGTGGCTTAATTGGTCACATAGATGATGGAGTGGACAGTGTTTCACTGCCAGTCTGGAAATAAACACTTCATGCATTCTGCAATGGTGACACTTACCTAGTGCTGAAGCAGAACTTGCTTAATAAGGTTTTTCTGGAGTTGCTAAAAGAGTGTGGTCCCAGACAGCTTTTGGAAGGCCCTACTTGATGCATAGATAAAACGTGGAATGTCTAGAGGACTGAATTGACTGCAGGTCCTTTAAGTAACTCATTTCTCTCCGCTAGTCAATGCATGCAGGTTGTATAGCAGACTGTTCAAGGCTATATTTTCTGGCAAATGTTTCCACTGCTCTTTTGCAGCTTAACCTACTCAACATGGTCTTAATTCATTTCTTCTCAAGCTCACCAGTAACCTAAATTATAGTTAGGTTCAATGAATATGTTGTAGTCTTTGCCTTACTTGAAACTTCTGCCATATTGAAGCTACTGTCCATGATCTCCTGGAAATTCTCGGCCATTAGCTTGTGTTGTGGCCTCTCTGATGGTTTATTCCCGAATTCTTCTGTCTTTTTCTTCTGCTCCTGAGCGTTGCTCATCCAGGTGTTCAAACCTGGGCCCCATTCTTCACACGCTGCAGTTCTCCTTGACCTGTTTGGCCCTCTGTGATTTGACAGTCCTGTTTCTCTCCAGCTTGGACGTCTTCCCTACCTTTAGACCATAGGTTCAGCTCCTTGTTGAATGCTTTCTTGTAGCTATCCAGAAGGTATCACAAGCTCAACAAATCCAAAATGAAAACCACATTCTTCTTTCTTCCTGTACATATGATGCTACTTTCATGGAGCCAGTGAGTCAAACCACCAAAATGGGATTTCTCCTGGACCCCTCCCTCTCTCTCAGCTTTAATCTCATCTAAGATAAAGTCCTGCTACTTCTGTTTGTGCCTTTAATTTCGTCTGATGTCTGCATTGTTGCTCACCAACAAACGCAGTAACTTTCTTTTTTACGTTGGAATTGTCATCCTTGGCAAAACCTGAAGGATGTGTTTGCTGTGATCTGGTTAGATTCCCCTCGAGCTGTGCTACTGGCCAGCATGTGTGGTGACAGCCTTAGGAGTCCAGTGGGAGAAAGAATTCAGGAGTTATTCAGAGTTATTTTGAACAAGGGTCAGGACAAAGTTACATAAAGTCTAAAAACAAGGGTTACAGATTTTTGTAATTTTTAACTTCCATTTATATAAATTTGTCAGTGATTCTGTCGCTTTTATTATGATATAATTGCGTATTGCTAGTTCAAAAATGACCTTTTTCCAAACCCTGTTAAAGACTATTTAATTCTTCTGCTATTTCAGTTAATCACTTAAAAATGAATAGGGAGAAGTGCATGTGTGCATTATTCATAACTATGACTATGGAGCAGAACTCTCCTAATTGTTGGTTAATTTTTTTTATTGTGATAAAATATACATAAGCTAATGTTGGCAATTTCACCATTTTTAAGAGTACAATTCAGTACTCGTAGTATATTTAGTTTATTCACACTGTTGTGTAATCATCACCACTAAGAATATCCAGATTCATCCTCCCCAGATAAAACTTTACTCGGGACTTCCCTGGTGGCGCAGTGGTTAAGAAACTGCCTGCCAATGCAGGGGACACAGGTTCAATCCCTTGTCCAGGAAGATCCCACATGCCACGGAGCAACTAAGCCCATGCGCTGTAACTACTGAAGCCCGCATGCTGCAACTACTGAGGCCTGAGCACCTTCTCCCGTGCTCTGCAACAAGAGAAGCCACTGCAGTGAGAAGCCCGTGCACCGCAGCAGAGAGTAGCTACCACTCACCGCAACTAGAGAAAGCCCGCACGCAGCACTGAAGACCCAACGCAGCCAAAAACAAACAAAAAAAACTTTACTCATTAAACCCTAACTCCCTATTCTCCCCTCCCCCAGCCGCTGGCAGCAACCACTCTAATCTCTGTGTCTATGAAGTTGATGACTCTGAGAACCTCATATAAGTGGAATCATGCAGTGCCTGTCCTTAAGTGACTGACGTATTTCACCTAGTGTAGTGTCTTCAAGGTTTATCCATATTGTAGCATGGTAAAATTCACTTCCTTATGAAGTCTCAATAATATTACCATTGTATGTATGCCCACGTTTTACTTATCCATTAATCCATCAATGGTTTTATGGGTTACTTCGACCTTCAGGCTATAAAGGATAATGCTGTTATGACCATGTGTGTAGACATATCTTTTCTAGTTCCCACTTTTACTTTGTTTCTTGTACACCCAGAAGTAAAGTTGTAGGATCGCGTTGTAATTCTGTATTTAATTTTTTCAGGAATCACCGTGTTGTCTTCCGTGGTGGCTGCACTATTTTACATTCCCACCAGCAGTGCACAAGGTTTCCAGTTTCTTCATATTCTTGCCAACGCTTGTTCTTTCCTGTTTTGTTTTGTTTTTTACATAGTAGCCATCCTATTGGGCATAAGATGGTGTCTCACGGTGTTTTTGATTTGCTTTTCTCTAATGACTAGCAATGTTGAGCATGTTTTTATGTGTGTATGGGCCATTTGTTTATCCTTTTTGCACATTTTTTAAATAGACTTTTATTTTTTTATAGCAGTTTTAGGTTCCCAGCAAAATTGAGCAGAAGATACAGTGATTTCCAGTGTACTCTCTGCCCCCAGGCGCTGCCTCCCCATTATCAGTATCAGGTATTCATTTGTTACAATTCATGAACCTACACAGACATATCATTATTACCCAAAGTCCTCGGTTTACATTATAATTCGCTCTTGGTACTGCACTTTTTATGGGTTTGGACAAATGTGTAATGATACGTATTCACCATTATAGTCATGCAGAGTGGTTTTATTGCCCTGAGAATCCTCTGCGCTCCTTCTGTTCATATCCTTCTGTAGTCCGTAGCCCTTGGCAACCACGGGTATTTTTACTGTCTGCATAGTTTTGCCTATTAGAGAATGTCATATAGTTAGAACCACGTTAGGTAGGATTTTTAGATTGGCTTCTTTCACTTGTTAACATGCTTTTAAGTTTCCTCTGTGTCTTTTCATGGCTTGATAGCTCATTTATTTTTAGCACTGAGTAATATTACATTTCCTGGTTGTACCACAGTTTATCCACTCATTTACGGAAGGACATTTTGGTTGCTTCCATGTTTGGCAGTTGATGAATGAAGCTATTGCAAACATCCGTGTACTGGTTTTATGTGGACATACGTTTTCAGTTCCTTTGGATAAATACCAGAAGCGCACTTGCTGGATCATGTGTTAAAAGTGTGTGTTTAATTTTGAAGACAGTACCAAACTGTCTTCTAGAGTGGCTCTACCATTTTGCTACTTTGTTATGGCAGCCCTGTCAAATTAATACACTGCACTTCATTCCACGGCTTTTTTATTGGTTACTGTAAGGCTTACGATATGAGTCCTTATCAGAATATACTAGAGGAGCAGTGCATTACTTCACATAAAATGTAGAGACCTTTGAGTAGTAGTATTCCATTTACAACCCCTATCATTTGTACTTTTGTTTTTATACATGTGTATTTACATATTGAGTCTACATACATTATGAGTCTCCTGTATGTTATTATAATTTTTCTTTAAACAATCATATCTATTTTAAAGGAATTAAGAGAAGAAATATATATATATATATATATATATATATAAAAAATCTTTTATATTTACCATTTCCAGTGATCCTGATTCTTTCCTGTGGATTCAGGTTAACATCTGGTATCTTTTTCTTTCCTCCTGGAGAATGTCCGTTATCATTTTTAGTGCTATCTTCTGATGATGAATTAGCTTAGTTTATCTTTATCTGAAAATGTCTTTATTTCATCTTTATTTTTAGCATAGTTTCACTGGGTAGAATTACAGCTTGAAGGATGTTTCCATTCAGGGTAATAAAGGCGTTCCCCACGGTTTCTGATAAGAAGTCATCTATCATTCATGTGCAGATGTACCTGAGTGGGATCTTTTCCTTTGGCTGCTTTCGAGATCTTCTCTTTACCTTTGGATACTGGCAGTGTGACTGGTGTGCCTAGAGTAGTTTTCTTTTCTTTTTTTATAAATTAATTAATTATTTTTGGCTGCGTTGGGTCTTCGTTGCTGCGCGTGGGCTTTCTCTAGTTGCGGCGAGTGGGGGCTGCTCTTCGTTGTGCGCGGGCTTCTCATTGCAGCAGCTTCTCTTGTTGTGGAGCACGGGCTCTAGGCGCGTAGACTTCAGTAGTTGTGGCACACGGACTCAGTAGTTGTGGCGCACGGGCTTAGTTGCTCTGCGGCATGTGGGATCTTCCTGGACCAGGGCTCAAACCCATGTACCCTGCGTTGGCAGGCGGATTCTTAACCACTGTGCCACCAGGGAAGTCCCTAGAGTAGTTTTCTTTGAATCTAAGCTGATCATGGGTCATTGAGCTGCTTCAATCTGTAAATTCGTGTCTTTCACAAAATTTGGGAAGGTTTTAGCCACTGTTTCTAAAAATACATATTATGTTCCATTCTTTCTCTCTCCTTTCTGGCTGGTGCTACAGTCACATATATGTTAGACTGTTTTCTAAATTGTTTCTTAGCCTCTTTTCATTTTTCTTCATTTTTTTCTCTCAAAAAGATAAGAAAATATCTACTGATCTATCTTTAAGTTCATTGGCGTTCTTTTGCTGTTTCCAATGCGATGTTCAGCTCATCAGAAAGTTTTTCATTTTTGTTACTGTAGTATGTAGCTCTGCAATTTCCATTTAATTGTTTTTCTAGTTTGTTTTTCTGTACTGATATTGCCCCTCCCCCCCGCCAATACATTATTTTTTATCTTCCTTTAAGTACTTGAATGTATTTATGGATGGGTTAACTATGTTTCTGCTACGTGCAGCATCCGGGATACCTTGGGATTAGTTTCTAGTGATTGTTTATGGTCGTTTTTTGTTTTTCTTCTTGAATATGAGTAACATTTTCCTCTTACTTTATATGTGTTGAGATTCTGAATTATGTACTAAACATTGTAAATCATATGTTGCAAGAGTTTTTGGATCCTGTTACATTTCTCTGAAGAGTGATTTTGTTCTACAAGGCAGTTAACTTAGCTGGATTCAAATTCTAAACTTCATTTCTTATAGTGACCAGCAGCTGACTCTTCATTCATTTCCTTCAGCTTTGAGAGGCTGCTTTCTTGTTGGGCCCTCTGAGGTCTTCCACATATGTGTAGTTTAACAGTCAGCCAACAACTGTGGTTGGTTTTGTGTGGAAATTTGGTACATTATGTTCTTTTGCTGCTTCTCTCCGAGGGCTACCCCCCAACCCCCACTGAGTTTTCCAGTTTTGTTGGCAGCCCTGAACTATGCCCTCTGACACCTAAGCCAGTAAAGCTTCAGCTTTCAGTTTCTTGATCTATTTGCAGATTGAAGATTGCCCTCTGGTAAAATGCCATAAACTTGCAAAGTAGTTTGTCCTTTAATGGATTACTCAAATCTAGTTTCTGCCTACTTTTAGTTGTTCTCCAGTGCCTTTAGGTGATTGTGTTATAAATTTTGTCCAGCTTTTATAATAGTTTCCTGCACATTGTTAGTCTGGTCAAGCTACTTTGCCATTAACATACAAGCCATGCTACATTTATGATGTTTATATTTTTAAATCTATCTTCACTAGTTTATCTGGCCTGTCTTTATCATAGGGTCATTTTCTCTCCACTGGACTATTGGTCAGCTCTCTTAAGTCTCCCAATCTTATTACTATCCCAGCTCAGTTCTTTCTTCCATGGGAATAATTCATCCAAGATAAGGGGCAGTAAATTACGGCATACAGGTCAGATGTGGCTACTACCTATTGTTGTGTGACCTGTGAGCTCGTTTGTTGGCTTATTACACCTTTTTTAAGCAGTTACTGTAAGGTTTGTGCTATTCATCTTTAATTTATCATAGTCTACTTTAAAATAAGATACCATTTATATAAGAACCTTAAAACAGTATACTTCAAAAGTTTTCTCCTCCCAGCTTCTGTGATATCGTTGGCATACCTTTTACTCCCACATGCATTCTTTTGTTTTGGCTGCGTTGGGTCTTCGTTGCTGCGCACCGGCTTTCTCTAGTTGCAGTGAGCGGGGTCTACCCTTCATTGTGGTGCACAGGCTTCTCAGTACAGTGGCTTCTCTTGTTACAGAGCCTGGGCTCTAGGTGCACGGGCTTCAGTAGTTGCAGCACATGGGCTCAGTAGTTGCAGCACACAGGCCCTAGGGCATGCAGGCTTCAGTAGTTGTGGTCTGTGAGCTCAGTAGTTGTGGCTTACGGGCTCTAGAGCACAGGCTCAGTAGTTGTGGTGCATGGGCTTAGTTGTTCCATGGCATGTGGGATCTTCCCGGACCAGGGATCGAACCTGTGTCCCCTGACTGGCAGGCAGATTTTTAAGTACTGCGCCACTAGGGAAGTCCCCCACATGCATTCTTATTTTGCTTCATATGGTCAATTACCTTTAAAGGAGTTTGAACATAAAAATAATATAATATTATATCATAATATATTATAAAACATATATTACATAATACAATATATATTATATATTTATTAATATATTTACCATTTCGAGTGCTCTTTATTCCTTTATATATACCCAGATTTCTATCTGATACATTTTTCTTCAGATTTTAGGCAATTTGATTATCGTGGTCCTTGTGCTAGTTAGTTACCTGATGTTTCTTGCTTGTACAAAGTCTGGTCCCCAGAGCGCCCTCATGCCCTTTACCATCCCCATGATCACCCTCAGGTTCAGTAATTCACTAGCAGGACTCAACAGAACTCAGAAAAGCTGTTGTGGGCTTCCCTGGTGGCGCAGTGGTTAAGAGTCCACCTGCCGATGCGGGGGACATGGGTTCGAGCCCTGGCCCGGGAAGATCCCACATGCCGCCGAGCAACTAAGCCCATGCGCCACAACTACTGAGCCTGTGCTCTAGAGCCCACGAGCCACAACTACTGAAGCCTGTGCTCCGCAACAAGAGAAGCCACTGCAATGAGAAGCCCGTGCACCGCAACAAAGAGTAGCCCCCGCTCTCAGCAACTAGAGAAAACCCCCGTGCAGCAGCGAAGACCCAGTGCAGCCAAAAGTTAAATAAATGAGTAAATAAATTTAAAAAAAGAGCTGTTGTACGCATGTTTATGGTTTTGTACAGTGAAAGGATGCAGATTAAAATCAGTTAAGGGATCAGGCACATAAAGCAGGTCCACGAGTCTTCATGTGCAGGGTTCCAAAAACCTGCCAGTGGAGCCACGTGGACGGTGCCTTTTTCTCGCAGCAACAGGGTTTGACAGTGTGCGTGGAATGTGGAGAAATAGGGAAGCTTACTTGAGCCTTGATATCCAGCTTGCACTGGGGCTCTGTCATGTAGACCTGGTTGACCATCTGTGTGGCTGACCTTAATCTCTAGTCCCTCCATAGACTGAGCTCATAAAATGTGCTGATAACAAGACCTCCCACTATTAATCACATTTTTAGCATAGGATATCTGTGTGACCCAAAGCTATCAGGTTAAACAAAGATATTTGTATCAGTCAAGACACTTCAGGGCTTATATGTAAAGCCTGAAACCGTAAAACTCCTAACAGAAAAAGCTTCTACATGAGACTTGGCAATGTATGGCACCAGATGCACAAGAAACAAAAGCAAAAATAAACAAGTAGGACTACATCACACTAAAAAGCTTTTGTACCGCAAAGAAAGCACTCAACCAAATGAGAAGGGAACCCATGAGATGAGACAAATTTGCAAGTCATATATGATAAGAGGTTAATATCCAAAATATAAGGAATTTATTACAACTCATAGGAAAAAATAACCAAGTCAAGAATGGGCAAAGGACCTGAATAAACATTTTTCCAAAGAAAACATACAGATGGCCAACATGTACATGAAAAGGTGCTCAATGTCAGTAATCATTGGGAAAATGCAAATCAAAACCACAATGAGATATCACCTCACCCCTGTTTAATGCTAGTATCCAAAAGACAAGAGATCACAAGTGTTGGTGAGGATGTAGTTAAAAGGAAACCTTTTACGCTAGGGTGGGAATTTATACAGCCATTTTAGAAGACAATATGAGGTTTTCTCAAAACTTAAAAATAGGGACTTCCTTAGTGGCCCAGTGGCTCATACTCCGTGCTCTCAATGCAGGGGGCCCAGGTTCAATCCCTGGTCAGGGAACTAGATCCCACATGCCACAACTAAAGATCCCGCATGCCACAGTGAAGATCCCGCACACGGCAACAAAGATCCCGCGTGCTGCAACTAAGACCCAGCACAGCCAAATAGATGATAGATAGATAGATAGGAAGGAAGAAACAATAAGAAACCTTAAAAATAGAACTACTGTGTGATCCAGGAAATCTGCTTCTGGGAATATTTCTGATGGAAAAGAAATCAGTATCTCAAAGAAGTATCTTAACACCCGTGTTCCTTGCAGTGTTACAACAGCCAAGATACAGAAATAACCTAAGTGTCAGTCATCAGATGAATGGATAAAGCAAATGTGGTATGTATATCTATGGGAATGTTATTTATCCATTAAAAAGAAAGATTCTGCCATTTGCAGCAACATAGATGAACCTGAGGGCATTATGCTAAGTGAAATAAGCCAAACAGTGAAAGGCTACTTTATGCTATCACTTAACTGTGGAAGGGAAAATTTAAAAAGTTGAGTTCATGAAAACATTAGAATGGTGGTTGTCGGGATGGGGGAAATGGTAAAGGTTGGTGAAAGGGTACAAACTTCTAATTATAAGATGAATAAATTATGAGGAACTAATGTACAATATGGTGACTATAAGACCATAGTTTATAATTTATTGTTTAGTTGCAATTTGCCATGAGAATTGATCTTAAGTGTTCTCACACATACACACAAAGAGGGTAACGGTGAGGTGATGGGTGTGTTAAGTAACTTGATTGTAGTAATCAGGTCATAATGCATACATTTATCAAATCAGCAGGTTATACACTTTAAATATATATAATTTTAATTGTCAATTATACTTCAATAAAAGTGGAATAATGTAAAATTAGGTATAAAATTAAAAACTAATAAAAAATAAATATGCCTTCCTCAGTGGCTGGGCTGCTTTTTTTGATATGCCTCTTGTCGATAGTCTCAAGCAGCCTCTTTAAATCTTAAACTGTCAGTACTTTTTAGTTCAGTTTGGTTGGTTTTTGACAGTACAACCCTAAAAAACATAGTTGGGTTTATATATCTTTGATTTCAGCCAGTTTGAGCTTTTTGAGACATACCTTTCTTTTTTTTTGGTATTCATGTATCTATATATTTTTTAGACTGTAAGTTTTTGTTTTTTTCTTAAGTATTTCATCCTTAGTCTTTGCCATTTTGTGCAGCAGAAGGGATTTATTGTGGGCCAGCTCAAGCCATTCTTAAGTTTTAACAGTGACTCTCATAGTTATATTCTTCATTTGTTACTTGCCATACAGTTCAGTATAATTACTTTTGATTCCTAAAGTATTTCTCATTGTATTTTTTTCTGTAAGAACTGAAAGAGGCAACTTTTTCTGCCTTGACACAGTAAAAGCTAAAGAAATGTTTTGAGAGTTTTCCTACTCTACAAGACCCCAAATTTCTAGCTTCTGCTTATTTTCTTTCATCCCTCCTTGCAATCCGTTTTTTTTTTCCTCCCCTTAGCTCATCATTTTCCTATATTGCTTTATCAGAAGCGGTGACTAGTAGTTGAGATTTACTACTCACATTTTGATTTCCTGCCTCTTTTTCTAAGATTTTAAGTCCATGAGGTAAACATTATTTGATTTAAGAAGTATGACTCATGTGGCTTAAGTAACAGTAAGTATATAACTACCAGTTATCTTAAGTAACACCATGGTCCATTATAACACCATCGTCACAGTTTCTTTGCACTACTTGTGGCCATTGTTGGTGTTTGTTTCTGTTTGGTTTGGTGCCAGTTCAGTTACCAGTTCGGTCAGGAAGAAAGGTTTCTTTCTCAGTGCTATTACCTGTCCTTCATGGGTCAGCTTTAGTTTTGTTCCTTTCAGCATCATGCAGCATCCCAGACAGAGGAGTATTTCTTCTGTCATATTGCTGAGGATGAACATGGGAAAGGGGAAATACGGTGATCATTGTGTGACTCTTAAATAGGTTCTGTTTAGGAGTAATGCTTCCATTCACATGTCATTGGTCAAAGCAAGACAGGTGGGGAATTACAAATCTGTTTATATGTGAGTTCCAGCGCAAGGCGATATATACATCCTTTTACAGAGAAAGGCACTGCAAGGAGTGCTATGAACTGAATTATATTCCCCCCAAATATATATGCTGTAGCCTTAACTCCCAATGCATTTAATCAAGTTTAAATGAGGTCGTAGGGTGGGGCCATTACTCCAATAGAATTAGTGGCCCTATAAGAAAAGGAAGAGAGAGATCTTTTCCTTCCTTCTCCCTCCCTCCCTGCCATATATGGACTCAGCAGAAACACAGCCATCTGCAAGCTAGGAATGGAGCTCTTACCAGGAAATGAATTGGCTGGCACCTTGATCTTAGACTTCCCTGCCTCTAGAATTGTAAGAAAAGAGTTTTCTGTTGTTTAAGCCACCCAGTCTATGGCACTGAATTTAGCTGGACAGAAATATAACCTACCACATGTTTATTCTTAATTTTCCACATGAACTTTTAAATCAGCTTGCCATGATGTGTACTACTCATTCACATCCGTGAACATGGTGTGTCTTTTCATTTGTTTAGTTCCTTTTTGTATCCTTCAGGGTTTTTTCCCCGCCTCATAAATTTTGTACATTATTTTGTTAAATGTATTGCTAGGTGTTTTGTCTTCTTGTTATTGTGGTTGTGTGAGTATCATGTATATGAAGGTTTATATAAAAGCCTTATATTAGTCATATAAGCTACTAACTTATTAAGTCTTCCTATGTGGAGTACTTGGATGTACTTGGATGTCATGTGATTCTCTTCAGCTTCCCAAGTATGAATTATATGGAAACCATCATCACTTTTAGTGCTGTTTTTCTCTCTTTAATTGTGTTGACTGACACTACTAGTACAGTGTTAGTAACTATGGTGATGAAGCATCCTTGCTCTGCATGTTTCCCCATAAGTGTGATGCTGGCTTTCACTTGTGGCTAAGACATACATGTTTATCATGTTAAGGAAAAATCCCGTGAATCCTCTTTTAAGTTTTTTTATTACAAACGAGAGGGTATTTTTATAGATGTCTACTTATTAGCATCTAGAATTTTCTCCACTGAACTACAAATATGATGAATTGTATTAATAGATTTCTTAATATTGAGGCTTTCTCTATTCCTAGAATAATTAAAAATTTCTTCTCCATTGTCATGGTCTGTTTTTCTTTCTCTGTCAGTAAATATCAGTGTTTCCTAAAACACCATACCTGTTCATTTTCTCCTTTCAATCTCTTAGGTTCTCTTTGAGCAATTTTATTCACTCTGATGGCTTCAGCTACCACTAAAATATTGCTGTTTCCTAAATCCTTTTCTTCATCTTGTATCTCTCTCCTGAGCTCAAGAGCATATATCCATTTGCCAGTTGCACATCTTCACATATTTGACCACAGAAATTTCAAACTTCAAACATGCTGTGTCCAAGATCTGTGTCTGTTCTGCAAATCCTATTCTTTGTCCTTATCCCAATATCAGTTTATAGCGCTAGTATCTACCAGCTTGTTGTGCAGACAGCCTGGTAGTAAAGCTTTCCCTTCACCTTCTCAGAGCAAATGAGTACCAAATTCTTTTTCTTTTTTTCTGTTTTGGAATTAGTCCCCTGTTCCGTATTCATCTTCCTCTGTTACCTCTGTTACCTAGTATAGTTGGTCATTTCTCCCTCTGGTTTTTTCTCCTCTGATTCTCCCTTAAGCCCTTCTCCATTCTCCTGCTGGATGATGACTGTTAAAGGGCACATCTGGTTATGTAGCTTACCTCTCGTTAGCAGCCCCTCATTATTCACTCCCTGTTGTTTAGGAAGTGGGTCATGTTCACTCTTGGGTAGACATAAGCAATTCCTTAGGTAATAAGAAAATTCTAGGATGCATGTGTACATACTTTTTTAAAAAAATGGTGAGCACGTAAGGTTTTTTATTGATGGAGTTAGGTCATATATTTAAATGCAGGGTAACTTTATAATCAGTTCCTTGAATACCTTTACTGTCTTTATCTCTTATCTGAGCCCAGGAGCACCCACCTGGATGTGGTGCTGCTTGTACTTCTATTAAAGTGGCATCTGTTCTTTATGCCTCTCAGCTTGACTTCTGCTCTTGCCTCATATTCATGAGAACATGTGGTTCACACTGAACAGCTGACATGTTTAGCTCTTCAGTGAAGTGCAACCTGACAGTACAAAGTACAACTATTCTTTTTCTCCCTTGATACCCCAGGCTACCTTAAATATGTGTGTAACCTGGTTCATCTAACACATTATTCCAGGTAAGTGTTTGTACTTATGTCTCCATACCAGCTCATATGTTCCTTGTATCTTTGGCAATGAGGACCATTCCAGATTTATAAGGGAAACTATGATGGTACTTTGAAGAACTACTAAATTAACACAGACGTAGGGTATTTCTATGATGATTTCTCCTTATCCCACAATATAGAGTACAAAGCATGGTATGGTATATCCTGTGTAAGATAAAACACACACATAAGAATGAATTCCTAGACTTCCTGTTCTTTTGACCCAGGCTGATGCCTTGAATTGAGGAAAAATGTACCATTACAGGGGTTGGTGTCACTTGAGGATGTGGCTGTGAACTTCACCTGGGAGGAGTGGCAGGACCTGGATGATGCTCAGAGGACCCTATACAGGGATGTCATGCTGGAGAACTACAGTAGCCTGGTGTCACTGGGTGAGCAAAACTCCCCTAGTAACTGCCAAGTGCAAGCACGTTTTTCTTCATTGGTAAATGTACAGTTGTTTGTGAAATGAAATGCTACTTAGGTTTAAGATTCCGGGCCAGGAAGAACGTGTGTTCACCCCTCCAGTCAGAGGTTCAGATTGGCCCTTCATTGCACTACTCTTGAGGCTGTGCTGTTGGCATTTTTCAAGAGCCCATGAAACATAAACAGTTTGGCAAAAGTCCTACAGTATTTCTCATCAACAGGGCATTGCATTACCAGGCCTGAGGTGATCATCAAGTTGGAGCAAGGAGCAGCACCATGGACTGTAAAAGAAAAACCCCAGACCAGGGTTTCCCGGTGTCAGTGCACACTGTCACTGTGCACACTGAGCAGGGAGTCAGTGCACACTGAGCAGGGAGGCTGCGAAGACAAGTGCACAGCAGATGTTGGCCGTGCTGAGCTCTTTTTCACCAGTTGTTTTCTCCAAGTTCATACCTTGGGACAGACTTCAGTCTGCATGTATCAGACTCATGCATTATTCAGTCTCCAGATACGGCTCTCACATGTAAACCTCCCCCTTTTTGTTAATTGCTGAATGTTTTCTTAGACTTACCAAAAACCGGTGCCCACCTGCCTCCTCTTGGAATTTTTTCTTGGTTAGTCACTGTCCCTAGATTCTCAGTAGGCCGCCTTTTTTGGTTTTTTAAAAATATTTATTTATTTTTTGGCTGCGTCGCATCTTAGTTGCAGCACGTGGGATCTTCGGTTTGTTGTGGTGCACGGGCTTCTCTCTAGGTGAGGCGCACAGGCTTAGTTGCCCCACAGCATGTGGGATCTTAGTTCCCCGACCAGGAATTGAACTGGCGTCCCCTGCATTGCAAGAAGGATTCTTAACCACTGGACCACCAGGGAAGTCCCAATAGGCCTCCTTTTTGTTCATTCTCAGAGACTGTTTTCTTTGGGGCATTTAGTCGTACATTCATTTATTCTTTTAACATGTTAATTGGGAAGTTTTACACACTGGTAAATTTTGTAAATGTGTGGATAACAGCAGTAATCAAAGAAATGTCCTTTTTAAAATTAATTTATTTTTATTTCTGGCTGCATTGGGTCTTTGTTGCTGCACATGGGCTTTCTCTAGTTGTGGTGAGCGGGGGCTACTTTTCGTTGCGGTGCACAGGCTTCTCATTGCTATGGCTTCTCTTGTTGCAGAGCACAGACTCTAGGTGCACAGGCTTCAGTAGTTGTGGCTCACGGGCTCTAGAGTGCAGGCTCAGTAGCTGTGGCACATGGGCTTACTTGCTCTGCGGCATGTGGGATCTCCCTGGACCAGGGATCGAACCCGTGTCTGTTGCATTGGCAGGTGGATTCTTAACCACTGTGCCACCAGGGAAGTCCCGAAATGTCCTTTTTATATAGAACTTATATTTTGTTGAAAGAGAAAAATGAAACAAATGTACATGTTTAGTAGTGAAATCAGAGCCACAAAAGTGTTAAACAAGGATGAGAGAGAGGATAATAAGAGTATAGTGTTTCCAGAAGGGTGTTAAGAAGGCACATTTAGGGGAGATTAAGTGTTTATGTTGGTAGAGCTTACGTTTGAGATGACTGTATTCCATTTTGACATGGAACATATGCATGCATGTAAAATCTGGAGTAGAAGATGGACATCACTGCTGGAGATGCAAATTAGCAAATCATTAACTGAAGACTGGTAGGAGTAGAGGAGGTGGCCTACGGACCTATTAAGACCATGAGAGAAGTGGTCCAGGTACAGGTCTCATGAATCACTACATCAGAAACCATGAGGCTGAGAAGGACCCAGAAAACTGTTCACCGTGGAAAGCGGTGGCCTGTGACACGGGAGGATAAACTAGAGACTATGGGTCCAAGGCCAGTGAAACCAAGAATTTCATACTTTGGGAGTGGAGTTTGAAATTAAATTTTTTTTTACTTTCTCTTGTGAAGATCATTGTTTTTTTTTTTTTTTAAAAAAAGAATGAGAAGTATACATGGGACTCCAATTTCAATACAACTAAGGGACAGCTGAAACTGTAAAGTACAGTAAAGTTAATATCTTCAGAAGCAGTGAATTATCAAGTAGAGTCACTCGCACCATGAAGTGAGGTGAAAATGCCTTGGCTGTTGGTCTCAGAAGCACCCAGAGAAAGCTTTTCGAAGATGGTGGGCACATGCTGGGTTGCAGAACCTAAATCCTTCAGGCCAGCAGGGAGGAGTTTCACAAAGTGATGAATTAGAGTTTCATGAACTTGTTAGGGTTCTGAGAAGCCAAGGGTATAGTGTTAAGTTAAGAATTTGCAGAAAGCTCCCTTGTCTAGCATGGAAAAAAAGATTAAGCCTTTGAAAAACCCACAGGTGCCTATAGGTGTTCCCCAGGGAGAAGTAAAAACTAAACAAACATAGGTGTAAAGTTCTTCTCTCTAAGCAGTATTCTTGTTTAGGTGACAGACAAGTGGCCCTCTCCCATATCCTGTAAGTAACTTATCCAGGAAAATCATGCCATCTTCAAAGCTGAGCTATTAGAAAAGGGCTAGCACAAGTTACCCACAATTATAAGAAGAAAGGTAGAGATAATGAATGGAAAACCAATGGTAGATGAAAAGCTGTCAGCTGAAATCTACATTTAGACAGTAAGTAAATATTTTGATCTAATACTTCCTCATTGAAAAGAATTTAAAAGAAAAGAAAAAAACTTAAGCAAAACCAAACAAAAACAAAAAACCCAATGATTTGACATTAGAAAACCTATCAATGAAGGTTCTTACATTAATTCATTAGGGAGAAAAATCACATAAAATCAGTACCCATTATTGATTTTTTAAAATATTTATTTATTTATCTTTGGCTGCGTTGGGTCTTTGTTGCTGAGCGCCGGCTTTCTCTAGTTGTGGCGAGCGGGGGCTACTCTTCGTTGTGGTGCGTGGGCTTCTCACTGTGGTGGCTTCTCTTTGTTGTAGAGCACGGGCTCTAGGCATGTGAGCTTCGTAGCTGTGGCACGCAGGCTCTAGAACACAGGCTCAGTAGTTGGGGTGCACAGCATGTAGGATCTTAGTTGCTCTGCGGCATGTGGGATCTTCCAGGACCAGGCCTTGAACCTGTATCCCCTGCATCGGCAGGCTGATTCTTAACCATTGTGCCACCAGAGAAGTCCCCCGTTACTGATTTTTTAAAGAATCATATCCTGCTAGGATGAAAAGAAACTTCTTTACCTTTACAAACCATTCAATAGGAAATACTTATATGTGATTCAAAGGTATGACCTGTAATTATGTTTATCTCCTTTTAGATGTCCAGATTGTGGATGACATGATTGAGACCAGCCAGGAAAATCACGGTAGACGTTTGTGGCAAGTTGTAATCACCAGCAATGAAACGTCAACTAAGGGGACAGCTGACTTAGGAAAAACATTTAATTTGAGCCCAATTCATATTTCAAAACTGATGATAAATGATGGTAACTATTCAGAAATGAAGCCAGAAATGTTGAATATGTGTAAGAACACGTTTCTCCCTAGTGAGCCTGATGAGATGCATGCTGGAGAGAAACCGGAGGATAGTAATAGAACTGGGAAATCCCTCAGATATGCTGAGTACCCTAGGCATCAGAAGAAGAATCAAACTCTGCAGCAACCTTTTGAATGTAACAGACAAGGGAGAGACTTCATCAAGGAAGCAATATTCTTTATACATAGGATGGTTCATATGGGTGAGATGGCTTACAAATATAAGAAATATTGGAAGGCCTGTGGTAAGTCAGCTCTCATTGCCCAAGAGAGAACTCACGTAAGGGAGAATCACTATAGATGTAACAAATGGGGGAATACCTTTTGTAAGAAACCAACACAGAAACCAACACAGAGCTGATCTCCAGGAGCAACAGCATAAATGTAATCAAAGTGGGAATAATTTCTGCCAGAAATTACATCCCACTCAGCTTCAGAGAATTCAGTTAGAGAAAATGTTTGAATGTGATGTATGCGGTAAAACGTTCTATAAAAAGTCTAATCTCACTAAACATCAGAAAGTACACACTGGAGAGAAACCCTATGCACGTGATGAACGTGAGAAATCCTTCTGCCATAAATCAGGCCATACTATTCATCAGAGAATCCACACTGGGGGAAAGCCCTATGAATGTAATGAATTTGGGAAATCATTCTGCCAGAATTCAGCCCTCACTGTTCATCAAAGGATTCACAATAGGGAGAGACCTCATGAATGCAATGATTGTGATAAAACCTTCCATAAGAAGTCAGTACTCACTGCACATCAGAGAACTCACACAGGAGAGAGACCTTATGCATGTAAAGAATGTGGGAAATCCTTTGGACACCGGCCAGCCCTCACTGTACATCAGAGAACTCACACAAGAGATAAACCTTATAAATGTAATGAATGTGGGAAATCCTTCTGTGTGAAGCCAAAACTCACTGTACATCTGAGACTTCACACAGGTGAGAAACCCTATGAATGTAAAGAATGTGGTAAAACTTTCTACCAGAAGTCAAAACTCACTGTACACCAGAGAACTCACACAGGTGAGAAACCTTATAAATGTGACGAATGTCAGAAAACCTTTTGTGAAAAGTCAACCCTCAATAGACATCAGAGAACACACACAGGAGAGAAGCCCTATGGATGTAAAGAATGTAGGAAAACTTTCTTCCAGAAGTCAGCCCTCACTGTACATCAAAGAACTCACACAGGAGAGAAGCCCTATGGATGTAATGAATGTGGAAAAACCTTTTGCCAGAAATCACACCTCAGCAAACATCAGAGGACTCACACAGAGGAGAAATCATGTATGGCAGAGACTGGCTGTCTGTACACCCAAACTCACTTTCTTTTTCTTTGGGGCACACAGTTAGCCTGCATTTCTCAACCTTCCTTTACTGTGGGTGGGACCATATAACTGAGCTGTGGCCAGGAGAATTTGAACACAAGCAATAAACATTAATTCCAGGCCAGGCCAGAAGAAAAAAAACAAAAACCTTCCATGCATTCCTGCTGACTTTTTATGCCCTGTGATTCTGAAGCGCAAATCTGCTCCCCACACCCCCACCCCAGTTTGCCTTGGGAGCCACTGGGTGGAGATGGCAACCATGACTTAAGACAGAAAAAATTGATTATGATTATGGAGAGCAGAAATTTTCCCAACTCTACCAAAAAAAATGTTCAGTTGTGCTTTACCTGAGTGAGAAATAAATATTCACTGTTGGGCCCTCCCATGTGTAATCTATTTACAACGCTACCAGTCCACTGTGGCCAGTTCATTTTATGAATTTGAGACAGACTTCTGTGAGAAGTTACCAGTCCTTGTGTAGAAAATTCACACAAATTGTGTAGAAGATCCAACACAATTCCTTGTGGTGTCATCTTCCGTCCCCAGTCAGTTGATGGAAAAATCAAGTCATATGAAGAGACAAAGAATGCAAGAAATGCAGGAATGCCTTTGTCAGGCAGAGACAGCTCATTGAACACTGAGAATAAAGTAAAGCCTTATAAATATCTTCAATGTGTCAGAGTTTTCAATAAAACAACTTTATGTGCATCAGAGAACTTCTAATGAAAACTATCAGCTTAGGTAACATGAATGCAATTTTTCAGATAGAAATATTAATGTATTGAAAAATTTAAGACTGTAGACCAGTTGTTCTCTAATGGGAATGATTTTGCCTCCAAAGGAACATTTGGCAGAGCTACTCCTGGTACCAGCGCAGTGCCACTTCTGCCTTTTCATATTCAGAGAAGTTGCAAGGCCCATGAAAGTTCTGAGGAGTGGAGAAATAGACTCTCCGTCTTTGATGGAAATGTTGCAAGAGCACATTGCAGAAGAGTGTGCAGGGTGGGACATGTTAATGCAACCATCTTTGGAAAATATAGTATGATACTGTCCACTGTATGGCCACAGAGTTCACATAGCTTCCACATACAAAAAATACTCATACTCTACTAAGTCCCCCCCAAATCTCATTTTATAAAGCTGTTGGCGCAGAAATCTAGGAGCTTGTCATCTGTATCAGGTCTAGGTACACATAGGCTCTTTGGGCACGGTTCCATGTTCGTGGTTGCTCTGAATCTGAAGATGTGTGACCTGAAGTGACCAGTCACCTGCCCTGCAAACGCTCAACAGGCAATGGTAACACAGAGATGGGATACCAAGAGCACGTCCATTCACGGGGCAGTGGGGAGGCACTGAGGCATCACTGGCTGAGTCTAGCAGGACACACCATCAGTTCCTTGATTAGGCTACAGTGTTTCAGGGGATGATTTCCAAGGCTCTGTGCTGAGTGAAGTCGTCTTCCCTTTTCCAAGAGACAAAGCCTGATTTTATAACTAACTAGTTGCTTCAGTCCTACTTCCTGCCCTGAGCGCTCTTTTTCTTCTCTTTATTCTTTTCCTCTTTAAAAAAAATTTTTTTTTAAATTAAAAAAAATTTTTTTTCCTTCTTTTTTTTTGGCCATGCTACACAGCTTGTGGGATCTTAGTTCCCCAACCAGGGATCGAATCCCGGCCCCTGGCAGTTACAGTGCCAAGTCCTAACCACTGGACCACCAAGGAATTCCCAGAGGGCTCTTTTCATTTGAACTGTTTTTAAACCTTTTATTTCAAATTGATTGAAATCCTTAAAAAAAAGTTTTGGGATTCACGATATGTCAAATTGTGATCCATTCCGTTAGATGGAAGCCACACGCACATTTCCTCTGGAACACATTCCCTTCCTCCACCTTGAACTGAAGCAGATGCTCACGTCTTACTGGTAGCATCTCTTCTCCCAGGCCTGATCCCTTGCCTCCACCTCAACCACTTCCCCCCAGCACTCGGCCCTTGGTTTCCCAGGAGCTCTTGTCACGTTGGAAAACTTTGGAGTCTTCTTCCTCTTATTTTCCTTCTTTTATTGCTCTGATACCTTCTCCCCCCACCACCTTCCACCTCCTGTCCCTCAGTTTCAGCCTCCTTCTCAGCTTACCCTGTGTTTGTCCCAAGAGTTGCTAAACTTCTTGTTTCTTCCAAGTCAGGGCTGAGCCCCTTCCTGGCTTGCCGTACCTTTCTTTGTCTTCTGGGTCTGTGGGTGAGAGTTTATCAGATGACTAATTTTGCTGTTGGGGGAGTATAGTAGATAATGTATAATGGCTCACTTAACGTGCAACCAGTCCAACACTGTGGCAGCAGGCCTTTGCTCATTAAATAAGCTTGAAAGGTAAAAGCTCTTTCCCAGGTATGGAAGACTGCATAATGGCCCCCAGAGATATCAGATCTCAATCTCTGGTATCTGTGTATGTTACCTTATATGGAAAGAGTTGTACAGATTAAATCAAGGATTTTTTGATGAGATCATCTTGGGTTGTCCAGGTACACTCTAAATGCAATCACAAGTGTTCTTATAAATGAGAGAAGATTTGACACTTAAGAAATTCCTGAAACCACCAAGGGATAGATGATATAGAGTGATTTGGCCACAAGAATGCCAGCAGCCATCAGAGGCTGGAAGGGATAGATTATCCCCTAGAGTCTCTGGAGATGGGCCCTGCTGACACTTTGGTTTCAGCCCTGTGACACTGATCTTGAACTTCTGTCTTCCAGATGTGAGGGAGTACATTTCTTTTTATTAAACTATTATGTTTGCAGTAATTTCTTACACAGCAATGGAAACCAGTATCCATTGCAGCTAAAATCCTGTATCTGACTGAGGTTCCACCAAGCAGATGTTCCCAGCATTAAGTGGTAGCTGTCAATGGTCAAATCAGATGTTCCGAAAAACACAACGGAAGTACTACTGACTCTCCTGGTGGTGATAATTGATTCTGCTGGGTGATTGTGTTGGGATTGCTAGCTTGGGGACCTGTCCACTCTTTAATTCTTGGTGGGAGTGTTAAGGTGGGTATCAATTTATTTTTGGAAGGAGTCCCTATATTTGTCTTTGACTTGATCAGAGTAGGGGCTGGGTTGCCTTGCTTGGTTTTCCTGTTGTCTTCGTTTTGTATTCCAAAACACAGGTGAGACACGAGCTTGTGTAAGCAGTTTATTTGGGAAGTGATTGCAAAAAGCAGGAATGAGGTAGTGGGGGAAATGACAGCGGAGAGGAGGAAAAGCCAGTAAGGTGTATGCTACTGAGCTGGTGACCACTATGAACAAGCTGACATCCATCGTGTTGGGTACTCCGTAAGGAGCTGGGTCATGTACATCTCAACTGACCCAATAGACATGGGAAGCTGACACGTGTGTGTGTGTGTGTGTGTGTGTGTGTGTGTGTGTGTGTGGCTTAACAATTGGCCGTTATCACTCTGACCCTGTTTTAATCCTATTGTCTTGCATGAGGTTGCAGAACAAGAGAGAGAATCCAGAAAGTTTCACAGTTTAGTTACAATTTCCTGGGAAGAAACGGCACACCGTGCAGGGCCACTCAGAGGTAGACAGAGGAGAGGGGGAACTGTGGATCCAGTGCCTGTACTGTGGATTCAGCAAGAAGGAAGGGAATAGGCATTGCAAGCAGGCTTAGGATTGGCTAATGTGAATATTTTCAGTGGACTTTGGGGCATTGAGGCTGTCCCTGACTGTTCTGCTACCTGGCCCTAGGGCAATTAGGGCAGGTGTACAGTAGTGCAGAGTGTGAGGGTACAACTCAGCAGGTGCTTGGGAGTGTGGACTTAATTGGCCGTTTAAGAGGGTAAACTCATCTAGCTAGGGCCGCAAAATTGAGTCAATACTGAGCTCAAGTATTTGGGGTATTGGAGTGGCCTGAATAAATGAGTGTAGGACATACATTGCCCTAAACAGCATAGGGTCAATTTCTCGGGTCAGTGTGGCAGGTCTGGCCACTATGTTGTTGGAGAGTATGGATTGTTAGTGAAGTCAGTGTAGAGATTCGTTGTATTCGTGTGTTAACTAGTAGAAAGCGGTGGTCGTGGTGCTCATGGTGGGAGACTCCAGGTGGGAATTCGTGGTGGAAAGCTGGGGCAGGGAGTAGGAGAGGCACTGGGGAGTGTGTTGTCCTTTCCCAAGCAGGTTGAGGAATTGACTGATAGGTGGCAGTTGTCTCCTGGGAAAGGCAATAGTCTCCATTAATTTGTAGAACGGTACAGACAGTAGTAATCTCTACAGATTTCCCTTTAGGCGTAGACGTGTAGGGATGTATGTTTCTGCAGAGAGCAAGAGTATACTTGGATCATGGGATAAGCAGGCCAGGAGCTCAAGAAACACAACAGAATCCCTAATGTCAAAGGAAGAAAAGCAGTGAATGTCCTGGAGCTAGTTTGCCAGCACCTTGGGTGGGGCAAGTCTTAGGCACCCCTGGAGCAGAGGTTTTAGTGTCCAGGACAGAGTTGTCTCCACCTCAGGGGGCGATGTCATCTCCAACATTGAGCTCCTGGATAGAGCAATATTGTCTAGAATGTGAGACTGGGGTATCCTTTTCAAGTGGACACCCACTTGGAGTGGTATGAGTCTTATTTTTCTGACTCTTTGGCATTATAAAGATGCTGAACAACTTGTCTAATTTGAAGGCAGCGTTGGGCCTGGGAGCTTGACTTGCAAATATCTTTTAAGTTAAGGGGCCGTGGGTGCACAGGTAGCCAAGGTGATGTTGGCACCTGTGATGCTGTCATCATGAACCAAAGTGCCGGCACTCAACTGGCGCAGTTAAAGGCTCCATTAAAGATGGCCAGATCTGAGGTTTTAACTCTCCAAGGTTTTTCCCAGATGGGTGATGAGTTGGATTCTGTTGCAAATAGGTTTAAGTCATATGGCCTGATTTGGGTGTATGTTGTTAGCAGGGTGTCCGGTTGACAATTAAAATATCTGTGGCTGTGGAGCTTTGGCATTACCCTCTAGACAGGCCCTCTAATTTGGCCAATTTCTAGGTCCCTTTGCCTCAGCTGTTGGTTTGGATGGTGACAGGCTAGCCTGCAGTCTTTGGGTTGTAAAACTTGTATTAGTCAAAAGTGATGGCATGTCGGCCTGCATTCACCATGTTGGTTTAAACCATGGCTTCCTTGGAAGGTTTGGGACTCTGGTTTGCAAACCAATGAAAACACCCAGACTGACAGTAAGGTGACATCCAGCAGAGTGGTTACAGCTCACTTGGCTGGCTTTTGTCATTTGATGTTGATTTTCCTCCAGCACGTATCAGTAACAGGTAGAGGTGTTCTGGTTTTATCCTTATGGAATATGGTTTTGATTTTATTATCTCCAAATGTGAATTTCATTTACGAAGTGGAGTTTTCTATTTATCTTTTCCGTAGTCCACACTGCCTGTGAGAACAGTCCTGGAGTACATGGAGATGTCAGCAAATTTGTAACCAAGCGTGTGGGCTCGTTTCCTGCTACACAATAGAAAAGACCAAATATTGAGACAAGTCTTTTGCAGAAAAAAAAAAGGCTTTATTGCAGGGTGGCCAAGCAAGGAGACAGGAGGCAAAGTGGTGTATTTATCTTGGAAAGAGGGAGAAAGAGGGGCAGGGAGCTCAGAAATGATTGGTGAAAAGTACGTGTAAGTTTCAATGGAAGTATTGAGTTCTCTGCCCAGGCAGTACTGCTCTGCTCTTCATGTGTCATATGTGCAAATTCAGGGTGTTTGGTGTGTAGCAGGGGTTGAATTTTTGGCTCGTGACATCTAACGTTCACTATCAGTCACCCTAGTCCCTCAATGTGCCTGTGCATCAGCAAGTTGTTTCCCTATCTGTGGTTTCCCTGGTGTTCTTGGTGTATCATTTTGTTTCTACTACATGGACCTTGTAAATTACAGGGTATGGTTTCACAAGGGGCTTTGAATTAAGCGATTAAGGCCTGGGACAAGACAGAGACCCATATAAGGTGTCCATTTGCTGGAGTGGAATTTGAAAAACTGTCTGAGGAGACCATCATGTCTCTCAGTTGAATCGGCTATCAAGAACCTATCAGGAAGATAAAAGTGCTATTGAAGGCCTTTTTAAAGAGTCTAACATGGTGTATTCTGAGAAGTGAACTATGTGCCTTGGTTAATATCAGTAATGCCTGCTACCCCAGAAGGAATGAGGGTAGGGTTAAATGTGGATGTGGATTTGCCTTCCCTGTACACAATGCTTCGGCCCAAACTGCCATCTGCAGAGTTAAGAATTCCTATTCACTATCATGGTCTCATACACAGCATTACTTCTGATTGAAGAGTTCCCTTAACAACAAAAAAAAGTTATGCAGTGGGCCCAAGTTGTGATGGAATTCACTGGTCTTACCATGCTCCTGCCATCCTGAAGCAGCTGGCTTGATAGAATGGTGGAATGGTCTTTTGAAGACTCAGTTACAATACCAGCTAGGTGGCAATACCTTGCAGGGCTGGGACAGGGTTCTCCAGAAGGTTGCATATGTTCTGAATCAGTGTCTAATATATGGTGCTGTCTCCCATGGCCAGCACTCTAAGGTCCAAAAATCATGGGGTGGAAATGGGAGTGGTAACATTCACTGTTGTCCCTAGCGATCAGCTGGAAAAGTTTTGCTTCCTGTTCCCCCAACTGTATATTCCACTGGCCTAGAGGCCTTAGTCCCAGAGGGAGGAATGCCTCCACTAGGAGATACAATAATGATTCCACTGAACGGGAAGTTAAGACCGCTGCTCAGCCCCCTTGGGCTTCTCATGCCTGTGAATCAACAGGCAAAGGAGTCCCTGTGCTGGCTGGTGTGACTGATCACTGAGCCTGACTACCACAGGGAAACTGGACTTCTCATCAGTGCAGGTAGGGAAACCATGTCTGTGATACAGGAGATACCTTAGGGTTTCTTTGAGTATGACCACGCCCTGTGATTAATGCCAATGAAAAACGATAACAATCCAATCCAGCAAGAGTACTCATGGCCCAGATCCTTCAGGAATAAAGGTTTTGGTCACTCCACCGGGTAAAAAGGCACAGACGGCTGAGTTGCTTGATGAAGGCAAAGGGGAAGCAGAATGGGTGGTGGAAGAAGGTGAAGATGGATATAAATACTGGCTGTGATTCCACGACCAGTTACAGAAATGGATATATATATATATATATATATGTATATATTCAGAAATGAGAGCTGTTGAGGTTTGTCTGCCCGACTGTGTCACTGTCCTACCTGGATGGGGGAGCCGTTCAAGAGAAGGAATCTCTTTGTGCGCACTGAATTCACTGTCTTTTGACCCAAGAACACAGACTTTGACTCCCATCATTGCCCTGGCTTGGGTGATGCCCTCCAGTGGATCTGAAACATGCCCTAAGCACCAACCGTCCTAGGTGACTGACTTCCCCGACACTGAGGATTTCTAACATATTATGTTCTTGTGACAAGTGTCTCAGGTACAGGTTTTGTGCCTATGCAGGCACAAATTACATTTAGGCTCCAATTACATTTCTTTTTCTCAGCGAATCAGTGGGGGCTGTGGGCATGGAACTGACTGGCTGAGGACCCTTGGTCCTTGTTGGGATTTCTGAGACTCTGTGGTCTAGGCCTGAATAAGGAATGGAAGAAACTATCACAGGCTGGGTTTTCAGAACCGCTGGGCCTATTGTGAGAGGGTCTCAGTCTTGCATCCCTCTGCCTGGGGACCCAGAACATGTCAAGTCCTAGAGATGAGCAGACCAGAGACTGTGAGGTGAGGGAAGCACTTATTGAGTGCCTGCTGTGGGACTCTGGCTGAAGCCAAGAGGCAGAGTGTGGCCAAGGCTTCACTCAGTCTCAGGTGCCAGGGGTCTTGGGATGGACAACCCCCCACCTAACACAGACTCAGCTGAGGCAGTTGTGTTAATATGGTGCCTTTATTTCCTGAAGCCCATAAGCTCCAGTGCAGGGCATAAGCTCTAGTGCAGGGTGGCTCCTCCTTGCCTAGGAGGGCATCAGGCTCTGCTTAGTGGGCGGCTCTGGGTCTTTCTCCTCACTGACTCCAAGGGGCTTGGGATTGGCCTGCGGGAGGTCAGAGTGTGACGTGGGAGTCTCCTCACATCCCCATGCCCACACCCTCCCTGGGTCCTGCCCTTCCTCACCCCACTGCTGCCAGCTTCTGCACCTTTGCCTTGGCTGTGTCCCTTTGGGAATGCCCTTCTCTGAAGACCATCTTCTGAGCTCTCTGCAGAACCCCTCCTTGCCTCCCCACCCAGAGCTCCTTTCATAAGCTGTCTCTGCCAGGACTGCCAGATGCCAGGACTCACAGCTTCTCCTGGGCCAGCCCCTTCCTCTTGATTGCTCTGGCCTTGAGCAGGGACCTGCACTCCAAGCTTTTCCAGCTCCTCCTTCAGCCTGGACAAAAAGGGGTAAGGGGGTAGGGTAGGAGGGTAGGGGGAGAAGGGAAGGATTGTAAAGAGACCAAGTGACAGAGTCTAGGAGGGAGCAGAGACTCCCTTAGCCACCTTCCCCTTGGGGACCACGCCTACCTCTGCCTCTGCTGCTGCAGCTGCCGGCACTTCTGCTGCAGCTGCTCCTGGCGCTGGGCAGCAGCCTCCAGGAACTCCCCGGCCTTCTTGTTCTCCTCCTCAAACAGATGCCTGAGGGTGGGCGTCAGTGATGGCAGCACCTCTCCCTCCCCTCCGCCCCCCGCACCGTCCCTCTCTTACACCACAGCTGCTGCTTCCTGGCTGCGCAGGAAGAGCCCCTCAGTGATTGCCGAGCAGCCCTTGGCTCCGAACTGGGAGCACAGACGATGCTTCACATCCTCCAGCTTTGCCTCCACCAGCTTTTCTGCAGCAGGAAGGGACAGTGGCAGGGCAGGGCAGGGCAGGGCAGGGCATCCCCATTCTCCAGGCCTCACCTTCCTTGAGCAGCTTCTCCTTGCTGCTGTCCAGGGCGGCGATCTCCAGGGCCAGCTGCTCTGGCTTCTGAGGGGTAGAAAGGCAGCCTGTCCACATCTCCTGGCTTCCTCCCATGTGCCTCAGAGAAGCCGATCTGGATCTGGTCTTTACTCTGCATGCCTTACTTCCTGCTGCTCTGGCCCTCCATGCATGCCAGGCATGGCCCAGCCTCAGGGCCTTTCCATTGGCCATTCTGTCCACCTGGAGCTGTTTCACCCCAGATACCTGTGGTGCTATGCTGGGGAGGCTCGTGAGGGTTAGTGTTCAGGAATTCTGCAAGGTTTGAAATCAGCCCTGGGGTATTCGCTACAGGGCATCCTGCAAACACCACAAATCGAGGCTGTTCTCTGGAGAGTCAGTTACCAGCCCAGCCCTGCAGCTCCTTCTCTTCCCGCTCTGTGACCGCACTGAGCCCTTCCATCCTGACATTCATTCTGTTTTCTTGTTTGGGATCCCCAGGTGGCAAACACCGGCCTGCCTGGTTCCCCACTATCTGCCCTGTGTGTGTGATGGCCCCAGACACACCCAGGAGTCTCCTTGATGGATAACCCCTCCTTGGTTCATCAGGGCTCCTCCTGACCACTTAAGGCCCCTGGGAGGGCATCAGGGATGGGTGGGCAGGGCCAGTGAAGAGGACAATACCGGGTGGCAGTGAGGGTGACGAGGAACTGGACTGAGCATGATTCTAACACACGGCTGCCAGGGCTGCTCAGGAACTGGGTGCGGCAACTGAGAGGAAGGAGGCCTGGAGGATGACCCCGAGGTTTGGGCTGGTGCTGCCAGAGAAGATGTGGAAGGTGGAAGGAGTGGCCCCGAGTGACTCACGTGGAATTCCCAGAGGCCCTTATGCTGGCCCATCAGATCCTCCAGTTGCTCCTCAAAATCCAACCTGGGGACCAACCACACAGGATGAGGGGCCGTGGGCTGAGAGACGCCCCTCCTCAACCTGGCTCAGGCCGGGGTCTTCATGCAGAGACATGGGAGAGCTCGCCCATGCTCCTCACTCTGCTGGGAGCACCTTTGCCTCCTTGACCCTCCAAGCTTCAGCTCAGCCAGCTCGTCTTCTAACCCCCATTCTTAGCATTCCCCCCACTTACAATGCATCCAGCCCCCAGGCCTTGGGCAATGGGCTTTACCTCAACTGCCTCTGCTTGTTCTTCTCCTGCCCCATCTGGGAGTTCAGGGCAGAAATTCGCTCCTTGCACTCCTGCAGCATGGTATGCTTCCTGGCAAGACGCAAGGCAGCCGTCATGTTTTCTGAATGTCTCCCTAGGAGGGGCCTGGGGTGGGGCTTCCGCGTCCTTCTCTTGAGGTCTGTTCTAACCTTCTAGATTGAGGTCCTTCTCTGTAACTTTGTGGGAGGGGGGCATGAGCTCATGCCCTCTGGAAATGTCATTGTGAAGACTGGGGAGATCAATGTGGGCATGGTCACAAGTACAGGCACACACACATATTAATCTCATGTGAATTTCTCAAACAGTTTCAAAGTTGGTATGCTAGGGGCTTGGGGCCTCTGGTCACAAAATGAGCAAAATAAAGATTCAGGAGGTAGAGACATGGATGTACAAGTAGTTGGGTGGACGGAGGGATAATGGATGAATGGAGAGAGACTGGTGCACAGATGGTTGGCTTGACGCCTAAATGAAGGGACAGGTGAGTAGACAGCCAAGACAGCCTGCAGAAAGTATGAAGGTATAGAATAAAAACCAGCCGAGGGAATTTAATTGACATTCTAGCAAATGAATGCCCGTCCCCGTGAATGAGTACTCCTAACACTACTGCCTACTGTTGGAGTCAAGGTGGGAAGACAGGCATTTGGCCTCCCCGTTTTAGGGAGAAGATGAGAGCTGTGGGTCTAAGACCGATTTCCTCTGCTTTCTCTCTCTACCAGAATGGACAGCGCTGAGCGGGGGCCAGGGGGAAGCTCTTACCTCTGTGCCTCACTTTCCTTCTCCTGGCAGTGGAGCCGGAGGATCCTCAGGGTCTCTGCAGGGAGAGGAAGTGAGGGCCCCGTGAGAGCCCATCAGGGCATGAGGTCTGGGCAGAGGTAAAAGTGCTAGACCCTGTGGGGTCTCTGGAGTCGATGGGACTCTGTCATCTACTGCATGTTTGGTGGAAGCCACAGGAGGGATGCGCGGTGATTCAGGTTTCAAAAGGCTCCTACTTCCAGAGAGAGAGGGAGAGGGCTTCCGCAGGGCGGCAAAGGCTCCTACTTCCAGAGAGAGGGCTTCCGCAGGGCGGCAAAGGCTCCTACTTCTAGAGAGAGGGCTTCCGCAGGGCGGCAAAGGCTCCTACTTCTAGAGAGGGGGCTTCCGCAGGGCGGCAAAGGCTCCTACTTCCAGAGAGAGGGCTTCCGCAGGGCGGCAAAGGCTCCTACTTCCAGAGAGAGGGAGAGGGCTTCCGCAGGGCGGCAAAGGCTCCTACTTCCAGAGAGGGGGCTTCCGCAGGGCGGCAAAGGCTCCTACTTCCAGAGAGGGGGCTTCCGCAGGGCGGCAAAGGCTCCTACTTCCAGAGAGAGGGCTTCCGCAGGGCGGCAAAGGCTCCTACTTCCAGAGAGGGGGCTTCCGCAGGGCGGCAAAGGCTCCTACTTCCAGAGAGGGGGCTTCCGCAGGGCGGCAAAGGCTCCTACTTCTAGAGAGGGGGCTTCCGCAGGGCGGCAAAGGCTCCTACTTCTAGAGAGGGGGCTTCCGCAGGGCGGCAAAGGCTCCTACTTCCAGAGAGGGGGCTTCCGCAGGGCGGCAAAGGCTCCTACTTCCAGAGAGAGGGCTTCCGCAGGGCGGCAAAGGCTCCTACTTCCAGAGAGAGAGGGAGAGGGCTTCCGCAGGGCGGCAAAGGCTCCTACTTCCAGAGAGGGGGCTTCCGCAGGGCGGCAAAGGCTCCTACTTCCAGAGAGGGGGCTTCCGCAGGGCGGCAAAGGCTCCTACTTCCAGAGAGGGGGCTTCCGCAGGGCGGCAAAGGCTCCTACTTCCAGAGAGGGGGCTTCCGCAGGGCGGCAAAGGCTCCTACTTCTAGAGAGGGGGCTTCCGCAGGGCGGCAAAGGCTCCTACTTCCAGAGAGGGGGCTTCCGCAGGGCGGCAAAGGCTCCTACTTCCAGAGAGAGGGCTTCCGCAGGGCGGCAAAGGCTCCTACTTCCAGAGAGAGAGGGAGAGGGCTTCCGCAGGGCGGCAAAGGCTCCTACTTCCAGAGAGGGGGCTTCCGCAGGGCGGCAAAGGCTCCTACTTCCAGAGAGGGGGCTTCCGCAGGGCGGCAAAGGCTCCTACTTCCAGAGAGGGGGCTTCCGCAGGGCGGCAAAGGCTCCTACTTCCAGAGAGGGGGCTTCCGCAGGGCGGCAAAGGCTCCTACTTCCAGAGAGGGGGCTTCCGCAGGGCGGCAAAGGCTCCTACTTCCAGAGAGGGGGCTTCCGCAGGGCGGCAAAGGCTCCTACTTCCAGAGAGGGGGCTTCCGCAGGGCGGCAAAGGCTCCTACTTCTAGAGAGGGGGCTTCCGCAGGGCGGCAAAGGCTCCTACTTCCAGAGAGGGGGCTTCCGCAGGGCGGCAAAGGCTCCTACTTCCAGAGAGAGGGCTTCCGCAGGGCGGCAAAGGCTCCTACTTCCAGAGAGAGAGGGAGAGGGCTTCCGCAGGGCGGCAAAGGCTCCTACTTCCAGAGAGGGGGCTTCCGCAGGGCGGCAAAGGCTCCTACTTCCAGAGAGGGGGCTTCCGCAGGGCGGCAAAGGCTCCTACTTTCAGAGAGGGGGCTTCCGCAGGGCGGCAAAGGCTCCTACTTCCAGAGAGGGGGCTTCCGCAGGGCGGCAAAGGCAAACTGGAGACACAGTGGCTGCAGTTACCTTGCTTTTTGCTCAAGGTCTCTTTCAGGCGCACTTTCTCTCCACTCACTGGAAAAAGCAGTGACATGTTCAGGCATCAGAGTCCACACACTGAACCTTCAGGGACTGGGCTTGCCCATGGTCACATGTGTGGTCTGGTACAGCCCTACCCCCAACCCCAGATGCAGACCCCTCGAGGTGAGCCCCTTCCCTCTTGGGCCCATACTCCCTGTAAGCATCAAAGGGCCCTCAAGTTGATAAAGGGTGGCTGTGAGGACCCTGTGGAATGGCAGTGCGTTTACATGGAGGGAAGAGGAAAAATGAACACATTGCATGAAGTTGGATAAGGGCTGCGAAGAAACACATCAAGCAGTAAGAGCCATGTGACTAGGTGTGGGCAGAGTGTGGTCTTTGGGTGGGGTAACTGGGGAAGGCCTCTCTGAGACGGGGACATTTGAGCTGAGAACCGAATGATGATGTGAGGCAATAGGAACCTGTATTATCTGGGGGAACCTCTCCTAGCAAAGCCCCTAAGGTAAGAGTATGCTTGGAGGGTGTTTCCGGAACACTCCCACCCACAGAGTTGGAGCGGGGAGATTGGTAGGACCTGAGGTTGGAGAGGGGGCAGGAGCCCTTGGCCACGGCAAGGATGCTGATTGGAATACTGGGTTCAAGGATGCATGACATTGTGGGGACCTCTGGGTCATCCCCCACAAGCTTACATGAGTCCAGTTCCTTCTGCAGGGTCTCCCAGACAGTCCGGGCCTCTCCTAGCTCCTCACTGGCTTTCTTTTTTGCTGTGCCAAACCGCAGAACATTGTGTAAGTGTCTGTCCTTGCAAACATTTCACATTTGTCTTTAAGCAAACCTAGAGGGGCCCAGATTCTTGTTTCCGGAAGCAGGCAACAAGGCTTCCAGAGCCCAAGCCTTTCTTGTTGGGCTCAGTTGACAGCAGGACAGGTTAATAAACGTGTGAGTATAGCACCTGAATTTAGATGGGCCCGACCAACCCATGCTGAGTTTAATGCTCTGCTCTTTCAAAACACAGTAATTTGGAACAAGGGGCCCTACATTTTCATTTTGCACTGGGCCCTGCCAATCACGCAACCGCACCTGGCAGACAAGCCAAGGTCCTGAGCTCACCTTGCTGGACCTCATTAATCCGGTTAATCAGGACCTCAATCCTGGGCTCTAGGCTTCCGGCTGCAGGGAAACAAGGAGGTTGAGTGAAGATGACAGGGCAGGTGAAGGGAGGTGGATGCCCTCCAAGGGCTCACATTCTGGGGAGGGGAGACAGGAACAGATAAAGAACCTGAGTCAGGTTGTGGTTAAGTGCAGTCAAGAGAAACAGAGGAGGGGCAACAGATTACAAAGTGGAGTGGGACGTGCTTCTTCAGATATGGCAAGACCCCTTGAGGGCCCCAAATGAAGTGAGGGGGGCAGACCTTGCTGTTCCCTGGGTGGGGGTGGGAGACAGTCAGTACAAAGGCCTGCCCTAAGGTGGGAACACGGGTGGAAGGTGCCTGGTGAGCAAGCCAGAGGAGCGGAGGTGAGGTGGAGGGAAGGTGAAACCCTGGATCCAGCAGAGTGCATGGGAACCAAATGGACGGCCAGCAAGGGGACTGCAGCTGAGTTTTGGGAAAACGTTTGTACTTTATCCCCTTATACTTGAATTTTGAATCATGGGTTCATATTTTTACTTCAAAAAATTGTTTTAAAAGTAAGAGAGAACAAATGAGTTAATTTCCCAAGGTGGTGAATTTTGGGCCTTGGAATTGATTCCACTTCTGCCTGACCCCAAATCTCAGGCTGAGCCCCAGTTACAGAGGAGACATGTGACCTTTCTGTAACCGCTTCACCATTTCCATCAAGTCTTCAATTTTCTGTGAGGACTTGGCCTGCCCTGTGGAGAGAAAACCAAACATTTAAGAATTATGTAGGCTCCAATAAAGATTTAAAAAAAAAAGAATTATGTAGGAGGGAGAGGCCCGAGGAAGGATCTGATAACACTGGGCCGGGACTGAGGTGGCCTGAGGGCAGGTCTCCAGCCAGAGTGGGGCGTCTGCTCCTTGCCCTGAGGGAGACACTGCACAAGGGATGAACCGGCCCTTCCTGGGCAGACTTTCCTAAAGGGTGAAATGACACCACAGATTTCCCCTTAATAAAACTCAGGGCAAGGAAAGGGGTGCACTCTTACTGCTGATACTGTTCAAGGCTTGGCCAAAGCTCAGGATGTAATAATGAAAGAAAAAAAAAGAAGTGGTATTAAAAACTGGAAACAAGGATTCAGAAATCACTGTTAACTAGTAGGTGGCATAATGAACTAGAAATTTCTAGAGAATATTACCCAAAGAAACCTTACAAGGAATACTGAGAAAATCTAATAAGATGTCTCATTTAAATAAATATAAACAGCCTTCCTATATACAATTGTTATTCTGTAGCCTCCAAGTAAAATATTTCATATTAACTTGCTTATAATCAATATAGGCACTTATTTTTAACTCCTTGATGAATTAGTAGATCTAGGCAATTATTATTAATGGATTAACATCACAATAAAAATAACTGGATATTATGAGCTATGTAATGTAAAAATTCAATGTAGGATTCTTGTAAAAAAATGACACTAATACTTGTTAAGCCTCTCAATCTAAATAACCAATTCAGAGGAAATACAGGGAGAGCGGAACATTTTAAGTGGCACATGGGCATGCAATTAGTAACATCCACACTGGGAAACGTCACAGGAAAAACAACCCAGTTTCTTTAATTTAAATATATTTTGGGGGAAAAGGGAGAAAGGAAGACCCTTACAGACAAAAAGAGATTAAAGAAACGTATCAACCAATTTCAATAAATGGACCATACTTGGATTTCGATTCAATCGAAAGCACTTTTTAAAATGGTGATGACACAATCAAGGAAATTTGAAAACTGACTAGATAGTTGATGAAACAAAGGAATTATTGTAGCCATTATTCACATGTGACAATGCTATTGTGGTTACTTTTCTGCAGAGTGCTTATGTTTTAGAGAGATATATGCAAATATTGGGTTGGCCAAAAAGTTCGTCTGGGTTTTTCCATACCATCTTAATGGAAAAACCCGGACGAACTTTTTGGCCAACCCAATATCTATGGATGATATGTTATGTTGCCTGGGATACTTCGAAATGAAACAGTGGAGTCGGTGGTAGGGAGTGGGTGAGGATAACGAGGAAACAAGATTGGCCAAGAGCTGATAATTGTTAAAACTGAAAGATGAGTTCATGGGGTAATTATACTTTGTTCTTGACTTAAGAAAATGTTTTTAGGACTTCCTTGGTGGTCCAGTGGTTAAGACTCTGCACTCCCAATGCAGGGAACCCGGGTCCGATCCCTGGTCAGGGAACGTGATCCCATATGCCACAGCTAAAGATCCCACATGCTGCAATGCAGATCCCGTGTGCTGCAACTAAGACCCAGCACAGCCAAATAAATAAATAAGTAAATATTAAAAAAAAAGTTTTTAAATTGAAGTATAGTTGATTTACAACAGTGTTTTAGTTTCAGGTGTACAGCAAAGTGATTTGGTTATATTATATATATACTTTTCAGATTCTTTTCCATTATAGATTACAAGATATTGAATATAGTTCCCTGTGCTATAGAGTAGGTCCTTGTTTCTATTTAGTAGTGTGTATCTGTTAATCCCAATCCTAACTTAACTCTCCCACACCCCTTTCCCCTTTGGCAACCATAAATTTCTTTTCTGTGTCTGTGAGTCTATTTCTGTTTTGTGAGTAAGTTAATTTGTACCAGTTTTAGATTCCACATATAAGTGATATCATATATTTCTCTGACTTACTTCACTTAGTATGATAATCTCTAGGTCCATCCATGTTGCTACAAATGGCATTATTTCCTTACTTTTTATGTCTTAGTAATAATCCATTGTATATATGTACCACATCTTCTTTATCCATTCATCTGTCAATAGACATTTAAGTTGCTTCCACATCTTGGCTACTGTAAACAGTGCTGCTATGACACTGGGGTGCACGTATCTTTTTGAATTAGAGCTTTCGTCTTGGCCGGATATATGCCCAGGAATGGGATTGCTGGATAATACAGTAACTCTATTTTTAGTTTTTTTTTTTTTTGAGGAACCTCCATACTGTTCTCCATAGTGGCTGCACCAGTTTATATTCCCACCAACCGTGTAGGAGGGTCCCCTTTTCTCCACACCCTCTCCAGCATTTATTATTTGTAGACATTTTGATGGTGGCCATTTTGACCAGTGTGAGGTGATGCCTCATTGTAGTTTTGATTTGCATTTCTCTAATAATTAGCAATGTTGAGTATCTTTTCATGTGCCTGTATATTTTTTTGTATGTGCTTAAATTTATCCATAATAAAAAGTTAAAAAAAAATAAAGCAACCAACCAATCAAACAATATAGAGAAGGTAAATAATCATTTCTACGTAAGAATGGAGAAATGGAGAGAACAATTAACCAAAAACTACACAGATGGCTAATAATATTTGAAAAGACGTACCACTTCAGTCATAATTAAAGAGATGAAAATAACATGTTGCATCTGGCAGGTTGGTAAAGATTAGTAAGTCTGATAAGGCCCAGTGTTTGTGATGATGTAGGGAAACTGGCAGACCGTGGAAACTGATGCAACCTTTTGGAGGCCAGCCTGGCTACACCAACATTTTGAAGACAAATTCCACTTCTAGGAATGTATCCATCAGATATGCTTGGTTAAATATGCAAAAGGTATGTTAAATGACACTGAAGCAACATTTATGTCAAAAGTGGGAAAAAAACGTGAACGCCCATCAGTAGAGAACTGCATGGGATTTAGCTGTTCCCTCCCCGTTTTCGTACCACCACCCAGGCTACAGGGACCATCCAGTCCATGCATCTATATGTTTTGTGTGATCCTCTAGGAAGGTGACCAAAAAGGGGGAAAAATAATTTAAATGTTAAAATTGGTGCTAGATGGGCTACTGCAAAGCCTTCACCCACTAGTCTTCCTATCATCTGAGTGTGATATCAAGTCGAAAGGATGTCCTCTGCCTACTTTTAGCTACTTAAACGGAGCAGATGGGGCAAACGAGGCCAGCGAGAGGTGTGTGAATGTAGGACGCGGGCCTGTGGGTGAGTCCTCGCGGCTGCCGGCAGAGCCGCCGAGACCCTTCCGGAGGGGACGAAAGTCGTTTTTCCCCACGTCCGCCCTGACTCGAAGCGGCGCCCGCGTGCGCTCCCTGCCCGCCCAGCCCTCTATCGCCCGGCTCTACCTCCGGCCTCGTCAGCCCGACCCACGGCTCCCGCCTGCTTCGCGCTCGAAAGCTCCGAGCGCCCCGCCATTTCCTCTCAGTCTGGCGCCTCCGCTTGGATTGGACGGAACGCACGCCGGGGGCGGGGCTCCCTCAGCACGCCTGCGCAGTGCGCCCCGCGCCGATCCCTTCGAGAGCGGACCGCGGAATAGACAGTTGGGCAAGCGCCAGTGCGTATGCTTGAGGCCTCCCGGTGCCGATTCAGGGCAGAGCAGGCGAGGGCGGCGCCTGGTCTTCCAGGCTTGCGATTGGCCGGTTGAGGAGCCGTGGCCTGCGAGAGTGTAGAGGCCTCCCTAGAGCCCGCCCCACGTGACGTCACCTGCGTTGCGGCGAGTGGGCCAGAGCCTGGCGGTGGGGAGCCGAGTTTGATTTCCGTCTCTGCAGGCTTAGGCGAGGTTTCCGGTTTACCGCAAATCTCCGCGTGGGCGTTCTGCACCGAGGCCGTGAGTTGGCCCCACCAGACTCATCTTGGCCGCTCTTCGTGGCTGGACGCGGAGGAGAGGGCAAGGGTGCAGCGAGACCCTGATTCTTCCCAGCGTGATCCCGAGGCTGGCCCTGCCTAGCGTGACACATTCTCAAGGGAGGCGGGGCCGAAGGGTGGACGATGTCGGGTCTGTAGGGCGGGCTGGGGGTGCAGAACTGCCGCGTTCCCCTGTGGATCTGGAAGGACCGTGGTGGACCTCAGGGCTGCATGTGGAGGGGAGGTTCAGCCAGGCTCCCTGCCGCGCGCTGGATGGGGCAGAATTCACGTTTTGGGGGAGGCCGGTGGACCTGGTTGCAGGCGGTGCAGGTGACAGTTACCAGCCTGAATCTGGACATCTGAGTGTTCACTGTGCACAAATCCTGTTCCAAGACATCCCACCCCTCGTCTTCCTCACCTGTTGACCGGGATCCAATCACGACAGTAACAACAAAGTGTGAGGAGCAGTTTTGAGAACTACCTGTGAAAAGCTTTGCTCTAAGAGCTGCCGTCAGTTTTCCTCATCTGTAGTCTGGAAATAGTAATAGCAAACAAGAACTAACATGTAAGGAGGGCTTCCTGTGCCAGAACAGTTCCTATTCTCGTCACGGTAGGAGATTATTTCATGTAATCCTGTCAAAGGACAACCTGGCTGGACTCCCCCTCACCCACTCTGCTCAAGCCACCAGCCTCCTTCCTCAAGATAAATAGGCTCAAACCCACCTTAAGCCTTTACAAAGGCTGTCACCGCTACCACATGCACCCTTCTGAAGTTTTCAAAGCTTGAACTGTCACATCAATGTGAATATGCTGTCTAAAAATCCATAGCTCTCATGATATGGATAAGGTTATGAAAAGTCACAGAGTAAGAATTAGGATTCAGGGTCCAAGCAAAAGTCTGATTGGGGACCAGGGTCAGGGAAAGGGTCAAGAGTCAATGTCAGAGGCCATATTCAGAGTCACTGTTCATTGTTAGGATCAGCATCGAGGTCGGGGACAGGGATAGGAATTAGAGACTCGAGACCATGGCCATTCCCGCCCAAGATCATGGTTCAAGTCAGGGACTACTGACCCAAACTATGGCAGAATGGACCGTGATCTCCTTGCTACTGGGGCTACTTCTTTGGGAATGAACTGATATATGCAAGATATGGACAGACCAAAGTTCAAATGACCCTTGAAGCCAGAACCCGTCTTGTACAGACTTCCTGGGGTTAGGGGCTAGGATCAGGATTAAGGACCCTAACCCCTAGGGTTAGGGTTGGGCTCTGGCTCAAAATCCAGGGTCAGTGTCAGTGTTGGGGATCAGGGTCAGTGCTAGGCTAGAGTTTAGGGCTGGGGTCGGGGTCAGAGTTTAGGGTTATGGGTCAGGATTAGAGAGTCAGGTTTGGAGGGTTAAGATTTAGAGCTTAGGGGGTCAGGGTCCACAGTCTAGGGGTCTGGGGCTAGGGTTGTTACAGTTTAGGATTATATATGGGGGGATTAGGGTTATAAGTTAGGGTGTTAGAATCAGAGGATTAGGGTTAGAGTTAGGTTTAAGCATAACTGGTCCTCTTCCGCCTCCTCACTCTCCATCTTTGTGAGGCGTCCAGGAAGGGTAGGAGTGGCCCAGGGTCACACATGAGTCAGGAAGGTAAGCTGAACCGTTGATTTTCTGTACCCCAGTACTGGGCTCTGTTAGAAGAATGAAATGTCTACTCTGGTCACTGATTGTTTCAAATCTAACTCTACTCAGTCAAGTGTTGTGGAGGGCCCCAGAAATCCCACAGGGTGTCCCTCTGTCCTCCCACCCTCTGCCCACTCTGTCTGGGCAGCCCCAGATTCCAGCACAGCCCTGACCCACAGAGCACTCAGAAGACATGTGTGGGTTTATATAGGACTGGGGGTAGTGACCTGCCAGCCCCCACGTGCTGCATACTTGAAGGCTGGTTGGGCCCTCCTGGGACTGAATGGATCCTTTGTCCTATTCAAGTGGCCAGTCAGGTCTTAGCCAGGACAGCCCTTGACCTTCAACCATCCAGGCAGGCATTTGCAGTCCTCTAGCTCAGGCCAGCCTGGGCCCTGTCAAGCCCTTGTTGCCAGTCACTGAGCTGACCATGTTACTGTGCAATAGAATAGCTACCTGGGCAGCATAGACAGACCCCTGGGTGGTTCAATTCCCTACATCCATGTGATTGAGAGAAGTGTCTCTTCCCTCACAGCCTCATAGCCTGCCAAGAGAAGTAATAACCCTCCAACACTGAATGTGGCCCTGGCCACAACATCCAAACAGCAGACTGTTACCCCATAATTCTTTGGCCTTCCAGCTGTAATAAACTTTTGACACTCATACTCGTTAAGACTCAAGGATATGGGGGCCGCTGGGCCTCGCAATGGGCAGTTTCTCACTGGGGCCGCATGGTCTCAGCGCGCCATGTGAGCTTAGGGCTCGGCCCTGCGTCCCGCAGAAAGCTTGCCAACTGTGGACTGCGTGGCATGGAATAACCCTTGAAACTCCTACTGCTTCACTAAGCTAGAGTTTCCTTACCACCCAGCGTTCGGTCTCTGCTCTTTGCAAAGGAGAGAGAAAAGACTGGAAAATGAGCAATTTTATTCTTCAAGGATGGGTGATTAATATGGCCAGGGGCCAGGTGTGACTCCTGGGCTCCCACCTCCCAGAGCCACAAATGAAGTCTGTGTGCTCTTTGAGGCACATGGGCAATCAGGGCCAGTCTCTGATGTGAGGACCTGATGCCCAAAGCCAGAGCCTTGAGTTTACCACCAACAGCACAGTTGCTATTTTAGCAAGTGGAAGAACTTCTTGCTATCAAGGGAGGACAGTATGAGTTGCCCATATGCTAGTGCACAGTCTCTGGTCCTGTAAAACGTGATTACACGTGAGCATGAGCTCTTCGATGCTTTCTGGTTCTGGAAATCGTATAGGAGGTGGTTCACAGCAGGTGAAGCTAACGCTGTCAGTGGAGGTGGTGAAGCCAAAGGTCTGCAGTTCAGACTGAAGGTGCCTATGTCAGTGTGCATACAAGAGAAAACCATCTCGTGTAAGTGTAGGTCAGGCTCGTTTAAGAAGAATGCAGTCGGGCTTCCCTGGTGGCGCAGTGGTTAAGAATCCGCCTGCCAATGCAGGGGACCCGGGTTGGATCCCTGGTCCAGAAAGATCCCACATGCTGCGAAACAACTAAGCCCGAGCGCCACAACTACTGAGCCTGCGCCCTAGAGCCCACGAGCCACAACTACTGAAGCCTGCGCGCCTAGAACCCGTGCTCTGCAACAAGAGAAGCCACTGCAGTGAGAAGCCCGCGCACCGCAACGAAGAGTAGCTCCCACTCGCCGCAACTAGAGAAAGCCTGCACACAGCAACGAAGACCCAATGCAGCCAAAATATAAATAAATAAAATAAAATACAAAAAGAAGAATGCAGTCATGTTATGCCTATAATCTTTTTTTTTTTTTTTTTTTTTTTTTTTTTTTTTTTTTTGCGGTACTCGGGCCTCTCCCGTTGCGGAGCACAGGCTCCGGACGCGCAGGCTCAGCGGCCATGGCTCACGGGCCTAGCTGCTCCGGGGCATGTGGGATCTTCCCAGACTGGGGCACGAACCCATGTCCCCTACCTGTTGGCAGGCAGACTCTCAACCACTGCGCCACCAGGGAAGCCCCAATGCCTATAATCTTGTATCTTGTGCCTATCCTCAGGGACCCCATCCTCAGTTCCTGAGGCTCCTACAACTCACAAACAGGGATTCAGATTCCTTTTTTTTTTTTTAAGCAGACTGAAATAATCCTTATGTCAGAGAGACATATTTTGGGGTGGCATATTCTAGTCACCTTGACATAGATGTACCCCAATTTGCTTATGCATTCATCTATTGAAGGATATCCTGATTTCTTCACGTTTTTAGCCATTATGAATAGTGCTGCTGTGCATAATTGCATCCTTGTTTGCATTTGGACATAGATTTTCAAAGCATGATTGTTGGATCCCAAGGTGAGACTTGTTTAGCTTTGGAAAGGAAAACTGCTAAACTGTCTTACAAAGTGACTGTACAGGCATCCCAAAAGCAAGGAGGGAGAGTTCCTGTTGTTCCTCATGCTCTAGCAATTGGTATTGTCACATTTTTGGAGTTAAGCATTCCTAATAGGTGTGGTGTGATATCTCATGATTTTAATTCCCTAATGGTATATAATGTTGAGTATATTTTTGTTTGATTTTTACTATCTGTATATCTTTTTTGGCTGTGTGTGTGTGTTCAGATCCTTACCCACGTTTTTATAGGGCTGTTTCAGAGGTCTTTGTCTATTTTGAGTCCAAATCCTTTATTGGATATGAGGTTTGCAAATATTTTTCTCCCAGTTTGTGGCTTGTCTTTTGACTTTCTGAATAAGGTCTTTCAGAGTAGAAATCTTTAATTTTATAAAGTCCACAATATTATTTATTTTGTGTTGTGGATTGGTTTTTTTTTTTTTTTTTTTTTTTTGCTGTACGCGGGCCTCTCACTGTTGTGGCCTCTCCCGTTGTGGAGCGCAGGCTCAGCGACAATGGCTCACGGGCCTAGCCACTCCACAGCATGTGGGATCCTTCTGGACCAGGGCATGAACCCGTGTCCCCTGCATCGGCAGGCAGACTCTCAACCACTGTGCCACCAGGGAAGCCCTGTGGATTGGGTTTTTGTGTTGTGTGTTAAATCTCAAAGTTCATGATCTACAGACCAAACCCAAGGTCATGTAGATTTTCTTCTATGTTTCTCTATAATTTTGATAGTTTTGCACTTTGAATGTCTGTGAATAAATTTGAATGATTTTTGTGTAAGTTTTAAAGTTTGTGTCTGCAGTCATTTCATTTCATATGGTTTCCAGTTAAATTGTTCCTTAACTATTTTGGAGAAGTCATGAGATATTTGGCTGTATTTCAGTTTGAATTTCTGCAGTTTAATGGATTCAGCAGAACTGCTCTCAGGGGGCGGGGCCTCTGCTGAACTGTGAGGGAGGCTTGGTCGGCACATTCGCATTGGCTGGAGGGGACGCCAGCCCACCTCCCTGACCCTCCGCAGGAATACCCGCTCTGACTGCGGACCTGGCTCTGCCCGAGCAGCTGAGAAGAGCTGGGTCTCCTCAGGACCCACTGGAGCCTTGGCTTCTGGAACACGCGGGGCCGAGGCCATGCTGACGGCCGCAGCTCCGGGAGGACAGGCATCGAGGCCACAGTAATGGAAGTCTGGTCTCCTCAGGACCTGCTGGGAGGTGATGCTCCTGAGGGAAAAAGTGAGGAAAAGTGGGGGGAAGGTTCCTGTGCGTGGCTGACCGCTGAGGGTGTCTGTCTTTAGAGGACCCAGGAGAGGAAGGGCTTGATGTGGAAAACTGGCTTTTTAGCCAGTTTTTGTGTATGGTGTAGACAGAGTGCAGTGTTGTTGTCTGGTGTGTGGTGTCCAGTTTTCCCAGCACCGTTTATTGAGGGGACTCTCCTTTCCCTGGTGTATGTTCTTGGCTCCTTTCTTGTGAATCAACTGATCACACACCTGTAGGTTTATTTCTGGGCTATCTATTCTGTTCCTCTGGTGTGTGAATGTGTTTTTGTGCCAGTTACACACTTTATTGGTGACTGTAGCTTCCTAATGTAGTGTGAAGTCAGGGAGCAAGATGCCTCCAGCCTGTTTTCCTTTCTCAGAATCCCTTTGGCTATTCAGGGGCCTTTGTGTTTTCACACAAATGTTAGGAATGTTTGTTCTGTTTCTGTGAAAAATGCCTTTGGAGTTTTGACCAGGCTTACTTTGCATTTGAACATTGCTTTGGGTAGAATGGACATTTTTTAAAAATAAATGTATTTATTTTTAATTTTATTTTTGGCTGCGTTGGGTCTTCGTTGCTGCGCACGGGCTTTTCTCTGGTTGCGGAGAGTGGGGCCACATCTCGTTGTAGTGCACGGGCTTCTCATTGTGGTGGCTTCTCTTGTTGTGGAGCACAGGCTCTAGGCACGCGGGCTTCAGTAGTTGTGGCTCGCAGGCTCTAGAGCACAGGCTCAGTAGTTGTGGCGCACGGGATTAGTTGCTCCGTGGCATGTGGGATCTTTCCAGACCAGGGATCGAACCCCTGTCCCCTGCATTGGCAGGCGGATTCTTAACCACTGCGTCACCAGGGAAGCCCTAGAATGGACATTTTAAGAATATTCTTTGCAAACATGAGCACTGGATATCTTTCCATTTATTTGTGTTTGTTCAGTTTCTTTCATCAGTGTCTTACAGTTTTCAGGTGTGCTTTCACCTTCTCAGTTAAATTTATTCCTAGGAATTTTTTGGATGCAATTGTAAATGGGGTTGTTTCTTAATTTCTCTTTCTGATGGCACATTATTAGTGTATAGAAAGACAACTTATTTTTGTGTATTGATTTTTCCCCCTTTTTGCGGTACGCGGGCCTCTCGCTGATGTGGCCTCTCCCGTTGTGGAGCACGGGCTCCGGACGCGCAGGCTCAGCGGCCATGGCTCATGGGCCCAGCCGCTCCGCGGCACGTGGGATCTTCCCGGACCGGGGCACAAACCCGTGTCCCCTGCATCGGCAGGCGGACTCTCAACCACTGCGCCACCAGGGCAGCCCGTGTATTGATTTTGTACCCTTTGTATTTTGTACCCTGTGTATTGATTTCAGCTTTACTGAATTCATTTATTAGTTCTAACAGTTTTTTGGTGGTTTGATGTGGAAAACTAGAATTCAGATATCCTACTGTTTCTACTACATCCAGGTCATCCACAGCACCCAACACATAGTGGCTTCCAATATAATCTTCCCACCATGCCTGTTAATAACGCGTGGATTCCTACAAGAAAGATGAGCATCACCGCTTTAGGTGAATCGCATCTGGTTAAGGCTTTGCCTCTATCATGAAGTTTGATGTCTTCTCTGCATTTTTTTGGGCATAGTTTTGACATGATTCATTTGAAAAGTAATTTACTTCCTAGTAATTTCAAGTGTATAAAAAAACTGTAAGTAGCAGTACAAAACACACCACCTCCCATAAAATACTCCATTGTGTTTTACCCAATACTGGGCTCCTCTCCCAGGGAACCAGCACATAAAGCCCCAAAGAGGAAATTTTATGGTTCCACCTTATAATCCTATGCACTGGCCCGCTTCAACATTCACTGTTTCCCCAACTGCATGGAAATATCTTTTCCCATTGTGATCCAGTTTTCTTTTTCTGAAACCATTACTGAGACTTTCCCTCATTTTCTAAACCTTTATGGATTTAAAGCACATGAGATGAGTATGATCTGGGTGACCTTTTCTGCATGACCTCTTTGACTTAGAATGTTTTCAGTGTTCATCCATGTTCTAACATGTATCATCAGTGCTTCATTCATTTTTTTCATTGTGATTAAAAATAACGTTTATCATTTAAACCATTCTGAGTATACAGTTCTGTGGCATTAACTACCTTCACATTGTTGTACAAATATTCTCACCATCCATCTCCAGGACCGATTCATTTTCCCCATGGGAAACTCTGTATCAATTTCTCTACATTTTTGCCAAAATTAGTTATTTTTAATTTTCTTGGTTATAGGCCTTCTAGTGTTTGTGGAGGGGTATGGCGTTGTGGTATTAATGTGCATTTCCATCTTGACTCATGATGTTTAACATCTCTTCAGCTGTTTGTTGACCATTTGTACGTCTTATCTGGGGAAGGGTCTTTTCAAGTCCTTTCTCCATTTAAAGATATTGGGTTGTTTGCGGGGGGCCTGTAGCTCCCCCGCCCAAGCCGGGTCCCACCAAGCGCTCCTGCTGGCGGCCTTGGTCTCGGTGAGTCCAGCCTGGAGCGGTCTCCGCGCCGCAGGGGCCCGCGCATCGGGGCATCGCTAGCGGCCTCGCAGGGGCGCCGCTTCCTCCCTCATGCTCTTAGGAGAGGAGACGCCCGGCCCCAGGCGCCCGTGCCAGGAGTGCTGAGACGGCGCTGTGTCGCGCGGACGCGGCGCCGGCGGGGCGGGTTTTGTTCGGCATTGGCTGCGGCTCACCTGAGCGCGCTGGCGGTCCGCGTGCCTCTCCCGGAAGTGGGCTTCATGGCCAGAGCGCACCTGGCGCGGGGCGTCCTCGGGGCTCCTCGCCGCCGGCCCACGGCGAGCCGGCGCGGGTCTAGGAAACCTACGCGCGGCGGCTGGGAACGACCCCTCCCGTGGGTCCCTGGCACCCCAGCGGCATCCGAGCGCGGAGCGGAGGGCCGCAGACCGCTGGTAAGGGGACAGGGACTCGGTGGGGGTGGGTAGAGGAGGGAAGCACGACTCACAGCAGAGCTGTTTGGCACAGTCACGGAGCCCCCTAACCTGACGGCCGCAGGAAGGGCTCGCCTTTGAGTAAAGGCTTTGAGAACAGGCCTGAGCCTACGCTCTCAAATTTTACAAAATGTCTGCTGGTGTAAAGCTCACTCCCGCGCGCTTCTCCAAAGTAGCCAAGTGGCCCTGGCGAGGTCTCTCCAAGCAGGACCAGAGAGGGGCGGGTTGCCCTGAGACTCTCCCTTGGCATATGGCAAGTCCAAGGAATTTATCCTGCATGGTGATTTCACCTGCTGGGACCCCTCCAACTCCTACTCTGGCCAGCTGGGCCAGCCCGGCTTCCTGCACGTCTCCAGGGTTAGGGTTAGGGTTAGGGGTTAGGGGTTAGGGGTTAGGGTTAGGGTTAGGGTTTAGGGTTTAGGGTTAGGGTTAGAGGGTTAGGGTTAGGGTTGGGTTTAGGGTTAGGGTTAGGGATTAGGGGTTAGGGGTTAGCAGTTAGGGTGAAGGCTAGGGCTAGGGGTTAGGGGTTAGGGTGAGGGTTTAGGTTTTAGGGTTAGGGTTAGGGGATGGGTTAGGGTACAGGTTAGGGTATGGCTACGGGTTAGAGTTAGGGTATGGGTTAGGGTACGGGTTAGGGTTAGGGGATGGGTTAGGGTTAGGTTTAGGGTATGGGATAGGGTTAAGGTACAGTTTAGGGTACGGCTATGGGTTAGGGTTAGGGGACGGTATAGGGTACGGGTTAGGGTTAGGGTATGGGTTAGGGTTAGGATACGGGTTAGGGTTAGGGTACAAGTTAGGGTACGGCTATGGGTTAGGGTTAGTGTACGGGTACGGGTTAGGGTATGGGTATGGGTTAGGGTATGGGTTAGGTTTAGGGTTAGGGTTAGGGTACACTTTAGGGTTAGGGTATTTATTAAACCTCTCCCACTCTCCAGATATCACTTAACACGTAAAGGAATATTATTTGGGGTCCAGCCAAGGAGAAGACTTTAGATACTAGGATAAGACAAAGAACACACACATTATGATTTTGATTTTAACCTGTTCATTAAAACACTAGTGCTTAGGAAATCTAATGGAGGCAGAAGCAGTAAAGGGTGGTTTTATGGGAATAACATCACAGATTTTCTGTAGAATACACAGATTTTGACTGGTTAGCAAGTCAAGGAGGAATGCTTTTGTTCTGAAGATATAAACCCTCTTCTAAATTGAGCTGTTATTGGAAGTTAGAAATTTTGTGTTGCTGTTGTATTGCTTTGTGTTTTCATGATTTTTCTGCCTGCATCTCCCTTGTTAAACCTTTGAATTGGGGAAGAGTGCCGTTACTGGAAATGAGTTTACAGAATTATTCTCAAAAACAGAAGGAAATGGTTCTCACCTAAATATGAAGAAATAATCTCTATACTGGTGTACTAACAGAATTATGAATCAGGGATAATAATTCTATGAAATGTAATTAAACACACTATATATATTTTTTCTTTTAATTTTCCATTGTTACTTTTTAAAAGTACAATTAAAATTCAAGTTCTTTGTAACAAGTGAAATTTGAGAAGATAAATGAAAAGATAATATTTTACCACTTGCCATCCTTTCCCACTCCCTGAAACGACCAGCATAATGTGTAGCTTTCTCATTTTATCCAGGTGTTCTTTACATCTGGAACATCATGTTTCTCACTGTAGAAAAACAGATTTAGCTCTCACAGTTTTTATAGGCTACATATCAGTCCATAGAACAGAAGTACCGAGTATTTGAGACTTAGCTTTTTGAGGGACACTCAGGTTACTTTCTGTTTACTTTTGTTTTTCTGCTAATTTGTTTTAACCACAGAAAAATATTTTTTAAAATACAAAAAAACAAAAATTAAGTTAGGGGTAAGGATTAGGGTTTAAGGTACGGGTTAGGTTACGGGTTAGGGTTAGGGTTCAAGGGTTAGGGTACAGGTTAGGATTAGGGTTAGGGTTAGCATTAGGGTTAGGGTACAGGTTAGGGCACAGGTTAGGGTACAACTACGGATTAGGGTTAGGGTATGTATTAGGGTACGGTTTAGGGTTAGGATACGGGTTAGGATACGGGTTAGGGTATGGGTTAGGGTTAGGGTACAGTTTAGTGTACGGCTACGGGGTAGGGTTAGGGTATGTGTTAGGGTAAGTTTAGTGTTAGGATACGGGTTAGCATTAGGGTACGTGTTAGAGTACGGGGTAGGGTTAGGGTTAGGGTTCGGGTAGGGGTTAGGGTACAGGTTAGGGTTAGGGTTAGGGTATGGGTTAGGGTATGGGGTAGTGTTATGGTACAGGGTACGGTTAGGGTATGGGGTAGGGTTAGGGTACAGGTTAGGGTATGTCTACTGGTTAGTGTTAGGGTATGGGTTAGGGTAGGGGTTAGGGTTAGGATTAGGGTTAGGGTACAGTTAGGGTTAGGGTATGGGTTAGGGTACGGGTGATGGGTAGGTTAGGTTTTGGGTATGGGTTAGGGTACAGGTTAGGGTACGGCTTTGGCTTATGGTTAGGGTATGTGTTAGGGTACGTGTTAGGGATACAGTACATGTTAGGCTTAGGGTATGGGGTAGGGTTAGGGTACGGGTATGGGTTAGGTTTAGGTTTAGGGTATGGGTTAGGGTTAGGGTACAGGTTAGAGTTGGGTTACGAGTTAGGGTTAGTGTATGGGTTAGGGTTAGGGTTAGTGTCAGGGTATGGATTAAGGTACGGTTTAGGGTTAGCGTATGCTTTAGGGTTAGGGTATTTATAAAACCTCTCCCACTCTCCAGATATCACTTAACACGTAAAGGAATATTATTTGGGGTCCAGCCAAGGAGAACACTTTAGACACTAGGATAAGACAAAGAGCACACACATTATAAATAAATCACATTAGGATTTTGTTTTTAACCTGTACATTAAAACACTAGTGCTTAGGAAATCTAATGGAGGCAGACGCAGTAAAGGGTGGTTTTATGGGAATAACATCACAGATTTTCTGTAGAATACACAGAATTTGAGTCGTTAGCAAGTCAAGGAGGAATGCTTTTGTTCTGAATATATAAACCTTCTTCTAAATTGAGTTGTTATTGGAAGTTACAAATTTTGTGTTGCTGTTGTATTGCTTTGTGTTTTCATGATTATTCTGCCTGCATCTCCCTTGCTAAACCTTTGATTTGGGGAAGAGTGCCATTACTGGAAATGAGTTCACAGAATTATTCTCAAAAACAGAAGGAAATGGTTCTCACCTAAATATTAAGAACAAATCTCTATACTGGTGTACTAACAGAATTATGATTCAGGGATAATAATTCTACGAAATGTAAACACACAATATACATTTTTTTCTTTTAAATTTCCATTGTTACTTTTTAAAAGTACAATTATAATTCAAGTTCTTTGTAACAATGGAAATTTAAAAAGATTAAAGGAAAAGAAAATATTTGAACACTTGCCATCCTTCCACACTCCCTGAAACGACTAGCATAACGTAAAGCTTTCTCATTTTATTCAGGTGTTCCTTACATGTGGAACATCATGTTTCTCACTGTAGAAAAACAGATTGAGCTCTCACACCTTTTATAGGCTACATAAAAGTCCATATAACAGAAGTATCAAGTATTTCAGACTCAGCTTTTGGAGGAGCACTCAGGTTACTTTCTGTCTTATTTTATTGTTCTGCAATTTGTTTTCACCCCAGAAAAATATTTTTTAAAACACACAAAAAAAATTAAGTTAAGGGTAAGGATTAGGGTTTAGGGTATGGGTTAGGTTTAGGGTACAGGTTAGGATTAGGGTACAGGTTAGGGTTAGCAATAGGGTTAGGGTATGGGTTAAGGTACAGGTTAGGGTATGGGTATGGGTTAGGGTATGGGTTAATGTACAGGTTAGGGTTATGGTATGGGTTAGAGTTAGGGTATGGGTTAGGGTACGGGTTAGGGTTAGGGTTACGGTTCGGGTGGAGTTAGGGAACAGGTTAGGATACAGCTACGGTTTAGGAATAGGGTATATGTTAGGATATGTGTCAAGGTTAGGATACATGTTAGGGTTAGGGAATGGGGTAGGGATTGGGTACGGCTATGGGATAGGGTTAGGGATTGGGTTCGGGTACGAGTTAGGGTACAGGTTAGGGTATGGCTACGGGTTAGGGTTAGGGTGTGGGTTAGGGTACGTGTTAGAGTTAGGTTACGGGTTAGGGTTAGGGAATGGGGCAGGGTTCGGGTACAGGTACGGGTAAAGGTTAGGGTTCGGGTATGGGTTAGGGTACAGGATAGGGTACGGCTACAGGTTAGGGTACATGTTAGAGTTAGGGTAGAGGTTAGGATTAGGGTAGAGGTTAGGGTGAGGGTTAGGGTATGGGTTAGGGTTAGGGTTAGGGTTAGGGTTAGAGGGTTAGGGTTAGTGTTAGGGGTTAGGGGTTAGGGTAAGGGTGTTAGGGGGTTAGGGTTAGGGTTAGGGTTAGGGGTTAGGGTTAGGGTTAGGGTTAGGGTTAGGGGTTAGGGTTAGGGTTAGGGTTAGGGTTAGTGTTAGGGGTTAATGTTAGGGTTAGGGTTAGGGGATGGGGATGGGGACGGTTTAGGGTACAGGTTAGGGTACGACAATGGTTTAGGGTGAGCGAACGTGTGAGGGCATGGGTTAGTGTTAGCGTACGGGTTAGGATTAGGGGACGGGTGAGGGTAAGGCTTCGGGTAAGGGTTAGGGTTAGGGTCAGGGTTAGGGTTAGGGGACGGTGACGGTTTAGGGTACAGGTTAGGGTACGACAACGGTTTAGGGTGAGCGTACGTGTGAGGGCACGGGTTAGTGTTAGCGTACGGGTTAGGATTAGGGGACGGGTGAGGGTCAGGCTTCGGGGAAGGGTTAGGGTTAGTGTTCTGGCTAGGGTTAGGGTTAGGGGACGGGGACGGTTTAGGGTCCAGGTGAGGGTACGGCAACGCTTTAGGGGGAGCATACGTGTGAGGGAGCGGGTTAGTGTTAGCGTACAGGTTAGGATTAGGGGACGGGTGAGGGTCAGCCTTCGGGGAAGGGTTAGGGTTAGGGTTCGGGCTAGGGTTACGGTTAGGGGACGGGGACGGTTTAGGGTCCAGGTGAGGGTACGACAACGCTTTAGGGTGAGCGTACGTGTGAGGGCACGGGTTAGTGTTAGCGTACGGGTTAGGATTAGGGGACGGGTGAGGGTAAGGCTTCGGGGAAGGGTTAGGGTTAGGGTTCGGGCTAGGGTTAGGGTTAGGGGACGGGGACGGTTTAGGGTCCAGGTGAGGGTACGACAACGCTTTAGGGTGAGCGTACGTGTGAGGGCACGGGTTAGTGTTAGCCCACGGGTTAGGATTAGGGGACGGGTGAGGGTAAGGCTTCGGAGAAGGGTTAGGGTTAGGGTTCAGGCTAGGGTTAGGGTTAGGGGACGGGGACGGTTTAGGGTCCAGGTGAGGGTACGACAACGCTTTAGGTTGAACGTACGTGTGAGGGCACGGGTTAGTGTTAGCGTACGGGTTAGGATTAGGGGACGGGTGAGGGTAAGGCTTCGGGGAAGGTTTAGGGTTAGGGTTCGGGCTAGGGTTAGGGGTAGGGGATGGGGAAGGTTTAGGGTCGAGGTGAATGTACGACAACGCTTTAGGGTGAGGGTACGTGTGAGGGCATGGGTTACTGTTAGCGTACGGGTTAGGATTAGGGGACGGGTGAGGGTAAGGCTTCGGGGAAGGGTTAGGGTTAGGGTTCGGGCTAGGGGTAGGGTTAGGGTTAGGGGACGGGGACGGTTTAGGGTCCAGGTGAGGGTACGACAACGCTTTAGGGTGAGCGTACGTGTGAGGGCGCGGGTTAGTGTTAGCATACGGGTTAGGATTAGGGGACGGGTGAGGGTCAGGCTTCGGGGAAGGGTTAGGGTTAGGGTTCGGGCTAGGGTTAGGGGTAGGGGACGGGGACGGTTTAGGGTCGAGGTGAGTGTACGACAACGGTTTAGGGTGAGTGTACGTGTGACGGCACGGGTTAGTGTTAGCGTACGGTTTAGGATTAGGGGACGGGTGAGGGTAAGGCTTCGGGGAAGGGTTAGGGTTAGGGTTCGGGCTAGGGTTAGGGTTAGGGGACTGGGACCGTTTAGGGTCCAAGTGAGGGTACGACAACGCTTTAGGGTGAGCGTACGTGTGAGGGCACGGGTTAGTGGTAGCATACGGGTTAGGATTAGGGGACGGGTGAGGGTAAGGCTTCGGGGAAGGGTTAGGGTTAGGGTTCGGGCTAGGGTTAGTGTTAGGGGACTGGGACGGCTTAGGGTCCAGGTGAGGGTACGACAACGCTTTAGGGGGAGCGTACGTGTGAGGGCGCGGGTTAGTGTTACCGTACGGTTTAGGATTAGGGGACGGGTTGGGTCAGGCTTCGGGGAAGGGTTAGGGTTAGGGTTCGGGCTAGGGTTAGGGTTATGGGACGGGGACGGTTTAGGATCCAGGTGAGGGGACGACAACGCTTTAGGGGGAGCGTACGTGTGAGGACGCGGGTGAGTGTCAGCGTACGGGTTAGGATTAGGGGACGGGTGTGGGTCAGGCTTCGGGGAAGTGTTAGGGTTAGGGTTCGGGCTAGGGTTAGGGTTAGGGGACGGGGACGTTTAGGGTCCAGATGAGGGTACGACAACGCTTTAGGGGGAGCGTACGTGTGAGGGCGCGGGTGAGTGTCAGCGTACGGGTTAGGATTAGGGGACGGGTGAGGGTCAGGCTTCGGGGAAGGGTTAGGGTTAGGGTTCGGGCTAGGGTTAGGGTTAGGGGACGGGGACGGTTTAGGGTCCAGGTGAGGGTACGACAACGCTTTAGGGGGAGCGTACGTGTGAGGGCACGGGTGAGTGTCAGGGTACGGTTTAGGATTAGGAGACGGGTGAGGGTCAGGCTTCGAGGAAGGGTTAGGGTTAGGGTTCGGGCTAGGGTTAGGGTTAGGGGACGGGGACGGTTTAGGGTCCAGGTGGGGGTACGACAACGCTTTAGGGGGAGCGTACGTGTGAGGGCGCAGGTGAGTGTCAGCGTACGGGTTAGGATTAGGGGACGGGTGAGGGTCAGGCTTCAGGGAAGGGTTAGGGTTAGGGTTCGGGCTAGGGTTAGGGTTAGGGGACGGGGACGGTTTAGGGTCCAGGTGAGGGTACGACAACACTTTAGGAGGAGCGTACGTGTGAGAGCGCGGGTGAGTGTCAGCGTACGGGTTAGGATTAGGGGACGGGTGAGGGTCAGGCTTCGGGGAAGTGTTAGGGTTAGGGTTCGGGCTAGGGTTAGGGTTAGGGGACGGGGACGGTTTAGGGTCCAGGTGAGGGTACGACAACGCTTTAGGGGGAGCGTACGTGTGAGGGCGCGGGTGAGTGTCAGCGTACGGCTTAGGATTACGGGACGGGTGAGGTTCAGGCTTCGGGGAAGGGTTAGGGTTAGGGTTCGGGCTAGGGTTAGGGGTAGGGGACGGGGACGGTTTAGGGTCCAGGTGAGGGTACGACAACGCTTTAGGGGGAGCGTACGTGTGAGGGCGCGGGTGAGTGTCAGCGTACGGGTTAGGATTAGGGGACGGGTGAGGGTCAGGCTTCGGGGGAGGGTTAGGGTTAGGGTTCGGGCTAGGGTTAGGGTTAGGGGACGGGGATGGTTTAGGGTCCAGGTGAGGGGACGACAACGCTTTAGGGTGAGCGTACGTGTGAGGGCGCGGGTGAGTGTCAGCGTACGGGTTAGGATTAGGGGACGGGTGAGGGTCAGGCTTCGGGGAAGGGTTAGGTTTAGGGTTCGGGCTAGGGTTAGTGTTAGGGTTAGGGTTAGGGTTAGGGTTAGGGTTAGGGGACGGGGACGGTTTAGGGTCCAGGTGAGGGTACGACAACGCTTTAGGTGCAGCGTACGTGTGAGGGCGCGGGTGAGTGTCAGCGTACGGCTTAGGTTTAGGGGACGGGTGAGGGTCAGGCTTCGGGGAAGGGTTAGGGTTAGGGTTCGGGCTAGGGTTAGGGTTAGGGGACGGGGACGGTTTAGGGTCCAGGTGAGGGTACGACAACGCTTTAGGTTGAACGTACGTGTGAGGGCACGGGTTAGTGTTAGCCCACGGGTTAGGATTAGGGGACGGGTGAGGGTAAGGCTTCGGAGAAGGGTTAGGGTTAGGGTTCAGGCTAGGGTTAGGGTTAGGGGACGGGGACAGTTTAGGGTCCAGGTGAGGTACGACAACGCTTTAGGTTGAACGTACGTGTGAGGGCATGGGTTAGTGTTAGCGTACGGGTTAGGATTACGGGACGGGTGAGGGTAAGGCTTCGGGGAAGGTTTAGGGTTAGGGTTCGGGCTAGGGTTAGGGGTAGGGGATGGGGAAGGTTTAGGGTCGAGGTGAATGTACGACAACGCTTTAGGGTGAGGGTACGTGTGAGGGCATGGGTTACTGTTAGCGTACGGGTTAGGATTAGGGGACGGGTGAGGGTAAGGCTTCGGGGAAGGGTTAGGGTTAGGGTTCGGGCTAGGGGTAGGGTTAGGGTTAGGGGACGGGGACGGTTTAGGGTCCAGGTGAGGGTACGACAACGCTTTAGGGTGAGCGTACGTGTGAGGGCGCGGGTTAGTGTTAGCGTACGGGTTAGGATTAGGGGACGGGTGAGGGTCAGGCTTCGGGGAAGGGTTAGGGTTAGGGTTCGGGCTAGGGTTAGGGGTAGGGGACGGGGACGGTTTAGGGTCCAGGTGAGGGTACGACAACGCTTTAGGGGGAGCGTACGTGTGAGGGCGCGGGTGAGTGTCAGCGTACGGGTTAGGATTAGGGGACGGGTGAGGGTCAGGCTTCGGGGGAGGGTTAGGGTTAGGGTTCGGGCTAGGGTTAGGGTTAGGGGACGGGGATGGTTTAGGGTCCAGGTGAGGGGACGACAACGCTTTAGGGTGAGCGTACGTGTGAGGGCGCGGGTGAGTGTCAGCGTACGGGTTAGGATTAGGGGACGGGTGAGGGTCAGGCTTCGGGGAAGGGTTAGGTTTAGGGTTCGGGCTAGGGTTAGTGTTAGGGTTAGGGTTAGGGTTAGGGTTAGGGTTAGGGGACGGGGACGGTTTAGGGTCCAGGTGAGGGTACGACAACGCTTTAGGTGCAGCGTACGTGTGAGGGCGCGGGTGAGTGTTAGCGTACGGCTTAGGTTTAGGGGACGGGTGAGGGTCAGGCTTCGGGGAAGGGTTAGGGTTAGGGTTCGGGCTAGGGTTAGGGTTAGGGGACGGGGACGGTTTAGGGTCCAGGTGAGGGTACGACAACGCTTTAGGTTGAACGTACGTGTGAGGGCACGGGTTAGTGTTAGCCCACGGGTTAGGATTAGGGGACGGGTGAGGGTAAGGCTTCGGAGAAGGGTTAGGGTTAGGGTTCAGGCTAGGGTTAGGGTTAGGGGACGGGGACAGTTTAGGGTCCAGGTGAGGGTACGACAACGCTTTAGGTTGAACGTACGTGTGAGGGCATTGGTTAGTGTTAGCGTACGGGTTAGGATTACGGGACGGGTGAGGGTAAGGCTTCGGGGAAGGTTTAGGGTTAGGGTTCGGGCTAGGGTTAGGGGTAGGGGATGGGGAAGGTTTAGGGTCGAGGTGAATGTACGACAACGCTTTAGGGTGAGGGTACGTGTGAGGGCATGGGTTACTGTTAGCGTACGGGTTAGGATTAGGGGACGGGTGAGGGTAAGGCTTCGGGGAAGGGTTAGGGTTAGGGTTCGGGCTAGGGGTAGGGTTAGGGTTAGGGGACGGGGACGGTTTAGGGTCCAGGTGAGGGTACGACAACGCTTTAGGGGGAGCGTACGTGTGAGGGCGCGGGTGAGTGTCAGCGTACGGGTTAGGATTAGGGGACGGGTGAGGGTCAGGCTTCGGGGGAGGGTTAGGGTTAGGGTTCGGGCTAGGGTTAGGGTTAGGGGACGGGGATGGTTTAGGGTCCAGGTGAGGGGACGACAACGCTTTAGGGTGAGCGTACGTGTGAGGGCGCGGGTGAGTGTCAGCGTACGGGTTAGGATTAGGGGACGGGTGAGGGTCAGGCTTCGGGGAAGGGTTAGGTTTAGGGTTCGGGCTAGGGTTAGTGTTAGGGTTAGGGTTAGGGTTAGGGTTAGGGTTAGGGGTAGGGGATGGGGAAGGTTTAGGGTCGAGGTGAATGTACGACAACGCTTTAGGGTGAGGGTACGTGTGAGGGCATGGGTTACTGTTAGCGTACGGGTTAGGATTAGGGGACGGGTGAGGGTAAGGCTTCGGGGAAGGGTTAGGGTTAGGGTTCGGGCTAGGGGTAGGGTTAGGGTTAGGGGACGGGGACGGTTTAGGGTCCAGGTGAGGGTACGACAACGCTTTAGGGGGAGCATACGTGTGAGGGCGCGGGTGAGTGTCAGCGTACGGGTTAGGATTAGGGGACGGGTGAGGGTCAGGCTTCGGGGGAGGGTTAGGGTTAGGGTTCGGGCTAGGGTTAGGGTTAGGGGACGGGGATGGTTTAGGGTCCAGGTGAGGGGACGACAACGCTTTAGGGTGAGCGTACGTGTGAGGGCGCGGGTGAGTGTCAGCGTACGGGTTAGGATTAGGGGACGGGTGAGGGTCAGGCTTCGGGGAAGGGTTAGGTTTAGGGTTCGGGCTAGGGTTAGTGTTAGGGTTAGGGTTAGGGTTAGGGTTAGGGTTAGGGGTAGGGGATGGGGAAGGTTTAGGGTCGAGGTGAATGTACGACAACGCTTTAGGGTGAGGGTACGTGTGAGGGCATGGGTTACTGTTAGCGTACGGGTTAGGATTAGGGGACGGGTGAGGGTCAGGCTTCGGGGAAGGGTTAGGGTTAGGGTTCGGGCTAGGGTTAGGGTTAGGGGACGGGGACGGTTTAGGGTCCAGGTGGGGGTTAGGGTTAGGGTTAGGGTTAGGGTTAGGGTTAGGGTTAGGGTTAGGGTTAGAGGACGGGGACGGTTTAGGGTCCAGGTGAGGGTACGACAACGCTTTAGGTGCAGCGTACGTGTGAGGGCGCGGGTGAGTATCAGCGTACGGCTTAGGATTAGGGGACGGGTGAGGGTCAGGCTTCGGAGAAGGGTTAGGGTTAGGGTTTGGGCTAGGTTTAGGGTTAGGGGACGGGGACGGTTTAGGGTCCATGTGAGGGTACGACAACACTTTAGGGGGAGCGTACGTGTGAGGGCACGGGTTAGTGTTAGCCCACGGGTTAGGATTAGGGGACGGGTGAGGGTAAGGCTTCGGAGAAGGGTTAGGGTTAGGGTTCAGGCTAGGGTTAGAGTTAGGGGACGGGGACGGTTTAGGGGCCAGGTGAGGGTACGACAACGCTTTAGGTTGAACGTACGTGTGAGGGCACGGGTTAGTGTTAGCGTACGGGTTAGGATTAGGGGACGGGTGAGGGTAAGGCTTCGGGGAAGGTTTAGGGTTAGGGTTCGGGCTAGGGTTAGGGGTAGGGGATGGGGAAGGTTTAGGGTCGAGGTGAATGTACGACAACGCTTTAGGGTGAGGGTACGTGTGAGGGCATGGGTTACTGTTAGCGTACGGGTTAGGATTAGGGGACGGGTGAGGGTAAGGCTTCGGGGAAGGGTTAGGGTTAGGGTTCGGGCTAGGGTTAGGGTTAGGGGACGGGGACGGTTTAGGGTCCAGGTGAGGGGACGACAACGCTTTAGGGGGAGCGTACGTGTGAGGGCGCGGGTGAGTGTCAGCGTACGGGTTAGGATTAGGGGACGGGTGAGGGTCAGGCTTCGGGGAAGGGTTAGGGTTAGGGTTCGGGCTAGGGTTAGGGTTAGGGGACGGGGACGGTTTAGGGTCCAGGTGAGGGGACGACAACGCTTTAGGGGGAGCGTACGTGTGAGGGCGCGGGTGAGTGTCAGCGTACGGGTTAGGATTAGGGGACGGGTGAGGGTCAGGCTTCGGGGAAGGGTTAGGTTTAGGGTTCGGGCTAAGGTTAGGGTTAGGGTACGGGGACGGTTTACGGTCCAGGTGAGGGGACGAGAACGCTTTAGGGGGAGCGTACGTGTGAGGGCGCGGGTGAGTGTCAGCGTACGGGTTAGGATTAGGGGACGGGTGAGGGTCAGGCTTCGGGGAAGGGTTAGGGTTAGGGTTCGGGCTAGGGTTAGGGTTAGGGGACGGGGACGGTTTAGGGTCCAGGTGAGGGTACGACAACGCTTTAGGGGGAGCGTACGTGTGAGGGCACGGGTGAGTGTCAGGGTACGGTTTAGGATTAGGAGACGGGTGAGGGTCAGGCTTCGAGGAAGGGTTAGGGTTAGGGTTCGGGCTAGGGTTAGGGTTAGGGGACGGGGACGGTTTAGGGTCCAGGTGGGGGTACGACAACGCTTTAGGTTGAACGTACGTGTGAGGGCACGGGTTAGTGTTAGCCCACGGGTTAGGATTAGGGGACGGGTGAGGGTAAGGCTTCGGAGAAGGGTTAGGGTTAGGGTTCAGGCTAGGGTTAGGGTTAGGGGACGGGGACAGTTTAGGGTCCAGGTGAGGGTACGACAACGCTTTAGGTTGAACGTACGTGTGAGGGCATGGGTTAGTGTTAGCGTACGGGTTAGGATTAGGGGACGGGTGAGGGTAAGGCTTCGGGGAAGGTTTAGGGTTAGGGTTCGGGCTAGGGTTAGGGGTAGGGGATGGGGAAGGTTTAGGGTCGAGGTGAATGTACGACAACGCTTTAGGGTGAGGGTACGTGTGAGGGCATGGGTTACTGTTAGCGTACGGGTTAGGATTAGGGGACGGGTGAGGGTAAGGCTTCGGGGAAGGGTTAGGGTTAGGGTTCGGGCTAGGGGTAGGGTTAGGGTTAGGGGACGGGGACGGTTTAGGGTCCAGGTGAGGGTACGACAACGCTTTAGGGTGAGCGTACGTGTGAGGGCGCGGGTTAGTGTTAGCGTACGGGTTAGGATTAGGGGACGGGTGAGGGTCAGGCTTCGGGGAAGGGTTAGGGTTAGGGTTCGGGCTAGGGTTAGGGGTAGGGGACGGGGACGGTTTAGGGTCGAGGTGAGTGTACGACAACGGTTTAGGGTGAGTGTACGTGTGACGGCACGGGTTAGTGTTAGCGTACGGTTTAGGATTAGGGGACGGGTGAGGGTAAGGCTTCGGGGAAGGGTTAGGGTTAGGGTTCGGGCTAGGGTTAGGGTTAGGGGACTGGGACCGTTTAGGGTCCAAGTGAGGGTACGACAACGCTTTAGGGTGAGCGTACGTGTGAGGGCACGGGTTAGTGGTAGCATACGGGTTAGGATTAGGGGACGGGTGAGGGTAAGGCTTCGGGGAAGGGTTAGGGTTAGGGTTCGGGCTAGGGTTAGTGTTAGGGGACTGGGACGGCTTAGGGTCCAGGTGAGGGTACGACAACGCTTTAGGGGGAGCGTACGTGTGAGGGCGCGGGTTAGTGTTACCGTACGGTTTAGGATTAGGGGACGGGTTGGGTCAGGCTTCGGGGAAGGGTTAGGGTTAGGGTTCGGGCTAGGGTTAGGGTTATGGGACGGGGACGGTTTAGGATCCAGGTGAGGGGACGACAACGCTTTAGGGGGAGCGTACGTGTGAGGACGCGGGTGAGTGTCAGCGTACGGGTTAGGATTAGGGGACGGGTGTGGGTCAGGCTTCGGGGAAGTGTTAGGGTTAGGGTTCGGGCTAGGGTTAGGGTTAGGGGACGGGGACGTTTAGGGTCCAGATGAGGGTACGACAACGCTTTAGGGGGAGCGTACGTGTGAGGGCGCGGGTGAGTGTCAGCGTACGGGTTAGGATTAGGGGACGGGTGAGGGTCAGGCTTCGGGGAAGGGTTAGGGTTAGGGTTCGGGCTAGGGTTAGGGTTAGGGGACGGGGACGGTTTAGGGTCCAGGTGAGGGTACGACAACGCTTTAGGGGGAGCGTACGTGTGAGGGCACGGGTGAGTGTCAGGGTACGGTTTAGGATTAGGAGACGGGTGAGGGTCAGGCTTCGAGGAAGGGTTAGGGTTAGGGTTCGGGCTAGGGTTAGGGTTAGGGGACGGGGACGGTTTAGGGTCCAGGTGGGGGTACGACAACGCTTTAGGGGGAGCGTACGTGTGAGGGCGCAGGTGAGTGTCAGCGTACGGGTTAGGATTAGGGGACGGGTGAGGGTCAGGCTTCAGGGAAGGGTTAGGGTTAGGGTTCGGGCTAGGGTTAGGGTTAGGGGACGGGGACGGTTTAGGGTCCAGGTGAGGGTACGACAACACTTTAGGAGGAGCGTACGTGTGAGAGCGCGGGTGAGTGTCAGCGTACGGGTTAGGATTAGGGGACGGGTGAGGGTCAGGCTTCGGGGAAGTGTTAGGGTTAGGGTTCGGGCTAGGGTTAGGGTTAGGGGACGGGGACGGTTTAGGGTCCAGGTGAGGGTACGACAACGCTTTAGGGGGAGCGTACGTGTGAGGGCGCGGGTGAGTGTCAGCGTACGGCTTAGGATTACGGGACGGGTGAGGTTCAGGCTTCGGGGAAGGGTTAGGGTTAGGGTTCGGGCTAGGGTTAGGGGTAGGGGACGGGGACGGTTTAGGGTCCAGGTGAGGGTACGACAACGCTTTAGGGGGAGCGTACGTGTGAGGGCGCGGGTGAGTGTCAGCGTACGGGTTAGGATTAGGGGACGGGTGAGGGTCAGGCTTCGGGGGAGGGTTAGGGTTAGGGTTCGGGCTAGGGTTAGGGTTAGGGGACGGGGATGGTTTAGGGTCCAGGTGAGGGGACGACAACGCTTTAGGGTGAGCGTACGTGTGAGGGCGCGGGTGAGTGTCAGCGTACGGGTTAGGATTAGGGGACGGGTGAGGGTCAGGCTTCGGGGAAGGGTTAGGTTTAGGGTTCGGGCTAGGGTTAGTGTTAGGGTTAGGGTTAGGGTTAGGGTTAGGGTTAGGGGACGGGGACGGTTTAGGGTCCAGGTGAGGGTACGACAACGCTTTAGGTGCAGCGTACGTGTGAGGGCGCGGGTGAGTGTCAGCGTACGGCTTAGGTTTAGGGGACGGGTGAGGGTCAGGCTTCGGGGAAGGGTTAGGGTTAGGGTTCGGGCTAGGGTTAGGGTTAGGGGACGGGGACGGTTTAGGGTCCAGGTGAGGGTACGACAACGCTTTAGGTTGAACGTACGTGTGAGGGCACGGGTTAGTGTTAGCCCACGGGTTAGGATTAGGGGACGGGTGAGGGTAAGGCTTCGGAGAAGGGTTAGGGTTAGGGTTCAGGCTAGGGTTAGGGTTAGGGGACGGGGACAGTTTAGGGTCCAGGTGAGGGTACGACAACGCTTTAGGTTGAACGTACGTGTGAGGGCATGGGTTAGTGTTAGCGTACGGGTTAGGATTACGGGACGGGTGAGGGTAAGGCTTCGGGGAAGGTTTAGGGTTAGGGTTCGGGCTAGGGTTAGGGGTAGGGGATGGGGAAGGTTTAGGGTCGAGGTGAATGTACGACAACGCTTTAGGGTGAGGGTACGTGTGAGGGCATGGGTTACTGTTAGCGTACGGGTTAGGATTAGGGGACGGGTGAGGGTAAGGCTTCGGGGAAGGGTTAGGGTTAGGGTTCGGGCTAGGGGTAGGGTTAGGGTTAGGGGACGGGGACGGTTTAGGGTCCAGGTGAGGGTACGACAACGCTTTAGGGTGAGCGTACGTGTGAGGGCGCGGGTTAGTGTTAGCGTACGGGTTAGGATTAGGGGACGGGTGAGGGTCAGGCTTCGGGGAAGGGTTAGGGTTAGGGTTCGGGCTAGGGTTAGGGGTAGGGGACGGGGACGGTTTAGGGTCCAGGTGAGGGTACGACAACGCTTTAGGGGGAGCGTACGTGTGAGGGCGCGGGTGAGTGTCAGCGTACGGGTTAGGATTAGGGGACGGGTGAGGGTCAGGCTTCGGGGGAGGGTTAGGGTTAGGGTTCGGGCTAGGGTTAGGGTTAGGGGACGGGGATGGTTTAGGGTCCAGGTGAGGGGACGACAACGCTTTAGGGTGAGCGTACGTGTGAGGGCGCGGGTGAGTGTCAGCGTACGGGTTAGGATTAGGGGACGGGTGAGGGTCAGGCTTCGGGGAAGGGTTAGGTTTAGGGTTCGGGCTAGGGTTAGTGTTAGGGTTAGGGTTAGGGTTAGGGTTAGGGTTAGGGGACGGGGACGGTTTAGGGTCCAGGTGAGGGTACGACAACGCTTTAGGTGCAGCGTACGTGTGAGGGCGCGGGTGAGTGTTAGCGTACGGCTTAGGTTTAGGGGACGGGTGAGGGTCAGGCTTCGGGGAAGGGTTAGGGTTAGGGTTCGGGCTAGGGTTAGGGTTAGGGGACGGGGACGGTTTAGGGTCCAGGTGAGGGTACGACAACGCTTTAGGTTGAACGTACGTGTGAGGGCACGGGTTAGTGTTAGCCCACGGGTTAGGATTAGGGGACAGGTGAGGGTAAGGCTTCGGAGAAGGGTTAGGGTTAGGGTTCAGGCTAGGGTTAGGGTTAGGGGACGGGGACAGTTTAGGGTCCAGGTGAGGGTACGACAACGCTTTAGGTTGAACGTACGTGTGAGGGCATGGGTTAGTGTTAGCGTACGGGTTAGGATTACGGGACGGGTGAGGGTAAGGCTTCGGGGAAGGTTTAGGGTTAGGGTTCGGGCTAGGGTTAGGGGTAGGGGATGGGGAAGGTTTAGGGTCGAGGTGAATGTACGACAACGCTTTAGGGTGAGGGTACGTGTGAGGGCATGGGTTACTGTTAGCGTACGGGTTAGGATTAGGGGACGGGTGAGGGTAAGGCTTCGGGGAAGGGTTAGGGTTAGGGTTCGGGCTAGGGGTAGGGTTAGGGTTAGGGGACGGGGACGGTTTAGGGTCCAGGTGAGGGTACGACAACGCTTTAGGGGGAGCGTACGTGTGAGGGCGCGGGTGAGTGTCAGCGTACGGGTTAGGATTAGGGGACGGGTGAGGGTCAGGCTTCGGGGGAGGGTTAGGGTTAGGGTTCGGGCTAGGGTTAGGGTTAGGGGACGGGGATGGTTTAGGGTCCAGGTGAGGGGACGACAACGCTTTAGGGTGAGCGTACGTGTGAGGGCGCGGGTGAGTGTCAGCGTACGGGTTAGGATTAGGGGACGGGTGAGGGTCAGGCTTCGGGGAAGGGTTAGGTTTAGGGTTCGGGCTAGGGTTAGTGTTAGGGTTAGGGTTAGGGTTAGGGTTAGGGTTAGGGGTAGGGGATGGGGAAGGTTTAGGGTCGAGGTGAATGTACGACAACGCTTTAGGGTGAGGGTACGTGTGAGGGCATGGGTTACTGTTAGCGTACGGGTTAGGATTAGGGGACGGGTGAGGGTCAGGCTTCGGGGAAGGGTTAGGGTTAGGGTTCGGGCTAGGGTTAGGGTTAGGGGACGGGGACGGTTTAGGGTCCAGGTGGGGGTTAGGGTTAGGGTTAGGGTTAGGGTTAGGGTTAGGGTTAGGGTTAGGGTTAGAGGACGGGGACGGTTTAGGGTCCAGGTGAGGGTACGACAACGCTTTAGGTGCAGCGTACGTGTGAGGGCGCGGGTGAGTATCAGCGTACGGCTTAGGATTAGGGGACGGGTGAGGGTCAGGCTTCGGAGAAGGGTTAGGGTTAGGGTTTGGGCTAGGTTTAGGGTTAGGGGACGGGGACGGTTTAGGGTCCATGTGAGGGTACGACAACACTTTAGGGGGAGCGTACGTGTGAGGGCACGGGTTAGTGTTAGCCCACGGGTTAGGATTAGGGGACGGGTGAGGGTAAGGCTTCGGAGAAGGGTTAGGGTTAGGGTTCAGGCTAGGGTTAGAGTTAGGGGACGGGGACGGTTTAGGGGCCAGGTGAGGGTACGACAACGCTTTAGGTTGAACGTACGTGTGAGGGCACGGGTTAGTGTTAGCGTACGGGTTAGGATTAGGGGACGGGTGAGGGTAAGGCTTCGGGGAAGGTTTAGGGTTAGGGTTCGGGCTAGGGTTAGGGGTAGGGGATGGGGAAGGTTTAGGGTCGAGGTGAATGTACGACAACGCTTTAGGGTGAGGGTACGTGTGAGGGCATGGGTTACTGTTAGCGTACGGGTTAGGATTAGGGGACGGGTGAGGGTAAGGCTTCGGGGAAGGGTTAGGGTTAGGGTTCGGGCTAGGGTTAGGGTTAGGGGACGGGGACGGTTTAGGGTCCAGGTGAGGGGACGACAACGCTTTAGGGGGAGCGTACGTGTGAGGGCGCGGGTGAGTGTCAGCGTACGGGTTAGGATTAGGGGACGGGTGAGGGTCAGGCTTCGGGGAAGGGTTAGGGTTAGGGTTCGGGCTAGGGTTAGGGTTAGGGGACGGGGACGGTTTAGGGTCCAGGTGAGGGGACGACAACGCTTTAGGGGGAGCGTACGTGTGAGGGCGCGGGTGAGTGTCAGCGTACGGGTTAGGATTAGGGGACGGGTGAGGGTCAGGCTTCGGGGAAGGGTTAGGTTTAGGGTTCGGGCTAAGGTTAGGGTTAGGGTACGGGGACGGTTTACGGTCCAGGTGAGGGGACGAGAACGCTTTAGGGGGAGCGTACGTGTGAGGGCGCGGGTGAGTGTCAGCGTACGGGTTAGGATTAGGGGACGGGTGAGGGTCAGGCTTCGGGGAAGGGTTAGGGTTAGGGTTCGGGCTAGGGTTAGGGTTAGGGGACGGGGACGGTTTAGGGTCCAGGTGAGGGTACGACAACGCTTTAGGGGGAGCGTACGTGTGAGGGCACGGGTGAGTGTCAGGGTACGGTTTAGGATTAGGAGACGGGTGAGGGTCAGGCTTCGAGGAAGGGTTAGGGTTAGGGTTCGGGCTAGGGTTAGGGTTAGGGGACGGGGACGGTTTAGGGTCCAGGTGGGGGTACGACAACGCTTTAGGTTGAACGTACGTGTGAGGGCACGGGTTAGTGTTAGCCCACGGGTTAGGATTAGGGGACGGGTGAGGGTAAGGCTTCGGAGAAGGGTTAGGGTTAGGGTTCAGGCTAGGGTTAGGGTTAGGGGACGGGGACAGTTTAGGGTCCAGGTGAGGGTACGACAACGCTTTAGGTTGAACGTACGTGTGAGGGCATGGGTTAGTGTTAGCGTACGGGTTAGGATTAGGGGACGGGTGAGGGTAAGGCTTCGGGGAAGGTTTAGGGTTAGGGTTCGGGCTAGGGTTAGGGGTAGGGGATGGGGAAGGTTTAGGGTCGAGGTGAATGTACGACAACGCTTTAGGGTGAGGGTACGTGTGAGGGCATGGGTTACTGTTAGCGTACGGGTTAGGATTAGGGGACGGGTGAGGGTAAGGCTTCGGGGAAGGGTTAGGGTTAGGGTTCGGGGCTAGGGGTAGGGTTAGGGTTAGGGGACGGGGACGGTTTAGGGTCCAGGTGAGGGTACGACCAACGCTTTAGGGTGAGCGTACGTGTGAGGGCGCGGGTTAGTGTTAGCGTACGGGTTAGGATTAGGGGACGGGTGAGGGTCAGGCTTCGGGGAAGGGTTAGGGTTAGGGTTCGGGCTAGGGTTAGGGGTAGGGGACGGGGACGGTTTAGGGTCGAGGTGAGTGTACGACAACGGTTTAGGGTGAGTGTACGTGTGACGGCACGGGTTAGTGTTAGCGTACGGTTTAGGATTAGGGGACGGGTGAGGGTAAGGCTTCGGGGAAGGGTTAGGGTTAGGGTTCGGGCTAGGGTTAGGGTTAGGGGACTGGGACCGTTTAGGGTCCAAGTGAGGGTACGACAACGCTTTAGGGTGAGCGTACGTGTGAGGGCACGGGTTAGTGGTAGCATACGGGTTAGGATTAGGGGACGGGTGAGGGTAAGGCTTCGGGAAGGGTTAGGGTTAGGGTTCGGGCTAGGGTTAGTGTTAGGGGACTGGGACGGCTTAGGGTCCAGGTGAGGGTACGACAACGCTTTAGGGGGAGCGTACGTGTGAGGGCGCGGGTTAGTGTTACCGTACGGTTTAGGATTAGGGGACGGGTTGGGTCAGGCTTCGGGGAAGGGTTAGGGTTAGGGTTCGGGCTAGGGTTAGGGTTATGGGACGGGGACGGTTTAGGATCCAGGTGAGGGGACGACAACGCTTTAGGGGGAGCGTACGTGTGAGGGCGCGGGTGAGTGTCAGCGTACGGGTTAGGATTAGGGGACGGGTGTGGGTCAGGCTTCGGGGAAGTGTTAGGGTTAGGGTTCGGGCTAGGGTTAGGGTTAGGGGACGGGGACGTTTAGGGTCCAGATGAGGGTACGACAACGCTTTAGGGGGAGCGTACGTGTGAGGGCGCGGGTGAGTGTCAGCGTACGGGTTAGGATTAGGGGACGGGTGAGGGTCAGGCTTCGGGGAAGGGTTAGGGTTAGGGTTCGGGCTAGGGTTAGGGTTAGGGGACGGGGACGGTTTAGGGTCCAGGTGAGGGTACGACAACGCTTTAGGGGGAGCGTACGTGTGAGGGCACGGGTGAGTGTCAGGGTACGGTTTAGGATTAGGAGACGGGTGAGGGTCAGGCTTCGAGGAAGGGTTAGGGTTAGGGTTCGGGCTAGGGTTAGGGTTAGGGGACGGGGACGGTTTAGGGTCCAGGTGGGGGTACGACAACGCTTTAGGGGGAGCGTACGTGTGAGGGCGCGGGTGAGTGTCAGCGTACGGGTTAGGATTAGGGGACGGGTTAGGGTCAGGCTTCGGGGAAGGGTTAGGTTTAGGGTTCGGGCTAGGGTTAGTGTTAGGGTTAGGGTTAGGGTTAGGGTTAGGGTTAGGGGACGGGGACGGTTTAGGGTCTAGGATAGGGTACGACAACGCTTTAGGGGGAGCGTACGTGTGAGGGCGCAGGTGAGTGTCAGCGTACGGGTTAGGATTAGGGGACGGGTGAGGGTCAGGCTTCGGGGAAGGGTTAGTGTTAGGGTTCGGGCTAGGGTTAGGGTTAGGGTTAGGGTTAGGGTTAGGGTTAGGGTTAGGGGACGGGGACGGTTTAGGGTCCAGGTGAGGGTACGACAACGCTTTAGGTGCAGCGTACGTGTGAGGGCGCGGGTGAGTGTCAGCGTACGGCTTAGGATTAGGGGACGGCTGAGGGTCAGGCTTCGGGGAAGGGTTAGGGTTAGGGTTCGGGCTAGGTTTAGGGTTAGGGGACGGGGACGGTTTAGGGTCCAGGTGAGGGTACGACAACGCTTTAGGGGAGCGTACGTGTGAGGGCGCGGGTGAGTGTCAGCGTACGGGTTAGGATTAGGGGACGGGTGAGGGTCAGGCTTCGGGGAAGAGTTACGGTTAGGTTTCGGGCTAGGGTTAGGGATAGGGGACGGCGACGGTTTAGGGTCTAGGATAGGGTACGACAACGCTTTAGGGGGAGCGTACATGTGAGGGCGCGGGTGAGTGTCAGCGTACGGGTTAGGATTAGGGGACGGGTGAGGTTCAGGCTTCGGGGAAGGGTTAGGGTTGCGGTTCTGGCTAGGGTTAGGGTTAGGGGATGGGGACGGTTTAGGGTCCAGGTGAGGGTACGACAACGCTTTAGGGGGAGCGTACGTGTGAGGGCGCGGGTGAGTGTCAGCGTACGGCTTAGGATTAGGGGACGGGTGAGGTTCAGGCTTCGGGGAAGGGTTAGGGTTAGGGTTCGGGCTAGGGTTAGGGTTAGGGGACGGGGACGGTTTAGGGTCCAGGTGAGGGTACGACAACGCTTTAGGGGGAGCGTACGTGTGAGGGCGCGGGTGAGTGTCAGCGTACGGGTTAGGATTAGGGGACGGGTGAGGGTCAGGCTTCGGGGAAGGGTTAGGGTTAGGGTTCGGCTAGGGTTAGGGTTAGGGGACGGGGACGGTTTAGGGTCCAGGTGAGGGTACGACAACACTTAGGGGGAGCGTACGTGTGAGGGCGTGGGTGAGTGTCAGCGTACGGGTTAGGATTAGGGGACGGGTGAGGGTCAGGCTTCGGGGAAGGGTTAGGGTTAGGGTTCGGGCTAGGGTTAGGGTTAGGGGACGGGGACGGTTTAGGGTCCAGGTGAGGGGACGACAACGCTTTAGGGGGAGCGTACGAGTGAGAGGGCGCGGGTGAGTGTCAGCGGTACGGGTTATGATTAGGGGACGGGTGAGGGTCAGGCTTCGGGGAAGGGTTAGGGTTAGGGTTCGGGCTAGGGTTAGGGTTAGGGTTAGGGTTAGGGTTAGGGTTAGGGTTAGAGGACGGGGACGGTTTAGGGTCCAGGTGAGGGTACGACAACGCTTTAGTGCAGCGTACGTGTGGAGGGCGCGGGTGAGTATCAGCGTACGGCTTAGGATTAGGGGACGGGTGAGGGTCAGGCTTCGGGGAAGGGTTAGGGTTAGGGTTCGGGCTAGGTTTAGGGTTAGGGGACGGGGACGGTTTAGGGTCCATGTGAGGGTACGACAACACTTTAGGGGGAGCGTACGTGTGAGGGCGTGGGTGAGTGTCAGCGTACGGGTTAGGATTAGGGGACGGGTGAGGGTCAGGCTTCGGGGAAGAGTTACGGTTAGGGTTCGGGCTAGAGTTAGGGTTAGGGGAAGGGGACGGGTTTAGGGTCCAGGTGAGGGGACGACAACGCTTTAGGGGGAGCGTACGTGTGAGGGCGCGGGTGAGTGTCAGCGTACGGGTTAGGATTAGGGGACGGGTGAGGGTCAGGCTTCGGGGAAGCGTTAGGGTTAGGGTTCGGGCTAGGGTTAGGGTTAGGGGACGGGGACGGTTTAGTTTCTAGGTTAGGGTACGACAACGCTTTAGGGGGAGCGTACGTGTGAGGGCGCGGGTGAGTGTCAGCGTACGGGTTAGGATTAGGGGACGGGTGAGGGTCAGGCTTCGGGGAAGGGTTAGGGTTAGGGTTCGGGCTAGGGTTAGGGTTAGTGGACGGGGACGGTTTGGGGTCCAGGTGAGGGTACGTCAACGCTTTAGGGGTAGCGTACGTGTGAGGGCGCGGGTGAGTGTCAGCGTACGGGTTAGGATTAGGGGACGGGTGAGGGTCAGGCTTCGGGGAAGGGTTAGTGTTAGGGTTCGGGCTAGGGTTAGGGTTAGGGTTAGGGTTAGGGTTAGGGTTAGGGTTAGGGGACGGGGACGGTTTAGGGTCCAGGTGAGGGTACGACAACGCTTTAGGTGCAGCGTACGTGTGAGGGCGCGGGTGAGTGTCAGCGTACGGCTTAGGATTAGGGGACGGGTGAGGGTCAGGCTTCGGGGAAGGGTTAGGGTTAGGGTTCGGGCTAGGTTTAGGGTTAGGGGACGGGGACGGTTTAGGGTCCAGGTGAGGGGACGACAACGCTTTAGGGGAGCGTACGTGTGAGGGCGCGGGTGAGTGTCAGCGTACGGGTTAGGATTAGGGGACGGGTGAGGGTCAGGCTTCGGGGAAGAGTTACGGTTAGGTTTCGGGCTAGGGTTAGGGATAGGGGACGGGGACGGTTTAGGGTCTAGGATAGGGTACGACAACGCTTTAGGGGGAGCGTACATGTGAGGGCGCGGGTGAGTGTCAGCGTACGGGTTAGGATTAGGGGACGGGTGAGGGTCAGGCTTCGGGGAAGGGTTAGGGTTGCGGTTCTGGCTAGGGTTAGGGTTAGGGGATGGGGACGGTTTAGGGTCCAGGTGAGGGTACGACAACGCTTTAGGGGGAGCGTACGTGTGAGGGCGCGGGTGAGTGTCAGCGTACGGCTTAGGATTAGGGGACGGGTGAGGTTCAGGCTTCGGGGAAGGGTCATGGTTAGGGTTCGGGCTAGGGTTAGGGTTAGGGGACGGGGACGGTTTAGGGTCCAGGTGAGGGTACGACAACGCTTTAGGGGGAGCGTACGTGTGAGGGCGCGGGTGAGTGTCAGCGTACGGGTTAGGATTAGGGGACGGGTGAGGGTCAGGCTTCGGGGAAGGGTTAGGGTTAGGGTTCGGGCTAGGGTTAGGGTTAGGGGACGGGGACGGTTTAGGGTCCAGGTGAGGGTACGACAACGCTTTAGGGGGAGCGTACGTGTGAGGGCGCGGGTGAGTGTCAGCGTACGGGTTAGGATTAGGGGACGGGTGAGGGTCAGGCTTCGGGGAAGGGTTAGGGTTAGGGTTCGGGCTAGGGTTAGGGTTAGGGGACGGGGACGGTTTAGGGTCCAGGTGAGGGGACGACAACGCTTTAGGGGGAGCGTACGTGTGAGGGCGCGGGTGAGTGTCAGCGTACGGGTTAGGATTAGGGGACGGGTGAGGGTCAGGCTTCGGGGAAGGGTTAGGTTTAGGGTTCGGGCTAAGGTTAGGGTTAGGGTACGGGGACGGTTTACGGTCCAGGTGAGGGGACGAGAACGCTTTAGGGGGAGCGTACGTGTGAGGGCGCGGGTGAGTGTCAGCGTACGGGTTAGGATTAGGGGACGGGTGAGGGTCAGGCTTCGGGGAAGGGTTAGGGTTAGGGTTCGGGCTAGGGTTAGGGTTAGGGGACGGGGACGGTTTAGGGTCCAGGTGGGGGTACGACAACGCTTTAGGTGGAGCGTACGTGTGAGGGCGCGGGTGAGTGTCAGTGTACGGGTTAGGATTATGGGACGGGTGAGGGTCAGGCTTCGGGGAAGGGTTAGGGTTAGGGTTCGGGCTAGGGTTAGGGTTAGGGGACGGGGACGGTTTAGGGTCCAGGTGAGGGGACGACAACGCTTTAGGGGGAGCGTACGTGTGAGGGCGCGGGTGAGTGTCAGTGTACGGGTTATGATTAGGGGACGGGTGAGGGTCAGGCTTCGGGGAAGGGTTAGGGTTAGGGTTCGGGCTAGGGTTAGGGTTAGGGTTAGGGTTAGGGTTAGGGTTAGAGGACGGGGACGGTTTAGGGTCCAGGTGAGGGTACGACAACGCTTTAGGTGCAGCGTACGTGTGAGGGCGCGGGTGAGTGTCAGCGTACGGCTTAGGATTAGGGGACGGGTGAGGGTCAGGCTTCGGGGAAGGGTTAGGGTTAGGGTTCGGGCTAGGTTTAGGGTTAGGGGACGGGGACGGTTTAGGGTCCAGGTGAGGGTACGACAACGCTTTAGGGGAGCGTACGTGTGAGGGCGCGGGTGAGTGTCAGCGTACGGGTTAGGATTAGGGGACGGGTGAGGGTCAGGCTTCGGGGAAGAGTTACGGTTAGGTTTCGGGCTAGGGTTAGGGATAGGGGACGGGGACGGTTTAGGGTCTAGGATAGGGTACGACAACGCTTTAGGGGGAGCGTACATGTGAGGGCGCGGGTGAGTGTCAGCGTACGGGTTAGGATTAGGGGACGGGTGAGGGTCAGGCTTCGGGGAAGGGTTAGGGTTAGGGTTCGGGCTAGGGTTAGGGTTAGGGGACGGGGACGGTTTAGGGTCCAGGTGAGGGTACGACAACGCTTTAGGGGGAGCGTACGTGTGAGGGCGCGGGTGAGTGTCAGCGTACGGGTTAGGATTAGGGGACGGGTGAGGGTCAGGCTTCGGGGAAGGGTTAGGGTTAGGGTTCGGGCTAGGGTTAGGGTTAGGGGACGGGGACGGTTTAGGGTCCAGGTGAGGGTACGACAACACTTTAGGGGTAGCGTACGTGTGAGGGCGCGGGTGAGTGTCAGCGTACGGGTTAGGATTAGGGTTAGGGTTAGGGTTAGGGTTAGGGTTAGGGTTAGGGTTAGGGTTAGGGTTAGGGTTAGGGGTTAGGGTTAGGGTTAGGGTTAGGGTTAGGGTTAGGGTTAGGGTTAGGGTTAGGGGGTTAGGGTTAGGGTTAGGGTTAGGGTTAGGGTTAGGGTTAGGGTTAGGGTTAGGGTTAGGGTTAGGGGTTAGGGTTAGGGTTAGGGTTAGGGTTAGGGTTAGGGTTAGGGTTAGGGTTAGGGTTAGGGTTTAGGGTTAGGGTTAGGGTTAGGGTTAGGGTTAGGGTTAGGGTTAGGGTTAGGGGTTAGGGTTAGGGTTAGGGTTAGGGTTAGGGTTAGGGTTAGGGTTAGGGTTAGGGTTAGGGTTAGGGTTAGGGTTAGGGTTAGGGTTAGGGTTAGGGTT